>NC_091791.1:169865833-171269166 GCF_041296235.1 Equus asinus
GGAGAAGGGTAAACCTGCAATTAAATTTATTCTTTGATAAGTTGTGGAGACATCCTGTACTTTTATGTAACCGCTAAAATAATATAAGCAATGTATAACCTCCAAATAGTAGAAGGGAAAAAAGGAAAGGTAAAAAGTAATCCATGCAAGAAAAAGTAAGAAAGAAGAGGGAAAAAACCCATAGAATAGTTGGGAGAAATACATAGCATAAAGTCAGAGCAGACTTAAAAGCAAATGTATCCATAACTACGTCAAATGTAAGCATCCTGAATACGCCAGGTACAATTCAAAGAATATCAAGGCAGCTGTGAAAACAGACATAAATGTGTGCCCTGTGCAATAGACAGGTCTAAAAAGTTGAAAGTCAGAGAAAGGAAATGGATCTACCATCATTGACAGTAACCGTAGAAAACCATTGTAGGTGTATCAATTCCAGAGAAAAGTGACTTCAAATCAAAAGTGTCTGTGAAGAGAAATAGGGTCCTTTCACAACGATAAACAGATCAATTCATCAGGAAGATGAAATGATTTTAAATTTTAATGCACCTATTATATGGCCAGAAAATCTATAAAACGAGAATTGAAAGAACTCCAAGGAGATAAATAAACATACCATTACCTCAAGAATTACGACGGTAAGTTGACCATAAAAGAATTCCATAAGGATATGGATGATGTAAAGAAAACAAGGAACCAACTGGATCTAATAGCAGATTTAGAACATTGCATCCAATATTAAGATATTTTTAAAATACACACAAAACTTTTGCCAAAATTGATCATATATTGAGCCCTAAAGCAAATCTTGAGAAACTCTCAAAATGCAAATCTTTGGAATATTTTCTGGCCACAACATAATCAAGCTAGAAATCAATAAAATGGTAACTATAAAAATCTTCATAATACTAGAAAAAAAGAAATACACTTTTAAATAACCCACAAGTCAAAATAAAATTTAAAAAGAAGTAGAATGTTATGAGTTGAATAATACCGATAACAGTACTTATTAAAAATTGTAGCATGCAGCTAGAGCAGGTAGAGAAAAACTTATAATCTTAAAACTCATATATTACGGACAAATTGAAATGGCAAGCCATAGGATATATTGGAGTATCTGAGGAAGCCATTTGGTATAAACCTAATTCGACCTGACCTTGTTTTTTCCAAAAGGGCCTGACTGTGGCTATTGAGTACGCATTGCATATCTGCTTTAAAACATTTCCTATGGCAAGAACAAAGGCCCTTGAGATAAAGGTGCAACTTCCCCCCACATTGGCATTTCCTTAAGGATAAGAATCTTTCCTTAGGCTAGGAACTGATTGCTGCACTCACCTTTGGCCACCCAGCTCACCTGTGACCACCCAGTTCCAGACAGCAGACCTGTCACCCTGCTGTGTTCACCAAGACAGCAGACCTACCTGCTGTTTCCATCAATAGCTGTGCTGACAGAGCAGTCTCACGACTATCGTAAAAGGGACATTTCAATCACATGTGAAACATCCTGTATGGGGGTATATAACCACTCTGTACACCCCACTTCTTTGGTACCCTTTCTTACTTTGGGAAGAAAGGCCCCCGGCCACAGTCCTCAGATTTCAGCTCAGAATAAACTCACCCAAATTTTCATTTATAGATTGGTTATGGATTATTTTCGTCGACAGTTCAAAAAACTGAAATTATTGGGGTGATCATATATCCTCAGAAGTTAGGAATTAACACATGAATAAATTCAATGAAGCAGGAGGAAGAAATAAAAAGTAGCAGAAGTTAATGAAATAGTAGGCAAACATACAACAGAGAGATTTAATAAAGCAAATATTAATTATTTGAAAAGGCTGATAAAATTGACAAGCCTCTGAAGAAACTAATCATGGAAAAAAGAAAGGAAGTGCGAATATTTAAGATCGGGAACTAAAAAGGGAATATTTTTACAAAGCTGCAGACAATTAAAAGATAAGGCAAGAATATTATGAAAAACTTTATGCTAACACATTTTAAATTTTAGACAAAATAGAAATATCACTGCCTAACACCTTCTCGAGAAGGAATTGCCACCTTAGGTAATACTGGAGCTATCAGAGAAATTGCATCAGCCATCAAATACTTTCCACATAGGGAACTGACCTAGACGGCTTCACTGTTAATTTCTACCAAAATTCAAGGAAGGAAAGCTTTTAATCTACAAATGCTTCCAGAAAAGAGAAAAAGAAGGAACGCTACCATCTTGTTTTATAAGGCTGGCATAACCTTGACACAAATAACAGGAAAAGAAAGGAAACGTGCAGGTCAACCTCATGCACCATTCATAGACAGAAAACACTAACAATATCAACTCTCAAAACTAGTCCAACAATACGTAAAAAGCTTAAAGCATCACAGGCAAGTTAAGTTTACACTAAGAGTGCAGATGTCACTTAAACTTAGAAAGATCGACGAATGCAATTTCCCATGCAAACAGATATAAGAGAAAAATTATATCGTTATTTCAATAGGCAGAAAGGCATTTGATAAAAAACAACATCCACTCATGATAAAGATAACCTTTTATCAGATCAAAACAGAAAGAAATTTGCTTAATCTAATAAATGGTATCTGTAAAACCTACAGAAACGGTTTAACCAACCCCTCATCTAATAAGATAACCAAGGTTTCCATCCTTCCCGCAAGACTGTGAGAAAGCCCTTCCCTCTCGGCTGCTTTGCACACAGTGTGCCATCCTGGTGTTCTCCCAGCTCTTTCCCTTGGGCAGGCTTGAGTCTGGAAATGACCCCAAGTGGGATCCTGTCAGGAAGTGTATGGAGATTCAGGGGGGAGATTATGAAGAGTAGATCCGAGGGAGGGAGCAGGGCTGGGCTGCAAAGGGGAGGGTTTGCAGCCCTGCTGGCTCTTTTTCTACCTTTAATGCCCCTTCCCTGGGCCTGATGCTCTGACTCTCATATTGTTCCTGTATTTGGGGCCCTGGGTTCTCTTGTTCAGGGAAGATCATCAGGGCACAGAGGCCGAGCTCCTCTCCTGCCCTGAGAGGGCACACCTGCAAATGACGCTAAGTACTGGGTCCGGGAGTGAGAGAGGTCATTGTGATGGTTGCTCACTGAGCTGGATGGAGAAAAAGCTTTGGCTTCTCCAGGTTTTGGGCAACAAGAGTCAAAAATTGACGGATACAGTGTTGGGGTAGCAGTTTGAGCTCAAGGGATCTGTTCATTTTCAAGAAAAACTGAGAAGGGAGAACTGATATTCCCAGTTATTCTGGGATATTGTTCCCTGTGGATAACCCCCTTTAGGCCCTCTCCCCAGGAAGAGTTTGTTCCTTAGTCCTTACCGGCCTGGACCAGACTCTCTCAGTCATCTCTAACTTACTGATAAAGCCCCTTTTCCTTTCATGACTAAACCAGCTGTGCCCACTCTCTCTCTCTCTCTCTCTCACACTCTCTCTCTCCCCTTTCTTCCTCTTGTTGATGCCCCATCTCTACTAGTTGCCCCTCCAGTTTTGGTCTGAATAAAAGAGTAAGTCCCATGAGGCATGAAACTTGGTTCCCTGAGGGACAACTGAGGAGCCAGATCATATCAGCCAGCCAGCTACAACCTCATCCCAATGTCCATCATGCCACAGATGAAAGACAGCAAATGCCAAAACATTTACACTGCTGAAAGCCCACTAATTTGTGGATTTCACGCTTCCAAATCCTATACAAGATTTGCTCTTGCTTGGTTCAGAGATACTGTTCTTTACAAATGCAGCTCTCTCTTAGCAAGCACTCAATTCAGATTTGTTTCAGACATTGAATGCTCTTCTCTTCCTGTGACACACCTTGCAATTGTTCTGAGAACTTCCATTGTGTTGACTAAGCTTGCTGAGAAACTTGCCTTTTTTTCTTAGCAGCTTGCTGTGAAGTAGTGGCCAACTGTCATAATGTCACATATCTCATTGCATTGCATCTTTCCTTGACCTAATCCTTTTTCCTCACAATCGTTGTCAGCCTTGCACCTCCCAAATAAATTGTTCCCACCATAATCTTTGCTTCAGGCTCTGCTTTCTATAGGAGTTACAACAGAACAAAGTGGGAAAGTACCATTTTTGGCATTTCTTCCTTGTATCTCAGGCTGGAAGTTCAAGTTCAGAAGGAGCCTTCTCACAGATAACAAGGAAAATAATCCTCCTGGGTATCCTTCCATTACACTGTTTTCTCCACATGGGATTCCTTTCTGGCAGTCTTGGGATATTTCTCCCCTCTGTTTAACCATAGTTTATGATGGAAGGTCTTTTCCTATTCCTTTTACAAGGAGTTTCTTGGAAATGAACCAGAAATTTCACCTAAGTGCTTTCTATTTAGGTAGAGTAAAGCCAGCATGGCAGCCTTACAAAGAGCAATCTGAGATTCTCAGCCTCACTGAGGGAAGGAAGCATTACTTGGGCCTTCTAAAGGCAAAGCATCCGTGGGGAAAATGAGACATCTATATTAGCAAATACTTTAGTAACAAGAGAAGAGTGGGGCTCAGTCGTACAAAGTCACCAGACAAAACTGTTGGCCTCAAAAGGAAGCCCCTTTGTGTGTGAGAGTTGGGGGCATTGAGATGAGATTCCTTGCTTCTGATGGAAAGCCAAAGCCATCAGTGATCAGGTAACGGTGGTGTGTTGTGGTCAGGTTTTAGTGTGGACAGCTCCCCTTTGTTCCCCTTGGAGTCAAGGGAGGCTTGATGCCCGGAGACCAGAATCACCTGAAGGCTCGCTCACTCATGCCCAGTGGTTGGTGCTGGCTGTCCGCTTGGCGTGTCCCTTCCTCTCTACAGGGCCTCTCAAGTAGTCTCTGTGCATGGGATTGTTGAGTCTTCCTCGCAACGTGATGCTTGGCTTCCCCAGAGTGAGCGTCTCCCAAAGGCGAGCCAGGCAGAAGCTGTGTTCTTTTTGTTTCCTAGACTTTGAAGTCATAATGCATCCATTCTACCCTATTTCACTGCTTGGAGCCATCAAAAGGCACCCCTGGCCCCAATTAAATAGGAAAGGGCACAGACCCCGCCTGTGAGGGGAGGAGGGTTGCAGTCCTGTAAGGAGAACCTGTGGGATGGGAGATACACAGAGGCCATCCCAACAAAGCACAATCTGTCACGCTGCTCTAGGTGCCTGTAGAGTTGGTCAGAGGCTCTGATCTGTCTAAGCCCAGGTCACAGCCTTTGATTGGCTGGAGTCTGCTTTCTCCAAAGCCTGGGTCCTGACAATGGAAGAGTGCTGATTCTCCCCAAAGTTATTCTCCTCAATGACTTACTGATACCACGTGAAATGGGAACAGATGCCAGGGAGTCAATGCAGTATTCTCACACCACTGCCCAGACAACAACATTTCTGATAGCTTGGTACCATTTTCTAAACGAGTTCTCTTGATCATCTCCCCATGATGGAAAAAGAGGAGTGAGTCACGGGATTGTAAATGTTCTAAACATGTTGATCCCAATTCTCTTAAAAAGCAATAGAACCTTAGTTAAAGAAACAGAGCACAATGTCAATGGTGAGTCTGGCAGGGGAGCCACAGTGAACCAGAGTGAGGTGTCCAAGTGGTGCCTGTGTGGGGTGGGGAAGGTGCTCATGCCAGGCCTCCCTCCTGTGTGGACACCCTCGTCACCTCACGTTGGCTCAGACACCCCACACTGGGCAGCACAGCTTGGGGTGTCAGACTACCTGTGAGGTGAGGATGGCAGCCCAGTGCAGGGAATAGATGCCCAAGGGGTGAGCAGGGTGTTCACACTAGGGGCTGGCCTAGTAGGTGGTATCGGAGCTCAACTGGGGAGACAGACAGGAGGGCAGGCTGGTGCCATTTGTCAGAGCAGGCTGATTAGGCTGAGGTGGGCTTCGGCACGAAGAGGCTGCTGATGTGGAATGGCAGAGCCTACATGGAGCAAGGAGAGGACCCACATAGGGGACGATGGGGATGTGGGAGATTTGTTACATAAATCTTTGTGGGGATTAATCAAATAAGTAAACATATTAAGCGTAATGATATGAAGAATATCTTAGAAAGCTTCTTTCTTGAAAACAGACAGGCACTGACTCATGAACAGACAGAGAGACCAATCAGACAGAATAGAAAATACAGAAACATTCCCAAGTACATATGGAAATGTAGTTTTTCATAAGGGGGCATTTCTAATCATTGGGGAAATGATGGGCATTTTAATAAATGATACTGGATCAACTAGTTAGTGATTTGCTAAGACATGAAGTTGGAGTCACATTTCACACAAACCACCAGCAGAAACTCCAAACAGATAAGAGATTCCAATATAAAAAATAACATCATGCATGCATTAGAAATAAACATGGGTAAATTCCTTTATAAACAGAAAGGGGAAAGCCTTTCTAGCAATGACTCTAAATCCAGAAACATTAAAAGAAAAGATTGATAAATAAACTTCAATATATAAACAAAAAAACTTTTTTAATTTGTACGTCAAAAGCACTTTAAGCAAAATCAAAAGACAGACGGAGACCTTAGAAAAAAAACTATTGCAACATATACCACAATTAAAGAGCTAATCCATCTAATATATAAAGAACTCTGAAAATTCAGAAGAAAAAGATCCAGAACCTGATAGAAGAATGAGCAAAAGACCAGACAGTTCACAGTAAAATATAGTTAAAACATAATGAAGTCTTAGCTCACTCATATTAAGAGAAATGGAAATAAAATGTGGAAAAAAATGGAAATAAAAATTCTACCAAGACAGTCTATTTCATCTCCAGAAGTGGCCAAAAATTCTAAAATTAAAGAGCACACTCCAGGGGCAAGGCTGTTTTCTTTGGATTGGTGTTGCAGGATATGTCTTTATTTTTTCTTCCATCATTTTACTCTCATCCTTTCCGTTTCTTTATATTTGAGTGTCTCCTCTAAACGGCACAAAATTGGTCTTGCATTTTTTATCCAGACTGACAATCTCTGCCCTTTAGTTGGAGTCTTTAATCTGCTCACATTTAATGCAACCACTGATAGGGTTAGGTTGAAGAATATCATATTACTGTTTGATTTCTACTTGTGTGATTGATTTTTTGTTCCTTTCTCCTTCTTTTCCTGCCTTCTTTTGTTGTATCTCCTTTTGTCTTCTTTATCAGCTTCTGCTTAGACCCGTATATAATGTTTTAGTGGTTACACTAGGATTGCTATATGGCTCTTTCACATACCACAGTCTACTTTGAATTGATGTTATACCACTTCAGTAAGAACACTGTGGTAATGTATTTCCATTTCTCCTCCCTCCCACCCTTTGAGTTATTTTTGTCATACATTTGGCTATTATATTCCATAAATCCTAAAGCATTTTTGCCTTAATAGTCATTCATCTTTGAAAGAAATTTATATAAAGTCTTTTATATTTGGTCACATCTTACACGTTTATTCCTCTTTTGTCCTTCGTGCCTGCAATGGGGATCATTTCCCTTCAGCCTGAGGAACTGCTTTTAGTCTTTCTTGCAGTGCAGGTCCGATGGCAACAAATTCTCGTACATTTGTTTTTCTGAAAATGTCTTTACTTTGCCTTCATTTTTAAATAATATATTCACTGAGGATAGAATTCAGATATAGGTTGCCTTTACCTTTCAACTATTTTGAAATATCATCCTGGTGTCTTCTGACTTGCGCCGTTTCTGATGAGAGCTCATTGTTACTCTTATTGGTGTTTCCCTTAAAGTAAGGTATATGGTTTTCCTGTCTGTCTACTTTCAGCACTTTGTCTTTATCTTTGTTTTTTTTTTTCCTGAAGAAGATCAGTCCTGAGCCAACATCTGTGCCAGTCTCTTCCATTTTATATTTGTGGGACACCTGCCATAGCACGGCTTCATAAATGATGTGTAGGTCCATGCCTGGGATCCAAACCCGCGAACCCTGGGCCACCAAAAGAGAGTGCATGAACTTAACTGTTGCACCAGTGGGTGGGCCCCTATCTTTGGTTTTTACCAGTTTGAGTATTATGTGCTTGCATGTGGATTCCTTTGCCCTCCCCGAGGTTCACTGAGCTTCCTGAGTCTGTGGATGAGGAATGTCATCTAGCAATAGGCCTATGATGAAAAGGAACGAGTTGGTGCACTTCTTTTATGGCAAAGTGTGTTTGTTGGACAAAAGCAGTGTTGTGTGAGATACCAAGACAGGAAATCAACCCTGTGAGTTCTATAAGTCCACAATGGGGGAACCAGCAGAAGCACGGTGGGGGCAGGAAGGCAGAGCCATCCTGAGACATGATCCCAAAAGAAATTAGCAAGGTCTCACTTTCCTTTGGGCCTCTCTCCCCGAGGAGCTGGCCTGGCAGTTCTCTCCCTGCCATCCTGGGACCCAGCTCTTCTGGTGGGTCTGGAGGGACGGAGGGGAGATGGGGGTGGGTTTGGATGAGTAGAGGCATTTCCTTGAGGTCATTCCAGAGATATTTTATTGATTTCTATTTAAATTTTCATTACAGAGGTACTTGAGGAACAGAAGGATTGTTTCCTCAAAGGCAGGGGTCGGGCAGGGGACACTTCCACAGACAAAGGAGATTTGAAGGAATCAGCATGATTAGGGTGCTTACCACTACCATTCAAATGTGCCCCTGAGCAGACCTCAGCTCACCAAGCGAGGTGCTGGAATCCTTGTCACAGAATGCCTGCACAGCTGCCCAGAGGTTTTCTCTCCAGGGAGGAGTCTGAGCAGAAGCTCAGCTCTTGTTCAGGGATGCCAGGAAGTCATCACGGGGGGCGGTTAGACAATACGACAGGCCTTTTGCTGCTCTGGCTGTCAGGGTGCCTGGGCTCAGTTCAAGCTCTGTTGTAACTCTGTGGTCCCTTCCCTCGGCCACTGCCCGCTCCTGGGACTGTATCTCTCCCTCATCTCTCACAGGAGGAAGACCTGCAGCAGGGTCCTCAAACTCGTATGAAAACCACAGAACCATTTCCTCAAAGTACATGTTACAGTGAAACTAAATATGCGTGTGGCTGGGCAACTTTTTAGATATCTTTATTTGCTTTCAGCATTTTCTTTTTTGTTTATTTCCACCAAGGAGCCAGGTTCTCAGTATCTCTTAGAAGCAGAGATATTTTTTCGGCTCCAGATCAGAAGCTGTGTGTCCTCACTGCTCTGCCCTCATGAAAGTGCCTGCAGTCATGAAGAGATTGTGTTGCTGCCTGCTTTGCACACAACAAGGTGGGAAAGGCCATGCCTGTGAGGGTTACATGATCCTAGAGTATGTGCCCCTTTGGTGAGAGGGTAGTGCTGTGTGTGTTTGGAGCAGGAGCTCAGAGCTGAAACATATGCTCAGCTCCCAGGTTGTGCCCCATATGAGCGGCAAGCCCTTGGAGAGATGGCTGCTGAGAGTGTTTCCTGAGCTGAGCCCAACTCAGGGAGAGCCTCATTCAGCAAAGGAGCCTGTACCCTACGTGTGGGCTCCAAGCCAAAAACCTCCTCAATTTGAAAAATCTGGGTGGTCTGGAAACTATGGATGCAGCAGTGACCATAGTGGCCCCAAGAGGAGAGGCCCTTCTCCTCTTTTTCCAGACCTGTGAACCTCCCTGATTCTGGTTTGATTCTGCGCAGGCAGGAGGTCCAGGAACCACAGGGATCAGATTTCCGGCCAGTCCAGTTGGATGGGTGTTTAGAGTCTTACTCTAGTTGCCTGCAAGAAAATATGTAATACAGTTTTTCCTACCATCTGAATCTCATGAATGTCATCTTATCAGTACAATGACATTCCTACCTGCTACTATTCTTTTTTTAAGATTGGCACCTGAGCAAACATCTGTCACTAATCATGTTTTTCTTCTTCTTCTTCTTCTTTCCCTCGAAGCCCCCCGTACCTAGTTGTATATTATAGTTGTGGTCCGTCTGGTTGTGCTATGTGGGATGCCACCTCAGCATGGCCTAATGAGCAGTGCTATGTCTGCACCCACAAGGCGCACAGGCAAAACCCTGTGCTGGGGAAGCTGAGCCTGCGAACTTAACCATTTGGCCCTGGGACCAGCCCTCCTACCTCCCACTTTAAAGGGAAAGAAATGTAAGGCTGCCCTCAATGCCCTTCTCCCTCCCATCGCGCTGCCCTCTCCTCTAGGTGAAGACGAGGCTCCGGTGGACAGAGTGAGGTGACTTCACCCCTAGAAACTAAAGGACTGCTGTCATTTCCAAATCCCACACCTGCTGTTCTAGAGTCACACGTGCTCACGCTCACACGGACTGTGACCAGCAATAGAAACAGAAGGCAAGTACTTTATTCCTGTGGATTTCCCACGAGATCTAGGCCATGTGCACTCATGTGAGGAGGGAGAAAGGGTTACATGATTTGGGTGAAACACTCTGTCACTGTCACCCAGGTTCAGATGACAGAGGCTGTATTAGGTCCACTGTGGATCCCAGTGCTGGGCCCTTAGGAGCTCACTCAATGTGTGTTTGTTTGTTGATGGAAAAATTGTACTTTACAATCCTACTGCAGACAGGGCTAACTGCAAAAGGCTGAGACAGACTAGGTGGCCAGTGAGGAGTCTTAGCCTAGAGGCCAGCAGTGAGTAAGAGGGACAGGCTGAAAGGGACTCAGGCTATTGAGTCACCAGGTGACCAATGCACTCTGACCACTTCGGGGGACACTGGGCTGGATGTGAGGAGTTGAGCTGGCCTTGCTAGGTGAGAGATGGGGCAGGGGTTTTGGAGAGACAGCCTGCCTGCTCTGTCTTCCATGGACCACACCTGTTGCCAGCACAGGCCTGGTCTCTTTTGCCCCTTTCCAACAGGGCATGAGTTGGGCTGGCATCTCAGGGGAGAAACCCTGATGGAACCACAGGGAGCTCTGGGTATCTTAGGCAGGAGGGCTAGAAGGAAGGGGCCAACTCAGATCAGGCTTGTCTGGAGGGGACAGGAGCTGGTGGACTCTGAGAACTCTCCGTGGAAAGCAGGGATGGAGAAGAAGGGGCAGCCAGGAGACTGGAGGCCAAGCTGGACCCCAAGATTACAGGAGGGCAGGGAGGAAACTCAGGCTGGGTGAGAAGGAGGAGCTTCTCCAGAGACCCACCCTGACTCTGCATCAGCTCCCTGGCTGTGGGGGACAAAGCTCCTACTCAGGCAGCCTCTCCTCTCCCCGTTGTGGGTGGCTAAGCAATTGAGCTTCAGCCCCAGGCTTGCCGGCTTGGTGTCCGGGACCCGTGGTGTCATCTCCCTTCCTCTCTGCTGTATAACACAGGGAAGGAGGTAAGAAGTTCACCCTGAGCCCCAGGACCAGAGAGGTTCATGTTTTCTCCTGATGGTGCTCAGCTGAAGCCCTGGCAGAAGGGCAGATCCAGAGAAAGGTGTGGGTCAGAAGGAGCTGGGGAACAGCTTTGCTTGAGGTTTGGGGGAGGTGGTTGTGGGAGGAGGAAGCAGGAAACAGCAGATTTGTGTCACTGGCCTTCTAAGCACAGAGTAGGTGCCTGTGAATGAGGGTCAGTGAATAAACAAGAAACCAGCCCTTCCTGCTCAGCTCAGAGACATTTATTTAGTTTCTGGGTGTTTCTGGATCAGCTCCAGAGAAGATTGGCTGGTTCCCAGATTTAGAGCTTTTTCATGGTTTCCTTTATTCAGGGCAGGAAACTCGAGACTTTCGTGAAGGCCTGTGGAGGAGTCCCATCTCTTCGTCCATAGGAGACAAGGCCTTGGATCACATTCTCACACACAAGAGGGCCCCCGGAGTCCCCCTGTAGAGAGAGAGCAGGGAGGACTGAGCCTCTGCTTCGTGGGTCCTGCCCACCTGCATCCGAAACGCCCTCTCAGTGAAGGCCGCCTGGGTGGCCTCCATGTGGGAGATCAGAGAGCAGAGCAGGTCCCTGTGGGCCCCTCAGCTGCCCACTGCAGACTCTGGACATTGTCCCAGCTTCATTTCACTCAGGGGGTGGCTCCCTCTCCTCCCCCAGGTCCCAGATCCTCTCCCATGAGGGCACTGTGGGACTGTTATTTGCTCTACCATTTAAGGACATGGAAGCAGGCAGGTGAGGCTGACACTCAGCATGGAGGGTGAGCCATTTAACCAAGATGGGAGCCAGCTCTGAGGAGCCACCTGGTTTGACTGCTGCACACCCAGGGAGCAGTTTTCTAACACCTGTGCCCGGCGTGGGGCAGAGTGTTGCAAATTCACCTTCCGGATGGAACATCATGTCTGGGTGCATCTCAGGCCCCTGGTAGGTTCCCAGAAGGCCTGTGACTCCCCACTCTGGCTGCTCCCCTCTTCTCTTCCCAGATGAAAGATCAGAGTCTAGGGGGTGAAGGAGTCCCTACTGCTTGGGTCTCCAGGTCCCGAAACACCCCTCTCCCCAAAGCTGACCTAGGCAGATGCCCTGTCTCACCTTAAAGGAAGACTTCTCTTCCTTTGGGTCCCCCACGCACAACTGAGTGTTACTGTTGTAATTGCGTAAGTAGGATTCGCACACCCGGTCCTGCTGCACGGTCAGCTCCACCTCCTGCAGAGTGTTTGACCCTCTGCCATTTGGGGTGACTCTCCCCCAGCCGGCCACACTGCACAGCTCTCCGGGCCTCACCTGGGCTGTGCCCCAGGGCAGGCTGAGGGTCCTCACAGCTGCAGTCAGCTTGGCCTCTCTCTCCAGCTGATGAGAAGAGGCAAGAAAGTCCAGCTCAGCCACTGGCCTCCTGGGCCCGGACAGTGCGATGGGGCTGCACTGACTTCCCTCTCTCCTGAGCCACCGGGAATAGTCAGGCAGACAGGATGGGAAGCAGGGAAAGGACAGGTCCCATGGGAGGGGAAGCAATCTGGACCCAGGACAGCAAGAGCAGCAGGGAGGTTCCCTTACCTTTAGTAACATGATGTCATTGGAGAACTCCTTACCTTTATAGTCTGGGTGGCAGATGGCTTGTCTCACAGTGATGACTTGCTGGGTCTTCTCCTGCTTCCGGATGTTGTGGGCTCCAAGAATGACACTGATTAATCTGTGTAGAAAGTAGAGTGAGGTGGTGGGGTGCATGGAATCAAAAGAGATCGAACCCTGGAGCCATAAAGGGCGGGTGACAGGCTGTAGGGCAGGGCTGCAGTCAGTGAAAATCGAAACAAGTGGAGGACTGGGCACTGAGTGACTGTGTCCCCTGTGCTTCTCAATGACATTGAGGGTACGTTTCCTGGATGCTTTCTCTAGCCCTCGAGTAATATTGGGAAAATACTCTGAGTTTACATTTTGAACCTAATGCATGCTTTTATCCTCCACAGCTGCTTCATTTGGCCAGTGTGGTCTCTCTTCTCAACTCAGCCACTTGCTCTCACTTCAGACCCTCTGACCCCAAAGCTTACCTCTCCTATTTCTCACTTTCCATCACCCAGCCTTGCTCTCAGATGGCTCCTCTCAAGACCTGTCATGGCCCTGAGTTACCGGGATCCAGGAGAGCTCCCCTGGGCTGCAGCACCTGGGCAGAGGTCCCTGTAGGGGGTCTCAGGAGGTGTCAGTTGTCTGCAGCCCCTCACCTTCCCCGGCAGTGAGCAGCAGTCAGAACAAAGTCCTCTTGCACGAGGACACCGCCACACCTCTTCATTTTGTTCCCCTGCAGAAACTGAACAAACACCATGTAGGGGCGGGAGTGGGGCTTGGCCTCATGTCCTCCGATGATGTCCTCTGAAAGAAAAGACTCGAAGATGGGCTTTCTGGGAATGGGTGTGGTCAGGAGGGAAGTCTCTGGAAGGTGGTGATTGAGGGTGGGGTCTATAGTGCCCTGCTGCCACTGGAGAGTGTCCTCCCAGGTTCTCCCAGTAGGAGAATAACCTTTTCTGAATGTCAAGCCTCAGAACCTCCTGTGAGAAAACGGATGACAGTGCTTGTTGTCCCTGTCCTACTTCAGACCATGCATGGAGGAGATCAGAGCTGTCTTCATGATGGTGGAGCCCAGCGGATCGTGGACAGGGTTCTGCTACGCCTTCTGTCTCAGTGAGTCTCACAAGCCTGCTGAGCCTCTGCTAATGTCTCAACTGGTGCCCGTTTCTAATAATCTGTCCGTGAGCTTATGGTGCTGGATTTTCTACGATCCTCATATCCGAGGGTCTAACCCGTCCTAGGATCTCAGTAAGCCTTTTGTGGCTGCATGAATAAATGTCCTTTACTTAGCTTTCTGCTGAGGTTTGGTGGGGATCGTGCTGGTGGGATTGAAGGCCATTGGCCTGGACAGGGGACACTGTGTGGAGCAGCCAAAGGCCTGAGACAGCAGGGGGAGGTGGGGCTGAAAATGTGCTGCCCAGGACCACGGCAGAGCCATGGCAATGGGGCGCCCTGCATGCAGTGATCCAGCGGCTTCAGAGATCAGCTGCTCCCTGGGCTTCTCTCCTTGGCAGGGCTGAGGGGGTGAAGTTTCCAGGAAATGAAACTGAATCTTAAGCTGGGTCCAGGACAACTCTTATTACCACACCCGATTTTTCTGAGCCGGCCTTTCTTGGGTTGGAGTGAAGGATTTTAACTACTTGTCATTTGTAGCTTCCCATCCTCTGCCAAATGCCTTTCTATGAACAACCCACTTCCCAGGTGATAAGCGAGAGGCTTACACACTAAACCTTCTAGTGAACAGCCTTCCTTCCTGCCATCCTTTTTGAGTGTCCATGCAGCATCAGACTTGTTAGTGTAGGTTTGGGCTAGAGGCTGGCATCTAAAAAGTTCTTGGGTTCCAACCGAAGAAAATCCCTGACTATACTGGGCAGAAGGCTGAGGAGTCCAGAGGGTTTTGTGAGATGGGCTGGGGTTTCTGGAATGGGGATGGTCACTCACCTGTCCCAGCCTCAGGAGGCAGAAGAAACACTAACAAAAGCAGGAGTGGCTGCATCTTTCCTGAAGGTCTGCCGAAGTCACAGCTGCTGGTGTTACTTCTTTCCAGACACACAGTCCGCAAGGGCAAGGCAGGAGTGGTGGCTCAAGACCTCACAGACCTCCTACACCGGTGCTCTTCTGGTTTTTGTGTGTCATCTGCAAGGTGGTTTGTTGAAGTTCTCTGGCTTGGGGTAGGTGACAGTAGCATTGTCACCAACCACACTTGCACTCCCAGTGCTGAGTCACAAGGTGAAATCAAGAAGAAAGAGCAAGAATGTGAAGCCTGTGCTGCAGCCAGCAGAGGAGCTGGACCCCAGAAGCCCCTCAGTGACTGAATCTAGATTGTCTCCATTTCTCAGCTCTTGGCTCTTTTTCCATACTGATGAATTCATGAATAGCTATTTAGGAAGCTTGCTCCAAGGAAATGAGTCAGATGGCTCCTGCCCTTGAGAAGATGGCGATCACCTTGAGTAGACTGAGAATCTGTGGTTAGAGAGTAGGACAGTAGGGGCTGTGGTGGGGGTCTGCTTGGTGGTGGGAGATAGTCTGGACCTGCCTGAGGGACATGTAGAGCTGGACACACACAGACCCCCCGAGAGAGGTAACCTCACTGCCTCTCTGACCACAAGTCCAGCCTTGTATTTTGGAATATTTAGAATCCCCTCTTTAAATGTAAATATTCTGTGACAAAGAGAGCTTCCTTTATCCCACAGTCTTGAATAAAATCCTGGACTTGATATTCATGGGACCAAAACAAACCATCATTGAGTCCATCAGAATTGAATGCCTAAATGGTTTATTCTTGAGTCATTGAGCACCCCTGGACCTGAGAGGGGGATTGTTCCTCCCCAATCAGAGCATCTATTTTCTGAGGAGGGAGTTGCCCTTGAGAAATTCTGGTTACTGGTGACAGATGATGGGGAAATGCATGCCGATCATCCTAATAATTACTATCCATTAAGTACTCTCTGTCCCGGGTCCAGTGAATCATGGCTCTGATGTGCCTGGGCCTAACAGAAGTATTTGCCAACAGGTTATCCCAACATCCTCTCCAGAATGATGACAGATGAGGGAGTATTGGAAAAGAAGAGATTATGAATTCTAAACAGCCCGATGCCAATTCTGTTAAATCAATGGAAGGTTATGAAGGCACAGAAAAAGAGGGGACACCAACGTGCTTAAGCACTAATGATGATGATCTCGGAGTGGTGAAATTCTTGGGAATTTTAACCTTCTTATTTGTCTGTTCTTCCTTTAACTGTCTTTCTAATATGAACATGTGTTACTTTTCTACCCAGTAAACTTTTTCCTATAGTTGAAGCACATCAACGGCAAACGTTGAGGAGACTACTTCTTTCTAGTCCAGCCTTCTCTAAGGTGGATATTTTAAAAATGAGTTTACTATTCTCAATCCATTCTTATAGACAAGATTCAGAGATTGTTGACAAATTTATTCAATCTAATATAGGCTAGAGGACATGTTGGTGAATAAAGAAAGAATTAATGATTTCCACTCTAAAGATGGAAGGTTAGTGAGTCCCTGGCAGCCTCCCCTCCATCCTCCTCTACCCAGTGCATTTCTGACTTCTGAACCAGAGAAGACAGATGGATCAATCCTGGAGGCAGTTTTCCCCAGCGAAGAAAGCTCGAGGTCCTGGTGTGGACAGGTGGAGGTTTCCCCTTCTTTTTTCCAAAAGAGACAATGTCCTGAGCCACCTTCTTTCACACAAGGGAGCCACTGAGCTCCTGCTGTGGGCAGGGGAGGAGGGGCTGGGCTGGGCCTTCTCCTGCTCCTCCCCTCCCTTATGCCCTGAGGTTAAGTGGTCTCTGGGGACTGGGAGTGAGATGTGGGCCAGGAAAACCTTTGTGCCCTCTTTGCTTCTGGAGCCCCAGCCTGGCCCTGACAATTCCTTTCTTCTCCTCCTCCAGGTAGATTTTGCCTATAAGCGGCTGTGTGATAGGCTCCTATCCCTGCAGGGTGACAGGACACCAGACTGACTTGGTGACAAGGCTGAGTACATAAGGATATAGCTAGTTGCCTCTGTCCCAGATCTTCTCAAGCTTGGCTGTACCCCAGGCTGGGCGTGGACAGTGCTGGGGATCTCACCTTAAAAAGAGTGTTTCTCTTTGTTGGGTCCCCCACACATATCTGGGTGACGGTGTTGTAATGGTCTTTGTAGTGAGAGATGCGTTGCTCATCCCTTTGGATATCAAGCTCTACCTCTCGCAGTTTTATGGCCGAGGGAGTCTTCCCACCAAGGCGCTCCCAGTCAGCCACACTGCACATCGTCCCTGGCTTTGCCAGCTCTCTCCTCCTGGGCAGCCTGAGGGGGCTCATAGAGGCAGTCAGGTTGGCCGTCCTCTTCAAGTTCAGGGCAGAGGAAAGGAATTCACAAAGACTCCAGGGACTGTCATGGGGTTGCCTTCTCCACAGCCCTGAGACAAGTGAAAGGGTCATACTGGGAAGGAGGGACAGGAATGAGGTCGTGGGGGATGCACAACCTCAGGATTAAAGTGTGCAAGAAGCATTGGAGAATGAGCCCTACCCTTAGTGACACAATGTCCTTGGAGAAATTCTTAGGTTTGTAGTCTTAAGCTTGTAGTCTGGGTGGGGGATGGCTCCTCTCACAGGGATGACCTGCTGGGTCCTTTCCTGCTCCTGGATGTTGTGGAGCCTCAGGGTGAAGTGGGTTACGCTGCACAGAGCAGAGTGGGACGTGCAGTCACAGGAGATGCACCCCAGGAACCATGAAGGAGGCAGGACGGCTTGGGACATGGCAGGACTGGACTGAGGAGGAATTACAGGGGTGAGGCTCTGGGGCTGAGCATCCCCGTGTCCTCTGCTTCTTGGCATTCCATACTGAGTGGAGGCTCCTGATCAATGTCTGGGTGCTCAGTCAGATGCAGAGCTTGCCTGTGTCTAAGCAAAACTGTGAATTTCTCCCCTGTGCACTCTGGGCTTCGGAGCATAACCTCAGCCTCCTCCCGATGCCGCCTTTGACCAGCCCGTCTCTTCCACCGGCCCCTTGCACTGACCTGTTCCTTTCTCCCCAAAGCTTGCCTGTCCTTTGAAGGGTTCTTCATTGTTCCTAGGTGGTCCAGGTCTGCAGCCCCTGAGAAGGCAGTTCTCTGTGAAGGGTTGCCAGAAGGGTGGGGCCACATGCTTCTCCTCACCTTCCTCAGCAACGAGCGGCTGCTGTCAGCACAAAGTCCTTACACACGAGGAAACTCTCACAGTTTTGTCTTTTCTCTGGAGTCTGGATCAGAGAAATGCCAGATTCGGACAAGAATAAGTATTAGCCTCATAGCCTCAGATGATTTTCCCTGAAAGAAGAATTCTACTCTGCTGTGCTCATGCAGTCACAGGCTCGACCAGGGAGATGGGACAAAGGAGAGCAGGGTGGGAAGGAGTTGGGGTGGCAGATAGTGGGGTCTGTAGTAGACAGAAGCAACCAAGAAGGGGGCCCTGCAGGTTCCTGCGGTGCCAAACCTGGCTTGCCTAGTGACCCTCCAGACTCAAATTCTCTCTTTGACAAAGAGAAGAGCAGCCTTCGTCCTTAATTCCTGCTGTAGTCTCATATGTGGCAGACAGGAATGGTGTTTGGAACAAATGATGGAGGCCTGCTGAATCCTGGAAAATCATTTCCCTGACGTTCTCTGGGTCCTCTCCCTGCTCTTCTTTTCCAGACCTCACTGGGCTGCTGGTCTGTAATATTCAGAACATGAGCTCAAGATGCTGGGCTGTGTTTGCTTTGCATCTGCTTGAGCCTGACAGGTCGTAGGTACCCAGTAAATGTCTTTTCTGCCCAAAGGAATGGCTCCCAGTTAGCCTCTGAGGAGGGTAGGTTGGGATAGTCCTGGTGGGGTTCTGAGCAGCAGGCAAGATGGAGCTGCTAAAGCTGCTGTGCCCATTGACTGAAAAATTACCAGAGAGACCTTGAGAGTGATCCAGCTGAACATCAGTGTTAAGAGAACTGGAATGCCGCCAGCTCTGGGATCAACTGAGTCCTTAGCTTCTTTCCTGGGCGGCATGATAGTGACAAAGTTTGGAGAAGGGAGTGGATTTGGAGGATAGATTTTAGGTCACTGAGTTAGAAAGCTTGTGGGCCCTATTTTGATTTCAGAAGCCAGCCGCTTTCTCCAAGCTGCCCTTTCCTGGGGAATTAATTATTTCTCATTCCCATCTTCCAGCCTCCTTCCAGAGGCCTTTGTAAAAGAACCCGCTTTCCAGATGACAAGGGTAGGGCCTGGGGAGGAACAGCACCTGCTGGCCCTTGTGGGGAACAGCGTTCCACCCTGCCATTACTGCTGAGTTTTCATTATGCGTCAGCTTTGCTGGTGTTTGAGGGAGTTTGGACCTGGAGTTCAGAAAGTTCCTTGGATGAACCAGCACTAGGATGTGTCTGAGTGCAGCGTCTGAGCAGGGCTGAGCCAGTGCAGGATGATGCTGGACCTCTGTTAGTGGGGACAGTCACTCACCTGACTCTCCCCTGTGGGACAGAAGACACGCCACCAGGAGCGGCAGTGGCCACATGTCCCCAGGAAGGCTGCCCAGGTCACAGCTGCTGATGCTTCCTCCTTGTCATCTAACTCCAAGTGTCTCCTCAGTGTTGTGGCCTTTATCACATAAGATTCCCTCTGAATGTCTCACACTGCTGTCTGATCAAGTCCTCGGGCCTGAATGGAGCAAGAGCTTATCAGTCACCACACAAGCGCTCGTACCTGTTGTCTCAGTGCTGGCCATACTCACAGAAAGCAGGAACTGCTGGCTGCTCTCAGGATGGTTGGGGATGTTGATCAACCAGTAGCAGGTCCCTGAGCCCCAGCAACCTGTGATGATAGATCCAACGCTATCTTCATTTCCTTGGCTCTCTTTGGACGTCATTATTGAGGATGATCATTATGGAAGCCCCTTTCTGGATGAGACTTGGGGGCATTGAGATGAGATTCCTCACTTCTGATAGAAAGCCAAAGCCAGCAGTGATCAGATAACGCTGGTGTAAGCCATGGTTAGAGGCATTTACACATGGAGTGGGAGTATTGCTAAAGAGGGCTTGTTCCAGTTACTAAAGATTGAGTTGTTTAAAAGAACAAACCACACTGATTTTGCCCACAAATCTGCATTTGTTTAGGTTTTAGTGTGGACAGCTCCCCTTTGCACCCCCTGGAGTCAGGCGAGGCTTGAAGCCTGGAGGCCAGAATTTGAAACCTTCAGAAACTTGAAGGCTCGCTCACATGTGCCCAGTGGTTGGTGCTGGCTGTCTGCTCGGCACGTCCCTTCCTCTACATGAGGGCCTCTCAAGTAGTCTCTGTTCATGGGATTATCAAATCTTCCTCGCAACGTGATGCTTGGATTCCCCAGATTGAGTGTCTCCCAAAGGCGAGCCAGGCAGAAGCTGTCTTCTTTTTATTTTCTAGACTTTGATGTCATAATGCATCCATTCTACCCTATTTCACTGCTTGGGGCAATCAAAAGGCATCCCTGGCCCCAGTTAAATAGGAAAGGGCATAGACCCTGCCTGTGAGTGGGAGGAGTGTTGCAGTCTTGTAAGAAGAGCCTGTGGGATGGGAGATATACAGAGGCTGTCCCAGTAAAGCTTAATCTGTCATGCTGCTCTAGGTGCCTGTAGAGTTGGTCAGAGGCTCTGATCTGTATAAGCCCAGGTCACAGCCTTTGACTGGCTGGAGTCTGCTTTCTCCAAATCCTGGGTCCTGAGAATGAAAGAGTGTTAATTCTCCCCAAAGCTATCCTCCTTACTGAATTACTGATACCTCATGAAATGGGAACAGATGCCAGGGAGGCAAAGCAGTATTCTCACACCACTGCCCAGAGAACGACATTTCTGATATCCTGGTACCATTCTCTAAATGAGTTATGTTGATTATCTCCCCATGATAGAAAAAGAGGGGTGAGTCATGGAATTGAAAATACTGTTGGTTCTAAACAGGTTGATCCCAATCCTCTTAAAAAGCGATAGAACCTTAGTTAAAGAAACAGAGCACAATCTCAGTGGTGACTGTGGCAGGAGAACCACAGTGGACCAGAGCGAGGTGTCCAAGTCGTGGCATTGTGGGGTGGAGAAGGTGCTCACGTCAGGCCTCTCTACTATGTGGACACCCTCCTCACCTCACATTGGCTCAGACACCCTGCACTGGGCAGCACAGCTTGGGGTGTCAGACTACCTGTGAGGTGAGGATGGCAGCCCAGTGCAGGGAGTGGATGCCGAAGTGGGGTGAGCAGGGTGTTCACACTAGGGGCTGGCCTAGTAGGTGGTATTGGAGCTCAAGTGGGGAGACAGGGGCCTCTACAGAGGGCAGGCTGTTGCAATTTGTCAGAGCAGGCTGATTAGGGTGAGGTGGGCTTTGGCACAAAGGGGCTGCTGATGTGGAGTGTCAGTGCCTGCATGGAGGAAGGAGGGGACCCACATAGGGGACGATGGGGATGTGGGAGATTTGTTATAGAAATCTCTGTGTGGATTAATCCAATTAGTAAACATAGTAAGGCAAATGATTAGATGTCTAAAGATTGGATGGTATTGATGATATCAGTGTTAGTTTCCTTGGTTTGATGCCTGGATTGTGGTTATAGAAGAGTGTCCTTGTTTGTAGGAATCACACACTAAAGTATTTGGGAAGTGACAGAGCGCCCTGTCAGTAACTTTACTCTCTAATGGCTCAAGAAAACAAAAGTTCTTTGTATTGTACTTGCAGCTTCTCTGTAAGCTTGAGATTCTTTTTAAATTAGGATGAAATCCATAGCTTTCTCAGATACAAACAACCATCAGTTTGAAGATATAACTGAAAAGAAAATCTGTTAGTAGCAACCAAAAAACCAGGATGCTAGGAAAAGCTTAACCCGAATTGTGAAAATTATGTTCGAGGAAAACTTTTAAATACTCCTAAAAACACAAAAATAGACCTGAGTTATAGAAAGCTAGGCTTAGTTCTCAGTTAGGACGGATCTAAATCAAAAAGGTAGAATTTCTTCCCAAAGTAATATATACATTTAATGTGATTCCTATGAAAATATAAAATCTTTTTCCTAATGTTGCACAAGTTCTAGACATTTCTAAATTTACCTGGAAAATAAGCAAGGAAGATTAGCTAGGAAAATTGTGACAAAAAGAAAAAGGACTAGTAATGGAGAGGATTAACCTTGTCAGATATTAAAAACATCTTATAAAACTTCTTTCCTGAAAACAGTGTGGCTCTGACTCATGGAAAGACAGAGACCAATCAGACAGAACAGAAAATCCAGAAACATTCCCAAGTACATATGGAAATGTAGTTTTTCATAAGGGGGCATTTCAGATCATTGGGGAAATGACGGACTTTTTAACAAATGATATTGGATCAAGTAGACAGTGATTTTCTAAGAGATGAAGTTGGAGTCACATTTCACATACACCACCAGAATAAACTCCAAATAGATAAGAGATTCAAATATACAAAATAATACCATACATACACTAGAAATAAACATGGGTAAATTTCTTTATAAACTTAGAAAGGGCAAAGCCTTTCTAGCAATGACTCTAAATCTAGAAATCTTGAAAGAAAAGATTGATAAATAAACTTTGATATATAAATAAAAACTTTTTTAATTTGTATGTCGAAAAGCAGTGTAAGCAAATTCAAAATACAGACAGCAAACTTGGAAAAAAACTAATGCAACATATACCAAATTAAAGAGCTAATCTATCTAATATGTAAAGAAATCTGAAAATTCAAAAGAAAAAGACTAAGACCTGATAGAAGAATGGGCAAAAGACAAGACAGTTCACAGTAAAATATAATTAAAACATAATGAAGTCTTAGTTCACTCAGATTAAGAGAAATGGAAATAAAATATGGGAAAAAGTCGAATAATAATTCTACGAAGACACTCTATTTTATCTCATAGGTGGCCAAAAATTCTAAAATTAAAGAGCACACTCCATGGGCAAGGCTGTTTTCTTTGGATTGGAGTTGCAGGACATGTCTTTATTTTTTCTTCCGTAATTTTACTCTCATCCTATCCATGTCTTTATATTTGAGTGTCTCCTCTAAACAGCACAAAATTGGTCTTGCAGTTTTTATCCAGACTGACAATCTCTGCCCTTTAGTTGGAGTCTTTAATCTGCTTACATTTAATGCAACCACTGATAGGGTTAGGTTGAAGAATATCACATTGCTATTTGATTTCTATTTGTGTGATAAATTTTTTGTTCCTGTGTCCCGCTTTTCCTGCCTTCTTTTGTTGTATCTCTTTTTGTCTTCTTTATCGGCTTTTGGTTACATCTCTATGTAGTATTTTAGTGTGTTCTGTAGGATTGCAATATGGCTCTTTCACACATCACAGTCTACTTTGAATTAATGTTATACCACTTCATATAAGATAATTGCAATAAAATATTTCCATTTATCCTTCCTCCCACCCTTTGAGTTATTTTTGTCATACAATTTGCTACTATATTCCATAAATCCTAAAACATTTTTGCCTTAATAGTCATTAATGTTTGAAAGAAATGTATACAAAGTCTTTTATATTTCATCACATTTACACTTTTATTTCTCTTTTGTCCTTCCTGCCTATGATGGGGATCATTTCCCTTCAGCCTGAGGAACTGCTTTTAGTCTTTCTTGCAGTGCAGGTCCGATGGCAACAAATTCTCATCACTTTGTTTTCCTGAAAATGTCTTTACTTTGCCTTCATTTTTCAATAATATGTTCAGACTTCCATCATTTCTGATGAGAGCTTATTGTTACTCTTATTGTTGTTTCTCTTAAAGCAATGTATATTGCTTTTCTCTCTGTCCACTTTCAGCCTTTTGTCTTCATATTTGTTTTCTTTTTTTTCTGAAGAAGATTGGGCCTCACTTGACATCTGTGTCCATCCTTCTCCGTTTTTTGTCTGTGGGATGCCTGCCACAGCGTGGATTCATGAGTGGTGTGTAGGTCCACGCCTGGGATCCAAACCAGCAAACTCAGGGCCACCGAAGCGGAGTGCACAAATTGAACCACTGCACTGCTGGGCGGGCCCCTATCTTTGGTTTCTACCAGTTTGACTGTTATATGCTTACATGTGGATTCCTTTGCCCTCCCCGAGGTTCACTGAGCTTCCTGAATCTGTGGATGAGGAATGGGGACTAGCAATAGGCCTATGATGAAAAGGAACCCGTTGGTGTACTTCTTTTATGGTGAAATGTGTTTGTTGGACAAAAGCAGTGCTGTGTGGGATAACAAGATAGGAAATCAACCCTGTGAGTTCTGTAAGTCCACAAAGCGGGAACCGGCAGAAGTACGGTGGTGGGCAGGAAGGCAGAGCCATCCCAAGACACGTTCCCAAAAGAAATTAGCAAGATCTCACATTCCTTTGGGCCTCTCTCCCCCAGGAGCTGGCTTGGCGGTTCTCTTCCTGCCATCCTGGGAGCCGGCTATTCTTGTGGGTCTGGAGGAATGGAGGGGTGATGGGAGCGGGTTTGGGTGAGTAGAGGCATTTCCTTGAGGTCATTCCAGAGACATTTTGTTTATTTTTATACTTAAATTTTCATTACACAGTTTTTTTGAGGAATAAAGGGATCATTTCCTCAAAGACAGGAGTGGGGCAGAGGACACTTCCACAGACAAAGTAGATTTGAAGGAATCAGCATGATTAGGGTGCTCACCCACCCCCATCCAAATGTGCCCCTGAGCAGACTTCAGCTCACCAAGCGAGGTGTTGGAATCCTTGTCACAGAATGGCTGCACAGCAGCCGAGAGGTTTCCTCTCCAGGGAGGGGTCTGAGCAGAAGCTCAGCTCTTGTTCAGGGATGCCAGGAAGTCATCACGGGGCGGGGGTTAGACAACATGTCAGGGCTCTTGCTGGCCTGGCTGTCAGGGCTCCTGGGCTCAGTCCAGGCTCTGTTGTAACTCTGTGGTCCCTTCAGTCGGCCACTGCCCCCTCCTGGGACTGTGTCCCTCCTCATCTCTCACAGGAGGAAGACCTGCAGCAGGGTCCTCAAACTTGTATCCAAACCACAGAACCATTTCCTCAAAGTACATGTTACAGTGAAACTAAACATGCATGTGGCAGGGCAATCTTTCAGATATTGTTTTTGTTTTGCTTTAGACATTTTCCTTTTTGTCTTTCTCCATAAAGGTGCCAGGTTCGTAGTATGTCTTAGACGCAGGGATATTTTTTCAGCTCCAGATCAGAAGCTGTGTGTCCTCACTGCTCTGTGCTTGTGAAAGTGCCCGCAGTCGTGAAGAGATGGTGTTGTTGCCTGGTTTGTGCAGAACAAGGTGGGAAAGGCCGTGCCTATGTGGGTTACATGATCCCAGAGTACGTACCCCTTGTGGTGAGAGGGTAGTGCTGTGTGTGTTTGGAGCAGTAGCTCAGAGCTGGAACGTATGCTCAGCTCCCAGGTCGTGCCCCATATGAGCAGCAAGCCCTTGGAGAGATGGCTGCTGGGAGTGTTTCCTGAGCTGAGCTCAACACAGGGAGATCCTCATTCAGCAAAGGATCCCATACTCTATATGTGGGTTCCAAACCAAAAACCTCTTCAAGTCGAAAAATCTGGGTGGTCTGGAAACTGTGGATGCAGCAGTAACCACGGTGGCCCTAAGAAGAACGGCCTTTCTTCAGTTTTCCAGACCATGTGAACCTCTCTGATTCTGGTTCGATTCTGCGCAGGCAGGAGGTACAGTAACCACAGGGATCAGGTTTCCTGCCAGTCCAGCTGTATGTGAGTTTAGAGTCTGACTCTAGTTGCCTTCCAGCAACTACGTAATACAGTTTTTCCTACCATCTTAATCTGTGCAATGACACTCCTACCTGCTACTTATAGGCAAATGAACTAAGGCTCGCCTCGCTGCCCTTCTCCCTCCCTTCGGGCTGCCCTCTTCTCTAGGTGGTGAAGTCGATGCTCCAGTGGACAGAGTGTGGTGACTTCACCCCTAGAAACTAAATGACTGATGTCATTTCCAAATCCCACGACCTGCTGTTCTAGAGTCACTCGTGCTCACGCTCACACGGACTGTGACCAGCAATAGAAACAGAACACAAGTGTTTTGTTCCTGTGGATTTCCCATGGCGACCTAGGCCATGTGGGCTCATGTGAGGAGGGAGAGAGAGGTACATGATTTGGGTGAAACACTCATTGTCAGTGTCTCTCGGGTTCAGATGACAGCGTCTGTATTAGGTCCATTATGGATCCCCAGTGCTGGGCACTTAGGAGCTCAATCAGGGTGTGTTTGTTTATTGATGGAAAAAGGGTGCTTTCCCGTCCTACTGCAGAGAGGGTAGGGCTAACTCAAAAGGCTGAGACAGCCCTAGGTGGCCAGTGAGGAGTCTTAGCCTAGAGGCCAGCAGTGAGTAAGAGGGACAGGCTGAAAGGGATTCAGGTTATCAAGTGCCCAGGTGGCCAATGCATCCTGAGCACTTCGGGGAACACTGGGCTGGATGTGATGGGTTGAGCTGACTGTGCCAGGTGAGAGATGGGGCAGGGGCTCTGGAGAGACAGCCTGCCTGTTGTGTCCTCCATGGACCCTGCCTGTTGCCAGCACAAGCCTGGTCCTTGTGTCACTCTCTGCCAGGGCATGAGCTGGGCTGCCATCTCAGGGGAGAGGCCCTGCCGGAACCACATGGAGCTCTGGGTGTCCTAGGCAGGATGGCTAGAAGGAAGGGGCCAGCTCAGATCAGGGTTTCTGGAGGGGACAGGAGCTGGTGGACTCTGAGAACTCTCAGTGGAAAGCAGGGAGGGAGAAGGAGGGGCAGCCAGGAGACTGGAGGGCAAGCTGGGCCCCAAGGTCACAGGAGGGCAGGGAGGAAACTCAGGCTGGGTGAGAACGAGGAGCTTCTCCAGAGACCCACCCCCACTCCACATCTGCTCTCTGGCTGTGGCAGAGAAATCTCCTCTCAGGCAGTCCCTCCCCTTCCCAGTGTGGGGGCTATGCTGTTGAGCTTCAGTCCCAAGCTTGCCTGTTTGGTGTTCAGGACCCATGGTGTCATCCCCCTTCCTCTCTGCCATATAACACAGGGAAGGAGGCAAGAAGTTCACCCTGAGCCCCAGGACCAGAGAGGTTCATGTTTTCTCCTGATGGTGCTCAGCTGCAGCCCTGGCAGAAGGGCAGGCCCAGAGAAAGGTGTGGGTCAGAAGAGGTGGGAAACAGCTTTGCATGAGGTTTGGGAGAGGTGGTGTACGGAGGGGGAAGAGGAAGAATCAGAAAACAGCAAATTTGTGCCATTGGCCTTCTAAGGACAGAGGAGGTGCCTGTGAATGAGGGTCAGTGAATAAACAAGAAACCAACCCTTCCCGCTCAGCTAAGACATTTATTTAGTTGCTGGGGTGTTTCTGGATCAGCTCCATAGCTGGTGGGCTGGTTCCCACAGTTAGAGGCTTTTCATGGTTTTCTTTATCCAGGGCAGGAAACTCGAGACTTTGGTGAAGGCCCGTGGAGGACTCCCGTTATCCAGTCCATAGGAGACAATGCCCTGGAGTCCGTTCTCACAGATGAGAGGGCCCCCAGAGTCGCCCTGTGGACATAGAGTGGGGAGGACTGAGGCCGTGCTCCCCCTGGTGCTGCCCACCTGCATCGCAAGTGCCCTCTCAGTGAAGGCCACCTGGCCAGGCCCCTGTGGGCCCCTCAGCTGCCCAGTCCTGACCCTGGACATTGTCACGGCTTCATTTCACTCAGGGGGCAGCTCCCTCTTCTCCTCCAGCTCCCACATCCTCTCCCATGAGGGCGCTGTGGGACTGTGCGTTGGTCTAACATTTAAGGACAGGAAAGCAGGCAGGTGAGGATGACACTCAGCACGGAAGGTAAGCCATTTAACCAAGATGGGAGCCAGCTCTGAGGAGCCACCTGGTTTGACTGCTGCACACCCAGGGAGCAGTTTTCTAACACCTGTGCCCGGCGTGGGGCAGAGTGTTGCAAATTCATCTTCCGGATGGAACATCATGTCTGGGTGCATCTCAGGCCCCTGGTAGGTTCCCAGAAGGCCTGTGACTCCCCACTCTGGCTGCTCCCCCCTTCTCTTCTTGGGAGAAAGATCAGAGTCTGGAGAGTGAAGGAGTCCCCACTGCTTGGATCTGTAGGACCCAAAACACCCATCTCCCCACAGCCAAGATAGGCGGACATCCAGTCTCACCTGAAAGGAAGACTTCTTAACCTTCGGGTCCCCTACACACAGCTGAGTGGTACTGTTGTAATAATTGCGGAAGTAGGATTTGCACACCTCATCCTGCTGCACAGTCAGTTCCACCTCCTGCAGTGTGTCTGGGAACCTGCCCTTCGGGGCAAGTTGCCCCCAGCCGGCCACACTGCACACCTCTCCGGGCCTCACCTGGGTCTTGCCCCTGGGCAGGCTGAGGGGCCACACAGCTGCAGACAGCTTGGCCCTTCTCTCCAGCTGATGAGAAGAGGCAAGAAATTCCAGCTCAGCCACTGGCCTCCTGGGCCTGGACAGCGCGATGGGGCTGCACTGACTTCCCTCTCCCCTGAGCCACTGGGACTAGTCAGGAGGCCTGGACGAGAAGGAGTGGAGGGACAGGTCCCAATGGGAGGGGAAGCCATCTGGACCCAGGACAGCAAGAGCCGTGGGGAGGCTCCCTACCTTTAGTAACATGATGTCATTGGAGAAGTTCTTAGGATTATAGTCTGGGTGGCGAATGGATTGTCTCACAGTGATGACTTGCTGGGTCTTCTCCTGCTTCCGGATGTTGTGGGCCCCAAGGGTGACATTCATTAGTCTGCATAGAAAGTAGAGTGAGGTGATGGGGTGCATGGAATCAAAAGAGATCTAGCCCTGGAGCCATGAAGGGAGGGTGACATGGGGCAGGGCAGGGCTGCAGCTAGGGGAAATAGACATAAGTGGATGACTGGGAACTGAGTGATTGTCCCCTGTGCTTCTCAATGACATTGAGGTTAGGTTTCCTGGATGCTTTCTCTAGCCATCAAGTAATATTGTGAAAATACTCTGAGTTTACATTTTGACCCTAATTCATGCTTTCATCCTCCCCAGCTGCTTCATTTGGCCAGTGTGGTCTCTCTGCTCAACTCGGCCACTTGCTCTCACCTCTGACCCTCTGACTCCCAAGCTTACCTGTTCTATTCTCACTTTCCATCACCCAGTCATGCTCTCAGATGTCTCCTCTCATGAGCTCTCATGGCCTTGAGTAACCAGGAACCAGGGGAGCTCCATTGGGCTGCAGCCCTTGGGCAGAGGACAGGTGTCCCTGTAGCGGTCTTAGGAGGTGTCAGTTTCCTGTGGCCCCTCACCTTCCCCAGCAGTGAGCTGCCGTCAGAACAATGTCTTGTCGCACGAGGACACCACCACAACTGTGCAGTATCTCTTCAAACAGAAATTGAACCAATGCCATGTAGGGTCGAGAGTGGGGCCAGGCCTCATGTCCCCCGATGATCTCCCCTGAAGGAAAAGTCTTGTTTACTTGTGCGCTCCCAGTGAGTCCACCAGGCATGCGTCAGCTTGACGGCTCAGGACTGCTGGGCATCTGGGAGCCCGAGATGGCCTGGAGTTGAGAGGGGCTTGGGTGGGGCTTT
Organism: Equus asinus; assembly: GCF_041296235.1. Classification (NCBI taxonomy): domain Eukaryota; kingdom Metazoa; phylum Chordata; class Mammalia; order Perissodactyla; family Equidae; genus Equus; species Equus asinus. Next base: position 169,895,115 of record NC_091791.1, read on the forward strand.
CCCTCTAGGAAAAGGAGGAGGAGCAGGCTTGGCCTGTGAATCTGTCCTCCACAGATAATTGGAGGTGAGCATATGCGTCCTAGGGACAGTGAGGTCTAGAGACTCCTGAGAATTCCTCTCCCGACTTTGCTTTGTTTCAAGAGACTTTCTAATGCCCTGTTGTCCTGTGATGTCTGGGATAGTGCTGCTTTCCAGTGGCCAGGACTTAAGTTTAGGGACCTAGATGTTGTCATAGCCTGTTTCCCATGGCCTGACACATAGTGGGGGCCCAAAAGCTGTTTGTTGGCTGCATGAAGGAATGGCCCCCGATGGGCCTGAAGGAGAATTTGTAGGGCCAGTGCTTGTGGGATTCTGGAAAGCAGAGAAGTTCAGGTCTGCAAACAGCGGCTCCATCCTGGAAAGAAGGGAGCTGCTAAAGGCCTGGGAGGAAAAGCAGAGTTGGAGAAGGGACTGAGGGGCCTTGGGACTGAGCAAGGCATAGCAGTCCTCTGGGGACAGTGGTCCCACCAACTCTGGGGTCTGCAGAGCTCTAGACTTCTCTCCTAAGCAGACGCTGAGGGGAGCATCTGTGTCATCCCAGACCTGGAAGCCAGGCCCACTCTGCCCTGTGCAGGGGAACTGATTATTTTCTCTTTTCCAGTTTCCCTCCCTCTGCCATGCACTTCCAGTTAAGTTCCACTTTGCAGATGGCAAACGTAGAGCCTAGGGAGGGAATAGCACCCACTGGCTCTTCTTGAGAGCAGCCTTCTGCCCTGCGGTTCCTGCTGGTAATTTATCCAGCGTCATACATGGGATTCTGAGTTGGGATGGGAGCTGGGATTCAGAATGTTGCTGGTGGATGGATGGATCAGGGATGTGCAGAAGGGGCAGGAGATCTGTGCCCACTGTGTTTGGGGGGAGGGGTTGGGCATCTGAGGGAGGGGATGGTCACTCACCTGCCTCTGCCCCAGGGGACCGTAAAAACGCCAGCAGGAGCAGGAGAGGCTGCATCTTTCCAGGAAGGTTGCCCAGGTCAGGGAGGCTTGTGCTTCCTCCTTGCTCTCTTTTAGCCCCGAGGAGAGGAAGGAGGTACAGATGGGATCAGTGCCCTCAAGGCCTTCTGTGGTGTGTGGTGCTTCATCAGAGACGGCTTTCTATGAAAGCTTCCCCGCCCCCACTCCTTCTGCCTGATGACATCCTCTGGGTGGTGGTGTGAGAATCATGCAGTGACCACATGAGAACCCACAGTGGATGACTCAGGGTGGATCACTTGATCCAGCCTAGAGCAGGAACCCAAGGGTACAAAGTGGAGACCGTGTGCTGTGGTATCGACAAGTAGAGGTACTGGAGCCCCAGAAACCTGAGTCCCCAGTGGTAGAACCACCAATACCTCATTTCCATGTTGCTAAGTCCATCAGGATTTCTTCAGCAGATGTGTGTTTGGGCCCTTCTCTGTGCTATGACCAAACATAGTGGAGATGTGTCTCCTTCCCTTAGAGAGCTGTCTGTCTTGTGGAGGAGACAGAAACATCAGTCATCAGAGCACAGCATGGGAAGAGCCGTAGTAGAGGGATGCACAAGATGAGAAGAAAGCATGGCCACCATCTACCAAATCCATGTAGCAACCCATTCATCATCACAGCTTCCTTCCTATGGGATTTTTAGCGTCTCTTTTTAAGTTACAAATGCTCAGAGTGATAGAGTCCATCTCTCTTGTCCATGTTTTTAACAAAAGTCCTGCACTTGACCTTTATTGGCCTAAATTAACAAATCCTTATTACCCTAGGAATTGAACTCACTAATTGACTTCAGCCTAGGTCAATTTCCTTTGGGTAGGCTGGAGTCAGTCCCACCCAAACCACATGGACTAAGACTGGAAAAGGGCTGATTCCCCAAAGGAAGTTCAGGGGACTAAATTTTGGATTTATATAACCTGGCATATAATAGACTCACATTTGCTCAACAAACTCTGCCGATGTTCTCGCTATGATGGAAATGAAGGACTGTTGTTTCTAAACAGCCCAAGCCCAATCCTGTTCAGAGAACAACCAAGCATATCTGAGAGATTAGGGCCTGGTGATTTAAGTTTCTCTCTTTATATTTTCTGACTTTAAATTTTTCTACGAGGAATATTGTGTATCATAATACATAATTCCAATGTAAATATTCTCCAAATCAAACCAAGTACACTTATCAAACCTCTACCTTTTTGCACCTAGCTTACCCAGTAGTAGATATTTTAAAAATAAAACCACTTTTCTGATTATAGTGGTAATAAATGTTCGTTAAGAAAATTTGGAAAGAGAAAGGAACAATGCCACTCATTTTCCTCTCTCTCACAGAGAGCCTGTTACCATGAGCAGTGGATTTTAAATACTTGGGATCATATTATATATACAATGCAGTTGTCTTTTGTCCTCATTTAACTCAACAATTTAAGCATCTTCCTCATGCTCTTAAAAAATCTGATAGTCAATATCACTATAGTGTTTCTTTCCCAGATACTAAAGAATTCAACATGCAACTATTTCCTAACATTGTTGGAAAATTTTAAAAATAATTTAAGCGAAGAGGAAACAATTAATGTTACCTGATTTGCCATCACTCATTGATAATCATCTTTAATGTCTTGAAGTAAGATGTAACATATTTTTCTCTCATGTATATCCGTAGTTTTTAAAATTCAAAGGGAGTTATACTAAACATAAATCTATGACCCTTTATTGAAAATGGAAGTGAAATTCACATAACATACAGTTAACTATTTGAAAGTATAACTCAGTAGCATTTAGTGCATTCAAAATATTGTGCAACTACCACCTCTCCCTACTTTTGAAACTTTTTCATCACCCAGAAGAACAACCAACCATACCCGGTAAGCTGTAGGTCCACAGCACAGTGAGTACCGAATCACTTTCCCTCCTCCCTCTCCAAACCCTGGCCCTGCCCCCTGACAGCCTATAATCTTCTTTCTATCTCTATGGATTTACATATTCTGGATACTTCACATAAAAAGAATCAAGTGGTATTTGACCTGTTGTATCTGGCTTCTTTCACTTATTGTAATGATTTTGAGGTCCATCCAAGCTGTGGCATGTATGAATATTCATTCTTTTTAAAGGTAAACAATATTACTTTGTATACATAGACTACAATTTACCCATTCATTTGTGGGTAGACATTTGGGTTTTTCCCACCTTTTGGTTATTGTGACTAATGCTGCTATAAATATTTGTGTTGACGTTTCTGTGTGGATCATATGTTTTCATTTCTCTTGGATACACACCTAGGAGTGGCACTTCTAGGTCATATGGTAATCCTATGTTTACATTTTTGAGGAAACACCAAACTTTTTAGCTCAGTGGTTGCACCATTTTACATTCCCACCAGCAATGTACAAGGGTTCCCATTTGTCCACATCTTTGCCAACACTTGTGATTTTTCTTACTTTCTTTTTGATTATAGCCATTCAGGTTGTTATGAAGTGATATCTCACTGTGGTTTTGATTTACATTTCCTTAATAATTAATGATGTTTTTATCTTTTCCTCTGTTTGCTGGTCATTTGTATATGTTGGGAAAATGTTGGTTCAAGACCTTTGCCCATTTCTTAATTGTTTGTCTTTTTGTTGTTGAGTTGTAAGAATTCTTTCTATATTCTGGATACTAAACCTTTATCAGAAACCTGATTTATAAACATTTTCTCCCATTCTGTAGATTGTCTTTTCACTTTCTTGATACTATCTTTAGTACACAAAATTTTTTAATTTTTATGAAATCCAACTGATGTATTTTACCTTTTGCTGCTTGTGCTTTTGGTGTCAAATCTAACAATCCAGTACCAAATCAGAGGTCATGAAGATTTACTCTAAGTTTTTTCTAAGAATTTTATGGTTTAAGCCCTTATATTTAGGCTGTCGATCCATTTTGAATTAATTATTGTGTATGGAGTTAGGTAGGGATCGAACTACATTCTTTTCATGTAGTTATCAGGTTGTACCAGCACCATTTATTGAAGATATTATTCTTTCCCTACTGAATGGTCTTGGCATCCTTGTCAAAAATCAATTGGTCAAAGATTTTCAGGTTTATTTCTGGGTTCTCAATTCTATTCCATTGGTCTATATGTGTATTCTTATGCAGTACCACACTATTTTCAATTGCTGTAGCTTTGTAGTAAATTTCCTTTTTTTTTGAGGAAGGTTAGCCCTGAGCTAACACCTGCCGCCAATCCTCCTCCTTCTTGCTGAGGAAGACTGGCCTTGAACTAACAGCTGTGCCCATCTTCCTCTACTTTATACATGGGATGCCTACCACATCATGGCTTGACAAGCGGTGTGTAGGTCTGCACCTGGGATCCGAACCAGTGAACCCCAGGCTACCGAAGCAGAATGTGAGAACTTACTCACTCTACCACCTGGCCAGCTTCAGCTTTGTAGTAACTTTGGAAACTACGAAGTATGAGTCCTCCAACTTTGTTTTCCTTTGCCAATTTTGTTTTGGCTATTTGGGGCCCCTTGCAATTCCATATGAAGTTTAGAATTGGCTTTTCCAGTTCAGCAAAAATGGCCTTCGGAATTTTGATAGAGATGGCATTGAGCCTGTAGATGGCTTTGAATAGTATTGCCATCTTAACACTGTATGTCTTCCAATCCATGAACATGGGATGTCTTTCTATTTAATTATTCTGTCTTCAATGTTTTTCAGCAATGTTTTGTAGTTTTCAATGTATGATTTGTTTACCTCCTTGGATAAATTTATTCCTAAGTATTTTATTCTTTTAGATGCTATTGTAAATGGAATTGTTTTCTTAGTTTCCTTTTTGTATTGTTCATTGCTGGTATACAGAAACACAGCTGATCCTCTACCCTGCACAATTTTTAATACATTTATTAACTCCTCTTCAGTTCCACTCCCTTTTATGTTGTTAATGTCACATATTCCATCTTTATACATGTGTGCCCATAAGTTTTACAATTATTGCTTGATGCATTTATTATTTGATAAGTATTTATTATTATGCATTTATGTATTTTAAATCATATAGAAAACAAAAGGAAGAGCTAAAAACCCAGAATAGACTAATGCTAGCTTTTATATTTATCTTTGTAGTTCTTTTTACCATTTGGACTCAAGTTGCCATCTAATGCCCTTGTTTCAGCCTGAAGGACTCCCTTTAGCATCTCTTGTGGGGCAGGTCTACTAATGATGAATTGCCTTAGCTTTTGTTTATCTGGGGATACCTATATTTCTACATTTTTTTTGCAGGGCAATTTCACCAGATATAGGATTCTTGGGTGACAGGATTTTTTTCCTTTCATTACTTTAAATATATCATCCCACTGCCTCCTGGCCTCCGTGATTTCTGACGAGAAATGGGCTGTTAATCTTATTGTGAATCATCTGTCCATGATAAGTCACTTCTTCTTGTTGCTTTCTAGATTTACTCTTTGTCTTTGGCATTTGACATTTGATTATAGCGTATCTCAGTGTGGATCTCTGAGTTTACCCTCCTTGAAATTTGTTCATCTTCTTGGATTTGCATATTCCTATGTTTCATCAGATTTAGGAAGTTTGAGCCCATTATTTCTTCAAATGTTGTTTTTCTGATCCTTTCTTTTTTCTCCTTCTAGGACTCCCATAATGCATCTGTTAGTATTCTGGATAGTTTCCCATGGGTCCCTTAGGCTTGGTTCATTTTCTTCATTCTTTTTTTTCTCTGCTCCTCAGACTGCATTCTTTCTTTTGCCCTGAAGGTTCATTGATTCTTTCTTCTGCCTGGTCAATCTATTGTTGAATCTCTCTAGTGGAATTTTCATTACAGCTATTGTGGCTTTTAGCTTCAAAACTATAATTTCTATATATCTGTGGATATTATCCACTTTTTCATACATTGTTCTTGATTCTCTTTAGTGCCTTTCATAGTTTCCTTTAGTTCTTTGAATATTTTAAAGACAGTCAATTTACATTTTGTCTTGTATAAACAATGTCTGGGCTTCTTCAAATTATTTTATGTCAATTTATTTTTATCCCCCTGTGAATGAATCATACTTTCTTGTTTCTTTGTATTTGCAATTTTACAGTGAAAACTGGGAATTGTGCATGTTGTAGTGTGGTCACTCTGGGAATAACGCTGTCCCCTGCCCCAGGGATTGGCCATGTTACTTGTAGAGTGGTACAGTCATCCGTTTGTTTAGGGGCTTTTTCAAGCTTTTTTGCAAGAACTATGTTCCTTGTTTGTATGGTCACTGGAGTCTCTGTTACCTTATCTCTATCTAGTTGTGTCTGAGAAGATTGGTTCCATCTCTGTCAAGACAAGAAGCAGAGAAATATTTCAGAATACAGTTCATGGTTTTAGGTGGTGTTTGAAGTCTAAAGGAACAAGTTAGTCCTTTGATAAGACAAGGCATGACAGGGTCAACAGAGCACAACACTATGGAACCTTTATTTGCTCTGTGTCTGGGGGGTTGTTGCTCATTCTGCTGACTTGATGCTAGAAAACGCCAGAGCTTTATGTCCATTCCAGCCCAAGATGACCAAGAGTATTTGCTAGAGCTCCCATAATTTCACTCACTATTCCCATGCTTTAGTATATTGGAAAGCACCAGCTCCTCACACAGGAAGGAGAGTTTAGAGGAGGACATGAAACCCCTGAGTCTCAGGCCCTGCCCTTTCCCACCACCCTCATTCCTGGCCCACACCCTATTTGGGTTGGTTCTTCAAGAGTCAGGCTAGGGCCCTGAACATAGCCACCTTGACAGGATAGACTAATTAGACTGAGAATAGAGGGGGTGGGGAATTCAAGGAAAATTTTCTTTTAACCTCAATGGCCAGTCAAATGGCCAAGGTCACGGAGGAACATCCTCCCAAATCCAGAGTTAGTAACATAAATTTAAGGAAGTGGAAAGCTTACTAAAGTAGCAAACATGTGGAAAAGAGTATAATATAGGTGCCTTCCTAGAAAGGATACTGCCTGGAAAAAGCCTCCGTGGAGAAACTAAATTTCTTTTCAGATTTGGCCAAATAGAGACTAAAAGATGGTGGAAAGCATTTGCGACTTATGATTTTAAGAAGCTGTGTTGAAGTGAAAGTTGATAATAAAAATATATCTAGCAAAGAAGATATGATTCTTCAGTTTGTTGAACAAATGAGACAATAACAGCCAGTGTCATAATGTCGGCTGATATTTATTGATCACCAACCACAGATCCTCACCCCACCATCAGAGTTCCTACCGATGTTTCTTCCATTTCGCAAATGAGAAAGCTAAGACCCTGAGGAGCTAAGGGACTTGTTCCACATGACTCAGCTCATGAGAATGGAGGGGACTTGGGATGAGAACGCAGGGATCTGATTCCAAAGTCTGTGCTCTTGCCCACACCTCTACAAGCTTAACCATATCATACAGTGTTCAAGGAATCTGGGGGAAATTTAAGCAGGTGCTGAGGAGTAAAATTTCTGTGTATATCTTTACTATGTGGCTCTAGTTCTCTTAGAAAAGAAAGGTTCCTCAGTGTCCACCATACTGTGATGGAAATTCCATCGTATTGTGATAGAAAAGGTCCTTGGGATTACACACTCCCTTTGCTTTTAGTCTTCATTCTCCTGACTTTCTTCCCTGACATGTAGGAGAATGTCATGCTTGGCTCATGAGGGGCAATCTCCTTGGGCCTTAGCCTCTTACCAAATCACATCTAGTACTTATTGGATGTGGGGAGGGCCATTCCTTGCAGCAATGACAATGGCACAATGACATGACATTCCTGCACTCATACATGGCATTTGAGTCTGCTGCTATAAACCACTTTCCCTGAGTCTGATCATTCTCTTAAGTTCTGCCTGAAATCAGAACCTACAAGCATAAAGGGGCCTAGCTGATTTCTTTTGACCATGAGACTCAGCTGTGCTGTTGAGAAGAGATTCCTGCCTCAGGTAGGAGTTGTCTCTACGTAACTATTAGGAAGCTGGGATGATAGTCAGAATTTCTGGCTGTTTACATTGCATCAAAAACAGTTTTCAGGGAAAGATGTGTCAGTGAAGGAGAACCTAGGTTATGAGTGGGAGTGGGCAAGATTGTACTTCCTTTTTGCCTCTGTAGTGGTAAGGATAAGGGAGAGAGGGCAGGATTGGGGAGAGAAAAATGTCTATAAGACAGATATAAATTTATGAGATTTCCAGAGTTGTGGTAACCACTAGAACACCCTTTAATTTCTGCTTGTTGCCTACTCTAATCATTGCCCAGCCACCAACAAAGAGCAACCAGTGGATGTTGGGTTGGGGCTAATTCAGTAAAGCTCTGGTGTGGGTCAATGTCTGGGGTGATGAGTAGACAGAGGACTATAGAGGAAGGGGGAGGAGAAGTGGGCTTGGGTGAGAACGGTGTGCCCACCCCCTCCCAACTGGGGGCGTGCGTTACTGGACTTCTTAGTGGGAGCAGGTTAGAACGGAGTGATGTTCTGGGTTGTGATGTCACTTTTAATGTTACCTTGGGTCACACTCAAGACTTCCCTCCCCCAAATCCCATACTGAGGGTCTTTACCTCCCCAGGAACTTTGTCATTTCCTTTCCCCAAAGCATTCATTCCCAGAAGGCCTAAAGGTCACCTTGCCCTTCTGGAGCTAATGAGTTCTTTCTTCTCCCTTCTCACTCAGGAGCTAGTGCTGTGTGTTTTCCTATCACGTCTGTGCGGGATGTGACAAATGGTTTGGTTTGGGGTAGGTAAGAGGGGTTTTAGTGAATCATTTACCAGAACCTCTAGTATATGACTGCAAAATTGGTGGGTCTTTATCTTTCTTTCTGTCTCATGCTTCAGTGTTGGTAAAATTAAGTGTTAGGTTTGCAAAATATAATTCACACCTCAGAATTCTTGTGTCACGTCACCTATCTCTCCTCCAGTCTTGATATGACATCTCCTAGTAGTAGGGTCCCCACACCCAACTGCTATTAAACTTCTATTTCTGACCAAGTACTAGGAAGTAGCACTGGAACCACATGTGGACAAAGGAGAAGATCTGGACCATTCTAGCCAGCACTTCAAAGCCTGCACATGGGAAATCAGGCATTGCAGAATCCTGCTGGGCCACTGAGAGCATTTTACCAATGGAACTGTGGCAGGATAATTTACTGAGATACCAATGACTATTATTCTCTCTGTCCTCTCTCTGGCTTAATTTGCTAGAACCTCAAGTATATGCATGCCAAACTTTAAACATTTTTAATGTTGCCTTGTCTCAGGTTCCTAAGCCTGGAAAATGGAGGATGGATCTGTTACTGGACCACACTTAATTTGTCAAGGCAGTGAACTCCACCACTGAGGTTTTTAGGAGTCAGCTTTCTGGCCCCCCTGCACATCAAATCCTAAGACTTTGGCTGAGCAGCTATCCGCATCTTAAATACCTACACATAAATACCTAGTCATGAGTGACACTCGATAACTCCTGAGGAGATAATGGGGACCAGAATGAGTGTGATTAGCATTGGCTTGTGTCTTTGGCTGGGCCCTTGCCTCCCAGAAATCTCATCTTTCCTGAAATCTCACGAGGGCAGGGAAGTTAGACTTTGTTCTGGACCCCACAGAGGATATAACAGATAATAGGAGGAAAGCCTTATTCCAAGAGGGTTCCCACTCTGGGCTCTGCTGAGTGTCCCAAAAGAGAGGGTCCCCAGTGATACACCAGCTCCCAGCTGATGCGTGCAGGAAAAAGATGGGCAGTGGAGGAGTGTGCATCATGCTATCTTCAAATGGGCTGTTATTTGGTAGCTGCTTTTTAACACAAATACAGTTTGGGGGACATCAGGGAAGAGAGAGAAGGCCAAGGGCATTACCATGAATCCACACCTCACTATGTTCCCAGGTATATGTGATTCATATACATGATCTCACTGAATTCTCCACTTTCGGCATGGACATTCTCAGGAATCACATTGTAAAATGAAACAGACCCAGATGTGCTTAAGGTCACATGGTTACCGAAAGTGTGTACACACACATACACACACAGGACGTGTGCCTGCCCAGCTGCAAAGTCTCTTTTGTATCACTCTAAGAGGTGGTGGAAGCCACAGCGGGCAGATTTTAGCTCAGCAAAGGAGAGTGTTCTGACAATTCGAGTTCTATTAGAATGGCTGCTCAGGTGGCCCAGGAGCTTCCTCTCCAGGGAATTGTTGTAAGAGAGGTTGGCAAACATCTTTGTCAGGGGCTAGGGAGGTTATCTTGTGTGCAGACATAAGATCACTTAAGACTTCACAGCTCTGAGCCTTTATCTCTCAGTTGAGAGCGACCTGACCTGGAGCTTAAGAGCCCTGAGCTCCTGCTCAGTTATATCAATTTCTGGCCTCATTGTCCTCCTCTAACAAAAGAGCATCGGGCTACCACAGAGGCTTTGTAAACATTGTTAACCATAGAAATCTCTCCTCAAATGGGTTATGTGTGTGCCATGTAGCTTTTTGAAATCATATATCCATTCATATGTCTATATCTATACATATGTATATAGACACACGTATGCATATTTCATATATGATACACACTCAAATATATGTCTGTCTGTGTGCATATATATTTGTGTGTGCTTGTGTGTACTTTTGTTTGTTTTGTTCCCTTCCTTGCCTCTTTCTGAGCATGATCTTGGAACATCTTTGCTTCAGGAGGATTTTCGGCCCTCAAACAAAAGCTCTGTGAAGTCAACTGTTCTCACCGTGTCATGGAAGTGGGCAAAATCATTAAGATATTCTGCTACAGAGGTCTTGGTGGCAATAAGATGTGAGAAGGCCCCCCTGCCAGGGTGACGAGAACCCAGAGGGAGATCTTTACCACATGTGAAAATGAGTCTGGTGTGTGTGTGTTTTGGTCAGGGGACGTTCATCTACTGCTGTGACTGGACTGAACTCTAAAGCCAGATAAGCATCAAGATAAGGCACCCAGATAAGCACCAAGATCTGGGAGGGGATGGCTGCCCTTTCATGCCCAGTTACCCGGAGCAGGCTCATGGGACCCAGTGTCAACACAGAGGCTCTTATCACACATGTGGCCTCCTAGTTAAGAGCTGGCCAATTTTGAGGGTCACTGTGACCTTGAATGCTAAGCATGGAGCAGTAACCATAGTGGCCTGTGGGTTGGAGGCTGTTCTCCATTTTTCTGGCACCATGTGAGCCTCCCTGATCTGGTGTGATGTAAGGAAGATGAGGGACTGGAGTATGTCATCCATGTCAGAGTTTGTACTGAACTTTTTACTCATAGGGCACCCTAGACGTAAACCATAAAGAAATGGCGGCCCTGGTTGTGTTTTTCCTCCTTGTATCTCTCCTTCATCCAGAGGTGGGGCTCCACTGACCACAGAACTGGAAACTTCATTTCCAATCCCAAACACTGCTGTTCTAGAGACAAATGTGACAGTGCACGTGAACACTGGAAGTGGTAAGACAGATGGATGTTGTTATTCTCTGACAAGATGATTTTCACTTGTTTGGATTTCCCCGGCAGATTCAGGACAATCTCACCAGCCTGGACGAGGAAGGAGACTTGGAAAATTCTGATGAAAGTCCTTTGGGCTGTAAGTTTCATGAGGCTATAAGTAGTGTCTGCCACGTCCACTTCTGAGCCTCCTTTGTCTGACACATAGCGGGTGCTCGATATTCCCTTGTTTGTTGATTGATGGCAATAGTAGTGCTGCTCAGTCCCTCTGCAAAGACTCCCTCCCTTATTCGACTGGCAGCTATAGCCCAAGTGGGCAGAAAAGTCCTAGGGCAGAAGCCAGGTTACCACGGGTGACCAAGAGACAGGCTGAAAGGGGCTGAGGCTGTGAGTGAAAGGTCTATGAGTCAACTCAAACCCACAGGTGCCATGGGGCTGGATGTGAAGAGCTCAGTCAGGAAGAGGTGTGGAAAAGCATCAAGCTGGGTCCTAACCCAGCAAGGGTTTGTGAGGAGGTGGAGGGAGGTGGGAGAATGGAGGATGCAGAAAATAGCGGAGAAACGCAAGCAAAGGCTAGCCTGCGCACAGCTGTTACTCAGTGACTTTGTTCAATAAATAAAAGAGAAATCAGTCATGTCCATCTAGTTATTAAGGCCATGGCAGCCTCCATGCAGGGAGATCTGCACTCTTCCCCAAGAAAATGGTCAAAGAGGGGGCTCTCATTGATCTCTTTCTCCAGGACAGGAAGCTCAGGATCTCGGTGAAGAACTGGAGGGGTTTTGTTTTTCATCAAAAGGAGGCAAGGCACTGGGTGGCATTGTTACACAGGAGGGGCCCCCAGAGCCTCCTTCAGGCAGAGGAAGGGTGGACTGAGCTGGCCTCCATGTGGTCCTGCTCTCCCCGTCTTCCTGGCATGGGTGGTCTCTGTTTGGGTCTGCGTGGGAGATCAGAGGCAGTCCTGGGGGCCGGCCCCGGCCTCGAGTGTTCTCCCAACTTGACCCTGGTCTATGCCCTGCCCACTGAGCTTCTGTGAGGCTGTACCTCTGGAGCTGCTGCCTGGCTTTGGGTGGCCATGCTCTCACACAGGTGCGAGCCTGAACTCGGCTCTCTGGGACTAATCCCCAGCTTGGGGCTGCAGAGCCTTGGAGGAATGGCCACCATTTTCTTCACACAAAGGCATAGTTTAATACCCAGCAGCCACATGAGTGACAGTCCTGAGGGGGTGCCTGTCTGTACTTACTCCTGTCAGAGGGGGCGGCTTTTTCTGAGGCAGCTACCCCAGGGGACATGATTTCCAAATGCAAACTTCCAGATGAGGCACATTAGTTTCCTATGGCCAGCGCAACAAATTCTCACCAACTTGGTGGCTTAAAAGGGTGGAAATTTATTCTCTCACAGTTCTGGAGGCCAGAAATCCAACATCAGTTTCCCAGGAAATCTGTTTCTTTCTTCTTCCAGCTTCAGGAAGTGCGTTACTTGGTCCATGGCCTCTTCTTTCATCTTCAAAATATACTAAAATATAATGAAAGGAAATACAAATAAGGCAAGATAACAGGAAAAAGATAGCATTATCTAATATTCACCAGCTAGTTACAACAACCAACAACCATTTGGTCTACATTCTAATAGGCTTTCAATATCCAAATTTGTATATGTGGTAAAATAAAAAATGGATAATGCTACACATAAGGTTTTTTCCCTTGTTTTGTTGGGTATAATTGACATATAGCACTGCATACATTTAAAGTATACAGCATAACGACTTGACTTGCGTATATTGTGAAACAGTCATCACAATAAGTTTAGTTACCATCTGTCATCCTTCTAACGTGGTTTGTCTTGGTCTCTGCAGTGCAGGGGGTGCTTCAGCCTTGGTCCTCTGTTCTAGGATTTTCTCAGTGGTGTCTTGTTGGTGAATAGTTCTTAATTGTTCTTCTCGTGAGGGGGAGCAAAGTCGGGAACGACCTATGTTGCCATCTTGATGATTTTACTCTCCCACACATGAGACTTTTAACCTGCTTCTGTTACTTGGTCATATATGGCTGTCAGGAAATATTAGTCACCATTTCGATGGCTGCTTCTATTTTGTCATTTGCATGTGATATATGAACTTACAACAATTTACTTAATGATGCTCTTTTTGCTTTATTTCAAGGTAGCTCTCATTTTTAAATTTTTTGCTAGTGTATCCCACACTGCAATGAACAGCCTTTAAGTACTTGTCTCATTTTCTGAGAATAAGTACATAAACTGGGTTTGCTAGTTCAAAGCATACTTGCATTTTTTTAACTTATTGTACACATTAGCAAATTGCTATCTAAAAGGATAGTACCAATTTATGTACTCAATATCAAGAAATTTCTATGGCAGTTTCTCCTCACCTATGCCCAAACAGAGTGTTGTCTTTTTTTTAAATTGTTGCCAGTCCAATAGGCTAAAGTGTTAACTTGATGTTTTAATACTTTTCTCTTTTGGGAGTGAGAGGATGTAAATAGCCAATTAAGGTTTTTAGCCTGCTTTTCTGTAAGGTTCCCAAAAATCATATTTATGTTTATATCATACTCCATTATGTGGATATACCATAGTTAATGCTTTCCACTTTGTTACTTAGGTTGTTTCTCATTTTTGGCAATTTTAAATAATATTGCGATGAGCATCTTTATGCTCAAAGTTGTAGAGACGTGTGAACGTGTGAGTGTGTGCATATTGGTGTGTGTTGTGTTTCACACTGTTTACAGGGTAGAGTCCCAGTAGCAAAGTTATTGTGTCATTTTGTTACCGGCCAAGGGAGGGTCCTCTGCTGACTGCAAGACATGCCCATAGTCAGGAGGCAAAGTGGTGGAAGAGAAAGGATTCCTTTATTACAGCTTGCTAGCAAGAGGGAAGATGGAGGACTAACATCCAAAAGAATCATCTTACAGAACAAAGACTACAAGCTGATTATGTAGGGGATTGGTCTCCAGGTGGGGAAAACTGCTGGTCTCTGAGTGGGGCTGCCATCTGATCTCCAGGTCGGGGCGGACATCCGGTCCCAGTTCCTGACAGTCCTTCATCTTGTTGGATGTGCATTAGAGAATGGAGCCTTTGCATACTCATAGATTTTTCTAAGTGGTACAAGATTGCCCCTAATCCAGAAAAGGGGATTTTTGAAATTCAGGAAGAGGATAGCATCCCAAAGTCAGGAAAGAATTTGCACACCAGATTGGATTAGCTTTATGTAGGAATCCTCCTCTGAAGAAAACCAACCTGGGATGAATTTGAAGATTGCTCACTGAGGTTAAACTATCTTTTCTTATAGTTGCAAGAGTCTACGACAATATAGTCGTTGAACTATTTTCTGTGATTTTGTGAGGTAAAGAATAACTGGCAAAATGATAGGGCATTGTCAAGGTAAAATAGTTCTAATTGTGCCCTTCACAAGAGACACTGAATCAAGGTTGGTTGAATAAATACAAAAGTAACACCCTGACTTCCATCTTTAGTGATAGCAGGCCAGGTTATTTTGACCAAACCGCTGAATGAAAAAAATTTAAGGGAAAAAACAGGGGGAGGAAACCTTTTCAAAGCATTGACAAACTGGCAAGACAGCAGGGGACTGTCAGGTTAAATTTTGGATTTAATTCTCAAACCCAGATGTTAAGCAGAAGTCAAGACAACTCAAGCTGGTTTTGCCCTGAAGGTATTTGCCATCTAAATAATTGGGCCTTCGGTTTTGGTGATTTCTTGGGGAAAGAGTGATAAAAGTGAAGGCCCTGGGACCAACCAATATGGAGACTCAAGTAAGAAACTGTCCTCATGTTAATCTGGGGCCCCACAGGCCGTCCCTTAGCATAATAGTGAGCAGAAGTAAATCTACCCTAGACAGAGAAGATAGCCTTGGTACTGAACCATGCAGGAAAATGGAGAAGAGGGAAAAACAACAGGATTCTGAGAAGCTGTGACCAGGGACAGCCTTCCTGAAGATTTACAGCCCAGGTTCTCATTGACTCTCCAGCAGTGGTCTTGATTTCCAGGTGGTTTAGAAGAGAAGTGCCTCCTGGGCCAGGCAGAAGCCATTGCAAATCCTCTCTGAACAAGGTCCCCTTATTCCAGGCCTTGGGAAGCCTGCCACCCTCGGCCCCTACCCACCACTAATGCAAAATCTTTTCAAAAGTACCAAGCTGTACATAATCAAAATGCCCAAGAATACATGAAAACGTGACCCCGTCGAGAGCCAGCAGAAGTAACTCTTATTACAAACAGATCAGCAACCGTGTGCTTGAGATTTTGGAATTATCTTTCACATATTATAATACAAACTTAATGATGTGTCATTACTGATTGGACAAAGAACTAGATAGAATTTCCAAATTAAAAAATGAAATTGTTACCCGAAACCAAAGTGGATTTCCTCCTGGCAAGTGAAATCAGACTCTCCACCAGAAGGAGCTGACTCACACAGTAAGGTGTATTCGCAGCAAATGGGAGACCATGAGGAATCATTTCTGGAGTCATGGCATCCCCAAAGAAAGGGAAGCAGAGACGTTTAATTCAGTTGGAGAATGGGAGTTTCAAAGGGGAGAGGTGGATGAGGCAGGCCCGGTGGTGCAGCAGTTAAGTTTGCACATTCTGCTTTGGCAGCCTGGGGTTTGCCGGTTGGGATCCTGGGTGTACACCTATGCACCATTTGTCAAGCCATGCTGTGGCAGGCATCCCACATATAAAGTAGAGGAAGATGGGCACGGATGTTAGCTAAGGGCCAGTCTTCCTCAGCAAAAAGAAGAGGATTGGTGGCAGATGTTAGCTCAGGGCTAATCTTCCTCAAAAGAAAAAAAACGGAGAGGTGGGTATTCACTTGTGAAGGCTCAGATGGAAAACATGCTTCCACATACTGCAGGTTAATAAGGTCTAAGCTCCTCCTGGACTGATCTTAGCACTTCAAATAAGGCCAAGGTCATAGGCATAGCTCCCCTAGTGAGGCTTCATCTGGTTCAGGGTGATTGGTTGCATCTCCTTAACATAACAAAAGGGAAAAAAATATGATTTGGAAAAACAGTTAAATGCTTTCAAACCCACTCTTGAATTCCTCAGGGTAATTATTCCTGACAAAATAACAACATTAAAAACGAAGTGGGTAGATTTGCTTGCACATTGAAGACAACAGAAAAGAGGATTCTTGAGAGGAAGAAATATCTGAAGAAATTATTAGAGTACCATACAGCAAAAACAAAACTAGCCTAGTAACTAGACACTAGTAAAGAAAAATCAACATTCTTTGTGTAAAATGATAATCACAATTTTTAATGTGTTAACAAAGCAGGGTAGAATTAAAATCCAAAATTTTGGGAGAAGGAAAATGAGATTAAAAGTTCTGTGCTTCCTGCATTTTCAGGGGGAAGGGTAAACCTACTGATTAAATTTATTCTTTGGTAAGTTGTGGAGATATCCTGTACTTTTATGTAACTGCTAAAATACTATAAGCAATGCCTAACTTACAAATAGTAGAAGGGAAAAAAGGAAAGGTAAAAAGTAATCCATGCAAGAAAAAGTAAGAAAGAAGAGGGAAAAAACCCATAGAATAGTTGGGAGAAATACATAGCATAAAGTCAGAGCAGACTTAAAAGCAAATGTATCCATAACTACGTCAAATGTAAGCATCCTGAATACGCCAGGTACAATTCAAAGGATATCAAGGCAGCTGTGAAAACAAACATAAATGTGTGCTCTGTGCAATAGACAGGTATAAAAAGTTGAAAGTCAGAGAAAGGAAATGGATCTACCATTATTGACAGTAACCGTAGAAAGCCATTGTAGGTGTATCAATACCAGACAAAAGTGACTTCAAATCTAAAGTGTCTGTGAAGAGAAATAGGGTCCTTTCACAACGATAAACAGATCAATTCATGAGGAAGACAAAATAATTTTACATTTTAATGCACCTATTACATGGCCAGAAAATCTATAAAACAAAAATTGAAAGAACTCCAAGGAGATAAATAAACCTATCACCACCTCAAGAATTAGTACAGCAAGTAGACCATAAAAGAATTCCATAAGGATATGGACGATGTAAAGAGAACAAGGAACCAACTGGATCTAACGGCATATTTAGAACATTGCAACTGTAGGGGAGGAAGACATTTCCTCTATCCTCTCTGGGTTCATCTGGCCGGAGAACAAATTAAATTCACATGAGACAGAATAACAGGAGAAAATTAAGCAAAGCTTTATAACATGTATACATGGGAGAGGCTCAGGCAAACTGAGCAACTTGCCAAAATGGCTGAAGCCACCACCTTAAATATCATATCCAGCTAAAGACAAAGGATGATGTTGGGGGTGTGGGGAGTCAGTTACAGGAGGTTACCAGACAAGCACAATAAACAGGAATAAGACTACTATGTAGATTTAAGTCCTTGCATTCTGTATTGATAGGAGTTTCTAGAGATAAGGTGATCCCCCTTCTTCTTGGTACAGAGAGGGAGACAACTTTACAAGTGGAGATTTCCCTTACAAATGTAAATGTCTCTTAACAAAAGGGTAAGTAAATTCTACTTTTCAGTTGCTTTCCTGTCCATAGTGTATTAAAGGTAACCAGCCGAAATAATCCTCATTCCAAAGAGACATCTCTTGGGGTGGCCAATTCCAGGCCCCCACACATCCAATATTAAGATATTTATAAAATATACACAAAACATTTGACAAAATGGATCATATGTTGGGCCCTAAAGCAAATCTTGAGAAACTCTAAAAATGCAAATCTTTGGAATATTTTCTGGCCACAACATAATCAAGCTAGAAATCAATAAAATGGTAACTAGAAAAATCCTCATAATATTAGAAAAAAAGAAATACACTTTTAAATAACCCACAGGTCAAAATAAAATTTAAAAAGAAATAGAATGTTATGAGTTGAATAATAGCAATAACAGTACTTATTAAAAATTGTAGCATGCAGCTAGAGCAGGCAGAGAAAAACTTATGGTCTTAAAACTCATATATTACAAAAAACCAAAATTATTGGGGTGATCATATATCCCCAGAAGTTAGGAATTAATAAGTAAATAAATTCAATGAAGTAGGAGGAAGAAATAGTAAGTAGCAGAAGTTAATGAAATAGTAGGTAAATATACAACAGAGGGATTTAATAAAACAAATGCTAATTATTTGAAAAGGCTGATAAAATTGACAAGCCTCTGGAGAAACTAATCATGAAAGAAAGAGAGGAAGTGCGAATATTTAAGATCGGGAACTAAAAAGGGAATATTTTTACAAAGCTGCAGACCATTAAAAGATAACCCAAGAATGTTATTAAAAACTTTATGCAAACACATTTTAAATTTTAGACAAAATAGAAATATCACTGCCTAACACCTTCTCAAGAAGGAATTGCCACCTTAGGTAATACTGTAGCTATCAAAGAAATTGCATCAGCCACCCAAAATTTTCCACACAGGGAACTGACCTAGACGGCTTCACTGCTAATTTCTACCAAATTTCAGGAAGGAAAACTTTGAATCTACAAATGCTTTCAGAAAAGAGAAAAAGAAGGAATGCTACCATCTTGTTTTATAAGGCTGGCATAGCCTTGGCACAAATAACAGGAAAAGAAAGGAACCGTACAGGTCAACCTCATGCACAATTCAAAGACACAAAAGCCTAACAATATCAACTCCCAAAACTAGTCCAAAAATACATAGAAAGGTTAAAGCATCACAGGCAAGTTAAGTTTACACTAAGAGTGCAGATGTCACTTAAACTTAGAAAGATTGACTAATGCAATTTGCCACACAAACAGATCCAAGAGAAAAATCATATCATTATCTCAATACTTAGAAAGGCATTTGATAAAAAAAAAAATCCACTCATGATAACAAAGATAACCTGTTATCAGACCAAGACAGAAAGAAATTTCCTTAATCTAATAAATGGTATCTGAGAAACCGTTTAACCAACCCCTCATCTAGTAAGATAATCAAAGTTTCCATCCTTCGGGCAAGATTGTGAGAAAGCCCTTCCCTCTTGGCTGCTTTGCACACAGTGTGCCATCCTGGTGTCCTCCCAGCTCTTTTCCTTGGGCAGGCTTGAGTCCCAGAATGACCCCAAGTGGATCCTTTCAGGAAGTGTATGGAGATTCAAGGGGGAGATTATGAAGAGTAGATCCGAGGGATGGAGCAGGGCTGGGCTGCAAAGGGGAGGGTTTGCAGCCCTGCCGGCTCTTTTTCTACCTTTAATGCCCCTTCCCTGGGCCTGATGCTCTAACTCTCCTGTTGTTCCTGTATTTGGGGCCCTGGGTTCCCTTGTTCAGGGAAGATCATCAGGGCACAGAGGCCGAGCTCCTCTCCTGCCCTGAGAGGGCACACCTGCAAACCACTGCTAAGTAGTGGGTGCAGGAGAGAGAGAGGTCATCGTGATGGTCCCTCACTGAGCTGGACACGGAAAAAGCTTTGGCTGCTCCAGGTGTTGGGCAACAAGAGTCAGAAACTGTCGGATACAGTGTGGGGATAGCAGTTTGGGCTCAAGGGATCTGCTCATTTTCAAGAAAAACTGAGAAGGAAGAACTGATATTCCCAGTTATTCTGGGATATTGTTCCCTGTGGATAACCCCCTTTAGGCCCTCTCCCCAGGAAGAGTTTGTTCCTTAGTCCTTACTGGCCTGGACCAGACTCTCTCAGTCATCTCTAACTTACTGATAAAGCCCCTTTTCCTTTCATGACTAAACCAGCTGGGTGCACTCTTTCTCTCTCTTTCTCTTTCTCTCTCTCTCGCTCTCTCTTTCTTCCTCTCACTTGATGCCCCATCTCTACTAGTTGCCCCTCCATTTTTGGTCTTGAATAAAAGAGTAAGTGCTATGAGGCATGAAACTTGGTTCCCTGAGGGACAACTGAGGAGCCAGATCATATCAGCCAGCCGGCTACAACCTCATCCCAATGGCCATTGTCCCACAGATGCAAGACAGCAAATGCCAAAACATTCACACTGCTGAAAGCCCACTAATTTCTGGATTTCACCCTTCTGAATCCTATACAAGATTTGCTCTTGCTTGGTTCAGAGACACTGTTCTTTACAAATGCAGCTCTCTCTTAGCAAGCACTCAATTCAGATTTGTTTCAGACATTGAATGCTCTTCTCTTCCTGTGACACACTTTGCAATTGTTCTGGAGAAGTTCCATGTGCTGACTAAGCTTGCTGAGAAGCTTGCCTTTTCTTCTTAGCAGCTTGCTGTGAAGTAGTGGCCAACTGAGACAATGTCACATATCTCACTGCATTGCATCTTTCCTTGACCTAATCCTTTTTCCTCACAATCACTGTCAGCCTTGCACCTCCCAAATAAATTGTTCCCACCATAATCTTTGCTTCGGGCTCTGCTTTCTATAGGAGTTACAACAGAACAAAGTGGGAAAGTACCATTTGGCATTTCTTCCTTGTGTCTCATGCTGGAAGTTCAAGTTCAGAAGGAGTCGTCTCATAAGTTACTAAGGAAATAATCCTTCTGGATATCCTTCCATTACAAACTTTTCTCCACATGGGATTCCTTCTGGCACTCTTGGGATATTTCTCCCCTCTCACTTAACCAGGGTTTACGTTGGAAGGCCTTTTCTTATTCCTTTTACAAGGAGTTTCTGGGAAACGAACCAGAAATTTCACCTACCTGCTTTCTATTTAGGTAGAGTAAAGCCAGCATGGCAGCCTTACAAAGAGCATTCTGAGATTCTCAGCCTTGCTGAGGGAAGGAAGCATTACTTTGGGCTTCTAAAGGCAAAGCATCTCATGGGGAAAATGAGACATCTATATTAGCAAGTACTTTAGTAACAAAAGAAGAGTTGGGGCTCAGTCCTACAAAGTCACCAGAAAAATTGTTGGCCTCAAAGGGAAGCCCGTTTCTGTGTGAGAGTTGGGGGCATTGAGATGAGATTCCTTGCTTCTGATGGAAAGCCAAAGCCATCAGTGATCAGATAACGCTGGTGTAAGCCATGGTTAGAGGCATTTACAGATGGAGTGGGAGTATTGCTGAAGATGGCTTGTTCCACTTACTAAAGATCGACTGGTTTAAAAGAACGAACCACATTGGTTTTGCCCACAAATCTGCCGTTTGGTCAGATTTTAGTGTGGACAGCTCCCCATTGCTCCCCTTGGAGTCAAGGGAGGCTTGATGCCCTGTGGCCAGAATCACCTGCATGCTCACTCACACATGCCCTGTGGTTGGTGCTGGCTGTCCACTTGGCACGTCACTTCCTCCCCATGAGGGCTTCTCCAGTAGTCTCTGTGCATGGGATTGTCGGGTCTTCCTCGCGATGTGGTGCTTGGCTTACCCAGAGTGAGCACCTCCCAAGAGCGAGCCAGGCAGAAGCTGTGTTCTTTTTGTTTCCTAGACTTTGAAGTCATACTGCATCCATTCTACCCTATTTCCCTTCTTGGGGTCATCAAAATGCATCCCTGGCCCCAATTAAATAGGAAAGGGCATAGACACCGCCTGTGAGGGGAGGAGGGTTGCAGTCCTTTAGGAAGAGCCTGTGGGATGGGAGATACACAGAGGCCGTCCCAGCAAAGCACAATCTGTCACGCTGCTCTAGGTGCCTGTAGAGTTGGTCAGAGGCTCTGATCTGTCTAAGCCCAGGTCACAGCCTTTGACTGGCTAGAGTCTGCTTTCTCCAAAGCCTGGGTCCTGAGAATGGAAGAGTGCTGATTCTCCCCAAAGTTATTCTCCTCAATGACTTACTGATACCATGTGAAATGGGAACGGATGCCAGGTAGTCAAAGCAATATTCTCACACCACTGTCCAGAGAACGACATTTCTGATATCCTGGTAACATTCTCTAAACGAGTTCTCTTGATTATCTCCCCATGATGGAAAAAGAGGAGTGAGTCATGGAATAGAAAATACTGTTGGTTCTAAACATGTTGATCCCAGTTCTCTTAAAAAGCAATAGAACCTTAGTTAAAGAAACAGAGCGCAATGTCAATGGTGAGTCTGGCAGGGGAGCCACAGTGAACTAGAGCGAGGTGTCCAAGTCGTGCCTGTGTGGGGTGGGGAAGGTGCTCATGCCAGGCCTCCCTCCTGTGTGGACACCCTCGTCACCTCACGTTGGCTCAGACACCCTGCACTGGGCAGCACAGCTTGGGGTGTCAGACTACCTGTGAGGTGAGGATGGCAGCCCAGTGCAGGGAGTGGATGCCCAAGTGGGGTGAGCAGGGTGTTCACACTAGGGGCTGGCCTAGTAGGTGGTATGGGAGCTCAAGTGGGGAGACAGACAGGAGGTCAGGCCAGTGGCATTTGTCAGAGCAGGCTGATTAGGGTGAGGTGGGCTTTGGCACGAAGGGGCTACTGATGTGGAATGGCAGAGCCTGCATGGAGCAAGGAGGGGACCCACATAGGGGACGATGGGGATGTGGGAGATATGTTATATAAATCTCTGTGGGGATTAATCAAATAAGTAAACATATTAAGCGTAATGATATTAAGCATACCTTAGAAAACTTCTTTCCTGAAAACAGACAGGCCCTGCCTCATGAACAGACCGAGAGACCAATCAAACAGAATAGAAAATCCAGAAACATTCCCAAGTCCATATGGAAATGTAGTTTTTCATAAGGGGGCATTTCTAATCATTGGGAAAATGATGGACTTTTTAATAAATGATACTGGAGCAACTAGATAGTGATTTGCTATGAGGTTAAGTTGGAGACATATTTCACACAAACCACCAGCAGAAACTCCAAACAGATGAGATACAAATATAAAAAATAATATCATGCATGCACTAGAAATACACATGGGTAAATTCCTTTATAAACTTAGAAAGGGGAAAGCCTTTCCAGCAATGACTCTAAATCCAGAAACATTAAAAGAAAAGATTGATAAACTCCAATATACAAATAAAAACTTTTTTAATTTGTCTGTCAAAAAGCACTGTCAGCAAAATCACAATACAGACAACAAATTTAGAAAAACTATTGCAACATATACCACAATTAAAGAGTTAATCTATCTAATATATAAAGAACTCTGAAAATTCAGAAGAAAAAGATCCAGAACCTGATAGAAGAATGGGCAAAAGACAAGACAGTTCACAGTAAAATATAATTAAAACATAATGAAGTCTTAGCTCACTCATATTAAGAGAAATGGAAATAAAATGTGGAAAAAAAAGGAAATAAAAATTCTACCAAGACACTCTATTTCATCTCATATGTGGCCAAAAATTCTAAAATTAAAGAGCACACTCCATGGGCAAGGCTGTTTTCTTTGGATTGGTGTTGCAGCATATGTCTTTATTTTTTCTTCCATCATTTTACTCTCATCCTTTCCATGTCTTTATATTTGAGTGTGTCCTCTAAACAGCACAAAATTGATCTTGCAGTTTTTATCCAGACTGACAATCTCTGCCCTTTAGTTGGAATGTTTAATCTCCTTACATTTAATGCAACTACTGATAGGGTTACATTGAAGAATATCATGTTACTATTTGATTTATACTTCTGTGGTTGATTTTTTGTTCTTTTGTCCTTTTTTTCCTGCGTTCTTTTGTTATATCTCATTTTCTCTTCTTTATCGGCTTTTGCTTAGATCTGTATATAATATTTTAGTGGTTACACTAGGATTGCAATATGCCTCCTTCACATACCACAGTCTACTGTGAATTAATGTTATACCACTTCATGAAAGAACACTGGAGTAATGTATTTCCATTTATCCTCCCTCCCACCCTTTGAGTTATTTTTGTCATACATTTGGCTACTATATTCCATAAATCCTAAAGCATTTTTGCCTTAATAGTCATTAATCTTTGAAATAATTTATATAAGGTCACATTTTATGTGTTTATTTCTCTTTTGTCCTTCGTGCCTACAATGGTCATCATTTCCGTTCAGCCTGAGGAACTGCTTTTAGTACTTCCTGCAGTGCAGGGCTGATGGCAACAAATTCTCCTATATTTGTTTTTCTGAAATGTCTTTACTTTGCCTTCATTTTTAAATAATATATTCACTGAGCATAGAATTCAGATAGGTTGCCTTTTCCTTTCAACTATTTAGAAATGTCATGCCAGTGACTTCTGACTTGTGTCCTTTCTGATGAGAGCTCATTGTTACTCTTATTGGAGTTTCTCTTAAAGTAACGTATATTGCTTTCCTGTCTGTCTACTTTCAGCATTGTCTCTTTATCATTTTTTTTCCTGAAGAAGATTAGTCCTGAGACAATGTCTGTGCCTGTCCTCTTCCATTTTGTATTTGTGGGACACCTGCCATAGCACGGCTTTATAAGCGGTGTGTAGGTCCTTGCCAGGGATCCAAATCCACAAACCGTGGGCCACCAAAAGAGAGTGCATGAACTTAACTGCTGCACCAGTCAGCAGGTCCCTATCTTTGGTTTTTCCCAGTTTGACTGTTATATGCTTACATGTGGATTCCTTTGCCTGAATCTGTGGATGAGGAATGTCATCTAGCAATAGGCCTATGACGAAAAGGAACCAGTGGCTGCACTTCTTTTATGGTGAAAAGTTTTTGTTGGACAAAAGCAGTGTTGTGCGGGATAGTAAGACAGGAAAATAACAGGGGGAAGTGGCTGAAGTATGGTGGTGGGCAGGAAGGCAGAGCCATCCCCAGCCACGTTCTGAAACAAATAAGCAAGATCTCACATTCCTTTGGGCCTCTCTCCCCCAGGAGCTGGCCTGGCAGTTCTCTCCCTGCCATCCTGGGACCCAGCTCTTCTTATGAGTCTGGAGGGAAGGAGGAGAGATGCGAGTGCGTTTGGGTGAGTAGAGGCATTTCCTTGAGGTCATTCCAGAGATCTTTTATTTATTTGTATTTAAATTTTCATTACAGAGGTACTTGAGGAACAGAAGGATTGTTTCCTCAAAGGCAGGGGTGAGGCAGGTGACACTTCCACAGACAAAGGAGATTTGAAGGAATCAGCATGATTAGGGTGCTGAGCCACCTCCATCCAAATGTGCCCCTGAGCAGTCTTCAGCTCACCAAGCAAGGTGTTGTAATCCTTGTCACAGAATGCCTGCACAGCAGCCCAGAGGTTTTGTCTCCAGGGAGGGGTCTGAGCAGAAGCTCAGCTCTTGTTCAGGGATGCCAGGAAGTCATCATGGGGCGGGGGTTAGACAACATGTGAGGGCTCTTGCTGGCCTGGCTGTCAGGGCGCCTGGGCTCAGTCCAGGCTCTGTTGTAACTCTGTGGTGCCTTCAGTCGGCCACTGCCCCCTCCTGGGACTGTGTCTCTCCCTCATTTCTCACAGGAGGAAGGATACCTGCAGCAGGGTCCTCAAACTTGTGTCAAAACCACAGAACCATTTCCTCAAGTAAATGTGATATCTAAACTCAATATGCATGTGCTGGGCTAATTTTTTGAATATTATTTTTGTTTTGCTTTTGGCATTTTCCGTTTTGTTTATTTCCATCTAGGATCCAGGTTCTTAGTATGTATTAGAAGCAGGGATATTTTTTCAGCTCCAGATTAGAAGCCGTGTGTCCTCACTGCTCTGCGCTTGTGAAAGTGCCCGCAGTCATGAAGAGATGGTGTTGCTGCCTGCCTTGTGCACAACAAGGTGGGAAAGGCCGTGCCTGTGAGGGTTACATGATCCCAGAGTACTTACTCCTTGTGGTGAGAGGGTAGTGCTGTGTGTGTTTGGAGCAGGAGCTCGGAGCTAGAACGTATGATCAGCTCCCAGGTCGTGCCCCATACCAGCGGCAAAGCCCTTGGAGAGATGGCTGCTGGGGGCGTTTTGTGAGTTGAGCCCAAGACAGAGAGATCCTCATTCAGCAAAGGATCCCGTACTCTATGTGTGGGTTCCAAGCCAAAAACCTAAAGTTGAAAATTAGGGTGGTCTGGAAACTATGGATGCAGCAGTCACCACAGTGGCCCCAAGGGGAGAGGCCTTTCTCCAGTTTTCCAGACCATGTGAACCTCCATGATTCTGGTTTGATTCAGTGCAGGCAGGAGGTCCAGTAACCACAGGGATCATGTTTCTGGCCAGTCCAGTTGGATGGGTGTTTAGAGTCTGACTCTAGTTGCCTGCAGGCAAGTATGTAATACAGTTTTTCCCATGATCTGAATCCTTACAATGACATTCCTACCTGCTACTTTTGTTTTTTTACGATTGGCACCTGAGCTAATATCTGTCACTAATCATGTTTTTTTTCTTCTTCTTCTTTCCCTCGAAGCCCCCCTGTACCTAGTTGTATATTATAGTTGTGGTCCGTCTGGTTGTGCTATGTGGGATGCCACCTCAGCATGGCCTAATGAGCAGTGCTATGTCTGCACCCACGAGGCGCACAGGCAAAACCCTGTGCTGGGGAAGCTGAGCTTGCAAACTTAATCATTTGGCCCTGGGGCCAGCCCCACTACCTCCCACTTTAAAGGGAAAGGAATGTAAGGCTGCCCTCAATGCCCTTCTCCCTCCCTACGGGCTGCCCTCTCCTCTAGGTTAAGACAAGGCTCCAGTGGACAGAGTGCAGTGACTTCACCCCTAGAAACTAAATGACTAATGTCATTTCCAAATCCCATGCCTCCTGTTCTAGAGTCACACGTGCTCACGCTCACACGGACTGTGACCAGCAATAGAAACACAACACAAGTACTTTATTCCTGTGGATTTCCCACGAGATCTAGGCCATGTGGCCTCATGTGAGGAGGTAGAGAGTGTTACATGATTTGGGTGAAACACTCTTTCAGTGTCACCCGGGATCAGATGACAGAGTCTGTATTACGTCCACTGTGGATCCCCAGTGCTGGGATCTTAGGAGCTCAATCAGGGTGTGTTTGTTTATTGATGGAAAAAGGGTGCTTTCCAGTCCTACTGCAGAGAGGGTAGGGCTAACTCAAAAGGCTGAGACAGCCCTAGGTGGCCAGTGAGGAGTCTTAGCCTAGAGGCCAGCAGTGAGTAAGAGGGACAGGCTGAAAGGGACACAGGTTATCAAGTGACCAGGTGGCCAATGCACCCTGAGCACTTTGGGGGACACTGGGCTGGATGTGATGGGTTGAGGTGACCGTACCAGGTGAGAGATGGGGCAGGGGCTCTGGAGAGACAGCCTGCCTGCTGTGTCCTCCATGGACCCCGCCTTCTGCCAGCACAAGCCTGGTCCTTGTTCCACTCTCTGCTAAGGCATGAGCTGGGCTGCCATCTCAGGGGAGAGGCCCTGCTGGAACCACACGGAGCTCTGGGTGTCCTTGGCAAGGAGGGCTAGAAGGAAGGGGCCAACTCAGATCAGGCTTATGTGGAGGGGACAGGAGTTGGCGGACATTGAGATCTCTCAGTGGAAAGCAGGGATTGAGAAGAAGGGGCAGCCAGGAGACTGGAGGTCAAGCTGGGCCCCAAGGTCACAGGAGGGCAGGGAGGAAACTCAGGCTGGGTGAGAATGAGGAGCTTCTCCAGAGACCCACCCTGACTCCTTACCAGCTCCCTGGCTGTGTGAGAGAACTGTCCTGTTCAGGTCGCCTCTGCCCTCCCCAGTGTGGGTGGCTATGATGTTGAGGTGCAGCCTCAGGCTTGCCTGTTTGGTGTCCAGGACCTATGGTGTCATCCCCCTTCCTCTCTTCCATATAACACAGGGAAGGAGGTAAGAAGTTCACCCTGAGCCACGACCAGAGAGGTTCATGTTTTCTCCTGATGGTCCTCAGCTGCAGCCCTGGCAGAAGGGCATGCCTAGAGAAAGGTGTGGGTCAGAAGGAGCTGGGGAACAGCTGTGCTTGAGGTTTGGGGGAGGTGGTGGTGGGACAGGGAAGAGGACGAAGCAGAAAACATCATCTTTGTGCCTTTGGCCTTCTAAGCACAGAGTAGGTGCCTGTGAATGAGGGTCAGTGAATAAACAAGAAATCAGCCCTTCCTGCTCAGCTCAGAGACATTTATTTAGTTGCTGGGTGTTTCTGGATCAGCTCCAGAGAAGATTGGCTCATTCCCAGAGTTAGAGGTTTTTCATGGTTTCCTTTATCCAGGGCAGGAAACTCGAGACTTTCGTGAAGGCCCGTGGAGGTTTCCCGTTGTTTTGTCCATAGGAGACAATGCCCTGGATCACGTTCTCACACACGAGAGGGCCTCCGGAGTCCCCCTGCTGACAGAGAGTGGGGAGGACTGAGTCCATGCTCCCCCGGGTCCTGCCCACATGCATCCCAAGCGCCCTGTCAGTGAAGGCCACCTGGGTGGCCTCCATGTGGGAGATCAGAGGGCAGGGCAGGCCCTGGTGGGCCCCTCCACTGCCCAGTCCTGATCCTGGACGTTGTCCCAGCTTCATTTCACTCAGGGGTCTTGTCCTTCTCCTCCCCCAGGTCCCAGATCCTCTCCCCATGAGGGCGCTGTGGGACTCTGCTTTGGTCTACCATTTAAGAACATGGAAGCACACAGGTGAGGCTGACACTCAGCGTGGAGGGTGAGCCATTTAACCAAGATGGGAGCCAGCTCAGAGGAGCCACCTGGTTTGACTGCTGCACACCCAGGGAGCAGTTTTCTAACACCTGTGCCCGGCGTGGGGCAGAGTGTTGCAAATTCACCTTCCAGATGGGCCACCTTGTTTAAATGCATCTCAGACCCCTGGTAGGCTCCCAGAAGGCCTGTGACTCACCAGTCTGGCTGCTCCCCTCTTCTCTTCCTAGGAGAAACATCATAGTCTAGGGGGTGAAGGAGTCCCTATTGCTTGCGTCTACAGGTTCCAAAACACCCCTCTCCCCAAAGCTGACCTAGGCAGATGCCCTGTCTCATCTTAAAGGAAGACTTCTTTTGCTTCAGATCCCCCCCACACAGCTGAGTGTTACTGTTGTAATTGCGTAAGTAGGATTCGCACACCCGGTCCTGCTGCACGGTCAGCTCCACCTCCTGCAGAGTGTCTGGTGCTATGCCATTTGGGGTGACTCTCCCCCAGCCTGCCACGTGGCACATCTCTCCAGGCCTCACCTGGCCTGTGCCCCAGGGCAGGCTGAGGGTCCTCACAGCTGCAGTCAGCTTGGCCTCTCTCTCCAGCTGATGAGAAGAGTCAAGAAAGTCTAGCTCAGCCACTGCCCTCCTGGGCCTGAACACCATGATGGGCCTGCACTGACTTCCCTCTCCCATGAGCTACTGGGGCTAGCCAAGTGGCCAGGATGGGAAGGAGAGAAGGGACAGGTCCCAGTGGGAGGGGAAGCAATCTGGACCCAGGAGAGCAAGAGCAGCAGAGAGGTTCCCTTACCTTTAGTAACATGATGTCGTTGGCGAGGTTCTTAGGATTATAGTCTGGGTGGGGGATGGCTTTCTTCACAGAGATGACCTGCTGGGTCCTCTCCTGCTTCTGGATGTTGTGGGCCCCCAGAGTCACCTTGATTGAGCTACACAGAAAGCAGGGTGGGGGTGTGTGGGGGCTTGGAGTCAAAGGATATCCAGCCCAGGAGCCATGAAGGGCAGGTGACAGCTGGGGCAGGGCAGGGCCGCAGGTGGAGAAATCAAAACAACAGGAGTATTGGGCAAAGGATGACTCTGAGAGGGGATTCTGGGTGCTTTCTCAGCCCTCAGGCAATATTGTGAAAGGACTCTGAGTTTGCCTTTTGACCCTAGTGCATGGTTTCATCCTCTCCAGCTGCTTCATTTGGCCAGTGTGGTCTCTCTTCTCAACTGGGCCACTAGCTCTCACTTCTGACCCTTTGACCCCAAAGCTTACCTGTCCTATTTCTCACTTTCAGTCACCAGTCATGCTCTCAGATGGCTCCTCTTATGAGCTCTCATGGCCTTGAGTTACCAGGAGCTGGGGGAGCTGTCCTGGGCTGCAGGTCCTGGGCAGAGAACAGGGGTCCCTGGGGGGTGGTCTCAGGAGGTGTTAATGGTCTTAGGCCCCTCACCTTCCCCAGCAGTGAGCAGCCGTCAGAACAAAGTCCTGTCGCACGAGGACACCGCCACACCTGTGATTTTTCTCTTCAACCAGAAATTGAACGAATGCCATGTAGGGACAAGAGTGGGGCCTGGCCTCATGTCCCCCGATGATCTCCCCTGAAGGAAAAGTCTTATCTACTTGCGCGCACCCAGCCAGTCCACCGGGCATGCGTCACCTTGATGCTCAGGATTGCTGGGCATCTGGGAGCCCGAGATGGCCTGGAGTTGAGAGGGGCTTGGGTGGGGCTTTCCCTCTAGGAAAAGGAGGAGGAGCAGGCTTGGCCTGTGAATGCGTCCTCCACAGATAATTGGAGGTGAGCATATGCGTCCTAGGGACAGTGAGGTCTAGAGGCTCCTGAGAATTCCTCTCCTGACTTTGCTTTGTTTCAAGAGCCTGTATAAGGCCCTGTTGCCCTGTGATGTCTGGGATGATGCTGCTTTCCAGTGGCCAAGTCTTAGGTTTAGGCATCTAGATGTTGTCATAGCCTGTTTCCCATGGCCTGACACATAGTGGGGGCCCAAAAGCTGTTTGTTGGCTGCATGAAGGAATGGCCCCCGATGGGCCTGAAGGAGAGTTTGTAGGGCCAGTGCTTATGGGATTCTGGAAAGCAGAGAAGTTCAGGTCCCCAAACAGCAGCTCCATCCTGGAAAGAAGGGAGCTGCTAAAGGCCTGGGAGGAAAAGCAGAGTTGGAGAAGGGACTGAGGGGCCTTGGGACTGAGCAAGGCATAGCAGTCCTCTGGGGACAGTGGTCCCACCAACTCTGGGGTCTGCAGAGCTCTAGACTTCTCTCCTAAGCAGACGCTGAGGGGAGCATCTGTGTCATCCCAGACCTGGAAGCCAGGCCCACTCTGCCCTCTGCAGGGGAATTGATTATTTTCTCTTTTCCAGTTTCCCTCCCTCTGCCATGCACTTCCAGTTAAGTTCCACTTTGCAGATGGCAAACGTAGGGCCTAGGGAGGGAATAGCACCCACTGGCTGTTCTTGAGAACTGCCTTCTGCCCTCCCATTCCTGCTGGTAGCTTATCCAATGTCACACTTGGGATTCTGAGGTGGGACACGAGCTGGCATTCAGAATGATAGACGGATCAGGGATGTGCAGAAGGGGCAGGAGATCTGAGCCTACTGTGTTTGGGGGGAGGGGTTGGGCATCTGAGGGTGGGGATGGCCACTTATCTGCCTCTGCCCCAGAGGACAGTAAAAAGGCCAGCAGGAGCAGGAGAGGCTGCATCTTTCCAGGAAGGTTGCCCAGGTTGGGGAGGCTGGTGCTTCCTCCTTGCTTTCTTTTAGCCCTGAGGAGAGGAAGGAGGTACAGATGGGATCAGTGACCTCAAGTCCCCCTGTGGTTGTGTGGTGCTTCATCTTAGATGGCCATCTATGAAAGCTTCCCCGCCCCCACTCCTTCTGCCTGATGACATCCTCTGGGTGGTTATGTGAGAATCATGCAGTGGCCACGTCGGAACAAATAGTGGATGACTCAGGGCGGACCACGTGTTCCAGCCTAGAGCAGGAACCCAAGGGTACATAGTGGAGACTGTGTGCTGTGGTATCAGCCAGGAGAGGTATTGGAGCCCCGGAAACCTGAGTCCCCAGTGATGGAACCACCAATACCTCATTTCCATGTTGCTAAGTCCATCAGGATGATTTCTTCAGCAGATGTGCGTTTGGGCCCTTCTCTGTGCCATGACCAAACATAGTGGAGATGTGTCTCCTTCCCTTAGAGAGCTGTCTGTCTGGTGGAGGAGACAGAAGCATCAGTGAGCAGAGCACAGCATGGGAAGGGCTATAGCAGAGGGATGCACAAGATGAGAAGAAAGCATGGCCACCATCTACCAAATCCATGTAGCAACCCATTCGTCATCACAGCTTCCTTCCTAGGGAATTTTAACATCTCTTTTTAAGTTACAAAGGCTCAGAGTGATACAGTCCATCTCTCTTGGTCATGTTTTTAACAAAAGTCCTTCACTTGACCTTTATTGGCCTAAATTAACAAATCGTTATGACCCTAGAAAGTGAACCCACTAATTGACTCAAGCCTAGGTCAATTTCCTTTGGGTAGGCTGGAGTCAGTCCCACCCAAACCACATTGACTAAGACTGGGAAAGGGCTGAGTCCCCAGAGGAAGCTTAGATGACTGCATTGCCGATACCTTGTGAAGTGAGAACGCTTACCAGGCAACCAAAGACCAGTAATTATCCTTTCAGGATTCTCTGTTCTCCGACTAGAGATCCACACGTCTGATGGATCCGGCCTGGAACATCATAGACTCACATTTGCTGAACAAACTCTGCTGATGATCTCGCTACGATGGAAGTGAAGGACTGTTGTTTCTACACAGCCCAAGCCCAATCCTGTTCAGAGAATAACTAAGCATATCTGAGAGGTTAGGGCCTGGTGATTTAAGTTTCCCTGTGTACATTTTCTGTATTTTACAATTTTCTTTTATGAGGAATATTCCGTATCAAAATCCATGATTCCAGTGTAAATATTCTGTTTATCAAACCAAGTACATTTATCAAACCTCTACCTTTTTGCGCCTAGCTTACCCAGTAGTAGACATTTTAAAAATAAAATCACTTCTCTGATTATAATGGTAATAAATATTTGTTAAGAAAATTTGGAAAGCAGAAAGGGAAAATGCCACTCCTTTTCTTCTCACCAACAGAGAGCCTGTTACCATGAGCAGTGCATTTGAAATACTTGCCATCATGTTATATACACAGTACAGTTTTCTTTTGTCCTCATTTAACTCTACAATTTAAGCATGTTCCTCATGCTCTTGAAAATCTGTTAGTCAATATCACCATAGTATTTCTTTCCCAGATACTAAAGAATTCAGCATGCAACTATTTCCTAACATTGTTGGAAAATTTTTGAAATAATTTAAGTGAAGAGGAAACAATTATCATTACCTGATTTCCCATCACTCATTGACAATCATCTTTAATGTGTTCAAGTATGGTCTAACATTTTTCTCTCGTGTACATCTGCATTTTTTAAAATTAAAAGGGAGTTATGCTAAACATAATTCTATGACCATTTATTAAAAATGGAGGTGAAATTCACATAACATACAGTTAACTATTTTAAAGTACAACTCAGTGGCATTTAGTGCATTCAAAATATTGTGCAACTACCCGCCTCCCTACTTTTGAAACTTTTTCATCACCCAGAAGAACATCCAACCATACCCGGTAAGCTGTAGGTCCACAACACAGTGAGTACCGAATCACTTTCCCTCCTCCCTCTCCAACCCCCAGCCCCACTCCCTGGCAGCCTATAATCTTTCTGTCTCTATGGATTTACATGTTCTTGATACTTCATATAAAAGGAATCAAGCGGTATTTGACCTGTTGTATCTGGCTTCTTTCACTTAGCATAATGATTTTGAGGTCCATCCAAGCTGTGGCATGTATCAATATTCATTCTTTTTAAAGGTAAATAATATTCCTTTGTATACTTATACTACAATTTATCCATTTATCTGTGGGTAGACATTTGGGTTTTTCCCACCTTTTGGCTATTATGACTAATGCTGCTATAAATATTTGTGTAGACATTTCTGTGTGGATCATATGTTTTCATTTCTCTTGGATGCACACCTAGGAGTGGAGCTTCTAGGTCATATGGTAATCCTATGTTTACATTTTTGAGGAAACACCAAACTTTTTAGCTCAGTGGTTGCACCATTTTACATTCCCACCAGCAATGTACAAGGCTTCCCATTTGTCCACATCTTTGCCATCATTTGTGATATTTCTTTCTTTCTTTCTTTTTGATTATAGCCTTTCTGGTTGTTATGAAGTGACATCTCATTGCACTTTTGATTGACATTTCCTTAACAACTAATGGTGTTTGTACCTTTTCTCTGAGTGCTGGTCATTTGTATATCTTGGGACAATGTTGGTTCAAGTCCTTGCCCATTTCTTACTTGAGTTGTTTGTCTATTTGTTGTTGAGTTGTAAGAATTCTTTATATATTCTGGATACTCAACCCTTATCAGATACATGATTTGTAAGTATTTTCTCCCATTCTGTAAATTGACTTTTCACTCTCTTGATACTATCTTTAGTACAAGAAACTTTTTAATTTTTATGAAATCCAATTTATTGATTTTATCTTTCATTGCTTGTCCTTTTGGTGTCAAATTTAAGAATCCAGTGCCACATCAGAGGTCATGAAGATTTACTCTATATTTTCTTCTAAGAGTTTAATGATTTAAGCTCTGATATTTAGGCTGTTTATCCATTTGGAATTAATTATTGTGTATGGTGTTAGGTAGGGATCGAACTACATTCTTTTCATGTAGTTATCAGGTTGTACCAGCACCACTTATTGAAGATATTACTCTTTCCCCACTGAATGGTCTTGGCACCCTTGTCAGAAATTAATTGGCCATAGATGTTCGGGTTTATTTCTGGCTTCTCAATTCTATTCCGTTGGTCTATATGTATATCCTTATGCAGTACCACTCTATTTTTGATTGCTATAGCTTTGTAGTAAGTTTTTTTTTCAGTAAGCTTAGCCCTGAGCTAACATCAGCCGCCAATCCTCCTCCTTTTTGCTGAGGAATACTGGCCTTGAGCTAACATCTGGGCCCATCTTCCTCTACTTTATACGTGGGATGCCTACCACATCATGGCTTGACAAGTGGTGTGTAGATCCACACCTGGGATCTGAAATGGTGAATCCCAGGCCACCAAAGCAGAATGTGTGAACTTAACCACCGCACCACCTGGCCAGCCCCAGCTTTGTAGTAAGTTTTGCAACAAAGAAGTATGATTCCTCCAAGTTTGTTTTTCTTTTTCAATGTTCTTTGGGCTGTTTGGAGCTCCATGCAATTCCACATAAATTTTAGAATTGGCTTTTCCAGTTCAGCAAAAATGGCCTTTGGAATTTTGATAGAGATGGCATTGACTCTGTAGATGGCTTTGAAGAGTATTGCCATCTTAACACTATATGTCTTTCAATCCATGAACATTGGATGTCTTTCTATTTAATTAGTCCTTTAATTTTTCTCGGCAATGTTTATTGTTTTCGATATATGATTTGTTCACTTCCTTGGTTAAATTTAATCCTAGGTATTTTATTCTTGTTGATGTTATTGTAAGCGGAATTGTTTTCTTAGTTTCCTTTTTGGATTGTTCATTGGCGAAAGTTTATAATAAAAATATATCTAGAAAAGAAGATATGATTCTTCAGTTTGTTGAACAAATGAGACAATATTACACAATGTCATAATGTCGGCTACTGTTTATTGATCACCAACCACAGATCCTCACCCCACCATCAGAGTTCCTACCGATGTTTCTTCCATTTCGCAAAT
This sequence comes from Equus asinus, assembly GCF_041296235.1. Taxonomy (NCBI): domain Eukaryota; kingdom Metazoa; phylum Chordata; class Mammalia; order Perissodactyla; family Equidae; genus Equus; species Equus asinus. The sequence continues at coordinate 169,930,646 of NC_091791.1, forward strand.
GAGAAAGCTAAGACCCTGAGGAGCCAAGGGACTTGTTCCACATGACTCAGCTCATGAGAATGGAGGGGGACTTGGGATTAGAATGCAGGGATCTGATTCCAAAGTCTGTGATCTTGCCCACACCTCTACAAGCTTAACCATATCATACAGTGTTCAAGGAATCCGGGGAGAAATTTAAGGAGGTGCTGAGGAGTAAAAGTTTCTGTCTATATCTTTAATATGTGGCTCTAATTCTCTTAGAAAAGAAAGGTCCCTCAGTGTCCACCACACTGTGACGGAAATTCCATCATATTGTGATGGAAAAGGTCCTTGGGATCACACACTCCCTTTGCTTTTAGTCTTCATTCTCCTGAATTTCTTCCCCGATATGTAGGAGAATGTCATGCTTGGCCCATGGGGGGCAATCCCCTTGGGCCTTAGCCTCTTACCGAATCACATCTAGTACTTATTGGATGTGGGAAGGGCCATTCCTTGCAGCAATGACAATGGCACAACGACATGGCATCCCTGTACTCGTACATGGCATTTGAGTCTGCTGCTATAAACCACTTTCCCTGAGTCTGATCATTCTAAGTTCTGCCTGAAATCAGAAACTACAAGCATAAAGGGCCCGAGGTGATTTCTTTTGACCATGAGACTCAGCCATGTTGTTGAGAAGAGATTCCTGCCTCAGGTAGGAGTTGTGTCTACATTCCTATTAGGAAACTGGGATGATAGTCAGAATTTCTGGGGTGTTTACAGGGCATCAAAAACAGTTTTCAGGGAAAGACGTGTCAGTGAAGGAGAACCTAGGTTATGAGTGGGAGTGGGCAAGATTGTACTTCCTTTTTGCCTCTGTAGTGGTAAGGATAAGGGAGAGAGGGCAGGATTGGGGAGAGAAAAATGTCTATAAGACAGATATAAATTTATGAGATTTCCAGAGTTGTGGTAACCACTAGAACACCCTTTAATTTCTCCTTGTTGCCTTCTCTAATCATTGCCCAGACACCAACAAAGAGCAACGTGTGGATGTTGGGTTGGGGATAATCCAGTAAAGCTCTGGTGTGGGTCAATGTCCGGGGTGATGAGTAGACAGAGGACTATAGAGGAAGAGGAAGGAGATGTGGGCTTGAGTGAGAACAGTGTGCCCACCCCCTCCCAACTAGGGACAGGTGTTGACTGCACTTCTGAGTGGGAGCAGGTTGGAAGGGAGTGATGTTCTGGGTTTGATGTCACTTTTAATGGGACCTTGAATCACACTCAAGACTTCTCTCCCCCAAATCCACACCTGAGGGTCTTTACCTCCCTGGGAATTTTGCCGACAGAGGCCATTTCCTTTCCCCAAAGCATTCATTCCCACAGGGCCTAAAGGTCACACCTTGCCCTTCTGGAGTGAACGAGTTCTTTCTTCTCCCATCTCTCTCTCTCAGGAGCTAGTGCTGTGTGCTTTCTTACCGTGTCTGTGCAGGATATGGCAAATTGTTTGCTTTTGGGTAGGTAAGAGCTGTGCTGCTGAATCATTTACCAGAACCCCTAGTATATGACTGCAAATTTGGTAGGTCTTTATCTTTCTTTCTGTCTCATATTTCAGCATAGATATAAGGTAGTGTAGTGTTTGCAAAATATAATTCACACCTAAGAATTCTTGTGTCACGTCCCCTATCTGTCCTCCAGTCTTGACATGACATCTCCTACTAGTAGGGCCCCATCGCCCACTGATATTAAAGTTCTATGACTGACCAAGTACTAGGAAGTAGCACTGAAACCACGTGTGGACAAACCAAAAGATCTGGACCATTCTAGCCAGCCCTTCAATGGCTGTACATGAGAAATCAGGCATTGCAGAAAACTGCTGGGCCACTGAGAGTGTTTTACCAATGGAACTGCAGCAGGATAACTTACTGAGATACCAAAGACTATTGTTCTGTCTGTATTCTCTCTGGCTTAATTTGCCAGAACCTCCAGCATATGATTGCAACACTCTAAACATTTTTAATGTTGCCTTGTCTCAGGTTCCTAAGCCTGGAAAATGGAGGATGGATCTGTTTCTGGACCACACTTAATTCACGATGGCATTGAACTCCACCACGGAGGTTTTTAGGAGTCAGCTTTCTGGCCCCCTGGGCATCAAATGCTACGACTTTGGCTGAGCAGCTATGAGCATCTCACATACCTACACATAAATACCTAGTCATGAGCGACACTCGACAACTCCTGAGGAGATAATGGGGACCAGAATGAGTGTGATTAGCATTGGCTTGTGTCTTTGACTTGGCCCTTGCCTCCCAGAAATCTCATCTCTCCTGAAGTCTCACAGGGGCAGGGAATTTAAACTTTTTTCTTGACCCCATAAAGGATATAACAGATAAGAGGAGGAAATCCTCGTTCCAAGAGGGTGCCCACCCTGGGCTCTGCTGAGTGTCCCAAAAGGGAGGGTCCTCAGTGGCACACCAACTCCCAGCTGATGCGTGTAGGAAAAAAATGGGTGGGGGAGGGGTGTGCACCATGCTATCTTCAAATGGGCTGTTATTTGGTAGCTGCTTTTTAACACAAATACAGCTTGGGGAAAATCAGGGAAGAGAGAAGGCAAAGGGCAGTACTATGAATCCACACCTCACTATGTTCCCAGGCATATGTGATTCGTATATGTGATCTCACTGAATTCTCCACTTTCTGCATGGGCATACTCAGGAATCACATTGTAAAATGAAACAGACCCAGAGAAATTAAGTGATGTGCTCAAGGTCACATGGTTGCAGAAAGTGTGTAGACACACATACACACACAGGACGCGTGCCTGCCCAGCTGCAAACTCTCTTTTGTATCACTCTAAGAGGTGGTGGAAGCCACAGCGGGCAGATGTTAGCTCAGCAAAGGAGAGTGTTCTGACAATCAGAGTTCTCCTAGAATGGCTGCTCAGGTGGCCCAGGAGCTTCCTCTCCAGGGAATTGTTGCGAGAGAGGCTGGCAAACAGATTCCTCAGGGGCCAGGGAGGTTATCTTGGGTGTAGACATAAGATCACTTAAGACTTCGCAGCTCTGAGCCTTTGTCTCTCAGTTGAGAGCGACCTGACCTGGAGCTTAAGAGCCCTGAGCTCTTGCTCAATTATATCAATTTCTGGCCTCATTATCCTCCTCTAACAAAAGAGCATCAGGCTACAGCAGAGGCTTTGTAAATACTGTTAGCCATAGAAATCTCTCTTCAAACGGGTTGTGTATGTGCCAGGGTAGCTTTTCGAAATCATATGTCCATACCTATACCTGTATCTATACATATGTACATAGACACACACATGCATATTTCATATATGATACACACTCAAATATATGTCTGTGTGTGTGCATATATATTTGTGTGTGCTTGTGTGTTTAATTGTGTATTTTTGTTTGTTTTGTTCCCTTCCTTTTCTCTTTCTGAGCATGATCTTGGAACATCTTTGCTTCAGGAGGATTTTTGGCCCTCAAACAAAAGCTCTGTGAAGTCAACTGTTCTCACCGTGTCATGGAAGTGGGCAAGATCATTAAGATATTCTGCTACAGAGGTCTTGGTGGCAATAAGATGTGAGAAGGCCCCCCTGCCAGGGTGACGAGAACCAAGAGGGAGATCTTTACCACATGTGAAAATGAGTCTGGTGTGTGTGAATTTTGGTCGGGGGATGTTCATCTACCGCTGTGACTGGACTGAACTCTACAGCCAGATAAGCATCAAGATAAGGTACCCAGATAAGCATCAAGATCTGGGAGGGGATGGCTGCCCTGCATGCCCAGATCCACTGACCTGGCCCATGGGACACAATGTCAACACAGAGTCTCTTATCACACATGTGGCCTCCAAGTTAAGAGCTGGCTAATGTTGAGGGTCACTGTGATCTTGAATGCTAAGCATGGAGCAGAAGCCATGGTGGCCTGGCGATTGGAGGCTGTTCTCCATTTTTCTGGCACCATGTGAGCCTCCCTGATCTGGTGTGATGTAAGGAAGACAAGGAAGTGTGGTATGTCTCCTATGTCAGAGTTTGTACTGAACCTTTTACCCATAGGGGACCCTAGATGTAAACCATAAAGAAATGGCAGCCCTGATTGTGTTTTTCATCCTTGTATCTCTCCTTCATCCAGAGGTTGGGCTCCACTGACCACAGAACTGGAAACTTCATTTCCAATCCCAAACACTGCTGTTCTAGAGACAAATGTGACAGTGTATGTGAAAACTGGAAGTGGTAAGGCACATGAATGCTGTTTTCTCCTACAAGATGATTTTCACTTGTTTGGATTTCCCCTGCAGATTCAGGACAATCTGACCAGCCTGGACGAGGAAGGAGACTTGGGGAAATTCTGATGAAAGTCCTTTGGCTGTAAGTTTCATGAGGGTAGGACTGGTGTCTGCCACGTCCACTTCTGAGCCTCCAGTGCCTGGCACATAGTGGGTGCTCGATATTCGTTTCTTTGCTGATTGATGGCAAAAGTAGTCCTGATCGGTCCCTCTGCAAAGACTCCCTCTCTTATTCAACTGGCAGCTATAGCCCAAGTGGCCTGCAACATCCTAGGCCAGAAGCCAGGTTACCACAGGTGACCAAGAGACAGGCTGAAAGGGGCCGAGGCTGTGAGTGAAAGGTCTATGAGTCAGGTCTAGCCCCTAGGGGGCAAGGGGCTGGATGTGAAGAGCTCATCCAGGAAGAGATGTGGAAAAGCATCAAGCTGATAACACAGCAAGAGTTTGTGAGGAGGTGGTGGGAGGTGGGAGAGAGGAGGATGCAGAAAGCTGGGGACAAACATAAGAAGAGGCTAGCCTGTGCATAGCTGGTACCCAGTGACTTTGTTCAATAAATAAAAAAGAGAAATCAGTCATTTCCATCTAGTTATTAAGGCCATGGCAGCCTCCATGCAGGGAGATCTGCACTCTTCCCCAAGAAAATGATCAAAGAAGGGGCTCTCATTGATCTCTTTCTCCAGGACAGGAAGCTCGGGATTTTGGTGAAGACTTGGAGGGGTTCTGTTTTTTACCCAAAGGAGGCAAGGCCCTGGGTGGCATTTTTACACAGGAGGGGCCCCCAGAGCCTCCTTCAGGCAAAGGAAGGGAGGACTGAGCTGGCCTCCATGTGGTCCTGCTCTCCCCGTCTTCCTGGCATGGGTGGTCTCTGTTTGGGTCTGCGTGGGAGATCAGAGGCAGTCCTGGGGGCCGGCCTGGGCCTTGAGTGTTCTCCCAGCTTGACCCTGGCCTAGGCCCTGCCCACTTCTGTGAGGCTGTACCTCTGGAGCTGCTGCCTGGCTTTGGGTGGTCATGGTCTCACACAGGTGCGAGCCTGAACTCGGCTCTCTGGGGCTAATCCCCAGCTTGGGGCTGCAGAGCCTTGGAGGAATGGCCACCATTTTCTTCACACAATGGCATAGTTTAATACCCAGTAGCCACATGAGTGACAGTCCTGAGGGGGTGCCTGTCTGTACTTCTCTTGTCAGAGGGGGCGTCTTTTTCTGAGGCAGCTACCCCAGGGGACATGATTTCCAAATGCAAACTTCCAGATGAGGTGCTGTATTAGTTTCCTATGGTCCCCGAAACAAATTCTCACCCACTTGATGGCTTAAAAGGGTGCAAATTTATTCCCTCACAGTTCCAGAGGCCAGAAATCCAACATCAGTTTCCCAGGGAATCTGTTTCTTTCTTCTTCCAGCTTCAGGAAGTGCATTTCTTGGTCCATGGCCTCTTCTTTCATCTTCAAAATATACTAAAATATAATGAAAGGAAATACAAATAAGCCAGGATAACAGGAAAAGAATGGCATTATCTAATATTCACCAGCTAGTTACAACCACCGACAAACATTTGGTGTACATTTTCATAGGCTTTTTAGTATGAAAATTTGTACACTTAGTAAAATAAAAAAGGGATAATGCTATACATAAGACCTTTTCCGTTGTTTTATTGGGTATAAATGACATATAGCACTGCATACGTTTAAAGTATATAGCATAACGACTTGACTTGCGTATATTGTGAAACAGTCATCACATGAGTTTAGTTAACATCCGTCATCCTTCTACCGTGGTTTGTCTTGGTCTCTGCAGTGCAGGGGGTGCTTCAGCCTCGGTCCTCTGTTCTAGGATTTTCTCAGTGGTGTCTTGTCCGTGAATAATTGTTAGTTGTTCGTCTTGTGAGGGGGAGCAAAGTCGGGAATGACCTATGTTGCCATCTTGATGACGTTACTCTCCCACACATGAGATTTTGTACCTGCTTCTGTTACTTGGTCATATATGACTGTCAGGAAATCCTAGTCATCATTTCAATGGCTGCTTCTATTTTGTCATTTGCATGTGATATATGAACTTACAACAATTTACTTACTGATGCTCTTTTTGCTTTATTTCAAGGTAGCTCTCATTTTTAAATTTTTTGCTAGTATATACCATACTGCAATGAACAACATTGAAGTACTTGTCTCATTTTCAGAGAATAAGTACATAAACTGGGTTTGTTAGTTCAAAGCATACTTGTATTTTTTAACTTACTGCATGCATTAGCAACTTGCTATCTAAAAGGATAGTGCCAATTTATGTACTCAATATCAAGAAATTTCTATGGCAGTTACTCCACATATATGCCCAAACAGAGTATTGTCATTTTTTTAAATTGTTGCCAGTCCAATAGGCTAAAGTGTTAACTTGATGTTTTAATACTTTTCTCTTTTGGGAGTGAGAGGATGCGAATAGCCAGTTAAGGTTTTTTGCCTGGTTTTCTGCAAGGTTCCTAAAAATCATATTTATGTTTATATCATACTCCATTATGTGGATATACCCTAGTTAATGCTTTCCACTTTGTAATTTACATTGTTTCTCATTTTTGACAATTTTAGATAATGTTGAGATGAGCATCTTTATGCTCAAAGTTTGTTGTAGAAACGTGTGAACGTGTGGGTGTGTGCATGTTGGTGTGTGTGTTTCACACTGTTTTCAGGATGGGTTCCTTGTAGGAGAGTTCTTGTGTCATATTGTTACCGGCCAAGGGAGGGTCCTTTGCTGACTGCAAGACATGCCCATAGTCAGGAGGCAAAGTGGTGGAAGAGAAAGGATTCCTTTATTGCAGCTTGCTAACAAGAGGGAAGATGGAGGACTAACATCCAAAAGAATCATCTTACAGAACAAAGACTACAAGCTGCTTATATAGGGGGTTGGTCTCCAGGTGGGGAAGGCAGCTGGTGTCTGGGTGGGGCCACCATCTGATCTCCAGGTGGGGGCGGACATCTGGTCCCAGTTCCTGATAGTACTTAGCTTTGTTGGATATGCATTAGAAAATGGAGCCCTTGCATACTCATAGATTTTTCTAAGTGGTACAAGATTGCCCCTAATCCAGAAAAGGGAATTTTTGAAATTCAGGAAGAGGATAGCATCCCAAAGTCAGGAAAGTGTTTGCACACTGGATTGGATTAGCTTTTTGTAGGAATCCTCCTCTGAAGACAACCAACCTGGGATGAATTTGAAGATTGCTCACTCAGGTTAAACTATCTTTCCTTTTAGTGGCAAGACTCCACTAAAATGTAGTCACTGAACTATTTTCCGTGATTTTGTGAGGTAAAGAATAAATTGCAAAATGATAGGGCAGTGACTAGATGAAATAGTTCTAATTATATCCTTCATAAGAGAAACTGAATCAAGGTTGGCTGAATAAATACAAAGGTAACACCCTGACGTCCATCCATAGTGATAGCAGGCCAGGTTATTTGGACCAAGCCTCTGAATGAAAAAAATTTAAGGGAAAAACAGGGGAAAAATCCTTTTTAAAGCATTGACAAACTGAAGACACTGAGGGACTGTCAGGTTAAATTTTGGATTTAATTCTGAAACCCAGAAAGATATGCAGAAGTCGAGACAACTCAAGCTGGTTTTGCACTGAAGGTATTTGCCATCTAAACAATTGGGCCTTGGGTTTTGGTGATTTCTTGGGGAAAGAGTGATAAAAGTGAAGGTCCTGGGTCCAACCAATATTGAGACTCAAGTAAGAAACTGTCCTCATGTTAGTCTGGGGCCCCACAGGCCGTCCCTTAGCATAACAGTGAGCAGACGCAAATCTACCCTAGACAGAGAAGATAGCCTTGGTACTGAACAATGCAGGAAAAATGGAGAAAAGGGAAAAACAACCAGATTCTGAGAAGCTGTGACCAGGGACAGCCTTCCTGAAGATTTACAGCCCAGGTTCTCATTGGGTCTCCAGCACTGGTCTTGATTTTCAGGTGGTTTAGAAGGGAGATGCCTCTAGGGGCCAGGCAGAAGCCATTGCAAATCCTCTCTGAAGAAGATACCGTTATTGCAGGCCTTGGGAAGCCTGCCACCCTCGGCCTCTACCCACTACACATGCAAAATCTTTTAAAAAGTACCAAGCTGCACATAATCAAAATGCCAAAGAACACATGAAAACATGACCCTGTGAACGAGAGCCACCAGAAATAACTCTTAGTAGGGACAGATCAGCAACTGTGTGCTTGAGATTTTGGAATTATCTTGCACATATTATAAGACAAACAAAAATGACTGGAGGGAACAGCAAAATATGACGTGTCATTATTGATTGGATAAAGAACTAGATAGAATTTCCAAATATAAAAAATGAAATTGTTACCGAAAGCAAAGTCGGTTTCCTCCTGGCAAGTGAAATCAGACTGTCCCCCTGAAGGAGTTGACGCACACAGTAATGTGTATTTGCAGCAAATAGGAGACCATGAGGAATCATTGCAGGAGTCATGGTGTCTCCAAACAAAGGGAAGCAGGGACTTTTATTTCAGATGGAGAACGGGAGTTTCAAAAGGGAGAGGTGGATGGGGTGAGCCTGGTGGTGCAGCACTTAAGTTCACATGTTCTACTTTGGTGGCCCAGGGTTTGCCAGTTCAGATCCCAACTGCAGACCTATGCACCATTTGTCAAGCCATGCTGTGGCAGGTGTCCCACATATAAAGTGGAGGATGATGGGCACAGATGTTAGCTCAGGACCACTCTTCCTGAGAAAAAAGAAGAAGGTTGGTGGCAGATGTTAGCTCAGGGCTAATCTTCCTCAACAAAAGAAAAAGGGAGAGGAGGGCGTTCACTTGCACAGGCTCAGATGGAAAACATGCTTCCGCATACTGCAGGTTAATAAGGCCTAAGCTCCTCCTGGAGAGATCTTAGCACTTAAAATATGGCCAAGGTCATAGACGTAGCTCTCCTAGTGAGGCTTGGTCTGGTTCAGGGTGGTTGGTTGCATCTCCTTAACATAACAAAAGGGAAGAAAAATGATTTGAAAGAACAGTTAAATGCTTTCAACCACCCCCCCTTGAATTCCTCAGGGTAATTATTCCTGACAAAATAACAACATTAAAACCGAAGTGGGGGGATTTGCTTGCACATTGAAGACAACAGAAAAGAGGATTCTTAAAGTGGAAGAAACATCTGAAGAAATTATTAGAGTACAATACAGCAAAAACAAAACTAGCCTAGTAACTAGACACTGTTAAAGAAAAATGAACATTGTTTATGTAAAATGATAATCACAATTTCTAATGTACTTAAGAAAATAGGATAGAATAAAATCCAAAATTTTAAGAGAAGATAAATGAGATGAAAAGTCCTGCGTTTCCTGCATTTTCAGGGAGAAGGGTAAACCTACTGATTAAATTTATTCTTTGATAAGTTGTGGAGACATCCTGTACTTTTATGTAACCGCTAAAATAATATAAGCAATGTATAACCTCCAAATAGTAGAAGGGAAAAAAGGAAAGGTAAAAAGGAATCCATGCAAGAAAAAGTAAGAAAGAAGAGGGAAAAAACCCATAGAATAGTTGGGAGAAATACATAGCATAAAGTCAGAGCAGACTTAAAAGCAAATGTATCCATAACTACGTCAAATGTAAGCATCCTGAATACGCCAGGTACAATTCAAAGGATATCAAGGCAGCTGTGAAAACAAACATAAATGTGTGCTCTGTGCAATAGACAGGTATAAAAAGTTGAAAGTCAGAGAAAGGAAATGGATCTACCATTATTGACAGTAACCGTAGAAAACCATTGCAGGTGTATCAATACCAGACAAAAGTGACTTCAAGTCTAAAGTGTCTGTGAAGAGAAATAGGGTCCTTTCAAAACGATAAACAGATCAATTCATCAGGAAGATGAAATGATTTTAAATTTTAATGCACCTATTATATGGCCAGAAAGTCTATAAAACGAAAATTGAAAGAACTCCAAGGAGATAAATAAACCTACCATCACCTCAAGAATTAGTACAGCAAGTAGACCATAAAAGAATTCCATAAGGATATAGATGATTTAAATAAAACAAGGAACCAACTGGACCTAATAGCAGATTTAGAACATTGCATCCAATATTAAGATATTTTTAAAATACACACAAAACATTTGCCAAAATTGATCATATATTGGGCCATAAAGCAAATCTTGAGAAACTCTAAAGTGTAAATCTTTGGAATATTTTTTGGCCACAACATAATCAAGCTAGAAATCAATAAAATGGTAACTAGAAAAATCCTCACAATATTAGAAAAAAAGAAATACACTTTTAAATAACCCACAAGTCAAAATAAAATTTAAAAAGAAATAGAATATTTTGTGAGTTGAGTAATAATAATAATAACAGTACTTATTAAAAATTGTAGCATGCAGCTAGAGCAGGCAGAGAAAAATTTATAGTCTTAAAACTCATATATTACAAAAACCCAAAATTATTGGGGTGATCATATGTCCCCAGAAGTTAGGAATTAATACGTGAATAAATTCAATGAAGCAGGAGGAAGAAATAATAAGTAGCAGAAGTTAATGAAATAGTAGGCAAAGATACAACAGAGAGGTTTAATAAAGCAAATATTAATTATTTGAAAAGGCTGATAAAATTGACAAGCCTCTGGAGAAACTAATCATGGAAAAAAGAGAAGAAGTGCGAATATTTACGATCGGGAACTAAAAAGGGAATATTTTTACAAAGCTGCAGACCATTAAAAGATAACCCAAGAATGTTATTAAAAACTTTATGCAAACACATTTTAAATTTTAGACAAAATAGAAATATCACTGCCTAACACTTTCTTGAGAAGGAACTGCCGCCTTAGGTAATACTGGAGCTATCAAAGAAATTGCATCAGCCATCAAAGATTTTCCACACAGGGAACTGACCTAGACGGCTTCACTGCTAATTTCTACCAAATTTCAAGGAAGGAAAACTTTGAATCTACAAATGCTTCCAGAAAAGAGAAAAAGAAGGAATGCTACCATCTTGTTTTATAAGGCTGGCATAACCTTGACACAAATAACAGGAAAAGAAAGGAAACGTGCAGGTCAACCTCATGCACGATTCATAGACACAAAACCCTAAACAATATCAACTCTCAAAACTAGTCCAACAATACATAAAAAGGTTAAAGCATCACAGGCAAGTTAAGTTTACACTAAGAGTGCAGATCTCATTTGAACTTAGAAAGATCCACTAATGCAATTTGCCAACAAACAGATCTAAGAGAAAAATCATATCACTATCTCAATAGACAAAAAGGCATTTGACAAAAAACAACATCCACTCATGATAACAAAGATAACCTTTTATCAGACCAAAAGTAAAATAAATTGCCTTAATCTAATAAATGGTATCTGTAAAACCTACAGAAACCGTTTAACCAACCCGTTGTCTAGTAAGATAACCAAGGTTTCTATCCTTCCCTCAAGATTGCAAGAAAGCCCTTCCCTCTCAGCTACTTTGCACACTGTGTGTGATGCTGGTGTTCTCCAGCTCTTTCCCTTGGGCAGGCTTCAGTCTGGAAATGACCCCAAGTGGGATCCTGTCAGGAAGTCTATGGAGACTCAAGGGGGAGAATATGAACAGCAGAACCCAGGAAGGAAGCATGGCTGGGCTACAAAGGGGAGGGTTTGCAGCCCTGCTGGATCTTTTTCTACCTTTAATGCCCCTTCCCTGGGCCTGATGCTATGACTCTCATGTTGTTCCTGTATTTGGGGCCCTGGGTTCTCTTGTTCAGGGGAGATCATCAGGGCTCAGAGGCCAAGCTCCTCTCCTGCCCTGAGAGGGCACACCTGCAAACCACTGCTAAGTACTGGGTGCAGGAGAGAGAGAGGTCGTTGTGATGGTCCCTCACTGAGCTGGATGTGGAAAAAGCTTTGGCTTCTCTAGGTGTTGGGCAACAAGAGTCAGAAACTGTCGGATACAGTGTGGGGGTAGCAGTTGGGCTCAAGGGATCTGTTTATTTTCAAGAAAAACTGAGAAGGAAGAACTGATATTCCCAGTTATTCTGGGATATTGTTCCCTGTGGATAACCCCCTTTAGGCCCTCTCCCCAGGAAGAGTTTGTTCCTTAGTCCTTACTGGCCTGGACCAGACTCTCTCAGTCAGTCTCTCACTTACTGATAAAGCCCCTTTTCCTTCCACGACTAAACTAGCTGGGTGCACTCTTTCTCTCTCTCTCTCTCCTCTTTCTTCCTCTCAGTTGATGCCCCATCTCTACCACTTGCCCCTCCAGTTTTGGTCTTGAATGAAAGAGTAAGTTCCATGAGGCATGGAACTTCGTTCCCCGATGGACAACTGAGGAGCCAGATCATATCAGCCAGCCAGCTACAACCTCATCCCAATGTCCATGGTCCCACAGATGAAAGACAGCAAATGTAAAACATTCACACTGCTGAAAGCCCACTAATTTGTGGATTTCACACTTCTGAATCCTATACAAGATTTGCTCTTGCTTGGTTCAGAAACACTGTTCTTTACAAATGCAGCTCTCTCTTAGCAAGCACTCAATTCATATTTTGTTTCAATATTGAATGCTCTTCTCTTCCTGTGACACACCTTGCAATTGTTCTGGAGAAGTTCCATGTGCTGACTAAGCTTGCTGAGAAGCTTGCCTTTTCTTCTCAGCAGCTTGCTGTGAAGTGGTGGCCAACTGAGATAATGTCACATATCTCACTGCATGGCATCTTTCCTTGACCTAATCCTTTTTCCTCACCGTCATTGTCAGCCTTGCACCTCCCAAATAAATTGTTCCCACCATAATCTTTGCTTCAGGCTCTGCTTTCTATAGGAGTTACAACAGAACAAAGTGGGAAAGTACCGTTTTTGGCATTTCTTCCTTGTGTCTCAGGCTGGAAGTTCAAGTTCAGAAGGAGTTTTCCCATAAGTCACAAAGAAAATAATCCTCCTGGATGTCCTTCCATTACACTCTTTTCTCCACATGGGATTCTCTTCCGGCAGTCTTGGGATATTTCTCCCCTCTGTTTAACCATGGTTTATGTTGGAAGGCCTTTTCTTATTCCTTTTACAAGGAGTTTCTGGGAAATGAACCAGAAATTTCACCTAAATGCTTTCTCTTCAGGTAGAGTAAAGCCAGCATGGCAGCCTTACAAAGAGCAATCTGAGATTCTCTGCCTCACTGAGGGAAGGACGCATTACTTGGGCCTTCTAAAGGCAAAGCATCTCGTGGGGAAAATCAGATGACTATATAGGCAAATAGTTTAGTAACAAAAGAAGAGTGGGGCTCAGTCCTACAAAGTCACCAGAAAAAACTGTTGGCCTCAAAAGGAAGCCCGTTGCTGTGTGAGACGGGGGCATTGAGATGAGATTCCTTGCTTCTGACGGAAAGCCAAAGCCATCAATGATCAGATAATGCTGGTGTAAGCCATGGTTAGAGGTATTTACAGATGGAGTGGGAGTATTGCTCAAGAGGGCTGGTTCCAGTTACTAAAGAGAGAGTGGTTTAAAAGAACAAACCACATTGCTTTTGCACACAAATCTACGTTTTGGTCACATTTAAGTGTGGACAGCTCCCCTTTGCTCCCATTTTCTCCCCTTGGAGTCAGGGGAGGCTTGAAGCCCGGAGGCCAGAATCGCCTGAAGGTTCGCTCACATGTGCCCAGTGATTGGTCCTGGCTGTCTGCTCGGCATATCCCTTCCTCTCCACTAGGGCCTCTCAAGTAGTCTCTGTGCATGGGATTGTCGGATCTTCCTCGCAACGTGCTAGTTGTCTACCCCAGAGTGAGCACCTCCCAAAAGACAGCCAGGCAGAAGCTGTGTTCTTTTTATTTCCTAGACTTTGAAGTCATAATGCATCCATTCTACCCTATTTCACTGCTTGGGGCCATCAAAAGGCATCCCTGGCCCCAATTAAATAGGAAAGGGCATAGATCCCACCTGTGAGGGGAAGGAATGTTGCAGTACTTTAGGAAGAGCCTGTGAGACGGGAGATATACAGAGGCTGTCCCAGCAAAGCACAATCTGTCACGCTGCTCTAGGTGCCTGTAGAGTTGGTCAGAGGCTCTGATTTGTCTAAGCCCAGGTCACAGCCTTTGATTGGCTGGAGTCTGCTTTCTCCAAAGCCTGGGTCCTGACAATGGAAGGGTGCTGATTCTCCCCAAAGTTATTCTCCTGAATGACTTACTGATACCACGTGAAATGGGAACAGATGCTAGGGAGCCAAAGCAGTATTTTCACACCCTGCCCAGAGAGCGACATTTCTGATATGCTGATAACATTCTCTAAACGAGTTCTCTTGATTATCTCCCCGTGATGGAAAAAGAGGAGTGAGTCATGGAATTGAAAATACTACTGGTTCTAAACATGTTGATCCCAATTCTCTTAAAAAACGATGGAACCTTAGTTAAAGAAATAAAGCACAATGTCAGTGGTGAGTCTGGCAGTGGAGCCACAGTGAACCAGAGGGAGGTGTCCAAGTCGTGTCTGTGTGGAGTGGGGAAGGTGCTCATGCCAGGCCTCCCTCCTGAGAGGACACCCTCCTCACCTCACGTTGGCTCAGACACCCTGCACTGGGCAGCACAGCTTGGGGTATCAGACTACCTGTGAGGTGAGGATGGCAGCCCAGTGCAGGGAGTGGATGCCCAAGTGGGGTGAGCAGGGTGTTCACACCAGGGACTGACCTAGTAGGTGGTATCAGAGCTCGAGTGAGGAGACAGACAGGGGGCAGGCTGGTGTCATTTGTCAGAGCAGGCTGATTAGCGTGTGGTGGGCTTTGACAAGAAGGGGCTACTGATTTGGAATGCCAGAGCCTGCATGTTGCAAGTAGGGGACCCACATAGGGGACGATGGGGATGTGGGAGATTTGTTATATAAATCTTTGTGGGGATTAATCAAATAAGTAAACTTATTAAGCGTAATGATATTAAGAATATCTTAGAAAACTTCTTTCCTGAAAACAGACAGGTACTGACTCATGAACAGACAGAGAGACCAATCAAACAGAATAGAAAATCCAGAGATATTCCCCAGTACATATGGAAATGTACTTTTTCATAGGGGGCGTTTCAAATCATTGGGGAAATGATGGACTTTTTAATACATGATACTGGAGCAACTAGACAGTGATTTGCTAAGAGATTAAGTTGGAGTCACATTTCACACAAACCACCAGCAGAAACTCCAAACAGATAAGAGATTCAAATATGAAAAATAGTGTCATGCATGCACTAAAAATAAACATGGGTAAATTCCTTTATAAACTTAGAAAGGGGAAAGCCTTTCTAGCAATGACTCTAAATCCAGAAACATTAAAAGAAAAGATTGATAAATAAACTTCAATATATAAACAAAAAAACTTCTTAAATTTGCATGTCAAAAAGCACTGTAAGCAAATTCAAAATACAGACAGTGGACTTGGAAAAAAAACTATTGCAACACATATCACAATTAAAGAGCTAACCTATCTAATATATAAAGAACTCTGAAAATTCAGAAGAAAAAGATCTAGAACCTGAAAGAAGAATGAGCAAAAGACTAGACAGTTCACAGTAAAATATATTTAAAACATAATGAAGACTTTCAGCTCACTCAGATTAAGAAAAATCGAAATAAAATATGGAAAAAAATGGAAATAAAAAGTCTCCAAACACTCTGTTTCATCTCATAAGTGGCCAAAAATTCTAAAATTAAAGAGCACACTCCATGGGCAAGGCTGTTTTCTTTCGATCGGTGTTGCAGGACATGTCTTTATTTTTTCTTCCATAATTTTACTCTCATCCTATCCATGTCTTTAAATTTGAGTGTCTCCTCTAAACAGCACAAAATTGGTCTTGCAGTTTTATCCAGACTGACAATCTCTGCCCTTTAGTTGGAATGTTTAATCTGCTTGCATTTAATGCAACCACTGATAGGGTTAGGTTGAAGAACATCATATTACTGTTTGATTTCTACTTGTGTGATTGATTTTTTGTTCCTTTCTCCTTCTTTTCCAGCCTTCCTTTATTGTATCTCATTTTGTCTTCTTTATTGGCTTCTGCTTAGATCTGTATATAATATTTTAGTGGCTACTCTAGGTTTGCAATTTGCCTCCTTCACATATCACAGCCTACTTTGAACTAATGTTATACCACTTCATGAAAGAACACTGGAGTAATGTATTTCCATTTATCCTCCCTCCTACCCTTTGAGTTATTTTTGTCATACATTTTGCCACTGTATTCCATAAATCCTAAAGCATTTTTGCCTTAATAGTCATTCATCTTTGAAAGAAATTTATATAAAGTCTTTTATATTTGGTCATATCTTACACGTTTATTTCTCTTTTGTGCTTCATGCCTACAATGGGGATCATTTCCCTTCAGGCTGAGGAACTGCCTTTAGTTTTTCTTGCCCTACAGGGCTGTTAGCAACAAATTCTCATACATTTGTTTTTCTGAAATGTCTTTACTTTGCCTTCATTTTTAAATAATATATTCACTGAGGATAGAATTCAGATATTGGTTGCCTTTTCCTTTTAACTACTTAGAAATGTCATCCCAGTGTCTTCTGACTTGTGTCGTTTCTGATGAGAGCTCATTGTTACTGTTATTGGTGTTTCTCTTAAAGTAGGGTATATTGCTTTCCTGTCTGTCTACTTTCAGCATTTTCTCTTTATCTTTGTTTTTTTTTTTCCATGAAGATTACTCCTGAGCCAACGTCTGTGCCTGTCCTCTTCCATTTTGTATTTGTGGGACACCTGCCATAGCACAGCTTCATAAGCAGTGTGTAGGTCCGCACCTGGGATCCAAATCCGCAAACCCTGGGCCACCAAAAGAGGGTGCATGAACTTAACTGCTGCACCAGTCGGTGGGCCCTTATCTTTGGTTTTTACCAGTTTGACTATTATATGCTTACATGTGGATTCCTTTGTCCTCACCGAGGTTCACTGAGCTTCCCGAATCTGTGGATGAGGAATGTAGTCTAGCAATAGGCCTATGATGAAAAGGAACCAGTGGCTGCACTTCTTTTATGGTGAAATGTGTTTGCCGGACAAAAGCAGTGTTGTGTGGCATAGCAAGACAGGAAATCAACACTGTGATTTCTGTAAGTCCACAAAGGGGAACCAGCAGAAGTATGGTGGTGGGCAGGAAGGCAGAGCCACCCCAAGACATGTTCCCAAATTAGCAAGATCTCACATTCCTTTGGGGCTCTCTCCCCCAGGATCTGGCTTGGCGGTTCTCTCCCTGGCATCCTGGGACCCAGCTCTTCTGGTGGGTCTGGAGGGAAGGAGGGGAGATGGGAGTGGGTTTGGGTGAGTAGAGGCATTTCCTTGAGATCATTCCAGAGATCTTTTATTTATTTCTATTTAAATTTTCATTACAGAGGTATTTGAGGAACAGAAGGATCTTTTCCTCAAAGGCAGGGGTGGGGCAGGGACACTTAAACAGATAAAGGAGATTTGAAGGAATCAGCATGATTAGGGGGTTTCCCCACCCCCATCTAAATGTGCCCCGAGCAGACCTCAGCTCACTAAGCGAGGTGCTGGAATCCTTGTCACAGAATGCCTGCACAGCAGCCCAGAGGTTTGCTCTCCAGGGAGGTGTGTGAGCAGAAGCTCAGCTCTTGTTCAGGGATCCCAGGAAGTCATCACGGGGCAGGGGTTAGACAACATGTCAGGGCTCTTGCTGGCCTGGCTGTCAGGGCGCCTGGGCTCAGTCCAGGCTCTGTTCTAACTCTGTGGTCCCTTCAGTTGGTCAGTGCCCCCTCCTGGGACTGTGTCCCTCCCTCATCTCTCACAGGAGGAAGGAGACTTACAGCAGGGTTGTCAACGTGTTTTAAGCCACAGAACCATTTCCTCAAGTACATGTTACATACACTCAATATGCATGTGCCAGGGCAAATTTTTTAAATATTATTTTTGTTTTGCTCTTGGCATGTTCCTTTTTCTTTATTTCCATCAAGGAACCAGTTTGTCAGTATGTCTTCGAAGCAGGGATATTTTTTCGGCTCTAGATCAGAAGCTGTGTGTCCTCACTGCTCTGCCCTTGTGAAAGTGTGTGCAGGCATGAAGAAGTGGTGTTGCTGCCTGGTCTGTGCACAACAAGGTGGGAAAGGCCATGCCTGTGAGGGTTATATGATCCCAGAATACGTACCCCTTGTCATGAGAGGGTAGTGCTGTGTATGTTTGGAGCAGGAGCTCAGAGCTGAAATGTATGCTCAGCTCCCAGGTCCTGCCCCATATGAGCAGCAAGCCCTTGGAGAGATGGCTGCTGGGAGTGTTTCCTGAGCTGAGCCCAACTCAGGGAGATCCTCATTCAGCAAAGGATCCTGTACTCTATGTGTAGGCTCTAAGCCAAAACCATCCCAAAGTCGAAAAATCTGGGTGGTCTGGAAACTACAGATGCAGCAGTATCCACGGTGGCCTAAGAGGAGAGACATTTCTCCAGTTTTCCAGACCATGTGAACCTCCCTGATTCTCGTTTGATTCTGCGCAGGCAGGAGGTACAGCAACCACAGGGATCATGTTTCTGAGCAGTCCAATTGGATGGGTGTTTAGAGTCTGACTCTAATTCCCTGTGAACAAATACGTAATACAGTTTTTCCTACCATCTGAATCTGTACAATGACATTCCTACCTGCTACTTTTAAGACAAATGATGGTAAGGCTGTCCTCTGTAGTGGAGGAAGACATTTCCTCTACCTTCTCTGGGTTCATCTGGCTGGATAACGAATTAAATTCACATGAGACAGAATAGCAGGAGAAAATTAAACAAAGTTTTATAACATGTATACATGGGAGTGGCTCAGGCAAGCTGAGCAACTTGCCAAAATGGCTGAAGCCCCCACCTTAAATATCATATCCTGCTAAAGACAAAGGAAGATGTTGGGGGTGGGGGGAGTCAGTTACAGGAGGTTACCAGACAAGCACAATAAACAAATGCAGATTTAAGTCCTTGCCTTCCCCATTGATTAAGAGTTTCTAGCGATAAGGTCATCCCCCATTCTTCAGGGTAGAGAGGGAGATATCCTTACAGATGGAGATTTCCTTTACAATGTAAATGTCTCTTACAAAGGGTAAGTAAATTCTACTTTTCAGTTGCTTCCCTGTCTGCAAAGTAACCAGCGCCAAATAATCATCATGCCAAAGAGAGATATGTTGGTGTGGCCAATTCCAGGCCCCCACACCTTGCTGCCCATCTCCCTCCCTATGGGCTGCCCTTGCCTCTAGGTTAAGATGATGCTCCAGTGGACAGAGTTTGGTGACTTTACCCCTGGAAACTAAATGACTGATGTCATTTACAAATCCCACCCACGAGATCTAGGCCATGTGGCCTCATGTGAGGAGGGAAGGAAATTTACATGATTTGGGTACAACTCACACAGTCAGTGTCCCTTGGTTTCAGATGACAGAGTGTGTTAGGTCAACTGTGGATCCCCAGTGCTGAGCACTCAGGTGCTCAATCAGGGTGTGTTTATTTATTGATGGAAAAATTGTGCTTTTCAGCCCTACTGTAGAGAGGGTAGGGATAACTCAAAAGGCTGAGACAGCCCTAGGTGCCAGTGAGGGGTCTTAGCCTAGAGGCCAGCAGTGACTAAGACGAACAGGCTGAAAGGGACTCAGGTTATCAAGGGACCAGGTGGCCAATGCACTCTGAGCACTTTGGGGACACTGGGCTGGATGTGAGGGGTTGAGCCGGCCTTGCCAGGTGAGAGATGGGGCAGGGGTTCTGGAGAGACAGCCTGTCTGTTGTGTACTCCATGGGTCCGCCTGTTGCCAGCATGATCCTGGTCCCTTGTAGCCCTCTAGGACAGAACATGAGCTGGGCTGACCTCTCAGGGGAGAGGCCCTGCTGGAACCACACAGGGCTCTTGGTGTCTTAGGCAATGAGGCTATATAGAAGTGGCCAACTCAGATCAGGCTTGTCTGAAGGGGACATGAGTTGGTGGACACTGAGAACTCTCCGTGGAAAGCAGGGATGGAGAAGAAGGGGCAGCCAGGAGACTGGAGGGCAAGCTGGGCCCCAAGGTCACAGGAGGGCAGGGAGGAAATTCAGGCTGGGTGAGATCGAGGAGCTTCTCCAGCGACCCACCCTGACCCTGCGCCAGCTCCCTGGCTGTGGGAGAGAAATGTCCTGCTCAGGTCACCTCTCTCCTCCCCAGTGTGGTGCGTATGTCCTTGAGCTGCAGCCACAGGCTTGCCTGCTTGGTGTCTGGGACCCATGGTGTCATCCCCCTTCCTCTCTGCCATATAACACAGGGAAGGAGGTAAGAAGTTCACCCTGAGCCCCAAGACCACAGAGGTTCATGTTTTCTTCTCATGGTGCTCAGCTGCAGCCCTGGCAGAAGGGAAGGCCCAGAGAAAGATGTGGGTGAGAACGAGCTGGGTAACAGCTTTACTTGAGGTTTGGGGGAGGTGTTGCTGGGGTGGGGAAGAGGAGGAAGCAGAATACAGCAGATTTGTATCATTGGCCTTCTAAGGACAAGTAAGTGTCTGTGAATCAGGGTCAATGAATAAACAAGAAACCAACCCTCCCTGCTCAGCTAAGAGACATTTATTTAGTTGCTGGTGACATTCTGGATCAGCTCCAGAGAAGGTGGGCTGGTTCCTATACTTAGGGGCATTTCATAGCATTTCATGGTTTCCTTTATCCAGGGCAGGAACCTCGAGAGTTTGATGAAGACCCGTGGAGGTGTCCCGTCAATTCGTCCACTGAGGGCAATGCCCTGGATCACGTTCGCACAGATGAGAGGGCTCCCAGTGTCCCCCTGTGGACAGAGAGTTGGGAGGACTGTGTCCGTGCTCCCCGATCCTGCCCACCTGCATCCAAAGCGCCCTCTCAGAGAAGGCCGCCTGGTGTGGCCTCCATGTGGGAGATCAGAGAGCAGGGCAGGCCCCTGTGGGCCCTCTCAGCTGCCCCGTCCTGACCCTGGACATTGTCCCAGCTTCATTTCACTCAAGGGGCGGCTCCCTCTCCTCCACTAGGTCCTGGATCCTCTCTCCATGAGGGCGCTGTGGGACTCTGCTTCGTTCTACCCTTTAAGGACATGGAAGCAGGCAGGTGAGGCTGACACTCAGCACGGCAGGTGAGCCATTTAACAAAGATGGGAGCCAGCTCTGAGGAACCACCTGGTTTGACTGCTGCACACTCAGGGAGCAGTTTTCTAACACCTGTGCCCGGCGTGGGGCAGAGTGTTGCTAATTCATTTTCCAAATGGAGCACCATGTTTGGATGCATCTCAGGCCCCTGTTCGGCTCCCAGAAGGCCTGTGACTCCCCACTCCAGTTTCTCCCCCATTCTCTTCCCAGGAGAATGCTCAGAGTCTAGGGGATGGAGGAGTCCCTACTGCTTGGGTCTCCAGGTCCTGAAACACCCCTCTCCCCAAAGCCGAGCTAGGCAGATGCCCAGTCTCACCTGAAAGGAAATCTTCCTTTCCTTCGGGTCCCCCACACACAGCAGAGTGGTACAGTTGTAATGATCATGTAAGAAGGATTCGCACACCTGTTCCTGCTGCACACTCAGCTCCACCTCCTGCAGTGCATTGGAAATTATGCCATTGGGGGCGATTAGCCTCCAGCCTGCCACACGGCACACCTCTCCGGGCCTCACCTGGGCTGTGCCCCTGGGCAGGATGAGGGGCCACACAGCTGCAGCCCGCATGGCCTTTCTCTCTAGCTGATGAGAAGAGGCATGTAAATCCAGCTCAGCCACTGGCCTCCTGAGCCAGGACACAGTGATGGGGCTGCACTGACTTCCCTCTCCCCTGAGCAACTGGGACTAGTCAGGTGGCCAGGAAGGGAAGGAGGGAAGGGCCAGGTCCCAGTGGGAGGGGAAGCAATCTGGACCCAGGACAGCAAGAGCGGCAGGGAGGTTCCCTACCTTTAGTATCATGATGTCATTGAAGTATTCACTAGGAATATAGTCTGGGTGGCAGATGGCTTCTTTCACAGGGATGACCTGCCAGGTTCTCTCTTGATTCAGGATGTCGTGGGCCCCCAGAATCACCCTGATTGAACTGCAGAGAAAGGAGAGTGGGGATGTGGGGGCAATCAGTCGCAGGAGATCCAGCCCTGGAGCCATGATGGGAGGGTGCCAGCCGGGGCAGGGCAAGGCTCCAGTTAGGGGAAATCGAGAGCACTGGAGGACCCGGTTCTGAGTGACTGTGTGTCCCATGCTTCTCAAGGACACTGAGAGGAGGGCTTTTGGAAGCTTTCTCTTGCCCTCAGGCAATATTGTGAAAGGACTCTGAGTTTGCCTGTTGAGCAGAATGCATGCTTTCATCCTCCACAGCTGCTTTAGTTGGCCATTGTGGTCTCTCTTCTCAACTGAGCCTCTTGCTCTCACCTCTGACCCTCGGACTGCAAAGCTTCCCTGTCCCATTTCTCACTTTCCATGGCCCAGTCATGCTCTCAGATGGCTCCTCGCAAGAGCTTTTCTGGCACTGAGTTACCAGAAGCTGAGGGAGCTCCCCTCGGCTGCTGTCCATGGGCAGAGGACAGGAGTCCCTGTTGGGGTCTCAGGAGGTGTCAGCTGTCTGCGTCTCCTCACCGTCCCCAGCTGTCAGAACAACATCCAATTCCACAAGGACACGGCCACAAGTCTTGGCCATCCTCTTCATGGAAACCTGAACCAATGCCGTGTATGGGCGGGAGTGGGGCCTGATCTCATGTCCTGCGATGATGATTCCTGAAAGGAAAAACTGGAAGATGGCTTTCTGGAAACAGCTGTGGTAAGGAGGGAAGGCTCCAGAATGTGGCAATTGAGGGTGGGGTCTACAATGCCATGCAGAAACCAGGCAAGAGTCCTCCCAGGTTCTCCCTGGAGCAGAATAACTTTTTCGGAATGTGGAGCCTCCAAAGCCCCTGTGAGAAAGCGGAGGATGGTGCTTCTTATCCCTGTCCTGCTTCAAACCACGTATGGGAGGGATGAGAGCTGTCTTCACAATGGTGGAGCCCGAAGGGATTGTGGACAGGGCTCTGCTGATGCCTTCTGTGTCAGGGAGTCTCCCAACCCTTCTCAGTCTTTGCTAAGGTGACTGGTGCCTGTATCTACCAATCTGTCCATGAGCTTATGGAGTTGGATTTTCGACAATCCTCATGTCCTATGGGCTAACCTGTCCTGGGATCTCAGTGAAAATATTTTGACTGTGTGAATGAATGGCCTTCACTTAGCTTTCTGCTGAGGTTTGGTGGGGATCAGGCTTGTGGGATTGAAGACCATCACCATGTAGGGAGGGCCCTGTGTGGAGCAGCCTATGGCTTGGGAAGGCGGGGGTGGTGGGGCGGAAAATGGGATCCCTGGGCCTCTGGCAGAGCCAAAGCAACAGGAGAGCCCTGCATGCAGTCCCCCAGCCCCTTCTGACATCCACTGCTCCCTGGGGTCCTCTCCTGGGAGGGGTGAGGGGATGAGGGCACCAAGAAGTGAAACTATTTTTTAGCTGGTTCCAGTGACAGTACCACTACTGCAGCTGGTTTGTCTGATCTGCCCTCTCCTGAGTTGGACTGAGGGATTTTAATTACTTATCTTTTAGAGCTCCATTTCCTCTGCCAAATGCCTTTCTATGAATAGCCCACTTTCCAGTTGATAAGAGAGAAGCTCACACACTAAATCTTTTAGTGAACACCCTGCCTTCCTGCCATCCTTATTGTGTGTCTATGTAGCATCAGTCTTGTTAGTCTGTTTGAGCTGGGAGCTGGGTTCTAGAAAATTCTTGGTCTGAAATTGAGGAAAATCAGTGACTGTGCTGGGTAGAAGGGTCAGGAGTCCAGAGGGTTTTGTGAGTTTGGCTGGAGCCTCTGGCATGGGGATGGTCACTCACCTGTTGCAGGCTCAGGGGGCAGAAGAAAGGCCAACAAGAGCAGGAGTGGCTGCATCTTCCTTGAAAGTCCGCCCAGGTCAGAGCTGCTGGTAGCTCTTCCTTCTAAATACTTGGTCGGGGAGAGGAAGGCAGGGGTGTGGCCCAGGGCCTTACAGACCTCCTCCACCTGTGCTGCTGGTTATCCTGCATCATCTGCAAGGTGATTTGTCAAAGTTCTCTGGCTTTGGGTAGGTGACAGAAGCAGTCTCATCACACTTGCACTCCCAGTGCTGAGTCACAAAGTAAATGCAAGAAGAAAGAGCAAGAAAGGGGAGCCTTTGCTGCAGCCAGCAGAGGAGCTGGACCCTAGGATCCCCTCAGTGACCAAATCAAGAATGTCTCTTTTTCTCAACTCTTGGCTCCTTTTCAATCCTGATGAAGTCACGAATAATTATTTACCAAGCTAACTCCAGGGAGATGAGCATGATGGCTCCTCTGCTTGAGAAGATGGCAGTCAGCTGGGGTAGACTGAGAATCAGTGGTACCAGCTGGTAAAGGCTGTAGTGGGGGTCTGCTTGGTGGTGGGAGATAGAGGCTGGACCTGCCTAAATAGCATATAGAGCTGGACAAACCCAAACCCCAAATGGTAAGCCCAATTCCTCTCTGGCCACCAGTCTAGGCTTGTATTTTGGAATATTTAGAATCCCCTCTTTCATGTAAATATTCTATGACAAACAGAGCTTCTCTTATCCCACGATTTTGAACCAAGTTCCTGGACTTGATATTCCTTGAACCAAAAGAAACCATCAGCGGGTCTGTCAGAATTGAGGGGCCTGATTGGTTTATGCTTGGGTCTTGTAGCACGAGGTGGGGACTGTTACCCATATCATAGTGCCTGGTATCTGGGGAGAGGGTTCATCTCAACAGCTGTGGGTCACTGTCGCCAGGCAATGGGGAAATGGATGCCAATTGTCCTAATAATTCCTATGCACTAAGGAGTCTGTCTGGGGTGCAGTGAATCACGGCTCTGATGTCCCTGTGCCTAACAGTTATAAACATTTGCAAACAGATTATCCCAACACTCTCACCAGTGTGACGAGAGGTGAAGGAGTCATGGAAAGGGAGGCATCATGAGTTCTAACAGCCAAACCCCAATTCTGCTGAAGGAACAGCATCCTATGAAGACATAGAAAACAGAGGAAGGCAACCTGCTTAAGCGTTAAGGATGAAGATGACTGGGCGGTGGAATTCTCAGGAATTTTAATGTTCTTATTGCTGTTTTCTGCATCTACTGTTTTTCTCTATGAATATTAATAGTTTTCCACTCAGCGTACATTTTCCCATAGTCAAACACACTCATGAACGGCAAGCATTCAGCAGACTACTTCTTTATGCTCTACCTTCTCTAAGGTGGATGTTTTAAAAATGAGGTTACTTTTCTGAATCCATTCTCATATAAAACAGACATTCTTGATAAATAGAAGACATATTTACTCAATATGCTGTAGGCTCTAGCATATTATGGTGAATGAAGGAGGAATCAATGATTTCCACTCTAGAGATGGGAGTTTATTAATTCCCTGGCAGCCTCCCCTCCCCTCCACTCTGGCGGGGGCAGTGCTGGCCTCTGCCCCTGAAAAGATGGACGGATAAATCCTGGGGGTACCTGAGTCTGGTCATGCCGTCTGAAGTATTGTGCTTTTCTCCAGGTGTAGAAGGCTGAAGATCCTGGTGAAGCTATGTCAAAGCTTCCCATTCTTTCTTGCGTAGGAGTCAATGCCCTTGGCCACATTGTTCCACATGAGTGTGCCCCTGGAGTCCCTCTGTTCACAGAGAAGGGTAAAGTCTCAGTCAGAGCCCTCTGGCTTCACCCTGCTCAGCATCCTTTTCTCCCTGGGGCTCTCCTGACCACCTCTCAGGGCCCAGCTGTTCAGAGAGGTAGTGGCTGAGTGTTCACCATACACCTTGGCTCTGAGTTTCAGGGGGATTGCTGGATCCCCTGTGATCTACCTGCACCATGAACCTGTGTCCTGGCTGTGTCCTCTCTCCAGCTTCACCCAGTCCCAGGCCCTCATCTTATTGTCCTTGGACAAAGGTCAAGTGATTGGCTCGAGGGAGATGCCTGGGTTAAACCTGCTGGGAACAGCAAGCCTCCACCCATGAGTGGACCCAGGTCAACCATTGGTTGTTGAGTGAGAGAAGTCCTGGCAATGTCACCCCAGCATCACTGTGTCCCTGGGGCAAGGATGGGAAGATTCTTTTCTCCTTAGGCTTGCAATGGCCTTCTTGTCCTTAGGCTTCCCCACACACAGCTGGATGGAGTTTTTGAAGAGGTCCTTGCACTTCTGCTCATTCTGCACGTCTACATCCACCTCCTGGAGTGTGTTTGCCTTTTTACCACTTGTCACTTGTCCCCAGACTGCCACACTGCACCCCTGCCCGGGCCTCACCTACTCTTGTCTCTGTGGCAGGATGATGGTCTTCACAGCTGAGTTGAGGTGAGACTTGCTCTGCAGCTGGTCAGAAAGGGAAAAGATGGCAGTTTGGGTCCAGCCGGGCTCAGATCCACAGGTGAGGTTGCCCCCACTCCCTGCCCGAAGTCTCCCAAGCCCCCTCCTATTACACAGGCCCAGGAGAGCAGACAGGGTGGAGGAGAGGGGGGGACTGAGACCCTGAATGAGTTATCTGCTCCCTTGTGAACTGTGCAATTGCACCTGAAATTCAGCAAGATGGTATGTTCAGTAGCATGATGTCGTTGACCTTTGAATAATTATTATAATCCTTGTTGAAGGAAGGCTTTGAGCACAGGAATGACCTGCTGGGTATGTTCCATTTTTCTGATATTGTGAGCACCCAGGATCACACTTCTTTTTCTATAAAGAAAAGGTGGATTGGGTAAATCACAGGAGCTACAACTCAGTCTCTGAAAGGCAGGTTGAAGTTCCAGCCTAAGGCACACCTGCAGCCAAGTCAGATAGGGAGCAAGGGAAAAGTGGACAGTGTCACCTTTCTTGGCTGGACAGCAGTGACCCAGCCCGGTTCTTCAGCAGCCTGTTTTCCATCCAGATGTCTCTCCATGCAGTCCACCCCTGAGTCCCACAGTCACTGTGTCCTGGTCTCAGCAGATCAGGTTGCTCCTCTGATTGGTCATTGGCTCTGTGTGCTCAGTGATTCTGCTGAGTTCCAGGCCTTGAGACGCTACCATGGAATCCCAGGAAGACGAGGACTCATCTGTGTTCCTCACCTTCCGTTGCAGTGGGCTATGTCACAATGTTGTCTTGTACCAGGACCCCCCACATCTACTCCCACCATCTACATTATTGTAGGAAAGTACAGACACCATGTAAGGCAGGGACTGTGGTCTGGCCTCTCTGCCCCATCTGATCTTCCCTGAAAGAGAAAATTGCCCTGGATCTCTGTGTTCATGGCAAACATGGGCCAAGCACTGCCTCGTGGCCTAAACCCATGGGATGTTCAGAGGCTGAGGTGGTTTGAGTGTCCTCAGGGACCAACACAATGAGAGGGGGCTGCAGGCTTCAGAGGGCAGCTGGCGGGCTTGCAGCATGACTTGTTTCCTGGCTTAGTTCTCTGTTTCCTCCTGTAGAGATGAGGTGCTCAGCCCTTGTTCTGGAGCAAACACACTTCAAATACATGTTAATGGGACTCTCCTAGAAGACATGCAAACTGATATCTCCGACCTAGCCTGGTGAATTGGTCCTCAAGCTGTTTAGACCTCTGTGATCCACTTACCTCTAGAATGGATCTGGTCCTAGACTTGAACATTTCATGCTCATGGAGCCAAATACTCTGGTTTCTTTCTTCCCCATGTGGCTCAGGCACATACTACAAATCCCATAAATGCTTGCTGGGTACATTAATGAACAGTCCTCAAATCTACTTTGGTCAACAGCAGAGGAGGAGTGGTTTTAATCCAATCTGAACTTCATCACAGCTTTAACTTTCTAAGTCACCCAGAAAGCAGAATACAAATGATGGGAAATCAGAGGGAGATGGGGAAATGGGCTAGAGGGGCCTGGGTGGCAGCCAGTCTCCACTAGGAAGGTGGGAGCAGCAGTGAGGCAACATTCTGATGATTCTATTAGGTTCTGGATATCTGCCCTGGGAGAGCTGAGTGGCTCCGAAGAATAGGGAGAAGGTGAAAGTGACACCTAGGAATGGAGTATTAGCTAGCTCTTCTGTTCTTGATCCATACAATAGCTCCAGGTGTACATTACCACTGGTAGTTTTGGAGAATGGAGAATGTTATAACACTCATTTTCAGCTTTCCCGTTCCACTAGAATCATGTGTTATCCTAATACTAAGTCATTTTCCAGGTGACAAGGATGTGACCCTTGGGGTGAGAAGATCCACCAGGTGTCCTTAGGAGGAGCTTACTTTTCTGTAGTTTCTCCACACTGCATAGCCAGTGACAGATCTGGAGATCTTCCAATTTCTGGGAATGGACTGAGGCAAGGAAGGATATAATGGCAGCCTCACTGGGACACTGTGAAAGTGTCAGTGTTGGAATAAGCCAGGCCTCTGATTCTCTACAGGGGCACTTACCTCCTTCAGCCCTGGAGGGTAGGAGATTGACCAACCAGAACAGAGCAGCAGCATCTTCTCGGAAAGGTTGATCAGGCCTGAAGTGCTCTGTGCCTTCTCCTCTCAGGCTTTTCAATCCTAGAGGTGAAGGAAGAAGGAGCCAGCTCTGTGACCACGAATTTCCACCCAATTTTATTGATTCTCAAGGTAAGAGCTTTCATTACATCCTTATTGCCCTCACTCAGACAGGGCTGTTCGGTGAGGGTTTTGCAAGAGACACAATCTTAGGAGACCACATTCTCTAGGAGAAAATTCTGGAATCCTTTAGAGGAGATCAGTCTTTCTGGAGGCTTTGGGATTAGCCAGAAATGGTATCCCTTTCCCCTAAATGAGACCCTCCGAAGTATGAATATGACAACAGTATGCCTTGAATTTGTAATTAGGCAACTGTGTACTTCCTAAAACAACATGCATCTATCCAATCCTACTCTTTGTAGAGCTTCGTTGTTTTTTTAACTGAAGAACATTTCTTTTTGTACAAATGCCAAAGTACTAGCACTGGTCTCTCGTAAAACACACTAGCCAAGAGCCGAGTTACTCATCAACTTCTTGGTAGTTTCAGGCAACTTCTAACTGTTAGGCATGAGAGTGAGGAGCAGAGATTGGGAATGAAGTACAGATGGGGCATTGATGAGAGTTCTAGGAAGAGAAGGTATTGACAGAATAGGAGAGCTTGAGAGGAGGGGTTTGACTGAGAAATGCACTTGAGGTCGCTCTGTGGTTGCAGGTTGTCCTGATAAAGCTAATGTTGTTCTCAACTTCTTGATATTTCAAAGCTTTAAAGGCCCCACTGTTAAAGTAGGTGGGGGTCATGTAGATAGAGACTGAAAGAGGAGAAACAAAGCTTTGCCTCTCATTCTGAGTTCCCTTAGTCACTCCTGTCCCACCTGGCACAGGTATTCTGATGCCCCATTGAAGACCGTGATGTAGGCAAAGTTTCTGCCCCCGAGGCTGCCCATCCCTGGTGAGGAACCTGGCATGGTTGCTCTCAGAGCTCTCTGCACACAGATGCTTGGAGGCTCTTTCCTTTCAGACAGGTGAAATTTCGTTATGATGCTACTTACAATACAAGCATCGAGCATGAAAGTTTAAATTCTTTTTCTTTGTGCTTATATAATTTAATATAGATATGAGAATACTTCTCACATCTTTCTCACACTGGCATAATGTTTATGCTGCTTTTGCATCTGTTGGATCAGTCATTACCCAGAAGGTGGAACATCTCAAGTGTCTTCTCACTTTCCTTCTCTATCCCAGATGTGGCTGTAGCTTTTAGGAGATATCACTGTTTACTCCATTTGATTGCTTAGGCCTCCTCCCCACCCTCGATTTGGAAACCCCAATCTGTTTAGCAATGTTGAAGTGATTTATTAATGAATTGCATGTTAACACATTGGGTTATTAAGTACCTATTAAATAATATTTATGACGTCTTGGAAGCATAGAAAATCAAAGATGATAGAATGTAATTTGGCCCAAAGTAGGTATTTATCATTTGAGTGCATCTTGTCAAGAGATCCATGAGAGTTCTCACAATTGCTGTAGCTGGTTTCTTGCACGTTTGGCTGCGCTATCACATTTTTTTCTGATAATTTTCCTCTAAGCTATTGGGACACTACCTTGGGCTGCATGTCTACTCCACAAGTGACTCAGACCCCGGGTCTCCCAGGGTACCCCCTGGATCCAGATCATATTGGCAAGCAGTTGCCCCTCTCTGCTCTCCTTCTGCCCCTCTTGGCCCCCTGTCTCATTGGACCCACACCTAGCTGATCATGACTCTGCTGCTCTGGCCAAGGGCAGAAGGCACCTGTGCCTGTGCTTAGCCATCGTGTCTGGAGAGAAGCTCGGCTACTCTTGTGAGGTTCTCATTACTAAATTTGTAATGGCTTTAGAACTTTTTAGTGAACAGAAAGAAAAAAGAAAGAAGAGAAGTGAACAGAGTGTCAGGGATGTGTGGGACACCACATGCAATACGCATGTAATGGGAGTCCCAGAAGGAGAGAAGAGAGAGAAAGGAGAAGAAAAAAAAATTGAAGAAATAATGGCTGAAAATTTCTCAATTTTGGTATAAATAGACCCCAAACAAACCATAATCCTTAATGTACACCCAGAAGACGCTCAAGAAACTTCAAGGACGATAAAGTACCGTAGAAGAATGGGCCAGATCTCCCGCCTTCCTCCCTCCCTTCTACCCTAGATCTCATGGTCTCATTTCCAGCCGAGCCCTCTTTCCAGACAGACCTCTGGCTCCTTCTCCCCACAGCTGCTGCTTCTATGTCATGTTAGTGGGGGAAATGCTGGTGTGCACCTACTTGTGAGTCTGTGACAACAACCAGACATTATACCTTTTCTACTTGGCTTAGAAACCTGAATGCTCAAAAGGAAAATGTAGCTCCAAAGGTGCCATATATGCGCAGAGGAGATCACTGCTCACTTTCTACAAGAAGTGTTTTCGACCATTAGAGCTTTATTCCTCTTGTATTACAAGAGATTCATTTTTATGACTACTTTTTAAATCGTGGTAAAATACATTGAACATAAAATTTAGCCGTCAACGTTTTTTTGTTTATGTGAAGAACCTTAAGATGTGACCTTAAGCTAACATCTGTGCCAATCTTACTCTATTTTGTATGTGGGATGTTTCCATTGCATGGCTTGATGAGAGGTGTGTAGGTCCACGCCCAGGATTAGAACCTGTGAACTCTTGGCTGTTGACACAGGTGAGTGACCCTAACCACTATACCACTGGGCCAACCCCTATTAACCATTTTTAAGTGTACAGTTCAGCAGCATGAGGTGCATTCACATCCTTGTGCAACCATCACCACAATCCATCTCCAGAGCTTTTCCATCTTCCCAAATTGAAACTCTGAACCCAAGACACAGGGACTTCCCATTGCCCTCTTCTGATAGTCCCAGGGAATCGACATTGTCCTTTGTGTCTGCATCAATTTCCAAGAGATCCTTATGTAAATGCAAGAACTTTGAGCATGGTCTCATCTTCAGATTTACCTGTTTTTTAGGAATTGGACCTTACTAGGAAGTAGATAAACTAATAAGGAGAGTTATTATTTTAACTAGTAATGCAAGCAGAGTTTTGAAGAGAAGTGGAAGGAGAGAGGAAGAGCTGGGCAGGGGCAAGCGATGGCACACAAGCCTGCCTGAATTCATCCTTCTGCCCCTGACCACCAAGAGGAAGCTGAGGTTCCTCCTAACGTCTCCTGAATGTGTTCAGGTGGGAAAGAGAGGCCTGGCTCTCCACACTTTTGAGTATTTTGGAAGACAAAGAGAGAGGTGAGAAGTAAATTTCCTCATCTGGATGGGGTATTAAAGTCATCAGGGAAAACAGAGAGGTGCTTGAGCCTCATGAGGGCCTTTGTTCTTATTTCCAAGGAAAGACCAGCCCAAACAAAGAGTGACTGTGCACTGATCCTATAGTCTTTCTACAAAACTCCCTGCCCTGAGAAATGGGAATATAAGCGGCATTGCTTCCAGAAACCACATCACTAGTGCTGATCCTCAGTGAAGCTGCACACTAGGGTGGAGGATGGGATCTTCCTCCACTTATCTGGTCTCATTCACTACTTGACAGGTTAACTTGGCATTAGGTCTGAGAAATCTCAACTTGAGGATAGGTCTGTGGGGTCCTGGTCTGGTGCTCTGAGAATTCTAGAAACCAGAGGAAAAGTTTGGTGACCAGAAGACAGGATATTTAGGGCCTGGGATAGTCTGGGGAGGTGGACATGGTGGGGAAGGGAGCCGTTTATCAGGCCTACTATACACTGAGATGGGGCTCCTGGCTTTGATGGACAGCATGGCGGCCTTGTGGCATGGCCCATCTCCTTCCTTAGTTCTCAGTTTCTCCCTGTTGTGATAAGGAACTCACCTCTGGTCTGTATCAAGCATACTTGAGATACATCTCACAGGGAAAGCTTCTATCTTTAGGGTAGACTGTCCAGAAGAAATGGAAAACACATTCTCTTGCCTATGCTGGTTGCTTCTTTGTCCTTGACTATCTCAGACCCCTGTGTCCTGCTCTCTTCCAGGATGAGGCTGGTCTCTAAGACCAGAATATTTGGACCTGATCAAGCAGAATAGTCTAGTAGCTTTCTCTTCTATCCTGAGTTGGACACATATGAAATATTCATAAAGTGTGTTTGATGCCTGAGTGAATAATATACAAATTTGCTTTGGCTTGCATGTGTGTGGGAGATGGCCACATGGGTTTCTGAACTCCTGCATGGATTTAACTTCCTAAGGCATTGAGATCTCAGAAAAATCAGTGCAGATAGAAAGGAAGGGACATCAGAGTGAGATGGGGAAATCGGCAGGAAGGGTCTGGGTGGGATCCATTCTCCACCTGGGCCACTGGAGTAGTGGTGATGGAATACTCTGATGGCTCAGTTAGGTTCTGGGTATCTGACCTGGTTGGGCTGTATGGCACAGCAGTAGAGGGACAAGGTAAAGGTGATACCTAGGAAACTCTTCACAAGCTCTCCTACTTTTGATGTAGACAATAACTCTTGGGATAGAAAATCATTCTTAGCATTGGAGGTTGGAAAGTTATATCGCTCCCTTTCAGCTTTCCTTCTACTAGAATCATGTGCCATCCTAATACTTTATCCATGTCCTGGTCACTAGTGAGTCGGCCATGAAACGGAGAGGCCCACCATTGCCCCTTGGAGAAGTTTCTATCCTTTCAGTGAATTGTTGTCAACAATAGCGCTGGGGTGGGCAAATGCCGTGGTAGGACTGAGACAAGGATGGGTCACAGAGATAGCCTGGCTGGGGCTCTCTGCCAAGTGCTGAAGGTGTTGTAAGAACCCCCTTCTTAGGCGTTGCTGAGTCAGT
The DNA here is from genome assembly GCF_041296235.1 of Equus asinus. Lineage (NCBI taxonomy): Eukaryota > Metazoa > Chordata > Mammalia > Perissodactyla > Equidae > Equus > Equus asinus. Next base: position 169,964,069 of record NC_091791.1, read on the forward strand.
GTGACCACACTCACCAGGAGGAAATACTGGCGACACTGAAGGAATGAATAGGGCTTTGGGGGACCCTGGCCTGAGTCGGAAGTGATGCGCCCCACCTTGTTTGAATTCTGGGTGTTCAAAGAGCCTGACTATCACCACACATTGCTGTGGGTGTGATTAGCATCAAGCTAGTTCCTAAAATATCAACACTCAACCCAATCCTTTCCCTTTTAGTCTTTCACTATTTGAAGCCTGAGCCCTTTTTCTGTATTCATGCAAAAGTGCCCATGGGGCCTGTCCCTTGGTCAAGTGGTTAAGTTCACGGGCTCCACGTTGGTGGCTCAGGGTTCACCTGTGTGGCTCTTGGGCATGGACCTACACACTGCTCATCAAGTCACACTGTGGCAACATCCCACATGTAAGGACTAGAAGGACCTACAACTAGGACATATGATTATGTACTGGGACTTAGGGGAGAAAAGAAAAAAAGAGGAAAATTGCCAACAGATGTTAACTCAGGGCCTAACTTCCTCACCAAAGAGGATACTTAAAAAAAAATAATAGTGCCTGGCTCTGGTCTGACCTGAAACATGCTAGCCAAGAGCCCAGTCATCTGTCAACTTCTGGGTAGCTTCAGACTGCAGCAGAGTCTTGGGTGTGCGGCTGCAGCATGGAGATGGGGGAGGGGTGGAGTCGGGGTGTTAAAGAGAGTAGTAGAATGGGAAGGAGAGGCCAGAAAGGGAGCCTTAGAGGAGAGTTGATGACAAATGTGCTTGAGTTCAGTGTGTGCTCCCTGCAGACCGGAAATCTACTTCAGTTCCAGGTGAGGCTGCTAAGCATGAGCTCGTCATGGTTTTACAGCTTCCCAGTCTAGTCCGTAGTGACTTTAATGCACAGTCTGCACCTGGAGAAAGAGTGGGAGGAATTGTGTCCTTTTGCTCTAGACGTCAATGTGCAAAACACTAATTCCAGAGCTCTGAAGCCGAGGTTTCCTTAATAGAGAAGAGTGCAGAGCAATGCAAGGTGATGGGGCTGGCCTCTGGGATGGTCAGGAAGGAATTGTCTCCTGGAGGTGAGCACCATGATGTCCGGAAGCCTTTCCAGGAGAACAGCTGGAGGCAGAGAGCTGCCTGGGAAGTGCTGACAGGCAGAGAAAGACATGGGAGTGGGACATGTCTGCCCTGCGTGTTTCCTGGGGACTGAGTCCTGAGGCTGGTTGGTGCTCTGTGGCTCTGAGTAATTGTTACAGAGAGGAAGGGCTGAATGGGGGACTCTGTGACTGCTCTCTCCCCCACATCAAGGATCCTTTCCATTTTGCCAGTGCAAACATTTAGTAAAGAGACTTTTCTCCTCCCAAGCACGTTAGTAAAGGAGAATTTCTCTGGGTAGATGATAGCAAATACAGAGAGTGCCTGGGTATTCTCAAAGAGGTATTGTTGATTAAAATTTTGTTGATACATGGCTTACATTGAATGTTAGGCTAATGAATTTCTGATAAGCAAAACCCATAAAATAGTGTTCACATTTACAGGAGAACTTCTGTGTATAGTCACTTGGATTTGACAAAATATGTCCAAAGTGATTATTCCACGTAAGATCACGGAAACTGTGAAAGTGAAGATGGTAAATGTCACACTGCAAAGAGTAACTTATACTTTTTTTAAAAAATTATTTTATAAATAATTGAAATAATTAGTTTTGAAGTCATCATGGTGTATAACATTGTGTAATTTCAGATGTACATTATTATTGATCAGTTTCTGTAAGAATAATTTACATTTTGATGGAGCTAGAAAAATCTGACAGCTCATTCTATATACTTACCTTAAGAAAGTTTTTAAAGCATGATTTTAAATTAAGTGACTTACGTAATCTTTTCTTTGAATATGGGCTAATCTTTAGGCTAAAAGTCATTTTATTTTGGTGAGCATTTTGTGTGGAGTTTTGTGTATCTTCAGAGCATCAAAACAAGAAGCAGACCCTCCTCACATTGACAATGAGAGCATTGGTCCACAGTAAAGTGGGGATGGTGTGGTGAAGGATTTAGGAGAAGGACTCTGGGTGTGATGGACACGTGGGTTGCTTCCATCTCTTGGCCATTGAGAATAGTGCTGCTGTGAACATGGTAGGTTGTTAACTATTTGTAAGCAAACAAATCTTTTTCTTTTCTTTCCTTCAAGTGTTGTATTTTTTTTTTTACATTTAGATCTCTGATATATGTGAGAGTTATTTTAGATTATGGTGTGAAGAGTGGATCCAACTTTCTCGTTTTCCCCAAATAACTACCAAGTTGTACATCACCATCTACCAGACGTTTATTGTTTCCCAGTGATTTGGGATGCCTCCTGTACCATGTATTAAATTAGGCCTTGTGTGGCATTTCAGTTCTGCCCTTTGTTCTGCCTGTCCCACACACACCATGGCACACAGTTTAAGAGCAAGCAGTCATCCCTCAGTATCCAAGGGGGATGGGTTCCAGGATGCCCATGGATATCAAAATCTGCAGCTGTTCAATTCCTTGTGCAAAATGACAAATTATTTGAATGTAACCTATGTGCATCCTCCCTTCCATATATTTCAAATTATCTCGAGATTACTTACAATACCTAATACAATGCAAATGCCATAGATGTTAATACTGTAGTTATTGTTTAGGGAATAATGACAAAAAAAATCTGTGCATGTTCAATAGGACGCTACCATCATAGGCTTTTTGATCCCCATTGGTTGAATCCGCGGTCAATATGGAATTTGGATTGTACTTGAATAACTATTAGGGGGTCGCTGGTAAGGGGGAGGGTGTGGAGCCTTGCCCTAGGGAGAGAGATGTCCTTCTATCCCTTCCCAAGACCATGGAGGGAGGGGAGATGGGGGAATGGATGGTTTTGAGGAGGGAAGAAGCCCATACTGATCTCCAAGACATTGACTGGGCTTGATTTGTCCTGAGGAAGAGATTCCATAATCCTGGATTTGTTCAGACTTAGTCCTGGCATATACTTGTTGTGTACTGAATCATGTTGACTAAGCAAATGAGAAATTGGATATTTCCTCTCTAGATGTGGTCATTTGTTTAGGCTCTGGCAACCCCCTGGAGCTGGCCTCTGTCCCATAGAAGAGTGAGTCACCAGGGGGGATCTCAGTCTCACCCCTCTGTATGAAGCATCTCATTGTTCTCGTTATCTAGAGCAGGAAGCTACAAACCATGGTGAAGACTGCTGGAGGAGTCCCCATCCTTTTTCCATAGGAGATGATGGCCTGGGCCTCATGGTGACACACCAGGGGGCCTTCGATGTCCCCCTATGAATGATGAGAGGAAGGGACATGAAGTCAGGCCTCCCCACACCTACTTCCCTAAATCATAGCCCTCTGAGAAGATATGGACCGCTGGGCTCCTTGAGTGTGGGTGGTGAGGTGCAGAAGTAAAGCTTCCAGATCTTTCCATCGCTGGGCTTTGGTTCTGACTGTGGTTACCGTCTGTAGCTCAACCCAAGTCAGGGTACGTTTCCCCTCCTCAGGACAAGGCTGCACATGTGTATCTTTGTATCCGGTGCTCCTCAAATGCCCTAGAGATCAGACTCCTCAGAAAAGGCCCCCATGTCACTCAGGTCTGGGCCCCGCACTGAGGCTGTGGGGATGTAGTCTGTTTGGACTGGTCAGTACCACCCGGGCCCGTCTGCTTTGGGCCATGTTGGCTGATGCCTGGGGCCTTACCAGGAAGGTGGACTTCCTCTTCCCCTGATTCCCCATATAAATCTGCATTGGGCGGGTATAGAAATTGAAGCAACTGCTGCACTCTCGATCCCTCAGCTCTCTCAGTCATTCATCCCGGAGCATGTCTGTTCTACAATAGAGGCCAACCAGGCCCCAGCCCACAATGGTGCACTTGGTCCCAGGACTTGGCCTGGCCTGAGTCAGAGGCAGAGTGCTGTCCTCAGACTCGGTTCAGTCTGGTTCTATTCTCCAGCTGGTAGGAAGAGTGCAGACCCTCAGGGACTCCTGGGCAGAGCTCGCCTCTTGCCCCCACCATTATCTGCAACTCTGTGCCTGCCTCATCCTCCTTGGCCCCAAGACAGGATGGAGCTTCCATGCTGGGAGAAAGCCAGCTGGGCTGGGGAAACAGAGCATCAGGTAGATGGTGCCTGCAGTAACACGGTGTCATTCAGGCTGTTCTGCTGGTCATATTCAGGGTGGTGGATGCTCTGAGCACAGCTATGCACTGCTGGGTGCTTTCCTGATGTTCTGACCTCTCAGGATGACATTTACAGGGCTGCGAAGGAAAAGTGGCCTACAGGTAGGTGTGAGCTGCTGCAGCTTGGTCCACTAGCGCTGTAGGGAAGGAGGATGGTGAGACGGTCGCTGAGGGAATTTAGGGAATGGGAGGGCTCTGGGGCTGACCTGTCTGTGCCCTCCGCTCCTCAAAGCCCTGAGCTGGGTATGGTGGGGGACACAGGGACCTTGAGTTTTACTTCCCCTGGAATATATTGAGAGAGAGCTTCAATTCATATTTTGGGCCCCAGTGGAGCCTTCATTTTCCCCCCTCACTCTTCTTGATCACGTCCTTCTTTTCTCCTTATTAACACTGGTCTGTTTCTGCCCCCAGACCTACTTGGTCTCTTTCTCACCCCTTCATTGCTACCACCCTGGTTTTCATGGTCCCCTTATGAGCTCTTCATGGCCTGTGTGACCAGTTGCCCAGGATGCTCCTTGGTTCCTCCTGTTCCCCAGCAGAGAGCTGCCATCAGCACAGTCTTCTCACACTGGGAACACCCTGCAGGTGCCCGGACTTTCTCTGAAGTATGTTCTTGGCTCCTTTAATTAAAAAAATTAGCTGTTCACTCATTTATTTCTTGAAGTTGTCCATGGAGAATGGAACGTATGTGAGTAGATAGGGATATGAATGTTTTTTTTCCATTTTAGTGAAAATTGTAATATTAGATCAAACATGAGTGTGAAACCTTTCACCACATCCAAAGCTGGCTACATGTACTTTGGACTGTTTTATTACATTTCTGTCAGTTACATCTTTTTCTCTTCTCTGATGTTGGGACATTAAAGTCGTGTGTTCCCACCTCCTCCCTGAGCCCCCTAGGCTGCCAACCACGCAAATCTTCTGGGCAGGCTGCTGCTGGGTCCCTCCCCCGTCATCCCTCTGGTGCTGCTGTGGTCAGAAACCAATCTTGGTGCTCTTGGTTTTGTAGGACAGCAGTGTACTACTGAGCCATTCCAGACGTCCTCAGGGCGGCCTTAATGTCACTCTCAGAAGGACGTTTTGGAAGCTCCTTGGGAAGTTTCTACTGATGAGCCCGTGATGTTTCATGGAGTGTCAGTGCTGGGAGAAGGCTGTGCCTGTGCCAGTGTCTTCCCACCACACGTGTCTGCTGGAGCGAGAAACTCTCTTTCCTAGAAGTGGCCTGTGCTCTTGTCCTTGTAGGAAGGAGCATAAAACCTTCAGTAACATCTGCATACAGTCTCGCCCACAGACTAGTCAGTGAGAAAGAGGGACCCAGACCCTGGATGTGGCAGAGAACAGTTTAAATGAACTTCAAGACCCTCAGTGTTTCTTGGCTGAAAAGGGTACTTCTGAGACTGAGATTCTGACCCTGGGGCTCTTGGTAAACGTACAAAGATGCGGAGGTGGACATGTTCCCTAAGACCCTCTGCCACAAATCATCAGAAAGTCCGATTATCCAAGATAGGAGAGTGGTAATAGAGTTGTGATATATTCATGGGATGGAATGCTGCCCGGCTGTTAAAAAGCATCATGCTTGGGGCATGGGGTAGTTTGTGTCATTCAGTTTTAAGTTGAAAAAGTAGATTGTCGAATGCCGTATACAATTTTAACTCGCTTTTTTTTAATGTGAAAGACAAGATCCAGAACAACCATTTTGTGTGGCTTTAATTTCCACCTTTATATTATGCAATTTTTCTCTATAATAGAAATATATTAGTTTTATAAGCAGAAAAAAAAAATGTAGGGCTCATGATCCCTATAAACAGCAAACACTATTTTGCACGGTGGTCCAGATGAGCTAGCAGTTTAGTGAAACAATTTCCTTTTCTTCCAGGGGACACAGGTGAACCCCATTGTGCAGCCTCACTTGAGCTTGGGTGTGGCAGTGTGACTGTTGCTACAAATGGGATGTGAGTGGAAATGCTGTGGGCACCTTCCAGACCAGGCCACAAATACAGTCCTGCGCTGACCGTGTAGACTCCTCCCCTTCCAGGGTTTGACGCAGGTGAACATGGGGAACACGGATGCCACATTTAGGGAACCGATCCTAGTCTCTGATCATGGAGTGACCACATAATTACTGCCAAACAAGGACACTTGAGAGTAAGAGGGGCACCACTCACCACGAAACTCCTTTTGGACTGTGTGTGAGCAAGAATTAGACTTCTCTTGTGTTAGTCACTGAAATGCTACAGTTTGTCAGAATAATTAAAGTTAACTAACACATGGACCATCTTACTGCAGCCTACCTTTTTCTGAATTGTAATATTCATAAAAACAAAATTATTTTAATCATTACACCTTTCAAAATTGTAAACAAATTAAAACATAGAAAGAAGAAAAATGTCAGCTCTAATCTCACCGCCCAACTGACCACTGTTAAGAGATGTTTTTCCATGTAGGTGTTTTTCTATGTGTATTTTTATATAGGCGTGATCACAATATATTTAGTTTTTCTTCCTATAATTTAGATTATTCAACATAAACTTAACCTCATTTTATTAAAAATCTATTATTGAATATCATTTTATGATCTCATTCGTATTTAATAAATACACTTTAAAGTTATCTAAATAATACAGAAAACTTATGAAAATGAATATGTAGGAGGAATAAAAGCCAAAAGGAAAATGTACTTATAAGCAAAGATAAGATTGTAGTCTATACTGACCTTTAACTAGTGTTGACTTCAACAGACCAGATGAACATTCTTCCGTGTGACAAAATGTAATTCTATCTCAAAACATTGAAGTTTCCATAGTGTTCGATGGTATGAAACTTTTCCAAAACTAATCCTCAGATTGCTGCTGAACATTGGTACTATTTAGATTTGACATTTGTAACAGGTCTATAAGGAATAACATTGTCCACTTTTCTCAGTGTGGTTGATCACTAGTGAAAGACACTTTTTGTCCTGTTTTTCTTTTAAGGACCTTTGTGTACAAGGTGTGAAAAAGCCATTTTCTCGATGTCCATACTGAGTGTAAACATCATTGGTTTTGTAAATCCTTCCCAATTAGATAAGCACAAAATTATTAATATTTTAATTTGCATGATCCTTTAGTGAGCTTTTAGTTTTTTCCAAATGTTTATTAGTCTTTTTATCACTTGCCTATTAATGTTCTTAGTCAAGTTTCTTAGACCCATAGATAACGTGGATGTTAAGAGCTATAGAATCAATAATGAGCATGTACCATATGTTACCATTTTCCTCCTTGGAAATTAATACTGATTCTAATTTAGGGTCCATTATTGAATAATAGTGTGATGATCATCTTTATGAATAGCACACAAATACGTACACACACACACGCTTTTAGATCTCATGTAGGAATAAGAAAAATCACTAGATTGAGTGACAGAAATAGACGTAAAATAATGTGGAAGCCGTTTTAAGGAAACAGGTGCCATCAGGAGCAGCCCAGTCTTCCTAATGCTACGGGCATTAGAAGGTCATCGTTTTCCTTCATCATGTGTGTCATTCAATATGAAGTGTTCCTGTCAGGTGTAAGGGAAAGTGACCCACCAGGCACTGTCCTTTGAGGGCACACATGCACGTCCCTGGTGGCGTATTTCCCTGGCTACTCTCTTGCTGGCTCTGGCTTACACTCTGGGACTCCATGGAGCTCCTCATGGCCGACTTTCTGTGGTCTCTAATTCTGTAGTGTGACGGCTTCTCCTAAGAGTGTCCATTTCTATTGCTGTGACCCAAAGTTGTCCCCTGGCTCGTGCACCTTCTGCTATTCACTTGCTCATCTCGGCATGTGCATTCAGCTCTTCCCTCCCCTGTGCTTCTGCCACTGCTGTGAGCACCAGGGGAGGCATAGCAGATGATCATGGGGACAGTCTTGAATGACAAATAAGCTTTCTTTTGCTTTTCATCTTAGTTTTCAATGCGCTGGACTTTGCTTTTCATATCTGTGTGATTTATTTGTTATTCTTTTTAATGATGGTGCTTCTCTTTTTGATGTTGGTCCCAATTGATTCAGTGTTCATCCAGCTATCATGAATTTGCTGTGTTCTGTCACATCCAGTTCACTGGTGGTGCTGTTTGAAGGATACACGATCCTAAAATAAGGTTGTCTGGGTCATAATTGGTGCCGAAAATAATCAATGGCCAATCAGTAGATAAGAAAGATGGAGTGATATTTATTGAGCCAATTTGCAGCAGACTAGCCTGGAAGTGCTGTCTCCCCCAAGGAAGAAAGCTCTCCTGAGAAGCATGGTCACCTCATGGCTGTAGACCATTTCACAACAAAGAACAGACAGAAAGCACGACAGGAATATAATTTTTTTCCACGTCACAAGGATCTGTTTTGCTGCAGTTTAGCACTTATGTAGCAGGTCAATTTGACCTTGGTCCTCTGGGAAGAAGAGCTTACCTTGAAAGAAGTGCTGGTATTGGTGTCAGAGGAAGGGAGACATTCATCCCTGTCTTTAAAGAGTGCATTCTTGTCTTTGGGAGAATGTTTGAGCAGATGTACCGTGTGTGTTTGGTGGGTCAGAAGTCAGGCTGCTCTGGGAAAAACAAGTTTTAGGTTGAATCATTGTTGAACCAGAACGGCTTCCCCATACACCTCAAGATGTGAAAGATTCTTGTTATTATTTTCATCACAATGAAAGGGCTTGCACTTGAAATGTGACACTTTGTGGGTTTCTGGACTGAGGCTCGTGCCTTCCACATGTAAGTGAGCAAAAATACAGATGCCCCAGGTCCCTCCTCCCTCCCTCCCCTCCATGCATGGACTCCACTGAGCACAGACTGGGAACCTCAGGACCTGTGGGTCTCGAAGTCTCTTCATTTTCATACTGACCTTCTGGAATCAAACAAGATCACCCATGGGAAACTCTAATGTGCAATCGAGATAGAATACAGAGAATTTAATTATTTTCAAGGCAAGATGTCTTGAGGATTCCAAACACTGATCCATTGGCCAAACTGGCTGACCTGGGGAAAGGGGAGTCACCAGGGGAGTTTAGAGGAAATTTCCCCTCACTGTAAGTTTCCCAGTATCAGGGACAGAGCCTGTTATGGGCCTGGCACAAAAACTCAGGTTGTCAGCAGGAGGAGCCAGGACAGTCTGCCAGGGCCTGAGGCTTTTGGAGTGACTCCACAGGCCATGATGGCAGAAGGCCCGGGGATGCTGGGCTGCATAGAGGACCTGAACTGTCTCTGCTCAGATGGGAAGTGGGTACCGGGTCTCTGATAGGCATCAGGTGGGCTGGTGGTTGTGGTATGACAAGGACAAGCTATAGAGGAGAATTCACAAGGGGCTTTGGGAACTCTGTTAAGGAGATGAGAGAGAGGCTGGCGCAAAACAGGGTGGGCTGGAGGAAAGGAGCTGGTGGGCAGGGCAGTCAGATGGAAAACAGGGGCTGGTGTGGGATGGTCAGCCAGGAGGAAGGTAGAATGAGCTCAGTGCTTGGCAAGTTGTGGGGCAGGAAATGGGACGAGAGTGAGGCTAGAGGCCATCTAGGGAGCATTTGAGTGTGTAAAGCTGCAGGTGGTCCTGGCTGTGGGAGAAGCTGCCCCCACAGCAGAGAGAGATCCTGGTGTAACAGAAAGTTCGGTCCCTGAACCTGATGCCAATCCAAATAACGAGAAGAGACACTTGAGTGGAAGAGGAAAGGTTTTTACTATGCCAGGCACAGGGAGCAAAGCAAGGGCTCATGCCTCGAAAATTGCTAGCTTCCCAATGAGGAATGGGTAGGGATTTTCATTTGGGGTTTTGGGAAGGGGAGGGGGACCCTGTAGCTTGTGCAGCTTGGTGCTTTTCCACCAGCCTGCTTTTGGCCTTGCGAGGCAGGGGGGATGGTGAGATAGGAGAAGGGCAGGTGGGCGTCCTTCGCTGTTGTCTTGTCTTCCTGTGTGAGGTGGGTTCGAGCCCCGGGAGTTAGGAGTTGAGGTCTGGGAAGCCTCCGCTCCTTGATATTCTTGAGACAGCAGCTTTCCTGGCAAACTTCAAGGACACATGATTGGCTAAATTTTAGTGTGCCTCCAACTTTAGGCCACCTGGGCTTTTAACAATTTGTAACTCCCATTTAGTCCTAAAGCCCAAAGAGCCCAAGTTTAAAGAAACAGGTATTTACATATGAGTGGAGCTAGAGAAGCAGGAAAGCGGGTGGTGGGTTTGTTTTAACCCCATATACTCTGGGTTCAATGTGGGGGAACTGATATCAGGGCTGATGTTAAGAGCCTGTAACACTGGAAATAGGAAGCTCAGTGCCCATGGCCTGGGCCCTGGCCTCCCGGGTCCTTGGAGTCACTCCCCTTCCACTGCCCTGCTCCTCTTCCTGCGGAATTGTTGGGTTGGTGATGGTGATTGGCTTAGAGAAGGCAGGAATTTTCTATGTCCCAAGGAGGAATATATTTTGGGGAAGAAGTTTGTCCTGTTATAATGGGAACCCTTCAGATTCAGCCATTGCACAGGGCCAAGCACCACAGAGGTGTAACTGAGAAACTATTCAGCATGAGGTTTAGGGGGAAGCAGGGCTGGAAAAGAAAGGAGGAAGGACAGCCCACAACTGACAGCAGAGGGCTGCCTGGAGCATGCTGTTGTGTATTGAAAGTGGTTCAGTGAGTCAGTGAGACTTCAGTCACACTCGCTAGAGATCCATCTGTTATGGCCCTGCAGTCCCACTGCCCGCCCCATGGGATTCCTGCCTCTGTCCCCAGAAAAGATGGTCAGGCACAGAGGAAGGTCAGCATCACACCTGCTATGAGCAGCGCTTCATGTTCTCTTTATCCAGGGCAGGTAGGGTGACGCCTCCATGGAGACTCCTGGAGGGGTGTCGCTCTCTGGTCCATAGGAGGAAATGCCCTGGACCACATTTTCACAGACGAAGGGGCCCCCAGAGACCCCTGGAAGCAGAGAGAGGAAAGACTGAGCTTGCATCCTCGTGGCCTTGCCCTTCTCACCACCCCTAGGGTCAGTAGAGTCTTAGGGGGCCACGTGTGAAATCAGAGCAGGGCGGGCCTTGTCACCTCCCTCATCCCAGGGCTCCAGCCTGGCTCTGCCTGTTACATGAAGCTCCACCCAAGCCAAGGCTTTCTCTCCAATCCTCAGGGAAATTTTGGTGAAAACTCTGCTGTGGGATGACTGGTCCTTCCTCAGCCTGCACCCCTGATCTACTCCAGGGAAAAAACTAAAGTCAGGATTCATGGACCCAGGCAGCCCACCTCTCAGGCTGAGGCATGAAGATATGACCCCTCTCACCCCCGAGAGCACTCCATTTCCTCTCTCCCAGGGCCTGTCTAGGTCGACGCTGGAAACATTACCTCAGAGTCGGTCTTCGTCTTCTTTGGGTCTCCTACACGAGTCTGCCTGGCCCCGCTTTAATAGTCAGGGAAGCAGGAATCACACACCTCATCCTTCTGCACGGTCAGCATCACTTCCTGCAGAGTGCTTGCTAAAATGCCCATTGAGTCCTGCCCCCAGCCGGCCAGGCTGCACACCTGTCCAGGCCTCACCTGGGCTGTGCCCTTGGGCAGGCTGAGGGGCCCTACAGCTGCAGTCAGCTTGGCCTTTCTCTTCAGCTGATAGGAAGAGGTAAGGAAGTCCAGCTCAGCCACTGGCCTCCTGGGCCTGGACACCACAATGGGGCTGCACTGACTTCCCCCTCCCCTGAGCCACTGGGACTAGTCAGGAGGACAGGATGGGAAGGAAGGAAGGGACAGGTCCCAGTGGGAGGGGAAACAATCTGGACCCAGGAGAGCAAGAGCAGTAGGGAGGTTCCCTTACCTTTAGTAACATGATGCCATTGGAGAAGTTCTTAGGATTATAGTGTGGGTGGCGGATGGCTTCTGTCACAGGGAGGACCTTCTGGGTCCTCTCCTGTTCCCGGATATTGTAGGCCTCCAGGGTCACATGGATTGAACTGCCAGAAAATAGAGTGGGGACGCGAGGTGCATGGAGTCACAGAAGATCCAGGCCTAGAGCCATGAAGGGCGGGTGACAACCAGGGCAGGGCAGGACTGCAGCAAGGGAAAACCGAGACAACACGAGCTCTGGGTGCTGAGTGACTGTCCCCTGTGCTTCTCAACAACACTGAGGGAAGGACACTGGAAGCTTGTCTTGCCCTCTGGCAACACTGTGAAAATACTCTGAGTTTGCCTTTTGATCTAAGGCATGCTTTCATCCTCCACAGCTGCTTTAGTTGACCAGTGTGGTCTCTCTTCTCAACTGAGCCACTTGCTATCACCTCTGATCCTCTGATCCCGAAGCTTCCCTGTCCTGTTTCTCACTTTCCATGGCCAAGTCATGCTCTCAGATGGCTCCTCTCATGAGCTCTCATGGGGTTGAGTTACCAGGAGCCAGGGGAGCTCTCCTGGGCTGCAGCCACTGGGCAGAAGACAGGGTCCCTGTAGGGGTCTCAGGAGGCGTCTGTTGTCTGCAGCCCCTCACCTTCCCCGGCAGTGAGCAGCCATCAAAACAAACTCCTTTCTCACGAGGGCACCACCGCACCTGCCTTCATTCTCCTCCTCCACAGCGTGAAGCAAAGCCATATAGGAGCGAGAATGGGGCCTGGCCTCGTGCCCTCCGATGATGTCCTCTGAAAGAGAAGACTGGACGATGTGCTTTTTGGGAGTGGCTGTGGTCAGGAGGGAAGGCTTCTGAAGGTGGTGATTGAGGGTGGGGTCTACAGTGCCCTGCAGACACCGGGGAGAGTCCTCCCAGATTCTCCTTGCCGCAGAATAACCTTTTCTGAATGTCAAGCCTCAGAACGCCCTGTGAGAAAAGGGAGGACAGTGCTTGTTTTCCCCATCCTACTTCCGACCTTGCATAGAGGAGATAAGAGCTGTCTTCATGATGGTAGAGCCCAGGGGATTGTGGACAGGGCTCCCCTGATGCCCTCTGTCTCAGTGAGTCTCCTGCCCCCTCTGAGCCTCTGCTAATATCCCACCTGGTGCCCATATCTCATAATCTGTCCGTGAGCTTATGCAGTTTGATTTTATAAAATGCTCGTGTCCTACACTCTAACCCATCCTAGGATCTCGGTGAACATTGTTTGCCTGCGTGAATGAATGGCCTTCTCTTAGCTTTAAACTGAGGTTTGGTGGGCTTTGTGCTAGTAGGATTGAAGGCCAATGGCATGGGGGAAAGAACTTTGTGGAACAGCCGAGCGCTTGGGAAGGCAAGGGGAAGTGTGGCTGTAAATGGCTGCCCAGGGCTGTGACAGAAGTAAGGCACCAGGGGATCCCTGCATGCAGTCTTCCACCCCCTTCTGAGATCTACTGCACCCTGGACTCCCATCCTGGGCAGAGATGAGGGGGTGAGGGCACCGAGAAATGAAACCAGTTCTTGAGCTAGTCCAGGGACAGGTCCCACCACTGCAGTCGGTTAGTCTGAGCTGCCCTTTCCTGAGTTGAAGGGAGGGATTTTAATTACTCGCCTTTTGTAGCATCGCATCCTCTGCTGAATGCCTTGCTATGAAGAATCCACTTTCCAGGTGACAAGAGAGAGGCTCACACACTAAATATTTCAGTGAACACCCTCCCTTCTGGCCATCCTTGTTAAGTGTCCATGTAGCATTGGGCTTGTTAGTCTCTGCTTGGGATGGGAGCAGGGGTCTAGAAAGTTCTTGGGCTGAAATTGAGGAAAATCTCTGAATGTGCTGGGCAGGAGGATCAGGTGTACAAAGGGTTGTGTGAGATGGGCTGGAGCCTCTGGAATGGGGATGGTCACTCACCTGTCCCAGCCTTGAGGGGCAGAAGAAAGGCCAAGCAGAGCAGGAGTCGCTGCATCTTCCCTGAAGTTCTGCTCAGGTCAGAGCTGTTGGTGTTTCTTCCTTCAAGACACACGGTCCCCGAGTGGAAGGCAGGGGTATGGCTCAGGGCCTCGCAGACCTCCCAGGCCTGTGCTTCTGGTTTTCCTGTGTTATTGGGGAAAGTGATTTGTAAAAGTTCTTAGTCTTGTGTTAGGTGACAGTAGCACTGTCACCAACCACACTTGCACTCCCAGTGATGAGTCACAAGGTGAAAGCAAGAAGAAAGAACAAGAATGTGAAGCCTGTGCTACAGCCAGCAGAGGAGCTGGACCCCAGAAGCCCCTCAGTGACTGAATCTAGAATGTCTCCATTTCTAAGCCATTGACTCTTTTTCTATCCTGAAGAAGTCATGAATAATTATTTAGCAAGCTAGCTCCAGGGAGATGGGCAAGATGGCTCCTGCCCTTGAGAAGACAGCAGTCGGCTGGAGTAGACTGAGAATCAATGGTTAGTGTACAGGCTGGTAAGGTCTGTGGTGGGGCCTCCACTTGGTGGTGGGAGATAGAGACTGGACCTGCCTTAGGAGCATGTAGAGCTGGACACACCCAAACATCCCAAACGGTAACCCCACTTCTTCTCTGACCACCATTGCAGCCTCGTATTTTTGGAATATTTAGAATTCACTCTTTACATCCTTACATTCTGTGACCAAGAGAGCTTCTCTTATCTCACAATTTTGAACAAAAGTCCTGGACTTGATATTCATTGGACCAAAGCAGACCATCAGCAGGTCCATTGGAGTTGAGTGGCCTGATTGGTTCATTCTTGGGTCGTTTAGCACCCCTAGGCCTGAGGTGGGGACTGCTCCACCCAAATTGTGGTGCCTATTTTTTGGGGAGAGGGTTCTCCTAAAGGAAGGCTGGTTACTAAAGGAAGGCAGGTGATGGGGAATTGGATGCTGATCATCCTAATAATTACTATCCACTAAGTGTTCTCTGCCCAGGGTCCAGTGAACCATGGCTATCATGTCCATGGGCCCAAGAGTCATAAACATTTGCAAACACTCTCACCAGTGTGATGACAGATGACAGAGTAGTGGAAAGGAAGGCATTAGGAGTTCTAAACAGCCCCATCCCAGTTCTGTTAAAGCAACAGCAACTTATCGAGACACAGCAAAAGAGGGGGAGGCAACCTGCTTAAGCATTAATGATGATGACCTCTGGGTGGTGGCATTATTGGGAATTCTAATGTTTTTATTGCTATGTCTGCCTTTCCCTGTCTTTCTATGATGAACATGTATTGCTTTTCTACCCAGTAAACATTTTCCCGTAGTTGAAGCACATGCATCAATGGCAACCATTCAGCAGACCAATTCTTTCCAGTTTGGCCTTCTCCAAGCTGGATGTTTTAAAAATGAGGTTACTTTTCTGAATCCATTCTTATATAGAAGATTTAGAGATTGTTGAAAAATAGAAGAAAAATTTACCCAGTAGGCTATAGGCTATTTTGATGAATAAAGGAGGAATCAACGATTTCCATTCTAAATACGGAACTTTATGAAGTCCCTGGCAGCCTCCCCTCCACCCTACTCTGCCCAGGGCAGTTCTGGCCTCGACCCCAGGGAAGAAGAATCATGTCCCATCCAATCCAGTCCAGATCAATCCTGGGGGCACCTGAGTCTGGGCCCTGTGACCTGAAGTATTGTTCTTTTTATGGAGGACAGATAGCTTGAGATGCTGATGAAGACAAATGGAGATTTCCCATTGTTTTTTCCAAAGGAGATTACACCCTGGGCCACATTGTTATACATGAGGGGCCCCTGGCGTCCCCCTGTGCACAGAGAAGGGAGAAGTCTCAGTCAGAGCCCTCTGGCTCCCCTTCTCAGCATCGTTTTCTCCCTGCTGCTCTCCTGCCCCTCTCTCAGGGCCCAGCTGTTCAGATGTGTAGTAGCTGATTGATTACCATTCACCTCGGCTCTGAGTGTCAGGGGGGTAGGTACATCCTCTGTGACCTACTCACCCCATGAGCCTGTGTCCTGGCTGTGTCCTCTCTCATGCTCAACCCAGTCCCAGGCCCTGCTCTTGTTGTACCATGGACACAGGTGAAGAGATTGGCTGGAGGGAGATGCCTGGGCTGCATATGCTGGGAACAGCATGCTTCCACCTAAGACTGGACTCAGGTCAACCATTGGTTGTTAGGTGGGAGAAGACATGGCTGTGTCACCCCAGCATCACTGTGTCCCTGGGGCAAGGGTTGGAAGATCCTTGTCTCCTTACACTTGCACCGGTGTTCTTGTGCTTAGGGTTCCCCACACACTGCTGGATGGACTAGTTGTAGTTTTTTAACAAGTCCTTGCACTTCTGCTCATTCTGTGCTTCTAGATTCACCTCCTGGACTGTGTTTGCCTTTTTGCCACTTGCCAGTTGTCCCCAGCCTGCCACATTGTACACCTGCCCAGGTCCCACCCAGTCCTGGCTCTGCGGCAGGGCGATGGTCTTCACAGCTGGCTTGAGTTGAGCCTTGTTTTGCAGCTGGTCAGAAAGGTGAGAGATGGCAGTTCAGGTCCCCCCCACCTGCTGGTCTCAGATCCAGGGGTGAGGTTGTCTGTATCCCCTGCCTGGAGTCTCCCAAGCCCCCTTCTATTACATTGACCCAATAGAACAGACAGGTTGGAAGAGAGGAGGGGACTGAGACCCTGAGTGAGCTGCCTGGTCCTTTGTGACCTGTGCAGTTTCACCTGAAATCAGCAAGATGGTACCTTCAGTAGCATGATATAGTTGACCTTTGAATTATCGTTATAATCCTTGTGAGGAAGATTTGAGCACAGGAATGACATGGTGGCTGTTTTTCACTTTTCTAATATTGTGAGCACCCAGGATGACACTTATTTCTCTGTAAAGAAAAGGTGGATTGGGTCAGCCACAGGAGCTACAGCATAGTCTCTGAAAGGCAGGTTAAGGTTCCAGCCTAAGGCACACCTGCAGCTGAGTCAGATAGGGAGGAAAAGTGGACAGTGTCACCTTTCTGTGCTCTGTGGCAGTGACCCAGCCTGGTTCTTCAGCAGCCTGTCTGTCACCCAGGCCTCGGTCCACATGCTCCACCCGTGTATCCCACAGTCACTGTGTCCTGGTCTGAGCAGATCAGATTGCTCCTCTGATTGGTCATTGGCTCTGTGTGCTCAGTGACCTTCCTCAGTTATGGGTCGTGGGATGGTACCAGGGCTCCCAGGAAGACAAGGACCCATTTGTAATCCTCATCTTCCACTACAGTTAGCTGCTTTCAGTATGAACTTGTCTCATATCAGGAAGCCCCCATGTCTGCCCTGGCTTTCTTTGTCATTGTAGGAAAGGACAGACGCCATGTGGGGCCGGAAGTGAGCTCTGGCCTCTGCCCCATCTGACCTTCCCTGAAAGAGAAAGTTGCCTTAACTCTGTGTGTTCGTGGAAAGAAGGGAATGGGCACTTGCTGGTGTCATAAACCCATGGGATGGTCGAGGCTGGGGTGGTTGTAGTGTCCTCTGGGACCCAGCACAATGAGAGGGGGCTGCAGGCTTTAGAGGGCAGCTGGCGGGCTTGCAGCAGGACTTGTTTCCTGGCTTAGTTCTCCGTTTCCTCCCGTAGAGATGAGGAGCTCAGCCCTTGTTCTGGAGCAAACACACTTCATATACTTGTTAAGAAGACTCTCCTAGAAGACCTGGAAATTACTTGCTCTCTTTGACCCTGGTTGCTTCTTTGTCCCCAAGCTTCTCAGACTCCTGTGTCCTGTTTACTTCCAGGATGGGTCTAGTCTGACCTGAACTTTTTGTGCTCATGGAGCTGAATTCTCTTGCTTCTTTCTCCCCCATCCTGGGTCAGGCACATAGACCATACCCCAGAAATGCTCACGAGGTACATGAATGTCTAGTCCTCAAATCTGCTTTGGTCAGCAGCCTGAGAGGAGTGGTTTTAATGAAATCGGAACTCCAGTACAGTTTATATTTCTCTGGTACACAGAGGGCAGAATACAAAGGATGGGAAATGACAGTGAGATGGGGAAATGGGCTGGAGTGGCTGGGTGGGAGCCAGACTCCACTAGGGTCATGGGAGCACAGGTAATGCAACACTCGGATGGCTCAATTAGGTTCTGGATATCTGCTCTGGTAGAGCTGAGTGGCTATGTAGAATGGGGACATGGTGAAGGTGACACTTAGCAAACTGAGTCGTAGCTGGCTCTTCTATGCTTATCCTGACAATAGCTCCTGGGATAGATAACCACGCGTAGCTTTAGAGAATGGGAATTATAGTGCTTATTCTAGCTTTCCCTTCCTCCAGAATCATGTGATATCCTAATAATAGGCCATTTTCAAGCAGACAAGAATTTGACCCTTGGAAGTGAGAAGACCCACCAGGTCTCTTTGGGAGTGGATTTCTTTTGTGTAATTTCTCCACACTGCAGATCTAGTGACAGATCTGGGGATCAGTAAATTTCTGGGAATGGACTGAGGGAAGGAAGGATCATAAGGACAGCCTCATTGGGACACTGTGGAAGCCTCTGGTGGAATAAGCCAGGCCTCTGAGGGTCTACAGGGGCACTTAGCTCCTCCAGCCCTGGAGGGTAGGAGATGGCCAATAAGAACAGAAGCAGCAGCATCTTCCTTTTTTTTTTTTTTAATTTTTATTGAGTTAATGATAGGTTACAATCTTGTGAAATTTCAGTTGTACATTATTGTTTGTCAGTCGTGTTGTAGGTGCACCCCTTCACCCTTTGTGCCCACCCCCCACACCATCTTTCCCCTGGTAGCCACTAATTTGTTCTTTTTGTCTACATTTTTAAATTCCTCATATGAGTGGATTCATACAGAGATTGCCCTTCTCTAACTGGCTTATTTCACTTAACATAATTCCCTCAAGGTCCATCCATGTTGTTGCAAATGGGACGATTTTGTTCTGTTTTATGGCTGAGTAGTATTCCATTGTGTATATATATCACATCTTCTTTATCCAATCATCTGTTGATGTTCACTTAGATTGCTTCCATGTCTTGGCTATTGTAAATAATGCTGCAATGAACATAGGGGTGCATAGGACTTTTGGAATTGCTGACTTCAAGCTCTTTGGATAGATACCCAGTAGTGGGATAGCTGGATTGTATGGTAGTTTTATTTTCAATTTTTTGAGGAATCTCCATACTGTTTTGCATAGTGGCTGCACCAGTTTGCATTCCCACCAGCAGTGTATGAGGGTTCCTTTTTCTCCACAACCCCTCCAACATTTGTTACTATTAGTTTTAGATATTTTTGTCATTCTAACGGGTGTAAGATGATATCTTAGTGTAGTTTTGATTTGCATTTCCCTGATGATCAGTGATGATGAACATCTTTTCATGTGCCTATTGGCCATCCATATATCTTCTTTGGAGACATGTCTGTTCATGTCTCCAGCCCATTTTTTGATTGGGTTGCTTGATTTTTTGTTGTTGAGTTGTGCGAGTTCTTTATATATTATGGATATTAAGCCTTTGTCAGATATATGACTTGCAAATATTTTTTCCCAGTTAGTGGGTTGTTTTTCTGTTTCGAACCTGTTTTCATTTGTCTTGAAGAACCTCTTTAGTCTGATGAAGTCCCATTCGTTTATTCTTTCTGTTGTTTCCCTTCTCTGAGAAGACATGGTGTCTGAAAAGATCATTTTAATACTGATGTCAAAGAGTATACTGCCTACATTTTCTTCCAGAAGCCTTATGGTTTCAGGTCTCACCTTTAGGTCTTTGATCCATTTTGAGTTTAGTTTGGTGAATGGTGAGAAAGAATGGTCAATTTTCATTCTTTTACATGTGGCTGTCCAGTTTTCCCAGCACCATTTGTTGAAAAGACTTTCTTTTCTCCATTGTATGCCCTCAGCTCATTTGTTGAAGATAAGCTGTCCATAGATGTGTGGTTTTATTTCTGGGCTTTCAGTTCTGTTCCATTGATCTGAGCACCTGTTTTTGTACCAGTACCATGCCGATTTGATTACTGTAGCTTTGTGGTAGGTTTTGAAGTCAGGGATTGTGATGCCTTCAGCTGTGTTCTTTTTTCTCAGGATTGCTTTAGCAATTAGGGGTCTTTCGTTGCCCCATACGAAGTTTAGGATTCTTTGTTCTAATTCTGTAAAGAATGTCATTGGGATTCTGATTGGGATAGCGTTGAATCTGTAGATCGCTTTAGGTAGAATGGACATTTTAACTATGTTTATTCTTCCAATCCATGTACATGGAATGTCTTTCCATCTCTTTATGTCATCATCCAATTCTTTCAGAAAGACCTTGTAATTTTCATTGTATAGGTCTTTCACTTCCTTAGTTAAATTCACCCCGAGATATTTTATTCTTTTTGTAGCGATTTTGAATGGTATTGTGTTCTTGAGTTCTTTTTCTGTTAGTTCATTATTAGAATATAGAAATGCTACTGATTTATGCAAATTGATTTTATACCCTGCAACTTTGCTGTAGTTGTTCATTACTTCTAAAAGTTTTCCAATGGATTCTTTGGGGTTTTCTATATATAAGATCATGTCATCTCCAAACAGCGAGAGTTTCACTTCTTCCCTCCCTATTTGGATTCCTTTTATTCCTTTTTCTTGCCTGATTGCTCTGGCCAGGACCTCCAGTACTATGTTGAATAAGAGTGGTGATACAGGGCATCCTTTTCTCATTCCTGTTTTCGGGGGGATGGTGCTCAGTTTTTACCCTTTGAGTATGATGTTGTCTGTGGGTTTGTCATATATGGCCTTTATTATGTTGAGGTAGTTCCCTTCTATGCCCATTTTTTATCACAAATGGCTGTTGGATCTTGTCAAATGCTTTCTCTGAATCTATTGAGATGATCATGTGGTTTTTATTTTTCTGTTTGTTGATGTGGTGTATCAAGTTCATTGATTTGTAGATGTTGAACCATACCTGTGTCCCTGGTATGAATCCCACTTGATCACAATGTATGATCCATTTGACGAATTGCTGAATTCTGGTTGCCAAAATTTTGTTTAGAATTTTTGCATCTATGTTCATCAGTGATATTGACCTGTAGTTCTCTTTTTTCGTGGTGTGCTTGTCAGGCTTTGGTATTAGCATGATGTTGGCCTCGTAGAATGTGTTACGAAGTGTTCCATCCTCCCTAATTTTTTGGAATAGCTTGAAAAGGATAGGTATTAAATCCTCTCTGAAAGTTTGGTAGAATTCCCCAGGAAAGGCATCTGGTCCTGGGGTTTTATTCTTTGGGATGATTTTTATTTCTGTTTCAATCTCTTTCCTTGTGATTGGTCTGTTCAAATTGTCTGCTTCTTCTTGAGTGAGCTTTGGGAGATTGTAGGAGACTAAGAATTTATCCATTTCCTCTAGGTTATCCATTTTTTTTTGAATATAGTTTTTCATAGTATTCTCTTATAATCTGTTGTACTTCTGCTGAGTCTGTTGTTATTTCTCCTCTTTCATTTCTGATTTTGTTTATTTGAGCTTTCTCCCTTTTTTTCTTTATAAGTCTGGCTAGGGCTTTGTCAATTTTATTTATCTTCTCAAAGAACCAGTTCTTTGTTTCATTGATCCTTTCTACTGCCTTTTTCATTTCAACAGCATTTATTTCTGCTCTGATTTTTATTATTTCTCTCCTTCTGCTGACTTTTGGCTTTGTTTGTTCCTCTTTCTCTAATTCGGTTAGGTGTAGTTTAAGATTGCTTATTTGGGATTTTTCTTGTTTGTTAAGATGTGTCTATATTGCAATGAATTTTCCCCTTAAAACAGCTTTTGCTGTATCCCATATGAGTTGGTGTGGCATGTTATCATTTTCATTTGTCTCCAGGTATTTTTTGATTTCTTCTTTAATTTTTCAGTGCTCCATTGCTTATTCAATAGCATATTGTTTAGTCTCCACATCTTTGTGCTTTTCTCAGCTTTTGGCTTGTAATTAATTTCTAGCCTTATAGCATTATGATCGGAGAAGATACTTGTTATTATTTCAATTTTTTTTATATTTGTAGAGGCTTGCCTTGTTTCCCAACATATGGTCTATCCTTGAGAATGTTCCATGTGCACTTGAGAAGAATGTGTATTCTGTTGTTTTTGGTTGAAGTGTTCTATATATGTCTATTAAGTCCAGTTGTTTTAGCTTTTTGTTTAGCTCCACTATTTCCTTTTTGATTTTTGTCTGGGTGATCTGTCCACTGATGTGAGTGGGGTGTTGAGGTCCCCTACTATTATTGTGTTGTTTTTAACATCTTCCTTTAGGTCTGTTAATAGTTGCTTTATGAACTTTGGTGCTCCTGTGTTGGGTGCATAGATATTTATAAGCGTTATTTCTTCTTGATGAAGTGTCCCTTTGATGATTATATATTGTCCCTCTGTGCCTCTCTTTACCTGCCTTATTTTTAAATCCATTTTGTCTGATATAAGTATTGTGACACATGCTTTCTTTTGCTTGCTATTAGCTTGAAGTATTGTCTTCCACCCTTTCACTCTGAGCCTGTGTCTGTCCTTGGAGCCGAGGTGTGTTTCCTGGAGGCAACAAATTGTTGGATCTTGTTCTTTTATCCATTTTGCCACTCTGTGTCTTTTTACTGTCAAGTTCAATCCGTTTAAATTGAGGATGATTATTGATGCATGAGGGCTTAATGCTGTCATTCTGTCACTCGTTATCTGGTTTTCCTGCCTTACCTTTGTTTCTCGTTCTGTGTGTTTTAGCCTACCCTTTGACTTCTGCAATTTCTTATGCTGGTTTTCTTAGATTTTTCCTTATTTATGTTTTGTGGCTCTGTTCTGTTTTTTAGTTTAGTGGCTACCCTGAAGTTTGTATTTAGAATCTCATGTATAATATAGTCCATTCTCTCATGGTCTCTTACTTACTTGGCCTAGACTGATTTAGTCCCTTTGCTCTTCCCCTCCTAAATTATTATTTTCATCTCTTATTCCAACTCGTGTTGTGAGTTTGTAGTTAGAGTGATAACATCATCTTTGCTTTGGTGGTTTCCTTACCTTTATTCTAATGCTATAGTTGAATATTTGCTATCCTATTCTGGTTCTATCTATTTGTTTCCCTACTCTATGGTTTGTGACTGCTTTCTGCCTTTTCTTCTTTTTTTCAGGTAAGAGAGCTTTCTTGAGGATTTCTCGTAGTGGAGGACTTTTGGTTACAAATTCCCTTAACTTTTGTTTGTCTGGGAAAGATTTAATTTCTCCCTCATATCTGAAGGATATTTTTACTGGATAGAGAATTCTTGGCTGAAGATTTTTATCTTTTAAAGTTTTGAATATGTCACTCCATTCTCTCCTAGCCTGTGAGGTTTCTGAAGAGAAATCTGCTGGAAGTCTGATAGGAGTTCCTTTGTAGGTTATTTTCTTCTGTCTTGCTGCCCTGAGTATTCTTTCTTTGTCATTCATTTTTTCCGTTTTTACTACTATATGCCTTGCAGTAGGTCTTTTTACATTGACAAATCTAGGAGATCTGAAAGCTTCCTCCACACACATTTCTCCCTCAATCCCTAGATTTCGGAAGTTCTCTTCTATAATTTTATTTAGCACACTTTCTGCTCCATTTTCATTTTCCACGCCCTCAGGAATTCTGATGATTCTTAAATTGGTTCCCCTCATTGGATCCGCTATTTCTCTGATATTTTCCTCATTCTTTTTAATCCTTAGTTCTCCTTCTCCCGCTGTCTGGAGCCATTCAGCCTGTCTATCTTCGATTATGCTAATTTGCTCCTGTACGGTATCTACACGGGCATTCAGGGAATCTGTATTCTGTTTTATCTGATCCATTGTATTTTTCATCTCTAGTATTTCTGATTGATTCTTCTTTAAAGTGTCAATCGCTTTTGTGAAGTAACTCCAGAACTTGTTGACTTGTTTCCCTATATTTCCCTTTACCTCATTGAGTTTTTGGATGATAGCTACTCTGAACTCATTTTCACTTAGTTTACCTACTTCCAAGTCCTCAGGACTTAATTCTGTGCTTTTATTGTTTTCCTTCTGGTCTGGAGCTTTTATAAATTGCTGAAAGGTATAGGAGCGGTTTTTGCACGATGGTAGTATTCGGTTGCAGTTACAGCCTGTCGCCACTAGATGGGGGTCGAGAGCCACAGTTTCTGAGCCCTCCGACTTCAGCCCCTATGGCGGGCATGCAGTGAGGGTTGGGGGAGGAGGGGCACTTTCTCTCACGTGCTGATCTGGATTCCAATCAGCTCTCGTTCTCTGGTCTCCTGGGGCCCTGCTTGATGGGGTCCCCTCACACGGAAGCTTTCCCCCGTCAGTGGGTTTCCACTGCATCAGTGGTGGGAGTCCTGGAGAATCCCCAGATGCATGGCCCCTCACCTGCAGCAGCTATCCCAGTCTCTAGGAGAGGGAGTGAAGTTCTCTCTTACCCTGTTACAGCTCCTCCAAGGCCAGCTGCAGCCTCTCCGTCTTCTGTTGTCTTGCTGCTGTAGGTCTCTGACAGTCTCCGTATTAGGGATATTGGTTGAAATTCAGTTGTTCAGCTTCTTTGGTTGTAGTTTGGAGGGAAGAGAGTCCCGGGTCAGGTCACCCTGCCGTTTTGCTGATGTCACTCCTAACTGGCTTTCAGAAGCATCTTCTTTAACAGGCTGATCAGGACTGAAGTTGTACGTGCTTTTTCCTCCCAGGCTTTTCAATTGTAGAGGTGAAGCAAGAAGGAGCCGGCTCAGTGACCACCAATTTCCTCCCAGCTCTGTAGATTCCCAAGATTAGAGCTTTCATAAGATTGCTCTTCCCCTTAGAGAGAGGGGTTTGTGTGGTGATGGTTTTGCAAGAACCACATTCTTAGGCTGTTGATCACATGACCACGTTCACCTAGAAAGTACTGGACACTTGGAATGGAGAAGGTACTTTGGGGGGATTTGGCATTAGCCAGACATGGTGTCCCCTTTCCCTAAGTGAGATCCTCCAAGAACACGAATAAGGCCCCAGTATGCCTTAAATTTGAGATTAGGAAACTGTCTACTTCCTAAAGTAGCATGAATCTATGCAATCCTAATCTTTGCAGAGCTCCATCTTTTTGCTGGCCCAAGAGGTTTTATTTTTATTTTTGGCATAAATGCCAAAGTACCAGCACTGGTCTCTCCTAAAGCACCCCAGCCAAGAGCCAAGTCTTCCCTCAGCTTCTTGGTAGTTTTAGGCAGCTGCAAACTGTTGAGGTGGGGTGAAAGCAGGGGTTGGGGATGAAGTGCTGATGGAAGGCTGATGAGAGCGCTAGGAAGAGAAGGCAATGACAGAGTAGGAGAGTTTGAGAGGAGGATTTGACAGAGAAATGCACGTGAGTTCACTCTGTGGTCCCAGGTTGCCCTGATAAAGCTAATGTTGTTCTCAACTTCTTGATATTTCAAAGTTTTAAAAGACCCAGTGTTAAAGTAGTTTTGGACATGCAGGTAGAGACTGAAAGGGGAGAAACAAAGCTTTGCCTCTCATTCTGAGTTTCTCTGGTCATTCTTGTCCCACCTGGGATACGTAATCTTTTGTGACAGTGAAGAAGGTGATGGAGTCAAAGATTCTGCCCCCAAGGCTCCCTGTCCCTGATGAGGAACCTGGCATCATTGCTCTCAGAGTTCTCTTCACACAGGAGCTGGAGGGCTGTCAGCTTTTGGATAGAAGAAGTCACCAGGCATCATGCTACTAACAATATAATTTAATATAGATATCAGAAGACTTCTGAAGTCTTATATCTAACTGGGCATAATGCTCATGCTGCTTTTGCATCTGTTGGATCAGTCATTGCCCAGACGGTGGAACATGTCACGTGACTTCTCATTTATATTGTCTGTCCCAGATATGGTTGTTGCTCACAGGGGACATCACTGTTCTCCTGCCTCTGATGACTGATGCCTCCTCCCCAGCCCTGATTTGGAATCCAAAAGTATGTTCAACAATGTTGTCGTGATTTATTAATCAAATGTTTGTTAACCCATTGGGTTATGAAGTGCCTATTAAGTAATGTCTATGAAGTTTTGGAAGTCTAGAAAATCAGAGATGATAGAATGTAATTTTTGCCCAAAGCAGGTGTTTCTCATTTGAGTGCATTTCATCACTTAAAACCATGAGAGTTTTCACAATTTCTGTAGCTGATTTCATTACCAAAACTGAAGAATGTTCCCTCCTGGCAAGTTAAATTAGACTCTTCATCAGAAGTAGTTGTGTTATAATGTATATTAAATAAGAGACCATGGGGAATCATTTCCCAAGTCATGGGGTCCCCGAAAACAGGGAAGCAGGAGCATGCATTTCAGCCAGGGAATGAATATTCAAAAGGGAGAGGTGGGTATTCTCTTCTGCTGGGTCACATGGAAAACATGCTTCCACACACACTGCAGGTTTTGGTGATAAGGCCTAAGGCCCTCCTGGAGGGCTCTTAGCATTAAAAATAAGGCAAAGGTCACAGGCATAGCTCTCTGGTGTGGTTTGGTCTGGTTCAGGATGGTTGGTGATTGCATCTCCTTAACATGAGAAAAGGAAAATGAACAATTTGGACAACAGTTAAAATATCCAAACCCACTCTTGACATCCTTGTGCTATTTGGTGGTGGCAGTTTCATGTACATTTGGCTGTTCTAGCACAATTTTCTTATACATAACTTTCCTCTGAGCTATTGGCACACTATTTGGGGCAACACATCCACCCTACAAATGACTCAGAGCCCCATTCTCTCAGCCTGACCTGTGCATCCAGATCATATCAGCAGGCACTTGCTCCTTTCTTCTCTCCTTCTGCCCCTCTTTGCCCCCTGTCTCATCTGACCCATACCCAGCTGATCATGACTCTGCTGCTCTGACCCAGGACAAAAGGCACCTGTGCCTGTGCTTAGCCATCATGTCTGGAGAGAAGCTTGGCTGCTCTCCTGAGGCTCTTATTACTAAATTTGTAATTGCTTTAGAAGTTTTCAGTGAACAGAAAGAGAAAATGAAGAAGGGAAATGAACAGAGTGTCAGAGATGTTTGGGACACTGCATTCAATATACGTGTCATGGGAGTCCCACAAGGAGAGGAGAGAGAGAAAGGAGAAGAAAAAGATATGGGAAGAAATAATGGCTGAAACTTTCTCAATTTTGGTGGAAAAAACACCAAACAAACCAAAACTATTAATGGACACACCCAAGAAACTCAGTGAAGTCCAAGGAGGATAAAGGATCATAGAAAAATGGGTAACATTTCCCCCCATTCCTCCTTCCCTTCTACCCTAGATCTGACAAGTAGAAATGGCAAGCGACAGGATATATTGGAGTATATGAGGAAGCCATTGGTGTAAAGCTAATTCAGCCTGACTTTGTTTTTCCAAAAGGGCCTGACTGTGGCTGTTGAGCACACATTGTATATCTGCTTTAAACATTTCCCATGGCAAGAACAAGTGGCCTTAAGATAAAGGTGCAACCTCCCCCCGGATTGGCCTTTCCTTAAGGTTAAGCATCTTTCCTTATGCTAGGAACTGATTGCTGTACTCGCCTTTGAACACCCAGCTCACCTGTGACCACCCAGCTCGAGACAACAGACCTGCCACCCTGCTGTGTCCACTGAGACAGCAGACCTACCTGCTGTGTCCATCAATTGCTGTGCTGACAGAGCAGTCTCATGACTGTTGTAAAAGGGACAGTTCAATCATATGTGAAACATCCTTTTTGGGGGTTTATAACCACTCTGTGCACCCCACTTCTTCGGTGCCCTTTCATCCTTCGGGAAGAAAGGGCCCGGGGCATGGTCCTCACATTTTAGCTCAGAATAAACTCTCCCAAATTTTCATTTATAGATTGGTTATGGATTATTTTTGTCGACAGTCTCATGGTCTCATTTCCAGCCCAGCCCTCTCTTCAGACAGCACCTATGGCTAATTTTCCCCATAGCTGCTGCTTCTATGTCATGTTAGAGGGGAGAAATGCTGGGAGGGAGATGCTTCTGAGTCTGTGACATCACCCAGACACGATGCCTCTTCGTCTTGACCTAGAACCCAGGGAGCTCAGAGGAAAATGAAACTCTAACAATGCCATGCATGTGCAGAGGAGGCCTCTGCCCACTTTCTCCAAATAGCTTCTTCTACAAACAGAGCTTTGCTCCTTTTTGTCTTACAGGAGATTCTTTTTCACTATTACTTTTTAAATTGTGGTAAAATATACATAACATAAAATGTAGCTATTAACCATGAGTATGTGTACAGTTCAGTGACATTAAGTATATTCACATTGTGTGCAACCATCATGGCTATCCATCTCCAGAACTTTTTTCTTCCCAGATGGAAACTCTGAACCCATTAAACAGTAACTTCCCTTTCCCCTGTCCCCTTATTCTCGGGAAATCACCATTCTACTTCTTGTCTTCACAAATTTGCAAGAGATTCTTATGTAAATACAAGAGTGCTGAGCATGTTCTCTTCTTAAGCCTTACTCCTTATTTATCAATTAGACCTTTTTAGGCAGTAGGCCAACTCTAAGCCAGCAGAGATTTGAAGGAAAGTAGACAGTACAGAAGAAGAGCTGGGGAGGGAGCAAGGCATGGCACAAAGTTTGCCTGAACTCATCCTTCTGCCCCCGACCACCAGGAGGAAGTGGAGAGTCCTCCCAACTTCTCATGAATGTGTTCAGGTTGGACAGAGAGGCCTGGATCTCCACACTCTGGGATATTTTGGAAGAGAAAGAGAGAGACGAGAAGGACAATTCTTTATCTGAATGGGGTATTGATGTTGTCAGGGACAACTGAGGGTGCTTGAAGCCTCGTAAAGGCTTCCGTTCTTGTTTCCAAGGAAAGAACAGCCCCAGTGAAGAGTGACTGTCTCCATCTGGGCTCTGCTTCTCTGCTCTTTCTACAAAACCCACTGTCCCGAGAAGTAGGAATATAAGCGGCATTACCTCCAGAAACAACATCCCTAGTCCTGATCCTCACTGTAGCTGCTCAGTAGGGTGGAGGGTGAGATCTTCCGCCACAAGTCTGATCTCCTTCACGACTGACAGGTTAGCTTGGCATGAGGTGTGAGAAAGCTCAACTTGAGGCTGAGTCTAGGAGGTCCTGGTCTTAGGCTCTGAGGAGAATTCTAGGCACCAGAGGACAGTTCTGGTTACCAGACCTGTACAGTTTGTGGAGGTGGACATGGTGGGGAAAGGAGCTCATTGTCAGGACTGCTACACACTGAGTTGGGGCTCCTGGCTTCTGTTGGCAGCATGGTGGCCACATAGCATGGCCTGGCTGCTTCCTTAGTTCTCAGGTTCTTCCTAATGTGATGAGTTGCTCAGCTCTAGTCTGTATCAAGCATGCTTCAGATATGTCTTAGGTGGAAAGCTTGGGTCCAGAAGACCTGGAAAAGACTTTCTTTTGCCTATGTTGGTTACTTCTTTGTCCCTGAGCATCTCAGACGCTTGTGTCCTGCTCCTTTCCAGGATGAGGCTAGTCCATAAGACCTGAATCTTTTGAGCTGATCAGGCAGAATACCCTAGTATCTTTCTCTTCCGTCTTGAGTCAGACACATCCGAAATACCCATACAAGTTTGTTTGATGCAGGAGTGAATAATACACAAATTTACTTTGGTTTGACTGTGTGTGGGAGATGTCCACATCTGAAGTCCTGCCAGGCTTTATCTTCCTAAGGCATTTAGCTCTCAGAATAATGAGGGCAGATACAAAGTAGGGACCTCAGAGTGAGATGGGGAAACGGGGAAGAGAGGCCTGGGCGGGAGCCAGTCTCCACTAGAGCTTTGGGCACAAAGGTGAGACAACATTCTATGGATCTGTAGGTTCTGGGTGTCTACCCTGGTACAACGGAGTGGCTCAGCAGTAGTGGGACAAGGTGAAGGTGACACCTAGGACATTATTAGTAAGCTCTTCTGTTTTTGATCCAGACAGCAGCTCTTGAGATACAGAACCACACTTAGCTTTGGAGAATGGAAAGTTATATCCCCCATTTTCAGTTTTCCCTCCACCAGAATCATGTGCCATCCTAATGCTTGATCAGAGTCCTGGTTACAAGTGAGCAGGCCATGAAAGGTAGAGGTCCACTATTGCCCTTTGGAGAAGATTTCATTTCTGTTCTTTCAGTGAATTGTTTCCAACAATAGTGCTGGGGTTCAACAAATACCCGGGTTGGACTGGAGACAAGGATGGGTCACGGAGATAGCCTGGCTGGGGCTCTCTGCAACAGCTGAAGGTATTGTGAGAACAACATTCTAAGGCAGTTGCTGAGTCAGACTGACAACTTTTACCATTAGTGAATACTGTGCTGTGAGAAGGAATGAATAGGGCTGTGGGGGATTCTGGCCTGAGTCAGAAGTGATGTTCCCTAACCTGGTTGAATTCTGGGTGGTCAAAGAGCCTGAATATCACCCCACAATGCCTTACATGTGTGATTAGCATCAGCCTACTTCCTAAAATATCATCACTTGACCCAATCCTTTCCCTTTTAGTCTTTTGCTGTTTGAAGCCTGAACCCTTTTTCCATATTCATGCAGAAGTGCCCTTGCGGTCTGCCCCGTAGTCTAATGTTTAAGTTCACAGGCTCCTCTTTTGCTGCCCGGGGTTCACCAGTTTGTATCTTGGGCGTAGAACTACACACTGCTCATCAAGCCACACTGTGGTAGCATCCCACGTAGAAGGACTAGAAGGACCTACAGCTAGGCTAAACAACTATGTACTGGGACTATGGGGAGGCAAAACAGAAAGAGGAAGATTGGCCACAGATGTCAGCTCAGGGCCAATGTTCCTCACCAAAAAGCATACTTTAAAAAAAGAAAACAATGCCTACTGCTGGTCTCACCTGAAAGACACTAGCCAAGAGCCCAGTCATCCATCAACTTCTTGGTAGTTTCAGACAAAGGCAGAATCTTGGGTGTGCATGTGCAGCATGGAGATTGGGTGTTAAGGAGAGTGGGAGGAAGGTAAGGAGAGGCCAGAAGGGGAGCCTTAGAGGAGGGTTGAGGACGAATGCCCTTGAGTTCAGTCTGCGCTCCCTGAAGACCACTTTAGCTCTGGGTGAGGTTACTAGGCATGAGCTTGTCATGATTTTACCAGCTCCCAGTCACTCATTAGGTCCTTAAATGCACAGAGTCTGCACCTGGAGAGAGAAAGTGGGAGGAATTATGTCCTTTTGCACTAGAGTTCATTGTGCAAAACACTTTCTTGCTGCAGCTCTGCTGCCAAGGTTTCCTTAATAGAGAAGAGTGCAGAGCAGTGGAAGGTGGTGGGCCTGGCTGCCAGGGTGGTCAGGAAGGAATTGTCTCCTGGAGGAGAGCGCTGTGAGGGGTGGAAATCTTTTCAGCAGGCTAGCTGGAGGCAGAGAGCTGCCTGGGAAGTGCTGACAGGCACAGAAAGACATGGGAGTGGGACATGTCTGCCCTGGGTGTTTCCTGGGGACTGAGTCCTGAGACTGGGCTGTGCGCTGGGCTCTAAGTAATTGACTCAGTGAAGAAGGGCTGAATGGGGGACTCTTCCACTGCTTTCTCCTCCACCTCCCCACTATCAAGTATTCTTTCCATTTTCCAATGCAAACAGTTAATAATCAGACTGTTATTCTCCCAGGCATGCTAGTAAAGGAGAGTTCTTATGGGCAGATGGTAGCAAATATGGAGAGTGACTGAGTATTGTCAAAGATGTATTCTTGATTAAAATTTTGTTGATAAATGGCTTACACTGAATATAATGACTTTTTGATAAGAAAACCCCATAAAGTAATGTTAACATTTACCATAGCATTCCTGTGTATAGTCTCTTTGATTTTACAAAATATATCCTCTGTAATTATTGCATTTAAGATCATGGAAATTGCAAAAGTTCAGATGGTATATATCACACTGCAATGAGTAAAAGCTTCATTTTTTTCAATTGTTTTATTGAGGACATAATGGTTTATAACATTGTGTAATTTCAGGTGTGCATTATTATTTATCAGTTTCTGTATACACTGCAAGAGTAATTTACATTTTCCTGGAGGTAGACAAATCTGTCAGCTCATTCTGTATAGTTACCTTCAGAAAGTATTTAAAGCACGATTTTAAATTAAGTGACTTCAGTCATCTTTTCTTTGAACATGGGCCAATCTTTAGAGTAAAACTCATGTTATTTTAGGGGCCAGGCTGGTGGCATAGCGGCTAAGTTCACATGTTATGCTCGGCAGCACATTGTTCACCAGTTGAGATCCCAGGTGCGGATCTACGCATGACTAGTCAAGCCACGCTGTCATAGGCATCCCACAGATAAACTAGAGGAAGATGGGGCACAGATGTTAGCTCAGGGCCAGTCTTCATTGGCAAAAAAGAGGAGGATTGGTGGCAGATGTTAGCTCAGGCCTATCTCCCTCAAAAAAAAACCAACAAAAGAAAACTCATGTTATTCCAGTCAACATTTTGTGTGGAATTTTGTATATCTTCAGAGTATCAAAAGAATAAGTGGACCCTGCTCACATTGAAAATGAGAACATTGGTCCATAGTACAGTGGGGATTGGTGTGGTGAAGTGTTTAGGGGAAGGACTCTGGCTGTGATGGACCCGTGGGTTGCTTCCATCTCTTGGACATTGTGAATAGTACTGCTGTGAACATAGGTGTTTTTTAGGCTTTTTCAGCAAGCAAATTTTTCTTTTCTTCTAATTCTTGTATGGTTTAATTTTTTGCCTTTAGGCGCCTAATCCATTTGAGGGTTATTTTACATTATGTTATGAGGAACGGACCCAGTTTGCTCTTTTTCCTCAAATCACTACCTATATATATATGCATATAACGTGCATATAACCAATGCACGTCCTTTCTATTGCAAATTTTAAATTATCTCTATTACATGTAATACTTCATACAGTGCAAATGCTATGGTTGTTAATACTATAGCTGTTGTTTAGGGAATAATGACAAGAAAGAGTCTGTGCATGTTCAGTAGGATGCAACCATCATTGGCTGGTTGATCCCTGTTGGTTGAGTCCTCAGGGGATTTGAAAGGTGCATTGTTCTTTAATATCTACTAGAGGGTCTCTGGTAGGGCGGGGAGGAGAGAGCCTTGCCCTGGGAGAGAGATGTCCTTCCATCCCTCCCCAAAGACAGAGGCAACGCATACTTTGGAGAAGGGAAGAAGTTCATCCTGATCTCCAAGACATTGAGAGACATTCGTTTGTCCTGAGGAAGAGACCCTATTTTCCTGGATTTGCTCAGACTCAGACGTGTCATGCATTTGTTGTGTACTGAATGATGTTGACTGAGCAAATGAGAAATCAGCTATTTCTGCCTTAGACGTGGTCATTTATTAAGGCTCTAGCAACCCCTCTGGAGCTGTCCTCTGCCACAAAGAAGAGTGGGTCACAGGTGGTGTCTCAGTCTGACCCCGCTGTTTGAAGCGTCTCATTGTTCTCCACATCCAGAGCAGGAAGCTGGAAACACTGGTGAAGACTGCTGGAGGAGTCTGCATTCTATTTCCATAGGAGATGAGGCCCTGGGCCTCATGGTGACACACCAGGGGGCCTGTGGTATCCCTCTGTGGGAGATGAGAGGAAGGGACATGAAGTATGGCCTACCAACTCCTGCTATCCTAAGGCACGGGCCTCAGAGAAGATAGGGACTGGTGACCTCCTTCAATGCAAGATGTATTTGAGGTGTGAGGTTGTTGAGATGGAGAAGACAAGCTTCTGGATCTTTCCATCACTGACCTCCGTTCTGACTGTGGTTATTGTCTGTGGCTCACCCCAAGTCAGGGTACCTTCTCCTGCTAGAGAACAAGGCTGCACATGTGTAGGTTGTGTGTCCGGTGCTCCTCCAATCCCCCAGAGACCAGATTGATAGGGAAAAGCCCCGTGTCACTCAGGTCTGGGCCCCAGACTGAGACTGCGGGGATGTAGTCAGTTCCGACTGGTCAGTACCGCCCAGGCCCATCTGCTTTAGGCAGTGTTGGCAGATGCCCTGGGCCTTACCAGGAAGGTGGACTTCCTCTTCCTCAGGTATCTCACACTGATCTACATGGGGTGGGTGTAGAAATTGAAGTGATCACTGCACTCCCGATCCCTCTGCACTCTCAGCCAACATCCTGGACTATGTCTGCTCTAGCGTACAGGCCAACCAGGCCCCATCGCACCACAATGCATTTGGCCCCAGGACTAGGCCTGGCCTGGGTCCAAGGCAGAGCACTCAAGACCCCCTTCAGTCTGGCTCTATTCTCCAGCTGGCAGGAAGAGTGCAGGCCCTCAGGGACTCCTGGGCAGAGCTCAACCCTTGCCTCCACCACTACCAGGACACTGTGGCTGCTTTCTCCTCCATGGTCCCAAGACAGGGTGGAGTCCCCATGATGGGAGAAAGCCAGCTGGTCTGGGGAGCCAGAGGGTCGAGTAGGTGGTACCTGCAGTAACATGAGGTCATTCAGATTGTTCTGCTGATCATATCCAGGGTGGCGGATCACTCTGAGCACGGATATGCGCTGCTGGGTGCTTTCCAGCCTCCCCATGTTGTGGGCCCCCAGGATGACATTTCTATGACTGCAAAGGAAAGGTGGCTTAGATGTAGGTGTGAGCCATAGGGGCTGGGTCCCCCAGCTCTGCAGGGCAGGAGGACAGCCCAGGGTGATGTGATTGTAGCTGAAGGAATTGATGAGACAGGAGGGTTGTGGGGCTGAGCTGTCTGTGCCCTCTACTTCTCTAAAACCCTGAGCTGGGGATGCTGGCGGACAGTGGGACTTCGAGTTTTACTTTCTGTAGAATAAATTGATAAGTAGCTTGAATTCATATTTTCAGCCCCAATGTGTGCCTTGCATTTCCCCTGTTGCTCTTTTTGATTATGTCCTTCTTTTTTCCTCATTTACATTGGCCCATTCTCTAGCCCCAGACCTCCCTGGTGTCCTTGTCACCCCTTCATTGTTAGGACCCTGCTTTCAGATGACCTCTCTCTTGAACTCTTTTTGGCCTGTGTGATTGGTCACCCAGGAAGCTCCTTAGTGCCTCATGTTCTTGAGCAGAGAGCTGCCATCTGCACAAAGTCTTCTCGCACCAGGAATCCTGCAAGTGGCCAGACCCACTGGAGTCTGGGTTTGAAGATATGCCATGTAGGGATGGGAATGGGGCCTGGCCTCTTGGACTGAGAAGGTCTCCCCTGAAAGGAAGGATTCAGTACTTATCTCTGTTCTCTCAGAACCCTCGATGTGGGGAACAGTGTGGTGCTCCACAAAGACTAGAAGATGGGAGGCAGGAGACATGATGCAGAGTACAGCAGAGCTTGGGCCTGCAAGGGTCTTCTCCACACAGTGGGTGGGCACTCCAGGGTTCTTCAGGAAACACTGCTGACTCCCCATCCCAGACTCAGCTCCCTCCCACCTCCCCCAAAGGAGGAAAAGAACCCTTGGTCCAGGCATGGCCAGCTTCAGCCTGCCCTGTTGAGGAGAGATGCTCTGCTGTTGGATGGGAGCCCACTGGAGTGGCGTCTTCCTGAAGTACATGGTGCTTTCTTCCTCGGGGAGCTTCCCGGATCCCACTGAGTCCAGCTCAGGGTCAGCTCATGACCGGTATGGAACTGGCTTTAAAATTCTCGATGTGAGCTGATGGGACTGTTATTGCTGTCTCCTTGTCTCCCAGGCTCTGACACATAGATGTCAAAGTGAATTTAGAGAGCACATTTATATAGTACATTCTAGGTGCCAGGGTCAATTCCAAGAGTTTTATGCACACCAACTAATTTAACTCTTATAGGAACTCTATGAGGTAGGCATGCAATGATTCCTATTTTAGGGTGAGGATCCCGAGGAACTGTGAATTCAAATAACTTACCCCATGATGCAGAGGTAGGCAGTGCCTAGGCAGGCTGGATCCAGGGTATACGAGAGGGATAAGATCTCTGAGGTTAGGGATGGTCACTCACCTGCCCCAGAGCTGGGGGCTTGAGAAAGGCCATGAGGAGCAGGAGGGGGTGCATCTTCCTAGGAAGGCTGCCCAGTGATTTGCTGCTGGTGCTTCTTCCTGCCAGTCTTTCATCCTCCAAGACAGGAAGGAAGCCTGGGGCTGGGAGTCAGAATTCAGTCTCCTTCACCTGCTGGTGTGATAGGTTTCATCTCCCAGCTGCCCAGGAGGCTTGCCCCCTAACTGCCAGTGATCTGGGGAAGAGAGTCATCCCAGACAACACTGCCATCCCCCCTCCTACTGCTGACTCATTGCTGGCCGCTCAAACGGGAACCCAGGGTTACGGAGGGGTGCTTGGAGCTTGTGTCTCAGAATGCTAAACCCATGAAATTCAATAATTTCCCAACAACATGTGAAAGCTGGTGGCTGCCCATTTCCTTTGTTTCCTGTTTCTCTGGGATTAGAGCTCAGTCATTTGGAATTTTACTTTCTCTGAATAATATACATTTCCTGGATTCCTTATTCGTTTATACTTAGTAATGCATGGAGAAAGGTGAAAGAAACACAGTCGTGGTGTTGGTGGGATGTGGTGAGGACACCAGGAATAAGCTGAAGGAGATGAAGGAGCAATGGGGAAGCCTGCCCGCCTTCCCTCTGAACCCTGGCCACCCTGCTGAGACCCTGGGTGCTCCCACTTCATATTTATTTGTTTATTCATTCCTTTTTATTTTATTGAGGTCACATTTGTTTATAAGATTATGTAAATTTCAGGAGAACATCATTAGATTTCAGCTTCTGTATAGACTGCATTGTATTCACCATTAAAAGTCTAGTTTTCATCTGTCACCATACATATGTGCCCCTTTACCCCTTTTCACCTCAGCCCATCTGCTTACCCTCTGGCGACCACCAATCTGTTCTTGGTATCTATGTGTTTGTTTTTTATCTTCCACATATGAGTGAAATCACGTTGTTTTTGTTTTTCTCTGTCTGAGTTATTTCACTTTGTAGAATACCCTCGAGGTCCACACACGTTATTGCAAATGGCAAGATGTCATTGCTTTGGAGGCTGAGCTGTATCCCACGGTATATATACACCATGTCTTCTTTATCCATTCCTCCATGATGGGCACGTAGGTTGCTTCCACGTCTTGTTTATTGTGAATAATGCTGCAAAGAACATAGGGGTCCACATCTCTTTGAATTGACATTTTTATGTGCTTTGCAATAATACCCAGAAGTGGAATAGCTGGATCATATGATATTTCTATTTTTAAGTTTTGAGGAATCTCCATACCGTTTTCCATAGAGGCTGCACCAGTTTGCCTTCCCACCAACAGTGTATTAGGGTGTCCTTTAATCCCTATCCTCTCCAACACTTGCTGTTTTCTGTCATTTCGATGATAACCATTCTGAAGTGTGTGAGGTGAGATGTAATTGTACCTTTGATTTGCATTTCCCTAATTACTAGTGATGTTGAAGACTTTTTCATGGCCTGATGGCCATGTGTGTATCTTCTTTGGAAAACTGTCTGTTCATATCCTCTGCACATTTTTTGACTGAGTTGTTCATTGTTTTGTTGTTGAGTTGCATGAGTTCTTTATGTATTTTGGAAATTAATCCCCATGGCATGTATTATTTGCAAATATCTTCTCACAGTTGCTAGGTTATCCTTTTGTTTAGTCGATGGCTTCCTTTGCCAAGCAGAAGCTTTTTAGTTTGGTGTAGTCTCATTTGTTTATTTTTTCTTTTGTTGCCCTTGTCTGAGGAGACATGCTATTCAAAAAGATACTGCTAAGACCCAGGTCAAAGAGAGTACTGCCTATGTTTTCTTCTAGGGGGTTTATGGTTTCAGGTCTCCCATTCTAGTCTTTAATCTATTTTGAGTTAATTTGTGTATGTGGTAAAGGTAATCATCTACTTTCATTCTTTTGCCTGTGGCTGTTCCATTTTCCCAGCAGTGTTTAGTGAAGAGACTTTCATTTCTCTGTTGTATGTTCTTGGCTCCTTTGTCAAAAATTAGCTGTCCTCCCATTTCTTTCAATGAGTTGTCCATGGAGAGTGGAATGTATGAGAGTAGATAGGGATACTTATGTTTTTTAAATGTTTTTATTTCTAGTTTACTAAAACATTGTAATATTAGATCGAATATGAGTGTGAAATGTTTCAAAACATCCATAGTTGGTTGCATCTACTTTGGACTGTTTTATTACATTTCCGTCAGTTACAACATTTTTCTTCTCTGAGATGTTGGGGCATTAAAGTCTTCTGCATCCCACCTCCTCCCTGGGCCCCCTAGGCCACCAACAATGCAAGTCTTCTGTGAAGGGTTATGCTGGGTCACTTCTCCTTCATCCCTCATATGCTGCTGTGGTCAGAAACCAATCTTGTCGCTCTTGGCTTTGGAGGAGAGCAGTGTACTACCGAGCCATTCCAGACATCCTCAGGGCTGCCTTAATGTCACTCTCAGAAGGAAGTTTTGGAAGCTCTTTGAGAAGGTTCTACTGATGAGCCTGTG
This sequence comes from Equus asinus, assembly GCF_041296235.1. Taxonomy (NCBI): domain Eukaryota; kingdom Metazoa; phylum Chordata; class Mammalia; order Perissodactyla; family Equidae; genus Equus; species Equus asinus. Next base: position 170,002,280 of record NC_091791.1, read on the forward strand.
ATGTTTCATGGAGTGTCAGTGCTGGGAGAAGGCTGTGCCCGCGCCATTGTCTTCCCCCGACATGTGTCTGCTGGAAGTGAGAAACTCTCTTTCCAAGAAGTGACCTGTGCTGTTGCCCTTGTAGAAAAAGTAGGGGACACAGGACATTCAGTGACATCAGCATACAGTCTTCCCCTCAGAGAAATTAGTGGGAAAGAGCGAACTAGACTCTGGATGTGGCAGAGATTTGAAAACGTTGCAAGACCCTCAGTGTTTCCTGGCAGAAAAGCTCACTTCTGAGACTGAGCAGCTGATCCTAGGGCCCTGAGTAAATATAGGAAGAGGTGGAGGTGGACATAGTCCCTGAAACCCTCTTCCACAAATGCTCAGACAATCCAAATATTCAAGATAGGAGAGTGGTGATACACATTGTGATACATTCATGGGGTTGAATGCTGTACAGCTGTTCAAAAGCACCATGTTTTAGAGACTGCTTAGTGGCATGGAGCAGTTTGTATCATCTAACATCAGGTGGAAAAGTAGACTGTAGAACGGTGTACTCAATTTGATACTAATTCTGTTAAAGAAAAAGATAAGAACTAGAACAACCATTTTATGTGACTCTTATTTTCACCGTTATGTTATCTAGTTTTTTTCTATAATTGAAATGTATTAGTTTTATAGGCAGAAAAAAATTCAGCTCTCATGATCGCTATAAGCAGCAAACACTATTAGGCATCACAGTTGAGATGAGCTAGCAGTTTAATAAAACAATTTCCTTTTCTTCCAGGGGACACAGGTCAGCCACACTGTGCAGCCTCACTTGAGGTCGGGTGTGGCTGTGTGACTGTCGCCACAAATGGGATGTGAGTGGAAGTGCTGTGGGCACATTCCAGACCAGGCCCCTAACACAGTCCTGTGCTGACCGTGTAGACTCCTCCCCTTCCAGGGTTTGATGCAGGTGAACACGGGGAACACGGATGCCACCTTCAGGGGACTGAGTCTAGTCCCTTTATCATGGGTTGACCATGTAATGATTGTCCAAAATGGGACACTTGAGAGAAAGAAGGGGCACCACGCACCAGGAAACTCATTTTGGACTGTGTGTGAGCAAGAAATAGACTTCTGTTGTGTTAGTCACTGAAATGCTCAAGTTTATCAGTTAGAATAATTAAAGTTATCTTAACTAGCACATGGGCCATCTTCCTGAAGCCTACCTTTTTCTGAATTGTAATATTGATACAAATAAAATTATTTTAATCAGTATACAGTTTAAAATATAGAATAAATTAAACAACAGAAAGAAGAAAAATGTCATCCTTGATCTCACCACCCAACTGACCACTGTTAACAGAAGTTTTTCCACGTAGATTTTTTCTATGTGTATTTTTACTTCAGTTTGATCACAATATGTTTAGTTTTTCAACCTGTCGCTTAAATGATTCAGCATAAATATTTCCCTCATTTTATTAAAAATCTATCGCTGAAAATCATTTAATGATATCATGGATATTTAATTGATAGGCTTTTAAGTTATCTAAATAATGCAGAAAAATTCTGAAAATGAATATGTTGGACTAAAAAAACCTACAAGGAAAATATAAGTATAAACAAAGATACGATTGTAGTATATACGGATCTCTAACTTATTTGGCTTAAACATACCTGGTGAACATTCTTCTCTGCAAAAAAACGTAATTCAGTCTCAAAACTTTCAAGGTCCCATAGTGTTCACTGCTGTGAAACTTTTCAAAAGCTCATACCCAAATTGGTGCTGAACGTTGGCATTGTTTCGAAGGTTTGACTTTTGTAACAAATCTGTAAGGAATAACCTTGTCCACTTCTCTCATTGTGCTTGAAGGCCAGGTGAAAGACTCCTTTGTTCCGTTTATTCTTATGAACCTTTGTGCACAAGGTCCGAAAATGTCATTTTCTCAATGTCCATACTGAATGTAGGCATCATTATTTTTGTAAATCCCTCCTGATTAGCCAAACAAAAATTTATTAACATTTTAATTAGCATTGATTAATAAGTGAGCTTCTTCTTTTTTCCAAATGTTGATTAGTTCTTTTATAACTTACCTATTTATGTTCTTAGCCTAGTTATCTACAGCAGTGGATACTGTAGATGGTAAGGGCTGAGGAATCCATAATGAGCAGGTGCCATATTGTACCATTTTCCTATTTTGGAGATTAATACTGATTCCAGTTTTGGATTTATTATTAAATAATGGTGTGATGAACATATTTATTGATAACACATGCACACACACTCCTGTACTTTAGACCTTGTGTAAGAATAAGTCCTAGAAGAAAAATGACTAGATCAAAAGGAGAAATAGATATAAACTGACTTAGAATCCATTTTAAGGAAACAGGTACCATCAAGAACATCCCAGTCTTCCTGATACTACAGGCATCAGAAGGTCATCATTTTCCTTCCTAACGTGCGTCATACAATGTTAAGTGCTCTTATCAGGTGAGAGGGGGAATTGACCCACCAGGCATTGTCCTTCAAGGCCACACACCCAAGTCCCTGGTGGCGAGTATCCCTGGCTACTCTCTTGCTGGCTCTGGCTTACACCCTGGGGCTCCATGGAGGTCCTCATGGCTGACGTTCTGGGGTCCATTTCTTTCTTGTGACGGCTTCTCCCAAGAGTGTTCTTTTTATCGCTGTGAGCCGAAGTTGTCCCCTGGCTCCTGCCCCTTCTACTATTCACTGGCTCATCTCCGCACGTGCATTCAGCTCTTCCTTCGTGCCTCTGCTGGTGCTTCTGCCGGTGCTGTGGGTCCCACAGAATGCTTGGTGGATGAACATGGGGACTGTCTTGAAGGAAAAATAAGCTTTCTTTTGCTTTTCATCTTAGTTTTCAATGTGCTGGATTTTACTTTTCATATCTGTGTGATTTTTTTTGTTATTCTTCTCCATGACGGTTCTTGTCTTTTTGGTGTTGGTCCCAACTGACTCAGTGTTTGTCCAGCTATCATGAATTTGTTTCATTCTGTCACATGCAATTTATCGGTGGTGCTGTTTGCAGGATACGGAATCTTAAAATAAGGTCATCTGGGTCATACTTGGTGACAAAAATAATCAATGACTAATCTTTAGATAAGAGAGATAGAGTGATGTTTATCAAGCCGTTGCTGAAGACTAGCCCGAAAGTGCTGTCTCCATCAGGGAGGAAAACTCGCCTGAGAAGTGTGGTCACAGCATGGCTATGGACCATTTCACAACCAAGAACATACATGAAGCAGCATGGGAATGCAATTTTTTTCCAAGTCACAAGGATATGTTTTTCTGTAGTTTAGCATATACATTAATAGGTCAACTTGACCTTCGTGCTCCGAGAAGAAGAGATTATCTTCAAAGAACTGCTGGTATTGGAGTCAGAGAAAGAGAGACATTCATCCCTGTCTTTAAAGACTGCATTCTTAGGTCCAGCCAGTGGGTGCAGTGGTTAAGTTCGCACATTATGCGTCAGGAGCGCAGTTTGGATGCCAAGTGTGGACCTACGCATTGCTTATCAAGCCATGCTGTGGCAGGCGTCTCACATATAAACCAGAGGAAGATGGGCATGAATGTTAGCTCAGGGCCAATCTTCCTCAGCAAAAAGAGCAGGATTGGCACCGGATGTTAGCTCAGGGCTAATATTCCTCAATAAATAAATAAATAAATAAAATAAAGAATGCATTCTTTGCTTTGGGAAGATGTTTGAAGCAGATGTACAGTGTCTGGTGGGTCATAAGTCAGGCTGCTCTAGGGAAAGCAAGTTTTAGGTTGAATCACTGTTAAACGAGAACAGTTTGTCCACTTACCTCAAGATGTGAAAGCTTCTTGTTATTCTTATTATTTTCACCACAGTGAAGGATCTTGACTTGAAATGTGGCATTTTGTGCATTTGTGCCCTGGGCTCATGCCTTCTACATGTCAATAAATAAAAACAAGGCTGCCCAGGTGGCTCTTTCCTCTCTCCCTCCATCCTGTCTGGTCATGGGATCCCCTGAGCACAGATTGGGAACCTCAGGACCTGTGGGTCTCGAAGTCTCTTCCAATTTCACACTGCCCTTCTTGAATCAAACAAGATCACTCATATGAAACTCTAATGTGCAATACAGATAAAATACAGAGAATTTCATTATTTTCAAGGCAAGAGCTTTTGTGGAATCCAAATACCGATCCATCTGTAAAACTGACCTGCCTGGGGGAAGGGGAGGAGCCAGGGGAATTTAGAGGAAATTCCCCTCCATGTAAGTTTCCCAGTATCAGGGACAAAGCCTGTTATGTGTCTGTCACAAAGAGAGAGATCAGCAATTGACTTATTGATGGACAGCCAAGTGGTACTTTCTGGCCCAACAGCCCTGGAGCCCTCAGGCACACTGAGCTGCTATACCCCAGGTTGCCAGCAGGGGGAGACAGGCCAGGCTGAAAGGGGCTGAGGCTGCTGAGAGACTCCAAAGGACATTGTGGATATGGCCCTGGGAATGCTAGGCTGGATGGAAGACCTGAACTGTCTCTGCTCAGGTGGGAAGTGGGTACTGGGTCCTCTGATAGGCATCAGGTGGGCCAGCAGCTCAGGCATGACAGGGACAAGCCATAGAGGAGAATTCACATTGGAGTTTGGGAACTTGGTTAGGGAGATGAGAGAGAAGCTGGCTCAAAACAGCGTGGGCTAGAAGGGAAGGAAGCTGGTGGTCAGGGCAGGCAGAAGAAAAACAGACGCTGGTGTGGGACAGTCAGCCAGGGAGGAAGGTTGAGCGAGCTCAGTTCTGGGCCCAGGGTAGGGCAGGAAATGGGACCCGAGTGAGGCTGGAGGCCATCATGGCAGCATCTGAGCGTCAGAAGCTGCAGGTGGTCCTGGCTGTGGGAGAGGCTGCCCCACTGGAGACAGAAGCCCTGGAAACAGGAAACTCAGTGCCCACGGCCTGGCCCCCTGGCCTCCTGTCTCCCTGGAGTTATTCTCCTTCCACTGCCCTGCTCCTCTCTCTGCCAAATTGTCAGGGTGTCGGTGATGGTAGTTGGGTTAGAGAAGGTAAGAACTTTCTAAAGCCCAGGGAGGAACATACTTTGGGGAAGAAGTTTGTGCTATTATAATGGGCAGCCTTCAGACTCAGCCCTTGCACAGGGCTCAGCACCACAGAGCTGTGACTCAGAAAGGATACAGCATGGGGTTTAGGGGGAAGGAGAGCTGGAGGAGGAAGGAGGAATGACAGCCACAACTGACAGCAGAGGGCTGCCTGGAGCATGCTGCTGCGTGTTGAAAGTGGTTCAGTGAGTCAGTGAGACTTCAGTCACACTCGCTAGAGATCCATTTATTATGGCTCCTCAGTCCCACTGCCTGCCCCATGGGATTCCTGCCTCTGCCCCAGAAAAGGTGGTCAGGCACACAGGAAGGTCAGCATCACAGCTGCTATGAGCAGCGCTTCATTGTTGACTTTATCCAGGGCAGAAAGTGTGAGACCTTCATGAAGACACCTGGAGGGGTCCCGTTGTTTTGTCCATAGGAGAAAATACCCTGGATCAGCTTGTTACACATGAGGGGTCCTCCGGAGTCCCCCTGGGGGCAGAGAGAGGAAGGACTGAGTTGGCCTCCCTGTTGTCCTGCCCTACCCTCCAGCCCAGGGGTCAGTGGTCTGTGGGAGAGCAGGACCAGGGCAGCCTTGTCAACTCCCTCATCCCGGACTCCAGCCTGGCTCTGACTTTTCTTTGCAGCTCCACCCAGGCCAAGACTTTCTCTTCAATCCTCAGGGAAATTTGGGTGAGAACCCTGCTGTGGGGTGACTGATCCTTCCTCACCCTGCAGCCATGATCTGCTGTGGGGAAAAAAACTAAAGACTGCATTCATGGACCCAGGCTGCCCAAGCTCTCAGGCTGAGGCAAGAAGATATGGCCACTCCCATCCCCCAGAGCTCCCCATTTCCTCTCTCCCCGGGTCTGTCTCGGTGGATGCCGGAAACCTTACCTTGAAGCTGTTCTTCTTCTTCTTTGGGTCCCCTACACAAATCTGGGTGGACTGGTTGTAATGGTTGGGGAAGTGGAAGTAACAATCATCATCCTTCTGCACAGTCAGCTCCACATCCTGCAGTGTGTCGGACACTCTGTCTACTGGGGAGACTTTCCCCCAGCCGGCCACACTGCACACCTGTCTAGGCTTCACCTGGGCCTTGCCCCTGCGCAGGCTGAGGGGCCGCACAGCTGAAGTCAGCTTGGCCCTTCTCTCCAGCTGATGGGAAGAGGCAAGATAGTCCAGCTCAGTTTCTGGCCTCCTGGGCCTGGACACCACAATGGGGCTGCACTGACTTCCCCCTCCCCTGAGCCACTGGGACTAGGCAGGTGACCGGGATGGGAAGGAGGGGAGGGACAGGTCCCAGTGGGAGGGGAAGCAATCTTGACCCAGGACAGCAAGAGCAGCGGGGAGGTTCCCTTACCTTTAGTAACATGATGTCGTTGGCGAAGTTCTTAGAATTATAGTCTGGGTGGCGTATGGCTTGTCTCACAGTGATGACTTGCTGGGTCTTCTCCTGCTTCCGGATGTTGTGGGCCCCAAGAGTGACATTCATTAATCTGCATAGAAAGTAGAGTGAGGTGGTGGGGTGCATGGAATCAAAAGAGATCGATTCCTGGAGCCATGAAGGGCGGGTGACGTGGGGCAGGGCAGGGCTGCAGCCAGTGGAAATCGAAACAGGAGGAGGACTGGGCACTGAGTGACTGTGTCCCCTGTGCTTCTCAATGACGTTGAGGGTAGGTCACCTGGATGCTTTCTCTAGCCCTCAAGTCATATTGTGAAAATTCTCTGAATTCGCATTTTGACCCTGATGCATGATTTCATCCTCCCCATCTGCTTTATTTGGCCAGTGTGGTGTCTCTCCTCAACAGGACCACTTGCTCTTACCTCAGACCCTCTGACCCCAAAGCTTACCCGTCCTGTTTCTCACTTTCCATCACCCAGTCATGCTCTCAGATGGCTCCTCTCATAGGATCTCACGGCCTTGAGTTAACAGGAGTCAGGGGAGCTCCCCTGGGCTGCGGGCCCTGGGCAGAGGACAGGGCTCCCTATAGGGGTCTCAGGAGGTGTCAGTTGTCTGTGGCCCTCACCTTCCCTGGCAGTGAGCAGCCGTCAGAACAAAGTCCTCTCGCACGAGGACACCGCCACACCTCCTTTTGTTCTCAAGCAGAAACTGAACAAATGCCATGTAGGGGCGGGAGTGGGGCTTGGCCTCATGTCCTCCGATGATGTCCTCTGAAAGAAAAGACTGGAAGATGGGCTTTCTGGGAGCGGCTGTGGTCAGGAGGGAAGGTTCTGGAAGGTGATGATTGAGGGTAGTGTCTACAGTGCCGTGCGGACACCGGGGAGAGTCCTCCCAGGTTCTCCTAGTAGGAGAATAACCTTTTCTGAATGTCAAGCCTCAGAACCTCTTGTGAGAAAAGGGAGGACAGTATCTGTTGTCCCTGAACTACTTCAGACCATACATGGAGGAGATCAGAGCTGTCTTCACAATGGAGGAGCCCAGAGGATCGTGGACAGGCCTCTGCTATGCCTTCTGTCTTAGTGCGTCTCCCAAGCCTGCTGAGCCTCTGCTAATGTGTCAACTGGTACCCTATCTAATAATCTATCCGTGAGCTTATGGCATTGGATTTTCTACAACCCTAATGTCCGAGGGTCTAACCCATCCTAGGATCTCAGTAGACATTTTCTGCCTGCATGAATGAACATCCTTCACTTAGCTTTAGGCTGAAGTTTGGTGGAAATCGTGCTGGTGGAATTGAAGGCCATTGGCCTGGAGAGGGGACACTGTGTGGAGCAGCCAAAGGCCTGAGATGGCAGGGGGAGGTGGGGCTGAAAATGTACTGCCCAGGACCACGTCAGAGCCACGCCAACGGGGCGCCCTGCATGCAGTGATCCAGCCCCTTCAGAGATCAGCTGCTCCCTGGGCTTCTCTCCTCGGCGGGGGTGAGTGGGTGAAGTTACCAGGAAATGAAACCGAATCTTAAGCTGGGTCCAGGACAACTCTCATTACTGCAACCGATTTTTCTGACCTGCCCTTTCTTGGTTGGAGTGAGGGATTTTAATTACTTGTCATTTGTAGCTTCCCGTCATCTGCCAAATGCCTTTCTGTGAACAATCCATTTCCCAGGTGATAAGAGAGAGGCTCACATACTAAACCTTCTAGTGAACACCCTTCCTTCCTGCCATCCTTTCTGAGTGTCTATGCAGCATCAGACTTGTTAGTGTAGGTTTGGGATGGAGGCTGAGGTCTAGAAGGTTCTTCGACTCAAACTGAGGAAAATCCCTGACTGTGCTGGGCAGAAGGGTGAGGAGTCCAGAGGGTTTTGTGAGATGGGCTGGGGTTTCTGGAATGGGGATGGTCACTCACCTGTCCCAGCCTCAGGAGGCAGAAGAAACGCTAACAAAAGCAGGAGTGGCCGCATCTTTCCCGAAGGTCTGCCAGGGTCACAGCTGCCGGTGTTACTTCTTTTCAGACACACAGTCCCCAAGGTGAAGGCAGGAGTGGTGGCTCAAGACCTCGCAGACCTCCTAGACCTTTGCTCCTCTGATTTTCTTCTGTCATCTGCAATGTGGTTTGTCAAAGTTCTCTGGATTGGCTTAGGTGACAGTAGCACTGTCACCAACCACACTTGCACTCCCAGTGCTGAGTCACAACGTGAAAGCAAGAAGAAAGAACAAGAAAGTGAAGCCTGTGCTGCAGCCAGCAGAGGAGCTGGACTCCAGAAGCCCCTCACTGACTGAATCTAGAATGTCTCCATTTCTCAGCTCTTGGCTCTTTTTCCATCCTGATGAAGTTATGAATAACTATTTAGGAAGCTAGGTCCAAGGAGATGAGTGAGATGTCTCCTGCCCTTGAGAATATGGTGGTCGCCTTGAGTAGACTGAGAATCTGTGGTTAGTGTGTAGGCCAGTAGGGGCTGTGGTGGGGGTCTGCTTGGTGGTTGGAGATAGATTCTGGACCTTCCTTAGGGGCATGTAGTGCTGGACACACGCAGACACCCACAGTGGTGGTAACCTCACTGCCTCACTGACCACAAGTTCAGCTTCCTATTTTGGAATATTTAGAATCCCCTCTTTAAATGTAAATATCCTGTGACAAAGAGAGCTTCCTTTATCTCACAGTTTTGAATAAAATCCTGGACTTGATATTCATGGGACTAAAACAAACCATCATTGCGTCCATCAGAATTGAATGCCTAAGTGGTTTATTCTTGAGTCATTGAGCACCCCTAGACCTGAGGGGGGGATTGTTCCACCCCAATCGGAGTGTCTGTTTTCTGAGGAGAGAGTTCCCCTAGAGAAATGCTGGTTACTGATGTCAGATGGGAAAATGGATGCCGATCATCCTAATAATCACTATTCACTAAATAGTCTCTGTCCCGGGTCCAGTGAATCCTGGCTTTGATGTGCCTGGGCCAAAAAATTATAAATATTTTCCAACAGATTATCCCAACATCCTCTCCAGTATGATGACAGATGAGGGAGTAGTGGAAAAGAAGACATTATGAATTCTAAACAGCTAGATCCCAATTCTGTTAAAGCAACAGAATGTTATGAAGACACAGAAAAAGAGGGGAAGGCAGCCTGCTTAAGGACTAATGATGATGATCTCGGGGTGGTGATATTCTTGGGAATTTTAACCTTCTTGTTTGTCTGTTCTTCCTTTAACTGTCCTTCTGTGATGAACATGTGTTACTTTTCCACCCAGTAAACATTGTCCCGTAGTTGAAGCACGCTCATCAATGGCAAACATTCAGCAGACGACGTCTTTCTAGTCCAGCCTTCTCTAAGGTGGATAATTTAAAAATGAGTTTACCTTTCTCAATCCATTCTTATATACAAGATTCAGAGATTGTTGACAAATTTACTCCATACGCTATAGGCTCTAGGACATGTTGGTGAATAAAGAAAGAATTAATGATTTCCACTCTAAAGATGGAAGTTTAGTGAGTCCCTGGCAGCCTCCCCTCCATCCTCCTCTACCCAGTGCGTTTCTGGCTTCTGTCCCAGAGAAGATGGATGGATGAATCCTGGAGGCAATTTTTCCTCAGAGTAGAAAGCTCGAGGTCCTGGTGTGGACAGGTGGGTGTTTCTCATTCTTTTTTCCAAAGGAGACCATGTCCTGGGCCACCTTGTTTCTCACAAGGGAGCCACTGGCCTCCCCCTGTGGGCAGGGGAGGAGGGGCTGGGCTGGGGCTTCTCCTGCTCCTCCTCTCCCTTATGCCCTGCAGTTGAGTGGTCTCTGTTTGGGGGCTGTGAGTGAGATGTGGGCCAGGACAGCCTTTGTGGCCTTCCTCGGTTCTGGGGCCCCAGCCTGGCCCTGACAATTCCCTTCTTTTTCTCCCCCAGGAAGACTTTGCCTATAATTGGCTGTGTGACCGGCTCCTATCCCTGCAGGGTGACAGGACCACAGATTGATTTGGTGACCAGGCTGAGTACATAAGGAGATAGCTAGTTCTGTCTGCCCCAGATCTCCTCAAGCTTGGCTGTACCCCAGGCTGTGCGGGGACAGTGCCAGGGATCTCACCTTAAAAAGAGTCTTACTCTTTGTTGCATCCCCCACACCTATCTGGGTGACGGTGTTGTAATGGCCTTCGTAGTGAGAGATGCACTGCTTATCCCTGAGGATATCAAGCTCTACTTCCCACAGTTTTATGGCCGAGGGAGTACTCCCACCAAGGTGCTCCCAGTCAGCCACACTGCACATCGTCCTTGGCTTTGCCAGTTCTCTCTTCCTGGGCAGCCTGAAGGGGCTCACAAAGGCAGTCAGGTTGGCCTTCTTCTTCAAGCTGAAGGCAGAGGAAAGGAATTCACAAAGACTCCAGGGACCATCATGGGGTTGCCTTCTCCACTGCACGGAGACAAGTATAGGGGTCATGCTGGGAAAGAGGGAGGGATGGAGGTCGTGGAGGATGCAATAACCTCTGGATTAAAGTATGCAAGAACCAGTGGGGCCATGTGCCCTACCATTAGTAACACAATGTCCTTGGAGAAATTCTTAGGCTTGTAGTCTGGGTGGGGGATGGCTCCTCTCACAGGGATGACCTGCTGGGTCCTCTTCTGCTCCTGGATGTTGTGGAGCCTCAGAGTGAAGTGGGTTAAGCTTCACAGAGCAAAGTGGGACGTGCAGTCACAGGAGATGCACCCCAGGAGCCATGAAGGAGGCAGGACGACTTGGGACACGGCAGGACTGGAGTGGGGAGGAATTACAGGGGTGGGGCCCTGGGGCTGAGCATCCCCGTGTCCTCTGCTTCTTGACATTCCATGCTGGGTGGCAGTTCCTGGAGCAGACTCTGGGTGCTCACCAAGGTATAGAGGTTGCCTGTGTCTAATCAAAACCTTGAATTTCTCCCCTGTGCACTCTGGGCATGGAGCACAACCTCAGCCTCCTCCCAATGCCGCCTTTCGACCAGCCTGTCTCTTCAACAGGCCCCTTGCACTGACCTGTCCCTTTCTCCCCAAAGCTTCCCTGTCCTCTGAAGGGCTCTTCTGTGTTACCTGGTGGCCCAGCTCTGCAGCCCCTGAGAAGGCAGTTCTCTGTGAAGTGTGGGCAGATGGGTGGGGCCACACGCTGCTCCTCACCTTCCTCAGCAGCGAGTGGCTGCTGTCAGCACAAAGTCCTCACACACAAGGAACCCCCCGCCCCCCGCAGCTTTTTCTTTTCTCTGGAGTCTGGATCAGAGGAAATGCCAGATACGGACAAGAATAAGGATTGGCCTCATGGCCCCTGATGATTTTCCCTGAAAGAAGAATTCTACCCTGCTTGCCGTGCTCATGGAGTCACAGGCTGGAGCAGGGAACTGAGGACAAAGGAGAGCAGGGTGGGAAGGAGTTGGAGGGCAGATCCTGGGGTCTGTAGCAGCCAGAAGCAACCAAGACGGGGGTCCTACAGGTTCCTGGGGTGGCAACCCTGGCTTGCCTAGTGACCCTCCAGACTCAGATTCTCTCTCTGACAAAGAGAAGAGCAGTCCTCATTCCTTAATTCCTCCTGCAGACACATGTGTGGCAGACAGGAACGGTGTTTGGAACAAAAGATGAAGGCCCAGTGGATCCTGGAAAACCTTTTTCCTTACATTCTCTGGGTCCTTTCCTCCCTCTCTTCTTTTCCAGACCTCACTGGGCTGCTGGTCTGTAATATTTGGAACATGAGCTCAAGATCCTGGGTTGTGTTTGCTCTGTATCTGCTTGAGCCTGACAGGTCATAGGTGCCCAGTAAGTGTCTTGTCTGCCCAAAGGAATGGTTCCCAGTTAGCCTCTGAGGAGGGTAGGTTGGGATAGTCCTGGTAGGTTCTGAGCAGCAGGCACGATGGAGCTGCCAAAGCTGCTGTGCCCATTGACTGAAAATTTACCAGAGAGACCTTGAGAGTGAACCAGCCGAACATCAGTGTTAAGGGAAATGGGATCCTGCCAGCTCTGGGATCAACTGGATCCTTAGCTTCTTTCCTGGGCAGCATTGGAGTGACAAAGCTTGGAGAAGGCAGTGGAACTGGAGGATAGATTTTAGGATATTGAGTTAGAAAGCTAGTGGGTCCTACTTTGATTTCAGAAGTCAGACCCTTTCTCCAAGCTTCCCTTTCCTTGAGAATTAATTATTTCTCATTCCCTTCTTCCAACCCCCTTCCAGTTGCCTTTGTAAAAGAACCCACTTTGCAGATGACAAGGGTAGGGCCTGGGGAGGAACAGCACCTGCTGGACCTCATGGAGAACAGCGTTCTGCCCTGCCATTCCTGCTGAGTTTTCATCATGCATCAGCTTTGCTGGTGTTTGCTGGAGGTTGGACATGGAGTTCAGAATTTCCTGGGATGGACCAGCACTAAGATGTGTCTGAGTGCAGTGTCTGAGCAGGGCTGAGCCTGTGTGGGATATGCTCTGCATCTGTTGGTGGGAACAGTCACTCACCTGCCTCTCTCCTGTGGAACAGAAGACACACCACCAGGAATGGCAGTGGTGACATGTCCACAGGAAGTTTGTCCAGGTCACAGCTGCTGGTGCTTCCTCCTTGTCATCTAACTCCAAGTATCTCCTCAGTGTTGTGGCCTTTATCATATAAGTTTCCCTTTGAATGCCTCACACTGCTGTCTGATCAAGTCCTCGAGCCTGAGTGGAGCAAGAGCTTATCACTCACCACACAAGCACTCGTAGCTCTTGTCTCAGTGCTGACCATACCCACAGAAAGCAGGAACTGCTGGCTGCTCTCAGGATGGTTGGGGATGTTGATCAGCCAGTAGCAGGTCCCTGAGCCCCAGCAACCTGTGATGATAGATCCAACACTATCTTCACTTCCTTGGCTTTCTTTGGACATAATTATTGAGGATGATCATTATGGAAGCCCCTTTCTGTGTGAGACATGGGGGCATTGAGATGAGATTCCTTGCTTCTGATAGGAAGCCAAAGCCATCAGTGATCAGATAATGCTGGTGTAAGCCATGGTCAGAGGCATTTACAGATGGAGTGGCAGTATTGCTCAAGAGGGCTGGTTCCAGTTACTGAAGATTGAGTGGTTCAAAACAACAAACTACATTGCTTTTGCCCACAAATCTGCTTTTTGGTCAGCTTTTAGTGTGGACAGCTCCCCTCTGCTCCCCTTGGTGTCAGCAGAGGATTGATGCCCGGAGGCCAGAATCACATGAAGGCTCGCTCACACATGCCCAGTGATTGGTCCTGGCTGTCCACAAGCCACGTCGCTTCCTCTTCATGAGGGCCTCTTAAGTAGTCTCTGTGCATGGGACTGTCGGGTCTTCCTCACGATGTGATGCTTGGCTTCCCCAGGGTGAGCATCTCCTAAAAAGCGAGCCAGGCAGAAGCTGTGTTCTTTTTCTTTCCTAGACTTTGAAGTCATCATGCATCCATTCTACCCTATTTCACTGCTTGGGGCAATCAAAAGGCACCCCTGGCCCCAATTAAATAGGAAAGGGCACAGACCCCGCCTGTGAGTGGGAGGAGGGTTGCGGTCCTGTAGGAAAAGCCTGTGGCATGGGAGATATACAGTGGCAGTCCCAGCAAAGCACCATCTGTCACGCTGCTTTATGTGTCTGTAGAGTTGGTCAGAGACTCTGATCTGTATAAGACCAGGTCACAGCCTTTGATCGGCTAGAGTCTGCTTGTCCGAATCTCGTGTTCTGAGCATGGATGATTGTTGGTTCTGCCCAAAGTTATTGTCCTTAATGAATTACTGATACCATGTGAAATGAGAATGGATGCTAGGCAGCTAAAGCAGTATTTTCACACCACTGCCCAGAGAACGACATTTCTGATATCCTGGTATCATTTTCTAAATGAGTTATCTTGATTATCTCCCCATGATGGAAAGAGAGGAGTGAGTCATGGAATTGAAAATAGTGTTGATTCTTAACATGTTGATCCCAATTCTCTTAAAAAACCACAGATTCTTAGTTAAAGAAACAGAGCACAATGCCAATGGTGAGTCTGGCAGGGGAGCCACAGTGAACTAGAACGAGTCATTCAAGTCATGCCTGTGTGGGGTGGGGAAGGTGTTCAAGTCAGGCCTCCCTCCTGTGTGGACACCCTCGTCACCTCACGTTGGCTCAGACACCCTGCACTGGGCAACACAGCTTGGGGTGTTAGACCACTTGTGAGGTGAGGATGGCAGCCCAGTGCAGGGAGTGGATGCCCAAGTGGGGTGAGGAGGGTGTTCACAGTAGGGGCTGGCCTAGTAGGTGGTATCAGAGCTCAAGTGGGGAGACAGACAGTGGGGCAGGCTGGTGCAATTTGTCAGAGCAGGCTGATTAGGGTCAAGTGGGCTTTGGTATGAAGGGGCTGCTGATGTGGAGTGTCTGAGCCTGCATGGAGCAAGGAGGGGACCCACATAGGGGACGATGGGGATGTGGGAGATTTGTTATGTAAATCTCTGTGGGGATTAATCAAATAAGTAAACATGTCAATGCTAATGATTAGATGTCTAAAGATTAGATGGTATTGATGGTGTCAGTGTTAGTTTCCTGGGTTTGATGGCTGGATTGTGGTTATAGAAGAGTGTCCTTGTTTGTAGGAATTACACACTAAAGTATCTGGGAAGTGACAGAGCGCCCTGTCAGTGACTTTACTCTCATATGACTCAAGAAAACAAAAGTTCTTTGTACTGTACTTGCAGCTTCTCTGTAAGCTTGAGATTGTTTCAAAATTAGAAGGAAATCCATTGCTTTCACGTACACAAACAACCATCAGTTTGAAGATATAACCATAAAGAAAATCTATTAGTCGCAACTAAAAAACCAAGATGCTAGGAAAAGCTCATCCAGAATTGTGAAAAATCTATTCGACGAAAACTTTTAAATAGTCCTAAAAGCAGAAAAATATACGAGTTGTAGAAAGATAGCCTTAGTTCTCAGATAGGATGGATCTGTACCAAAAAGGTATAATTTCCCCCAAAGTAATATGTACAGTTAATGTGATTCCTATAAAAATATCAATTTTTTTCCTAATGCTGTACAAGTTCTAGAGAATTTCTAAATTTATCTGGAAAATAAACAAGGAAGATTAGCTAGGAAAATTGTGACAAAAAGAAAAAAGACTAGTAAGGAGAGAATTAAACTTGTCTGACATTATAAACATCTTATAAAACTTCTTTCCTGAAAATAGCGTGGCCTGACTCATGAAAAGACAGAGAGACCAAATGTAGTTTATCATAAGGTGGGATTTCAAATCACTGGCGGTTTGATGGACTTTTTAATAAATGATACTGGAACAACTAGATAGTGATTTGTCAAGAGATGAAATTGGAGCCACATTCCACGTAAACCACCAGAATAAACTCCAAATAGATAAGAGATTCAAATATACAAAAATAATACCATACATGCACTAGAAATAAATAGGGGTAAATTCCTTTTTAAACTTAGAAAAAGGAAAGCCTTTCTAGCAATGACTCTAAATCCAGAAACATTAAAGTTAAGATTGATAAATAAATTTTGATATATAAATAAAAAACTTTTTTAATTTGTATGTCAAAAAGCAGTATAGGAAAATCAAAATACAGACAGCCAACTTGTAAAAAAAAAAAAAAACTGTTGCAACATATACCACAATTAAAGAGCTAATCTATCTAATATATAAAGAAATCTGAAAATTCATAAGAAAAAGATCCAGAACCTGATAGATGAATAGGCAAAAGACAAGACAGTTCACAGTAAAATATAATTAAAACATAATGAAGTCTCAGCTTACTCAGCTTACATTAAGAGAAATGGAATGGAAAAAATAGAAATAAAAGTTCTACCAAGACACTCTATTTCATCTCACAAGTGGCCCAAAATTCTAAAATTAAAGAGCACACTCCATTGGCAAGGCTGTTTTCTTTGGATTGGTGTTGCAGGATATGTCTTTATTTTTTCTTCCATAATTTTGCTCTCATCCTATCCATGTCTTTATATTTGAGTTTCTCCTCTTAACAGAACAAAATTGGTCTTGCATTTTTAATTCAGACTGAGAATCTCTGCTCTTCAGTTGGTGTGTTTAATCTGCTTACATTTAATGCAACCACTGATAGGATTAGGTTGAAGAATATCATATTGCTATTTGATTTCTATTTGTGTGATTAATTTTTTGTTCTTCTGTCCTTCTTTTCCTGGCTTTTGTTGTATCTGATTTTGCCTTCTTTATTGGCTTTTGGTTACATCTCTATATAGTATTTTAGTGGGTACTGTAGGATTGCAATATGTTTCCTTCACATATCACAGTCTACGTTGAATTAATGTTATACCATTTCATATAAGATAATTGCAATAAAATATTTCCATTTATCCTCCCTCCCACCCTTTGAATTATTTTTGTCATACATTTTGCTACTATATTGCATAAATTCTAAAGCATTTTTGCCTTAGCCATTAATCTTCAAAAGAAATTTATATAAAGTCTTCTATATTTGGTCACATTTACACTTTTATTACTCTTTTGCCCTTCCTGCCTACACTGGGCACCATTTCCCTTCAGCCTGAGGAATTGCTTTTACTCTTTCTTGCAGTGCAGGCCCAGTGGCAACAAATTCTCATACCTTTGTTGTTCTGAAAACGTTTTTACTTTGCCTTCATTTTTCAACAATGTGTTCACTGAACACAGAGTTCCAGAAAGAGGTTGATTATTTATTTTTTCTTTCCAACCATTTAGAAATGTCATCTCCCTGTCTTCTGACTTCCATCATTTCTGATGAGAGCTTATTGCTACTCTTATTGTTGTTTCTCTTAAAATAAAGGACATTGCTTTCCTCCCTGTCTACTTTCAGCCTTTTTTCTTCATGTTTGTTTTCTTTTTTTCTGAAGAAGGTTGCCCCTGTATTGACTTCTGGGTCCATTCTCCTCCATTTTGTGTCTGTGGGATGCCTGCCACAGCATGGCTTTGTCAACAAAAATAATCCATAACCAATCTATAAATGAAAATTTGGGAGAGTTTATTCTGAGCTGAAATCTGAGGACCATGGCCCAGGGCCTTTCTTCCTGAAGGAAGAAAGGGCACCAAAGAAGTGAGGTGTACAGAGTGGTTATATACCCCCAAACAGGATGTTTCACATATGATTGAAATGTCCCTCCCACAATAGTCACAAGATTGCACTGGTGGCACAGAGCTTGATGGACACAGCAGGTAGTGGGTCTGCCATCTTGGTGGCCGCAGCAGGAAGCAAGTCTATTGTCTCAAGCTGGGTGGTCACAGGTGAGCACAGGAATCAGTTCCTAGCCTAAGGAAAGATGCTTAAGCCTTAAGGAAATGCCAATGTTGAGAGGGGGAGGGAAGTTACACCTTTATCTCAAGGGCCTTTTTTCTTGCCATAGGGAATGTCTAAAGCAGGTATACAATGCACGCTCAATGGCCACAGTCAGGCCCTTTAGGAGGAACAAGGTCAGGCCAAATTAGGTTTATACCAAATGGCTTCCTCATATGCTCCAATATATCCTATTGCTTACCATTTCTATTTGTCACCTTCATAAGCAGTGTGTAGGCCCGCGCCTGAGCTCCAAACGAGCAAACTCAGTGCCACTGAAGCAGAGTGCACAAACTGAACAACTGCACTGCCGGGTGGCCCCATATCTTTGGTTTTTACCAGTTTGACTGTTATATGCTTACATGTGGATTCCTTTGCCCTCCCCGAGGTTCACTGAGCTTCCTGAATCTGTGGATGAGGAATGTAGTCTAGCAATAGGCCTGTGATGAAAAGGAACCACTTCTTCTTTTATGCACTTCTTTTATGGTGAAATGTGTTTGTCAGACAAAAGCAGTGTTGTGTGGGATAGCAAGACAGTAAATCAACCCTGTGAGTTCTGTAAGTCCACAAAGGGGGAACCGGCAGAAGTACGGTGGTGGGCAGGAAGGCAGAGCCACCCCAAGAGAGGATCCCAAAAGAAATTAGCAAGATCTCACATTTCTTTGGGCCTCTCTCCCCCAGGAGCTGGCCTGGTGGTTCTCTCCCTGCCATCCCGGGACCCAGCTCTTCTGGTGGGTCTGGAGGGAAGGAAGGGAGATGGGGGTGGGTTTGGGTGAGTAGAGGCATTTCCTTGAGGTCATTCCAGAGATCTTTTATTGATTTCTATTTAAATTTTCATTACAGAGGTACTTGAGGAACAGAACGATTGTTTCCTCAAAGGCAGGGGTGGGGCAGGGGACACTTCCACAGACAAAGGAGATTTGAAGGAATCACCATGATTAGGGTGCTGACCCACCCCCATCCAAATGTGCCCCTGAGCAGACTTCAGCTCACCAAGCGAGGTGTTGGAATCCTTGTCACAGAATGGCTGCACAGCAGCCCAGAGGTTTTCTCTCCAGGGAGGGGTCTGAGCAGAAGCTCAGCTCTTGTTCAGGGATGCCAGGAAGTCATCACAGGGCAGGGGTTAGACCACATGTCAGGGCTCTTGCTGGCCTGGCTGTCAGGGTGCCTGGGCTCAGTCCAGGCTCTGTTCTAACTCTGTGGTCCCTTCAGTGGGACACTGCCCCCTCCTGGGACTGTGTCCCTCCCTCATCTCTCACAGGAGGAAGACCTGCAGCACGGTCCTCAAACTTGTGTCAAAACCACAGAACCATTTCCTCAAAGTACATGTTACAGTGAAACTAAATATGCATGTAGCTGGGCAACTTTTCAGATACTAGTTTTCTTTTGCTTTCAGCATTTTATTATCTGTCTTTTTCCATCAAGGAGCCAGGTTCTTAGTATGTCTTCGAAGCAGAGATATTTTTTCAGCTCCAGATCAGAAGCTGTGTGTCCTCACTGCTCTGCGCTTGTCAAAGTGCCCACAGTCATGAAGAGATTGTGTTGCTGCCTGGTTTGTGCACAACAAGGTGGGAAAGGCCATGCCTGTGAGGGTTACATGATGCCAGAATATGTACCCCTTCGGTGAGAGGGTAGTGCTGTGTGGGTTTGGAGCAGGAGCTCAGAGCTGGAACCAATGCTCAGTTCCCAGGTCCTGCCCCATATGAGCAGCAAGCCCTTGGAGAGATGGCTGCTGGGAGTGTTTCCTGAGCTGAGCCCAAGACAGGGAGATCCTCATTCAGCAAATGATCCCGTACTCTACGTGGGGGCTCCAAGTCAAATACCTCCTAAAATTGAAAAATAGGATGGTCTGGAAACTATGGATGTAGCAGTAACAATGGTTGCCTAAGAGGAGAGGCCTTTCTCCAGTTTTCCAGACCGTGTGAACCTCCCTGAATCTGGTTTGATTCTGCACAGGCAGGAGGTACAGTAACCACAGGGATCATGTTTCCGGCCAGTCCAGTTGGATGGGTGTTTAAAGTCTGACTCTAGTTGCCTTCAAGCAAGTATGTAATGCAGTTTTTCCTATGATCTGAAGCTGTACAATGACATTCCTACCTCTGACTTTAAAGGCAAATGAAGGTAAGGCTGCCCTCGCTGCCCTTCTCCCTCCCTACGGGCTGTCCTCTCCTCTAGGTGCAGAGGATGCTCCAGCGGACAGAGTGTGGGGACTTCACCCCTAGAAACTACTGACTGCTGTCATTTCCAAATCCCATGCCTGCTGTTCTAGAGTCACATGTGCTCACACTCACACGTGACCAGCAAAGAAACAGAATGCAAGTACTTTATTCCTCTGGATTTCCCACGAGATCTAGGCCATGTGCACTCGTGAGGAGGGAGAGAGGGTTACATGATTTGGGTGAAACTCCCACTGTCAGTGTCCCTCAGGTTCAGATGACAGAGTCTGTGTTAGGTCCACTGTGGATCCCCAGTGCTGGGCACTTAGGAGCTCAATCAGGGTGTGTTTGTTTATTGATGGAAAAGTGGTCCTTTCCAGTCCTACTGCAGAGAGGGTAGGGCTAACTCAAAAGGCTGAGACAGCCCTAGGTGGCCAGTGAGGGGTCTTAGCCTAGAGGCCAGCAGTGAGTAAGAGGGACAGGCTGAAAGGGACTCTGGCTATCAAGTGACCAGGTGGCCAATGCACCCTGAGCACTTCGGGGGACACTGGGCTGGATGTGAGGGGTTGAGCTGACCTTGCCAGGTGAGAGATGGGGCAGGGGCTCTGGAGAGACAGCCTGCCTGCTGTGTCC
Source organism: Equus asinus (assembly GCF_041296235.1). Taxonomy (NCBI): domain Eukaryota; kingdom Metazoa; phylum Chordata; class Mammalia; order Perissodactyla; family Equidae; genus Equus; species Equus asinus. The sequence continues at coordinate 170,022,766 of NC_091791.1, forward strand.
TCCATGGACCCCGCCTTCTGCCAGGACAAGCCCGGTCCTTGTTCCACTCTCTGCTAGGTCATGAGCTAGGCTGGCATCTCAGGGCAGAGGCCCTGCTGGAACCACACAGAGCTCTGGGTGTCTTAGGCAGGAGGGCTATAAGGAAGGGGCCAGCTCAGATCAGGCTTGTTTGGAGTGGACAGGAGTTGGTGGACTCAGAGAACTCTCCGTAGAAAGCAGGGATGGAGAAGAAGGGGCAGCCAGAAGACTGGAGGGCAAGCTGGGCCCCAAGGTCACAGGAGGACAGGGAGGAGATTCAGGCTGGGTGAGAACGAGGAGCTTCTCCAGAGACCCACCCTGACTCTGTGCCAGCTTCTGGCTGTGGGAGAGAAATGTCCTGCTCAGTTTGCTTCTCCCCTCCCCAGTGTGAGTGGCTGTGATGTTGAGCTGCAGCCCCAGGCTTGCCTGCTTGGTGTCCGGGACATATGGTGTCATCCCCCTTCCTCTCTGCCATCTAACATAGTGAAGGAGGTAAGAAGTTCACCCTGAGCCCCAGGACCAGAGAGGTTCATGTTTTCTCCTGATGGTGCTCAGCGTCAGCCCTAGCAGAAGGGCAGACCCAGAGAAAGATGAGGGTCAGAAGTAGCTGGGTAACAGCTTAGCTTGATGTTTGGGGGAGGTGGTGGTGGGAGGGGGAAGAGGAAGAAGCAGAAATCAACAGATTTTTGCCATCGGCCTTTTAAGCACAGAGTAGGTGCCTGTGACTGAGGGTCAGTGAACAAACAAGAAACCCGCTCTTCCCACTCAGCTAAGAGACATTTATTTAGTTATGGTGTTGTTGTGGATCAGCTCCAGAGAAGATAGGCTGATTCTCCCAGTTAGAGGCTTTTCATGGTTTTCTTTATCCAGGGCAGGAAACTCGAGACTTTGGTGAAGGCCCGTGGAGGTGTCCCATTGTTTCGTCCATAGGAGACAATGCCCTGGATCACGTTCTTACACACGAGAGGGCCCCCAGAGTCCCCCTGTGGACAGAGAGCAGGGAGGATTGAGTCTGTGCTCCCCCAGGTCCTGCCTACCTGCATCCCAAGCACACTCTCAGTGAAGGCCGCCTGGCGTGGCCTCCATGTGGGAGATCAGAGAGCAGGGCAGGCCCCTGCGGGCTCCTCAGCTGCCCAGTCCTGACCCTGGACATTGTCCCAGCTTCATTTCACTCAGGGGGCAGCTCCCTCTCCTCCACCAGGTCCCGGATCCTCTCCCATGAGGGCGCTGTGGGACTGTTATTCGGTCTACCGTTTAAGGACATGGAAGCAGGAAGGTGGGGCTGACACTCAGCATGCAGGGTAAGCCATTTAACCAAGATGGGAGCCAGCTCTGAGGAGGTACCTGGTTTGACTGCTGCACACCCAGGGAGCAGTTTTCTAATACGTGTGCCCAGCGTGGGGCAGAGTGTTGCAAATTCATCTTCCGGATGGAGCACCATGTTTGGATGCATCTCAGGCCCCGGGTAGGCTCCCAGAAGGCCTGTGACTCCCCACTCTGGCTGTTCCCCCCTTCTCTTCCCGGGAGAAAGATCAGAGTCTAGGGGGTGAAGGTGTTCCTACTGTTTGGATCTGCAGCTCCCGGATCTTCCCCAAACACCCCTCTCTCCAGAGCCGAGCTAGACAGATGCCCAGTCTCACCTTAAAGGAAGACTTCTTTTCCTTTGGGTCCCCCACGCACAGCTGAGTGGTACTATTGTAATAATTGCGTAAGTAAGATTCACACTCCCGGTCCTGCTGCACAGTCAGCTCCACCTCCTGCAGCGTGTCTGAGAAGCTGCCCATCGGGGCGACTCTCCCCCATCCGGCCACTCTGCACACCTGTCGCGGCCTCACCTGGGCCTTGGCCCTGGGCAGGCTTATGGTCCTCACAGCTGCAGTCAGCTTGGCCTTTCTCTCCAGCTGATGACAGAGGCAAGAAAGTCCAGCTAAGCCACTGGCCTCCTGGGCCTGGACACCGCGATGAGGCTGCACCGACTTCCCTCTCCCCTGAGCCACAGGGACTAGTCAGGTGGCCGGGATGGGAAGGAGGGAAGGGACAGGTCCCAGTGGGAGGGGAAACAATCTGGACCCAGGAGAGTAAGAGCAGAGGGGAGGTTCCCTTACCTTTAGTAACATGATGTCATTGGAGTAGTTCTTAGGGTTATAGTCTGGGTGTGGGATGGCTGCTTTCACAGAGAAATTCTGCTGGGTTGTCTCCTGCTTCTCGATGTCGTGGGCCCCCAGAGTCACCTTGAAAGAGCTGCACAGAAAGCAGAGTGGAGATGTAGGGGGACCTGGAGTGAAAGGAGATCCAGCCCAGGAGACATGAAGGGCAGGGCAGGCCTGGAGCTTGGGGAAATCCAAACAACCAGAGGACTGTGTACTGAGTGACTCTGTCCCTTGTGTTTCTCAATGACATTGAGGGTAGGTCACCTAGAAGTTTTCTCTTGCACTCTGGCAATATTGTGAAAATAATCTGAGTTTGCATTTTGACCCTAATGCATGATTTCATCCTCAACAGAGGCTTTATTTGGCCAGTGTGGCCTCTCTGCTCAACTCGGCCTATTGTTCTCATCTCTGATCCTCTGATCACAAAGCTTACCTGTCCTATTTCTCACTTGCAGTCACCCAGTCATGCTCTCAGATGGCTCCTCTCATGAGCTCTCATGGCCTTGAGTTCCCAGGAGCCGGGTGAGTTCCCCCAGGTTGCAGCCCTTGGGCAGAGGACAGGGGTCCCTGTAGGAATCTTAGGAGGTGCCAGTTACCTGTGGCCCCTCACCTTCCCCGGCAGTGAGCAGCCGTCAGAACAAAGTCCTGTCGCACGAGGACACCGCCGCACCTGTGCTTTTTCTCTCCAACCAGAAATTGAACCAATGCCATGTAGGGACGGGAGTGTGGCCTGGCCTCATGTCCTCCGATGATCTCCCCTGAAGGAAAAAATCTTATCTGCTTGTGTGCACCCAGTGAGTCCATCAGTCATGCATTAGCTTGACTGCTCAGTACTGCTGGGCATCTGGGAGCCTGGGATGGCCTGGAGTTGAGAGGGGCAAGAGTGGGGCTCCCTCTAGAAAAAGGAAGAAGACAGGCTTGGCCTGTGAATCTGTCTTCCACAGATAATTTGAGGAAAACATATGCGTCTTAAGGACAGCAAAGTGCTAGAGGCTCCTGAAAATTCCTCTCCTGACTTTGCTTTGTTTCAAGAGCCTTTGTAAGGCCCTGTTGTCCTGTGATGTCTGGGGTGGTGCTGCTTTCCAGTGGCCAGGACTTAAGTTTAGGGATCTAGATGTTGTCATAGCCTGTTTCCCATGGCCTGACACATAGTGGGGGCCCAAAGTTGTTTGTTGGCTGCATGAAGGAATGGCTCCCAATGGGCCTGAAGGAGAGTTTGTAGGGCCAGTGCTTATGGGATTCTGGAAAGCAGAGAAGTTCAGGTCTTCAAACAGTGGCTCCATCCTGGAAAGAAGGGAGCTGCTAAAGACCTGGGAAGAAAAGCAGAGCTGGAGAAGGGACTGAGGGGCCTTGGGACTGAGCAAGGCATCAGCAGTCCTCTGGGGACAGTGGTCCCACCAACTCCAGGGTCTGCAGAGCTCTAGACTTCTCTCCTAAGCAGACACTGAGGGGAGCATCTGTCATCCCAGACCTGGAAGCCAGGCCCACTCTGCCCTCTGCAGGGGAATTGATTATTTTCTCTTTTCTAGTTTCCCTTCCTCTGCCATGCACTTCCAGTTAAGTTCCACTTTGCAGATGGCAAACGTAGGGCCTAGGGAGGGAATAGCACCCACTGACTCTTCTTGAGAACAGCCTCCTGCCCTGCCATTCCTGCTGGTAGCTTATTCAGTGTCATACTTGGGATTCTGAGATGGGACAGGAGCTGGGATTCAGAATGTTGCTGGTGGATGGATGGATCAGGGATGTGCAGAAGGGGCAGGAGATCTGAGCCCACTGTGTTTGGGGGCAGGGGTTGGGCATCTGAGGGCGGGGATGGTCACTCACCTGCCTCTGCCCCAGGGGACAGTAAAAACGCCAGCAGGAGCAGGAGAGGCTGCATCTTTCCAGGAAGATTGCCCAGGTTGGAGAGGCTGGTGCTTCCTCCTTGCTCTCTTTTATCCCTGAGGAGAGGAAGGAGATACAGGTGGGCTCAGTGAACTCAAGTCCCCCTGTGGTGTGTGGTGCTTCATCAGAGACGGCTTTCTATGAAACCTTCCCCGCCCCCACTCTTTCTGCCTGATGACATCCTCTGGGTGGTTGTGTGATAATCAAGCAGTGACCACATGAGAGCCCACAGTGGATGACTCAGGGCGGAACAATTGTTCCAGCCTAGAGCAGGAACCCAAGGGTACAAAGTGGAGACTGTGGGCTGTGGTATCAACCAGTACAGGTATTAGAGCTCCAGAAACCTGAGTCCCCAGTCATAGAACCACCAATGCCTCATTTCCATGTTGCTAAGTCCATCAGGATGATTTCTTCAGCAGATATGTGTTTGGGCCCTTCTCTGTGCCATGACCAAACATATTGGAGATGTGTCTCCTTCCTTTAGAGAGCTGTCTGTCTGGTGGAGGAGATGGAAGCATCAGTCATCAGAGCACAGTATGGGAAGGGCCATAGCAGAGGGATGCACAAGATGAGAAGAAAGCACGGCCACCATCTACCAAATCCACGTAGCAACCCATTCGTCAGCACAGCTTCCTTCTTAGGGGATTTTTAACATCTCTTTTTAAATTACAAATGCTCAGAGTGATAGAGTCCACGTCTCTTGTCCATGTTTTAACAAAAGCGCTGCACTTGAACTTTATTGGCCTAAATTAACAAATCTTTATGACCCTAGGAATTGAACCCACTAATTGAGTTAAGCCTAGGTCAGTTTCCTTTGGGTAGGCTGGAGTCATTCCCACCCAAACCACATGGACTAAGACTGGGAAAGGGCTGAGTCCCCAAAGGAAGTTCAGATGACTAAATTGCTGATACCGTGTGAAGTGAGAAAGCTTACCAGGCAACCAAAGACCAATCATTATCCTTTCAGTATTCTGTGTTCTCCATCGAGCGAGCCACACTTCTGATGGAGCCGGCCCGGCACATCATAGACTCACATTTGCTCAACAAACTCTGCCGATGAGCTCGCTATGATGGAAGTGAAGGACTGTTGTTTCTAAACAGCCCAAGCCCAATCCTGTTCAGAGAACAACTAAGCATATCTGAGAGGTTAGGGCCTGGTGATTTAATTTCCCTCTTTACATTTTCTGTACTTTACAATTTTTCTATGAAGAATATTCTGTATCAAAATACATGATTCCAGTGTAAATATTCCTCTTATCATACCAAATACATTTATCAAACCTCTACCTCTTTGTTCCTAGCTTACCCAGTAGTAAACATTTTAAAAATAAAATCACTTTTCTGATTATAGTGGTGATAAATGTTCGTTAAGAAAATTTGGAAAGTAGAAAGGAACAATGCCACTCCTTTTCCTCTCACCAGCAGACAGCCTGTTACTATGAGCAGTGCGTTTTAAATACTTGGGATCATATTATATACACAGTACAGTTTTCTTTTATCCTCATTTAACTCTACAATTTAAGCATGTTCCTCATGCTCTTAAAAATCTGGTAGTCAATATCACTACAGTATTTATTTCCCACATACTAAAGAATTCAACATGCAACTATTTCCTAACATTGTTGGAAAATTTTAAAAATAATTTAAGCAAAGAGGAAACAATTAAAATTACCTCATTTCCCATCACTCATTGATAATCATCTTTAATGTCTTGAAGTATGATCTAACATATTTTTCTCTCGTGTGTATGCGTATTTTTTAAAACTCAAAGGGAGTTATGCTAAACATAAGTCTATGACCCTTTATTAAAAATAGAGGTGAAATTCACATAACATACAGTTAACTGTTTTAAAGTATAACTCAGTGGCATTTAGTGCATTCAAAATATTGTGCAACTACCACCTCTCCCTAGTTTTGAAACTTTTTCATCACCCAGAAGAACAACCAACCATACTGGGTAAGCTGTGGCTCCACAGCACAGTGAGTACCGAATCACTTTCCCTCCTCCCTCTCCCAGCCCCGGCTATGGATTTACATATTCTGGATACTTCATATAAAAGGAATCAAGTGGTATTTGACCTGTTGTATCTGGGTTCTTTCACTCAGCATAATGTTTTTGAGGTCCATCCAGCTGTGGCATGTATCAGTATTCATTCTTTTTATAGATAAATAATATTCCTTTGTATGCTTATACTACAATTTATCCATTCATCTGTGGGTAGACATATGGGTTTTTCCCACCTTTTGGTATTATGACTAATGCTGCTATCAATATTTGTGTATAAATTTCCATGTGGATCATGTGTTTTCCTTTCTCTTGGATGCACACCTAGGAGTGGCACTTCTAGGTCATATGGTAATCCTATGTTTACATTTTTGAGGAGCCACCAAACTTTTTCCCTCAGTGGTTGCACCATTTTACATTCCCACCAGCAATGTACAAGGCTTCCCATTTGTCCACATCTTCGCCAACACTTGTGATTTTTCTTTCTTTCTTTTTGATTATTGCCATTCAGGTTGTTATGAAGTGATATGTCACTGTGGTTTTGATTTACATTTCCTTAATAATTAATGATGTTTGTATCTTTTCCTCTGTTTGCTGGTCATTTGTATATCTTGGGAAAATGTCAGTTCAAGTCCTTTGCTCATTTCTTAATTGAGTTCTTTGTCTTTTTCTTGTTGCGCTGTAAGAGTTCTTTATATATCCTGGATACTCAACCCTTATCAGATGCATGATTCGTAAACATTTCCTCCCATTCTGTAGACTGTCTTTTCACTTTAGTGATACTACCTTTAGTACACAAAACTTTCTATTTTTTATGCAATCCAATTTATCGATTTTACCTTTTGTTGCTTGTACTTTTGGTTTCAAATCTAAGAATCTAGCATCAAATAAGAGGTCACGAAGATTTTCTCTATGTTTTCTTATAAGAGTTTTATGTTTTAAGCTGTTATATTTAGGCTGTTGATCCATTTTGAATTAATTATTGTATATGGAGTCAGGTAGGGATCCAACAACATTCTTTCCATGTAGTAATCACGTTGTACCAGTGCCATTTATTGAAGATATTATTCTTTCCCCACTGAATGGTCTTGGCACCCTTGTCAAAAATCAGTTGGCCATAGATGTTCAGGTTTGTTACTCGGTTCGCAATTCTATTCTATTGGTCTACATGTCTATCCTTATGCAGTACCACACTGTTTTCGATTTCTGTCACTTTGTAGTAAGATTGTTTTTTGGAGGAAGATTAGCCCTGAGCTAACATCCGCTGCCAATCCTCCCCCTTTTTGCTGAGGAAGACTGGCCCTGAGCTAACATCCATGCCCATCTTCCTCTACTTTATACATGGGATGCCTACCACATCATGGCTTGACAAGTGGTGTGTGGGTCCGCACCTGGGATCTGAATTGGTAAACCCCAGGACACAGAAGCAGAACATGCAAACTTAACCACCGCGCCACTGGGCTGGCTCCAGCTTTGTAGTAAGTTTTGAAACCAAGAAGTATGAGTCCTCCAACTTTGTTTTTCTTTTTCAATGTTGTTTTGGCTATTTGGGGCCCCTTGAAATTCCATATGTATTTTAGAATTGGCTTTTCCAGTTCAGCAAAAACGGCCTTTGGAATTTTGATAGAGATGACATTGACTCTGCAGATGGCTTTGAGGAGTATTGCTGTCTTAACACTGTATGTCTTCCAGTCCATGAACGTGGGATGTCTTTCTGTTTAGTTAGTCCTTCAATTTTTTCCTGCAATGTTTTGTAGTTTTCAACATATGATTTGTTCACCTCCCTGGTTAAATTTATTCCTAAATATTTTATTCTTTTAGATGCTATTGTAAATGGATTAGTTTTCTTAATTTCCTTTTTGTATTGTTCATTGCTGGTATATAGAAACGCAAGTGATCTTCTACCCTGCACAATTTTTAATATATTTATTAACTCCTATTCAGTTCCACTCCCTTTTATGTTGTTAATGTCACATATTCCATCTTTATACATGTGTGCCCATAAGTTTTACAATTATTGCTTGATGCACTTGTTATTTGATAACTATTTATTATGCATTTATGTATTTTAAACCATATAGGAAACAAAAAGAAGATTTACAAAACCAGAATAGACTAATACTACCTTTCATATTTATCTTTGTAGTTATTTTTAGCAGAGATCTTTTTTACTTCATTTGGATTCAAGTTGCCATCTAATGCCCTTGTTTCAGGCTGGAGGACTCCCTTTAGCATCTCTCGTAGGGCAGGTCTACTAATGATGAATTCCCTTAGCTTTTGTTTATCTGGGGATATCAGTATTTCTCCATTTTTTTGCAGGGCAATTTCAACAGATATAGAATTCTGGGTTGACAGGCTTTTTTTCCCTTTCATCACTTTAAATAAATCATCCCACTGCCTCCTGGCCTCCATGATTTCTGATGAGACATTGACAATCTTACTGTGAATCATCTGTCCATGATAAGTCACTTCTTCTTGCTGCTTTCTGGATTTACTCTTTGTCTTTGTCATTTGACGGTTTGACTATAGTGTATCTTAGTGTGGATCTCTGAGTTTATCCTCCTTGAAATTTGTTGAGCTTCTTGGATTTGCATACTTCTATGTTTCATCAGATTTAGGAAGTTTTGGGCCATTATTTCTTCAAATATTTTTTTTTTTTCTGATTCTTTCCTTTTTCTCCTTCTGGGACTCCCATAATGCATCTGTTAGTATTCTGGATAGTTTCGCATGGGTCCCTTAGGCTCTGCTCATTTTCTTCATTCTTTTTTTCTTTCTGCTCCTCAGACTGGATTCTTTCCTTTGCCCTGAAAGTTCATTGATTCTTTCTTCTGCCTGGTCAATCTATTGTTGAATCTCTCTAGTGGAATTTCCATTAAATCTATTGTACTTTTAAGCTTCAAAATTACAATTTGTAAATATCTATGGATATTATCTACTTTTTCATACATTGTTCTTGATTACTTAAGTTCCTTTAATAGTTTCCTTTAGTTCTTTGAATATTTTAAAGACAGTCAATTTACATTTTGTCTTATGTAAACAATGTCTGGGCTTCTCTAAATGTTTTCTGTCATTTTATTTTTATCCCCCTGTGAATGGATCATATTCTTTTGTTTCTTTGTATTTGCAATTTTCCAATGAAAACTGGGAATTTTGCATATTGTAATGTGATAGCTCTGGAAATAATGGTGTCCCCTTGCCCCTGGAATTGGTTATATTGCTTGTGAATTGGTACAGTCATCCATTTGATTAGTGACCCTTCCAAATTTTTTTGCAAGGACTATGTTCCTTGCTTGTGTGGTCACTGGAGTCTCTGTTACCTTATCTCTATGTAGTTGTGTCTGAGAAAGCTGCTTCAATCTCTGTCAAGACAAGAAGCAGAGAAATATTTCAGAATACACTTCATGGCTTCATGTTGTGTTTGAAGTCTCAAGTAACAAGTCAGTCCCTTGATAAGGCATGACGGTGTCAACAGAGCACAACACTATGGAACCTTGATGTTCTCTGTGTCTGGGCTGTTGTGGGTCATTCTCCTGACTTGAAGCTAGAAAACTTCAGGGCTTTATGTCCACTCCAGTCCAAGATGCCTCTCCTCGGAATTGCTAGAGCTCCCATAATTTCATTAATCACTCCCTTGCTTTAGTATATTTGGAAAGCACCAGCTCCTCACACAGGAAGGAGAGGTTAGAGGAGGACATGAAACCTCTGAGTCTCAGGACCTGCCCTTTCCCACCACCCTCATTCCTGGCCCTCACCCAACTTGGGTTGGTTGTTTAACAGTGAGGCTAGGGCCCTGAACATAGCCACCTTGACAGGATAGACTGATCTTCCTAAGAATGCAGAGAGTGGGAAATTCAAGGAAAATTTTCTTTTAACCTCAATGGCTAGTCAAATGGCCAAGGTCACGGAGGAACATCCTCCCAAATCCAGAAGGAGTAATACAGATTTAAGGGAGTGGAATGCTTACTGAGGTGGCAGACAAGTGGAAAAGGGTATAATACAGGTGCCTTCCTAGAAAGAATCCTACCTGGAAGAAGCCTCAGTGGAGAGACTAAATTTCTTCTCAGATTTGACCAAATAGAGACCAACTAAAAGATGGGGAAAAGCATTTGTTACTTGTAATTTTAAGAAGCTGGATTGAAGTGAAAGTTGATAATAAAAATATACCTAGAAAAGAAGATATGATTCTTCAGTTTGTCAAACAAATGAGACAATAATATCCAATGTCATAATGTCGGCTGATATTTATTGAACACCAACCACAGATCCTCACCCCACCATCTGAGTTCCTACCGATGTTTCTTCCATTTCACAAATGAGAAAGCTAAGACCCTGAGGAGCTAAGGGACTTGTTCCACATGACTCAGCTCATGAGAATGGAGGGGGACTTGGGATGAGAATGCAGGGATCTGATTCCAAAGTCTGGGATCTTGCCCACACCTCTACAAGCTTAACCCTATCATATAGAGTTCAAGGAATCCGGGGGAAATTTAAGCAGGTGCTGAGGAGTAAAAGTTTCTATCTATATCTTTAATATGTGACTCTAGTTCTCTTAGAAAAGAAAGATTCCTCAGTGTCCACCATACAGTGATGGAAATTCCATCATATTGTGATGGAAAAGGTCCTTGGGATCACACACTCCCTTTGCTTTTATTCTTCATTCTCCTGATTTTCTTCTCCGACATGTAAGAGAACGTCATGCTTGGCCCATGAGTGGCAATCCCCTTGGCCTTTGCCTCTTACCAAATCACATCTAGTACTTATTGGACGTGGGCAGGACCATTCCTTGCAGCAAGGACAATGGCACAATGACATGACACTCCTGCACTCATACATGGCATTTGAGTCTGCTGCTATAAACCACTTTCCCTGAGTCTGATCATTCTCTTAAGTTCGACCTGAAATCCGAAGCTACAGGCATAAAGGGCCCTAGCTTATTTAATTTGACCATGAGACTCAGCCATGCTCTTGAGAAGAGATTCCTGCCTTAGGTAGGAGTTGTCTCTACATTCCTATTAGGAAGCTGGGATGATAGTCAGAATTTCAGGGGTGTTTACAGGGCATCAAAAAGAGTTTTCGGGGAAAGACGTGTCAGTGAAGGAGAACCTAGGTTATGAGTGAGAGTGGGGAAGATTGTACTTCCCTTTTGCCTCTGTAGTGGTAAGGATAAGGGAGAGAGGGCAGGACTGGGGAGAGAAAAATGTTTATAAGACAGATATAAATTTATGAGATTTCCAGAGTTCTGGTAACCACTAGACCACCCTTTAATTTCTGCTTGTTGCCTACTCTAATCATTGCCCAGCCATCAACAAAGAGCAACGTGTGGATGTTGGGTTGGGAATAATTTAGTAAAGCTCTGGTGTGGGTCAATGTCTGGGGTGAGAGTAGACAGAGGACTATAGAGCAAGGGGGAGGAGAAGTGGGCTTGGGTGAGAACAGTGTGCCCACCTCCTCCCAACTGGGGGCATGTGTTGACCGCACTTCTGGGTGGGAGCAGGTTGGAAGGGAGTGATGTTCTGGGTTGTGATGTCAGTTTTGATGTGACCTTGGATCACACTCAAGACTGTCCCCCCCCCCCCCCAAATCCCCATCTGAGGGTCTTTACCTTTCCAGGAACTTTGCCCCGAGTGGCCATTTCCTTTCCCCAAAGCATTCATTCCCACAGGGCCTAAAGGTTACACCTTAACCTTCTGGAGTAAATGAGTTCTTTTTTCTCCCATATCTCTCAGAAGCTAGTGCTGTGTGCTTTCTTACCATGTCTGTACGGGATGTGGCAAATGATTTGGTTTGGGGTAGGTAAGGGGGTGCTGCTGAATCATTTAGGAGAACCTCTAGTGTATGACTGCAAAATTGATGGGTATTTCTCATTATTTCTGTCTCATAGCTCAGCGTAGGTATAATGAAGTGTTGTGTTTGCAAAATATAATTCACACATCAGAATTCTTGTGTCACGTCCTCTCTCTCTCCTCCAGTCTTGATATGACATCTCCTAGTAGTAGGGCACCTACCTCCTGCACTGCTATTAAACTTCTATTTCTGACCAAGTACTAGGAAGTAGCACTGAAACCACATGTGGACAAAGCAGAAGATCTGGACCATTCTAGCCAGCCCTTCAAAGGCTGCACATGAGAAATCAGGCATTGCAGAATCCTGCTGGGCCACTGAGAGCATTTGACCAATGGAATTGCAACTGGATAATTTACTGAGATACCAAAGACTATTATTCTGTCTGTATTCTCTCTGGCTTAATTTGCCAGAACCTCCAGTATATGATTGCAAAACTCTAAACATTTTCAATGTTGCCTTGTCTCAGGTTCCTATGCCTGTAAAATGGAGGATGGATCTGTTACTGGACCACACTTAATTCATGAAGGCATTGAACTCCACCACTGAGGTTTTTAGGAGTCAGCTTTCTGGCCCTCTGGGCATCAAATGCTAAGACTTTAGTTGTGCAGCTATGAGCATCTTAAATACCTACACATATATACCTACTCATGAGGGACACTCGATAACTCCTGAGAAGATAATGGGGACCAGAATGAGTGGGATTAGCATTGGCTTGTGTCTTTGGCTTGGCCCTTGCCTCCCAGAAATCTCATCTTTCCAGAAGTCTCATGGGGGCAGGGAAGTTAGACATTTTTGTTGACCCCATAGAGGATATAACAGATAAGAGGAGGAAAGCCTTGTCCCAAGAGGGTGCCCACCCTGGGCTCTGCTGAGTGTCCCAAAAGGGAGGGTCCCCAGTGGTACACCAACTCCCAGCTGACTTGTGTAGGAAAAAAATGGGTGGGGGAGGGGTGTGCATCATGCTATCTTCAAATGGGCTGTTATCTGATAGTTGCTTTTTAACACAAATACAGTTTGGGGGACATCAGGGAAGAGAGAAGGCAAAGGGCATTACTATGAATCCACACCTCACTATGTTCCCAGGCATATGTGATTCATATATGTGATCTCACTGAATTCTCCACTCTCTGCATGGGCATTCTCAGGAATCACATTGTAAAATGAAACAGACCCAGAGAGATTAAGTGATGTGCTCAAGGTCACATGGTTACAGAAATTGTGTACACACACATACATGCACAGCACGCATGCATGCCCAGCTGCAAACTCTCTTTTGTATCACTCTAAGAGGTGGTGGAAGCCACAGCGGGCAGGGTTTAGCTCAGCAAAGGAGAGTGTTCTGACAGTCAGAGTTCTCTTAGAACGGCTGCTCAGGTGGCCCAGGAGCTTTCTCTCCACGGAATTGTTGGGAGAGAGGCTGGCACACAGATTCCTCAGGGGCCAGGGAGGTTATCTTGGGTGTAGACATAAGATCACTTAAGACTTCGCAGCTCTGAGCCTTTATGTCTCAGTTGGGAGCGACCTGTCCTGGAGCTTAAGAGCCCTGAGCTCCTGCTCAGTTATATCGATTTCTGGGTCTCGTTATCCTCCTCTAACAGAAGAGCATCGGGCTACAGCAGATGCTTTGTAAACATTGTTAGCCATAGAAATCTCTCCTCAAACGGGTTATGTGTGTGCCAAGGTAGCTTTTCAAAATCATCTATCCACACCTATACCTGTATCTATCCATATGTACATACACACACATATGCATATTTCATATATGATACACACTCAAATATCTGCCTGTCTGTGTGCATATATATTTGTGTGTGCTTGTGTGTATAATCCTGTATTTTTGTTTGTTTTGTTCCCTTCTTTTTCTCTTTCTGAGCATGATCTTGGAATATCTTTGCTTCAGGCGGATTTTCAGCCCTCAAACAAAAGCTGTGTGAAGTCAACTGTTCTCCCCATGTCACGGAAGTGGGCAAGATCATTAAGATATTCTGCTACAGAGGTCTTGGTGGCGATAAGATGTGAGAAGGCACGCCTGCTAGGGTGATGAGAACACAGAGGCAACCTTTACCACATGTGAAAATAAGTTTGGTGTGTGTGTGTTTTGGTCGGGGGACATTCATCTACTGCTGTGACTGGACTGAACTCTACAGCCAGATAAGCATCAAGATAAGGCACCCAGATAAGCACTAAGATCTGGGAGGGGATGGCTGCCCTGCATGCCCAGCTCCACTGACCAGGCCCAGGGAGCCCAGTGTCAACACAGAGGCTCTTATCACATATGTGGCCTCTAAGCTAAGAGCTGGCCAACTTTGAGGGTCACTGTGGCCTTGAATGCTAAGCATGGAGCAGTAACCATGGTGGCCTGTGGGTTGGAGGCTCTTCCCATTTTTCTGGCACCATGTGAGCCTCCCTGATCTGGTATGATTTAAGGAAGCTGAGGAAGTGTGGTATGTCTTCCATGTCAGAGTTTGTACTGAACTTTTTACCCATAGGTTACCCTAGATGTAAACCATAAAGAAATGGCAGCCCTGGTTGAGTTTTTCCTCCTTGTATCTCTCCTTCATCCGGAGGTGGGGCTCCACTGACCACAGTACTGGCATCTTCATTTCCAATCCCAAACACTGCTGTTCTGGAGACAAATGTGACAGTGCATGTGAAAACTGGAAGTGGTAAGACAGATGGATGTTGTTATTCTCCGACAAGATGATTTTCATTTGTTTGGATTTCCCCCGCAGATTCAGGACAATCTCACCAGCCTGGACGAAGAAGGAGACTTGGGGAAATTCTGATGAAAGTCCTTTGGGCTGTAAGATTCATGAGGGTAGGACTGGTGTCTGCCACGCCCACTTCTGAGCCTCCAGTGCCTGGCACATAGCAGGTGCTCGATATTCCTTTCTTTGCTGATTGATTGCAAAAATAGTGCTACTCAGTCCCTCTGCAAAGACTCCCTCTCTTACGTGACTGGCAGCTATAGCCCAGGTGGGCAGCAAACATCCTAGGGCAGAAGCCAGGTTACCACAGGTGAACAAGAGACAGGCTGAAAGGGGCCGAGGCTGTGAGTGAATGGTCTATGAGTCAATTCAAGCCCACAGGGGCTGTGGTGCTGGATGTTAAGAGCTCAGCCAGGAAGAGGTGTGGAAAAGCATCAAGCTGGGTGATAACACAGCAAGGGTTTGTGAGGAGAAGAGGATGCAGAAAACAGGGAAGAAATGTAAGCAGAGGCTAGCCTTCCCACAGCTGGTACCCAGTGACTATTGTTCAATAAATAAAAGAGAAATCAATCATTTCCATCTAGTTATTAAGGCCATGGCAGCCTTCCCCAAGAATCTGGGGGGTCTGTAGTCTTCCCCAAGAATTTGGTCAGTCAAAGAGGGGGCTCTCATTGATCTCTTTCTCCAGGACAGGAAGCTCTGGATCTTGGTGAAGACCTGGAAGGGTTCCGTTTTTCATCCAAAGGAGACAATGTGCTGCGTGGCATTGTTACACAGGAGGGGTCCCCAGAGCCTCCTGTATGCAGAGGAAAGGAGGACTGAGCTGGTCTCCATGTGGTCCTGCTCTCCCTATCTCCCTGGGGTAGGTGGTTTCTGTTTGGGTCTGCGTGGGAGATCAGGGGCAGTCCTGGGGTCCAGCCCTGGCCTCGAGTGTTCTCCCAGCTTGACCCTGGCCTGGGCCCTGCCCACTGAGCTTCTGTGAGGCTGTACCTCTGGAGTAGCTGCCTGGCTTTGCGCAGGCCGTGCTCTCACACAGGTGCGAGCCTGAACTCGGCTCCCTGGGGCTAATCCCCGGCTTGGGGCTGCAGAGACTTGGAGGAATGGCCACCATTTTCTTCACACAAAGGCATAGTGTAATACCCAGTATCCACGTGAGCGACAGTCATGAGGGGGTGCCTGTCTGTACTTACTGCTGTCAGTTGGGTTGGCTATTCTGAGGCAGGTACCCCAGGGGACATGATTTCCAAAGACAAACCTTCAGATGAGACGCTGTGTTAGTTTCCTATGGCCACCGAAAAAATTTCTCACCAACCTGATGGCTTAAAAGGGTGGAAATTTATTCCCTCACAGTTCTGGAGGCCGGAAATTCAACATCAGTTTCCCAGGGAATCTGTTTCTTGCCTCTTCCAGCTTCAGGAAGTGCATTTCTTGGTCCATGTCCTCTTCTTTCATCTTCAAAATACACAAAAATATAATTAAAGGAAATACCAATAAGCCAAGATAACAGGAAAAGAATAGCATTATCTAATATTCACCAGCCAGTTACAACCACCACCAACCATTTTGTGTACATTTTAATAGGCTTTTTACTATGCAAATTTGTATACTTCATAAAATAAAAAAGGGATAATGCTACACATAAGATTTTTCCCTTGTTTTATTGAGGTATAATTGACATATAGCACTGCATACGTTTAAAGTATACAGCACAATGATTTGATTTGCGTATATTGTGAAACAGTCATCACATGAATTTAGTTAACATCCGTCATCCTTCTAACATGGTTTGTCTTGGTCTCTGCAGTGCAGGGGGTGCTTCAGCCTCGGTCCTCTGTTCTAGGATTTTCTCAGTGGTGTCTTGTCCGTGAATAGTTGTTAGTTGTTCTTCTCATGAGGGGGAGCAAAGTCGGGAATGACCTATGTTGCCATCTTGGTGACGTTACTGTCACACACATGAGATTTTGTAACCTGCTATTGTCACTTGGTCATATATGAATGTCAGGAAACCCTAGTCATCATTTCAATGGCTGCTTCTATTTTGTCATTTGCATGTGATATATGAACTTACAACAATTTACTTACTGATGGCCTTTTTGCTTTATTTCAAGGTTGCTCTCATTTTTAAATTTTTTGCTAGTATATAGCACACTGCAATGAACAACCTTTAAGTACTTGTCTCATTTTCTGAGAATAAGTACATAAACTGGGTGTGCTAGTTCAAAGCATATTTGCATTTTTTTAACTTATTGCACACACTAGCAAATTGCTATCTAAAAGGATAGTGCCAATTTTTGTACTCAATATCAAAAGATTTCTATGGCAGTTTCTCCTCACCTATGCCCACACTGAGTACTGTCATTTTTTTAAATCTTTGCCAGTCCAATAGGCTAAAATGTTAACTTGATGTTTTAATAATTTTCTTTTTTGGGAGTGAGAGTATGCAAATAGTCAATTAAGGTTTTTTGCCTGGTTTTCTGTAATGTTCCTAAAAATCATATTTATGTTTATATCATACTCCATTATGTGGATATACCATAGTTAATGCTTTCCACTTTGTTATTTATGTTGTGTCTAAATTTTGACAATTTTAAATAATATTGAGATGAGCATCTTTATGCTCAAAGTTTGTTGTTTATTGTAGGCATGTGTGAACGTGAGTGTGTTGTGTGTTTGACACTCTGTTTTCAGGATATATTCCCAGTAGGAGAATTATTGAGTCATAATGTTACCGGCCAAGGGAGGTTGCTCACTGCAACACATGCCAACAGTCAGGAGGCAAAGTGCTAGGAGAGAAAGAATTTCTTTATTATAGCTTACTAGCAAGAGGGATGATGGTGGACTCACATCCAAAAGAGTCTTTTACAGAGCAAAGACTACACGCTGGTTATATAGGGGGTTGGTCTCCAGGTGGGGATGCTGGCTGGTGTCTGGGTGGGGCCTCCATCTGACCTCCAGGTGGGGGTGGATATCTGGTCCCAGTTCCTGATAGTCCTTTGTTTTATTGGATATGCATTAGAGAATGTAACAAGGCACTATACTCTGATCTTTCAGTTATTGTTGATGGTGGCTATCAGCATAGGCTCTTGCCCGGGGGTCATCATATTACTAAGGAACTCAAAAGAACAAAGTTATCGTCTTAAAGTAGCTGGGAGGCTTCACAAAATCTTCAGGGTATGCCGGGACTAGTTAATCAGAGGTCATTCAAAGTTACACTATGGTTTCTTTTCTACAATGTGGCTTCCCTTATGTCAACCTGGTGTTGACCTGGTATCAATATAATATAAACATTTTAACAAATGGCATTGAATTATTGAACTGTATCTCCTTTTTGCTGGGAAACTTGCTAAGGAAAGAAGAAGACATCCAGGCTACTGTCCCATTAACCACTCTCTGGTTCTTGCCCTGCCACAGTCATTACCACAGTGAAATACCATTTCATCACTGTGCTTCTCATCCCTGGGATCTCACCTTTACACAGGTAGATGGGGCCAGGGTTCCCATCAGGTGCCAGCAATCTATGGGGAGGAAGAAGAGGCTAAACCCCTCCTCATGAGGACGAAGGGGTGGGTGGGGGATTTCTCTCCCCTCTCTTGCTCCAAGCTTGGTCCCACGTCTACTGGGTCAGAACACTCCCCTCAGCAGGTTTCTCAGGCCTTTCTCTTCCCTTTTCCATTGCTTGTTGGCCTGACCATCAAACATCAGTGATCTGAAGTGGAGTTAGCCCCTTGGACACCCATAGATTTTCTAAGTGGTACAAGAATGCACCCAATCCAGAAAAGGGAATTTTTGAAGTTCAGGAAGAGGATAGGATCCCAAAGTCAGGAAAGAGTTTGCACACCAGATTGGATTAGCTTTTTGTAGGAATCCTCCTCTGAAGAAAACCAACCTGGGATGAATTTGAAGATTGCTCACTGAGGTTAAACTATCTTTTCTTTTAGTGGCAAGACTCCACTAAAATGTAGTCATTGAACTATTTTCTGTGATTTTGTGAGGTAAAGAATAACCGGCAAAATGATAGGGCAGTGACGAGGTGAAATAGTTCTAATTATGTCCTTCACATGAGAAACCGAATCAAGGTTGGTTGAATAAATACAAAAGTAACACCCTGACTTCCATCTTTAGTGATAGCAGCCCAGGTTATTTGAACCAATGCACTGAATGAAAAAAATTTAGGGGAAAAAACGGGGGAAACATCCTTTTTAAACCGTTGACAAACTGACAAGACAGCAAGGGACTGTCAGGTTAAATTTTGGATTTAATTCTGAAACCGGGAACGATAAGCAGAAGTCAAGACAACCTAAGCTGGTTTTGTCATGAAGGTATTTGCCATGTAAACAATTGGGCCTTCGGTTTTGGTGATTTCTTGGGGAAAGAGTGATAAAAGTGAAGGCCCTGGGTCCAATCAATATGGAGACTCAAGTAAGAAACTCTCCTCATGTTAATCTGGGGCCCCACAGGCCGTCCATTAGCATAACGGTGAGCAGAACTAAATCTACCCTCAACAGAGAAGAGAGCCTTGGTACTGAACAATGCAGGAAAATGGAGGAAAGGGAAAAGCAACCGGATTCTGAAAAGCTGTGACCAGGGACAGCCTTCCTGAAGATTTACAGATGAGATTCTCATTGGGTCTCCAGCAGTGGTCTTGATTTTCAGGTGGATTAGAAGGGAAGTGCCACCCGGGGCCAGGCAGAAGAAATTGCAAATCCTCTCTGAAAAAGATACCTTTATTCCAGGCCTTGGGAAGCCTGCCACCCTTGGCCTGTACCCACCACACATACAAAATCTTTTAAAAAGTATCAAGCTGCACATAGTCAAAATACCAAAGTACACATGAAAACGTGACACCGTGAATGAGAGCCAGCAGAAATAACTCTTAGTAGGGACAGATCAGCAACCATGTGCTTGAGATTTTGGAATTATCTTGCACATATTATAATGCAATCTTAAAAATGACTGGAGGGAACAGGAAAATATGAAGTGTCATTACTGAATGGATAAAACACTAGACAGAATTTCCAAATATAAAAAATGAAATTGTTACCGAAAGCAAAGTGGGTTTCCTCCTGGCCAGTGAAATCAGACTCTCCACCAGAAGGAGCTGACTCACATGTTAAGGTGTATTTGCAGCAAATGGGAGACCATGAGGAATCATTTCTGGAGTCATGGCGTCCCCGAACAAAGGGAAGCAGGGACTTGTATTTCAGTTGGAGAATGGGAGTTCCAAAAGGGAGAGGTGGATGGGTCTGGCCCAGTGGTGCAGGGGTTAAGTTCACACGTTGTGCGTGGCAGCCTGGGCTTTGCCGGTTCCGATCCTGGGTGTAGACATGGCACCATTTCTCAAGCCATGGTGTGGCAGGCGTCCCACATAAAAAGTAGAGGAAGATGGGCACAGATGTTAGCTCTTTCTCAGCAAAAGAAGGAGGATGGGCAGCAGATGTTAGCTCAGGGCCAATGTTCCTCCAAAAAGAAAAAAAGCACAGTGAGCACAGGGTATTTTCTTGCACAGCCTCAGATGGGAAACATGCTTCCACATACTGCAGGTTAATAAGGCCTAAGCTCCTCCTGGAGAGATGTTAGCACTTAAAATAAGGCCAAAGTCATAGGCATAGGTCTCCTAGTGAGGTTTGATCTGGTTCAGGGTGATTGGTTGCATCTCCTTAACATAACAAAAGGGAAGAAAAATGATTTGGAAAAACAGTTACATGCTTTCAACCCCCACCTTGAATTTCTCAGGGTAATCAGTCCTGACAAAATAACAACATTAAAAACGAAGTGGGTGGATTTGCTTGCACATTGAAGACAACAGAAAAGAGGATTCTTGAGAGGAAGAAATATCTGAAGAAATTATTAGAGTACGATACAGCAAAAACAAAACTAGCCTAGTAACTAGACACTATTAAAGAAAAATGAACATTGTTTATGTAAAATGATAATCACAATTTCCAAAGTGTTAACAAAACAGGCTGGAATTAAAATCCACAATTTTGAGAGAAGGTAAATGAGATTAAATGTCCTGCATTTCCTGCATTTTCAGGGAGAAGGGTAATCCTACTGATTAAATTTATTCTTTGATAAGTTGTGGAGACATCCTGTACTTTTATGTAACCGCTAAAATAATATAAGCAATGTATAACCTCCAAATAGTAGAAGGGAAAAAAGGAAAGGTAAAAAGGAATCCATGCAAGAAAAAGTAAGAAAGAAGAGGGAAAAAACCCATAGAATAGTTGGGAGAAATACATAGCATAAAGTCAGAGCAGACTTAAAAGCAAATGTATCCATAACTACGTCAAATGTAAGCATCCTGAATACGCCAGGTACAATTCAAAGGATATCAAGGCAGCTGTGAAAACAAACATAAATGTGTGCTCTGTGCAATAGACAGGTCTAAAAAGCTGAACGTAAGAGAAAGGAAATGGATCTACCATTATTGACAGTAACCGTAGAAAACCATTGTAGGTGTATAAATACCAGAGAAAAGTGACTTCAAATCAAAAGTGTCTGTGAAGAGAAATAGGGTCCTTTCACAACGATAAACAGATCAATTCATCAGGAGGACAAAATGATTTTACACTTTAATGCACCTTTTATCTGGCCAGAAACTGTATAAAACGAAAATTGAAAGAACGGCAAGGAGATAAATAAACCTACCATCACCTCAAGAATTAGTACAGCAAGTAGACCACAAAAAAATTCCATAAGGATATGGATGATGTAAAGAGAACAAGGAACCAACTGGATCTAATAGCAGATTTAGAACATTGCATCCAATATTAACATATTCTAAAAATACACACAAAACATTTGCCAAAATTGGTCATATATTGGGCCATAAAGCAAATCTTGAGAAACTCTAAAGTGTAAATCTTTGGAATGTTTTCTGGCCACAACATAATTAAGCTAGAAATCAATAAAATGGTAAATAGAAAAATCCTCTTAATATTAGAAACAAGAAATACACTTTTAAACAACCCACAAGTCAAAATAAAATTTAAAAAGAAACAGAACATGTTTGGGGTTGAATAATAACAATAACAGTAGTTATTAAAAATTGTAGAACACAGCTAACGCAGGTAGAGAAAAATTTATAGTCTCAAAACTCACATATCACAAAAAACTGAAATTATTGAGGTGATCATATAACCCCAGGAATTAGGAATTGATAAGTGAATAAATTCAATAAAGCGGGACGAAGAAATAATAAGCAGCAAAAGTTAATGAAATAGTAGGCAAAGATACAACAGAGAGGTTTAATAAAGCAAATATTAATTATTTGAAAAGGCTGATAAAATTGACAAGCCTCTGGAGAAACTAATCATGAAAAAATCAGAGGAAGTGCAAATATTTAAGATCAGGAACTAAAAAGGGAATATTTTTACAAAGCTGCAGACCATTGAATGATAAGACAAGAATATTATGAAAAACTTTATGCTAACACATTTTAAATTTTAGACAAAATAGAAATATCACTGCCTAACACTTTCTCGAGAAGGAATTGCCACCTTAGGTAATACTGGAGCTATCAAAGAAATTGCATCAGCCCTAAGAAATTTCCACATAGGGAACTGACCTAGATGGCTTCCCTGTTAATTTCTACCAAAACGCAAGGAAGGAAAACTGTGAATCTACAAATGCTTCCAGAAAAGAGAAAAAGAAGGCACGCTACCATCTCGTTTTATAAGGCTGGCATAATCTTTAAACAAATAACAGGATAAGAAAGGAAATGTGCAGGTCAACCTCATGTACAATTAATAGACACAAAACCCTAAACAATATCAACTCTCAAAACTAGTCCAATAATATAGAAAGGTTAAAGCATCACAGGCAAGTTAAGTTTTCACCAATAGTGTAGGTCTCATTTAAACTTAGAAAGATCGACAATGCAATTTGCCACACAAACAGATCTAAGAGAAAAATCATATCATCTCACTAGACAGAAGGGCATTTGATAAAAATCAATATCCACTCATGATAACAAAGATAACTTATCAGACCAAAACAGAAAGAAATTTCCTGAATCTAACAAATGGTATCTGTAAAACCTACAGAAACCATTTATCCAACCCCTACTCTAGGAAGATACCTAAGGTTTCCATCTTTTCCACAAGATTGCAAGAAAGCTCTTCCCTCTGGGCTGCTTTGCGCACAGTGTGCGATCTTGGTGTTCTCCAGCTCTTTCCCTTGGGCAGGCTTGAGTCTGAGAATGACCCCAAGTGGATCCTTTCAGGAAGTGTATGGAGATTCAAGGGGGAGAATATGAAGAGTAGATCCGAGGGAGGGAGCAGGGCTGGGCTGCAAAGGGGAGGGTTTGCAGCCCTGCTGGCTCTTTTTCTACCTTTAATGCCCCTTCCCTGGGCCTGATGCTATGACTCTGAGGTTGTTCCTGTATTTGGAGCCCTGGGTTCTCTTGTTCAGGGGAGATCATCAGGGCACAGAGGCCGAGCTCCTCTCCTGCCCTGAGAGGGCACACCTGCAAACCACTGCTAAGTAGTGGGTCCAGGAGAGAGAGAGGTCATTGTGATGGTCCCTCACTGAGCTGGACACGGAAAAAGCTTTGGCTTCTCCAGGTTTTGGGCAACAAGAGTCAGAAACTGCTGGATACAGTATGGGGGTAGCAGCTTGGGCTCAAAGGACCTGTTCATTTTTAAGAAAAACTGAGAAGGAAGAACTGATATTCCCAGTTATTCTGGGATATTGTTCCCTGTGGATAACCCCCTTTAGGCCCTCTCCCCAGGAAGAGTTTGTTCCTTAGTCCTTACTGGCCAGGACCAGACTCTCTCAGTCACTCTCTAACTTACTGATAAAGCCCCTTTTCCTTTCATGATTAAACCAGCTGGACGCACTCTCTCTCTCTGTCTCTCTTTCTCTCTCTCTTCTTTTTTCCTCTCACTTGATGCCCCATCTCTACTAGTTGCCCCTTCATTTTTGGTCTTGAATAAAAGAGTAAGCTCCATGAGGCATGGAACTTGGTTCCCCGAGGGACAACTGAGGAGCCAGATCATATCAGCCAGAGGCTACAACCTCATCCCAATGTCCGTTGTGCCACAGATGAAAGACAGCAAATGCCAAAACATTCACACTGCTGAAAGCTCACTAATTTGTGGATTTCACGCTTCCAAATCCTATACAAGGTTTGCTCTTGCTTGGTTCAGAAACACTGTTCTTTACAAATGCAGCTCTCTCTTAGCAAGCAATCAATTCAGATTTTGTTTCAGACATTGAATGCTCCTCTCTTCCTGTGACACACTTTGCAATTGTTCTGGAGAAGTTCCGTGTGCTGACTAAGTTTGCTGAGAAGCTTGCCTTTTTTTCTTAGCAGCTTGCTGTGAAGTAGTGGCCAACTGTCATAATGTCACATATCTCATTGCATTGCATCTTTCCTTGACCTAATCCTTTTTCCTCACAATCGTTGTCAGCCTTGCACCTCCCAAATAAATTGTTCCCACCATAATCTTTGCTTCAGGCTCTGCTTTCTATAGGAGTTACAACAGAACAAAGTGGGAAAGTACCATTTTTGGCATTTCTTCCTTGTATCTCAGGCTGGAAGTTCAAGTTCAGAAGGAGTCTTCTCATAAGTTCCAAACAAAATAATCCTCCTGGATATCCTTCCATTACACTCTTTTCTCCACGTGGGATTCCCCTCTGGCAGTCTTGGGATATTTCTCCCCTCTGTTTAACCACAGTTTATAATGGAAGGCCTTTTCTTATTCCTTTTACAAGGAGTTTCTGGGAAACGGACCAGAAATTTCACCTACCTGCTTTCTATTTAGGTAGAGTAAAGCCAGCATGGCAGCCTTACAAAAAGCATTCTGAGATCCTCAGCCACACTGAGGGAAGGATGCATTACTTGTTCCTTCCAAACGCAAAGCATCTCGTGGGGAAAATGAGACGTCTATATTAGCAAATACTTTAGTAACAGAAGAAGAGTTGGGGCTCAGTCCCACAAAGTCACCAGAAAAAAAACTATTGGCCTCAAAAGAGGTTGCATTTTCTTCCTCTCTTCCACATACTTCATTCTTCCTGTTTTACAGTTGTGTGATTGTCTAACCAGAGAATGACTAAAACAACCAAAGAATAACTGGATGTGCTCTGTGGCTGCTGGATGACAACCTTGGGAGCAGTGCACATGGAGAGCTTTATTGAATGTTGTCAAAAATGATGGAGATGATAAGACATGATGCAAAACAGAGAAGATGTGGACTTTAAGATGGGATGGATGTGGAGTAGTAAGGAGAAGGTGGTGAGAAACAAACTGATAGTTTATAAGTTATTTGGTAGGTACTCAGAAGACTCTTGAAGAATCAGTGCTGGAAAGCAGAATGACTTTCCAGGAGCTTCTTGGGATCTCCAGAGTACCAGCCTTGGACGTATCTCTTAAAACTGACTAGTCAAAAATTAGCACATTTTCACATTTTTTTCAATCCGTGCAACAAAAACATGATCCATGACTTTTTCTGTTTCTCTATAGATATTTCATTTCTGGCATTTGCTCTCATCTTCTTTGCCTTTTTTGGATGGCTTTTAGATGGTGTGATGTGCAGCCCCCTTCTTGTAAATCACCACCTTCCACCACTAAGTTTCATTTCCAGGAACATGGCATTCTAGAAGTGAAGACCAATTGTGTAATCTTAGTATTGACCTTTGAAATAAAGACTGAATTTTTGTCTTTAGGAATTCCAGTGAACTTCCTCTTTCCTAAGTGATTTCCATTCTCATCTTTCCTTCATTATATAAATCGACTGTATGCCCCACACCTGATGCGCCACGTCAATATTCTCATCTGAATTCTCAATTCCGAAGCAAACTCTAGCCTGACTCAGGAGAGGAGGGTATATGATATACTCAGGAAAACCTGCGACAGGCAGACAATGGAGCATTGTGAGTGGGGTGCATATGTGCTAACCCTGTGCCATGGCATCCAGATGGAAGGCAGACATTCCAACGTGGCCTAATCAGTCATAGTGTAACCTTCACACTCCTTTCAATGCCCTAAATTTAATAAGAATAAAATTATCCCTTGAAAATCTGTCATCGAGAAAATTCAAAATGCTGGGGGGATGAATTAAGGCTGAGAACTCCTTTTGATTAGCCAATAACCATAAACTTGCAGTTGTCTGCTGTCACCACAAATCACCCTTCTAAGATCTTCTGTGTCGGAAGAGCTGTTGATTCTTCACACTTGCCACTAGGTAACCTCATAAAGAGAAAACCACAGTGGGCCTTCGAGCAAAAACAGAGATGTGACTTCCTGCAAATTCTGAACCTTTCCATTGTTTGAGCCGGTATGGGGAAGCCAACTCATAGGACCACTGGAGAAAAACTCCCTAAGGGAAAGGTTTTATATAATAGAGATGGAAATGGAGTGTCCAAGACCAGGCAATTCTCTCATTCAAAAAGATATGTTTGGTACTTTCTCTGTGTGTGGTACTCTACAAAGCCCAGGAAATCAGACGGTGGCACTGACAGATTTAGTTTCTAATCTCAAAGAGTGAGTCATACATTAGCCAAGTATACATACATGAATATGATTACGAACAGCGGCAGGTGATCTGACAGAAAAACAACTATAAGAGAACATGATAGGTTAACCTGCCCTTTTCAGGAGATAGGAAAGACCTTCCTGAGGCAGTCATATTTACCAGTCATGCAAACGTACAGTTGAAGATGGAAAGTATTCTTTGATATGTCCAAGTAATTATCTTGAGATGACCACACACCTAGAGTTCTGGGTTACCCGAGCATTATGAGAAATAATGAGGAAAATTAACCTTTTGACAAAAGTTAATTTCTTCTATTTTCCAGAAAATATGTGGAATTCAAAGGCAATAGACAGAAATGAGTAAATTGGAGTATTTGGAAACTTAAGTCTTAACCAAAGGCAACAGCATAATGCATAAAACAATTATGGATTGGGAGACAATATTTACAGTGATCTGTTGAAAAATAGCATCTAGAATATATCAAGAAGTCTTGAAATTCCTTAAGGAAAACAATGAAATGTAAATGTGAAAGTGATACAACAAACAACTCACAGAAGAGCAAACTCGAATGGCTAAGAAATATTTGAAAAGACGATTTGGTGGTCAGGGAGTGCTAATAAAAAGCACAGTGATTCACCGCTTCACACCTAGTAGACTAACACAAATTATTAACCTGTATAATACTAAGTATTGTTGGCAGCGTTAACTGGAACAATAACTTTTGAAGCAACTGAGCAATTTCCAAGAAGAGTGAAGGTACATACTGTCTCTAACCCAGCCTTTCAACTTCGAGGATATACCCTCATATCCCTAGAGAAATTCACATCACAGAATGCTCATTGCAACCTTTTCCTATTAGCAAAAGATTGGAAAAAGCCTAAATTTCCTAAGAATGGATAAATAAATTGTGTTAAATGCATACATTGGAATATATGCGTCCCTTAAAATGAATGAATTATACTTCCGTGTATCAACATGGAAAAATCCAAAAAATATATCATTGATTTGTTTCTCCCAGGGAGGGAACCAGGATGACTAAGGAGTCAGAGGTGAAAGGAGTAGTTTTACTTTTTAATGCTTTTGAAACCTAAATTTTACACCAAGTAAATATATTTCTTTCTTAAAAAATGCAATTCATTTTTTAAATGTTAAATAATAAACAGTTTGCAGAGTGCTGGTATAGGATAAACTACTTTTTTAAAGTTTAAAAACAGACAAAACTAAGAATGACCAGCTTACTCCTGCTCCCCTCATTGTTTCAAAACCCAGACAGCTCACAGTTTAGCTCAGATGGAGTCTAGACTTCCCCCGAGGTTTCTAAACCTTAGTACTGCACTGGCTGGGAACAAAAGCTCTTGATTTTCTTCCATTATTTGCTTCTGACAATAAAGACAACAGGGGAAGAAAAATATAGGTGGACCAGTGAGATAGCAGACTCTACACAAGCAGAGAGAGTCTGGGGCCCCTGAGTTCTGACTCACCTTCCGCCTCCAAGGGCAAACACCTGGCCTGTGGAGCAGCTGCTGCCCTGGGCAGGATTCTGGGGAAGCCCAGCTCCTCTGGCTGAGCTTGACATCTGTTCTCCTTCCTTCTTCAAGACCGTTTACTTCCTTCTGTCAGAAAATTATCACAATGTGATGGCTGAGTTAGAACAAGGCACTTTGCTGAAATCTGTTGTATTCATTATTATAATAAATACATAAATTGGCTAATGTCTACAATGCAAGCAGTTCAGATCTGTAAGTCCTGGTGTGTCTGAATTCATCTCTCTACTAAAGGGGAACTGACCCTTCTCTTGGGCCCCTCCAACTGGTGGATAAGGTCTCAGCTGGAATGCTCAGTTGACAGTCTCAGATCGCAGGGCTCAGTCTCTTCTCTAACTATTAAGTCCCTCCTCTTTGTCTCCCACTGGCCTAGACTTTTCCTTCCCGTTGGAGGCTGAGCCAATCTTCAAATTTCTTAGCGAAGCCCACGGAGAAGAAAATATTCCTTTTCTGAACCCATTGAATGTCTATTGGATGTCCTGATCTTCTGCTGATATCTCATGATCTCTAAGGCCTGGGGCTTCTGTGTCATGACCTCCCAGGTCAGAACCAGGTGAGTGTTGGCTTATGTCCCCCTGGGCCTGCTCACAGTTCTGCCTGCTCGGGAACCTGCTCTTGCTTCTATCAAGGCCCATGTGCCTTCTAATTGGGTTAGTGTTCACGTTTCTTGAGTGTCTGAGCCCTTGAGGTGAATTTGAACTTGATATAGAAAAGGTTTAATGTCCCAGGAGGGAGATTTCCCTAATGTATACTCTTCAGGTGACCCTGAACTATCCCTGCCCCATTTTTCTCCCTCACTTCATTTAAAAGCTGTCACTGTTACTCTTGAAATTCATAGCACTTGTGGTAGGCAGAATCCTAAAATTAGTGCCAGTGACTCTCACCCTTGTGTCGTCTCCTCCCCTTTGAACGTGTTTCGAATTGGTGAATATAATGAGATATCACTTCCATGACTATGTGTGGTAAAAGAGATGATCTTGGTGTGCCTAACCTAATCACATGAGACCTTCAACAACATAGCATTGTCTCTAGCTGGTTAAAGAGGATGAAGTTTTGGAAACTCCAAGGCTGAGGAGGATTTGATCCTGGCTTGAAGATTGAGGGGCCCATGTGGCAAGGACTGAGGGTAGCCTTTGGAAGCTGAGAGCTGCCCCCTGATAAGAGCCAGCCAAAAGATGGGACTCTCAGTGCTACAACTGCCAGGAACTGAGTCTTGTCAACATCCTGAATAAGCCTGGCAGCTGATTCTCCTCCAGATCCTCCAGATGAGAGCCCAGCCTGCCTGACATCTTGACTTTGGCCTCCAGAGACCTTGAGCAGGAACCCAGCTAAGCCTGCCCAGACTTCTGATCTACAGAACTATGAGATAACAAATGGATGTTATTTTAAGTTGCTAAATATGTAGTAATTTGTTACACAGCAATAGAAAATAAATACAGCATTAATCAGAGATAATCCACATGAGAGGAAATTGATATCTTTTTAGGACAAAGCAAGGTGGAGAAAAGGGGACATGAAAGAAGAAGACAACCATCACCTCCCCTGGAATGTGATCCTGAAGAAATTCTGCGCTCCTCCTACATGAACAGATGCCATTTCCTTTGAATCCTGTCTTTTTCCTTTCCTTTTCTCCATTTTTTCTCACACCTCCATTGAGATTGTGTACGTGAGATTGTATATGGAGTGTGCTTGAATGTGTGAAGAAGAGATGTGGGTTGACGGATTGGGAGTATTACATTCTGAAGCAAACAAGCTCTCCCTCCTGTTTTTTGGTCCAGTCCAGCTTTCTCTTCTTAGAGAAACTCTGGGGGAATCAGCACCTCAGTGAGGTGGGAGCTGTGAGCTATTGAGGGCCTTGTGCCATAGGAATGGGATAATGATGAGCAGATGATGTGTATAGAGCACCTATTCTTCATCAGGTACTGTTTTAAGTGCTTTATATGAACTCGTTCAATCCTATAACAATCCCAGAAGTTGTAGCATTCTTATCACTCTTTTACAGTTGAGAACACAAAGGCACAGCCAGGTTAAGGAACTTTTCCATGGCTGCTTTTAGCTGTTGGTGGAACCAGGATTCAAGCTTAGCTGCCTGACTGTAGAATGTGCACCCACTACATGGAAGATCTTCATCCAAGTCAAAATTACTTTGGGGAAAGTGTAATGTATTGCATGTATCCTTGTGAATTACAAGCCCCCCTGACCCTTCTCTGCACCAGCCACATGGTGACTGTCTTCTGGTCCCCTTAGAGCTGCCCTCAACTCAGGACAAGTTCAGATCTCCTGCACCTCCTAAGGGAGGTGGTGAGAAGGAGTCGTCTTGAGTGATTTTCTTGCATTGAGAGTATCCTTGAGCAGCCTTCAGAGTTAAATTGGGAAAGAAAAGTCTCATACAGAAGGTTATATAGCTCACCTGGGCCCCCACAAGTGGCCAGGCCATTAACGAGAAACATCAGGTCAAGGAATGAAGGAGAAGGTGGTGAGGTGGTGGGTCTGAGGGCCATGGAAACTTGCCACTGCTTGGACCTACTTCCTGAGATTCTGAGGGAGAAAGCTCCTGCTGAAGTCCAAGGTGGAGAGCCAACTCTGCCCCTGCAAGTAATCCAGAGAGATCTCTGCCCCATGTCCCTCACCCAATGAAAACAACCTCCTGGTGGTCTCAGAGCAGGCTGTCTATCATTGGCTGGGGAGACACCATAAGACTAGAGATGTTTAAGACACTGTGGTGAAGAAGTAAGATGACAGTCTTGTGGCTTTTTCCACTAACTCTTCAGCTGTCACCACCCGAGGACTTGGTGCGTTGGGTGGGCAGATTTCTTCCTGTGCACAACCTCAGGTCTAGTCACATGAGTCTCCTCCCTGGTGACAAAACCACCACACCAAAACACCTCGTACAGCTCCAAGCTCTAGCAGTGTCCTGTTACATATACGTTGCAAATCTGAGCATGCAATTTCACTCCAGAGTCCATACTCGTCTGCCTTAGGAGATGAGTTTTATTATGATCCCTCAACCAGCCCCAAGGACTTCCTGGCTCATGTTTGTGGAGAAGGCTGGGAAACCCAGTGTCCCACTTTTAAAAAGGAGAATGTTTTTCTGTCGCTGACATTGCTGGTCACCTGCCCCATATCCATCTCCCCTTCTTCCTCACTGAAGAACTCCAGTTTTGCTCAGAGCGGTAATGTACCCAGCTACACATACTCACCCTCCCACTCATTTGTATGTAGAGGTTTACAGATGACACAATTCTAGCCCAGGAAAGTCACTGCCAGTGTTTCTAGGAGAGATTTTTCAAAGGGCAACTTCTCTTTCACCTTTTGTCCCTTCCTTTCATGCCTGGAGAAGGAGTTCTACTTATGACGTATGGCTATGGGATGATAAGAGTGAAGACTTCTCCCTCCCTCAATCTTCCTTTTACTAGTTTGCTTTCTTCCCATCACAATGTCTTATTTCCAATCTGATTTTCTGGCTGCAGAATAGCCACTGATGCTCTGATGAAGCCCTCTCTTGGATTCACCCTCCTATCACACCTTCCAGAGGAAGTCACTTAATGTGCGTGAATGCTGTAGAGGCCCAGGGGATGGGAGGAGACTGCACAGAGAGAGCCGTGTGTCAGCAGTAAACTGACTGTACTGAAGACATGTGACCAGAGAGAGGTCTCCAAGCCTCCAGGCTTCAGCCATGTTTCAGACCCTGGAACTATATGACATGACCCTGGTGTGAAGTTAGTCTCAAGAATGGCTAACTAAGGTTAAGTTCCCTGCCAGCTCAAATGTATGGCAGGCACAAGTCAAAATTACATCAATTGATAGAAACAAAGAGAGGTGATATATTTCAAATGCTGGGGTTTTTAAACTTTATACCTATACTCAATTTTGAGTGCCAAGGTATGCTTTATATCAATGTGACACTTAGTAGTGAAAAAAATCATTGGACAATATAATAGGATCTGCAAACTAATAAGAGAGTTGAGCAATGTTGCTGGATATACAATAAGTGTAAAAAAAACAATTAGGTTCTAGGCACCTACAGTAGATAATCATAAAATATACTTATAAAAAAGGATTTTGTTTACATTAGAAACAAAATCTCTAAGATATTTAGGAATAAATAATAGGTGTGAGAATTTTTTGGAGAAAATAATTTTTAAAAAAGGAAAGGAAAATAAATGGTGAAATATACTTTGCCTTTGGATGACATGATTCGATATTCCTAAAGATGTCACTTCTCTCAGAATTAACTCACAGATGCAATAGCATTCTCATCAAAAGCCCAAGAGAGTTTCAAGCAACTTAACAACTTGTTTTTAAAATTTAAATATAAAATTAAAATGCCTAGAAGACCCAAGAAAAAATTGAATAAGAATAAGATGAGGGCTTACCTTACCAAATATCAATATTTGTTACAAGGCTATAGTTATTAGGACAATGCAGTATTTATGCAAGGATTAAAAAAAATGGGGGGCTGGCCCAGTGGCACAGTGAAGTTTGCACACTCTGCTTCCACTGGGAGGGATTCACGGGTTCAGACCCCAGACTCAGACCTATACTTGGTTCATCAAAGCATGCTGTGACAGTGTCCCACCTACAGAACAGAGGAAGACTGGCACAGATGTTACTTCAAATACAATCTTCCTCAAGCGAAAAGTGGAAGGTTGGCAATGGATGTTAGCTCAGGATCAATCTTATTCATCAAAAAAAAATTTATAATAATAAAGAAAAAATAAAAAAGACCAGTGGAAGAGAGCAGAAAGTTCAGAAAAAAATATTCTCACATTTCAACTCCGTAGATGACAGAAGCCTAAAAAATTAGTAGAGAAAAGATGGACTCTGATCAATGGTGCTGGACAAGCAGTTATTCATGTGGGGAAAGTTAAGTTGCATCCCTAATTCATACCATCACTAAATAGAAATAAAAGATTATTAGAGACCTGCATGTAAGAAACAAATTTTTAAAAGTGTAAAAGAAAATGTAGACTATATTTTTGTTCATAAGGTAGCGACGTTTCTTTAATGAGATGAAAAAGGCACAAAACAAAATGGAAAATACTAATTTATTTGCCTAAGTGGAAAAAACAAAGTCTGCACAGCAAAGAAACCGGAAGGAGGACTGGCCTGCTCAGGTCTGTGGCCCCCACGGCCCATGGTAATGTAGCTTTCTCCCTCCACTTCAAAGGTGATGTAAGGAAGTCCACGTGCAGCACGCTGTTGGCAGCACCTGCCTCAGAAGCAGCAGACGACAGATGTGGCTGCTCTGGGAACACATGGCAGAGAGGAGGCAGCAGAGCAGCTTGCTCTCAGACCTTCTACTCGTAGGCGGGGGACTCACCTCCTCTCTGCATGACAGTGTGGCTGTGTGACTGAACTCCCCAAAACGTTCTTCTGGGAGGTACAGAAAACTTAAGTTTACCACTCTGGGGTAGGGAGTGCCTTCTATTTCAAGTCTTCTTCATCTCATTAACCCAAAGGATAATTGTTACCCTCCTTCCTACCCCAAAACATCATTTATTGTAATCTAAGGTTTAGGGCGTTTATCTGAAACAGGAAATATTGTCAAACTGGTCAATCATGCAGGCACAAGTCACGTGGAAAACTTCCCAGCTTCATGCCAGGAGCAAAACTCCTGCTTCATAAACTTGTGTGACATCTAAATCACTACAATGTTAAATATTATGTTAAAAATTATGAAATTTTCAACATGGACCAGTCATGCTCTCAGATGGCTCCTCTCATGAGCTCTCATGGCCTTGAGTTACCAGGAGCTGGGGGAGCTCCACTGGGCTGCAGCCCCTGGGCAGAGGAAAGGGGTCCCTGTAGCGGTCTCAGGAGGTGTCAGTTGTCTGCGGCCCCTCACCTTCCCCAGAAGTGAGCAGCCATCAGAACAAAGTCCTGTCACACGAAGACACTGCCACATCTACTGGGCATCTCCTCATCTATAATCTGAATCCATGCCATATAGGGGTGGGAGTGGGGCTTGGCCTCATCTCCACTGATGGTGTCCTCTGATAGAAAAGACTGGAAGATGGGCTTTCTGGGAGTGGCTGTGGTCAGGAGGGAAGGCTCTGAAAGGCTGTGATTGAAGGTGGGGTCTACAGTGCCCTGCGGACATCGGGGGAGAGTCCTCCCAGGTTCTCCATGCAGTAGAATAAGCTTTTCTGAATGTCAAGCCTGAGAACCCGCTGTGAGAAAAGAGAGGATGGTGCTTGCTGTCCCTGCCCTACTTCAGAGGATGCATGGAGGAGATAAAAGCTGTCTTCACGATGGTGGAGCCAAGAGGATTGTGGACAGGGCTCAGCTAAGCCTTCTGTCTCAGTGAGTCTCCTAAGCCCTCTGAGCCTCTGCTAATGTCTCAACTGGTGCCCGTATCTAATAATCTATCCTTGAGTTTATGGTGCTGGATTTTCTACAACCCTCATGTCCCAGGCTCTAACCCAGCCTAGGATCTCAGTAGACATTTTTTGGCTGAGTGAATGAATGTCCTTCACTTAGATTTAGGCTTAGGTTTGGTGGGGATCTTGCTGGTGGGACTGAAGGTCATTGGCCTGGAGAGGGGACACTGTGTGGAGCAGCCAAAGGCCTGAGACAGCAGGGGGAGGTGGGGCTGAAAATGTGCTGCCCAGGAGGGCAGCAGAGCCACGGCAACGGGGCGCCGTGCATGCAGTGATCCAGCCCCTTCAGAGATCAGCTGCTCCCTGGACTTCTCTCCTTGGCGGGGGTGAGGGGATGAAGTTACCAGGAAATGAAACTGAATCTTAAGCTGGGTCCAGGACAACTCTTATTACCACACCCGATTTTTCAGAGCCCCCATTTCTTGGGTTGGAGTGAAGGATTTTAATTACTTGTCATTTGTAGCTTCCCTTCCTCTGCCAAATGACTTTCTATGAACAACCATCTTCCCAGGTGATAAGAGACAGGCTTACACACTAAACCTTCTAGTGAACACCCTTCCATCCTGCAATCCTTTTGAGTGTCTATGAAGCATCGGAATTATTAGTGTAGGTTTGGGATAGAGGCTGGCGTGTAGAAAGTTCTTGGGCTCAAACTGAGGAAAACCCCTGACTGTGCTGGGCAGAAGGGTGAGGAGTCCAGAGGGTTTTGTGAGATGGGCTGGAGTTTGTGGAATGGGGATGGTCGCTCACATGTCTTAGCCTCAGGAGGCAGAAAAAACACTAACAGAAGCAGGCGTGTCTGCATCCTTCCTGAAGTTCTGCCTTCAGAGCTGTTGGTATTACTTCTTTCCAGATACACAGTCCCCAAGGTGAAGGCAGGAGTGGTGGCTCAAGATATCGCAGACCTCCTAGACCTTTGGTCCTCTGGTTTTCTTCTGTCATCTGCAATGTGGTTTGTCAAAGAAGTTCTCTGGATTGGTTTAGGTGACAGTAGCACTGTCACCAACCACACTTGCACTCCCAGTGCTGAGTCACAGCGTGAAAGCAAGAAGAAAGAACAAGAAAGTGAAGCCTGTGCTGCAGCCAGCAGAGAAGCTGGACCCGGAAGGCCCTTGGTGACTGAATCTAGAATGTCTCCATTTCTTAGCTCTTGGCTCTTTTTCCATCCTGATGAAGTCCTGAAGAACTATTTAGGAAGCTTTCTCCAAGGAGATGAGTGAGATGGCTCCTGCCCTTGAGAAGACGGTGGTCACCTTGAGTAGACTGAGAATCTGTGGTTAGAGTGTAGGCCTGTAGGGGCTGTGGTGGGGGTCAGCCTTGTGGTGGGACATCCATTCTGGACCTGCCTTAGGAGCGTGTAGAGCTGGCCATACGCTGACATCCCCCATGGCAACCTCACTACCTCTCTGACCACAAGTCCAGTATTGTATTTTGGAATATTTAGAATCCACTGTTTAAATGCAAATATGCTGTGACAAAGAGAGATTCATTTATCCCACAATTTTGAATAAAATCCTGGACTTGATATTCACTAGATCAAAACAAACCTTCATTGAGTCCATCAGAATTGAATGCCTAAGTGGTTTATTCTTGAGTCATTTAGCACCCCTGGACCTGAGGGGAGGATTGTTCCACCCCAATCAGAGTATCTGTTTTCTGAGGAGGGAGTTGCCCTTGAGAAATGCTGGTTACTGGTGACAGATGATGGGGAAATGGGTGCTGATCATCCTAATAATCACTATCCACTAAGTACTCTCTGTCCCGGGTCCAGTGAATCATGGCTCTGATGTCCCTGGGCCTACCGATAATAAGTATTTGCCAACAGATTATCCCAACATCCTCTCCAGTATGATGACAGATGAGGGAGTAGTGGAAAAGAAGAGATTACAAATTCTAAACAGCCTGATCCCAATTATGTTAAAGGAATGGAATATTATGAAGACACATAAAAAAGGGGGAAGGCAACCTGCTTAAGCACCAATGATGATGATCTCGCGGTGGTGAAATTCTTGGGAATTTTAATATTCTTATTTGTCTGTTCTTCCTTTAACTGTCTTTCTATGATGAACGTGTATTACTTTTCTACCCAGTAAACATTGTCCCGTAGTTGAAGCACACTCATCAGTGGCAAACATTCAGCAGACAACGTCTTTCTAGTCCAGCCTTCTCTAAGGTGGATATTTTAAAAATGAATTTACTTTTCTGAATCCATTCTTATATACAAGATTTATAAATTGTTGAAAAATTTACTCAATACGCTATAGGCTGTAGGACATTTTGGTGAATACAGAAAGAATTAATGATTTCCACTCTAAAGGTGGAAGTTTAGTGAGTCCCTGGCAGCCTCCCCTCCATCCTCCTCTACCCAGTGCATTTCTGGCTTCTGCCCCAGAGAAGATGGATGGATCAATCCTGGAGGCAATTTTTCCCCAGGGTAGAAAGCTGGAGGTCCTT
Organism: Equus asinus; assembly: GCF_041296235.1. NCBI lineage: Eukaryota > Metazoa > Chordata > Mammalia > Perissodactyla > Equidae > Equus > Equus asinus. Next base: position 170,059,233 of record NC_091791.1, read on the forward strand.
GTGTAGACACATGGATGTTTCCCATTCTTTTTTCCAAAGGAGACAATGTCCTGGGCCACCTGGTTATACATGAGGGAGCCACTAGCCTCCCCCTGTGGGCAGGGGAGGAGGGGCTGGGCTGGGCCTTCTCCTGCTCCTCCTCTCCCTTATGCTCTGAGGTTAAGTGGTCTCTGTTTGGGGGCTGGGAGTGAGATGTGGGCCAGGACAGCCTTTGTGGCCTTCCTCGGTTCTTGGGCCCCAGCCTGGCCCTGACAATTCCCTTCTTCTCCTCCCCCAGGTAGACTTTGCATATAAGTGGCTCTGTGACAGTCTCCTATCCCTGCAGGGTGACAGGACACCAGACTGAGTTGGTGACAAGGCTGAGTACACAAGGATACACCTAGTTCCCTCTGCTCCAGATCTCCTCAAGCTTGGCTGTACCCCAGGCTGGGTGTGGACACTGCTGGAGATCTCATCTTAAAAAGAGTCTTCCTCTTTGTTGGGTCCCCCACACATATCTGTGTGATGGTGTTGTAATGGTCATTGTAGTGAGAGATGCGTTGCTCATCCCTTTGGATATCAAGCTCTACTTCCCGCAGTTTTATGGCCGAGGGAGTCTTCCCACGAAGGCGCTCCCAGTCAGCCACACTGCACATCATCCCCGGCTTTGCCACCTCTCTCCTCCTATGCAGCCAGAGGGGGCTCACAGACACAGTCAGCTTGGCTGTCCTCTTCAAGCTGAAGGCAGAGGAAAGGAATTCACAAAAACTCCAGGGACCGTCATAGGGTTGCCTTCTCCACAGCCCTGAGACAAGTGAAAGGGTCATACTGGGAAGGAGGGACAGGAATGAGGTTGTGGTTGATGCAAAACCTCAGAATTAAAGTGTTCAACAACCAGTGGAGCAACGTGCCCTACCCTTAGTGACACAATGTCCTTGGAGAAATTCTTAGGCTTGTAGTCTGGGTGGGGTATGGCTCTTCTCACAAGGATACCTGCCGTGTCCTGCTTATTGTGCTCCTGGAGTCACAGGCTGGAGCAGGGAAATGGGACAAAGGAGAGCAGGGTGGGAAGGAGTTGGGGAGACAGATAGTGGGGTATGTAGTGGCTTGAAGCAACCAAGAAGGGGGCCCTGCAGCTTCCTGGTGTGGCAACCCTGGCTTGCCTAGTGACCCTCCAGACTCAGTTTCTCTCTCTGACAAAGAGAAGAGCAGTCCTCGTTCCTTAATTCTTGCTGCAGACACGTGTGGCAGACAGGAATGATGTTTGGAACAAAGGATGGAGTCCTGCTGGATCCTGGAAAATCCATTCCCTGACGTTCTTTGAGTCCTCTCCTCCATCTTGTTTTCCAGACCTCACTGGGCTGCTGGTCTGTAATATTCGGTACAGGAGCTCAAGATGCTGAGTTGTGTTTGCTCTGTATCTGCTTGAGCCTGACAGGTTATAGGTGCCCAGTAAATGTCTTGTCTGCCCCAAGGTATGGCTCCCAGTTAGCCTCTGTGGAGGGTAGGTTGGGATAATCCTGGTAGGGTTCTGAGCAGCAGGCAAGATGGAGCCTGCCAAAGCTGCTGTGCCCATTGACTGAAAAATTACCAGAGAGAACTTGAGACTTATCCAGCAAAACATCAGTGTTAAGAGAACTGAGGTGCCACAAGCTCTGGGATCAACTGGATCCTTAGCTTCTTTCCTGGGCAGCATGGGAGTGACAAAGCTTGGAGAAGGGAGTGGAATTGGAGGCTAGTTTTTAGGACATTGAGTTAGAAAGCTAGTGGGCCCTACTTTGATTTCAAAAGCCAGCCCCTTTCTCCAAACTGCCCTTTCCTGGGGAATTAATTAATTCGCATTCTCATCTTCCAATCCCCTTCCAGATGCCTTTGTAAAAGAACTCACTTTCCAGATGACAAGGGTAGGGCCTGGGGAGGAGCAGCACCTGCTGGCCCTCATGGAGAACAGCGTTCTGCCCTGCCATTCCTGCTGAGTTTTCATTATGCAGCAGATTTGCTGGTGTTTGAGGGAAGTTGGACCTGGAGTTCAAAAATTTCCCGGGATGGACCAGCACTGGGATGTGTCTGATTATAGCATTGGAGTTGGGCTGAGCCATTTTGGGATGAGGCTGGGACTCTGTTGGTGGGGACAATCACTCACCTGCCTCTGCCCTGTGGGACAGAAGACATGCCACCAGGAGTGACAGTGGCCACATGTCCCCAGGAAGGCTGCCCAGGTCACAGCTGCTGGTGCTTCCTCCTTGTTGTTTAACTCCAAGTTTCTCCTCAATGTTGTGGCCTTGTCACATAAGGTTCCCTCTGAATGCCTCACACTGCTGTCTGCTCAAGTCCTCGGGCCTGAGTGGAGCAAGAGCTTATCAGTCACCACATAAGCACTCGCAGCTCTTGTCTCAGTGCTGACCATCCCCACAGAAAGCAGGAACTGCCGGCTGCACGTGGGGTGGTTGGGGATGTTGATCAGCCAGTAGCAGGTCTTTGAGCCCCAGCAACCTGTGGTGATAGATCCAAGAACATCTTCATTTCCTTGGCTCTCTTTGGACATCATTATTGAGGATGATCGTTTATGGAAACCCCTTTCTGTGTGAGACTGGGGGGCATTGAGGTGAGATTCCTTGCTTCTGATGGAAAACCAAAGCCATCAGTGATCAGATAACGCTGGTGGAACTCATGGTCAGAGGCATTTACAGATGGAGTGGGAGTATTGCTGAAGAGGGCTTGTTCCAGTTGCTAAAGAGCGAGTGGTTTAAAACAACAAACCACATTGATTTGCCCACAAATCTGTGTTGTGGTCAGGTTTTGGTGTGGACAGCTCCCCTTTGCTCCCCTTGGAGTCAGAGGAGGCTTGAAGCCCGGAGGCCAGAATCACCTGAAGGCTCACTCACACGTGCCCAGCGGTTGGTGTTGGCTGTCCACTAGGTACGTCCCTTCCTCTCCATGAGGGCCTGTCAAGTAGTCCCTGTGCATGGGGATGTCGGGTCTCCCTCCCAAGGTGATGCTTGGCTCCCCCAGAGTGAGCATCTCCCAAAAGCAAGCCAGGCAGAAGCTGTGTTTTTTTTATTTCCTAGACTTTGAAGTCATAATGCATCCATTCTACTCTATTTCACTGCTTGGGGCAATCAAAAGGCACCCCTGGCCCCAACTAAATAGGAAAGGGCATAGATCCAACCTGTGAGTTCGAGGAGGTTTGAAGTCCTGTAAGAAGAGCCCGTGGGATGGAGATATACAGAGGCCATCCCAGCAAAGCACAATGTGTCACGCTGTTCTACATGCCTGTAGAGTTGGTCAGAGGCTCTGATGTGTCTAAGCCCAGGTCACAGCCTTTGATTGTCTGGAGTCGGCTTTCTCCAACTCTTGTCTTCTGAGAATGGAAGAGTGTTGCTTTGCCCCAAAGGTATTCTCCTCAATGAATTACTGACACCACCTGAAGTGGGAACAGGTGTCAGGGCACCAAAGAAGTATTCTCACAAGACTGCCCAGAGAACGACGTTTCTGATACCACCATTTTCTAAACAAGTTATCTTGATTATCTCTCCATAATGGAAAAAGAGGAGAGAGGCATGGAATGGAAAATACTGTTGGTTCTAAACGTGTTGATCCCAATTCTCTTAAAAAGCAATAGAACCTTAGATAAAGAAACAAAGCACAATATCATTGGTGACTCTGGCAGGAGATCCTCAGTGAACCAGAGCAAGGTGTCCAAGTCGTGCCTTTGTCGGGTAGGGAAGGTGCTCCTGCCAGGCCTCCCTCCTGTGTGGACACCTTACTCACCCCACATTGGCTCAGACACCCTGCACTGGGCTGCATGGCTTGGAGTGTCAGAATACATGTGAGGTGATGATGGCAGCCCAGTGCAAGGAGTGGATGCCCAAGTGAGGTGAGCAGGGTGTTCACACTAGGGGCCGGCCTAGCAGGTGGTATTAGAGCTCACATGGGGAGTCAGGGGCCTCTCAGGGGTGTGGACTGGTGCAGTTTGTCGGAGCAGGCTGATTAGGGTGAGGTGGGCTTTGGCATGAAGGGGCTACTGATGTGGAATGCCACAGCCTACATGGAGTAAGGAGGGGACCCACCTAGGGGAAGATGGGGATGTGGGAGATTTGCTACATAAATCTCTGTGGGGATTAATCTAATAACTAAACATATTAAGCCTAATGATTAGATGTCTAAAGATTAGATGATCTTGCTGGTATAGTGTTAGTTTCCTGGGTTTGATGTCTGGATTGTGGTTATAGAAGAGTGTCCTTGTTTGTAGGAATTACACACTAAAGTATTTGGGAAGTGACAGAGCGCCCTGTCAGTAACTTTACTCTCTAATGGCTTAAGAAAACAAAAGTTCTTTGTATTGTATTTGCAGCTTCTCTATAAACTTGAGATTGTTTTAAAATTAGGAGGAAATTCATAACTTTCACATATACAAACAAACATCCGTTTGAAGATATACCTGAAAAGAAAATCTGTTAGTAGCAACAAAAAAACCAGGATGCTAGGAAAAGCTTAACCTGAATTGTGAAAAATCTGTTTGAGGAAAACTTTTAAATGCTCCTAAAAACACAAAAATAGATGAATTATAGAAAGCTAGGATTAGTTCTCAGATAGGATAGATCTACATCAAAACGGTAGAATTTCTTCTCAAAGTAATATATACATTTAATGTGATTCCTATAAAAATATCAATTTTTTTCCTAATATTCTAAATTTCCTGGAAGATAAGCAAGCAAGATTAGCTAGGAAAATTGTGACAAAAAGAAAAAGGACTAGTAAGGGAGAGGATTACCCTTGTCAGATATTAAAAGCATCTTATAAAACTTCTTTCCTGAAAACACTCTGGCAGTGACTCATGGAAAGACAGAGACCAATCAGACAGAACAGAAAATCCAGAAACATTCCCAAGCACATATGGAAATGCAGTTTTTCGTAAGGGGGTATTTCAGATCATTGGGGAAATGATGGACTTTTTAATAAATGATACTGGATCAAGTACACAGTGATTTGCTAAGAGATTAAGGTGGAGTCACATTTCACGTAAACCACCAGAATAAACTCCAAATAGACAAGAGATTCAAATATACAAAATAATACCATACATACACTAGAAATAAACCTAGGTAAATTCCTTTATAAACTTAGAAAGGGGAAAGCCTTTCTAGCAATGACTCTAAATATAAAAACATTGAGAGAAAAGATTGATAAACTTTGACATATAAATAAAAACTTTTTTAATTTGTATGCCAAAAAGCAATGAAAGTAAATTCAAAGTACAGACAGCAAATTTGGAAAGAAAACTATTGCAACATATGCTATAATTAAAGAGCTAATCTATCTAATATATAAAGAACTCTGAAAATTCAGAAGAAAAAGACTGAGACCTGATAGAAGAATGGGCAAAAGACAAGAGAGTTCACAGTAAAATATAATTAAAACATAATGAAGAGTCTCAGCTCACTCATATTAAGAGACATAGAAATAAAATATGGGAAAAAACGGAAATAATAATTCTACCAGGGCACTGTATTTCAGCTCACAAGTGACCAAAATTCCAAAATTAAAGAGTGCACTCCATGGGCAAGGCTGTTTTCTTTGGATTGCTGGTGCAGGATATGTCTTTATTTTTTCTTCCATAATTTTACTTTCATCCTATCTGTGTCTTTATATTTAAGTGTCTCCTGTAAACAGCACAAAATTGGTCTTGCATTTTTTATCCACACTGACAATCTCTGCCCTTTAGTTGGAATGTTTAATCTGCTTACATTTAATGCAACCACTGATAGGGTTAGGTTGAAGAATATCATATTTCTATTTGATTTCTATTTGTGTGATTAATTTTTTGTTCCTTTGTCCTTCTTTTCCTGTCTTCTTTTGTTGTATCTCATTTTGTCTTCTTTATCGGCTTTTGGTTACATCTCTATCTAATATTTTAGTGGGTACTGAAGGATTGCAATATGCCTCCTTCATATATCACAGTTTACTTTGAATTAATGTTATACCACTTCATATAAGAATATTGTAATAAAATATTTCCATTTATCCTCCCTCCCACCCTTTGAGTTATTTTTGTCATACATTTTGCTACTATCTTCCATAAATCCTAAAGCATTTTTGCCTTATATAGTCATTAATCTTTGAAAGAAATTTATATAAAATCTTCTATATTTGGTCACATTTACACTTTTATTTCTCTTTTGTCCTTCCTGCCTACGATGGGGATCATTTCCCTTCAGCCTGAGGAACTGCTTTTAGTCTGTCTTGCAGTGCAGGTCCAATGACAACATATTCTCATACCCTTGTTTTTCTGAAAATGTCTTTACTTTGCCTTCATTTTTCAACAATATGTTCACTGAACATAGAGTTCCATAAAGAGGTTGCCTATTTCCTTTTCTTTCCAAACATTTAGAAATGTCATCTCCCTGTCTTCTGACTTCCATCATTTCTGATGAGAACTCATTGTTACTCTTGTTGTTTCTCTTAAAGTAATATATATTGCTTTCCTCTCTGTCCACTTTCAGCCTTTTGTCTTCATCTTTGTTTTCTTTTTTTTCTGAAGAAGATTGGCCCTGAGTTGACACCTATGCCCATCCTCCTCTATTTTTTATATGTGGGATGCCTGCCACAGCATGGTTTCATAAGCGGTGTGTAGGTCCACACCTGGGATCCAAACCAGCAAACTCAGGGCCACCAAAGCAGAGTGCACAAACTGAACCACTGCACTGCTGGGAGGGCCACTATCTTTGTTTTTTACCAGTTTGACTATTGTGTGCTGAGATGTGGCTTTCTTTATCCTCGCGGATGTTCACTGAGCTTCCTGAATCTGTGAATGAGGAATGTAGTCTAGCAATAGGCCTACGATAAAAAGGAACTGGTTGGTGCACATCTTTTATGGTGTGACAAATAAAAATGGCAAGAAATAGGATATATTGGAGTATATGAGGAAGCCATTTTGTGTAAACCTAATTCAGCCTGACCTTGTCTTTCCAAAAGGGCCTGACTGAGGCTCTTGAGCATGTATTGTATATCTGCTTAGATAATCCCTATGGCAAGAACAAAGGCCCTTGAGATAAAGGTGCAACTTCCCTCCCCCTCCCAATGTTGGCATCTCCTTAAGGATTAAGCATCTTTCCTTAGTCTAGGAACTGATTGCTGTTCTCAGCTGTGACCCCCAGCTCAAGACAATAGACTTGCCACCTGCTACGCCCTCTGAGATAGCAGACCCACTACCTGCTGTGTCCATCAAGAGCTGTGCTGACAGGGCAATCTTGTGACTATAGTGGGAGGGACATTTCAATCACATGTGAAACGTCCTGTTTGGGGGTATATAACCACTCTGTATACCTCACTTCTTTGGTGCCCTTTCTTCCTTCGGGAAGAAAGGCCCCGGACCATGCTTCCTCATAAAGCCTTGTTTAATTTTCTCTTGCTATTCTGTCTCATGTGAATTTAATTTGTTTTCTGGCCCGACGAACCCACATTGTATAAAGGAAAAGTCTTCCTCCCCTACAGGGGGAACCGGCAGAAGTAAGGTGGTGGGCAGAAAGGCAGAGCCATCCTGACACATGTCCCCAAAAGAAATGAGGAAGATCTCACATTCCTTTGGGCCACTCTCCCCCAGGAGCTGTCTTGGCGGTTCTCTTCCTGCCATCCTGGGACCCAGCTCTTCTGGTGGGTCTGGAGGGAAGGAGGGGAGATGGGAGTGACTTTTGGTGAGTAGAGGCATTTCCTTTGAGGTCATTCCAGAGATATTTTATTGATTTATATTTAAATTTTCATTACAGAGGTACTTGAGGAACAGAAGGATTGTTTCCTCAAAGGCAGGGGTGGGGCAGGGGACACTTCCACAGACAAGGGGATTTGAAGGAATCAGCATGATTAGGGGGCTGAGCCACCCCCATCCAAATGTGCCCCTGAGCAGACTTCAGCTCACCAAGAGAGGTGTTGGAATCCTTGTCACAGAATGGCTGCACAGCAGCCCAGAGGTTTCCTCTCCAGGGAGGTGTCTGAGCAGAAGCTCAGCTCTTGTTCAGGGATGCCAGGAAGTCATCACAGGGCAGGGGTTAGACTACATGTCAGGGCTCTTGCTGGCCTGGCTGTCAGGGCGCCTGGGCTCAGTCCAGGCTCTGTTCTAATTCTGTGGTGCCTTCAGTCAGCCACTGCCCCCTCCTGGGACTGTGTCCCTCACTCATCTCTCACAGGAGGAAGACCTGCAGCAGGGTTCTCAAACTTGTATCCAAACCACATAACCATTTCCTCAAAGTAAATGTGATATCTAAACAAGATATGCATGTGGCAGGGCAACTTTTCAGATATTATTTTTGTTTTGCTTTACGCATTTTCATTTTTGTCTGTTTCCATCAAGGAGCCAGGTTCTTAGTATGTCTTAGATGCAGGGATATTGTTTCAGCTCCAGGTCAGAAGCTGTGAGTCCTCACTGCTCTGCCCTTGTGAAAGTGCCCACAGTCATGAAGACACTCTGTTGGTTCCTGCTTTGTGCACAGCAAGGTGGGAAAGGCCATGCCTGTGAGGGTTACATGACTGCAGAGTATGTACCCCTTGTGGTGAGAGGGTAGTGCTGTGTGTGTTTGGAACAGGAGCTCAGAGCTGGAACGTATGCTCAGCTCCCAGGTCGTGCTCCATATGACATGAAAAGCCCTTGGAGAGATGGCTGCTGGGAGTGTTTCCTGAGCTGAGCCCAAGACAGGGAGATCCTCATTCAGCAAAGAATCCTGTACTCTATGTGTGGGCTCCAAGCCAAAAACCTAAAGTTGAAAAATAGGGTGGTCTGGAAACTATGGATGAAGCAGCAACCACGGTGGCCAAAAAAGCAGAGGCCTTTCTCCATTTTTCCAGAGTATGTAAACCTCCCTGATTCTGGTTTGATTCTCCACAGGCAGGAGGTACAGTAACCACAGGGATCACGTTTCCAGCCATTCCAGTTGGATGGGTGTTTAGAGTCTGACTCTAATTGCCTGAGAGCAAATACGTAACACAGTTTTTCCTACCATCTGAATCTGTACAATGACATTCCTACCTGCTACATTTTTTTTAAGAGTGGCACCTGAGCTCACATCTGTCACCAATCATTTTTTCTTCTTCTTCTTGTTTTCTCGAAGCCCCCCAGTACATAGTTGTATATCATAGTTGTGGTCCCTCTGGTTGTGCTATGTGGGATGCCACCTCAGCATGGCCTGATGAGTGGAGCCATGTCTGCACCCAGCAGGTGAACTGGCAAAACCCTGCGCCGCTGAAGCTGAGCTTGCAAACTTAACCATTTGGCTGTGGAACCAGCCCCCCTACCTCCCACTTTTAAGGCAAATGAATGTAGGGCTGCCCTCACTGCCCTTCTCCCTCCCTACGGGCTGCCCTCTCCTCTAGGTGAAGATGAGGCTCCAGTGGAGAGAATTTGGTGACTTCACCCCTAGAAAGTAAATGACTGATGTCATTTCCAAATCCCACACCTGCTGTTCTAGAGTCACATGTGCTCACGCTCACACGGACTGTGAACAGCAATAGAAACAGAACACAAGTACTTTATTCCTGTGGATTTCCCACGAGATCTAGGCCATGTGGGCTCATGTGAGGAAGGAGAGAGAGTTAGATGATTTGGGTGAAACTCACACTGTCAGTGTCACTTGGGTTCTGATGACAGAGTCTGTGTTAGGTCCACTGTGGATCCCCAGCGCCAGGCTCTTAGGAGCTCACTCAGTGTGTGTTTGTTTATTGATGGAAAAATTGTGCTTTCCAGTCCTATTGCAGAGAGTGCAGGGCTAACTCAAAAGGCTGAGACAGCCCTAGGTGGCCAGGGAGGGGTCTTAGCCTAGAGGCCAGCAATGAGTAAGAGGGACAGGCTGAAAGGGACTCAAGCTATCAAGCGACCAGGTGACCAATGCACTCTGACTACTTGGGGGACACTGGGCTGGATGTGAGGGGTTGAGCTGGCCTTGCCTGGTGAGAGATGGGGCAAGGGTTCTGGAGAGACAGCCTGCCTGCTGTGTCCTCCATGGGTCCACCTGTTGCCAGCACAAGCCTGGTGTCTTGTGCCCGTCTCCACCAGAGCATGACCTGGGCTGGCATCTCAGTGGAGGGGCCCTGTTGGAAGTCCATGGAGCACTGGGTGTCCTAAGCAGGAGGGTTACAAGGAAGGGGTCAGCTCAGATCAGACTTGTGTGGAGGGGACAGGAGTTGGTGGACTCTGAGGACAATCAGTGGAAAGTAGGGATGAAGAAGAAGGGGCAGCCCGGAGACTGGAGGGCAAGCTGGGCCCCAAGGTCACAGGAGGGCTGGGAGGAAACTCAGGCTGGGTGAGAACGAGGAGCTTCTCCAGAGACCCACCCTGACTCTGCATGAGCTCCCTGGCTGTGGGAGAGAACTGTCCTGCTCAGGCAGCCTCTCCCCTCCCTAGTGTGGGGGCTATGCCATTGAGCTGCAGCCCCAGGCTTGCCTGCTTGGTGTCCGGGACCCATGGTGTCCTCCCCCTTCCTCTCTGCCATATAACACAGGGAAGGAGATAAGAAGTTCACCCTGAGCCCATGACCAGAGAGGTTCATGTTTTCTCCTGATGGTGCTCAGCTGCAGCCCTGGCAGAAGGGCAGGCCCAGAGAAAGGTGTGGGTCAGAAGGAGCTGGGGAACAGCTTTGCTTGAGGTTTGGGGGAGGTGGTGGTGGGAGGGGGAAGAGGAGGAAGCAGGAAACAGCAGATTTGTGCCATTGGCCTTCTAAGCACAGAGTAGGTGCCTGTGAATGAGGGTCAGTGAATAAACAAGAAACCAGCCCTTCCAGTCAGTTCAGAGACATTTATTTAGTGGATGGGTGTTTCTGGATCAACTCCAGAGAAGGTTGGCTGGTTCCCAGAGTTAGAGGTTTTTCATGATTCTCTTTATCCAGGGCAGAAAACTCGAGACTTTGGTGAAGACCCGTGGAGGTTTCCCGTTGTTTTGTCCATAGGAGACAATGCCCTGGATCATGTTGTCACACACGAGAGGGCCCCCGGAGTCCCCCTGTGGACGGAGTCCAGGGAGGACTGACCCTCTGCTCCTGCCCACCTACATCCCACATGCCTTCTCAATGAAGGCCACCTGGTCTGGTCTCCATGTGGGAGATCAGAGGGCACAGCAAGCCCCTGTGGGCCCCTCAGCTGCCCAGTCCTGACCCTGGACATTGTCATGGCTTCATTTCTCTCAGGGGGTGGCTCCCTCTCCTCCCCCAGGTCCCAGATCCTCTCCCATGAGGGCGCTGTGGGACTGTGCTTCGGTCTACCATTTAAGGACATGGAAGCAGGCAGGTGGGGCTGACAATCAGCTTGGAGGGTCAGCCATTTAACTAAGATGGGAGCCAGCTCTGAGGAGCCACCTGGGTTTACTGCTGCACACCCAGGGAGCAGTTTTCTGGCACCTGTGCCCAGCGTGGGGCAGAGTGTTGCAAATTCATCTTTCAGGTGGAACACCATGTTTGGATGGATCTCAGGCCCCTGGTAGGCTCCCAGAAGGTCTGTGACTCCCCACTCTGCCTGCTCCGCTCTTCTCTTCCCGGCAGAAAGATCAGACGCTAGGGGGTGAAGGAGTCCCTATTGCTTGGGTCTCCAGGTCCCGAAACACCCCTCTCCCCAAAGCTGACCTAGGCAGATGCCCAGTCTCACCTTAAAGGAAGACTTCCTTTCCTTCGGGTCACCCACACAAAGCTGAGTGTTACTGTTGTAATTGGGTAAGTAGGATTTGCACACCCGGTCCTGCTGCACGGTCAGCTCCACCTCCTGCAGAGTGTCTGACCGTCTGCCATTTGGGGTGACTCTCCCCCAGCCTGCCACACTGCACACCTCTCCAGGCCTCACCTGAGTCTTGCCCCAGTGCAGGCTGAGGGGCTGCACAGCTGCAGTCAGCTTGGCCTTTCTCTCCAGCTGATGGGAAGAGGCAAGAAAGTCCAGCTCAGCCACTGTCCTCCTGGGCCTGGACACCGCGATGGGGCTGCACTGACTTCCCTCTCCGCTGAGCCACTGGGACTCATCAGGAGGCCAGGATGGGAAGGATGGGAGGGACAAATTGCAGTGGGAGGGGAAGAAACCTGGACCCAGGACAGCAAGAGCAGCAGGGAGGTTCCCTTACCTTTAGCAACATGATGTCATTGTTGAGGTTCTTGGAATTATAGTGTTGGGGGTGGATGGCTTCCCTCACAGAGATGACCTGCTGGGTCCTCTCTTGCTTCTTAATGTTGTGGGCCCCGAGGGTCACCATCATTGAGCTACACGGAAAGCAGGGTGAGGATGTGGGAGGCATGAAGTCAAAGGAGATCCAGCCCGGGAGCCATGAAGGGCAAGTGACAGCTGGGGCAGGGCAGGGATGCCGGTAGGAGAAATCGAAACAACAGGAGTACTGGGCAGTGGGTGACTCTGAGAGGGATTCTGGGAGCTTTCTCTAGCCCTCAGGCAATATTGTGAAGGACTCTGAGTTTGCCTTTTGACCCTAGTGCATGGAATCATCTTCCACAGCTGCTTCATTTGACCAGTGTGGTCTCTCTTCTCAACTGGGCCACTAGCTCTCACCTCTGACCCTTTGACCCCAAGCTGACCTGTCTTATTCTCACTTTCCATCACCCAGGCATGCTCTCAGATGGCTCCTCTGATGAGCTGTCATGGCCTTGAGTTACCAGGAGCCGGGGGAGCTACCCTGGGCTGCAGGCCCTGGGCAGAGAACAGGGGTCCCTTGGGGGTCTCAGGAGGGTTAATTGACTGTGGCACCTCACCTTCCCCTGCAGTGAGCCGCCGTCAGAACAAAGTCCTCTCGCACAAGGACACCGCCGCAGCTCTTCCCTTCTTTTTCAGTCACAGACAGAACAAATGCCATGTAGGGGCGGGAGTGGGGAGAGGCCTCATGTCCCCCGATGATCTCCCCTGAAGGAAAAGTCTTATCTACTTGTGTGCACCCAGCGAGTCCACTAGGCATGCGTCACCTTGATGGCTCAGGACTGCTGGGCATCTGGGAGCCCGAGATGGCCTGGAGTTGAGAGGGGCTTGGGTGGGGCTTTCCCTCTAGAAAAAGGAAGAGGAGCAGGCTGGCCTGTGAATGTGTCCTCCACAGATAATTGGAGGTGAGCATATGCATCTTAGGGACAGCAAAGTCCTAGGGGCTCCTGAGAATTCCTCTCCTGACTTTGCTTTGTTTCAAGAGCGTTTCTAAGGCCCTGTTGTCCTGTGATGTCTGGGATGATGCTGCTTTCCAGCGGCCAGGACTTAACTTTAGGGATCTAGATGTTGTCATAGCCTGTTTCCCATGGCCTGACACATAGTGGGTGCCCAAAAGCTGTTTGTTGGCTGCATGAAGGAATGGCCACCAATGGGCCTGAAGGAGAGTTTGTAGGGCCAGTGCTTGTGGGATTCTGGAAAGCAGAGAAGTTCAGGTCTGCAAACAGTGGCTCCATCCTGGAAAGAAGGGAGCTGCTAAAGGCCTGGGAAGAAAAGCAGAGTTGGAGAAGGGACTGAGGGGCCTTGGGACTGAGCAAGGCACCAGCAGTCCTCTGGGGTCAGTAGTCCCACCAACTCCGGGGTCTGCAGAGCTCAGACTTCTCTCCTAAGCAGACGCTGAGGGGAGCATCTGTGTCATCCCAGACCTGGAAGCCAGGCCCACTCTGCCCTCCGCAGGGGAATTGATTATTTTCTCTTTTCCAGTTTCCCTCCCCTTCCAAGCACTTCCAGTTAAGTTCCACTTTGCAGATGGCAAACGTAGGGCCTAGGGAGGGAATAGCACCCACTGGCTCTTCTTGAGAACAGCCTTCTGCCCTGCCATTCCTGCTGGTAGCTTATCCAGCATCATACATGGGATTCTGAGGTGGGACGGGAGCTGGGATTCAGAATGTTGCTGGTGGATGGATGGATCAGGGATGTGCAGAAGGGGCAGGAGATCTGAGCCCACTGTGTTTGGGGGGAGGGGTTGGGCATCTGAGGGCGGGGATGGTCACTCACCTGCCTCTGCCCCAGGGGACAGTAAATATGCCAGCAGGAGCAGGAGAGGCTGCATCTTTCCAGGAAGGTTGCTGAGGTCGGGGAGGCTGGTGCTTCCTTGCTCTCTTTTATCCCCCAGGAGAGGAAGGAGGTACACGTGGGCTCAGTGACCTCAAGTCCCCCTGTGGTTGTGTGGTGCTTCATCAGAGATGGCTTTCTATGAGAGCTTCCCCGCCCCCACTCCTTCTGCCTGATGATGTCCTCTGGCTGGTTGTGTGAGAATCATGCAATGACCACATGAGAGCCCACAGTGGATGACTCAGGGCAGATCACCTGTTCCAGCCTAGAGCAGGAACCCAAGGGTACAAAGTGGAGACTGTGGGCTGTGGTATCGACAAGTAGAGGTATTGGAGCCCCAGAAACCTGAGTCTCCAGTGATAGAACCAGCAGTGCCTCATTTCCAAGTTGCTAAGTCTATCAGGATGATTTGTTTAGCAGATGTGTTTTTGGGCCCTTCTCTGTACCATGACCAAACACATTGGAGGTGTGTCTCCTTCCCTTAGAGAGCTGTCTGTCTGGTGGAGGAGACAGAAACATCAGTGACCAGAGCACAGTATGGGAAGGGGCATAGCAGAGGGATGCACAAGATGAGAAGAAAGCATGGCCACCATCTACCAAATCCATGTAGCAACCCATTCATCAGCACAGCTTCCTTCCTAGGGGATTTTTAACATCCTTTTTAAGTTACAAATGCTCAGAGTGATAGAGTCCATCTCTCTTGTCCATGTTTTTAACAAAAGTCCTGCACTTGACATTTATTGGCCTAAATTAACAAATCGTTATGACCCTAGGAATTGAACCCACTAATTGACTCAATCCTAGGTCAGTTTCCTTTGGGTAGGCTGGAGTCAGTCCCACCCAAACCACATGGACTAAGACTGGGAAAGGGCTGAGTCCCCAAAGGAAGTTCAGATGACTAAATTGCTGATACCGTGTGAAGTGAGAAAGCTTACCAGGCAACCAAAGACCAATCATTATCCTTTCAATATTCTGTGTTCTCCATCTAGAGAGCCACACTTCTGATGGAGCCGGCCTGGCACATCATAGACTCACATTCGCTCAACAAACTCTGCTGATGAACCCGCTATGATGGAAGTGAAGGACTGTTGTTTCTAAACAGCCCAAGCCCAATCCTGTTCAGAGAACAACTAAGCATATCTGAGTGCTTACGGCCTGGTGATTTAAGTTTCCCTCTTTACATTTTCTGTATTTTACAATTTTTCTACGAAGAATATTCTGTATCAAAATACCTTGATTCCGGTGTAAATATTCTCCTCATCAAACCAAGTACATTTATCAAATCTCTACCTTTTTGCACCTAGCTTACCCAGTAGTAGACATTTTAAGAATAAAATCACCTTCTGATTATAGTGGTGATAAATGTTCGATAAGAAAATTTGGAGACTAGAAAGGAACAATGCCACTCCTTTTCCTCTCACCAGCAGACAGCCTGATACTATGAGCAGTGCGTTTTTAAATACTTGGGATCATATTATATACACAGTACAGTTTTCTTTTGTCCTCATTTAACTCTACAATTTAAGCATGTTCCTCATGCTCTTAAAAATCTGGTAGTCAGTATCGCTATAGTATTTCTTTCCCAGGTACTAAAGAATTCAACATGCAACTATTTCCTAACATGTTGGAAAATTTTTAAAATGATTTAAGTGAAGAGGAAACAATTAAAATTACCTGATTTCCCATCACTCATTGATAATCATCTTTAATGTCTTGAAGTATGATCTAACATTTTTCTTTCTTGTATATCTGCATATTTTAAAATTCAAAGGGAGTTATGCTAAACATAACTCTATGACCCTTCATTAAAAATTGAGGTGAAATTCACATAACACACAGTTAAGTATTTTAAAGTACAACTCAGTGGCATTTAGTGCATTCAAAATATTGTGCACCTACCACCTCTCCCTACTTTTGAAACTTTTTCTTCACCCAGAAGAACAACCAAATGTACCCGGTAAGCTGTGGCTCCACAGCACAGTGAGTATCGAATCACTTTCCCTCCTCCCTCTCCCACCCCCGGTCCCGCCCCCTGGCAGCCTATAATCTTCTTTCCATCTCTATGGATTTTCGCATTCTGGATACTTCATATAAAAGGAATCAAGCGGTATTTGACCTGTTGTATCTGGCTTCTTTCACTTAGCATAATGATTTTGTGGTCCATCCAAGCTGTGGCATGTATCAGTATTCATTTTTTTTAAAGGTAAATAGTACTCCTTTGTACACATATACTACAATTTATCCATTCATCTGTGGGTAGACATTTGGGTTTTTCCCACCTTTTGGCTATTATGTCTAATGCTGCTGTAAATATTTGTGTAGACATTTCTGTGTGGATCATATGTTTTCATTTCTCTTGGATACACACCTAGGAGCAGAATTTCTAGATCATATGGTAATCCTATGTTTACATTTTTGAGGAGCCATCAAATTACCTCATTACCTCAGTGGTTGCACCATTTTACATTCCCACCAGCAATGCACAAGGGTTCCCATTTGTCCACATCTTTGCCAACACTTATTTTTCTTTCTTTCTTTCTTTTTGATTATAGCCATTCAAATTGTTATGAAGTGATATTTCACTGTGGTTTTGATTTACATTTCCTTAATAACTGCTGATGTTTGTATCTTTTCCTCTTTTTGCAGGTCATTTGTATATCTTGGGAAAATGTCAGTTCAAGTCCTTTGCCCATTTCTTAATTGAGTTCTTTGTCTTTTTGTTGTTGAGCTGTAAGAGTTCTTTATATATTCTGGATACTCAACCTTTATGAGATACATGATTTGTAAACATTTCCTCCCATTCTGTAGATTGTCTTTTCACTTTAGTGATACTATCTTTAGTACACAAAACTTTTTAATTTTTATGAAATCCAATTTGTCGAGTTTATCTTTTGTTGCTTGTGTTTTTGGTGTCAAATCTAAGAATCTAGTGCCAAATCAGAGGTCATGAAGATTTTCTCTATGTTTTCTTATAAGAGTTTTATGGTTTAAGCTCTTGCATTTAGGCTGTTGATCCATTTTGAATTAATTATTGTATATGGAGTCAGGTAGGGATCCAACAACATTCTTTCCATGTAGTAATCACGTTGTACCAGTGCCATTTATTGAAGATATTATTCTTTCCCCACTGAATGGTCTTGGCAACCTTGTCAAAAATCAGTTGGCCATAGATGTTCAGGTTTGTTACTCGGTTCGCAATTCTATTCTATTGTTCTAAATGTCTATACTTATGCAGTACCACACTGTTTTCGATTTCTGTCACTTTGTAGTAAGATTGTTTTTTGGAGGAAGATTAGCTCTGAGCTAACATCCGCTGCCAATCCTCCCCCTTTTTGCTGAGGAAGACTGGCCCTGAGCTAACATCCATGCCCATCTTCCTCTACTTTATACCTGGGATGCCTACCACATCATGGCTTGACAAGTGGTGTGTGGGTCCGCACCTGGGATCTGAACCGGTAAACCACAGGCCACAGAAGCAGAACAAGCAAACTTAACCACTGCGCCACTGGGCTGGCTCCAGCTTTGTAGTAAGTTTTGAAACCAAAAAGTATGAGTCCTCTAACTTTGTTTTCCTTTTGCAATAATGTTTTGGCTATTTGGGGCCCCTTGCAATTCCATATGAATTTTAGAATTGGCTTTTCCAGTTCAGCAAAAATGGCCTTTGGAGTTTTGATAGAGATGGCATTGACTCTGTAGGTGGCTTTGAAGATTATTGCCATCTTAACACTATATGTCTTCCAATCCATGAACACGCGATGTCTTTCTGTTGAATTAGTCCTTCTTCAATTTTTTTCAGCAAAGTTTTGTAGTTTTCAACATACAATTTGTTCACCTCCGTGGTTAAATTTAGTCCTGGGATTTTTGTTCTTTTAGATGCTATTGTAAAGGAATTGTTTTCTTATTTTCCTTTTTGGATTGTTCATGGCTGGTATATAGAAACACAAGTGATCTCCTACCCTACACATTTTTTAATTCATTTCTGATGTCCTATTCAGGTCTACTCCCCTTTATGTTGTTAATGTCATATTGATATCTTTATACATGTGTACCCATAAGTTTTACAATTATTGGTTGATGCATTTCTTATTTGATAATTATTTATTATTATGCATTTATGTATTTTAAATCATATAGGAAACAAAAAGAAGAGTTACAAACCCAGAGTAGACTAATACTAGCTTTTATATTTATCTTTGTAGTTCTTTTTACCAGAGATCTTTTTTCTTCATTTGGATTCAAGTTGCCATCTAATGCCCTTGTTTCAGCCTGAAGGACTCCTGTTAGCGTCTCTTGTAGGGCAGGTCTACTAATGATGAATTCCCTTAGCTTTTGTTTATCTGGGGATATCTGTATTTCTCCATTTTTTTGCAGGGCAATTTCACCAGATATAGAATTCTTGGTTAACAGGCTTTTTTTTCCTTTCAGTACTTTAACTATATCATCACACTGCATCCTGGCCTGCGTGATTTCTGATGAGAAATTGACAATCTTACTTTGAATCATATGTCCATAATAAGTCACTTCTTCTTGCTACTTTCTGTATTTACTCTTTATCTTGGCATTTGACAGTTTGATTATAGTGTATCTCAGTGTCGATCTCTGAGTTTGTCCTCCTTGAAATTTGTTGAGCTTCCTGGATTTGCATATTCCTATGTTTCACCAGATTTAGGAAGTTTTGGGCCATTATTTCTTCAAATATTTTTTTCTGATCCTTTCCTTTTTCTCCTTCTGGGACTCCCATAATGTATCTGTTAGTATTCTTGATAGTTTCTCATGGGTCCTTTAGGCTCTGTTCATTTTCTTCATTCTTTTTTCTTTCTGCTCCTCAGAGTGGATTCTTTTCTTTGCCCTGAAAGTTCATTGATTCTTTCTTCTGCCTGGTCAATCTATTGTTGAATCTCTCTTGTGGAATTTTCATGACAGCTGTTGTACTTTTTAGCTTCTAAATTATAATTTCTGTATATCTATGGATAGTATCTACATTTTCATACATTGTTCTTGATTTCCTGAGTTCCTTTCATATTTTCCTTTACTTCTTTGAATATTTTAAAGACAGCCAATTTACATTTTGTCTTATATGAACAATGTCTGTGCTTCTTCAAAATGTTTTCTGTCAATTTATTTTTCCCCCCTGTGAATGGATCATATTTTTTTGTTTCTTTGTGCCTGCAATTTTCCAAGAAAAGTGGGAATGTTGCATATTGCAATGTGGTAGCTCTGGAAATAATGCTGTCCCTCTGCCCCAGGGATGGGCATATTTCTTGTAGAGTGGTACAATTATCCATTTGTTTAGTGACTTTTCCAAACTTTTTTGCAAGGACTATGTTCCTTGTTTGTATGGTCACTGGAGTCTCTGTTACCTTATCTCTATCTAGTTGTGTCTGAGAAAACTGCTTCAATCTCTGTCAAGACAAGAAGCAGAGAAATATTTCAGAATACAGTTCATGGCTTCAAGTGGTGTTTGCAGTCACAAGTAACAAGTCAATCCCTTGATAAGACAAGGCATGACAGGGTCAACAGAGCACGGCACTATGGAAACTTTATTTGCTCTGTTTCTGGGGTGACTGGTGGTCATTCTGCTGACTGGAAGCTAGAAACTTCAGGGCTTTATGTCCACTCTAGCCCAACATGACTCTCCTCGGAATTGCTAGAGTTCCCATAATTTCATTAATCACTACCATGCTTTAGTATATTTGGAAAGCACCAGCTTCTCACACAGGAAGGAGAGGTTAGAGGAGGACATGAAACCCCTGAGTCTCAGGCCCTGCCCTTTCCCATCATCCTCATTCCTGACCCTCACCCAACTTGGATTGGTTGTTTAACAGTGAGGCTAGGGCCCTGAACTTAGCCACCTTGACAGGATAGACTGATCAGCCTAAGAATGGAGGGAGTGGGAAATTCAAGGAAAATTTTCTTTTAACCTCAATGGCTAGTCAAATGGCCAAGGTCATGGAAGAACGTCCTCACAAATCCAGAAGTTGTAATACAAATTTAAGGGAGTGGAAAGCTCAGTGAGGAGGCAGACATGTTGAAAAGCGTATAATACAGGCGCCTTCCTAGAAAGAATCCTACCTGGAAGAAGTCTCAGTGGAGAGACTAAATTTCTTCTCAGATTTGACCAAATAGAGAAAGACTAAAAGATGGTGAAAAGCATTTATGACTTGTAATTTTAAGAAGCTGTGTTGAAGTGAAAGTTGATAATAAAAATATATCTAGAAAAGAAGATATGATTCTTCAGTTTGTTGAACAAATGAGACAATAATAACCAGTGTCATAATGTCAGCTGATATTTATTGATCACCATCACAGATCCTCACCCCACCATCTGAGTTCCTACTGTGTTTCTTCCATTTCTCAAATGAGAAAGCTAAGACCCTGAGGAGCTAAGGGACTTGTTCCACATGACTCAGCTCATGAGAATGGAGGGGGACTTGGCATGAGAATGCCGGGATCCGATTCCAAAGTCTGTGATCTTGCCCACACCTCTACAAGCTTAACCATATCATATAGTCTTCAAGGAATCTGAGGGATATTTAAGGAGGTGCTGAGGAGTAAAAGTTTCTGTCTATATCTTTAATATGTGGCTCTAGTTCTCTTAGAGAAGAAAGGTCCCTCAGTGTCCACCATACTGTGATGGAAATTCCATCATATTGTGATGGAAAATGTCCTTGACATCACACAATCCCTTTGCTTTTATTCTTCATTCTCCTGATTTTCTTCCCTGACTTGTAAGAGAATGTCATGCTTGGCCCATGAGGGGCAATCCCCTTGGGCCTTAGCCTCTTACCGAATCACATCTAGTACTTATTGGATGTGGACAGGGCCATTCCTTGCAGCAATGACAATGGCACAATGACATGACATTCCTGTACTTGTACATGGCATTTGAGTCTGCTGCTATAAACCACTTTCCCTGAGTCTGATCATTCTCTTAAGTTCAGCCAGAAATCTGAACCTACAAGCATAAAGGGCCCGAGGTGATTTCATTTGACCATGAGACTCAGCCATGCTCTTGAGAATAGATTCCTGCCTCAGGTAGGAGTTGTCTCTACATTCCTATTAGGAAGCTGGAATGATATTTAGAATTTCTGGGGTGTTTCCAGGGCATCAAAAACAGTTTTCAGGGAAAGATGTGTCAGTGAAGGAGAACCTAGGTTATGTGTGGGAGTGGAGAAGATTGTACTTCCCTTTTGCCTCTGTAGTGGTAAGGATAAGGGAGAGAGGGCAGGATTGGGGAGAGAAAAATGTCTATAAGACAGATATAAATTTATGAGATTCCCAGAGTTTTGGTAACCACTAGAACACCCTTTAATTTCTCCTTGTTGCCTACTCTAATCATTGCCCAGCCACCAACAAAGAGCAATGTGTGGATGTTGGGTTGGGGATAATTCAGTAAAGCTCTGGTGTGGGTCAATGTCTGGGGTGAGAGTAGACAGAGGACTATAGAGGAAGGGGGAGGAGAAGTGGGCTTGGGTGAGAACAGTGTGCCCACCTCCTCCCAACTGGGGGCAGGTGTTGACTGCACTTCTGGGTGGGAGCAGGTTGGAAGGGAGTGATGTTCTGGGTTGTGATGTCAGTTTTGATGTGACCTTGGATCACACTCAAGACTCCTCTCCCCCAAATCTCTACTTGAGAGTCTTTAACTCCCCAGTAATTTAGCCCACCTAGGCCATTTCCTTTCCCCAAAGCATTCATTCCCACAGGGCCTAAAGGTCACACCTTAACCTTCTGGAGTAAATAAGTTCTTTCTTCTCCCATCTCACTCAGGGGCTAGTGCTGTGTGCTTTCTTACTGTGTCATTACCGGATGTGGCAAATGGTTTGGTTTGGGGTAGATAAGTGGGGTGCTGCTGAATCATTTACGAGAACCTCTAGTATATGCATGCAAAATTGGTGGGTCTTTGTCTTTCTTTCTGTCTCATGGTTCAGCGTAGATATAAGGAAGTGTTATATTTGCAGAATATAATTCACACCTAAGAATTCTCGTGTCATGTCTCCTATCTGTCCTCCAGTCTTGACATGACATTTGCTATTAGTAGGGCCCCCGCCCCCCACTGCTATTAAACTTCTATTTCTGACCAAGTACTTGGAAGTAGCACTGGAACCACATGTGGACAAAGCAGAAGATCTGGACCATTCTAGCCAGCCCTTCAAAGGCTGCACATGAGAAATCAGGAATTGTAGAAACCTGCTGGGCCACTGAGAGCATTTTACCCTTCAACCTGCTGCAGAATAATTTACTGAGATACCAAAGACTATTATTCTCTCTGTCCTCTCTCTGGCTGAATTTGCCAGAACCTCCAGCATATGATTGCAACACTCTAAACATTTTTAATGTTGCCTTGTCTCAGGTTCCTAAGCGAGGAAAATGGAGGATGGACCTGTTACTGGACCACACTTAATTCATGAAGGCATTGAACTCCACCACTGAGGGTTTTAGGAGTCAGCTTTCTGGCCCCCTGGTGATGAAATGTTAAGACTTTGGCTGAGCAGCTCTGAGCATCTTAAATACCTACACATAAATACCTAGTCATGAGTGACGTTCGATAACTCCTGAGGAGATGATGGGGACCAGAATGAGTGTGATTAGCATTGGCTTGTGTCTTTGGCTTGGCCCTTGCCTCCCAGAAATCTCATCTTTCCTGAAGTCTCATGGGGGCAGGGAAGTTAGACATTTTTGTTGACCCCATAGAGGATATAACAGATAAGAGGCAGAAAGCCTTGTCCCAAGAGGGTGCCACACTGGGCTCTGCTGAGTGTCTCAAAAGAGAGGGTCCCCACTGGTAAACCAACTCCCAGCAGACGTGTGTAGGAAAAGATGGGTGGGGGAGGGGGTGTGCATCATGCTATCTTCAAATGGGTCTTTATTTGGTCTCTGCTTTTTAACACAATACAGCTTGGGGGAAATCAGGGAAGAGAGAAGGCCAAGGGCATTACTATGAATCGACACCTCACTATGTTCCCAGGCATATGTGATTCATATATGTGATCTCACTGAATTCTCCACTTTCTGCATGGGCATTCTCAGGAATCACATTGCAAAATGAAATAGACCCAGAGAAATTAAATGATGTGCTCAAGGTCACATGGTTACAGAAAATGTGTACACACACATACATGCACAGCACGCATGCATGCCCAGCTGCAAACTCTCTTTTATATCACTCTAAGAGGTGGTGGAAGCCACAGTGGGCAGATGTTAGCTCAGCAAAGGAGAGTGTTCTGACAATCAGAGTTCTCCTAGAATGGCACAGGTGGCCCAGGAGCTTCCTCTCCAGGGAATTGTTGCGAGAGAGGCTGGCACACAGATTCCTCAGGGGCCAGGGAGGTTATCTTGGGTGTAGACATAAGATCACTTAAAACTTTGCAGCTCTGAGCCTTTATCTCTCAGTTGAGGACGACCTGACCTGGAGCTTAAGAGCCCTCAGCTACTGCTCAGTCATATCAATTTCTGGGCCTCATGTCCTCCTCTAACATAAGAGCATCGGGCTACAGCAGAGGCTTTGTAAACATTGTTAGCCATGGAAATCTCTCTCAAATGGGTTATGTGTGTGCCAGGGTAGCTTTTTGAAATCACATTTCCATACCTATACCTGTATCTACACATATGTACATAGACACATGTATGCATATTTCACATATGATACACACTGAAATATATGTCTGTATGTGTTCATATATATTTGTGTATCATATATATTTGTGTGTGTATAGTCGTGTATTTTTCTTTGTTTTGTTCCCTTCCTTTTCTCTTTCTGAGCATGATCTTGGAATATCTTTGCTTCAGGAGGATTTTCAGCCCTCAGACCAAAGCTGTGTGAACACAACTGTTCTCCCCATGTTATGAAAGTCGCCAAGATCGTTAAAATATTCTGCTGCAGAGGTCTTTGTGGCAATAAGATGTGAGAAGGCACACCTACCAGGGTGACGAGAACCCAGAGGGAGATCTTACCACATGTGAAAGTGAGTCTGCTGTGTGTGTGTTTTGGTTGGGGGATATTCATCTACTGCTGTGACTGGACTGAACTCTAAGGCCAGATAAGCATCAAGATCTGGGAGGGGATTCCTGACCTGCATGCCCAGCTCCACTGACCAGGCCCATGGGAACCAGTGTCAACACAGAGGCTCTTATCACACATGTGGCCTCCAAGTTAAGAGCTGGCCAATTTTGAGGGTCACTGTGACCTTGAATGCTAAGGAGCAGTAACCATGGTGGCCTGTGGGTTGGAGGCTGTTCTCCATTTTTCTGGCACCACGTGAGCCTCCCTGATCTGGTGTGATTTAAGGAAGATAAGGAACTGGGGTATGTCTTCCAAGTCAGTGTTTGTACTGAACTTTTTACCCATAGGACACCCTAGATGTAAACCATAAAGAAATGGCTGTCCTGGTTGTGTTTTCCTCCTTGTATCTCTCTTCCATCCAGAGGTGGGGCTCCACTGACCACAGGACTGGAAACTTCATTTCTACTCCCAAACATGCTGTTCAGGAGACAAATGTGACAGTGCACGTGAAAACTGGAAGTGGTAAGACAGATGGATGTTGTTATTCTCTGACAAGATGATTTTCACTTGTTTGGATTTCCCCCGCAGATTCAGAGCAATCTGACCAGCCTGGACAAGAAAGGAGACTTGGGGAAATTCTGATGAAAGTCCTTTGGGCTGTAAGTTTCATGAGGGTAGGACTGGTGTCTGCCACGTTCACTTCTGAGCCTCCAGTGCCTGGCACATAGCGGGTGCTCGATATTCGTTTGCTTGCTGATTGATGGCAAAAGTAATGCTGATCAGTCCCTCTGCAAAGACTCCCTCCCTTACGTGACTGGCAGCTATAGCCCAGGTGGGCAGCAAAAGTCTGAGGGCAGAAGTCAGGTTACCACAGGTGACAAAGAGACAGGCTCTGAGTGAATGGTCTATGAGCCAATTCTAGCCCATAGGGGCCATGGGGCTGGATGTGAGGAGCTCATACAGGAAGAGGTGTGGAAAAGCAGCAAGCTGGCTCATAACACAGCAAGGGTTTATGAGGAGGTGGTGGGAGGTGGGAGAGAGGAACATGCTGAAAACTGTGGAGAAACGTAAGCAGAGGCTAGCCTGCCCACAGCTGGTACCCAGTGACTGTTGTTCAACAAATAGAAGAGAAATCAGTCATTTCCATCTAATTATTAAGGTCATGGCAGCCTCCATGCAGGGAGGGCTGCACTCTTCCCCAAGAAAATGGTCAGTCAAAGAGGGGGCTCTCCTTGATCTCTTTCTCCAGGACAGAAAGCCCAGGATCTTGGTGAAGACCTGCGAGGGTTCCATTTTTCATCCAAAGGAGACCATGCCCTGGGCAGCATTGTTACACAGGAGGAGCCCCCAGAGTCTCCTGTACACAGAGGAAGGGAGGACTGTGCTGGGCTCCATGTGGTCCTGCTCTCCCCATCTCCCCGAGGTGAGTGGTCTCTGTTTGGGTCTGTGTGGGAGATCAGGGGCAGTACTGGGGTCCAGCCCTGGCCTCGAGTGTTCTCCCAGCTTGACCCTGGCCTAGCCCCTGCCCACTGAGCTTCTGTGAGGCTGCACCTCTGGAGCTGCTGCCTGGCTTTACGCAGGCCGTGCTGTCACACAGGTGTGAGCTTGAACTTGGCTCACTGGGGCTAATCCCCGGCTTGGGGATGCAGAGCCTTGGAGAAATGGCCACCATTTTCTTCACACAAAGGCGTAGTTTAATACCCAGTAGCCACATGGTGAGAGTCCTGAGGGGGTGCCTGTCCATACTTATAGCTGTCAGTGGGGGTGGCTTTTTCTGAGGCTCTGTATTACTTTCCTATGGCCACTGCAACACATTCTCACCAACTTGATGTCTCTAAAGGGTGGAAATGTATTCCCTCACAGTTCTGGAGGCTAGAAATCCAACATAAGTTTCCCAGGGAATCTGTTTCTTTCCTCTTCCAGCTTCAGGAACTGCATTTCTTGGGTCACAGCCCCTTCTTTCACCTTCAAAATACACAAAAATATAATTCAAGGAAATACAAATAAGCCGAATTAGCAGGAAAAAATAGCATTATCTAATACTCATCGCCTACTTACTACCGCCACCAACATTTTCCTGTCTATTTTAATAGGTATTTTACTATGGAAATATGTATACTTCATAAAATAAAAAAGGGATAATGTTACACATAAGATTTTTCCCTTGTTTTATTGAGGTATAATTGACATATAGCACTGCGTACGTTTAAAGTATACAACACAATGACTTGAATTGCGTATATTGTGAAATAGTCAACACAATGATTTAGTTAACATCCATCATCCTTCTAACATGATTTGTCTTGGTCTCTGCAGTGCAGGGGGTGCTTCAGCCTCGGTCCTCTGTTCTAAGATTTTCTCAGCGGTGTTATGTTCGTGAATAGTTGTTGGTTGTTCTTCTCATGAAGGGGAGCAAAGTCAGGAATGACCTATGTTGCCATCTTGGTGACATTGCTCTCCCACACATGAGATTTTGTAACCTGCTTCTATCACTTGGTCATATATGGCTGTCAGGAAATCCTAGTCATCATTTCAATGGCTGCTTCTATTTTGTCATTTGCATGTGGTAAATGAACTTACAACAATTTACTTACTGATGCTCTTTTTGCTTTAGTTCAAGGTTGCTCTCATTTTTAAATTTTTTGCTAGTATATAGCACATTGCAATGAACAACCTTTAAGTACTTGTCTCATTTTCTGAGAATAAGTACATAAACTGGGTTTGCTAGTTCAAAGCATACTTGCATTTTTAATAGATTATTCCATGAATTATGTTTTCTATTTTTTTATTTACTTTTTTTAATTTTTATTTTTTTTGGATGTACATCATATTTCGAATTCTGTATACATTACATCATGTTCACCAACCGAACACTAATTATAGTGCATCCCCTCACATGTGACCCTAATCACCCCTTTTGCCCTCCCCCGTCTCTCCTTCCCCAATGGTAACCACCAGTCTAATCTCCAGTGCTATGTGTTTTTTTTTTTTTTTGTCGTTTTTGTCTTCTACTTATGAGTGAGATCATATGGTATTGGACTTTCTCCTTCTGACTTACTTCACTCAGCACAATACCCTCAAGGTCCATCCATGTTGTCACAAATGGCCAGATTTCATCATTTCTTATGGCTGAGTAGTAGTCCATCATGTGTAAATACCACATCTTCTTTATCTATTCATCCCTTCAGAGGCACCTAGGTTGCTTCCATGTCTTGGCTATTATGTATAATGCCACAATGAACATAGGGGTGCAAGTATCTTTATGCCTTTGTGTTTTCAAGTTCTTTGGATAAATACCCAGCAGTGAAATAGCTGGATCATATGGTAGATCTATCCTTAATTTTCTGAGGATACTCCAAACTGCTTTCCATAGTGGCTGTACCAGTTTGCACTGCCATCAGCAGTGAACAAGGGTTCCCTTCTCTCCACACCCTCTCCAACATTTGTTGTTTCCTGTCTTGTTAATTATAGCCATTCTGACCAGAGTGAGGTGATACCTCATTGTAGTTTTGATTTGCATTTCCCTGATAGCTAATGATGTTGAGCATCTTTTCATATGCCTGTTGGCCATCAGTATATCTTCTTTGGAGAAATCTCTCTTCAGATCTTTTGCCCATTTTCTAATTGGATTGTTGGTTTTCTTGTTGTTGAGCTGTGTGAGTTCTTTGTATATTTTGGATATTAACCCCTTATCTGATATGTGGTTTGCAAATATCTTCTCCCAATTGTTAGGTTGTCTTTTTGTTTTGTTGATGGTTTCCTTTGCTGTGCAGAAACTTTTTAGTTTGATGTAGTCCCATTTTTTCATTTTTTCTTTTGTTTCCCTTGCCTGGTCAGACATGGGACTTGAAAATGTGCTACTCAGACCAAAGTCATAGAGCATACTGCCTAGCATTTTTTTGACTTACTGCACACATTAGCAAATTGCTATCTAGGGAGAGGGTGGAGCAAAATGGCAGGGTGAGCTGACCCGGGACTCTCTCCCCTCCAAACCACAACAAAGCATTGGAATAACTGAATTTCAGCCAATAATCCTAATGCCAGACCATCAGAAAACTACAGAAACATGACCACAGAGGACGGAGAGGCTGCAGCCGGCCTCGGAGGAGCTGTAATGGGACCAGAGATCACTTCACTCCCTCCCCTAGAGACTGGGATCACTGCCACAGGTGAGGGAAGGAGTGGGGGAGGGGCCGTGTGACCGGGGAACATCCAGGACTCCCGCAGCCACTGCAGTGGAAACCTGCTGATGGGGGAAAGCTTCCATGCATGAGGACCCATCAAACCAGGGCCCCGGTTGACCAGAGAACGAGAGCTGGTCAGAATCCAGTTCGGTGAGCGAGAGAAAGTGCCCCTCCTCCCCAACCCGCGCTGGGCACGGCCATCTTGCCTGAAGGCGGAGAGCTCTGAACACATGGCTCTCATCCCCCATCTACTGGCAACAGGCTGTAACTGCAACCGAATACTATCATCATCCGCAAAAACCACTCCTCTACCATCTAGCAATTTATAAAAGCTCCAGACAAGAGGGAAAACAATAAAAGCACAGAATTAAGTCCTGAGGACTTGGAAATAGGTAAAGTAAGTGAAAATGAGTTCAGAGTAGCTATCATCAAAAAACTCAATGAGGTAGAGGGAAAGATAGAGAAACAAGTCAGGGAGTTCTGGAGTTACTTCACAAAACAGATTGTAACTATAAAGAAGAATCAAACAGAAATACTAGAGATGAAAAATACAATGGATCAGATAAAACAGAATAAGGATACCCTGAATGCCCGTGTAGATACCATAGAGGAGCAAATTAGCATAATCGGAGATAGACAGGCTGAATGGCTCCAGACAGAGGAAGAAAGAGAACTAAGAATTAAAAAGAATGAGGAAAATATCAGAGAAATAGCGGATTCAATGAAGAGAAATAATTTAAGTATCATCGGAATTCCGGAGGGCTTGGAAAATGAAAATGGAGCAGAAAGTGTCCTAAATTAAATTATAGAAGGGAACTTCCCAAATCTAGGAATTGAGGGAGAAATGTGTGTTGAGGAAGCTTTCAGATCTTCTAGATTTGTGGATGTAAAAAGACCTACTTCAAGGCATATAGTAGTAAAAATGGCAAAAATGAAAGACAAAGAAAGAATACTCAGGGCAGCAAGACAGAAGATAATAACCTACAAAGGAACTCCTATCAGACTTTCAGCGAATGTCTCTACAGAAACCTTACAAGCTAGGAGAGACTGGAGTGATATCTTAAAAACTTTACAAGATAAAAATCTTCAGCCAAGAATACTCTATCCAGCAAAAATATCCTTCAGATATGAAGGAGAAATTAAATCTTTTCCAGACAAACAAAAGTTAAGGGAATCTGTAACCAAAAGTCTTCCATTACAAGAAATCCTCAAGAAGGCTCTCTTACCTGAAAAAAAGAAAAAAGGGACAAAGGGGTCACAAACCACAGAGTAGGGAGACAGATTGATAGAACCAGAATAGGATAGCAAATATTCAACTATAGCATTAGGATAAAGGTAAGGAAACCACCAAAGTAAAGACGATCTTATCACTCTGATTACAAACTCATAACACGAGTTGGAATAAGAGATGAAAATAATAATTTAGGAGGGGAAGAGCAAAGGGACTAAATCAGTCTAGGCCAAGTAAGTAAGAGACCACCAGAGAATAGACTATATTATACATGAGACTCAAAATACAAATTTCACGGTAGCCACTAAACTAAAAAACAGAACAGAGCCACAAAACATAAATAAGGAAAAATCTAAGAAACCCAGCATAAGAAATTGCAGAAGTCAATGGGTAGGCTAAAACACACAGGACGAGAAACACAGGTAAGGCAGGAAAACCAGATAACGAGTGACAGAATGACATCATTAAGCCCACATGTATCAATAATCACCCTCAATGTAAATGGATTGGAATCTCCAATAAAAAGACACAGAGTGGCAAAATGGATTAAAGAACAAGATCCAACAATTTGTTGCCTCCAGGAAACACACCTCAGCCCAAGGACAAACACAGGCTCAGAGTGAAAGGGTGGAAGACAATACTTCAAGCTAATAGCAAGCAAAAGAAAGCAGGTGTTGCAGTACTTATATCAGATGAAACACATTTCAAAATAAGGCAGGTAAAGAGAGGCACAGAGGGATAATATATAATGATCAAAGGGACACTTCATCAAGAAGAAATAATGCTTATAAATATCTATGCACCCAACACAGGAGCACCAAAGTTCATAAAGCAACTATTAACAGACCTAAAGGAAGATGTTAAAAACAACACAATAATAGTAGGGGACCTCAACACCACACTCACATCAATGGACAGATCACCAAGACAGAAAATCAAAAAGGAAATAGTGGAGCTAAACGAAAAGCTAAAACAATTGGATTTAATAGACATATACAGAACACTTCATCCCAAAACAGCAGAATACACATTCTCCACAATTGCGCATGGAACATTCTCAAGGATAGACCATATGTTGGGAAACAAGGCAAGCCTCTACAAATTTAAAAGAAATTGAAATAATAACAAGCGTCTTCTCTGATCATAATTCTGTAAGGCTAGAAATTAATTACAAGATAAAAGCTGAGAAAGGCACAAGGATGTGGAGACTAAACAATACGCTACTGAACAAGCAATGGATCATTGAAGAAATTAAAGAAGAAATCAAAAAATACCTGGAGACAAATGAAAAGGATAAAATGCCATACCAACTCATATGGGATACAGCAAAAGCTGTATTAAGAGGAAAATTCATCGCAATACAGACACATCTTAAGAAACAAGAAAAGTCACAAATAAGCAACCTTAAACTACACCTAACCAAATTAGAGAAAGAAGAACAAATAAAGCCCACAGTCATCAAATTGCTATCTAAAAGGATTGTACCGATTATGTACTCAATATCAAGAAATATCTACGGCAGTTTCTCCACATCTATGCCCATACTGAGTATTGTCATTTTTTTAAATCGTTGCCAGTCCAATATGCTAAAATGTTAACTTGATGTTTCAATAATTTTCTCTTTTGGGAGTGAGAGGATGCAAATAGTCAGTTAAGGTTTTGAGCCTGGTTTTCTGTAAGGTTCCAAAAATTCTTATTTATGTTTATATCATACTGCATTATGTGGATATACTATAGTTAATGCTTTCCACTTTGTTATTTAGGCTGCTTCTAATTTTTGACAAATTTAAATAATATTGAGATGAGCATCTTTATGCTCAAAGTTTGTTGTTTATTGTAGGCATTTGTGAACGTGAGTGTATGTGTGTTTCACAGTCTGTTTTCAGGATATATTCGCAGTAGTGGAATTATTGTGTCGTAATGTTACTGGCCAAGGGAGGTTGCTTGCTGCAACACATGCCCATAGTCAGGAGGCAAAGTGCTAGGAGAGAAAGGATTTCTTTGTTACAGCTTGATAGCAAGAGGAATGATGGTGGACTAATGTCCAAAAGAACCATCTACAGAGCAAAGATTACACGCTGGTTATAGGGGGTTGGTCTCCAGGTGGGGAAGGCGGCTGGTCTCTGGGTGGTGCCTCCATCTGATCTCCAGGTGGGGCAGACATCTGGTCCCAGTTCCTGATAGTCCTTTGATTTATTAGATATGCATTAGAGAATGGAACAAGGCACCATACCCTGATTTTTCAGTTGTCATTGATGATGGCTATCAGCATAGGCTCTCTGCCCGGGGGTCATCATATTACTAAGGAACTCAAAAGAACAAAGTTATCATCTTAAAGCAGCTGGGAGGGGTCACAAAATAGGGTATGCCTGGACTAGTTAATCAGAGATCATTCAAAGTTACAATATGGTTTCTTTTCTACAATGTGGCTTCCCTTGTGTCAACCTTGTGTTGACTCGATATCAATATAATATAAACATTTTAACAAATGGCATTGAATTATTGAACTGTTTCTCCTTGCTGCTGGGAAACTTGCTAAGGAATGGAGAAATCCAGGATCCTGGCCCATTAACTACTCTCTGGTTCTTGCCCTGCCATAGTCATTACCACAGTGCAGTACCATTTCATCACTGTGTTTCTCATCTTTAGGACCTCACCTTTACACAGGTAGATGGGGCCAGTGTTCCCATCAAGTACTAGCAATATATAGGGAGGAGCAAGAGGCTAAACCCGTCCTCATGAGGACCAAGGGGTGGGTGGGGACATTTCCGTCCCCTCTCCTGCTCCAACCTTGGTCTCACATCTACTGGGTCAGAACACTCCCTTCAGCAGCTTTCTCAGGCCTTTCTCTTTCCCTTTTCCATTGCTCGAGGGCCTGACCATCAAACATCAGTGATCTGAAGTGGAGTTAGCCCCTTGGACAACCATAGATTTTTCTAAGTTGTACAAGATTCCCCCAAATCCAGAAAAGGGAATTTTTGAAATTCAGGAGAGGATAGGATCCCAAAGTAAAGGAAGAGTTTGCACACCAGATTGGATTAGCTTTTTAGCGGAAACTTCCTCAGAAGAAAACCAACCTGTGATGAATTTGAAGATTGCACACTGAGATTAAACTGTCTTTTCACATGTGACTAGGGCAAGAGTCCACTAAAACGTAATCATTGAACTATTTTCTGTGATTTTGTGAGGTAAAGACTAACTGGCAAAATGATAGGGCAGTGACGAGGTGAAATAGTTCTAATTGTGTCCTTCACAAGAGAAACTGAATCAAGGATGGTTGAATAAATACAAAAGTAACACCCTGACTTCCATCTCTAGTGATGGCAGGCCAGGTTATTTGGACCAACGAACTGAATGAAAAAAATTTAAAGGAAAAACAGGGGGAAACATCCTTTTTAAAGCGTTGACATACTGACAAGACACCGAGGGAATGTCAGGTTAAATTTTGGATATTAATTCTGAAACCCGGAAAGGTAAGCAGAAGTCACGATAACTCAAGCTGGTTTTGCCCTGACGGTATTTGCCATGTAAACAATTGGGCCTTCCGTTTAGGTGATTTCTCGGGGGAAGAGGGATAAAAGTGAAGGCCCTGGGTCCAACCAATATGGAGACTCAAGTAAGAAACTGTCCTCATGTTAATCTGGGGCCCCACAGGCCGTCCATTAGCATAACAGTGAGCAGAACTAACTCTACCCTCCACAGAGAAGATAGCCTTGGTAGTGAACAATGCTGGAAAATGGAGGAAAGGGAAAAACAATCGGATTCTGAGAAGCTGTGACCAGGGACAGCCTTCCTGAAGATTTACAGCCCAAGTTCTCATTGGGTCTCCAGCATGATTTTGATAAAACAAAACTGGCAAGTAATAGGATATATTGGAGTACATGAGGAAGCCATTTTGTGTAAACCTAATTCGGCCTGATCTTGTCTTTCCAAAACGGCCTAAACGAGGCCATTGAGCATGCGTTGTACATCTGTTTTAGAGATTCCCTATGGCAAGAGCAAAGGCCCTTGAGATAAAGGTGCAACTTCTCTCTCCCTCCCAACGTTGGCGTCTCCTTAAAGATTAAGCATCTTTCTTTAGGCTGGGAACCGATTGCAGCACTCATCTGTGACAGCCCAGCCTGAGGCAACACACCTGCCACCCCGCGGCGTTCACTAAGACAGCAGACCTATCTGCCATTTCCATCAATCGCTGTGCTGACAGAGCAGCCTCATGACTACTGTAAAAGGGAGATTTCAATCATATGTGAAACATACTCTTTGAGGGTATATAACCACCCTGTATACCCCTACTTCTTTGGAGTGCTCTGTTCCTATAGGAAAGACTCTCCTGGGTTATAATCCTCAGATTTAAGCTCAGAATAAACTCACCCAAATTTTCATTTATAGATTGGTTATGGATTATTTTCGTCGACAATTTCCAGGTGGTTTAGAAGGGAAATGCCTCCTGGGGCCAGGCAGATGCTGATGTGGGGTCAGTGAGCCGAGGAGTCGAAAGAAAGATTTCTTGGGGTCTCAAGATCTGGCAGTAGTGTTCTTTTATTTAGAGAATAGTGTGGAATAGCATGGGGACAGGACCCATGGGCAGTCAGAGCTGCTGTGTGGGGACAGGACCCATGGGCAGGAGGAGCCGCTGCTGCTGCCGCTTCTGCTGCAAACATGGGTAGAGAGTAAGGCTAAATTTTAGACATAGGTATGTGAGTCATCTCTTTGCAAGACAAAGGAAAGAAGATGTAAAACAGTTAAAATGGTATCAGTGCCGGTAGGGTCCGGCCATTGGGTGGTCCCACAACTTTTAGATAAGAATCAAACCAGATTGAGTAAATGGCAGAAGTCACTGCTCAAATATTATCTTCAGCTAAAGACAAAGGAGGATGTTGTGGGGGGTCAGTTACATAAGGTTGCCAGACAGTAATGTCGATGAAAATAATCCATAGTCAGTCTATAAATGAAAATTTGGGTGAGTTTATTCTGAGCTGAAATCTGAGGACCATGGCCCAGGGCCTTTCTACCCGAAGGAAGAAAGGGCACCAAAGAAGTGAAGTGTACAGAGTGGTTATATACCCCCAAACAGGATGTTTCACATATGATTGAAATGTCCCTCCCACAATAGTCACAAGATTGCCCTGACAGCACAGAGCTTGATGGACACAGCAGGCAGTGAGTCTGCTATCTTGGTGGGCCCAGCAGGAAGCAAGTCTATTGTCTCAAGCTGGGGGGTCACAGGTGAGCGCAGCAATCAGTTTCTAGGCTAAGGAAAGATGCTTAATCCTTAAAGAAATGCCAACTTTGGGAAGGGGAGGGAAATTGCACCTTTATCTCAAGGGCCTTTGCTCTTTCCATAGGGAATATCTAAAGCAGATATATAATGCATGCTCAATGGCCTCGGTCAGGCCCTTTTGGAAAGACCAGGTCAGGCCGAATTAGGTTTATACAAAATGGCTTCCTCATATACTCCAATATAGCCTATTCCTTGCCATTTTTATTTGTCAGTAAACAACTCAAGTTCTTGCCTTCCCCATTAAGAGTTTCCATAGATAAGGCCATCCCCTCTTCCTCCTGGCACAGAGAGGGAGGCATGGAGATTTCCTTCACAAATGCAACTGTCTCTCATCAAAGCGCAAGCAAATTCCACTCCTCAGAGCCTGCTTCTCATCTGCAGTTTTAAAATTAACTACCCTAAAATCCTCATCAAAGCCATTGTAAATCCTCTCTGAAGAAGGTACCTTTATTCCAGGCTTTGTGAAGCCTGCCACCCTCAGCCCCTACCAACCACACATGCTAAATCTTTTAAAAAGTATCACGCTGCACATAATCAAAATTCCAAAGAACACATGAAAACGTGACCCCATCAACGAGAGCCAGCAGAAATAACTCTTAGTGGGGACAGATCAGCAACTACATGCTTGAGATTTTGGAATTATCTTGCACATAACATAATACAAACTTAAAAATGACTGGAGGGAACAGGAAAATATGAAGTGTCATTATTGATTGGATAAAGAAATAGACAGAATTTCCAAATATAAAAAATGAAATTGTTACCAAAACGAAAGTGGGTTTTCTCCTGGCAAGTGAAATCAGACTATCCACCAGAAGAAGCTGACTCACACAGTAAGGTGTCTTTGCAGCAAATGGGAGACCATGAGGAATCACTTCTGGAGTCATGGTGTCCCCGCACAAAGGGAAGCAGGGATTTTTATTTCAGATGAAGACCGGGAGTTTCAAAAGGGAGAGGTGGATGGATCTGGCCTGGTGGTGCAGGGGTTAAGTTCACACCTTCTGCTTGGTGGCCTGGGCTTTGCCGGTTCCGATCCTGGGTGTAGACATGGCACCATTTCTCAAGCCATGCTGTGGCAGGCATCCCACATATAAAGTAGAGGAAGATGTGCACTGCTGTTAGCTCAGGGCCACTCTTCCTCAGCAAAAAGAACAGGATTGGTGGCAGATGTTAGCTCAGGACTAATCTTCCTCAAAAAAGGAAAAAAGAAAGGGAGAGGTGGGTATTTGGCTGTACAGGCTCAGATGGAAAACAGGTTTCCACATACTGCAGGTTTGCCTAAGGTCCTCCTGGAGAGATGTTAGCACTTAAAATAAGGCCAAGGTCATAGGTTGGTCTGGTTCAGGGTGGTTGGTAGCATCTTCTTAACATCACAAAAGGGAAGAAAAACGATTTGGAAAAATCATTAAATGCTTTCACTCCCACCCCTCTTGAATACTTCAGGGTAATTAGTCCTGACAAAATAACAAAATTAAAAACAAAGTGGGTAGATTTGCTTGCACGTTGAAGACAACACATTAGAGAATTATAAAGTGGAAGAAAGATGTGAAGAAATTATTAGAGCACAATACGGCAAAAACAAAACTAGTCTAGTAACTAGAAACTATTAAAGAAAAATGAACATTGTTTATTTAAAATGATAACCACGATTTCTAATGCGTTAACAAAACAGGGTAGAATTAAAATCCAAAATTGTTGGAGAAGGTAAATGAGATTAAAAGACCTGCATTTCCTGCATTTTCAGGGAGAAGGGTAAACCTGCTGATTAAATTTAATCCTTGAGAAGTTGTGGAGACATCCTGCACTTTTATGTAACCACTAAAATAATATGAACAATGCATAACTTCCACATAGTAGAAGGGAAAAAAGGAAAGGTAAAAAGTAATCCATCCAAGAAAAGGTAAGAAAGAAGAGGGGAAAAACCCACAGAATAGTTGGGAGAAACGCAAAACATAAAGTCAGAGCAGACTTAAAAGCAAACGTATCCATAACTACGTCAAATGTAAGCATCCTGAATACTCCAGTTACAATTCAAAGAACCTCAAGGCAGCTGTGAAAACAAACATAAATGTGTGCCCTGTGCAATAGACAGGTCTAAAAAGTTGAAAGTAAGAGAAAGGAAATGGATCTACCATTATTGACAGTAACCGTAGAAAACCATTGTAGGTGTATCAATACCAGACAAAAGTGACTTCAAATCTAAAGTGTCTGTGAAGAGAAATAGGGCCCTTTCACAACGATAAACAGATCAATTCATCAGGAAGACAAAATGAGTTTACATTTTAATGCACCTATTATATGGCCAGGAAATCTATAAAACGAAAATTGGAAGATCTCCAATGAGATAAATAAACCTACCATCACCTCAAGAATTATTATAGTGAGTAGACCATAAAAGAATTCCATAAGGATATGGATGATTTAAAGAAAACAAGGAACCACCTGGACCTAATAGAGATTTAGAACATTGCATCCAATGTTAAGAAATTTTTTAAATACACACAAAACATTTGCCAAAATCGCTCATATATTGGGCCCTAAAGCTAATCTTGAGAAACTCTAAAAATGCAAATCTTTGGAATGTTTTCTGACCACAACATAATGAAGCTAGAAATCAATAAAATGGTAACTGGAAAAATTCTTATAATATTAGAAAAAAAGAAATACACTTTTAGATAACCCATAGGTCAAAATAAAATTTAAAAAGAAATAGAACATGTTTTTGGTTGAACAATAACAACATTAATACTTATTAAAAATTGCAAAATGCAGTTAAAGCATGTAGAGAAAAATTTATAGTCTTAAAACCCACATATTAGAAAAAACTGAAATTATTGAGGTGATCGTATAACCCAAGGAAGTAGGAATTGATAAGTGAATAAATTTAATGAAACGAGAGGAAGAAATAATAAGTAGCAGAAGTTAATGAAATAGTAGGAAAACACACAAGAGAGAGATTTAATAAAGCAAATATTAATTATTTGAAAAGGCTGATAAAATCATGAAAAAAGAGAGGAAGTGAGAATGTTTAAGATCGGGAACTAAAAAGGGAATATTTTTACAAAGCTGCAGACCATTAAAAGATAAGCCAAGGATCTTATTAAGATCTTCATGCTAACACATTTTAAATTTTAGACAAAATAGAAATATCACTGCCTAACACTTTCTCGAGTAGGAATTGCCACCTTAGGTAATACTGGAGCTATCAAAGAAATTGCATCAGCCATCAAATATTTTCCACACAGGGAACTGACCTAGACGGCTTCACTGTTAATTTCTACCAAAATTCAAGGAAAAAAACTTTTTTTGTTCTTTTAAAGATTTTATTTTTCCTTTTTCTCCCCAAAGACCCCTGGAACATAGCTGTATATTGTTTACTTGTGGGTCCTTCCAGTTGTGGCATGTGGGATGCCACCTCAGTGTGGCTTGATGAGCGGCACCATGTCCGCACCCAGGATCTGAACAGGCGAAACCCTGGGCTGCTGCAGTGGAGCACACAAACTCAACCACTCGGCCACGGGGCCAGCCACCCCGTGGAGGGAAAACTTTTAATCTACAAATGCTTCCAGAAAAGAGAAAAAGAAGGCATGTTACCATCTCGTTTTATAAGGCTGGCATATCCTTGACACAAATAACAGGATAAGAAAGGAAAAGTACAGGTCAACCTCATGCGTGATTCATAGACACAAAACCCTAAACAACATCAACTCTCAAAACTAGTCCAACAATACATAGAAAGGTTAAACTATCACAGGCAAGTGAAGTTTATACCAATAGTGTAGGTCTCATTTAAACTTAGAAAGATCGACTAATGCAATTTGCCACACAAACAGATCCAAGAGAAAAATCATATCATCTCACTAGACAGAAAGGCAT
This sequence comes from Equus asinus, assembly GCF_041296235.1. NCBI lineage: Eukaryota > Metazoa > Chordata > Mammalia > Perissodactyla > Equidae > Equus > Equus asinus. The sequence goes on from NC_091791.1 coordinate 170,097,779, forward strand.
TTGATAAAAATCAACATCCACTCATGATAACAAAGATAACCTGTTATCAGACCAAAACAGAAAGAAATTTCCTGAGTCTAACAAATGGTATCTGTAAAACCTACAGAAACCATTTAACCAACCCCTAGTCTAGTAAGATAACCAAGGTTTCCATCCTTCCCCAAGACTGTGAGAAAGCCCTTCACTCTCGGATGCTTTGCACGCAGTGTGCGACTCTGGTGTTCTCCCAGCTCTTTCCCTTGGGCAGGCTTGAGTCTGGGAATGACCCCAAGTGGGATCCTTTCAGGAAGTGTATGGAGATTCAAGGGGGAGAATATGAAGAGTAGATCCGAGGGAGGGAGCAGGGCTGGGCTGGAATGGAGCAGCCCTGCTGGCTCTTTTTCTTCCTTTAATGCCCCTTCCCTGGGCCTGGTGCTCTGACTCTCCTGTTGTTCCCATATTTGGGGCCCTGGGTTCTCTTGTTCAGGGAAGATCATCAGGGCACAGAGGCTGAGCTCCTCTCCTGCGCTGAGAGGGCACACCTGCAACCCACTGCTAATTAGTTGGTCCAGGAGAGAGAGAGGTCCTTGTGATGGTCCCTCACTGAGCTGGAGGGGGAAAAAGCTTTGGCTTCTCCAGGTTTTGGGCAACAAGAGTCAGAAACTGTTGGATACAGTGTGGGGGTAGCAGCTTGGGCTCAAAGGATCTGTTCATTTTTAAGAAAAACTGAGAAGGAAGAAGTGATAGTCCCAGTTATTCTGGGATATTGTTCCCTGTGGATAACCCCCTTTAGGCCCTCTCCCCAGGAAGAGTTTGTTCCTTAGTCCTTACTGGCCAGGACCAGACTCTCTCAGTCACTCTCTAACTTACTGATAAAGCCCCTTTTCCTTTCATGATTAAACCAGCTGGGTGCACTCTTTCTCTCTCTCTTTCTCTCTCTCTCTGTGTCTCTCTTTCTCTCTCTCTTCTTTCTTCCTCTCAGTTGATGCCCCATCTCTACTAGTTGCCCCTCCAGTTTTGGGCTTGAATGAAAGAGCAAGTTCCATGAGGCGGGAAACTTGGTTCCCCGAAGGACAAGTGAGGAGCCAGATCATATCTGCCAGCCGGCTACAACCTCATCCCAATGTCCATTGTACCACAGACGAAAAGACAGCAAATGCCAAAACATTCACACTGCTGAAAGCTCACCAATTTCTGGATTTCACGCTTCCAAATCCTATACAAGATTTGCTCTTGCTTGGTTCAGAGACACTGTTCTTTACAAATGCAGCTCTCTCTTAGCAAGCACTCAATTCATATTTTGTTTCAATATTGAATGCTCCTCTCCTCCTGTGACACACCTTGCAATTGTTCTGGAGATCTTCCATGTTCTGATGAAGCTTGCTGAGAAACTTGCTTTCTTTCTTAGCAGCTTGCTGTGAAGTAATGGCCAACTGAGATAATGTCACATATCTCATTGCATGGAATCTTTCCTTGACTTAATCCTTTTTCTGCACTGTCATTGTCAGCCTTGCACCACCCAAATAAATGGTTCCCACCATAATCTTTGCTTCAGGCTGTGCTTTCTATAGGACTGACAACAGAACAAAATGGGAAAGTAGCATTTTTGGCATTTCTTCCTTGTATCTCAAGCTGGAAGTTCAAGTTCAGAAGACATCTTCTCATAAGTTACAAACAAAATAATCCTCCTGGATATCCTTCCATTACACTCTTTTCTTCACATGGGATTCCCTTCTTGCAGCATTGGGATATTTCTCCCCTCTCACTTAACCAGGGTTTATGATGGAAGGCTTTCTTATTCCTTTTACAAGGAGTTACTGGGAAATGAACCAGAAATTTCACCTAACTCCTTTGTTAGGTAGAGTAAAGCCAGCATGGCAGCCTTACAAAGAGCATTCTGAGATTCTCAGCCTCACTGAGGGAAGGATGTTTACTTGGGCCTTCTGAAGGCAAGCATCTTGTGGGGAAAATGAGACGTCTATATTAGCAAATACTTTAGTAACAAAGGAAGAGTTGGGGCTCAGTCCTACAAAGTCACCAGAAAAAAATTATTGGCCTCAAAAGTGGTTGTATTTTCCTCCACTCTTCCACATACTTCATTCTTCCTGTTTTACAGTTGTGTGATTGTCTAACCAGAGAGTGACTAAAACAACCAAAGAATAACTGGATGTGCGCTGTGGCTGCTCGATGACAACCTTGGGGGCAGTGCACATGGAGAGCTTTATTGAATGTTGTAAAAAATGATGGAGATGATAAGACATGAGGCAAAACAGAGAAGATGTGGACTTTAAGGGGAGATGGATGTGGAGTAGTAAGGAGAGTGTGGTGAGAAACAAACTGATAGTTTATAAATTATTTGGTAGGTACTCAGAAGACTTTTGAAGAATCAGTGCTGGAAAGCAGAATGACTTTCCAGGAGCTTCTTGGGATCTCCAGAGTACCAGGCTTGGACGAATCTCTTAAAACTGACTAGTCAAAAATTAGCACATTTTCACATTTTTTTCAATCCGTGCAACAAAAACATGATCTATGACTTTTTCTGTTTCTCTATAGATATTTCACTTCTGGCATTTGCTCTCATCTTCTTTGCCTTTTTTGGATGGCTTTTAGATGGTGTGATGTGCAGCCCCCTTCTTGTAAATCACCACCTTCCACCACTAAGTTTCACTTCCAGGAACGTGACATTCTAGAAGTGAAGACCAATTGTGTAATCTTGGTATTCACTTTTTATATAAAGATGGAATTTTGTCATTTGGAATTCCAGTGAACTTCCTCTTTCCTAAGTGATTTCCATTCTCATCTTTCCTTCATTATATAAAACGACTGTATGCCCCACACCTGATGTGCCACGTCAATATTCTCATCTGAATTCTCACTTCCAAAGCAAGCTCTAGCCTGACTCAGGAGAGGAGGGTATATGATATACTCAGGAAAACCTGCGACAGGCAGACAATAGAGCATTGTGAGTGGGGTGCATATGTGCTAACCCTGTTCCATGGCATCCAGATGGAAGGCAGACATTCCAACGTGGCCTAATCAGTCATAATGTAACCTTGACACTCCTTTCAATGCCCTAAATTTAATAAGAATAAAATTATCCCTTGAAAATCTGTCATTGCAAAAATGCAAAATGCTTGGGGGATGAATTAAGGCTGAGAACTCCTTTTGATTAGCCAATAACCATAAACTTGCAGTTGTCTGCTGTCACCACAAATCACCCTTCTAAGATCTTCTGTGTCAGAAGAGCTGTTGATTCTTCACACTTGCCACTAGGTAACCTCATAAAGAGAAAACCACGGTGGGCCTTCGAGCAAAAATAGAGATGCAACTTCCTGCAAATTCTGAACCTTTCCATTGTTTGAGCCGATATGGGGAAGCCGGCCAACTCATAGGACCACTGGAGAAAAACTCCCTAAGGGAAAGGTTTTATATAAAAGAGATGGAGATGGAATGTCCAAGTCTGGGCAATTCTCTCATTTGAAAAGATACGTTGGGTACTTTCTCTGTGTGTGGTACTCTACAAAGCCCAGGGAATCAGACAGTAGCACTGACAGATTTAGTTTCTAATCTCAAGGGGTGAGTCATACTTTAGCCAAGTGTGCATACACGTATATGATTATGAACGGCAGCAAGTGCTCTGAAGGAAAAACAACTATAAGAGAACATGACAGGTTAACCTGCCCTTTTCAAGAGATAGGAAAGACCTTCCTGAGGCAGTCATATTTACCAGTCCTGCAAATGTACAGATGAAGATGGAAATTATTCTTTGATATGTCCAAGTAATTATCTTGAGATGACCACACACCCAGAGGTTCTGGAGTACCCGAGCATTATGAGAAATAATGAGGAGTTTTGAAAAAAGTTAATTTCTTCTATTTTCCAGAAAATATGTGGAATTCAAAGGCAATAGACAGAAACGAGTAAATTGGACTACTTGAAAATGCAAATCTTCTGTTTAACCAAAGGCAACAGCATAATGCATAAAACAACTATGGATTGGGAGACAATATTTACAGTGATCTGTTGAAAAATAGCATCTAGAATATATCAAGAAGTCTTGAAAATCCTTAAGGAAAACAATGAAATGTAAATGTGAAAGTGATACAACAAACAACTCACAGAAGAGCAAACTCGAATGGCTAAGAAATATTTGAAAAGACGATTTGGTGGTCAGGCAGTGCTAATAAAAACCACAGTGATTCAGCGCTTCACACCTAGTAGACTAACACAAATTATTAACCTGTATAATACTAAGTATTGTTGGCAGTGTTAACTGGAACAATAACTTTGTGAAGCAACTGAGCAATTTCCAAGACAAGTGAAGGTACATACTCTCTCTAACCCAGCCTTTCCACTTCAAGGATATACCCTCACATCCCTAGAGAACTTCACATCACAGAATGCTCATTGCAACCTTTTCCTATTAGCAAAAGATTGGAAAAAGCCTAAATTTCCTAAGAATGGATAAATAAATTGTATAAATTGCATGCATTGGAATATATGCGTCCCTTAAAATGAATGAATTATACTTCCGTGTATCAACATGGAAAAATCCCAAAAATATATCATTGATTTGTTTCTTCCAGGGAGGGAACCAGGATGACTAAGGAGTCAGAGGTGAAAGGAGTAGTTTTACTTTTTAATGCTTTTGAAACCTAAATTTTACACCAAGCAAATATATTTCTTTTTAAAAAAATGCAATTAATTTTTTAAATGTTAAATAATAAACAGTTTGCAGAGTGCTGGTATAGGATAAACTACTTTTTTAAAGTTTAAAAACAGACAAAACGAAGAATGACCAGCTTACTCCTGCTCCCCTCATTGTTTCACAACCCAGACAGCTCACAGTTTAGCTCAGATGGAGTCCAGACTTCCTCCGTGGTTTCTAAACCTGAGTACTGCACTGGCTGGGAACAAAAGCTCTTCATTTTCTTCCATTATTTGCTTTTGACAATAAAGACAACAGGAGAAGAAAAATATAGCGAGGACCAGTGAGATAACAGACCCTACACAAGCAGGGAGGGGCTGGGGCCCCTGAGTTCTGACTCACCTTCCGCCTCCAAGGGCAAACACCTGGCCTGTGGAGCAGCTGCTGCCCTGGGCAGGATTCTGGGGAAGCCCAGCTCCTCTGGCTGAGCTTGACATCTGTTCTCCTTCCTTCTTCAAGACCGTTTACTTACTTCTGTCAGAAAATTATCACAATGTGCTTGCTGAGTTAGAACGAGGCACTTTGCTGAAATCTGTTGTATACATTATTATAATTAGTAAATATATTGGCTACTGTCTACAATGTGAGTAGCTCAGATGTCTAAGTCCTGGTGTGTCTGAATTCAGCTCTTTACTAAAGGGGAACTGACGCTTCTCTTGGGCCCCTCCAACTGATGGATAAGGTCTCAGCTGGAATGCTCAGTTGACAGCCTCAGATCGCTGGGCTTAGTCTCTTCTCTAACTATTCAGTCCCTCCTCTTTGCCTCCCACTGACCTAGACTTTTCCTTCCCATTGGAGGCTGAGCCAATCTTCAAATTTCCTAGCGAAGCTCACGGAGAAAAAAATATTCCTTTTCTGAACCCATTGAATGTCTATTGGATGTCCTGACGTTCTGCTGATATCTCATGATCTCTAAGGCCTGGGGCTTCTGTGTCATGACCTCCCAGGTCAGAACCAGGTGAGTGTTGGCTTATTTCCCCCTGGGCCTAGTCACAGTTCTGCCTGCTCGGGAACCTGCTCTTGCTTCTATCAAGGCCCATGTGCCTTCTAATTGGGATAGTGTTCACGTTTCTTGAGTGTCTGAGCCCTTGAGGTGATTTTGAACTTGATATAGAAAAAGTTTAATGTCCCAGGAGGGAGATTTCCCAAATGTAACTCTTCAGGTGACCCTGAACTATCCCTGCCCCATTTTTCTCCCTCACTTCATTTAAAAGCTCTGTCACTGTTACTCTTGAAATTCATAGCACTTGTGGTAGGCAGAATCCTAAAATTAGCGCCAGTGACTCTCACCCTTGTGTTGTCTCCTCGCCTTTGAGTGTGGTTAGAATCCGTGAATATAATGAGATATCACTTCCATGACTATGTATGGTATAAAAGAGATGATCTTGGTGGGCCTAACATAATCACATGAGCCCTTCAACACCATAGACTTGTCTCCAGCTGGTTACAGAGGATTAAGTTATGGAAACTCCAAGTCTGAGGAGGATTTGATGCTGGCTTAAAGATTGAGGGTCCCATGTGGCAAGGACTGATCCAGCCTCTGGAAGCTGAGAGCTGCCCCTTGATAATAGCCAGCAAGGAGATGGGACCCTCAGTGCTACAACTGCCAGGAACTGAGTCTTGTCAACATCCTGAATAAGCCTGGCAGCTGATTCTCCTCCAGATCCTCCAGATGAGAGCCCAGCCTGGCTGACATCTTGACTTTGGCTTCCAGAGACCTTGAGCAGGAACCCAGCTAAGCCTGCCCAGACTTCTGATCTATAGAACTTTGAGATAACAAATGGATGTTATTTTAAGTTGCTAAATTTGTAGTAGTTTGTTACACAGCAGTAGAAAATAAATAAAGCATTAATCAGAGATAATCCACATGAGAGGAAAGTGATATCTTTTTAGGGCAAAGCAAGGTGGAGAAAAGGGGACATGAAGAAGGAAGGCGACCATCACCTCCCCTGGAATGTGATCCTGAAGAAATTCTGCACTCCTCATGTGTGAAAAGACTCCCTTTACTTTGAATCCTCTTTTTTTCCTTTCCTTTTCTCCATTTTCTCTCATGCCTCCATCGAGATTGTGTACGTGAGATTGTATATGGAGTGTGCTTGAATGTGTGAAGAAGAGATATGGGTTGACGGATTGGGAGTATTACCTTCTGAAGCAAACAAGCTCTCCCTCCTGTTTTATGGTCCAGTCCAGCTTTCTCTTCTTAGAGAAACTCTGGGGGAATCAGCACCTCAGTGAGGTGGGAGCTGTGAGCTATTGAGGGCCTTGTGCCATAGGAATGGGATAATGATGAGCAGATGATGTTTATAGAGCACCTATTCTTCATCCGATACTGTTTTAAGTGCTTTATCTGGACTCATTCAATCCTATAACAATCCCAGAGGCTGTAGCATTCTTATCACTCTTTTACAGTTGAGAACACCAAGGCACAGCCAGGTTAAGGAACATTTCCATGGTTGTTTTTAGCTGGTGGTGGAACCAGGATTCAAGCTTAGCTGCCTGACTGTAGAATGTGCACCCACTACATGGAAGATCTTCATCCAAGTCAAAGTTGCTTTGGGGAAAACGAAATGTATTGCATGTATCCTTGTGAATTACAAGCCCCCCTGACCCTTCTCTGCACCAGCCACATGGTGACTGTCTTCTGGTCCCCTTAGAGCTGCCCTCAACTCAGGACAAGTTCAGATCTCCTGCACCTCCTACTGGAGGTGGTGAGAGGGAGTCGTCTTGAGTGATTTTCTTGCATTGAGTGTATCCTTGAGCAGCTTTCAGAGTTAAATTGGGAAAGAAAAGTCCCAGACAGAAGGTTATATAGCTCACCTGGACCCCCACAGGTGGCCAGGCCATTAACAAGAAACATCAGGTCAAGGAATGAAGGAGAAGGTGGTGAAGTGGTGGGTCTGAGGGCCATGGAAACTTGCCACTGCTTGGACCTACTTCCTGAGATTCTGAGGGAAAAAACTCCTGCTGCAGTCCAAGGTGGACAGCCAACTCTGCCCCGGCAAGTAATCCAGAGAGATCTCTGCCCCATGTCCCTCACCCAATGAAAACAACCTCCTGGTGGTCTCAGAGCAGGCTGTCTATCATTGGCTGGGGAGACACCATAAGACTAGAGATGTTTAAGACACTGTGGTGAAGAAGTAAGATGACAGTCTTGTGGCTTTTTCCACTAACTCTTCAGCTGTCACCACCCGAGGACTTGGTGCGTTGGGTGGGCAGATTTCTTCCTGTACACAACCTCAGGTCTAGACACATGAGTCTCCTCCCTGGTGACAAAACCACCACACCAAAACACCTCTTACAGCTCCAAACTGTAGCAGTGTCCCGTTTCATACAGGGTGCAAATCTGAGCATGCAATTTTACTCCAGAGTCCATACTTGCCTGCCTTAGGAGATGAGTTTTATTATGAGCCCTTAAGCAGTCCCAAGGACTTCCTGGCTCACATTTGTGGAGAAGGCTGTGAGTCTCAGTGCCCCCACTTTTAAAATGGAGGACTTTTTTTGTCGCTGACATTGCTAGTCACCTGCCCCATATCCATCTTCCCTTCTTCCTCACTGAAGAACTCCAGTTTTGCTCAGAGCGGTAATGTACCCAGCTACACATACTCACCCTCCCACTCATTTGTATGTAGAGGTTTACAGGTGACACAATTCTAGCTCATGAAAGTCACTGACAGTGTTTCTAGGAGAGATTTTTCAAAGGGCAACTTCTCTTTCGCCTTTTATCCCTTCCTTTCATGCCTGGAGAAGGAGTTCTACTTATGATGTATGACTATGGGATGATAAGATTGAAGACTTCTGCCTCCCTCGCTCTTCCTTTTACTAGTTTGCTTTCTTCCCATCACAATGTCTTACTTCCAATCTGATTTTCTGGCTGCAGAATAGCCACTGATTCTCTGATGAAGCCTTCTCTTGGATTCACCCTCCTATCACACCTTCCAGAGGAAGTCATTAATGGGTGTGAATGCTGCAGAGACCCAGGGGATGGGAGGAGACTGCACAGAGAGAGCCATGTGTCAGCAGCAAACTGACTGTACTGATGACATGTGACCAGAGAGAGGTCTCCAAGACCCAGGCTTTGGCTGTGTTTCAGACCCTGGAACTAAATGACATGCTCCTGGTGTGAAGTTAGTCTCAAGAATGGCTAACTAATTTAAGTTCCCTGCCAGCTCAAATGTATGGCAGGCGCAAGTCAAAATTACATCAATTGATAGAAATGAAGACAGGTGATATATTTCAAATGCTGCAGTTTTTAAATTTTATACCTGTGTGTCGACAATTGTGAGCACCAAGGTATGCTTTATATCAATGTGTCATTTAGTAGTGAAAAAAATCATTGGACAATCTAATAGGGTCTACAAACTAATAAGAGACTTGAGCAATGTTGCTGGATATACAATAAATATAAAAAAAATCAATTAGGTTCTAGACACCTATAACAAATCATAAAATATAGTTTTAAAAAAGGATTTTGTTTACATTAGAAACAAAATTTCCAAGATATTTAGGAATAAATAATAGGTGTGAGGATGTTTTGGAGAAAATGTTTTTAAAAAAAGAAAAGGAAAATAAATGGTGACATATACTTTGCCTGTGGATGACATGATTCAATATTCCTAAAGATGTCATTTCTCTCAGAATTAACTCACAGATGCAATAGCATTCTCATCAAAAGCCCAAGAGAGTTTCAAGCAACTTAACAACTTGTTTTTAAAACTTAAATATAAAATTAAAAGGCCTAGAAGACCCGAGAAAAAATTGAATAAGAATAAGATGAAGGCTTACCTTACCAAATATCAATATTTGTTACAAGGCTATAGTTATTAGGACAGTGCAGTATTTATACAAGGGTTAAAAAAATGGGGGGCTGGCCCAGTGGCACAGTGAAGTTTGCACACTCTGCTTCCACTGGGAGGGGTTCGCGGGTTCAGACCCCAGACTCAGACCTATACACGGTTCATCAAAGCATGCTGTGACAGTGCCCTACATACAAAACAGAGGAAGATTGGCACAGATGTTAGTTCAAAGACAATCTTCCTCAAGTGAAAAGTGGAAGGTTGGCAATGGATTGTAGCTCAGGGCCAATCTTACTCATCAAAAAGAAAAATTATAATAATAAAGAAAAAATAAATAAGACAGGTGGAAGAGAGCAGAAAGTTCAGGAAAAACCTTTCTCACATTTCGACTCCATAGATTACAGAAGCCTAAAAAATTAGTAGAGAAAAGATGGACCCTGATCAATGGTGCTGAACAAGCAGGTATTCATGTGGGGAAAAATTCAGTTGCATCCCTAAATCATACCATCACCAAATAGAAATTAAAGATTATTAGATACCTGCATGTAAGAAACAAATTTTTAAAAGTGTAAAAGAAAAGGTAGACTATACTTCTGTTCGTAAGGTAGCGATGTTTCCTTAATGAGATGCAAAGGGCACAAACCAAAAAGGAAAATACTAATTTATTTGCCTAAGTGGAAAAAAAAAAGTCTGCACACTAAAGAAACCATAAGGAGGACTGGCCTGCTCAGGCCTGTGGCCCCCACGGCCCATGGTAATGTAGCTTTCTCCCTCCACTTCAAAGGTGATGTAAGGAAGTCCACGTGCAGCACGCTGTTGGCAGCACCTGCCTCAGAAGCAGCATCTGACAGATGAGGCTGCCCTGGGAACACATGGCAGAGAGGAGGCAGCAGAGCAGCTTGCTCTCAGACCTTCTACTCGTAGGCAGGGGACTCACCTCCTCTCTGCATGACAGTGTGGCTGTGTGACTGAACTCCCCAAAACGTTACTCTGGGAGATACAGAAAAGTTAAATTTATCACTCTGGGATAGGGAGTGCCTTCTATTTCAAGTCTTCTTATCCATGCCCACTTTCCTCTTCACCTTTATTGACCCAAAGGATAATTGTTAACCACCTTCCTACCCCACAATATTATTTATTGTAATCTATGGTTTAGGGTGTTTATCTGGAACAGGAAATATTGTCAAACTGGTCAATCATGCAGGCACTAGTCACGTGGAAAATTTCCCAGCTACATGCTTGGAACAAAACTCCTGCTTCATAAACTTGTGTGACATCTAAATCACTACAATGTTAAATATTCTGGTAAAAATTATGACATTTTCAACATGGACCAGTCATGCTCTCAGATGGCTCCTGTCGTGAGCTCTCATGGCCTTGAGTTACCAGGAACTGAGGGAGCTCCCCTGGGCTGTGGCCCCCTTGCAGAGGACAGGGGTCCCCGCAGGGGTCTCAGGAGGTGTCAATTTTCTGCGGCCCCTCACCTTCCCCGGCAGTGAGCAGCCATCAGAACAAAGTCCTCTTGCACAAGGACACCGTGACACCTCTTTTTGTTCTAAAGCAGAAACTGAACAAACATGATGTAGGGGTGGGAGTGGGGCTTGGCCTCATGTCCTCTGATGATGTCCTCTGAAAGAAAAGACTGGAAGATGTGCTGTCTAGGAGTGGCTGTGTTCAGGAGGGAAGGCTCTGGAAGGTGGTGATTGAGGGTGGGGACTACAGTGCCCTGCGGACACCAGGGGAGAGTCCTCCCAGGTTCTCCTTGCAGCAGAATAACCTTTTCTGAATGTCAAGCCTCAGAACCTCTTGTGAGAAAAGGGAGGACAGTGCTTGTTATCCCTGTCCTATTTCAGACCATGTATGGCGGACATAAGAGCTGTCTTCACGATGGTGGAGCCAAGAGGATCGTGGACAGGGCTCCGCTATGCCTTCTGTCTCAGTGAGTCTCCTAACCCCTCTGAGCCTCTGCTAATGTCTCAACTGGTGCCCGTATCTAAGAATCTATCCTTGAGCTTATTGTGCTGGATTTCCTCAAATCCTCATGTCCGAGGGTCTAACCCATCCTAGGATCTCAGTGGACATTTTTTGGCTGCATGAATGAATGTCCCTCACTTAGCTTTAGGCTTAGGTTTGGTGGGGATCTTGCTGGTGGGATTGAAGGTCATTGGCCTGGAGAGGGGACACTGTGTGGAGCAGCCGAAGGCCTGAGATAACAGGGGGAGGTGGGGCTGAAAATGTGCTGCCCAGGACCGCAGCAGAGCCATGGCAACGGGGCGCCGTGCATGCAGTGATCCAGCCCCTTCAGAGATCAGCTGCTCCCTGGGCTTCTCTCCCCGGTGGCGGTGAGGGGGTGAAGTTACTAGGAAATGAAACTTAATCTTAAACTGGGTCCAGGACACCTCTCATTACTGCACCTGATTTTTCTGAACTGCCCTTTCTTGGGTTGGAGTGAAGGATTTTAATTATTTGTGATTTGTAGCTTCATGTCCTCTGCCAGATGCCTTTCTATGAACAACCCACTTCCCAGGTGATAAGAGAGAGGCTTACATACTAAACCTTCTAGTGAACAGCCTTCCTTCCTGCCATCCTTTGTGAGTGTCTATGAAGCATCAGAATTATTAGTGTAGGTTTGGTATAGAGGCTGTCATCTAGAAAGTTCTTGGGCGCAAACTGAGGAAAATCCCTGACTGTGCTGGGAAGAAGGGTGAGGAGTCCAGAGGGTTTTGTGAGATGGGCTGGGGTTTCCTGAATGGGGATGGTCACTCACATGTCTCAGCCTCAGGAGGCAGAAGAAACGCTAACAGAAGCAGGAGTGGCTGCATCCTTCCTGAAGTTTTGCCTTCAGAGCTGCTGTTATTACTTCTTTCCAGACACACAGTTCCCAAGGGGAAGGCAGGAGGGGTGGCTCAAGACCTCACAGACCTCCTAGACCTGTGCTCCTCTGGTTTTCTTTTGTCATCTGCAAGGTGGCTTGTTGAAGTTCTCTGGCTTGGCTTAGGTGACACTAACACTGTCATCAACCACACTTGCACTCCCAGTGCTGAGTCACCACGTGAAAGCAAGAAGAAAGAAGAAGAAAGTGAAGCCTGTGCTGCAGCCAGCAGAGGAGCTGGACTCCAAAAGCCCCTCAGTGACTGAATCTAGCATGTCTTCATTTCTCAGCTCTTGGCTCCTTTTCCATCCTGATGAAGTCATGAATAACTATTTAGGAAGCTTGCTCCAAGGAGATGAGTGAGATGGCTCCTGTCCTTGAGAAGATGGCGGTCGCCTTGAGTAGACTGAGAATCTGTGGCTAGAGTGTAGGCCAGTAGGAGCTGTGGTGGGGGTCTGCTTGGTGGTGGGACGTAGAGTCTGGACCTGCCTTAGGGGCATGTAGAGCTGGACACTCGCAGCCAGCCACAGTGGTAACCTCACTGCCTCTCTGACCACAAGTCCAGCCTCGTATTTTGGAATATTTAGAATCCCCTCTTTAAATGTAAATATCCTGTGACAAAGAGAGCTTCATTTATCCCACAATTTTGAATAAAATCCTGGACTTGATATTCACTGGACCAAAACAAACCATCATTGAATCCATCAGAATTGAATGCCTAAGTGGTTTATGCTTGAGTCATTTAGCACCCCTGGACCACCCAAATCATGGTGTCTGTTTTCTGAAGAGCGAGTTCCCCTTGAGAAATGCTGGTTACTGTGACAGATGGGGAAATGGATGCTGATCATCCAAATAATTAATATCCACTAAGTACTCTCTCTCCTGGGCCCAGTGAATCATGGCTCTGATGTCCCTGGGCCTAACGATTACAAGTATTTGCCAACAGATTATCCCAACATCCTCTCCAGTATGATGACAGATGAAAACAAGAGATTACCAATTCTAAACAGTCCTATCCCAATTCTGTTAAAGCAACAGAACATTATGAAGACACAGAAAAAGAGAGGAAGGCATCCTGCTTAAGCACTAATGATGATGATCTCGTTGTGGTGAAATTCTTTGGAATTTTAATGTTCTTATTACTCTGTTCTTCTTTTAACTGTCTTTCTCTGCTGAATATGTATTACTTTTCTACCCAGTAAACATTGTCCCGTAGTCGAAGCACACTCATCAATGACAAACATTCAGCAGACAACGTCTTTCTAGTCCAGCCTTCTCTAAGGTGGATATTTTAAAAAATGAGTTTAATTTTCTTAATCCATTCTTATATACCATATTTAGTGATTATTGAAAAATTTACTCAATACGCTATAGGCTGTAGGACATTTTGGTGAATACAGAAAGAATTAATGATTTCCACTCTAAAGATGGAAGTTTAGTGAGTCCCTGGCAGCCTCCCCTCCATCCTCCTCTACCCAGTGCATTTCTGGCTTCTGCCCCAGAGAAGATAGATGGATGAATCTTGGAGGCAGTTTTCCCCAGATTAGAAAGCTCGAGGTCCTGGTGTAGACACGTGGTTGTTTCTCATTCTTTTTCCCAAAGGAGACAACGTCCTGGGCCACCGTGTTACACATGAGGGAGCCATTGGGCTCCCCCAGTGGGCAGGGGAGGAGGGACTGAGCTGGGCCTTCTCCTGCTCCTCCTCTCCCTTATGCCCTGAGGTTAAGTGGTCTCTGTTTGGGGGCTGTGAGTGAGATGTGGGCCAGGACAGCCTTTGTTGCCTTCCTCAGTTCTGGGGCCCCAGCCTGGCCCTGACAATTCCCTTCTTCTCCTCCCCCACAAAGAAGGCTTTGCTTATAAGTGGCTGTGTGACCGGCTCATATCCCTGCATGGTGACAGGACCAGAGGCTGAGTTGGTGGCAAGACTGAGTACATAAGGATATAGCGAGTTCCCTCTGCCCAGATCTCCTCAAGCTTGGCTGTTCCCCAGGCTGGTTGTGGACAGTGCTAGGGATCTCACCTTAAAAACAAGTCTTGCTCTTTGTTGGATCCCCCACACATATCTGGGCGACGGTGTTGTAACGGTCTTTGTAGTGAGAGATGCGTTGCTCAACCCTTTGGATATGAAGCTCTACCTCTCGCAGTTTTATGGCGGAGGGAGTCTTCCCTCGAACGTGCTCACAGTCAGCCACACTGCACCATATCCCTGGCTTTGCCAGCTCTCTCCTCCTGGGCAGCCTGCGGGGGCTCATAGAGGCAGTCAGGTTGGCCATCATCTTCAAGCTGAAGGCAGAGGAAAGGAATTCACAAAGACTCCAGGGACAGTCATGGGGTTGACTTCTCCACAGCCCTGAGACAAGTGAAAGGATCATCCTGGGAAGGAGGGACAGGAATGAGGTCATGAGGGATGACAAAACCTCAGGATTAAAATGTGCAGGAACCAGTGAAACAATGTGCCCTACCCTAGTGACACAATGTCATTGGAGAAATTCCTAGGCTTGTAGTCTGGCTGGGAGATGGCTCTTCTCACAGGGATGACCTGCTGGGTCCTTTCCTGCTCCTGGATGTTGTGGAGCCTCAGGGTGAAGTGGGTTACACTGCACAGAGCAGAGTGGGACGTGCAGTCACAGGAGATGCACCCCAGGAACCATGAAGGAGGCAGGACGGCTTGGGACACAGCAGGACTGGAGTGGGGAAGAATTACAGGGATGGGGACCGGGGGCTGAGCATCTGTGTGTCCTCTGCTTCTTGGCATCCCATGCTGGGTGGAGGTTCCTGGAGCAGACTTGGCCAGGTACAGAGCTTTCCTGTGTCTAAGCAAAAGCTTGAATTTCTCCCCTGTGCACTCTGGGCATGGAGCATGACCTCAGCCTCCTCCCGATGCCAACTTTGATCAACCTGTCACTTCAACAGTCCCCTTGAACTGGCCTGTTCCTCTCTGTCCAAAGCTTACCTGTCCTCTGAAGGGCTCTTCAGCGTTCCTAGACGGCCCAGCTCTGCAGCTCCTGAGAAGGCACTTTTCTGTGAAGTGTGGCCAGAAGGGTGGGGCCACACGCTGCTCCTCACCTTTCTCAGCAGCAAGTGGCTGCTGTCAGCACAAAGTCCTCACACACGAGGACACCCCCTCAGCTTTTTCTTTTCTCTGGAATCCGGATCAGAAGAAATGTCAGATATGGGCAAGAATAAGGATTGGCCTCATGGCACCTGATGATTTTCCCTGAAAGAAGTATTCTACCTTGCTTATTGTGCTCGTGGAGTCACAGGCTGGAGCTGGGAAATGGGACAAAGGAGAGCAGGGTGGGAAGGAGTTGGGGAGGCAGATATTGAGGTCTGTAGTGGCTTGAAGCAACCAAGAAGGGGGCCCTGCAGCTTCCTGGTGTGGCAACCCAGGCTTGCCTAGTGACCCTCCAGACTCAGATTCTCTGTCTGACAAAGAGAAGAGCAGTCCTCGTTCCTTAATTCTTGCTGCAGACACATGTGTGGCAGACAGGAATGATGTTTGGAACAAAGGATGGAGTCCTGCTGGATCCTGGAATATCCATTCCCTGACGTTCTTTGAGTCCTCTCCTCCCTCTTGTTTTCCAGACCTCACTGGGCTGCTGGTCTGTAATATTCAGTACAGGAGCTCAAGATGCTGAGTTGTGTTTGCTCTGTATCTGCTTGACCCTGACAGGTCATAGGTGCCCAGTAAATGTCTTGTTGGCCCCAAGGAATGGCTCTCAGTTAGGCTCTGAGGAGGGTGGGATGGGATAGTCCTGGTAAGTTCTGAGCAGCAGGCAAGATGGAGCCTGCCAAAGCTGCTGTGCCCATTGACTGAAAAATTACCAGAGAGACCTTGAGCCTGATCCAGCTGAACATCAGTGTAAACAGAACTGAGGTGCCACCAGCTCTGTGATCAATTGGATCCTTAGCTTCTTTCCTGGGTGGCATGGGAGTGACAAAGCTTGGAGAAGGGAGTGGAATTGGAGGCTAGTTTTCAGGACATTGAGTTAGAAAGCTAGTGGGCCCTACTTTGATTTCAGAAGCAAGCCCCTTTCTCCAAGCTGCCCTTTCCTGGGGAGTTAATTAATTCGCATTCTCATCTTCCAATCCCCTTCCAGATGCCTTTGTAAAAGAACCCACTTTCCAGATGACGAGGGTAGGGCCTGAGGAGGAACAGCACCTGCTGGCCCTCATGGAGAACAGCATTCTGCCCTGCCATTCCTGCTGAGTTTTCATTATGCATCAGATTTGCTGGTGTTTGAGGGAAGTTTGACCTGGAGATCGGAAAGTTCCCGGGATGGACCAGCACTAGGATGTGTCTGATTATAGTGTCGGAGTAGGGCTGAGCCAGTGAGGGATGAGGCTGGGCCTCTGTTGGTGGGGACAATCACTCACCTGCCTTTGCCCTGTGGGACAGAAGACATGCCACCAGGAGTGTCAGTGGCCACATGTCCCCAGGAAGGCTGCCCAGGTCACAGCTGCTGGTGCTTCCTCCTTGTTGTTTAACTCCAAGTGTCTCCTCAGTGTTGTGGCCTTGTCACATAAGGTTCCCTCTGAATGCCTCACACTGCTGTCTGATCAAGACCTCGGGCCTGAATGGAGCAAGAGCTTATCAGTCACCACACAAGCACTCGCAGCTCTTGTCTCAGTGCTGACCATCCCCACAGAAAGCAGGAACTGCCTACTACATGTGGGATGGTTGGGGATGTTGATCAGCCAGTAGCAGGTCTCTGAGCCCCAGTAACCTGTGGTGATAGATCCAAGAACATCTTCATTTCCTTGGCTCTCTTTGGACGTCATTATTGAGGATGATTGTTTATGGAAGCCCCTTTCTGTGTGAGACTGGGGTGCATAGAGATGAGATTCCTTACTTCTGCTGGAAAGCCAACGCCATCAGTGATCAGATAATGCTGGTGGAACCCTGGGTAGAGGCATTTACAGATGGAGTGGGAGTATTGCTGAAGAGGGCTTGTTCCAGTTACTAAAGATTGAGTGGTTTAAAAGAACAAACCACATTGCTTTTGCCCACAAAACTGTGTTTTGGTCACGTTTTAGTGTGGACAGCTCCCCTTTGCTCCCCTTTTCTCCCCTTGGACTCAGGGGAGGCTTGAAGCCCAGAGACCAGAATCGCCTGAAGGCTTGCTCACACGTGCCCAGAGATTGGTGCTGGCTGTCTGCTCCGCACATCCCTTCCTCTCCACAAGGGCCTCTCAAGCAGTCTCTGTGCATGGGATTGTCAGATCTTCCTCGCAACGTGCTAGATATCTTCCCCAGTGTGAGCATCTCCCAAAAGACAGCCAGGCAGAAGCTGTGTTCTTTTTGTTTCCTAGACTTTGAAGTCATACTGCGTCCATTCTACCCTATTTCACTGCTTGGGGCCATCAAAAGGCACACCTGGCTTCAATTAAATAGGAAAGGGCATAGATCCGCCTGTGAGGGGAAGGAATGTTGCAGTACTTTAGGAAGAGCCTTTGGGATGGGAGATATACAGAGGCCATCCCAGCAAAGCACAATCTGTGACGCTGCTTTAGCTGCCTGTAGAGTTGGTCAGAGGTTCTGATCTGTCTAAGCCCAGGTCACAGCCTTTGATTGGCTGGAGTCTGGTTTCTCCAAATCCTGGGTCCTGACAATGGAAGAGTGCTGATTCTCCCCAAAGTTATTCTCCTCAATGAGTTACTGATACCAAGTGAAATGAGGACAGATGCCAGGGAGCCAAAGCAGTATTTTCACACCACTGCCCAGAGAACGACATTTCTGATATGCTGGTAACATTCTCTAAACGAGTTCTCTTGATTATCTCCCCATTATGGAAAAAGAGGAGTGAGTCATGGAATTGAAAATACTACTGGTTCTAAACATGTTGATCCCAATTCTCTTAAAAATCGATGGAACCTTAGTTAAAGAAACAAAGCACAATATCAATGGTGAGTCTGGCAGGGGAGCCACAGTGAACCAGAGGGAAGTGTCCAGGTCGTGTCTGTGTGGGGTGGGGAAGGTGCTCATGCCAGGATACCCTCCTGTGTGGATACCCTCCTCATCTCACGTTGGCTCAGACACCCTGCACTGGGCAGCACAGCTTGGGGTGTCAGACTACCTGTGAGGTGAGGATGGCAGCCCAGTGCAGGGAGTGGATGCCCAAGTGGGGTGAGCAGGGTGTTCACACTGGGGGCTGGTCTAGTAGGTGGTGTCAGAGCTCAAGTGGGGAGACAGACAGCATGGCAGGCTGGTGTCATTTGTCAGAGCAGGCTGATTAGTGTGTGGTGGGCTTTGACAAGAAGGGGCTACTGCTGTGGAATGCCAGAGCCTACATGTTGCAAGTAGAGGACCCACATAGGGGACGTTGGGGATGTGGGAGATTTGTTATATAAATCTTTGTGGGGATTAATCAAATAAGTAAACTTATTAAGCGTAACGATATTAAGAATATCTTAGAAAACTTCTTTCCTGAAAACAGACAGGTACTGACTCATGAACAGACAGAGAGACCAATCAAACAGAATAGAAAATCCAGAAACATTCCCCAGTACATATGGAAATGTACTTTTTCATAGGGGGCGTTTCAAATCATTGAGGAAATGATGGACTTTTAATAAATGATATTGGATCAACTAGACAGTGATTTGCTAAGAGATTAAGTTGGAGTCACATTTCACACAAATCACCAGCATAAACTCCAAACAGATAAGAAATTCAAATATAAAAAATAATATCATGCATGCACTAAAAATAAACATGGGGAAATTCCTTTATAAACTTAGAAAGGGGAAAGCCTTTCTAGCAATGACTCTAAATCCAGAAACATTAAAAGAAAAGATTGGTAAATAAACTTCAATATATAAACAAAAAAACTTCTTAAATTTGCATGTCAAAAAACACCGTAAGCAAATTCAAGATACGGACAGTGAATTTACAAAAAACTATTGCAACATATACCACAACTAAAGAGCTTATCTATCTAATATATAAAGAACTCTGAAAATTCAGAAGAAAAAGATCTAGAACCTGAAAGAAGAATGAGCAAAAGGCTAGACAGTTCACAGTAAAATACATTTAAAACATAATTAAGAGTGTCAGCTCACTCATATCAAGAAAAATGGAAATAAAATATGGAAAAAAAATGGAAAAATAAGTCTTCCAACACACTCTGTTTCATCTCATAAGTGGCCAAAAATTCTAAAATTAAAGAGCACACTCCAGGGGCAAGGCTGTTTTCCTTGGATTGATGTTGCAGGATATGTCTCTATTTTTTCTTCCATAATTTTGCTCTCATCCTTTCCGTGTCTTTATATTTGAGTGTCTCCTCTAAACAGCACAAAATCAGTCTTGCATTTTTTATCCAGACTGACTATCTCTGCCCTTTACTTGGAATGTTTAATCTGCTTGCATTTAATGCAACTACTGATAGGGTTAGGTTGAAGAATATCATATTACTGTTTGATTTCTACTTGTGTGATTGATTTTTTGTTCCTTTCTCCTTCTTTTCCTGCCTTCCTTTATTGTATCTCCTTTTGTCTTCTTTATCGGCTTCTGCTTAGACCGATATATAATGTTTTAGTGGTTACACTAGGATTGCCATATGGCTCCTTCACATGCCACAGTCTACTTTGAATTGATGTTACACCACTTTAATAAGAACACTGTAGTAGTGTATTTCCATTTCTCCTCCCTCCCACCCTTTGAGTTATTTTTGTCATACATTTTGCCACTGTAGTCTATAAATCCTAAAGCATTTTTTCCTTAATAGTCATTCATCTTTGAAAGAAATGTATACAAAGTCTTTTATATTTGGTCACATCTTACACATTTATTTCTCTTTTGTCCTTCGTGCCTACGATGGGGCTATTTCCCTTCAGCCTGAAGAACTGCTTTTAGTTTTTCTTGCCCTGCAGGGCTGATGGCAACAAATTCTCGTACAATTGTTTTTCTGAAAATGTATTTACTTTGCCTTCATTTTTAAATAATATATTCACTGAGGATAGAATTCAGATATTGGTTGCCTGTTCCTTTCAACTATTTAGAAATGTCATCCCAGTGTCATCTGACTTCCGTCGTTTCTGATGAGAGCTCGTTGTTACTCTTATCGGTGTTTCTCTTAAAGTAACGTATATTGCTTTCCTGTCTGTCTACTTTCAGCACTTTCTCTTTATCTTTGTTTTTTTTTTTCCCTGAAGAAGATCAGTCCTGAGCCAACATCTGTGCCTGTCCTCTTCCATTTTGTATTTGTGGGACACCTGCCATAGCACGGCTTCATAAGTGCTGTGCAGGTCCATGCCTGGGATCCAAATCCGCAATCCCTGGGCCACCAAAACACCAAAACAGAGTGCATGAACTTAACTGCTGCACCAGTAGGTGGGCCCCTATCTTTGGTTTTTCCCAGTTTGACTGTTGTATGCTTACATGTGGATTCCTTTGCCCTCCCCGAGGTTCATTGAGCTTCCTGAGTCTGTGGATGAGGAATGTCATGTAGCAATAGGCCTATGACGAAAAGGAACCAGTGACTACACTTCTTTTGTGGTGAAATGTGTTTGTTGGAGAAAAGCAGTGTTGTGTGGGATAGCAAGACAGGAAATCAACCCTGTGAGATCTGTAAGTCCACAAAGTGAGAACCAGCAGAAGTACAGTGGTGGGCAGGAAGGCAGAGCCATCCGGATACAAGTTCCCAAACAAATTAGCAAGATCTCACATTCCTTTAGGTCTCTTTCCCCCAGGAGCTGGCTTGGCGGTTCTCTCCCTGCCATCCTGGGACCCAGTTCTTCTGGTGGGTCTGGAGGGAAGGAGGGGACATGGGAGTGGGTTTGGTGAGCAGAGGCATTTTCTTGAGGTCATTCCAGAGATATTTTATTGATTTATATTTAAATTTTCGTTACAGAGATTTTTGAGCAACAGAAAGATGACTTCCTCAAAGGCAGGGGTGGGGCAGGGGATACTTCCACAGACAAAGGACATTTGAAGGAATCAGCATGATTAGGGTGCTCACCCACCCCCATCCAAATGTGTCCTTGAGCAGTCTTCAGCTCACCAAGCAAGGTGTTGGAATCCTTGTCACAGAATGGCTGCACAGCAGCCCAGAGGTTTTCTCTCCAGGGAGGTGTGTGAGCAGAAGCTCAGCTCTTGTTCAGCAATGCCAGGAAGTCATCATGGGGCGGGCCTTAGACCACACGTCAGGGCTCTTGCTGGCCTGGCTGTCAGGGCACCTGGGCTCAGTCAAGGCTCTGTTCTAACTCTGTGGTCCCTTCAGCCGGCCAAAGCCCCCTCCTGGGACTCTGTCTCTCCCTCATCTCTCACAGGAGGAAGAAGACCTGCAGCAGGGTCCTCAAACTAGTATGAAAACCACAGAACCATTTCCTTCAAGCACATGTTATGTTCGAACTCAATATGCATGTGCAAGGACAAATTTTTTAAATATTATTTTTGTTTTGCTCTTGCCATTTTCCTTTTTCTTTATTTCCATCAAGGAAACAGGTTCTCAGTACGTCTTCCAAGCAGGGATATTTTTTTTTGGCTCCAGATCAGAAGCTGTGTGTCCTCACTGCTCTGCCCTTGTGAAAGTGACTGCAGTCGTGAAGAGACTGTGTTGCTGCCTTCTTTGTGCACAACAAAGTGGGAAAGACCGTGCCTGTGAGGGTTACATGATCCCAGAGTACATACACCTTCTGGTTAGAGGGTAGTGCTGTGTGGGTTTGGAACAGGAGCTCAGAGCTGGAACGTATGCTCAGCTCCCAGGTCCTGCCCCATATGAGCAGCAAACCCTTGGAGAGATGGCTGCTGGGAGTGTTTCCTGAGCTGAGCCCAACACAGGGAGATCCTCATTCAGCAAAGGATCCTGTACTCTATGTTTAGGCTCTAAGCCAAAACCGTCCCAAAGTCAAAAAATCTGAGTGGTCTGGATACTATGGATGCAGCAGTAACCACAGTGGCCTAAGAGGAGAGGCCTTTCTCCAGTTTTCCAGACCATTTGAACCTCCCTAATTCTGGTTTGATTCTGTGCAGGCAGGAGGTACAGTAACCACAGGGATCATGTTTCCGAGCAGTCCGATTGGATGGGTGTTTAGAGTCTGACTCTAATTGCCTGCAGGCAAGTATGTAATACTGTTTTTCCTATGATCTGAAGTTGTACAATGACATTCCTACCTGCTACTTTTAAGACAAATGATGGTAAGGCTGCCCTCTGTATGGGAAGAAGACATTTCCTCTACCCTCTCTCGGTTTGTCTGGCCAGAGAAGGAATTAAATTCATATGAGACAGAATAGTAGGAGAAAATTAAACAAAGCTTTATAACATGTATACATGGGAGTAGCTCAGGCAAGCTGAGCAACTCGCCAAAATGGCTGAAGCACCCACCTTAAATATCATATCCAGCTAAAGACAAAGTAAGATGTTGGGGTTGGTGGGAGTCAGTTACAGGAGGTTACCAGACAAGCACACTAAACAAATGCAGGTTTAAGTCCTTGCCTTCACCATTGATTAAGAGTTTCTAGAGATAAGGTTGTCCCCCCTTCTCCTTGGTAGAGAGGGAGATATCTTTATAGATGGAGATTTCCTTTACTTTGTAAATGTCTCTTAAAGGGTAGGTAAATTCTACTTTTCACCTGCTTTCCTGTCTGCAAAGTAACCAGCACCAAATAATCATCATACCAAAGAGACATATGTTGGTGTGGCCAATTCCAGGCCCCCACACCTCACTGCGCATCTCCCTCCCTATGGGCTGCTCTCTCCTCTAGGTTAAGATGATGCTCCAGTGGACAGAGTTTGGTGACTTTACCCCTAGAAACTAAATGACTGATGTCATTTACAAATCCCACCCATGAGATCTAGGCCATGTGGCCTCATGTGAGGAGAGAAGGAGATTTATATGATTTGGGTACAACTCACACGGTCAGTGTCCTTTGGTTTCAGATGGCAGAGGGTATTAGGTCCACTGTGGATCCCTAGTGCTGAGCACTCAGGTGCTCAATCAGGGTGTGTTTATTTATTGATGGAAAAATTGTGCTTTTCAGCCCTATTGCAGAGATGGTAGGGCTAACTCAAAAGGCTGAGACAGCCCTAGGTGCCAGTGAGGGGTCTTAGCTTAGAGGCCAGCGGTGACTAAGAGGAACAGGCTGAAAGGGACTCAGGTTATCAAGTGACTAGGTGGCCAATGCACTCTGAGCACTTGGGGGACACTGGGCTGGATGTGAGGGGTTGAGCTGGCCTTGCCAGGTGAGAGATGTGGCAGGGGCTCTGGAGAGACAGCCTGCCTGATGTGTCCTCCATGGGTCTGCCTGTTGCCAGCACAATCCTAGTCCCTTGTAGCCCTCTAGGACAGGGCATGAGCTGGGCTGACCTCTCAGGGGAGAGGCCCTGCTGGAAGCACACAGGGCTCTTGGTATCTTAGGCAATAGGGCTATAAAGAAGTGGCCAACTCAGACCAGGCTTGGCTGAAGGACACAAGAGTTGGTGGACACTGAGAACTCTCAGTGGAAAGCAGGGATGGAGAAGAAGGGGCAGCCAGGAGACTGGAGGGCAAGCTGGGCCCCAAGGTCACAGGAGGGCAGGGAGGAAACTCAGGCTGGATGAGAATGAGGAGCTTCTCCAGAGACCCACCCTGACTGCGTGCCAGCTCCCTGGCTGTGGGAGAGAACTGTCCTGCTCAGGCAGCCTCTCCCCTCCCCAGTGTAGGGGCTATGCCGTTGAGCTGCAGCCCCAGGCTTGCCTGCTTGGTGTCCGGGACCCATGGTGTCCTCCCCCTTTCTTTCTGCCATCTAACACAGGGAAGGAGGTAAGAAGTTCACCCTGAGCCCCAGGACCAGAGAGGTTCATGTTTTCTCCTGATGATGCTCAGCTGCTGCCCTGGATGAAGGGCAGGCCCAGAGAAAGGTGAGGGTCAGAAGGAGCTGGGTAACAGTTTTGCATGAGGTTTGGGGGAGGTGGTGGTGGGGTGGGGAAGAGGAGGAAGCAGAAAACAGCAGATTTGTGTCATTAACCTTCTAAGGACAGAGTTAGTGCCTTTGAACGAGGGTCAGTGATAAAATCTGAATGCAGCCCTTCCCACTCAGCTCAGAGACATTTATTTAGTTGCTGGTGACATTCTGGATCAGCTCCAGAGAAGGTGGGCTGATTCCTACAGTTAGAGGCTTTTCATAGGATTTCATGGTTTCCTTTATCCAGGGCAGGAACCTTGAGAGTTTGATGAAGACCCGTGGAGGTGTCCCATCAATTCACCCACCGAGGGCAATGCCCTGGATCACGTTCTTATAGCTGAGAGGGCTCCCAGTGTCCCCCTGTGGACAGAGAGTGAGAGGACTGAGTCCATGCTCCCTGATACTGCCCACCTGCATCCCAAGCGCCCTCTCAGAGAAGGCCGCCAGGTGTGGCCTCCATGTGGTAGATCAGAGAGCAGGGCAGGGCCCTGTGGGCCCCCTCAGCTGCCCAGTCCTGACCCTGGACATTGTTCCAGCTTCATTTCACTCAAAGGGCGGCTCCCTCTCCTCCACCAGGTCCTGGATTATCTCCTCAAAGGGCGCTGTGGGACTCTGCTTCATTCTACTCTTTAAGGACATGGAAGCAGGCAGGTGAGGCTGACACTCAGCATGGAGGGTGAGCCACTTAACCAAGATGGGAGCCAGCTCTGAGGAACCACCTGGTTTGACTGCTGCACACCCAGGGAGCAGTTTTCTAACACCTGTGCCTGGTGTGGGGCAGAGTGTTGTAAATTCATCTTCCGGATGGAGCATCATGTTTGGATGCATCTCAGGCCCCTGGTAGGCTCCCAGAACGCCTGTGACTCCTCACTCCTGTTCCTCCCCCCTTCTCTTCCCAGGAGAAAGATCAGAGTCTAGGGGGTGGAGGAGTCCCTACTGCTTGGGTCTCCAGGTCCCGAAACACCCCTCTGCCCAAAGCTGAGCTAGGCAGATGCCCAGTCTCACCTCAGAGGAAGTCTTCCTTTCCTTCAGGTCCCCCACGCACAGCAGAGTGGTACTGTTGTAATGATCATGTAAGCAGGATTCACACACCTGGTCCTGCTGCACAGTCAGCTCCACCTCCCACAGTGTGTTGGAAATTATGCCTTTTAGGGCCATTAGCCTCCAACCGGCCACACGGCACACCTCTCTGGGCCTCACCTGGGCTGTGCCCGTGGGCAGGATGAGGGGCCACACAGCTGCAGTCAGCTTGGCCTTTCTCTCTAGCTGATGAGAAGAGGTAAGGAAGTCCAGCTCAGCCACTGTCCTCCTGAGCCTGGACACAGTGATGGGGCTGCACTGACTTCCCTCTCCTCTGAGCCACTGGGACTAGTCAGGTGGCCGGGATGGGAAGGAGGGAAGGGACAGGTCCCAGTGGGAGGGGAAACAATCTGGACCCAGGACAGCAAGAGCAGCAGGGAGGATCCCTACCTTTAGTATCATGATGTCACTGAAGTATTCACTAGGAATATAGTCTGGGTGGCAGATGGCTCCTTTCGCAGGGATGACCTGCCAGGTCCACTCTTGATTCAGGATGTCGTGAGCCCCCAGAGTCACCCTGATTGAGCTGCATAGAAAGGAGAGTGGGGATGTGGGGGAAATGGGTTGCAGGAGATCCAGCCCTGGAGCCATGATGGGAGGGTGCCAGCCGGGGCAGGGCAAGGCTGCAGCTAGGGGAAATCGAGACCACTGGAGGGCCCGGTTCTGAGCGACTGTGTGGCCCATGCTTCTCAAGGACACTGAGAGGAGGGCTTTTGGAAGCTTTCTGTTGCCCTCAGGCAATATTGTGAAGGGACTCTGAGTTTGCCTGTTGACCAGAATGCATGCTTTCATCCTCCACAGTTGCTTTAGTTGGCCAGTGTAGTCTCTCTTCTCAATTGAGCCCCTTGCTCTCACCTCTGACCCTCGGACTGCAAAGCTTCCCTGTCCCATTTCTCACTTTCCCTGGCCCAGTCACGCTCTCAGATGGCTCCTCGCAAGAGCTTTTCTGGCACTGAGTTACCAGAAGCTGAGGGAGCTCCCCTCGGCTGCTGTCCATGGGCAGAGGACAGGAGTCCCTGTTGGGGTCTCAGGAGGTGTCAGCTGTCTGCGGCTGCTCACCGTCCCCAGCAGTGAGCAGCCGTCAGAACAACGTCCAATTCCACGAGGACACCGCCACATGTCTTGGCCATCTTCTTCATGGGAACCTGAATCAATGCCATGTAGGGGTGGGAGTGGGGCCTGACCTCATGTCCTCCGATGATGATTCCTGAAAGGAAAAACTGGAAGATGGACCTTCTGGAAGCAGCTGTGGTAAGGAGGGAAGGCTCCAGAATGTGGCGATTGGGGGTGAGGTCTACAACGCCCTGCAGACACCAGGCGAGAGTCATCCCAGGTTCTCCCTGGAGCAGAATAACCTGTTCGGAATGTGGAGCCTCCAAAGCCCCTGTGAGAAAGCGGAGGATGGTGCTTCTTGTCCTTGTCCTGCTTGAGACCACGTATGGGAGGGATGAGAGCTGTCTTCACAATGATGAAGCCCCAGGGGATTGTGGACAGGGCTCTGCTGATGCCTTCTGTGTCAGGGAGTTTCCCAACCCTTCTGAGCCTTTGCTAAGGTCCTGACTGGTGCCCGTATCTAACAATCTGTCCATGAGCTTATGGAGTTGGATTTTCTACAATCCTCATGTCCTATAGGCTAACCTGTCCTGGGATCTCAGTGAAAATATTTTGACTGTGTGAATGAATGGCCTTCACTTAGCTTTCTGCTGAGGTTTGGTGGGGAACGTGCTTGTAGGATTGAAGACCATCATCATGTAGGGAGGGCCCTGTGTGGAGCAGCCTATGGCTTGGGAAGGCGGGGGGCAGTGGGGTGGAAAATGGGGTCCCTGGGCCTCTGGCAGAGCCAAAGCAACAGGAGAGCCCTGCATGCAGTCACCCAGCCCCTTCTGAGATCCACTGCTTCCCGGGTTCCAATCCTCGGAGGGGTGAGGGGATGAGGGCACCAAGAAGTGAAACTGTTTCTTTAGCTGGTTCCAGTGACAGTTCCACTACTGTAGCAGGTTTGTCTGATCTGACCTTTCCTGAGTTGGAGTGAGGGATTTTAACTACTTATCTTTTAGAGCTCCATTTCCTCTGCCAAATGCCTTTCTATGAATAGCCCACTTTCCAATTGATAAGAGAGAAGCTCACACACTAAATCTTTTAGTGAACATCCTGCCTTCCCGTCGTCCTTGTTGTGTGTCTATGCAGCATCAGTCTTGTTAGTCCGTTTGGGCTGGGAGGTGGGTTATACAAAATTTTTGGTCTGAAATTGAGGAAAATCAGTGACTGTGCTTGGTAGAAGGGTCAGGAGTCCAGAGGGTTTTCTGAGATGGGCTGGAGCCTGTAGCATGGGGATGGTCACTCACCTATTGCAGGCTCGGGGGGCAGAAGAAAGGCCAACAAGAGCAGGAGTGGCTGCATCTTCCTTGAAAGTCTGCCCAGGTCAGAGCTGCTGGTCACTCTTCCTTCTAAATACTTGGCTGGGGAGAGGAAGGCAGCGGTGTGGCCCAGGGCCTTACAGACCTCCTCCACCTGGGCTGCTGGTTTTCCTGCTTCATCTGCAAAGTGATCTGTCAAAGTTCTCTGGCTTTGGGTAGGTGATAGAAGCAGTCTCACCACCCTTGAACCCCAGTGCTGAGTCACAAAGTGAAAGCAAGAAGAAAGAGCAAGAAAGGGGAGCCTTTGCTGCAGCCAGCAGAGGAGCTGGACCCTGGGGGGCCCTAAGTGACGGAATCAAGAATGTTTCTTTTTCTCACCTCTTGGCTCTTTTTCCATCCTGATGAAGTCATGAATAATTATTTAGAAAGCTAACTCCAGGGAGATGAGCGTGATGGCTCCTCCGCTTGAGAAGATGGCGGTCAGCTGGGGTAGACTGAGAATCGGTGGTACCAGCTGGTAAAGGATGTAGTGGGGGTCTGCTTGGTGGTGGGAGATAGAGGCTGGACCTGCCTCAATAGCATCTAGAGCTGGACACACCCAAACCCCCAACTGGTGAGCCCAATTCCTCTCTGGCCACCAGTCTAGGCTTGTATTTTGGAATATTTAGAATCCCCTCTTTCAATGTAAATATTCTGTGACAAACAGAGCTTCTCTTATCCCATGATTTTGAGCAAAGTTCCTGGACTTGATATTCCGTGGACCAAAACAAACCATCAGTGGGTCTGTCAGAATTGAGGGGCCTGATTGGTTTATGCTTGGGTCTTGTAGCACGAGGTGGGGACTGTTACCCATATCATAGTGCCTGGGATCTGGGGAGAGGGTTCATCTCAACAGATGCGGGTCACTCTTGCCAGGAGATGGGGAAGTGGATGCCAATTGTCCTAATAATTCCTAAGCACTAAGGAGTCTGTCTGGGGTGCTGTGAACCACGGCTCTGATGTCCCTGTGCCTAACAGTTATAAATATTTGCAAACAGATTATCCCAACACTCTCACCAGTGTGACGAGAGGTGTAGGAGTCATGGAAGGGGAGGCATCATGAGTTCTAACAGCCTAACCCCAGTTCTGCTGAAGGAACAGCATCCTATGAAGACATAGAAAACAGAGGAAGGCAACCTGCTTAAGCATTAAGGATGAAGATGACCGGGTGGTGGAATTCTCAGGAATTTTAGTGTTATTATTGCTATTTTCTGCTTCTACTGTTTTTCTCTATGAGTATTAATACTTTTCCACTCAGCATTCATTTTCCCGTAGTCAAACACACCAATGGACGGCAGGCATTCAGCAGACTACTTCTTTATGGTCTACCTTCTCTAAGGTGGATGTTTTAAAAATGAGGTTACTTTTCTGAATCCATTCTTATATAAAACAGACATTCCTGATAAACAGAAGAAGTATTTACTCAATATGCTATAGGCTCTAGCATATTATGTTGAATGAAGAAGGAATCAACGATTTCCACTCTAGAGATGGGAGTTTATTAATTCCCTGGCAGCCTCCCCTCTCCTCCACTCTGCCGGGGGCAGTTCTGGCCTCTGTCCCTGAAAAGATGGACAGATCAAACTTGGGGGTACCTGAGTCTGGTCATGCCGTCTGAAATATTGTGCTTTTCTCCAGGTGTAGAAAGCTCAAGATCCTGGTGAAGCTATGTCAAAGCTTCCCATTCTTTCTTGCATAGGAGTCAACGCCCGTGGCCACATTGTTCCACATGAGTGTGCCCCCGGAGTCCCTCTGTGCACAGAGAAGTGTGAAGTCTCAGTCAGAGCCCTCTGGCTTCACACTGCTCTCAGCATCCTTTTCTCCCTGGGGCTCTCCTAACCCCCTCTGAGGGCCCAGCTGTTCAGAGGGGTAGAGGCAGAGTGGTCACCATTCACCCTGGCTCTGAGTTTCAGGGGGATTGGTGGATCCCCTGTGATCCACCTGCATCATGAACCTGTGTCCTGGCTGTGTCCTCTCTCCAGCTCCACCCAGTCCTAGGCCCTTGTCTTGTTGCCCATGGACAAAGGTCAGGAGATTGGCTGGAGGGAGATGCCTGGGTTAAACCTGCTAGGAACAGCAAGCCTCCATCCATGAGTGGACCCAGGTCAACCATTGGTTGTTGGGTGAGAGAAGTCCTGGCAATGTCACCCCAGCATCACTATGTCCCTGGGGCAAGGATGGGAAGATTCTTTTCTCCTTAGGCTTGCAGCAGCCTTCTTGTCCTTAGGCTTCCCCACACACAGCTGGGTGGAGTTTTTGTAGTTTTTGAAGAGGTCCTTGCACTTCTGCTCATTCTGCATGTCTAGATCCACCTCCCGGAGTGTGTTTGCCTTTTTACTACTTGCCACTTGTCCCCAGACTGCCACACTGCACCCCTGCCATGGCCTCATCTAGTCCTGCCTCTGTGACAGGACGGTGGTCTTCACAGCCGAGTTGAGGTGAGACTTGTTTTGCAGCTGCTCAGAAAGGTGAAAGACGGCCGTTCGGGTCGCACCCTTCTGCTGGTCTCAGATCCACAGGTGAGGTTGTCTCCACTCCCTGCCCGAAGTCTCCCAAGTCCCCTCCTATTACATAGGCCCAGGAGAGCAGACAGTTTGGAGGAGAGGAGGGGACTTAGACCATGAATGATCTGTCTGCTCCCTTGTGAACTGTGCAATTGCACCTGAAATTCAGCAAGATGCTGCTTTCAGTAGCATGATGTCATTGACCTTTGAATGATCAACATAATCCTTGTGAGGGAAGGCTTTTAGCACAGGAATGACCTGCTGGCTATGTTCCATTTTTCCGATTTTGTGAGCACCCAGGATCACACTTCTTTTTCTCTAAAGAAAAGGTGGATTGGGTAAATCACAGGAGCTACAACTCAGTCTCTGAAAGGCAGGTTGAAGTTCCAGCCTAAAGCACACCTGCAGCTGAATCAGATAGGGAGGACGGGATAGTGGACAGTGTCACCTTTCTTGGCTGGACAGCAGTGACCCAACATGATTCTTCAGCAGCCTGTTTTCCATCCAGATGTCTCTCCACGCAGTCCACCCCTGAATCCCACACTCACTGTGTCCTGGTCTCAGCAGATTGGTCACTGGCTCTGTGTGCTCAGTGACTTTGCTAAGTTCCAAGCCTTGAGATGCTACCATGGAATCCCAGGAATATAAGGACTCATTTGTGCTCCTCACCTTCCATTGCTGTGGGCTACTGTCACAATGTTGTCTTGTACGAGGACCCCCCACATCTACTCCCACCATCTATGTTATTGTTGGAAAGTACAGAGGCCATGTAGGGCGAGGACTGTGGTCTGGCCTCTCTGCCCCATCTGATCTTCCCTGAAAGAGAAAATTGCCCTGGATCTCTGTGTTCATGGCAAACATAGGCCGAGCACTGCCTGGTGGCCTAAACCCATGGGACGTTCAGATGCTGGGGTGGTTGGAGTGCCCTTAGGGACCCAACACAAGGAGAGGGGACTGCAGGCTTCAGAGGGCATCCGGCGGGCTTGCAGCATGACTTGTTTCCTGGCTTAGTTCTCCGTTTCCTCCTGTAGAGATGAGGCGCTCAGCCCTTGTTCTGGAGCAAACTTACTTTAAATACATGTTAATGGGACTCTCCTAGAAGACCTACAAACTGATATCTCTGATGTAGCCTGGTGAATTGGTCCTCAAGTTGTTCAGACTCCTTTGATACGCTTACCTCTAGAATGGGTCTGGTCGTAGACTTGAACATTTTATGCTCCTGGAGCCGAATAATCTGGTTTCTTTCTTCCCCCTGTGCCTCAGGCACATACTACAAATCCCATAAATGCTTGCTGGGTGCAGGAATGAACAGTCCTCAAATCTGCTTTGGTCAACAGCAGAGGAGGAGTGGTTTTAATCCAATATGAACTTCATCACAGCTTTAACTTTCTAAGTCACCCAGAAGGCAGAATACAAATGATGGGAAATCAGAGGGAGATGGGGAAATGGGCTGGAGGGGCCTGGGTTGCAGCCAGTCTCCACTAGGGAGGTGGGGGCAGTAGTGAGGCAACACTCTGATGGTTGTGTTAAGTTCTGGACATCTGCCCTGGGAGAGCTGAGTGGCTCCGAAGAATAGGGAGAAGGTGAAAGTGACACCTAGGAAATGGAGTATTAGCTAGTTCTTATGTTCTTCATCCATACAATAGCTCCAGGCATACATTACCACTGGTAGCTTTCGAGAATGGAGAATGTTATAGCACTCATTTTCAGCTTTCCCCTTCCACTAGAATCATGTGTTATCCTAATACTAAGTCATTTTCCAGGTGACAAGGATGTGACCCTTGGGGGGAGAAGACCCACCAGGTGTCCTTAGGAGGAGCTTTCTTTTCTGTAGTTTCTCCACACTGCATAGCCAGTGACAGATCCGGGGATCAGCCAATTTCTGGGAATGGACTGAGGCAAGGAAGGATATAATGGCAGCCTCACCGGGACACTGTGAAAGTGTCAGTGTTGGAATAAGCCAGGCCTCTGATTCTTCACAGGGCACTAACCTCCTTCAGCCCTGGAGGGTAGGAGATTGGCCAACCAGAACAGGGCAGCAGCATCTTCTCAGAAAGGTTGATCAGGTCTGAAGTGGTGTGTGCCTTCTCCTCTCAGGCTTTTCAATCTTAGAGGTGCAAGAAGAAGGAGCCGGCTCAGTGTCCACCAATTTCCTGCCAGTTTTATTGATTCTCAAGATAAAATCTTTCCTTAAATTCTTCTTCCCGTCACTCAGACTGGGCTGTTCGGTGAGGGTTTTGCAAGAGCCACAATCTTAGGAGACCACACTCTCCAGGAGAAAATCCTGGACTCCTTTAGTGGAGATCGGGCTTTCTGCAGGCTTTGGGATTAGCCTAAGTGAGACCCTCCAAGAGTCTGAATATGACAACAGTCTGCCTTGAATTTGTAATTAGGCAAATGTGTACTTTCTAAAACAACATACATCTGTCCAATCCTACTCTTTGTAGAGCTTCATTGTTGTTTGTTTTCTTTAAAGATTTTATTTCTTTCCTTTTTCTCCCCAAAGCCACCAGTACATAGTTGTATATTCTTCATTGTGGGCCCTTCTAGTTGTGGTATGTGGGATGCTGCCTCAGTGTGGTTTGATGAGCAGTGCCACGTCCGCGCCCAGGATTCGAACCAAGGAAACTCTGGGCCGCCTGCAGCGGAGCTCGCGAACTTAACCACTGGGCCATGGGGCCAGCCCCAGCTTCACTGTTTTTTTAACCGAAGAATTTTTCTTTTTGTATAAATGCCAAAGTGCCAGCACTGGTCTCTCTTAAAACACACTTGCCAAGAGCCCAGTTGTCCATCAACTGCTTGGTAGTTTCAGGCAACTTCAAACTGTTAGGCATGAGAGTGAGGAGCAGAGATTGGGGATGAAGTACAGACGGGGCATTGATGAGAGTGCTAGGAAGAGAAGGTATTGACAGAATAGGAGAGCTTGAGAGGAGGGGTTTGACTGAGAAATGCATTTGAGGTCACTCTGTGGTCCCAGGTTATCCTGATAAAGCTAATGTTGTTCTCAACTTCTTGATATTTCAAAGCTTTAAAGGCCCCACTGTTAAAGTAGGTGGGGCCGTGCAGATAGAGACTGAAAGAGGAGAAACAAAGCATTGTCATTCATTCTGAGTTCCCTTAGTCACTCCTGTCCCACCTGGCACAGGTATTCTGACGCAGCAGTGAAGATTGTGATGTAGGCAAAGTTTCTGCCCCTGAGGCTGCCCATCCCTGGTGAGGAACCTGGCATGGTTGCTCTCAGAGCTCTCTGCACACAAATGCTAGGAGGCTCTTTCCTTTCAGACAGGTGAAATTTCAAGTTATGATGCTACTTAGAATACAAGAATTGAGCATGAAAGTTTAAATTCTTTTTCTTTGTTCTTATATAATTTAATACAGATATGAGAAGACTTCTCAAGTCTTTCTCAAACTGGCATAATGCTTATGCTGCTTTTGCATCTGTTGGGTCAGTCATTACCCAGAAGTTGGAACATGCCAAGTGTCTTCTCATTTTCATTCTCTATCCCAGATGTGGCTCTTGCTTTTAGGAGATATCATTGTTCCCTTCATTTGATGACTTAGGCCTCCTCCCCACCCTCGATTTGGAAACTCCAATCTGTTTAGCAATGTTGAAGTGATTTATTACTGAATTGCATGTTAACACGTTGGGTTATTAAGTACCTATTAAATAATATTTATGACATCTTGGAAGCATAGAAAATCAAAGATGATGGAATGTAATTTTGGCCCAAAGTAGGTATTTACCATTTGAGTGCATCTTGTCAAGAGATCCATGAGAGTTCTTACAATTGCTGTAGCTGGTTTCTTGCACGTTTGGCTGCGCTATCACATTTTTTCTGATAATTTTCCTCTGAGCTATTGGAGGCTACCTTGGGTTACATGTCTACTCCACAAGTGACTCAGACCCCTGAGAGTACCCCCTGGATACAGATCATATTGGCAAGCAGTGGACCCTCTCTGCTCTCCTTTTGCCCCTCTTGGCCCCCTGTCTCATCTGACCGACACCTAGCTGATCATGACTCTGCTGCTCTGACCAAGGGCAGAAGGCACCTGTGCCTGTGCTTAGCCATCGTGTCTGGAGAGAAGCTCGCCTGCTCTTGTGAGGTTCTCATTAATAAGTTTGTAATGGCTTTAGAACTTTTCAGTGAACAGAAAGAGCAAAGAAAGAAGAGAAGTGTACAGAGTGTCAGGGATGTGTGGGACACCATACGCAATATGCGTATAATGGGAGTCCCAGAAGGAGAGAAGAGAGAGAAAGGACAAGAAAAAAATTTGAAGAAACAATGGCTGAAAATTTCTCAATTTTGGTGTAAATAGACCCCAATCAAACCATAATCCTTAATGTACACCCAGAAGACGCTCAAGAAACTTGAAGGACAATAAAGTACCATAGAAGAATGGGCCAGATCTCCAGCCTTCCTCCCTCCCTTCTACCCTAGATTTCATGGTCTCATTTCCAGCCGAGCCCTCTCTCCAGACAGATGTCTGGCTCCTTCTCCCCACAGTTGTTGCTTCTATGTCTTGTTAGTGGGGGAAGTGCTGGTGTGCATCTACTTCTGAGACTGTGACAACAACCAAACATTACGCCTTTTCTACTTGACTTAGAAACCTGAATGCTCAAAAGGAAAATGTAGCTCCAACAATGCCATATATGTGCAGAGGAGATCGCTGCCCACTTTCTACAAGAAGTGTTTTCTACCATTAGAGCTTTATTCCTCTTGTATTACAAGAGATTCATTTTTACGACTACTTTTTAAATCGTGGTAAAATACATTGAACATAAAATTTAGCCATCAACATTTTTTTGTTTATGTGAAGAAGATTGGCCTTAAGCTAACATCTGTGCCAATCTTACTCTATTTTGCATGTGGGGTGCTGCCATTGCATGGCTTAATGAGAGGTGTGTAGGTCCATGCCCAGGATTGGAACCTGCAAACTCCTGGCTGTCGAAGCAGAGTAAGTGACCCTAACCACTATACCACTGGGCCAACCCCTATTAACCATTCGTAAGTGTACAGTTCAGTGGCATGAGGTACATTCACATTCTTGTGCAACCATCACCAGTATCCATCTCCAGAACTTTTCCATCTTCCCAAATTGAAACTCTGAACCCAAGAAACAGGAACTTCACATTGCCCTCTCCCGCTAGTCCCAGGGAATCAGCATTCTTCTTGGTGTCTGCATCAATTTCCAAGAGATAATTTTGTAAATGCAAGAGCTTTCAGCATGGTCTCCTCTTCAGATTTACCTGTTTTTTATGAATTGGACCTTATTAGGAAGTAGATAAACTAATAAGGAGAATTATTATTTTAACTAGTAATACAAGCAGAGTTTTGAAGAGAAGTGGAAGGAGAGAGGACGATCTGGGCAGGGGCAAGCGATGGCACACAAGCCTGCCTGAATTCATCCTTCTGCCCCTGACCACCAAGAGGAAGCTGAGGTTCCTCCTAACGTCTCCTGAATGTGTTCAGGTGGGAGAGAGAGGCCTGGCTCTCCACACTTTTGAGTATTTTGGAAGATAAAGAGAGATGAGAAGAAAATTCCTCATCTGGACGGGGTATTAAAGGCATCAAGGAAAACGGAGAGGTGCTTGAGCCTCCTGAGGGCCTTTGTTCTTATTTCCAAGGAAAGACCAGCCCAAACAAAGAGTGACTGTGCACTGCTCCTCTGGTCTTTCTACAAAACTCCCTGCCCTGAGAAGTGTGAATATAAGCGGCATTGCCTCCAGAAACCACATCCCTAGTGCTGATCCTCAGGGAGCTGCTCAGTAGGGTGGAGGATGGGATCTCCCTCCACTTGTCTGGTCTCATTCACTACTTGACAGGTTAGCTTGGCATTAGGTCTGAGAAATCTCAACTTGAGGATGGGTCTGTGGGGTCCTGGTCTGGTGCTCTGAGGAGAATTCTAGAAACCAGAGGAAAGATCCAGTGGCCAAAATACAGGATGTTTAGGGCCTGGCATAGTCTGTGGAGGTGGACATGGTGGGGAAGGGAGCCCTTTATCAGGCCCACTATACACTGAGATGGGGCTCCTGGCTTTGATGGACAGCATCTCAGTTTCTCCCTGTTGTGATGAGGAACTCACCTCTGGTCTGTATCAAGCATGCTTCAGATACACCTCACAGGGAAATGTTCTGTCTTTAGGGTAGACTGTCCAGAACAAATAGAAAACACTTTCTCTTGCCTATGCTGGTTGCTTCTTTGTCCTTGACTATCTCAGACCCCTGTGTCCTGCCCTCTTCCAGGATTAGGCTGGTCTCTAAGACCTGAATATTTGGACCTGATCAAGCAGAATACTCTAGTAGCGTTCTCTTCTATCCTGAGTTGGACACATACGAAATACTCGTAAAGTGTGTTTGATGCCTGAGTGAATAATATACAAATTTGCTTTGGCTTGCATGAGGGTGGGAGATGTCCACATTGGTTTCTGAACTCCTGCATGGATTTAACGTCCTAAGGCATTGAGATCTCAGAAAAATCAGTGAAGATAGAACGGAAAGGAAATCAGAGTGAGATGGGGAAATTGGCAGGAAGGGTCTGGGTGGGATCCATCCTCCACCTGGGCTATTGGAGTAGTGGTGAAGGAATACTCTGATGGCCCAGTTAGGTTCTGGGTATCTGACCTGGTAGGGCTGGATGGCTCAGCAGTGGAGGGACAAGGTAAAGGGAACACCTAGGAAACTCTTCATAATCTCTCCTATTTTTGATGTAGACAATAGCCTTTGGGATAGAAAGCCATTCTTAGCATTGGATGATGGAAAGTTATATTGCTCCCTTTCAGCTTTCCTTCCACTAGAATCATGTGCCATCCTAATACTTTATCCATGTCCTGGTCACTAGTGAGCGGGCCATGAAACGGAGAAGCCCACCATTGCCCCTTGGAGAAGTTTCCATCGTTTCAGTGAGTTGTTGTCAACAATAGCGCTGGGGTCAGCAAATTCCTTGGTAGGACTGGGACAAGGATGGGTCACAGAGATAGCCTGGCTGGGGCTCTCTGCCAAGTGCTGAAGGTGTTGTAAGAACCCCCTTCTTAGGCGTTGCTGAGTCAGCGTGACCACACTCACCAGGAGGAGATACTGGCAACTCTGAAGGAATGAATAGGGCTTTGGGGGACTCTGGCCTGAGTCAGAAGTGATGCTCCCCACCTTGGCCGAGTTCTGGGTGTTCAAAGAGCCTGACTATGACCACACATCGCCTTGGATGTGATTAGCATCAAGCTACTTCCTAAAATATCATCACTGGACCCAATCCTTTCCCTTTCACTCTTTCACTATTTGAAGCCTGAGCCCTTTTTCTGTATTCATGCAAAAGTGCCCTTGGGGCCTGTCCCTTGGTCAAGTGGTTAAGTTCACAGGCTCCACATTGGTGGCTCAGAGTTCACCTGTGTGGCTTTTGGGCATGGACCTACACACTGCTCATCAAGTCACACTGTGGCAATATCCCACATGTAAGGACTAGAAGGACCTACAACTAGGACATATCACTATGTACTGGGACTTAGGGGAGAAAAGAAAAAGAGGAAAATTGCCAACAGTTGTTAGCTCGGGGCCCAACTTCCTTAGCAAAGAGGATACTTAAAAAAAAAAATAATAGTGCCTGGCTCTGGTCTGACCTGAAACATGCTAGCCAAGAGCCCAGTCCTCCATCAACTTCTTGGTAGTTTCAGACCATGGCAGAATCCTGGGTGTGCGGCTGCCACATGGAAATGGGGCAGGGGGTGGAGACGGGGTGTTAAGGAGAGTAGTAGAATGGTAAGAAGAGGACAGAAGGGGAGCCTTAGAGGAGCGTTGAGGACAAATGTGCTCGAGTTCAGTGTGTGCTCCCTGCAGACTGGAAATCTACTTTAGCTCCAGGTGAGGTTGCTAAGCATGAGCTTGTCACGGTTTTACAGCTTCCCAGTCTAGTCCGTAGTGACTTTAATGCACAGTCTGCACCTGGAGAAAGAGTGGGAGGAATTGTTTCCTTTTGCACTAGACGTCAATGTGCAAAACACTAATTCCAGAGCTCTGCTGCTGAGGTTTCCTTAAGAGAGGAGAGTGCAGAGCAATGCAAGGTGGTGGGGTTGGCCTCTGGGATGGTCAAGAAGGAATTGTCCCCTGGAGGTGAGCACCATGATGTCTGGAAAGCTTTTCAGCAGAGCAGCTGGAGGCAGAGAGCTACCTGGGAAGTGCTGACAGGCAGAGAAAGACATGGGCGTGGAACATGTCTGCCCTGGGTGTTTCCTGGGACTGAGTCCTGAGGCTGGGTGGTGCTCTGGGGCTCTAAGTAATTGTTGCAGAGAGGAAGGGCTGAATGGGGGACTCTGTGACTGCTCTCTCCCCCCACATCAAGGATTCTTTCCATTTTGCCAGTACAAACATTTAATGAAGAGATTTTTCTCCTCCCGAGCATGCTAGTAAAGGAGAATTCCTCTGGGTAGATGATAGCAAATACACAGAGTGCCTGGGTATTCTCAAACAGGTATTGTTGATTAAAATTTTGTTGATACATGGCTTACATTGAATGTTAGGCTAATGAATTTCTGATAAGCAAAACCCATAAAATAATGTTCACATTTACAGGAGAATTTCTGTGTATAGTCACTCGGATTTGACAAAATATGTCCAAAGTGATTATTCCACATAAGATCACGGAAACTGCAAAAGTGCAGATGGTAAATGTCACACTGCAAAGACTAACTTATACATTTTTTTTGAATTATTTTATGAATAATTGAAATAATTAGTTTTGAAGTCATCATGGTGTATAACATTGTGTAATTTCAGATGTACATTATTATTGATCAGTTTCTGTAAGAATAATTCACATTTTGATGGAGCTAGAAAAATCTTCCAGCTCATTCTATATACTTACCTTAAGAAAGTTTTTAAAGCATGATTTTAAATTAAGTGACTTACGTAATCTTTTCTTTGAATATGGGCTAATCTTTAGGCTAAAAGTCATTTTATTTTGGTGAGCATTTTGTGTGGAGTTTTGTGTATCTTCAGAGCATCAAAACAAGAAGCAGACCCTCCTCACATTGACAATGAGAGCATTGGTCCACAGTACAGTGGGGATGGTGTGGTGAAGGATTTAGGAGAAGGACTCTGGGTGTGATGGACACGTGGGTTGCTTCCATCTCTTGGCCATTATGAATAGTGCTGCTGTGAACATGGTAGGTTGTTAACTATTTGTAAGCAAACAAATCTTTTTCTTTTCTTTCCTTCTAGTGTTGTATTTTTTTTTTTTTTCATTTAGATCTCTGATACATGTGAGAGCTATTTTAGATTATGGTGTGAAGAGTGGATCCAACTTTCTCGTTTTCCCCAAATAACTACCTAGTTGTACATCACCATCTACCAGACGTTTATTGTTTCCCAGTGATTAGGGATGCCTCCTGTACCATAAATTAAATTAGGCCTTGTGTGGCATTTCAATTCTGCCATTTGTTCTGCCTGTCCCACACGCACCAATGGCACACAGTTTAAGAGCAAGCAGTCATCCCTCAGTATCCAAGGGTGATGGGTTCCAGGATGCCTGTGGATATCAAAATCTGCAGCTGTTCAATTCCTTGTACAAAATGACAAATTATTTGAATATAACCTATGTGCATCCTCCCTTCCATATATTTCAAATTATCTCGAGATTACTTACAATACCTAATACAATGCAAATGCTATAGATGTTAATACTGTAGTTATTGTTTAGGGAATAATGACAAAAAAAATCTGTACGTGTTCAATAGGATGCTACCATCATAGGCTTTTTGATCCCCATTGGTTGAATCCGCGGTCAATATGGAATTTGGGTTGTACTTGAATAACTATTAGGGGGTCTCTGGTAAGGGGTGGAGTGCGGAGCCTTGCCCTAGGGAGAGAGATGTCCTTCTAGCCCTTCCTAAGACCATGGAGGGAGGGGAGATGGGGGAATGGATGGTTTTGAGGAGGGAAGAAGCCCATACTGATCTCCAAGACATTGACTGGGCTTGATTTGTCCTGAGGAAGAGATTCCATAATCTTGGATTTGTTCAGACTCAGTCCTGGCATATATTTGTTGTGTACTGAATCATGTTGACTAAGCAAATGAGAAATTGGATATTTCCTCTCTAGATGTGGTCATTTGTTTAGGCTCTGGCAACCCCCTGGAGCTGGCCTCTGTCCCATAGAAGAGTGAGTCACCAGGGGGGATCTCAGTCTCACCACTCTGTATGAAACATCTCATTGTTCTCGTTATCTAGAGCAGGAAGCTACAAACCCTGGTGAAGACTGCTGGAGGAGTCCCCATCCTTTTTCCATAGGAGACGATGGCCTGGGCCTCGTGGTGACACACCAGGGGGCCTTCGATGTCCCCCTATGAATGATGAGAGGAAGGGACATGAAGTCAGGCCTCCCCACTCCTGCTTCCTTAAATCACAGCCCTCAGAGAAGATATGGACCGCTGGGCTCCTTGAGTGTGGGATGTGTGAGATAGAAGTGTGGTGAGGTGCAGAAGTAAAGCTTCCAGATCTTTCCATCGCTGGGCTTTGGTTCTGACTGTGGTTACCATCTGTAGCTCAACCCAAGTCAGGGTACGTTTCCCCTCCTCAGGACAAGGCTGCACATGTGTATCTTTGTATCCGGTGCTCCTCAAATCCCCTAGAGATCAGACTCCTCAGAAAAGGCCCCCATATCACTCAGGTCTGGGCCCCGCACTGAGGCTGTGGGGATGTAGTCTGTTTGGACTGGTCAGTACCAGCCGGGCCCGTCTGCTTTGGGCCATGTTGGCTGATGCCTGGGGCCTTACCAGGAAGGTGGACTTCCTCTTCTCTTGATTCCCCATACAAATCTGCATTGGGCGAGTATAGAAATTGAAGCAACTGCTGCACTCTTGATCCCTCTGCCCTCTCAGTCATTCATCCCGGAGCATGTCTGTTCTACAATAGAGGCCAACCAGGCCCCAGCCCACAATGGTGCACTTGGTCCCAGGACTTGACCTGACCTGAGTCAGAGGCAGAGCGCTGTCCTCAGACTCGGTTCAGTCTGGTTCTATTCTCCAGCTGGTAGGAAGAGTGCAGGCCCTCAGGGACTCCTGGGCAGAGCTCGTCTCTTGCCCCCACCATTATCTGCAACTCTGTGCCTGCCTCATCCTCCTTGGCCCAAAGACAGGATGGAGCCTCCATGCTGGGAGAAAGCCAGCTGGGCTGGGGAAACAGAGCATCAGGTAGATAGTGCCTGCAGTAACACGATGTCATTCAGGCTGTTCTGCTGATCATGTTCGGGGTGGCGGATACTCTGAGCACAGATATGCACTGCTGGGTGCTTTCCTGATGCTCTGGGCCCCCGGATGATATTTACAAGGCTGTGAAGGAAAGGTGGCCTAGAGGTAGGTGTGAGCAGCCGCAGCTTGGTCCACCAGCGCTGTAGTGAAGGAGGATGGTGAGACAGTCGCTGAGGGAATTTACGGGATGAGATGGCTCTGGGGCTGAGCTCTCTGTGCCCTCCGCTCCTCAAAGCCCTGAGCTGGGGATGGTGGGGTACACAGGGACCTTGAGTTTTACTTCACCCAAAATATATTGATAGAGAGCTTCAATTCATATTTTGGGCCCCAGTGGAGCCTTCATTTTCCCCCCTCACTCTTCTTGATCGTGTCCTTCTTTTCTCCTCATTAACACTGGCCTGTTTCTGCCCCCAGACCTACTTGGTCTCTTTCTCACCCCTTCATTGCTACCACCCTGGTTTTCATGGTTCCCTTATGAACTCTTCATGGCCCATGTGACTGGTCACCCAGGAGGCTCCTTGGTTCCTCCTGTTCCGCAGCAGAGAGCTGCCATCAGCACAGTCTTCTTATACCGGGAACACCCTTCAGCTGCCAGGACTTTCTCTGAAGTATGTTCTTGGCTCCTTTAGTTAAAAAAATTAGCTGTTCTCTCATTTCTTTCTTGAAGTTGTCCATGGAGAATGGAACGTATGTGAGTAGATATGGATATGAATTTTTTTTCCATTTTAGTAAAAATTGTAATATTAGATCAAACATGAGTGTGAAACCTTTCACCACATCCAAAGCTGGTTACGTGTACTTTGGACTGTTTTATTACATTTCTGTCAGTTACATCTTTTTCTCTTCTCTGATGCTGGGACATTAAAGTCGCATGTTCCCACCTCCTCCTTGGGCCCCTAGGCTGTCAACCGTGCAAATCTTCTGTGCAGGCTGCTGCTGGGTCACTTCCCTTTCATCCCTCTGGTGCTGCTGTGGTCAGAAACCAATCTCGTGGCTCTTGGCTTTGTAGGAGAGCAGTGTACTACTGAGTCATTCCAGACATCCTCAGGGCTGCCTTAATGTCACTCTCAGAAGGACGTTTTGGAAGCTCCTTGGGAAGGTTCTACTGATGAGCCTGTGATGTTTCATGGAGTGTCAGTGCTGGCAGAAGGCTGTGCCCGTGCCAGTGTCTTCCCACCACATGTGTCTTCGGGGAGCAAGAAACCTTCTTTCCAAGAAGTGGCCTGTGCTCTTGTCCTTGTAGGAAGGAGCAGGTGACATAAAACCTTCGGTGACGTCTGCATTCAGTCTTCCCCTCAGAGTAGTCAGTGAGAAAGAGGGACCCAGACACTGGATGTGACAGAGAACAGTTTAAATGAACTTCAAGACCGTCAGTGTTTCTTGGCTGAAAAGTGTACTTCTGAGACTGAGCTTCTGACCCTGGGGCCCTTGGTAAACGTAGAAAGATGTGGAGGTGGACATGTTCCCTAAGACCCTCTGCCACAAATCATCAGAAAGTCCGATTATCCAAGATAAGAGAGTGGTAATAGAGTTGTGATATATTCATGGGATGGAATGCTGCCCAGCTGTTAAAAAGCATCATGTTAAAAAGCATCATGTTAAAAAGCATCATGCTTACTGGCATGCAGCAGTTTGTGTCATTCAGTTTTATGTTGAAAAAGTAGATTGTCGAATGCTGTATACAATTTTAACTAGTTTTTTTAATGTGAAAGACAAGAACCAGAACGACCATTTTGCGTGACTTTAATTTCCACCTTTATATTATGCAATTTTTCTCTATAATAGAAATATATTAGTTTTATAAGCA
Organism: Equus asinus; assembly: GCF_041296235.1. Classification (NCBI taxonomy): domain Eukaryota; kingdom Metazoa; phylum Chordata; class Mammalia; order Perissodactyla; family Equidae; genus Equus; species Equus asinus. Next base: position 170,141,035 of record NC_091791.1, read on the forward strand.
GAAAAAAAAAATGTAGGGCTCATGATCCCTATAAACAGCAAACACTATTATGCACGGTGGTCCAGATGAGCTAGCAGTTTAGTGAAACAATTTCCTTTTCTTTCAGGGGACACAGGTGAACCCCATTGTGCAGCTTCACTTGCGCTTGGATGTGGCTGTGTGACTGTCGCCACAAACGGGATGTGAGTGGAAATGCTGTGGGCACCTTCCAGACCAGGCCCCTAACACAGTCCTGTGCTGACCGTGTAGACTCCTCCCTTTCCAGGGTTTGAGGCAGGTGAATACGATTAGCATGGATGCCACATTTAGGGGACCGATCCTGGTCTCTGATCATGGAGTGACCACATAATTACTGCCAAACAAGGACACTTGAGAGTAAGAGGGGCACCACTCACCACGAAACTCCTTTTGGACTGTGTGTGAGCAAGAATTAGACTTCTATTGTGTTAGTCACTGAAATGCTAGAGTTTGTCAGAATAATTAAAGTTAACTAACACATGGACCATCTTACTGAAGCCTACCTTTTTCTGAATTGTAATATTCATAAAAATAAAATTATTTTAATCATCACACTTTCAAAATTGTGAATAAGTTAAAACATAGAAAGAAGAAAAATGTCAGCTCTAATCTCACAGCCCAACTGACCACTGTTAAGAGATGTTTTTCCATGTAGGTGTTTTTCTATGTGTATTTTTCTATAGGCGTGATCACAATATATTTAGTTTTTCTTCCTATAATTTAAATTATTCAACATAAACTTAACTCATTTTATTAAAAATCTATTATTGAATATCATTTTATGATCTCATTCGTATTTAATAAATACACTTTAAAGTTATCTAAATAATACAGAAAACTTATGAAAATGAATATGTAGGAGGAATAAAAGCCAAAAGGAAAATATGCTTATAAGCAAAGATATTATTGTAGTCTATACTGACCTTTAACTAGTGTTGACTTCAACAGACCAGATGAACATTCTTCCATGTGACAGAATGTAATTCTATCTCAAAACATTGAAGTTTCCATAGTGGTCTGAAACTTTTCCAAAACTAATCCTCAGATTGGTGCTGAACATTGGCACTATTTAGATGATTTGACATTTGTAACAAATCTATAAGGAATGACCTTATCCACTTTTCGCAGTGTGGTTGATCACTAGGTGAAAGACACTATTTGTCCTGTTTTTTTTTTTAAGGACCTTCGTGTACAAGGTGTGAAAAAGCCATTTTCTCGATGTCCATACTGAGTGTAAACATCATTGGTTTTGTAAATCCTTCCCAATTAGATAAGCACAAATTATTAATATTTTAATTTGCATGATTCTTTAGTGAGCTTTTAGTTTTTTCCAAATGTTTATTAGTCTTTTTATCACTTGCCTATTAATGTTCTTAGTCAAGTTTCTTAGAGCGACAGATAACGTGGATGTTAAGAGCTATAGAAACAATAATGAGCATGTACCATATGTTACCATTTTCCTCCTTGGAAATTAATACTGATTCTAATTTAGGGCCTATTATTGAATAATAGTGTGATGATCATCTTTATGAATAGCACACAAATACGTACACACACACACGCTTTTAGATCTCATGTAGGAATAATAAAAATCACTAGATTGAGATAGAGAAATACATGTAAAATAATGTGGAAGCCATTTTAAGGAAACAGGTGCCATCAGGAGCAGCCCAGTCTTCCTGATGCTACAGGCATTAGAAGGTCATCATTTTCCTTCATCATGTGTGTCATTCAATATCAAGTGTTCCTGTCAGGTGTGAGGGGAAACTGACCCACTAGGCACTGTCCTTTGAGGACACACATGCACGTCCCTGGTGGCGTATTTCCCTGGTTACTGTCTCACTGGCACTGGCTTGAAACCTGGGACTCCATGGAGCTCCTCATGGCCGACTTTCTGGGGTTTCTAATTCTGTAGTGTGATGGTTTCTTCTAAGAGTGTCCATTTCTATTGCTGTGACCCAAGTTGTCCCCTGGCTCGTGTACCTTTTACTATTCACTTGCTTGTCTCCGCATGTGCATTCAGCTCTTCCCTCCCCTGTGCTTCTGCCGGTGCTGTGAGCCCCAGGGGAGGCTTGGCAGATGATCATGGGGACAGTCTTGAATGACAAATAAGCTTGCTTTTGCTTTTCATCTTGGTTTTCAAAGTTCTAGACTTTGCTTTTCATATCTGTGTGATTTATTTGTTATTCTTTTTAATGATGGTGCTTCTGTTTTTGATGTTGGTCCCAATTGATTCAGTGTTCATCCAGCTATCATGAATTTGCTGTGTTCTGTCACATCCAGTTCACTGGTGGTGCTGTTTGAAGGATACAGGATCCTAAAATAAGGTTGTCTGGGTCATAATTGGTGCCGAAAATAATCAATGGCCAATCAGTAGATAAGAAAGTTGGAGTGATACTTATTGAGCCAATTTGCTGCAGACTAGCCTGGAAGTGCTGTCTCCCCCAAGGAAGAAAGCTCTCCTGAGAAGCATGGTCACCTCATGGCTGTAGACCATTTCACAACAAAGAACAGACAGGAAGCATGACAGGAATATAATTTTTTTCCAGGTCACAAGGATCTGTTTTGCTGCAGTTTAGCACATATGTAGCAGGTCAACTTGACCTTGGTCCTCTGGGAAGAAGAACTTACCTTGAAAGAAGTGCTGGTATTGGCGTCAGAGAAAGGCAGACATTCATCCCTGTCTTTAAAGAGTGCATTCTTTGCTTTGGGAAAATGTTTGAGCAGATGTACAGTGTGTGTTTGGTGGGTCAGAAGTGAGGCTGCTCTGGGAAAAACAAGTTTTAGGTTGAATCATTGTTGAACCAGAATGACTTCCCCATACACCTCAAGATGTGAAAGATTCTTGTTATTATTTCCATCACAATGAAAGGGCTTGCACTCAAAATGTGGCACTTTGTGGGTTTCTGGACTGAGGCTCATGCCTTCCACATGTAAATGAGCAAAAGTACGGATGCCCCAGGTCCCTCCTCCCTCCCTCGCCTCCAGACATGGACTCCACTGAGCACACACTGGGAACCTCAGGACCTGTGGGTCTCGAAGTCTCTTCATTTTCACACTGCCCTTTTGGAATAAAACAAGATCACCCATGGGAAACTCTAATGTGCAACTGAGATAGAATACAGAGAATTTAATTATTTTCAAGGCAAGATGTCTTGAGGATTCCAAACACTGATCCATTGGCCAAACTGGCTGGCCTGGGGAAAGGGGAGGCACCAGGGGAGTTTAGAGGAAATTTCCCCTCACCGTAAGTTTCCCAGTGTCACGGACAGAGCCTGTTATGGGCCTGGCACAAAGACTCAGGTTGTCAGCAGGGGGCATCAGGACAGTCTGCCAGGGCCTGAGGCTCGGGAGTGACTCCACAGGCCATGATGGCGGAAGGCCCAGGGATGCTGGGCTGCATGGAGGACCTGAACTGTCTCTGCTCAGATGGGAAGTGGGGACCGGGTCTCTGATAGGCATCAGGTGGGCTGGTGGTTGTGGTATGACAAGGACAAGCTATAGAGGAGAATTCACAAGGGGCTTTGGGAACTCTGTTAAGGAGATGAGAGAGAGGCTGGCGCAAAACAGGGTGGGCTGGAGGGAAAGGAGCTGGTGGGCAGGGCAGTCAGATGGAAAACAGGGGCTGGTGTGGGATGGTCAGCCAGGAGGAAGGTAGAATGAGCTCAGTGCTTGGCAAGTTGTGGGGCAGGAAATGGGACTAGAGTGAGGATAGGGGCCCTCTAGGGAGCATTTGAGTGTGTAAAGCTGCAGGTGGTCCTGGCTGTGGGAGAAGCTGCCCCCACAGCAGAGAAAGGTCGTGGTGTAACCGAAAGTTCGGTCCCTGAACCTGATGCCAATCCAAATAACGAGAACAGAGACTTGAGTGGAAGAGGAAAGGTTTTTACTATGCCAGGCACAGGGAGCAAAGTGAGGGCTCATGCCTCGAAAATTGCTAGCTTCCCGATGAGGAATGGGTAGGGATTTTCATTTGGGGTTTTGGGAAGGGGAGGGGGACCCTGTAGCTCGTGCAGCTTGGTGCTTTTCCACCAGCCTGCTTTTGGCCTTGTGAGGCAGGGGGGATGGTGAGATAGGAGAATGGCAGGTGGGCGTCCTTCGCTGTTGTCCTGTCTTCCTGTTTGAGGCGGGTTCGAGCCCCGGGAGTTAGGAGTTGAGGTCTGGGAAGCCTCCGCTCCTTGATATTCTTGAGACAGCAGCTTTCCTGGTAAACTTCAAGGACACATAATTGGCTAAATTTTAGTGTGCCTCCAACTTTAGGCCACCTGGGCTTTTAACAATTTGTAACTCCCATTTAGTCCTAAAGCTCAAGGAGCCCAAGTTTAAAGAAACACGTATTTACATATGAGTGGAGCTAGAGAAGCAGGAAAGCGGGTGGTGGGTTTGTTTTAACCCCATATACTCTGGGTTCAATGTGGGGGAACTGATATCAGGGCTGATGTTAAGAGCCTGTAACACGGGAAATAGGAAGCTCAGTGCCCACGGCCTGGGCCCTGGCCTCCCGGGTCCTTGGAGTTACTCCCCTTTCACTGCCCTGCTCCTTTTCCTGCTGAATTGTTGGGGTGGTGATGGTGATTGGCTTAGAGAAGGAAGGAATTTTCTATGTCCCAAGGAGGAATATATTTTGGGGAAGAAGTTTGTCCTTTTATAATGGGAACCCTTCAGATTCAGCCCTTGCACAGGGCTAAGCACCACAGAGGTGTAACTGAGAAACTATTCAGCATGAGGTTTAGGGGGAAGTAGGGATGGAAAAGAAAGGAGGAAGGACAGCCCACAACTGACAGCAGAGGGCTGCCTGGAGCATGCTGCTGCGTGTTGAAAGTGGTTCAGTGAGTCAGTGAGACTTCAGTCACACTCGCTAGAGATCCATCTGTTATGGCCCTGCAGTCCCACTGCCCACCCCATGGGAGTCCTGCCTCTGCCCCAGGAAAGATGGTCAGGCACACAGGAAGGTCAGCATCACACCTGCTATGAGCAGCACTTCATTGTTCTCTTTATCCAGGGCAGGTAGGGTGACGCCTCCATGGAGACTCCTGGAGGGGTGTCGCTCTCTGGTCCATAGGAGGAAATGCCCTGGACCACATTTTCACAGACGAAGGGGCCCCCAGAGACCCCTGGAAGCAGAGAGAGGAAAGACTGAGCTTGCATCCTCGTGGCCTTGCCCTTCTCACCACCCCTAGGGTCAGTAGAGTCTTAGGGGGCCACGTGTGAAATCAGAGCAGGGCGGGCCTTGTCACCTCCCTCATCCCAGGGCTCCAGCCTGGCTCTGCCTGTTACATGAAGCTCCACCCAAGCCAAGGCTTTCTCTCCAATCCTCAGGGAAATTTTGGTGAAAACTCTGCTGTGGGATGACTGGTCCTTCCTCAGCCTGCACCCCTGATCTACTCCAGGGAAAAAACTAAAGTCAGGATTCATGGACCCAGGCAGCCCACCTCTCAGGCTGAGGCATGAAGATATGACCCCTCTCACCCCCGAGAGCACTCCATTTCCTCTCTCCCAGGGCCTGTCTAGGTCGACGCTGGAAACATTACCTCAGAGTCGGTCTTCGTCTTCTTTGGGTCTCCTACACGACTCTGCCTGGCCCCGCTTTAATAGTCAGGGAAGCAGGAATCACACACCTCATCCTTCTGCACGGTCAGCATCACTTCCTGCAGAGTGCTTGCTAAAATGCCCATTGAGTCCTGCCCCCAGCCGGCCAGGCTGCACACCTGTCCAGGCCTCACCTGGGCTGTGCCCTTGGGCAGGCTGAGGGGCCCTACAGCTGCAGTCAGCTTGGCCTTTCTCTTCAGCTGATAGGAAGAGGTAAGGAAGTCCAGCTCAGCCACTGGCCTCCTGGGCCTGGACACCGCAATGGGGCTGCACTGACTTCCCCCTCCCCTGAGCCACTGGGACTAGTCAGGAGGACAGGATGGGAAGGAAGGAAGGGACAGGTCCCAGTGGGAGGGGAAACAATCTGGACCCAGGAGAGCAAGAGCAGTAGGGAGGTTCCCTTACCTTTAGTAACATGATGCCATTGGAGAAGTTGTTAGGATTATAGTGTGGGTGGTGGATGGCTTCTGTCACAGGGAGGACCTTCTGGGTCCTCTCCTGCTCGCGGATATTGTAGGCCCCCAGGGTCACATGGATTGAACTGCCAGAAAATAGAGTGGGGACGCGAGGGGCATGGAGTCACAGAAGATCCAGGCCTAGAGCCATGAAGGGCGGGTGACAACCAGGGCAGGGCAGGACTGCAGCAAGGGAAGACCGAGACAACACGAGCTCTGGGTGCTGAGTGACTGTCCCCTGTGCTTCTCAACAACACTGAGGGAAGGACACTGGAAGCTTGTCTTGCCCTCTCGCAACACTGTGAAAATACTCTGAGTTTGTCTTTTGATCTAAGGCATGCTTTCATCCTCCACAGCTGCTTTAGTTGACCAGTGTGGTCTCTCTTCTCAACTGAGCCACTTGCTCTCACCTCTGATCCTCTGACCCCAAAGCTTCCCTGTCCTGTTTCTCACTTTCCATGGCCCAGTCATGCCCTCAGATGGCTCCTCTCATGAGCTCTCATGGGGTTGAGTTACCAGGAGCCAGAGGAGCTCTCCCGGGCTGCAGCCACTGGGCAGAAGACAGGGGTCCCTGTAGGGGTCTCAGGAGGTGTCTGTTGTCTGCAGCCCCTCACCTTCCCCGGCAGTGAGCAGCCATCAAAACAAACTCCTTTCTCACGAGGGCACCACCGCACCTGCCTTCATTCTCCTCCTCCACAACGTGAAGCAAAGCCATATAGGAGCGAGAATGGGGCCTGGCCTTGTGCCCTCCGATGATGTCCTCTCAAAGAGAAGACTGGACGATGTGCTTTTTGGGAGTGGCTGTGGTCAGGAGGGAAGGCTTCTGAAGGTGGTGATTGAGGGTGGGGTCTACAGTGCCCTGCAGACACCGGGGAGAGTCCTCCCAGATTCTCCTTGCCGCAGAATAACCTTTTCTGAATGTCAAGCCTCAGAACGCCCTGTGAGAAAAGGGAGGACAGTGCTTGTTGTCCCCATCCTACTTCCGACCTTGCATAGAGGAGATAAGAGCTGTCTTCACGAGGGTTGAGCCCAGGGGATCGTGGACAGGGCTCCCCTGATGCCTTCTGTCTCAGTGAGTCTCCTGACCCCTCTGAGCCTCTGCTAATATCCTACCTGGTGCCCATATCTCATAATCTGTCCGTGAGCTTATGCAGTTTGATTTTATAAAATGCTCGTGTCCTGCAGTCTAACCCATCCTAGGATCTCGGTGAACATTGTTTGCCTGCGTGAATGAATGGCCTTCTCTTAGCTTTAAACTGAGGTTTGGTGGGCTTTGTGCTAGTAGGATTGAAGGCCAATGGCATGGGGGGAGGAACTTTGTGGAACAGCCGAGGGCTTGGGAAGGCAAGGGGAAGTGTGGCTGTAAATGGCTGCCCAGGGCTGTGACAGAAGTAAGGCACCAGGGGATCCCTGCATGCAGTCTTCCACCCCCTTCTGAGATCTACTGCACCCTGGACTCCTGTCCTGGGCAGGGATGAGGGGGTGAGGGCACCGAGAAATGAAACCAGTTCTTGAGCTTGTCCAGGGACAGGTCCCACCACTGCAGTCGGTTAGTCTGAGCTGCCCTTTCCTGAGTTGAAGGGAGGGATTTTAATTACTTGTCTTTTGTAGCATCGCATCCTCTGCTGAATGCCTTGCTATGAAGAATCCACTTTCCAGGTGACAAGAGAGAGGCTCACACACTAAATATTTCAGTGAACACCCTCCCTTCTGGCCATCCTTGTTAAGTGTCCATGTAGCATTGGGCTTGTTAGTCTCTGCTTGGGATGGGAGCTGGGGTCTAGAAAGTTCTTGGGCTGAAATTGAGGAAAATCTCTGAATGTGCTGGGCAGGAGGATCAGGTGTACAAAGGGTTGTGTGAGATGGGCTGGAGCCTCTGGAATGGGGATGGTCACTCACCTGTCCCAGCCTTGAGGGGCAGAAGAAAGGCCAAGCAGAGCAGGAGTTGCTGCATCTTCCCTGAAGTTCTGCTCAGGTCAGAGCTGCTGGTGTTTCTTCCTTCAAGACACACGGTCCCCGAGTGGAAGGCAGGGGTATGGCTCAGGGCCTCGCAGACCTCCCAGGCCTGTGCTTCTGGTTTTCCTGTGTTATTGGGGAAAGTGATTTGTGAAAGTTCTCAGTCTTGTGTTAGGTGACAGTATCACTGTCACCAACCACACTTGCACTCCCAGTGATGAGTCACAAGATGAAAGCAAGAAGAAAGAACAAGAAAGTGAAGCCTGTGCTACAGCCAGCAGAGGAGCTGGACCCCAGAAGCCCCTCAATGACTGAATCTAGAATGTGTCCATTTCTAAGCCATTGACTCTTTTTCCATCCTGAAGAAGTCATGAATAATTATTTAGCAAGCTAGCTCCAGGGAGATGGGCAAGATGGCTCCTGCCCTTGAGAAGACAGCAGTCGGCTGGAGTAGACTGAGAATCAATGGTTAGTGTACAGGCTGGTAAGGTCTGTGGTGGGGCCTCCACTTGGTGGTGGGAGATAGAGACTGGACCTGCCTTAGGAGCATGTAGAGCTGGACACACCCAAACATCCCAAACGGTAACCCCACTTCTTCTCTGACCACCATTGCAGCCTCGTATTTTTGGAATATTTAGAATTCACTCTTTACATCCTTACATTCTGTGACCAAGAGAGCTTCTCTTATCTCACAATTTTGAACAAAAGTCCTGGACTTGATATTCATTGGACCAAAGCAGACCATCAGCAGGTCCATTGGAGTTGAGTGGCCTGATTGGTTCCTTCTTGGGTCGTTTAGCACCCCTAGGCCTGAGGTGGGGACTGCTCCACCCAAATTGTGGTGCCTGTTTTTTGGGGAGAGGGTTCTCCAAAAGGAAGGCTGGTTACTAAAGGAAGGCAGGTGATGGGGAATTGGATGCTGATCATCCTAATAATTACTATCCACTAAGTGTTCTCTGCCCAGGGTCCAGTGAACCATGGCTATCATGTCCATGGGCCCAAGAGTCATAAACATTTGCAAACACTCTCACCAGTGTGATGACAGATGACAGAGTAGTGGAAAGGAAGGCATTAGGAGTTCTAAACAGCCCCATCCCAGTTCTGTTAAAGCAACAGCAACTTATCGAGACACAGCAAAAGAGGGGAAGGCAACCTGCTTAAGCATTAATGATGATGACCTCTGGGTGGTGGCATTATTGGGAATTCTAATGTTTTTATTGCTATGTCTGCCTTTCCCTGTCTTTCTATGATGAACATGTATTGCTTTTCTACCCAGTAAACATTTTCCCGTAGTTGAAGCACATGCATCAATGGCAACCATTCAGCAGACCAATTCTTTCCAGTCTGGCCTTCTCCAAGCTGGATGTTTTAAAAATGAGGTTACTTTTCTGAATCCATTCTTACATAGAAGATTTAGAGATTGTTGAAAAATAGAAGAAAAATTTACCCAGTAGGCTATAGGCTATTTTGATGAATAAAGGAGGAATCAACGATTTCCATTCTAAATATGGAACTTTATGAAGTCCCTGGCAGCCTCCCCTCCACCCTACTCTGCCCAGGGCAGTTCTGGCCTTGACCCCAGGGAAGAAGAATCATGTCCCATCCAATGCAGTCCAGATCAATCCTGGGGGCACCTGAGTCTGGGCCCTGTGACCTGAAGTATTGTTCTTTTTATGGAGGACAGATAGCTTGAGACGCTGATGAAGACAAATGGAGATTTCCCATTGTTTTTTCCAAAGGAGATGACACCCTGGGCCACATTGTTACACATGAGGGGCCCCGGCGTCCCCCTGTGCACAGAGAAGGGAGAAGTCTCAGTCAGGGCCCTCTGGCTCCACTTCTCAGCATCGTTTTCTCCCTGTTGCTCTCCTGCCCCTCTCTCAGGGCCCAGCTGTTCAGATGTGTAGTAGCTGATTGATTACCATTCACCTCGGCTTTGAGTGTCAGGGGGGTATGTAGATCCTCTGTGACCTACTCACCCCATGAGCCTGTGTCCTGGCTGTGTCCTCTCTCATGCTCAACCCAGTCTCAGGCCCTGCTCTTGTTGTACCATGGACACAGGTGAAGAGATTGGCTGGAGGGAGATGCCTGGGCTGCATATGCTGGGAACAGCATGCTTACACCTAAGACTGGACTCAGGTCAACCATTGGTTGTTAGGTGAGAGAAGGCATGGCTGTGTCACCCCAGCATCACTGTGTCCCTGGGGCAAGGGTTGGAAGATCCTTGTCTCCTTACACTTGCACCGGTCTTCTTGTGCTTAGGGTTCCCCACACACTGCTGGATGGACTAGTTGTAGTTTTTGAACAGGTCCTTGCACTTCTGCTCATTCTGTGCTTCTAGATCCACCTCCTGGACTGTGTTTGCCTTTTTGCCACTTGCCAGTTGCCCCCAGCCTGCCACACTGCACACCTGCCCAGGCCCCACCCAGTCCTGGCTCTGTGGTAGGGCGATGGTCTTCACAGCTGGCTTGAGTTGTGCCTTGTTTTGTAGCTGGTCAGAAAGGTGAGAGATGGCAGTTCAGGTCCCCCCCACCCGCTGGTCTCAGATCTGTAGCCGCCCCTGACACAGGAAGGGTTAATAATCACTGGAAAAAGCTTGCCAACAAACTGCGACACAGAGGTGAGAAGGCCGGTTAGCCAATGATGGGTAAGACCCCCTGGGGGGCAACCTAAGCCAGGCGGCGGCCGCCCGGGGGCACAGATGGAGAAACGATATCGATATCGGGAGCAAGAGGGACCGTTGCCTAAGAGACCTTGCCTGCTCTGAGATAAAAATATAGGAGCACAGCAACAACATGATAATATCAAAACAGAGGCCAAGGGAGGGCTCCTTGAGAAATCACTAAGAATTCTTGGCATTCGCTAATTACTTCATCCAGAACACCTGTGTATGTTTAACAGATGTAAGCTATGTATATATTGAAATGCTGGTTATAATAAACTCAGATGGCCATCAGCCCTCTCCGCATCTATCCTGATGTGTACATTGGATTGCGACACCGACATATGGTGACCCCGACGTGATCCAAGATCGGCGGCATTATTGGTGAGTAACGATATGGGGGAATTTCAACCGCCTTTCGGCGGTCCGCCGTGAGAATGATGGGCCAACAATTGGCGACTCAGCAGAAATTATACTTTAAGACACTTCAGCGGCTGCTGAAGGTGATTTCAGTTTCGGTTTCTCCCGCCGAGTCACAGAGGATATGGCTGGCAATATCTCTAAGCAGCCGTGACTTGGCGTCGGGAAACTCGAAACGGGGCACACTCTCCAGTGCCCCGAAAAACCAAATTTGGGGAGCTCTCAATCAGCAGGCCGACTCTATGTGAACGATTCAGTGGCGGCCTCGTCAGGAAGTGCCGGAGTGGATCTCAGGGCTTCAGAGACAGTCGTCATAGATTGTGTTGACGAAACTTTTCTTGTTCCTACCAATGTATGGGGACCTTTACAATCAGGATATTTTGGGCTATTAATGGGATGCCCTAGCTCAGCTTTGAAGGGCTTAAACATCATTCCCGGGGTAATTGATGCTGACTATCAAGGTGAAATAAAAATCATGCTCTGTTTATCTAGTTATTATGTGATAGAAGCTTTTACGAGGATAGCTCAGTTGATATTAATACCTTACTTGTCCCCTGCTCACGCCTCGATTTCAGTTTCGGTTTCTCCCGCCGAGTTACAGAGGATATTGCAGTATCTACACATTGCCCCTGGTTCCCTGAGGATGGCACCTTGGACATTGAGTTGTGGGAAAGGGCTGGCAAGGCACTAAAGTCTCGCTTTGAGCATGGTCTTTTAAAGGATGTACATATCTTAACGACTTGGGGAACAGTACGTACTGCACTGTTCCTTTTGTGGGATCTATCGGATGAGGAAAACTCGGCCTCTTTACCCGAGCGCCCTTCAGGCAAAGCTGAGGAGGCGCCGCCACTGCCTCCTCTGCCTTGCTCACTGCCAAAAAACTCTTTTAAAAAGGCTGTTAGTAAGTCTCAGACAAATTTTGAACAAACGTCCTCAGACGATGATGATTTACCATTCCCCCCTCTTTTAGAGAGGTGTTTCGCCTTCAAGAACCCTCCTGTCTTGCCTGCTGCTCCTCCTTGTACTCCACCAGCCCCATATGTTGATTCCAGGCAGTATAGTGTGGTTCATAATTGTCTTCGGGAAGGATTAAATTGTGGAGATCCTGATGTTTTTTCCTGTGCCTTCCCCATGATGGTCAATCATGGGCGAAAAAAAACATGAATCCCTTCTTTTTGAGGTGTTTAAGGAGCTGAAAAACAGCATTAGAGAGAATGGAGTGCAGTCACCTTTCACTGTTGGGATGATAGAGGCACTGGGAGCCAGTTATCGTATGCTACCCTGTGATTGGCTTTTGCTCGCAAAGACTCTTTTGTCGCATGCTGACTATACTCTTTTCAGGTCTGAGTATAACGAGATATCTGTATCCCAATCTATGGATAATCTATCTTTAAACCCCCCTCTCCCAATCAGTGCTGACATGTTACAGGGGGTCGGCCAATATGCGACGCCTCAAGCACAGGCTGAAGCAAATGGAATGTTGCATAGACAATGTTCAGAGGTGGCATTAGCAGCCTGGAAGGCAACTCCTCCATCAGGGGCAGACAAAGCCACCAATTCCTTTGTGAATGTTTGACAAGGGCCAAAGGAGCCATACATAGAATCTATTGGCCATCTCCAGCAGACAATTGAGAGACAAATAGCTCATCCTGAAGCAGCTCAAATTATCGTGTTGAAAATAGCTTTTGAAAATGCTAATGCTGATTGCCAGTCTGCTATGTCTCACCTTAAAGGGCGAACTCACACCTTAGGGGATATGCTGCCAGCGTGTCAGGAAGTAGGAATTCATAGCCATGTGGCCAAAGTAATGGCAGCAGCGTTTTCACAGCTGCCCAAAGGTGCTTTTTGATAATGCCTGTTTTAAGTGTGGAAGACCTGGACACGGTGCAAAACAATGCAAGTCCAGTCCAAAAGATATCCCTGGTAAAGGAGGGCCAGCTGATATTAAAAAGCCACCTTCTAAACCATGTCCTCAGTGCTGAAGGGGATTCCATTGGGCGAATCAATGTTGCTATAAAATTAATGTAGATGGTAATCTAATCAACCATGACTTGGCGTCAGGAAACTCGAAACGGGGCACACTCCCCACTGCCCCGAAAAACGAAGTTTGGGGAGCTCTGCTGCCAAGACGGGGTCCAGTGGCTCCGGATAGCCTTGCCCACTTGACCTCCCCATTGGCCTAAAAAGCAAACCTCTGCATCTGTACAAGGTGTAGGGGGGCTTATGACGTCTGAGGGAAGTGATCACATACTCAAAGTCAGAGGACCTGAAAACAGAATTGCCTGAATTACACCCTACGTTCTTCCAACTCCATACTCCCTATGGGGTTGACAAATAAAAATGGCAAGCAATAGGATATATTGGAGTATATGAGGAAGCCATTGGATATAAACCTAATTCGGCCTGACCTTGTTTTTCCAAAAGGGCCTGACTGTGGCCATTGAGCATGCATTGTATATCTGCTTAGACATTTTGAGATAAAGGTGCAACTTCCCTCCCCCTCCCAAGGTTGGCGTCTCCTTAAAGATTAAGCATCTTTCTTTAGCCTGGGAACTGATTGCAGCGCTCACCTGTGACTGCCCAGCTCGAGGCAACAGACCTGCCAGCCTGCGGGGTTCACTGAGACAGCAGGCCTATCTGCCATTTCTATCAATGGCTGTGCTGACAGAGCAGCCTCCTGACTATTGTAAAAGGGACATTTCAATCATATGTGAAACATACTCTTTGAGGGTATATAATAACCACCCTGTGTACCCCCACTTCCTTGGAGTGCTCTGTTCCTTTGTGGAAAGATTCTCCCGGGTTATAATCCTCAGATTTAAGCTCAGAATAAACTCACCCAAATTTTCATTTGTAGATTGGTTATGGATTATTTTCCTCTACAGGGATGAGATTTGCTTTCTCAATGGAAACTATCTCTAAACATTAAGCCTTTTTCCTAGGGGCCGCTGATGTTATTAACATTCCTCCCATACCTATTCAATGGAAAACTACCACGCTTGTATGGATAGATCAGTGACCCCTTCCAAAAGAAAAATTACAGGCTTTAAAGATGCTAATACAGGAGCAACTAAAATTGGGCCATATTGAACCCTCAATTAGTCCCTGCAATACCCCAGTATTTGCGATAAAAAAGAAATATGAAAAATGGAGATTACTCCAGGACTTAAAGGCAATTAATGCTGTCATGCAACCTATGGGGGCTTCATGGAAGGGATTGCCAAACCCTTCTTCAATACCTGAGAATTGGCAAATTGTTGTTATTGACATTAGAGACTGTTTCTTTTCTCTACCTTTGTGCGCCGCTGATAGGGAAAAGCTCGCATTCACTGTCCCAGTTTATAACAATCAAGAGGTCCCCCAGAGATATCAGTGGAAGGTCTTGCCTCAGGGCATGAAAAACAGTCCTACCATATGCCAACAATTAGTAGGAGAGGTGTTATTAACTTTTCTAAGAAAATACCCTACTATACAACTTTACCATTATATGGATGATATTTTATTAGCAGTGCCAACTAAAAATTTTTCATTAACAGCATACCAACAATTAATTGAATTGCTAAAAGGCAAAGCCCTGCTTATGGCTCAAGATAAGGTACAGTTTACCTCCCCCTGGAAATTTCTAGGATTAATGATTGATAGATACCTGATAAAGCCATGCATTCCCTCTATTTCCATACCCAATACTTTAACATTAGTTACATTGCAACAGCTTTTAGGAAATATGAATTGGATACGTCCTTTTCTTGGCATCCCGACACATTCTCTGAGTCGCTTGTTTTCCTTGCTACATGGTGACTCTTCCCCCTCCTTTACATGCACTCTTATCCCTGAGACAAAACAAGAACTAAGCCTAGTAAACAAGGCTCTGACCTCCCAATTTTTAAATCGCTTTGATCCAGAAATTCCCTTATGCCTTTTTGTGATAAACACACCTAAGAGTCCTACTGTTATCGTCTTTCAAAAAGTGGGCAAGGTTATAAAACGCTTGGAGTGGATATACTTGCCCCACACACCAGCTAAGATACTCTATACATATTTTGATGGAATAGCAGAGGTTATTCAAAGGGGACGTTTGCGGTGTTTACAATTGCGAGGCGCTGACCCTCAGACCATTTTTTTTTTTACCTTGCGCATCTTCTCAGTTTGATCATCTCCTCAGTTATCTCTTCCCAACGTATTCCTGATGCCTTAACTGTGTTCACTGACGGCTCTAGAAAAACCAGAAAAGCCAGTATAGCTTGGTTTGCTAATAGTGACTGGCAGACCAAAGTCTCTCATGGACATTCAACTACTCAAATTGCAGAATTGGCAGCTGTGCACATTTCCTTCTGTTATCGCTTCTGTTGGCACTCTCTCAATTTCTTTTTGCATCGGCACATACAAAAAATAGCGCTAAACAAGTCATTCGTCATTGGCTTGCTATATTTGCTTTTGTGGGGTCTCCTACATGCATTAAAACTGATAACGGTCCCAAGTTCTCAGCGCAAATTTTCCACCCATTTTGTGCAAATTGGAATATTATCCATAAAACTGGCATTCCCTATAATTCTACAGGACAAACTATTATTGAGTGATGTCATAGAACGCTGAAGGCTGCTTTACAAAAAATGAAAGGGGGAAATGAGTATTATAAGAATGATCTGCAAGATATTCTCAATCTCACCTTATTTACTTTAAATTTTCTGAATCTAGCAGAGGATGGCATATCAGCTGCAGAAAGATATATGGGTCAAACTCAGAACCATATGGCCCAACAAAGGCCGCTTGACACACATCTGTTTTGACACAATATCTTGGCAAAGTGTGGATTAAAACATCCTTATATGGATATCTGGGAGGGCCCTTTTATGGTTAAATGTGGGAAGAGAGGAGCTCTTTGTGTTTTGACAGATAAAGGCATTGAGTGCATTCCATCAAAACGTACACGGCCTGCTCTGGAATAACCGAAAAATGGACAAACGGATAAGTAAATCAGTTTTTTTCTTTTTCCTCTTCTCTAATGCATGTTGAAGTGATTTCAGAGCATGAGAATCTCACATATTGGGCCTTTATTCCTAATCCTCCTCTCTCTACTCTGGTTACTTGGTGGCTTGCCAATCCCCCTTTGTCCTCTAATGATTCTGATTGGACAGGAGGAACCGGGGTACCCCAACAACAACATACAGGCCTGCACCAGAAGGAAGAAGAACCTCTGGTGATGTATGTTAACAATTCACCTTTTTGTGTGGTTTATTAAAACAAAAGCACAACATGTGTCGCCTTTCAGGAACAAATGTATTTTATTACCAACCTAAGAAAGGACAACAGGCAGCCAATGTGACATACATTACTGCTATATCAACATCTTACGAAGACAAAAGTAATGTCACACAAGTTCCTTCCATCCCGATTTGCCATCCAAAAACTGATTGGTGTTACAAACATTACTCAGTACAGTGGTCCCCTTGCCGTACAGCATATCCAAGGCAGGGCAACATCTTTGGGGCCAACGTACTGAATTAGGGACCTCATGGACATCTTTTGAGTGACAGTCATACTTGGGCCTTCAACAGATCAAGTCAGAAACCTATAACATGGAGCGAACACAGCCTATCTGGACCCCTGTTACAACTATCTCACAATGAGACAGTGTGCAGCCCCCTCACAAAGGAATATGGAGGGTCGGGTTGCCTTTATATCACGACAATTGTCCCATGGCAAGTATGGGAATGAAACTGGCAATTATTTACTAACATTGGTCAAAAATGTTTCTCATACCCTTATGATTTGTACCACCCATCCTTATGTGTTATTATGGGGAAACAGTGTCCCTGCTATCCAAGAATCTTCTGGTATGTATGCGGTTAATATTTCTCCCCCATATTGGTATTCTGATTGTTTAACACATTATAATGTAACCTCATTGAATGTGACCTATGTAATGGTGTTAAAAAGAAGAGCACATATTTGGTTACCTGTTGGTCTAAATCGGACATGGTCCGAAGAGCATGCTCTACATATCCTCCTTGAGTCCATGAGAAAATTATGCCCTAAGTGGTTTTTGGCTACTCTAATCGCGTTCATTGTGTCCGCGGTGATTATCATTGCATCAGCTGCTACAGCTACTACTGCCTTGGTTAACAGTGTTCAAACAGCCCATAACGTGGAGTCCGTCTTGGTAAATGTCACTCAAGAATTACAGACACAGGTGGATATTGATAAAGGGTTAATGTCAGGATTGCAGGCATTAGAGGCAGCAGTAGAGTGGCTGGGAGAGCAGCAAAATGCATTATATATGCGTATGAAACTAAAATGTGACTGGCAAGTTACCATGCAATGCGTTACCCCCCTACTGTATAATAGCTCGCTGACATCTTGGCAAGAAATAAAAAAACATTTACAGGGGGCATTTAATACCTCCCTGGCCAATGACATCACTGGGCTACGAGCTCGGTTAGAGAGGCAGTTACAAGAAGTACATAAGGTGTTCTCTCAAAAAATACTTTAAGACATTGAAAATGGGTTACACTGGCTAGAGCCGCCAATTGGTTCTCAGGCCTCAATTTACGCATATTTGTTAATGCTGGTGTGATTTTGATATTATCCATGTTAATAGTTTATGTTTTACGTCTGCTGTGCTCCCTGAAAAAACAAAGTCAACAAGAGCAAGCATTGGTTATGATGGGCCTTCTGGTCTCAGCACAACATGATGCCTTCCTTGCTTTAAAAAACAAAAGGCGGGGAAATGTAGCCGCCCCTGACACAGGAAGGGTTAATAATCACTGGAAAAAGCTTGCCAACAAACTGCGACACAGAGGTGAGAAGGCCGGTTAGCCAATGATGGGTAAGACCCCCTGGGGGGCAACCTAAGCCAGGCGGCGGCCGCCCGGGGGCACAGATGGAGAAACGATATCGATATCGGGAGCAAGAGGGACCGTTGCCTAAGAGACCTTGCCTGCTCTGAGATAAAAATATAGGAGCACAGCAACAACATGATAATATCAAAACAGAGGCCAAGGGAGGGCTCCTTGAGAAATCACTAAGAATTCTTGGCATTCGCTAATTACTTCATCCAGAACACCTGTGTATGTTTAACAGATGTAAGCTATGTACATATTGAAATGCTGGTTATAATAAACTCAGATGGCCATCAGCCCTCTCCGCATCTATCCTGATGTGTACATTGGATTGCGACACCGACAAGATCCAGGGGTGAGGTTGCCTGTATCCCCTGCCTGGAGTCTCCCAAGCCCCCTTCTATTACATTGACCCAATAGAACAGACAGGTTGGAAGAGAGGAGGGGACTGAGACCCTGAGTGAGCTGCCTGGTCCTTTGTGACCTGTGCAGTTTCACCTGAAATCAGCAAGATGGTACCTTCAGTAGCATGATATAGTTGACCTTTGAATTATCGTTATAATCCTTGTGAGGAAGATTTGAGCACAGGAATGACATGGTGGCTGTTTTTCACTTTTCTGATATTGTGAGCCCCCAGGATGACACTTATTTCTCTGTAAAGAAAAGGTGGATTGGGTCAGCCACAGGAGCTACAGCATAGTCTCTGAAAGGCAGGTTAAGGTTCCAGCCTAAGGCACACCTGCAGCTGAGTCAGATAGGGAGGAAAAGTGGACAGTGTCACCTTTCTGTGCTCTGTGGCAGTGACCCAGCCTGGTTCTTCAGCAGCCTGTCTGTCACCCAGGCCTCGGTCCACATGCTCCACCCGTGTGTCCCACAGTCACTGTGTCCTGGTCTGAGCAGATCAGATTGCTCCTCTGATTAGTCATTGGCTCTGTGTGCTCAGTGACCTTCCTCAGTTATGGGTCGTGGGATGGTACCAGGGCTCCCAGGAAGACAAGGACCCATTTGTAATCCTCATCTTCCACTATAGTTAGCTGCTTTCGGTATGAACTTTTGTCATATCAGGAAGCCCCCAAATCTGCCCCGGCTTTCTTTGTCATTGTAGGAAAGGACAGACGCCATGTGGGGCTGGCAGTGAGCTCTGGCCTCTGCCCCATCTGACCTTCCCTGAAAGAGAAAGTTGCCTTACCTCTGTGTGTTCGTGGAAAGAAAGGAATGGGCACTTGCTGGTGTCATAAACCCATGGGATGGTCCAGGCTGGGGTGGTTGGAGTGTCCTCAGGGACCCAACACAGTGAGAGGGGGCTGCAGGCTTTAGAGGGCAGCTGGCGGGCTTGCAGCAGGACTTGTTTCCTGGCTTAGTTCTCCGTTTCCTCCCGTAGAGATGAGGAGCTCAGCCTTGTTCTGGAGCAAACATACTTCATATACTTGTTAAGAAGACTCTCCTAGAAGACCTGGAAATTACTTGCTCTCTTTGACCCTGGTTGCTTCTTTGTCCCCAAGCTTCTCAGACTCCTGTGTCCTGTTTACTTCCAGGATGGGTCTAGTCTGACCTGAAAATGTTGTGCTCATGGAGCTGAATTCTCTTGCTTCTTTCTCCCCCATCCTGGGTCAGGCACATAGACCATACCCCAGAAATGCTCGTGAGGTACATGAATGTCCAGTCCTCCAATCTGCTTTGGTCAGCAGCCTGAGAGGAGTGGTTTTAATGAAATCGGAACTCCAGTACAGTTTATATTTCTCTGGCACACAGAGGGCAGAATACAAAGGATGGGAAATCAGAGTGAGATGGGGAAATGGGCTGGAGTGGCTGCATGGGAGCCAGACTCCACTAGGGTCATGGGAGCACAGGTAAGGCAACACTCGGATGGCTCAATTATGTTCTGGATATCTGCTCTGGTAGAGCTGAGTGGCTATGTAGAATGGGGACACGGTGAAGGTGACACTTAGCAAACTGAGTAGTAGCTGGCTCTTCTATGCTTGATCCTGACAATAGCTCCTGGGATAGATAACCACGCGTAGCTCTAGAAAATGGGAATTATAGTGCTTATTCCAGCTTTCCCTTCCTCCAGGATCATGTGATATCCTAACACTAGGCCATTTTCAAGCAGACAAGAATTTGACCCTTGGAAGTGAGAAGACCCACCAGGTCTCTTTGGGAGTGGATTTCTTTTGTGTAATTTCTCCACACTGCAGATCTAGTGACAGATCTGGGGATCAGTAAATTTCTGGGAATGGACTGAGGGAAGGAAGGATCATAAGGACAGCCTCATTGGGACACTGTGGAAGCCTCTGGTGGAATAAGCCAGGCCTCTGAGGGTCTACAGGGGCACTTAGCTCCTCCAGCCCTGGAGGGTAGGAGATGGCCAATAAGAACAGAAGCAGCAGCATCTTCGTTTTTTTTTTTTTTTTTAATTTTTATTGAGTTAATGATAGGTTACAATCTTGTGAAATTTCAGTTGTACATTATTGTTTGTCAGTCGTGTTGTAGGTGCACCCCTTCACCCTTTGTGCCCACCCCCCACACCATCTTTCCCCTGGTAGCCACTAATTTGTTCTTTTTGTCTACATTTTTAAATTCCTCATATGAGTGGATTCATACAGAGATTGCCCTTCTCTAACTGGCTTATTTCA
The DNA here is from genome assembly GCF_041296235.1 of Equus asinus. Classification (NCBI taxonomy): domain Eukaryota; kingdom Metazoa; phylum Chordata; class Mammalia; order Perissodactyla; family Equidae; genus Equus; species Equus asinus. The sequence goes on from NC_091791.1 coordinate 170,161,604, forward strand.
CTTAACATAATTCCCTCAAGGTCCATCCATGTTGTTGCAAATGGGACGATTTTGTTCTGTTTTATGGCTGAGTAGTATTCCATTGTGTATATATATCACATCTTCTTTATCCAATCATCTGTTGATGTTCACTTAGATTGCTTCCATGTCTTGGCTATTGTAAATAATGCTGCAATGAACATAGGGGAGCATAGGACTTTTGGAATTGCTGACTTCAAGCTCTTTGGATAGATACCCAGTAGTGGGATAGCTGGATCGTATGGTAGTTCTAGTTTCAATTTTTTGAGGAATCTCCATACTGTTTTGCATAGTGGCTGCACCAGTTTGCATTCCCACCAGCAGTGTATGAGGGTTCCTTTTTCTCCACAACCCCTCCAACATTTGTTACTATTAGTTTTAGATATTTTTGTCATTCTAACGGGTGTAAGATGATATCTTAGTGTAGTTTTGATTTGCATTTCCCTGATGATCAGTGATGATGAACATCTTTACATGTGCCTATTGGCCATCCGTATATCTTCTTTGGAGACATGTCTGTTCATGTCTCCAGCCCATTTTTTGATTGGGTTGTTTGATTTTTTGTTGTTGAGTTGTGCGAGTTCTTTATATATTATGGATATTAAGCCTTTGTCAGATATATGACTTGCAAATATTTTTTCCCAGTTAGTGGGTTGTTTTTCTGTTTCGAACCTGTTTTCATTTGTCTTGAAGAACCTCTTTAGTCTGATGAAGTCCCATTCGTTTATTCTTTCTGTTGTTTCCCTTCTCTGAGAAGACATGGTGTCTGAAAAGATCATTTTAATACTGATGTCAAAGAGTATACTGCCTACATTTTCTTCCAGAAGCCTTATGGTTTCAGGTCTCACCTTTAGGTCTTTGATCCATTTTGAGTTTAGTTTGGTGAATGGTGAGAAAGAATGGTCAATTTTCATTCTTTTACATGTGGCTGTCCAGTTTTCCCAGCACCATTTGTTGAAAAGACTTTCTTTTCTCCATTGTATGCCCTCAGCTCATTTGTTGAAGAAAAGCTGTCCATAGATGTGTGGTTTTATTTCTGGGCTTTCAATCCTGTTCCATTGATCTGAGCACCTGTTTTTGTACCAGTACCATGCCAATTTGATTACTGTAGCTTTGTAGTATGTTTTGAAGTCAGGGATTGTGATGCCTCCAGCTGTGTTCTTTTTTCTCAGGATTGCTTTAGTAATTCGGGGTCTTTCATTGCCCCACATGAATTTTAGGATTCTTTGTTCCAATTCTGTAAAGAATGTCATTGGGATTCTGATTGGGATAGCGTTGAATCTGTAGATCGCTTTAGGTAGAATGGACATTTTAACTATGTTTATTCTTCCAATCCATGTACATGGAATGTCTTTCCATCTCTTTATGTCATCATCCAATTCTTTCAGAAAGACCTTGTAATTTTCATTGTATCGGTCTTTCACTTCCTTAGTTAAATTCACCCCAAGGTATTTTATTCTTTTTGTAGCGATTTGAATGGTATTGTGTTCTTGAGTTCTTTTTCTGGTAGTTCATTATTAGAATATAGAAATGCTACTGATTTATGCAAATTGATTTTATACCCTGCAACTTTGCTGTAGTTGTTGATTACCTCTAAAAGTTGTCAAATGGATTCTTTGGGGTTTTCTATATATAAGATCATGTCGTCTGCAAACAGTGAGTTTCACTACTTCCCTCCCTATTTGGATTCCTTTTATTCCTTTTTCTTGCCTGATTGCTCTGGCCAGGACCTCCAGTACTATGTTGAATAAGAGTGGTGATACAGGGCATCCTTTTCTCATTCCTGTTTTCGGGGAATGGCACTCAGTTTTTGCCCATTGAGTATGATGTTGGCTGTGGGTTTGTCATATATGGCCTTTATTATGTTGAGGTAGTTCCCTTCTATGCCCATTTTTTATCATAAATGGCTGTTGGATCTTGTCAAATGCTTTCTCTGCGTCTATTGAGATGATCATGTGGTTTTTATTTTTCTGTTTGTTGATGTGGTGTATCAAGTTGATTGATTTGTGGATGTTGAACCATACCTGTGTCCCTGGTATGAATCCCACTTGATCACAATGTATGATCCATTTGATGAATTGCTGAATTCTGGTTGCCAAAATTTTGTTTAGAAGTTTTGCCTCTATGTTTATCAGTGATATTGGCCTGTAGTTCTCTGTTGTCGTGGTGTCCTTGTCAGGCTTTGGTATTAGCATGATGTTGGCCTTGTAGAATGTGTTGCGAAGTGTTCCATCCTCCCTAATTTTTTGGAATAGCTTGAAAAGGATAGGTATTAAATCCTCTCTGAAAGTTTGGTAGAATTCACCAGGAAAGGCATCTGGTCCTGGGGTTTTATTCTTTGGGATGATTTTTATTTCTGTTTCAATCTCTTTCCTTGTGATTGGTCTGTTCAAATTGTCTGCTTCTTCTTGAGAGAGCTTTGGGAGATTATAGGAGTCTAAGAATTTATCCATTTCCTCTAGGTTATCCATTTTTTTTAATATAGTTTTTCATAGTATTCTCTTATAATCTGTTATACTTCTGCTGAGTCTGTTGTTATTTCTCCTCTTTCATTTCTGATTTTGTTTATTTGAGCTTTCTCCCTTTTTTTCTTTATAAGTCTGGCTAGGGCTTTGTCAATTTTATTTATCTTCTCAAAGAACCAGTTCTTTGTTTCATTGATCCTTTCTACTGCCTTTTTCATTTCAACAGAATTTATTTCTGCTCTGATTTTCATTATTTCTCTCCTTCTGCTGACTTTTGGCTTTGTTTGTTCTTCTTTCTCTAATTCCGTTAGGTGTAGTTTAAGATTGCTTATTTGGGATTTTTCTTGTTTGTTAAGATGTGTCTGTATTGCGATGAATTTTCCCCTTAAAACAGCTTTTGCTGTATCCCATATGAGTTGGTGTGGCATGTTATCATTTTCATTTGTCTCCAGGTATTTTTTGATTTCTTCTTTAATTTCTTCAGTGCTCCATTGCTTATTCAATAGCATATTGTTTAGTCTCCACATCCTTGTGCTTTTCTCATCTTTTTGCTTGTAATTAATTTCTAGCCTTATAGCATTATGATGGGAGAAGATGCTTGTCATTATTTCAATTTTTTTTATATTTGTAGAGGCTTGCCTTGTTTCCCAACATATGGTCTATCCTTGAGAATGTTCCATGTGCACTTGAGAAGAATGTGTATTCTGTTGTTTTTGGTTGAAGTGTTCTATATATGTCTATTAAGTCCAATTGTTTTAGCTTGTTGTTTAGCTCCACTATTTCCTTTTTGATTTTCTGTCTGGGTGATCTGTCCACTGATGTGAGCGGGGTGTTGAGGTCCCCTACTATTATTGTGTTGTTTTTAACATCTTCCTTTAGGTCTGTTAATAGTTGCTGTATGAATTTTGGTGCTCCTGTGTTGGGTGCGTAGATATTTATAAGCGTCATTTCTTCTTGATCAAGTGTCCCTTTGATCATTATATATTGTCCCTGTGTGCCTCTCTTTACCTGCCTTTTTTTAAATCCATTTTGTCTGATATAAGTACTGTGACACATGCTTTCTTTTGCTTGCTATTAGCTTGAAGTATTGTCTTCCACCCTTTCACTCTGAGCCTGTGTCTGTCCTTGGAGCCGAGGTGTGTTTCCTGGAGGCAATAAATTGTTGGATCTTGTTCTTTTATCCATTTTGCCACTCTGTGTCTTTTTATTGGAGAGTTCAGTCCGTTTACATTGAGGGTGATTATTGATGCATGAGGGCTTAATGTGTCATTCTGTTGCTCATTATCTGGTTTTCCTGCCTTACCTTTGTTTCTCGTTCTGTGTGTTTTAGCCTACCCTTTGACTTCTGCAATTTCTTATGCTGGTTTTCTTAGATTTTTCCTTATTTATGTTTTGTGGCTCTGTTCTGTTTTTTAGTTTAGTGGCTACCCTGAAGTTTGTATTTAGAATCTCGTGTATAATATAGTCCATTCTCTCATGGTCTCTTACTTACTTGGCCTAGATTGATTTAGTCCCTTTGCTCTTCCCCTCCTAAATTATTATTTTCATCTCTTATTCCAACTCGTGTTGTGAGTTTGTAGTTAGAGTGATAACATCATCTTTACTTTGGTGGTTTCCTTACCTTTATCCTAATGCTATAGTTGAATATTTGTATCCTATTCTGGTTCTATCTATCTGTCTCCCTACTCTATGGTTTGTGACTGCTTTCTGCCTTTTCTTCTTTTTTCAGGTAAGGGAGCCTTCTTGAGGATTTCTCGTAGTGGAGGACTTTTGGTTACAAATTCCCTTCACTTTTGTTTGTCTGGGAAAGATTTAATTTCTCCTTCATATCTGAAGGATATTTTTACTGGATAGAGAATTCTTGGCTGAAGATGTTTATCTTTTAAAGTTTTGAATATGTCACTCCATTCTCTCCTAGCTTGTGAGGTTTCTGAAGAGAAATCTGCTGGAAGTCTGTTAGGAGTTTCTTTGTAGGTTATTTTCTTCTGTCTTGCTGCCCTGAGTGTTCTTTCTTTGTCATTCATTTTTTCCATTTTTACTACTATATGCCTTGCAGTAGGTCTTTTTACATTGACAAATCTAGGAGATCTGAAAGCTTCTTCCACACACATTTCTCCCTCAATCCCTAGATTTGGGAAATTGTCTTCTATAATTTCATTTAGCACACTTTCTGCTCCATTTTCATTTTCCACGCCCTCAGGAATTCTGATGATTCTTAAATTGGTTCCCCTCATTGGATCCGCTATTTCTCTGATATTTTCCTCATTCTTTTTAATCCTTAGTTCTCCTTCTCCTGCTGTCTGGAGCCATTCAGCCTGTCTGTCTTCGATTATGCTAATTTGCTCCTCTATGGTATCTTCACGGGCATTCAGGGAATCTGTGTTCTGTTTTATCTGATCCATTGTATTTTTCATCTCTAGTATTTCTGATTGATTCTTCTTTAAAGTGTCAATCGCTTTTGTGAAGTAACTCCAGAACTTGTTGACTTGTTTCCCTATATTTCCCTTTACCTCATTGAGTTTTTTGATGATAGCTACTCTGAACTCATTTTCACTTAGTTTACCTACTTCCAAGTCCTCAGGACTTAATTCTGTGCTTTTATTGTTTTCCTTCTGGTCTGGAGCTTTTATAAATTGCTGAATGGTACAGGAGCGGTTTTTGCACATGATGGTAGTATTCGGTTGCAGTTAAAGCCTGTCTCCACTAGATGGGGGTCGAGAGCCACACATTCTACGCCCTCCGACTTCAGCCGCTATGGCCGCCGTGCAGTGAGGGTTGGGCGAGGAGGGGCACTTTCTCTCACGTGCGGATCTGGATTCCAATCAGCTCTCATTCTCTGGTCTTCCGGGGCCCTGCTTGATGGGGTCCCCTCACACGGAAGCTTTCCCCCGTCAGCGGGTTTCCACTGCACCAGTGGTGGGAGTCCTGGAGAATCCCCAGATGCATGGCCCCTCACCTGCGGCAGCTATCCCAGTCTCTAGGAGAGGGAGTGAAGTTCTTTCTTACCCTGTTCCAGCTCCTCCGAGGCCAGCTGCAGCCTCTCTGTCCTCTGTTGTCTTGCTGCTGCAGGTCTCTGACAGTCTCTGTATTAGGGATATTGGTTGAAATTCAGTTGTTCTGCTTCTTTGGTTGTAGTTTGGAGGGAAGAGAGTCCGGGTCAGGTCACTCCGCCGTTTTGCTGATGTCACTCCTAACTGGCTTTCAGAAGCATCTTCTTTAACAGGCTGATCAGGACTGAAGTTGTACGTGCTTTTTCCTCCCAGGCTTTTCAATCATAGAGGTGAAGCAAGAAGGAGCCGGCTCAGTGACCACCAATTTCCTCCCAGCTCTATAGATTCCCAAGATTAGAGCTTTCATAAGATTGCTCTTCCCCTTAGAGAGAGGGGTTTGTGTGGTGACGGTTTTGCAAGAACTACATTCTTAGGCTGTTGATCACATGACCACGTTCACCTAGAAAGTACTGGACACTTGGAATGGAGAAGGTACTTTGGGGGGATTTGGCATTAGCCAGACATGGTGTCCCCTTTCCCTAAGTGAGATCCTCCAAGAACACGAATAAGGCCCCAGTATGCCTTGAATTTGAGATTAGGAAACTGTCTACTTCCTAAAGTAGCATGAATCTGTGCAGTCCTACTCTTTGCAGAGCTCCATCTTTTTGCTGGCCCAAGAGGTTTTATTTTTATTTTTGGTATAAATGCCAAAGTACCAAGAATTGGTCTCTCCTAAAACACCCCAGCCAAGAGCCAAGTCTTCCCTCAGCTTCTTGGTAGTTTTAGGCAGCTGCAAACTGTTGAGGTGGGGGTGAAAGCAGGGATTGGGGATGATGTGCTGATGGAAGGCTGATGAGAGTGCTAGAAAGAGAAGGCAATGACAGAGTAGGAGAGTTTGAGAGGAGGATTTGACAGAGAAATGCATGTGAGTTCACTCTGTGGTCCCAGGTTGCCCTGATAAAGCTAATGTTGTTCTCAACTTCTTGATATTTCAAAGTTTTAAAAGACCCCAGTGTTAAAGTAGTTTTGGACATGCAGGTTGAGACTGAAAGAGGAGAAACAAAGCTTTGCCTCTCATTCTGAGTTTCTCTGGTCATTCTTGTCCCACCTGGGACACGTAACCTTTTGTGACAGTGAAGAAGGTGATGGAGGCAAAGTTCTGCCCCCAAGGGTCCCTGTACCTGATGAGGAACCTGGCATCATTGCTCTCAGAGTTCTCCTCACACAGGAGCTGGAGGGATGTCAGCTTTTGGATAGAAGAAGTCACCAGGCATCATGCTACTAACAATATGAGCAATCAGCTTGACAGTTTAAATTATTCTTCTTTGTTCTTATATAATTTAATATAGATATCAGAAGACTTCTGAAGTCTTATATCCAACTGGGCATAATGCTCATGCTGCTTTTGCATCTGTTGGATCAGTCATTGCCCAGACAGAGGAACATGTCATGTGTCTTCTCACTTACATTGTCTGTCCCAGACATGGTTGTTGCTTACAGGGGACATCACTGTTCTCCTGCCTCCGATGACTGATGCCTCCTCCCCAGCCCTGATTTGGAATCCAAAAGTATGTTCAACAATGTTGTCATGATTTATTAATCAAATGTTTGTTAACCCATTGGGTTATGAAGTGCCTATTAAGTAATGTCTATGAAGTTTTGGAAGTCTAGAAAATCAGAGATGATAGAATGTAATTTTTGCCCAAATCGGGTGTTTGTCATTTGAGTGCATTTCATCACTTAAAACCGTGAGAGTTTTCACAATTTCCGTAGCTGATTTCATTACCAAAACTGAAGAATGTTCCCTCCTGGCAAGTTAAATTAGACTCTTCACCAGAAGTAGTTGTGTTACAATGTATATTAAATAAGAGACCATGGGGAATCATTTCCCAAGTCATGGGGTCCCCGAAAACAGGGAAGCAGGAGCATGCATTTCAGCCAGGGAATGAATATTCAAAAGGGAGAGGTGGGTATTCTCTTCTGCTGGCTCACATGGAAAACATGCTTCCACAAACACTGCAGGTTTTGCTGATAAGGCCTAAGCCCCTCCTGGAGGGCTCTTAGCATTAAAAATAAGGCAAAGGTCATAGGCATAGCTCTCTGGTGTGGTTTGGTCTGGTTCAGGATGGTTGGTGATTGCATCTCCTTAACATGAGAAAAGGAAAATGAACAATTTGGACAACAGTTAAAATATCCAAACCCACTCTTGACATCCTTATGCTATTTGGTGGTTGCAGTTTCATGTACATTTGGCTGTTCTAGCACAATTTTCTTATACATAACTTTCCTCTGAGGTATTGGCACACTATTTGGGGCAACACATCCACCCTACAAATGACTCAGAGCCCCATTCTCTCAGCCTGACCTGTGCATCCAGATCATATCAGCAGGCACTTGCTCCTTTCTGCTCTCCTTCTGCCCCTCTTTGCCCCCTGTCTCATCTGATCCATACCCAGCTGATCATGACTCTGCTGCTCTGACCCAGGACAAAAGGCACCTGTGCCTATGCTTAGCCATCATGTCTGGAGAGAAGCTTGGCTGCTCTCCTGAGGCTCTCATTACTAAATTTGTAATTGCTTTAGAAGTTTTCAGTGAACAGAAAGAGAAAATGAAGAAGGGAAATGAGCAGAGTGTCAGAGATGTTTGGGACACTGCATTCAATATACGTGTCATGGGAGTCCCAGAAGGAGCGGAGAGAGAGAAAGGAGAAGAAAAAGATATGGGAAGAAATAATGGCTGAAACTTTCTCAATTTTGGTGGAAAAACCCCCAAACAAACCAAAACTATTAATGGACACACCCAAGAAACTCAGTGAAGTCCAAGGAGGATAAAGGATCATAGAAGAATGCGTAACATTTCCCCCCATTCCTCCTTCCCTTCTACCCTAGATCTGACAAGTAGAAATGGCAAGCGACAGGATATATTGGAGTATATGAGGAAGCCATTGGTGTAAAGCTGATTTAGCCTGACTTTGTTTTTCCCAAAAGGGCCTTACTGTGGCTGTTGAGCGCACATTGTATATCTGCTTTAAACATTTCCTATGGCAAGAACAAGTGGCCTTAAGATAAAGGTGCAACTTCCCCCCACATTGGCCTTTCCTTAAGGATAAGCATCTTTCCTTAGGCTAGGAACTGATTTCTGTACTCACCTTTGAACACCCAGCTCACCTGTGACCACCTAGCTCGAGACAACAGACCTGCCACCCTTCTGTGTCCACTGAGACAGCAGACCTACCTGCTGTGTCCATCAATTGCTGTGCTGACAGAGCAGTCTCATGACTGTTGTAAAAGGGACAGTTCAATCATATGTGAAACATCCTTTTTGGGGGTTTATAACCACTCTGTGCACCCCACTTCTTCAGTGCCCTTTCATCCTTCGGGAAGAAAGGGCCCAGGGCATGGTCCTCACATTTTAGCTCAGAATAAACTCTCCCAAATTTTCATTTATAGATTGGTTATGGATTATTTTCGTCGACAGTCTCATGGTCTCATTTCCAGCCCAGCCCTCTCTTCAGACAGCACCTATGGCTAATTTTCCCCATAGCTGCTGCTTCTATGTCATGTTAGAGGGGAGAAATGCTGGGATGGAGATGTTTCTGAGTCTGCGACATCACCCAGACACAATGCCTCTTCATCTTGACCTAGAACCCAGGGAGCTCAGAGGAAAATGAAACTCTAACAATGCCATGCATGTGCAGAGGAGGCCTCTGCCCACTTTCTCCAAATAGCTTCTTGTACAAACAGAGCTTTGCTCCTTTTGTATTACAGGAGATTCTTTTTCACTATTACTTTTTAAATTGTGGTAAAATATACATAACATAAAATGTAGCTATTAACCATGAGTATGTGTACAGTTCAGTGACATTAAGTATATTCACATTGTGTGCAACCATCATGGCTATCCATCTCCAGAACTTTTTTCTTCCCAGATCAAATCTCTGAACCCATTAAACAGTAACTTCCCTTTCCCCTGTCCCCTTAGTCTCGGTAAATCACCATTCTACTTCTTGTCTTCACAAATTTGCAAGAGATTCTTATGTAAATACAAGAGTGCTGAGCATGTTCTCTTCTTAAGCCTTACTCCTTATTTATCAATTATACCTTTTTAGGCAGTAGGCCAACTCTAAGCCAGCAGAGATTTGAAGGAAAGTAGACAGTACAGAGGAAGAGCTGGGGAGGGAGCAAGGCATGGCACAAAGTTTGCCTGAACTCATCCTTCTGCCCCTGACCACCAGGAGGAAGTGGAGAGTCCTCCCAACTTCTCATGAATGTGTTCAGGTTGGACAGAGAGGCCTGGATCTCCACTCTTTGGGATATTTTGGAAGAGAAAGAGAGAGACGAGAAGGACAATTCTTTATCTGAATGGGGTATTGATGTTGTCAGGGACAACTGAGGGTGCTTGAAGCTTCGTAAGGGCTTCCGTTCTTGTTTCCAAGGAAAGAACAGCCCCAATGAAGAGTGACTGTCTCCATCTGGGCTCTGCTTCTCTGCTCTTTCTACAAAACATACTGTCCCGAGAAGTAGGAATATAAGCGGCATTACCTCCAGAAACAACATCCCTAGTCCTGATCCTCACTGTAGCTGCTCAGTAGGGTGGAGGGTGAGATCTTCCGCCACAAGCCTGATCTCCTTCACGACTCACAGGTTAGCTTGGCATGAGGTATGAGAAAGCTCAACTTGAGGCTGAGTCTTGTGGAGGTGGACATGGTGGGGAAAGGAGCTCATTGTCAGGACTGCTACACACTGAGTTGGGGCTCCTGGCTTCTGTTGGCAGCATGGTGGCCACATAGCATGGCCTGGCTGCTTCCTTAGTTCTCAGGTTCTTCCTAATGTGATGAGTTGCTCAGTTCTAGTCTGTATCAAGCATGCTTCAGATATGTCTTAGGTGGAAAGCTTGGGTCCTTGGGCTAGACCGTCCAGAAGACCTGGAAAACACTTTCTTTTGCCTATGCTGGTTACTTCTTTGTCCCTGAGCATCTCAGACGCTTGTGTCCAGCTCCCTTCCAGGATGAGGCTAGTCCGTAAGACCTGAATATTTCGAACTGATCAGGCAGAATACCCTAGTATCTTTCTCTTCCGTCTTGAGTCAGACACATCCGAAATACCCATAAAAGTTTGTTTGATGCAGGAGTGAATAATACACAAATTTACTTTGGTTTGACTGTGTGTGGGAGATGTCCACATCTGAAGTCCTGCCAGGCTTTATCTTCCTAAGGCATTTAGCTCTCAGAATAATGAGGACAGATACAAAGTAGGGACCTCAGAGTGAGATGCGGAAATGGGGAAGAGAGGCCTGGGCGGGAGCCAGTCTCGACTAGAGCTTTGGGCACAAAGGTGAGACAACATTCTATGGATCTGTTAGGTTCTGGGTGTCTACGCTGGTAGAACTCTGTGGCTCAGCAGTAGTGGGGCCAGGTGAAGGTGACACCTAGGACATTATTAGTAAGCTCTTCTGTTTTTGATCCAGACAGCAGCTCTTGAGATACAGAACCACACTTAGCTTTGGAGAATGGAAAGTTATATCCCCCATTTTCAGTTTTCCCTCCACCAGAATCATGTGCCATCCTAATGCTTGATCAGAGTCCTGGTTACAAGTGAGCAGGCCATGAAAGGTAGAGGTCCACTATTGCCCTTTGGAGAAGATTTCATTTCTGTTCTTTCAGTGAATTGTTTCCAACAATAGTGCTGGGGTTCAACAAATTCCCGGGTTGGACTGGAGACAAGGATGGGTCACGGAGATAGCCTGGCTGGGGCTCTCTGCAACAGCTGAAGGTGTTGTGAGAACAACATTCTAAGGCAGTTGCTGAGTCAGCCTGACAACTTTTACCATTAGTGAATGCTGTGTTGTGAGAAGGAATGAATAGGGCTGTGGGGGACTCTGGCCTGAGTCAGAAGTGATGTTCCCCACCCTGGTTGCATTCTGGGTGGTCAAAGAGCCTGAATATCACCCCACAATGCCTTGCATGTGTGATTAGCATCAACCTACTTCCTAAAATATCATCACTTGACCCAATCCTTTCCCTTTTAGTCTTTTGCTGTTTGAAGCCTGAACCCTTTTTCCATATTCATGCAGAAGTGCCCTTGCGGTCTGCCCCGTGGTCTAATGTTTAAGTTCACAGGCTCCTCTTTTGCTGCCCGGGGTTCACCAGTTTGGATCTTGGGCATAGAACTACACACTGCTCATCAAGCCACACTGTGGCAGCACCCCACGTAGAAGGACTAGAAGGACCTACAGCTAGGCTAAACAACTATGTACTGGGACTATGGGGAGGCAGAACAGAAAGAGGAAGATTGGCCACAGATGTCAGCTCAGGGCCAATGTTCCTCACCAAAAAGCATACTTTAAAAAAAGAAAACAATGCCTACTGCTGGTCTCACCTGAAAGACACTAGCCAAGAGCCCAGTCATCCATCAACTTCTTGGTAGTTTCAGACAAAGGCAGAATCTTGGGTGTGCATGTGCAACATGGAGATTGGGTGTTAAGGAGAGTGGGAGGAAGGTAAGGAGAGGCCAAAAGGGGAGCCCTAGAGGAGGGTTGAGGACGAATGCCCTTGAGTTCAGTCTGCGCTCCCTGAAGACCACTTTAGCTCTGGGTGAGGTTACTAGGCATGAGCTTGTCATGATTTTACCAGCTCCCAGTCACTCATTAGGTCCTTAAATGCACAGAGTCTGCACCTGGAGAGAGAAAGTGGGAGGAATTATGTCCTTTTGCACTAGAGTTCATTGTGCAAAACACTTTCTTGCTGCAGCTCTGCTGCCGAGGTTTCCTTAATAGAGAAGAGTGCAGAGCAGTGGAAGGTGGTGGGCCTGGCTGCCAGGGTGGTCAGGAAGGAATTGTCTCCTGGAGGTGAGTGCTGTGAGGGGTGGAAATATTTTCAGCAGGCTAGCTGGAGGCAGAGAGCTGCCTGGGAAGTGCTGACAGGCACAGAAAGACATGGGAGTGGGACATGTCTGCCCTGGGTGTTTCCTGGGGACTGAGTCCTGAAACTGGGCTGTGCGCTGGGCTCTAAGTAATTGACTCAGTGAAGAAGGGCTGAATGGGGGACTCTTCCACTGCTTTCTCCTCCCCCTCCCCACTATCAAGTATTCTTTCCATTTTCCAATGCAAACAGTTAATAATCAGACTGTTATTCTCCCAGGCATGCTAGTAAAGGAGAGTTCTTATGGGCAGATGGTAGCAAATATGGAGAGTGACTGAGTATTGTCAAAGATGTATTCTTGATTAAAATTTTGTTGATAAATGGCTTACACTGAATATAATGACTTTTTGATAAGAAAGACCCATAAAGTAATGTTAACATTTACCATAGCATTCCTGTGTATAGTCTCTTTGATTTTACAAAATATATCCTCTGTGATTATTGCATTTAAGATCATGGAAATTGCAAAAGTTCAGATGGTATATATCACACTGCAATGAGTAAAAGCTTCATTTTTTTCAATTGTTTTATTGAGGACATAATGGTTTATAACACTGTGTAATTTCAGGTGTGCATTATTATTTATCAGTTTCTGTATACACTGCAAGAGTAATTTACATTTTCCTGGAGGTAGACAAATCTGTCAGCTCATTCTGTATAGTTACCTTCAGAAAGTATTTAAAGCACGATTTTAAATTAAGTGACTTCAGTCATCTTTTCTTTGAACATGGGCCAATCTTTAGAGTAAAACTCATGTTATTTTAGGGGCCAGGCTGGTGGCATAGCGGCTAAGTTCACATGTTATGCTCGGCAGCACATTCTTCACCAGTTCAGATCCCAGGTGAGGATCTACGCATGACTAGTCAAGCCACGCTGTCATAGGCATCCCACAGATAAACTAGAGGAAGATGGGGCACAGATGTTAGCTCAGGGCCAGTCTTCCTCGGCAAAAAAGAGGAGGATTGGTGGCAGATGTTAGCTCAGGCCTATCTCCCTCAAAAGGAAAAAAAACAACAAAAGAAAACTCATGTTATTCCAGTCAACATTTTGTGTGGAATTTTGTATATCTTCAGAGTATCAAAAGAATAAGTGGACCCTGCTCACATTGAAAATGAGAACATTGGTCCATAGTACAGTGGGGATTGGTGTAGTGAAGTGTTTAGGGGAAGGACTCTGACTGTGATGGACCCGTGGGTTGCTTCCATCTCTTGGACATTGTGAATAGTGCTGCTGTGAACATAGGTATTTTTTAGGCTTTTTCAGCAAGCAAATTTTTCTTTTCTTCTAGTTCTTGTATGGTTTAATTTTTTGCCTTTAGACGCCTAATCCATTTGAGGGTTATTTTACATTATGTTATGAGGAACGGACCCAGTTTGCTCTTTTTCCTCAAATCACTACCTATATATATATGCATATAACGTGCATATAACCAATGCACATCCTTCCTACTGCAAATTTTAAATTATCTCTATTACATGTAATACTTCATACAGTGCAAATGCTATGGTTGTTAATACTATAGCTGTTGTTTAGGGAATAATGACAAGAAAGAGTCTGTGCATGTTCAGTAGGATGCAACCATCATTGGCTGGTCGATCCCTGTTGGTTGAGTCCTCAGGGGATTTGAAAGGTGCATTGTTCTTTAATATCTAGTAGAGGGTCTCTGGTAGGGCGGGGAGGAGAGAGCCTTGCCCTGGGAGAGAGATGTCCTTCCATCCCTCCCCAAGGACAGAGGCAACGCATACTTTGGAGGAGGAAATAAGTTCATCCTGATCTCCAAGGCATTGAGAGACATTCGTTTGTCCTGAGGAAGAGACCCTATTTTCCTGGATTTGCTCAGACTCAGACATGTCATGCATTTGTTGTGTACTGAATGATGTTGACTGAGCAAATGAGAAATTGGCTATTTCTGCTCTAGACGTGGTCATTTACTAAGGCTCTAGCAACCCCTCTGGAGCTGTCCTCTGACACAAAGAAGAGTGGGTCACAGGTGGTGTCTCAGTCTGACCCCACTGTTTGAAGCGTCTCATTGTTCTCCACATCCAGAGCAGGAAGCTGGAAACACTGGTGAAGACTGCTGGAGGAGTCTGCATTCTATTTCCATAGGAGATGAGGCCCTGGGCCTCATGGTGACACACCAGGGGGCCTGTGGTATCCCTCTGTGGGAGATGAGAGGAAGGGACATGAAGTATGGCCTACCAACTCCTGCTATCCTAAGGCACGGGCCTCAGAGAAGATAGGGACTGGTGACCTCCTTCAATGCAAGATGTATCTGAGGTGTGAGGTTGTTGAAATGGAGAAGACAAGCTTCTGGATCTTTCCATCACAGACCTCCGTTCTGACTGTGGTTACTGTCTGTGGCTCACCCCAAGTCAGGGTACCTTCTCCTGCTAGAGAACAAGGCCGCACATGTGTAGGTTGTGTGTCCGGTGCTCCTCCAATCCCCCAGAGACCAGATTGATAGGGAAAAGCCCCGTGTCACTCAGGTCTGGGCCCCAGACTGAGACTGCGGGGATGTAGTCAGTTCCAACTGGTCAGTACCGCCCAGGCCCATCTGCTTTGGGCAGTGTTGGCAGATGCCCTGGGCCTTACCAGGAAGGTGGACTTCCTCTTCCTCAGGTATCTCACACTGATCTACATGGGGTGGGTGTAGAAATTGAAGTGATCACTGCACTCCCGATCCCTCTGCACTCTCAGCCAACATCCTGGACTATGTCTGCTCTAGCGTACAGGCCAACCAGGCCCCATCGCACCACAATGCATTTGGCCCCAGGACTAGGCCTGGCCTGGGTCCAAGGCAGAGCACTCAAGACCCCATTCAGTCTGGCTCTATTCTCCAGCTGGCAGGAAGAGTGCAGGCCCTCAGGGACTCCTGGGCAGAGCTCAACCATTGCCTCCACGACTACCAGGACACTGTGGCTTCTTCCTCCTCCATGGTCCCAAGACAGGGTGGAGTCCCCATGATGGGAGAAAGCCAGCTGGGCTGGGGAACCAGAGGGTCGGGTAGGTGGTAACTGCAGTAACATGAGGTCATTCAGGTTGTTCTGCTGATCATATCCAGGGTGGCGGATCACTCTGAGCACAGATATGCGCTGCTGGGTGCTTTCCAGCCTCCCCACGTTGAGGGCCCCCAGGATGACATTTCTATTACTGCAAAGGAAAGGTGGCCTAGATGTAGGTGTGAGCCATAGGGGCTGGGTCCCCAAGCTCTGCAGGGCAGGAGGACAGCCCAGGGTGATGTGATTGCAGCTGAAGGAATTGATGAGACAGGAGGGTTGTGGGGCTGAGCTGTCTGTGCCCTCTGCTTCTCTAAAACCCTGAGCTGGGGATGGTGGGAGACAGCGGGACCTCGAGTTTTACTTCCTGTAGAATAAATTGATAAGTAGCTTGAATTCATATTTTCAGCCCCAATGTGTGCCTTGCATTTCCCCTGTTGCTCTTTTTGATTATGTCCTTCTTTTTTCCTCGTTTGCATTGGCCCATTCTCTACCCCGGAGACCTACCTGGTGTCCTTGTCACCCCTTCATTGCTAGGACCCTGCTTTCAGATGGCCTCTCTCTTGAACTCTTTTTAGCCTGTGTGATTGGTCACCCAGGAAGCTCCTTAGTGCCTCATGTTCCTGAGCGGAGAGCTGCCATCAGCACAAAGTCTTCTTGCACCAGGAATCCCGCAAGTGGCCAGACCCACTGGAGTCTGGGTCTGAAGATATACCATGCCAGGATGGGAATGTGGCCTGGCCTCTTGGCCTCAGATAATCCCCCCTGAAAGGAAGCCTTCAGTACTTATCTCTGTTTTCTCAGAACTCTCGACATGGGGAACAGCTTGGTGCTCTAGAAAGACTAGAAGATGGGAGGCAGGAGACATGATGCAGAGGACAGCAGAGCTTGGGCCTGCAAGGGTCTGCTCCACACATTGGGAGGGCACTCCAGGGTTCTTCAGGAAACACTGCTGACTCCCCATCCCAGACTCAGCTCCCTCCCACCTCCCCCAAAGGAGGAAAAGAACCCTTGGTCCAGGCCTGGCCAGCTTCAGCCTGCCCTGTTGAGGAGAGATGCTCTGCTGTTGGTTGGAGCCCACTGGAGTGGCATCTTCCTGAAGTACATGGTACTTTCTTCCTCGTGGAGCTTCCCGGATCCCACTGAGTCCAGCTCATGGTCAGCTCATGAACGGCAGGGAACTGGCTTTAAAATTCTAGATGTGAGCTGATGGAACTGTTATTGCTGTCTCCTTGTCTCCCAGGCTCTGACACATAGATGTCAATGTGAATTTAGAGAGCACATTTATATAGTACATCCTAGGTGCCAGGGTCACTTCCAAGAGTTTTATGCACACCAACTAATTTAACTCTTATAGGAACTCTATGAGGTAGGAATGCAATGTTTCCTATTTTAGGGTGAGGATCCCAAGGAACTGTGAATTCAAATAACTTACCCCACGATGCAGAGGTAGGCAGTGCCTAGGCAGGCTGGATCCAGGGTCTATGAGAGGGATAAGATCTCTGAGGTTAGGGATGGTCACTCACCTGCCCCAGAACTGGGGGCTTGAGAAAGGCCATGAGGAGCAGGAGGGGGGTGCATCTTCCTAGGAAGGCTGCCCAGTGAGTTGCTGCTGGTGCTTCTTCCTGCCAATCTTTCAACCTCCAAGACAGGAAGGAAGCCTGGGGCTGGGAGTCAGAATTCACAGTCTCCTTCTTCTGCTGGTGTGATAGGTTTCATCCCCCAGCTGCCCAGGAGGCTTGCCCCCTAACTGCCAGTGATCTGGGGAAGAGAGTCATCCCAGCCAACACTGCCATCCCCCCTCCTACTGCTGAGTCATTGCTGGCCGCTCAAACGGGAACCCAGGGTTACGGAGGGGTGCTTGGAGCTTGTGTCTCAGAATGCTAAACCCACGAAATTCAATAATTTCCCAACAACACGTGAAAGCTGGTGGCTGCCCATTTCCTTTGTTTCCTGTTTCTCTGGGATTAGAGCTCAGTCGTTTGGAATTTTACTTTCTCTGAATAATATACGTTTCCTGGATTCCTTATTCGTTTATACTTAGTAATGCTTGGAGAAAGGTGAAAGAAACACAGTCGTGGTGTTGGTGGGATGTGGTGAGGACACCAGGAATAAGCTGAAGGAGATGAAGGAGCAACGGGGAAGCCTGCCCGCCTTCCCTCTGAACCCTGGCCACCCTGCTGAGACCCTGGGTGCTCCCACTTCATATTTATTCATTCATTCATTCATTTTTATTTTATTGAGGTCACATTTGTTTATAAGATTATGTAAATTTCAGGAGAACATCATTAGATTTCAGCTTCTGTATAGACTGCATTGTATTCACCATTAAAAGTCTAGTTTTCATCTGTCACCATACATATGTGCCCCTTTACCCCTTTTCACCTCAGCCCATCTGCTTACCCTCTGGCGACCACCAATCTGTTCTTGGTATCTATGTGTTTGTTTTTTTATCTTCCACATATGAGTGAAATCACGTTGTTTTTGTTTTTCTCTGTCTGAGTTATTTCACTTTGTAGAATTCCCTCGAGGTCCACACACGTTATTGCAAATGGCAAGATGTCATTGCTTTGGAGGCTGAGCTGTATCCCACGGTATATACACACCATGTCTTCTTTATCCATTCCTCCATGATGGGCGCGTAGGTTGCTTCCACGTCTTGTTTATTGTGAATAATGCTGCAATGAACATAG
The DNA here is from genome assembly GCF_041296235.1 of Equus asinus. NCBI lineage: Eukaryota > Metazoa > Chordata > Mammalia > Perissodactyla > Equidae > Equus > Equus asinus. The sequence continues at coordinate 170,179,685 of NC_091791.1, forward strand.
GGGTCCATATCTCTTTGAATTGACGTTTTTATGTGCTTTGCAATTATACCCAGAAGTGGAATAGCTGAATCATATGATATTTCTATTTTTAAGTTTTGAGGAATCTCCATACCGTTTTCCATAGAGGCTGCACCAGTTTGCCTTCCCACCAACAGTGTATTAGGGTGTCCTTTAATCCCTATCCTCTCCAACACTTGTTGTTTTCTGTCATTTCGATGATAACCATTCTGAAGTGTGTGAGGTGAGATGTAATTGTACCTTTGACTTGCATTTCCCTAATTACTAGTGATGTTGAAGACTTTTTCATGGCCTGATGGCCATGTGTGTATCTTCTTTGGAAAACTGTCTGTTCATATCCTCTGCACATTTTTTGACTGAGTTGTTCATTGTTTTGTTGTTGAGTTGCATGAGTTCTTTATGTATTTTGGAAATTAATCCCCATGGCATGTATGATTTGCAAATATCTTCTCACAGTTGCTAGGTTATCCTTTTGTTTAGTCGATGGCTTCCTTTGCTATACAAAAGCTGTTTAGTTTGGTGTAGTCTCATTTGTTTATTTTTTCTTTTGTTGCCCTTGCCTGAGGAGACATGCTATTCAAAAAGATACTGCTAAGACCCAGGTCAAAGAGAGTACTGCCTATGTTTTCTTCTAGGGGGTTTATGGTTTCAGGTCTCCCATTCTAGTCTTTAATCTATTTTGAGTTAATTTGTGTATGTGGTAAAGGTAATCATCTACTTTTGTTCTTTTGCCTGTGGCTGTTCCGTTTTCCCAGCAGTGTTTAATGAAGAGACTTTCATTTCTCCGTTGTATGTTCTTGGCTCCTTTGTCAAAAATTAGCTGTCCTCCCATTTCTTTCAATGAGTTGTCCATGGAGAGTGGAATGTATGAGAGTAGATAGGGATACCTATGTTTTTTAAATGTTTTTATTTTCTAGTTTAGTAAAACATTGTAATATTAGATCAAATATGAGTGTGAAATGTTTCAAAACATCCATAGTTGGTTGCATCTACTTTGGACTGTTTTATTACATTTCCGTCAGTTACAACATTTTTCTTCTCTGGGATGTTGGGACATTAAAGTCTGTGCATCCCACCTCCTCCCAGGGCCCCCTAGGCCACCAACAATGTAAATCGTCTGTGAAGGGTTATGCTGGGTCACTTCCCCTTCATCCCTCATATGCTGCTGTGGTCAGAAACCAATCTCGTCGCTCTTGGCTTTGCAGGAGAGCAGTGTACTTCTGAGCCATTCCAGACATCCTCAGGGCTGCCTTAATGTCACTCTCAGAAGGACGTTTTGGAAGGTCTTTGAGAAGGTTCTACTGATGAGCCTGTGATGTTTCATGGAGTGTCAGTGCTGGCAGAAGGCTGTGCCAGCTCCATTGTCTTCCCACCACACGTGTCTGCTGGGAGTGAGAAACTCTCTTTCCAAGAAGTGACCTATGCTGCTGCCCTTGTAGAAAGAGCAGGGGACATAGGACATTCAGAGACATCAGCATACAGTCTTCCCCTCAGAGAAGTTAGTGGAAAAGAGCGAACTAGTCACTGGATGTGCCAGAGATTTGAAAAAGTTGCAAGACCCTCAGTGTTTCCTGGCAGAAAAGCTCACTTCTGAGACTGAGCAGCTGATCCTAGGGCCCTGAGTAAATATAGGAAGAGGTGGAGGTGAACATAGTCCCTGAAACCCTCTTCCACAAATGCTCAGACAATCCAAATATTCAAGATAGGAGAGTGGTGACACACACTGTGATACATTCATGGGGTTGAATGCTGTGCAGTTGTTCAAAAGCATCATGTTTTAGAGACTGCTTAGTGGCATGGAGCATTTTGTGTCATCTAACATCAGGTGGAAAAGTAGACTGTAGAACGGTGTACTCAATTTGATACTAATTCTGTTAAAGAAAAAGATAAGAACTAGAACAACCATTTTATGTGACTCTTATTTTCACATTTATGTTATCTAGTTGTTTTCTATAACTGAAATGTATTCGTTTTATAGGCAGAAAAAAATTTAGGTCTCATGATCGCTGTAAGCAGCAAACACTATTAGGCATCGTGGTCGAGATGAGCCAGCAGTTTAATAAAACAATTTCCTTTTCTTCCAGGGGACACAGGTCAGCCACACTGTGCAGCCTCACTTGAGGTCAGGTGTGGCTGTGTGACTGTCGCCACAAATGGGATGTGAGTGGAAATGCTGTGGGCACCTTCCAGACCAGGCCCCTAACACAGTCCTGTGCTGACTGTTTAGACTCCTCCCCTTCCAGGGTTTGATGCAGGTGAACACGGGGAACACGGATGCCACCCTCAGGAGACTGAGTCTAGTCCCTTTATCATGGGTTGACCATGTAATGATTGTCCAAAATGGGACACTTGACAGAAAGAAGGGGCACCACGCACCAGGAAACTCATTTTGGACTGTGTGTGAGTAATAAATAGACTTCTGTTGTGTTAGTCACTGAAATGCTCAAGTTTATCAGTTAGAATAATTAAAGTTATCTTAACTAGCACATGGACCATCTTCCTGAAGCCTACCTTTTTCTGAATTGTAATATTGATACAAATAAAATTATTTTAATCAGTATACAGTTTAAAATATAGACTAAATTAAACAACAGAAAGAAGAAAAATGTCATCCTTGATCTCACCACCCAACTGACCACTGTTAACAGAAGTTTTTCCACGTAGATTTTTCTATGTGTATTTTTACTTCAGTTTGATCACAATATGTTTAGTTTTTCAACCTGTCGCTTAAATGATTCAGCATAAATATTTCCCTCATTTTATTAAAAATCTATTGCTGAAAATCATTTAATGATATCATTCATATTTAATTAATAGGCTTTTAAGTTATGTAAATAATGCAGAAAAATTCTGAAAATGAATACGTTGGACTAAAACCTACAAGGAAAATATAAGTATAAACAAAGATACGATTGTAGTATATACGGATCTCTAACTTATTTGGCTTAAACATACCTGGTGAACATTCTTCTCTGCAAAAAAACGTAATTCAGTCTCAAAACTTTCAAGTTCCCATAGTGTTCACTGCTATGAAACTTTTCAAAAGCTCATACCCAAATTGGTGCTGAACGTTGGCATTGTTTCGAAGGTTTGACTTTTGTAACAAATCTGTAAGGAATAACCTTGTCCGCTTCTCTCATTGTGCTTGAAGGCTAGGTGAAAGACTCCTTTGTTCCTTTTTTCTTATGAACCTTTGTGCACAAGGTCCGAAAATGCCATTTTCTCAATGTCCATACTGAATGTAGGCATCGTTATTTTTGTAAATCCCTCCTGATTAGCTAAACAAAAATTTATTAACATTTTAATTAGCATTGATTAATAAGTGAGCTTCTCCTTTTTTCCAAATGTTGATTAGTTCTTTTATAACTTGCCTATTAATGTTCTTAGCCTAGTTATCCACAGCAGTGGATACTTTAGATGGTAAGAGCTGAGGAATCGATAATGAGCAGGTGCCATATTGTACCATTTTCCTATTTTGGAGATTAATACTGATTCCAGTTTTGGATTTATTATTAAATAATGGTGTGATGAACATATTTATTGATAACACACACACACACTCCTATACTTTAGACCTTGTGTAAGAATAAGTCCTAGAAGAAAAATGACTAGATCAAAAGGAGAAATAGATATAAACGGAATTAGAATCCATTTTAAGGAAACAGGTACCATCAAGAACATCCCAGTCTTCCTGATACTACAGGCATCAGAAGGTCATCATTTTCCTTCCTAACGTGTGTCATACTATGTTAAGTGCTCTTATCAGGTGAGAAGGGGAATTGACCCACCAGGCATTGTCCTTCAAGGCCACACACCCAAGTCCCTGGTGGCGAGCATCCCTGGCTACTCTCTTGCTGGCTCTGGCTTACACCCTGGGCTCCATGGAGCTCCTCATGGCTGACGTTCTGGGGTCCATTTCCTTCTGGTGACGGCTTCTCCCAAGAGTGTTCTTTTTATCGCTGTGACCCGAAGTTGTCCCCTGGCTCCTGCCCCTTCTACTGTTCACGTGCTCATCTCCGCACGTGCATTCAGCTCTTCCTTTGTGCCTCTGCTGGTGCTTCTGCCGGTGCTGTGGGTCCCACAGAATGCTTGGTGGATGGACATGGGGACTGTCTTGAAGGAAAAAGAAGCTTTCTTTGCTTTTCATCTTAGTTTTCAATGTGCTGGATTTTACTTTTCATATCTGTGTAATTTGCTTGTTATTCTTCTCCATGATGGTTCTTGTCTTTTTGGTGTTGGTCCCAACTGACTCAGTGTTTGTCCAGCTATCATGAATTTGTTGCATTCTGTCACATGCAATTTATCGGTGGTGCTGTTTCCAGGATACGGAATCTTAAAATAAGGTCATCTGGGTCATAATTGGTGACGAAAATAATAAATGACTAATCTTTAGATAAGAGAGATAGAGTGATGTTTATCAAGCCGTTGCTGAAGACTAGCCCAGAAGTGCTGTCTCCATGAGGGAGGAAAACTCGCCTGAGAAGTGTGGTCACAGCATGGCTATGGACCATTTCACAACCAAGAACATACATGAAGCAGCATGGGAATGCAATTTTTTTCCAGTCACAAGGATATGTTTTTCTGTAGTTTAGCACATACATAATAGGTCAACTTGACCTTCGTGCTCCGAGAAGAAGAGATTATCTTCAAAGAACTGCTGGTATTGGAGTCAGAGAAAGAGAGACATTCATCCCTGTCTTTAAAGACTGCATTCTTGGGTCCAGCCAGGTGGTGCAGTGGTTAAGTTCGCACATTATGCATCAGGAGCGCGGTTTGCATGCCAGGTGTGGACCTACGCACCGCTTATCAAGCCATGCTGTGGCAGGCGTCTCACATATAAACCAGAGGAAGATGGGCATGAATGTTAGCTCAGGGCCAATCTTCCTCAGCAAAAAGAGCAGGATTGGCACCAGATGTTAGCTCAGGGCTAATCTTCCTCAATAAATAAATAAATAAATAAATAAAATGAAGAATGCATTCTTTGCTTTGGGAGGATGTTTGAAGCAGATGTACAGTGTCTGGTGGGTCATAAGTCAGGCTGCTCTAGGGAAAACAAATTTTAGGTTGAATCACAGTTAAACGAGAACTGTTTGTCCACTTACCTCAAGATGTGAAAGCTTCTTGTTATTCTTATTATTTTCATCACAGTGAAGGCTCTTGACTTGAAATGCGGCATTTTGTGCATTTTTGCACTGGGCTTATGCCTTCTACATGTCAGTAAATAAAGATAAGGCTGCCCAGGTGGCTCTTTCCTCTTTCCCTCTATCCTGTCCAGTCATGGGATCCCCTGAGCACAGATTGGGAACCTCAGGACCTGTGGGTCTTGAAGTCTCTTCCAATTTCACACTGCCCTTCTTGAATCAAACAAGATCACTCATATGAAACTCTAATGTGCAATACAGATAAAATACAGAGAATTTAATTATTTTCAAGGCAAGAGGTCTTGTGGATTCCAAATACCGATCCATCTGTCAAACTGACCTGCCTGGGGGAAGGGGAGGAACCAGGAGAATTTAGAGGAAATTCCCCTCCATGAAAGTTTCCCAGTATCAGGGACAAGCCTGTCATGTGTCTGGTACAAAGAGAGAGATCAGCAATTGACTTATTGATGGACAGCCAAGTGGTACTTTCTGGCCCAACAGCCCTGGAGCCCTCAGGCACACTGAGCTGCCATAACCCAGGTTGCCAGCAGGGGGAGACAGGCCAGGCTGAAAGGGGCTGAGGCTGCTGAGCGACTCCAAAGGACATTGTGGATATGGCCCTGGGAATGCTAGGCTGGATGGAGGACCTTAACTATCTCTGTTCAGGTGGGAAGTGGGTACTGGGTCCTCTGATAGGCATCAGGTGGGCCAGCAACTCAGGCATGACAGGGACAAGCCATAGAGGAGAATTCACATTGGAGTTTGGGAACTTGGTTAGGGAGATGAGAGAGAAGCTGGCTCAAAACAGCATGGGCTGGAAGGGAAAGGAGCTGGTGGTCAGGGCAGTCAGAAGAAAAACAGCCGCTGCTGTGGGAGTCAGCCAGGGAGGAAGGTTGAGTGAGCTCAGTTCTGGGCCCAGGGTAGGGCAGGAAATGGGACCCGAGTGAGGCTGGAGGCCATAATGGCAGCATCTGAGCATCAGAAGCTGCAGGTGGTCCTGGCTTGGGAGAAGCTGCCCCACTGGACACAGAAGCCCTGGAAACAGGAAACTCAGTGCCCACAGCCTGGCCCCCTGGCCTCCTGTCTCCCTGGAGTTATTCTCCTTCCACTGACCTGCTGCTCTCTCTGCCAAATTGTCAGGGTGTCGGTGATGGTGGTTGGGTTAGAGAAGGTAAGAACTTTCTAAAGCCCAGGGAGGAACATACTTTGGGGAAGAATTTTGTGCTATTATAATGGGCAGCCTTCAGACTCAGCCCTTGCACAGGGCTCAGCACCACAGATGTGCAACTGAGAAAGGATACAGCATGGGGTTTAGGGGGAAGGAGAGCTGGAGGAGGAAGGAGGAAGGACAGCCACAACTGACAGCAGAGGGCTGCCTGAAGCATGCTGTTGCGTGTTGAAAGTGGTTCAGTGAGTCCGTGAGACTTCAGTCACACTCGCTAGAGATCCATTTATTACGGCCCTGCAATCCCACTGCCCGCCCCATGGGAGTCCTGCCTCTGCCCCAGGAAAGATGGTCAGGCACAGAGGAAGGTCGGCCTCCTGCCTGCTGTTGGAAGCGCTTCATTGTTGACTTTATCCAGGGCAGAAAGTGTGAGACCTTCACGAAGACTCTTGGAGGGGTCCCATTGTTTTGTCCATAGGAGAAAATACCCTGGATCAGCTTGTTGCAGATGAGGAGGCCTCCGGAGTCCCCCTGGGGGCAGAGAAAGGAAGGACTGAGTTGGCCATCTCGTGGTCCTGCCCTACCCTCCCACCCAAGGGTCAGTGGTCTCCATTATGGGCCACATGGGGGAGCAGGGCTGGGGTGGGCCTTGTCACCTCCCTCATCCCAGGCCTCCAGCCTGGTTCTGACTGTCACATGCAGCTCCACCCAGGCCAATGCTTTCTCTCTAATCCTCAGGGAAATTTGGGTGAGAACCCTACTGTGGGGTGACTGATCCTTCCTCGCCCTGCAGCCCTGATCTGCTCTGGGGAAAAAAACTAAAGACTGCATTCGTGGACCCAGGCTGCCCAAGCTCTCAGGCTGAGGCTTGAAGATATGGCCACTCCCATCCCCCAGAGCTCCCCATTTCCTCTCTCCCCGGGTCTGTCTCGGTGGATGCTGGAAACCCTACCTTGAAGCTGTTGTTCATCTTCTTCGGGTCCCCTACACAAATCTGGGTGGCCTGGTTGCAATGGTGGGGGAAGTGGGAGTAACAATCATCATCCTTCTGCACAGTCAGCTCCACCTCCTGCAGTGTGTTGGACACTCTGTCTACTGGGGAGACTTTCCCCCAACTGGCCACACTGCACTCCTGTCTAGGCTTCACCTGGGCCTTGCCCCTGGGCAGGCTGAGGGGCTGCACAGCTGTAGTCTACATGGCCTTTCTCTCCACTGATGGGAAGAGGCAAGAAAGTCCAGCTCAGCCACGGGCCTCCTCGGCCTGGACACTGTGATGAGGCTGCAGTGACTTACCTCTCCCCTGAGCCACAGGGACTAGTCAGTGGGAGGGGAAGCAATCTGGACCCAGGAGAGCAAGAGCAGTAGGGAGGTTCCCTTATCTTAGTAAAATGATGTCATTGGAGAGGTTCTTAGGATTATAGTCTGGGTGGCGGATGGCTTGTCTCACAGTCATGACCTGCTGGGTCTTCCCCTGCTTCTGGATGTTGTGGGCCCCAAGGGTGACACTGATTAATCTGCATAGAAAGTAGAGTGAGGTGGTGGGGTGCATGGAATCAAAAGAGATCCAGCCCTGGAGTCATAAAGGGCAGATGACATGGGGCAGGGCAGGGCTGCAGCCAGTGGAAATCAAAACAAGAGGAGGACTGGCACTGAGTGACTGTGTCCCCTGTGCTTCTCAGTGACATTGAGGGTAGGTCACCTGGATGCTTTCTCTAGCCCTCAAGTCATATTGTGAAAAGACTCTGAGTATGCCTTTTCACACTAATGTATGCTTTCATCCTCCCCAGCTGCTTCATTTGGCCAGTGTGGTGTCTGTTCTCAACTGAGTCACTTGCTCTCACATCTGATCCTCTGACTCCAAAGCTTACCTGTCCTGTTTCTCACTTTCCATGGACCAGTCATGGTCTCAGATGGCTCGTCTCATGAGCTGTCATGGCCGTGAGTTACCAGGAGCCAGGGGAACTACCCTGGGCTGCAGTCCCTGGGCAGAGGGCAGGGGTCCCTGTAGGGGTCTCAGGAGGTGTCAGTTGTCTGCGGCCCTCACCTTCCCCGGCAGTGAGCAGCCATCAGAACAAAGTCCTCTCGCATGAGCCACACCTCTTTTTGTTCTCAAGCAGAAACTGAACAAACGCCATGTAGGGGCGGGAGTGGGGCTTAGCCTCATGTCCCCTGATGATGTCCTCTGAAAGAAAAGACTGGAAGATGGGCTTTCTGGGAGCAGCTGTGGTCAGGATAGAAGGCTCTGGAAGGTGATGGTTGAGGGTGGGGTCTATAGTGCCCTGCTGCCACTGGAGAGTGTCCTCTCAGGTTCTCCCAGTAGGAGAATAACCTTTTCTGAATGTCAAGCCTCAGAACCTCCTGTGAGAAAACGGACGACAGTGCTTGTTGTCCCTGTCCTACTTCAGACCATGCATGGAGGAGATAAGAGCTGTCTTCACGATGGTGGAGCCCGAGGATCGTGGACAGGGCTCCGCTATGCCTTCTGCCGCAGTGCGTCTCCCAACCCCTCTTAGCCTCTGCTAATGTCTCAACTGGTGCCGGTTTCTAATAATCTGTCCGTGAGTTTATGGTGCTGGATTGTCTACAATCCTCATACCTCAGGGTCTAACCCGTCCTAGGATCTCAGTAAACATTTTTTGACTGTGTGAATGAATGTCCTTCACTTAGCTTTCTGCTGAGGTTTGGTGGGGATCTTGCTGGTGGGATTGAAGGCCATTGGCCTGGAGAGGGGACACTGTGTGGAGCAGCCGAAGGCCTGAGACAGCAGAGGGAGTGGGGCTGAAAATGTGCTGCCCAGGACCACGGCATAGCCAAGGCAACGGGGCGCCCTGCTTGCAGTGATCCAGCGGCTTCAGAGATCAGCTGCTCCCTGGGCTTCTCTCCTCAGCAGGGGTGAGGGGGTGAAGTTTCCAGGAAATGAAACTGAATCTTAAGCTGGGTCCAGGACAACTCTCATTACCACACCCGATTTTTCTGAGCCGCCCTTTCTTGGGTTGGAGTGAAGGATTTTAACTACTTGTCATTTGTAGCTTCCCATCCTCTGCCAAATGCCTTTCTATGAACAACCCACTTCCCAGGTGATAAGAGAGAGGCCCACATACTAAACCTTCTAGTGAACAGCCTTCCTTCCTGCCATCCTTTTTGAGTGTCTCTGCAGCATTGGACTTGTTAGTGTAGGTTTGGGATAGAGGCTGGCATCTAGCAAGATCTTGGGCTCAAACTGAGGAAAATCCCTGACTGTGCTGGGCAAAAGGGTGAGGAGTCCAGAGGGTTTTGTGAGATGGGCTGGAGTTTCTGGAATGGGGATGGTCACTCACCTGTCCCAGCCTCATGAGGCGGAAGAAATGCTAAGAAAAGCAGGAGTGGCTGCATCTTTCCTGAAGGTGTACCGAAGTCACAGCTGTTGGTATTACTTCCTTCCAGACAAACAGTCCCCAAGGGGAAGGCAGGAGTGGTGGCTCAAGACCTCACAGACCTCCTACACCGGTGCTCCTCTAGTTTTCTTGTGTCATCTGCAAGGTGGTTTGTCAAAGTTCTCTGGCTTGGCTTAGGTGACAGTAGCACTGTCACCAACCACACTTGCACTCCCAGTGCTGTGTCACAAAGTGAAAGCAAGAAGAAAGAACAAGAAAGTGAAACCTGTGCTGCAGCCAGCAGAGGAGCTGGACCCCAGAAGCCCCTCAGTGACTGAATCAACAATGTCTCCATTTCTCAGCTCTTGGCTCTTTTTCCATCCTGACGAAGTCATGAATAACTACTTGGGAAGCTTGCTCTAAGGACATGAGTGAGATGTTTCCTGCCCTTGAGAAGATGGTGGTCGCCTTGAGTAGACTGAGACTCTGTGGTTAGAGTGTAGGCCAGTAGGGGCTGTGGTGGGGGTCTGCTTGGTGGTGGGAGATAGTCTGGACCTGCCTGAGGGGCATGTAGAGCTGGACACACACAGACCCCCCCAGTGGTAACCTCACTGCCTCTCCGCCCACAAGTCCAGGCTTGTATTTTGGAATATTTAGAATCCCCTCTTTAAATGTAAATATTCTGTGACAAAGAGAGCTTCATTTATCCCACAATTTTGAATAAAATCTTGGACTTGATATTCACTGGACCAAAACAAACCATCATTGAGTCCTTCAGAATTAAATGCCTAAGTAGTTTATGCTTGAGATATTGAGCACCCCTGGACCTGAGAGGGGGATTGTTCCATCCCAATCAGAGTGTCTGTTTTCTGAGGAGGGAGTTGCCCTTGAGAAATGCTGGTTACTGGTGACAGATGATGGGGAAATGGAGGCTGATCATCCTAAAAATCACTATCCACTAAGTACTCTCTGTCCCGGGTCCAGTGAATCATGGCTCTGATGTCCCTGGTCCTAACAGAAGTATTTGCCAACAGATTATCCCACCATCCTCTCCAGTATGATGACAGTGAGGAAGTAGTGGAAAAGAAGAAATTATGAATTCTAAACAGCCCAATCCCAATTCTGTTACAGCAATGGAATGTTATAAAGACAAAGAAAAAGAGGGGAAGGCAAGCTGCTTATGCACTAATGATGATCTCGAGGAGGTGAAATTCTTGGGAATTTTAACCTTCTTATTTGTCTGTTCTTCCTTTAACTGTCTTTCTCTGATGAACATGTGTTACTTTTCTACCCAGTAAACATTGTCCCGTAGTCGAAGCACACTGATCAATGGCAAACGTTGAGGAGACTACTTCTTTCTAGTCTAGCCTTCTCTAAGGTGGATATTTTAAAAATGAGTTTACTTTTCTCAATCCATTCTTATATACAAGATTCAGAGATTGTTGACAAATTTACTCCATACGCTATAGGCTCTAGGACATGTTGGTGAATAAAGAAAGAATTAATGATTTCCACTCTAAAGATGGAAGGTTATTAAGTCCCTGGCAGCCTCCCCTCCATCCTCCTCTACCCCGTACATTGCTGGCTTCTGCCCCAGAGAAGATGGATGGATCAATCCCGGAGGTAGTTTTTCCCCAGAGTAGAAAGCTCAAGGTCCTCGTGTGGAGAGGTGAAAATTTTCCCTTCTTTTTTCCAAAGGAGAAATGTCCTGAGCCACCATGGTTCACACAAGGGAGCCACTGGGCTCCCTCTGTGGGCAGGGGAGGAGGGGCTGAGCTGGGGCTTCTCCTGCTCCTTCCCTCCCTTATGCCCTGCTGTTAAGCGGTCTCTGTTTGGGGGCTAGGAGTGAGATGTGGGCCAGGACAGCCTTTGTGCCCCTCTTCGGTTCTGGGACCCTAGCCTGGCCGTGACAATTCCCTTCTTCTCTTCCCCCAGGAAGACTTTGACAATAAGTGGGTGTGGTAGAGTCTCCTATCCCTGCAGGGTAACAGGACACCAGACTGAGTTGGTGACAAGGCTGAGTACACAAGGATATAGCTAGTTCCCTCTGCCCCAGATCTCCTCAAGCTTGGCTGTACCCCAGGCTGAGCGTGGACAGTGCTGGGGATCTCACCTTAAAAAGAGTCTTACTCTTTGTTGCGTCCCCTACACATATCTGGGTGATGGTGTTGTAATGGTCTTTGTAGTGAGAGATGCGTTGCTCATCCCTTTGGATATCAAGCTCTACTTCCCACAGTTTTATGGCAGAGGGAGTGCTCCCACCAAGGCGCTCCCAGTCAGCCACACTGTACACCTTCCCTAGCTTTGCCAGCAATCTCCTCCTGGGCAGTCTGAGGGAGCTCACAGAGGCAGTCAGGTTGGCCATCCTCTTCAAGCTCAGGGCAGAGGAAAGGAATTCACAAAGACTCCAGGGACTGTCATGGGGTTGCCTTCTCCACAGCCCTGAGACAAGTGAAAGGGTCATACTGGGAAGGAGGGACAGGAATGAGGTCGTGGGGGATGCAAAACCTTAGGATTAAAGTGTGCAAGAACCAGCGGAGCAATGTGCCCTACCCTTAGTGACACAATGTCCTTGGAGAAATTCCTAGGCTTGTAGTCTGGGTGGGGGATGGCTCTTCTCACAGGGATGACCTGCTGGGTCCTTTCCTGCTCCTGGATGTTGTGGAGCCTCAGGGAGAAGTGGGTTAAGCTGCACAGAGCAGAGTGGGACGTGCAGTCACAGGAGATGCACCCCAGGAGCCATGAAGGAGGCACGAAGGCTTGGGACACGGCAGGACTAGAGTGGGGAGGAATTACAGGGGTGGGGCCCTGGGGCTGAGCATCCCCGTGTCCTCTGCTTCTTGGCATTCCATGCTGGGTGGCAGTTCCTGGAGCAGATCCCGGGTGCTCAGTCAGATGCAGAGCTTGCCTGTGTCTAAGCAAAACCGTGAATTTCTCCCCTGTGCACTCTGGGCATGGAGCACAACCTCAGCCTCCTCCCGATGCAGCTTTGACCAGCCTGTCTCTTCCACAGGCCCCTTGAACTGACCTGTTCCTCTCTCCCCAAAGCTTCCCTGTCCTCTGAAGGGCTCTTCAGTCTTCCTAGTTGGCTCACTGAGAAGGCAGTTCTCTGTGAAGTGTCGCCAGAAGGGTGGGGCCACAGCTGTTCCTCACCTTCCTCGGCAGCGATCGGCTGTCAGCACAAAGTCCTCACACACAAGGAAACCCCCCACAGCTTTTTCTTTTCTCTGGAGTCTGGATCAGAAGAAATGCCAGATAGGGACAAGAATAAGGATTGGCCTCATGGCCCCTGATGGTTTTCCCTGAAAGAAAATTCTACCCTACTTGTTGTGCTCATGGAGTCACAGGCTGGAGCAGGGAGATGAGGACAAAGGAGACCAGGGCGGAAGGAGTTGGGGTGGCAGGTAGTGCGGTCTGCAGTATCCAGCACCAACCAAGTAGAGGGTCCTATGCGTTCCTGGAGTGGCAAGCCTGGCTTGCCTGGTGACCCTCCAGACTCAGATTCTCTCTCTGACAGAGAGAAAAGCAGTCCTCATTCCTTAATTCCTGCTGCAGACACAAGTGTGGCAGACAGGAATGGTGTTTGGAACAAGCGTGGAAGGCCTGTTGGATCCTGGAAAATCCTTTCCCTGACGTTCTCTGGGTCCTCTCCCCCTCTTATTTTCCAGACCTCACTGGGCTGCTGGTCTGTAATGTTCGGAACATGAGCTCAAGATGCTGGGCTGTGTTTGCTCTGTTTCTGCTTGAGCCTGACAGGTTGTAGGTGCCCAGTAAATATCTTGTCGGCCGAAAGGAATGGCTCCCAGTTAGCCTCTGAGGAGGGTAGGTTGGGATAATCCTGGTAGGGTTCTGAGCAGCAGGCAAGATGGAGCCTGCCAAAGCTGTTGTGCCCATTGACTGAAAAATTCCCAGAGAGAACTTGAGACTGATCCAGCCGAACATCAGTTTAAGGGAACTGAGATGCCGCCAACTCTGGGATCAACTGGATCCTTAGTTTCTTTCCTGTGCAGCATGGGAGTGACAAAGCTTGGAGAAGGGAGTGGATTTGGAGGATATGTTTTAGGACATCGAGTTAGAAAGCTAGTGAGCCCTACTTTGATTTCAGAAGTCAGCCCCTTTCTCCAAGCTGCCCTTTCCTCGGGAATTAATTATTTCTCATTCCCCGCTTCCAATCTCCTTCCAGAGGCCTTTGTAAAAGAACCCACTTTCCAGATGACAAGGGTAGGGCCTGGGGAGGAACAGCACCCACTGGCCCTTGTGGAGAACAGTGTTCCGCCCTGCCATTCCTGCTGAGTTTTCATTATGCATCAGATTTGCTGGTGTTTGAGGGAGTTTGGACCTGGAGTTCAGAAAGTTCCTGGGATGGACCAGCACTAGGATGTGTCTGAGTGCAGCATCTGAGCAGGGCTGAGCCAGTGTGGGATGCAGCTGGGCCTCTGTTAGTGGGGACAGTCACTCACCTACCTCTCCCCTGTAGGACAGAAGAAACGCCACCAGGAGTGGCAGCGGCTACATGTCCCTAGGAAGGCTGACCAGCTCACAGCGGCTGATGCTTCCTCTTTGTCATCAAACTTCAAGTGTCTCCTCAGTGTTGTGGCCGTTATCACATAAGCTTCCCTCTGAATGCCTCACACTGCTGTCTGATCAAGTCCTTGGGCCTGAGTTGAGCAAGAGCTTATCAGTCACCACACAAGCACTCGTAGCTCTTGTCTCAGTGCTGATCATACTCACAGAAAGCAGGAACTGCCGGCTACATGTGGGGTGGTTGGAGATATTGATCAGCCAGTAACAGGTCCCTGAGCCCCAGCAACCTGAGTCTTGTGATGATAGATCCAACACTATCTTCATTTCCTTGGCTCTCTTTGGCCCTCATTATTGAGGACGATCATTTATGGAGGCCCCTTTCTGTTCCATGTGAGACTTGGGGGCATTGAGATGAGATTCCTTGCTTCTAGTGGAGCAGACAAAACCATCAGTGATCAGACAAGGGTGGTGAAGATGGTGGTTAGATGCATGGTCAGATGGTGTGGCCATGGCTGAAGAGGGCTTGTTCCATTCCTAAAGAACTGAGTGGTTTAAAACAACAGCAACCACAGTGATTTTGCCCACGAATCTGTGTTTTGCTCTGGGTTTAGTGTGGATGGCTCCCCTCTGCTCCCCTTGGTGTCAGCGGAGGCTTGACGCTCGGAGGCCAGAATCACCTGAAGGCTCGTTCACACGTGCCCAATGGTGGTGCTGGCTGTCCACTAGGCATGTTCCTTCCTATCCATGAGGGCCTCTCAAGTAGTCTCTGTGCATGGGACTGTCGGGTCTTCCTCGCAACGTGATGCTTGGCTTCCCCAGAGTGAGCATCTCCCAAAGAGCGAGCCAGGCAGAAGCTGTGTTCTTTTTATTACCTAGACTTTGAAGTCATAATGCATCCATACTACCCTATTTCCCTGCTTGGGGCAATCAAAAGGCACCCCTGGCCCCAATTAAATAGGAAAGTGCATAGACCCTGCCTGTGAGCGGGAGGAGTGTTGCAGTCCTTTACGAAGAGCCCGTGGGATGCGAGATACACAGAGGCTGTCCCAGCAAAGCACAAAGTGTCACACTGCTCTAGGTGCCTGTAGAGTTGGTCAGAGGCTCTGATGTCTCTAAGCCCAGGTCACAGCCTTTGATTGGCTGGAGTCTGCTCTGTCCAAATCCTATGTCCTGAGAATGGAAGAGAACTGATTCTCCCCAAAGTTATACTCCTCAATGAATTACTGATACCACGTGAAATGGGAACAGATGCCAGGGAGTCAATGCAGTATTCTCTCACCACTGCCCAGAGAACGACATCTCTGATATCCCAGTACTGTTCTCTACAAGAGTTCTCTTGATTATCTCCCCATAATGGAAAAAGAGGAGTGAGTCATGGAATTGAAAATTCTGTTGGTTCTAAACATGTTCATCCCAATTCTCTTAAAAAGCAATAGAACCTTAATTAAAGAAACAAAGCACGATGTCAGTGGTGACTCTGGAATGGGAGCCACAGTGAACCAGAGTGAGGTATTCAAGCCATGCCTGTGTGGGGTTGGGAAGGTGCTCACACGCGGCCTCGCTCCTGTGTGGACACCTTACTCACCCCACATTAGCTTGGACACCCTGCACTGGCCTGTGTGGCTTGGGGAAGTCAGAATACATGTGAGATAAGGATGGTAGCCCAGTGCAGGGAGTGATGCCCAAGTTGGGTGAGCAGGGTGTTCACACAAGGGTCTGGCCTACTAGGTGGTATCAGAGCTCAAGTGGGGAGACAAGGTCCTCTACAGGGGGGCAGGCTGGTGCAATTTGTCAGAGCAGGCTGCTTAGGGTGAGGTGGGCTTTGACATGAAGGTGCTGCTCATGTGGAATGTCAGAGCCTACACGGAGGAAGGAGGGGACCCACTTAGGGGAAGATGGGGATGTGAGAGATTTGTTAAATAAATCTCTGTGGGGATTAATCTAATAAGTGAACATAGTGAGGCTAATGATTAGATGTCTAGAAATTAGTTGGTATTGATAATATGAATGTTAATTTCCTGGGTTTCGTGGCTGGAATGTGGTTATGTACGAGTGTCCTTGTTTGTAGGAATTACACACCAAAGTATTCGGGAAGTGACAGAGCACCATGTCACTAACTTTACTCTCTAATGGCTCAAGAAAACAAAAGTTCTCCTTATTGTACTTGCAACTTCTCTGTAAGCTTGAGATTGTTTCAAAATTAGAAGGAAATCCTTAGCTTTCACATATACAAACAACCATCAGTTTGAAGATATAACTACAAAGAAAATCTGCTATTGTCGTAACAAAAACCCAAGATGCTAGGAAAAGCTTAACCAGAATTGTGAAAAATCTATTCTAGGAAAACTTTTAAATAGTCCTAAAAACACAGAAACAGACTTGAGAAATAGAAAGATAGTCATAGTTCTCAGATAGGATGGATCTACACCAAAAAAGTATAATTTCTCCCCAAAGTAATATATACATTTAAGGTGATTCCTATAAAAATATCATCATTTTTCCTAATGTTGCACAAGTTCTGGACAATTTCTAAATTTACCTGGGAAATAAGCAAGCAAGATTAGCTAGGAAAATTGTGACAAAAAGAAAAAGTACTAGTAATGGAGAGGATTAACCTTGTCAGATATTAAAAACATCTTATAAAACTTCTTTCCTGAAAACAGTGTGGCTCTGACTCATGAAAAGACAGAGACCAATCAGACAGAACAGAAAATCCAGAATCATCCTCAAGCACATATGGAAATGTAGTTTTTCATAAGGTGGCATTTCAGATCATTGGGGAAATGATGGATTTTTAAATAAGTGACACTGGAAAGACTAGACAGTGATTTATTAAGAGATTAAGTTGGAGTCACGTTTCATGTAAACCACCAGAGTAAACTCCAAATAGACAAGATATTCAAATATACAAAATAATACCGTACTTGCACTAGAAATAAACATGGGTAAATTCCTTTATAAACTTAGAAAATGGAAGTCCTTTCTAGAAATGACTCTAAATCCAGAAACATTAAAAGAAAAGATTGATAAATAAACTTTGATATATAAATAAAAATCTTTTTTAATTTGTACGTTGAAAAGCACTGTAAGCAAATTCAAAATACAGACAGCAAACTGGGAAAAAAAACTTTTGCAGCACATATCACAATTAAAGAGCTAATCTATCAATATATAAAAAAATCTGAAAGTTCAGAAGAAAAAGACCAAGACCTGATAGAAAAATGGGCAAAAGACAAGACAGTTCACAGTAAAATATAATTAAAACATAATGAAGTCTTAGCTCACTCATATTAAGAGAAATGGAAATAAAATATGGAAAAATGGAAATAATAATTCTACCAAGACACTCTATTTTATCTCGTAGCTGGCCAAAATTCTAAAATTAAAGAGCGCACTCCATGGGCAAGGCTCTTTTCTTTGGATTGGTGTTGCAGGACATGTCTTTATTTTTCCTTCTATCATTTTACTCTCATCCTACCCATATCTTTATATTTGAATATCTCCTGTGCACAGCACACAATTGGTCTTGCAGTTTTTATACAGACTGACAATCTCTGCTCTTCAGTTGGAGTGTTTAATCTGCTTACATTTAATGCAACTACTGATAGGGTTAGGTTGAAAAATATCATATTGTTATTTGATTTCTATTGTGTGATATTTGTTCTTTTGTCCTTCTTTTCCTGTCTTCTTTTGTTGTATCTGATTTTGCCTTCTTTATCGGTTTTTGGTTACATTTCTATATAGTATTTTAGTGGGTACTGTAGGATTGCAATATGCTTACTTCACATATCACAGTCTACTTTGAATTAATGTTACACCACTTCATATAAGAATATTGTAATAAAATATTTCCGTTTATCCTCCCTCCCATCCTTTGCGTTATTTTTGTCATACATCTTGCTACTATATTGGATAAACCTTAAAGCATTTTTGCCTTAAATAGTCGTTAATCTTTGAAAGAAATTTATATAAAGTATTTTACATTTGGTCACATTTACACTTCTTTATTCTTTTTCCTTCCTTCCTACGATGGGGATCTTTTCCCTTCAGCCTGAGGAACTGCTTTTAGTCTGTCTTGCAGTGCAGGTCCGATGGCAACAAATTCTTATACCCTTGTTTTTTCTGAAAATGTCTTTACTTTGCCTTTATTTTTCAACAATATGTTCACTGATCATAGAGTTCCAGAAAGAGGTTGCCTATTTCTTTTTTCTTTCCAAACATTTAGAAATGCCATCTCACTGTCTTCTGACTTCCATCATTTCTGATGAGAGCTTATTGTTAGTCTTATTGTTGTTTCTATAAAAAAGGCCATTGCTTTCCTCCCTGTCTACTTTCAGCCTTTTGTCTTCATCTTTGTTTTCTTTTTTTTCTGAAGAAGACTGGGCCTGATTTGACATCTGTGTCCATCCTCTTCCATTTTTTTGTATGTGGGATGCCTGGCACAGCATGGCTTCATGAGCGGTGTGTAGGTCCACGCCTGGGATCCAAACCAGCAAACTCAGGGCCACCGAAGCGGAGTGCACAAACTGAACCACTACACTGCTGGGTGGGCCCCTATCTTTGGTTTCTACCAGTTTGACTATTATATGCTTACACATGGATTCCTTTGCCCTCCCCGAGGTTCACTGAGCTTCCTGAATCTGTGGATGAGGAATATAGTCTAGCAATAGGCCTATGACGAAAATAAACCAGTGGCTGCACTTCTTTTATGGTGAAATGTGTTTGTTGGACAAAAGCAGTGCTGTGTGGGATAGTAAGACAGGAAAATAACCCTGTGAGTTCTGTAAGTCCACAGGGGGGACCGGCATAAGTACGGTGGTGGGCAGGAAGGAAGAGCCATCCGAAGACATGATCCCAAACAAATTAGCAAGATCTCACTTTCCTTTGGGCCTCTCTGCCCCAGGAGCAGGTCTGGCGGTTTTCTCCCTGCCATCCTGGGACCCAGCTCTTCTGGTGGGTCTGGAGGGAAGGAGGGGAGATGGGAGTGACTTTTGGTGAGTAGCAAGGTCTCCTTGAGTTCATTACAGAGATATTTTGTTTATTTTTATTCTTGAATTTTTGTTACAGAGATGTTGAGAAACAGAAGGATCGTTTCCTCAAAGGCAGGGGTGGGGCAGGGGATGCTTCCACAGACAAAGGAGGTTTGAAGGAATCAGCATGATTAGGGGGTTTCCCCACCCCCATCTAAATGTGCCCCTGAGCAGACTTCCGCTCACCAAGGGAGGCCTTGGAATCCTTGTCACAGAATGGATGAACAGCAGCCCAGAGGTTTTCTCTCCAGGGAGGTGTGTGAGCAGAAGCTCAGCTCTTGTTCAGGGATGCCAGGAAGTCATCACGGGGCGGGGGTTAGACAACATGTCAGGGCTCTTGCTGGCCTGGCTGTCAGGGCTCCTGGGCTTAGTCCAGGCTCTGTTCTAACTCTGTGGTCCCTTCAGTCGGCCACTGCCCCCTCCTGGGACTGTGTCCCTCCCTCATCTCTCACAGGAGGAAGACCTGCAGCAGGGTCCTCAAACTTGGATCCAAACCACAGAACCATTTCCTCAAGCAAATGTCATATCTAAACAAGATATGCATGTGGCTGGGCTATTTTTTTAAATATTATTTTTGTTTTGCTTTTGGCATTTTCCTTTTTGTCTTTTTCCATCAAGGAGCCAGGTTCTTAGTATGTCTTAGATACAGAGATATTTTTTCAGCTCCAGATTGGAAGCTGCGTGTCTTCACTGCTCTCCCCTTATGAAAGTGCCCTCAGTCATGAAGAGATTGTGTTGCTGCCTGCGTTGTGCACAACAAGGTGGGAAAGGTTGTGCCTGAGAGGATTACATGATCCCAGAGTACATACCCCTTGTGGTGAGAGGGTAGTGCTGTGTGGGTTTGGAGCAGGAGCTCCGAGCTGGAACGTATGCTCAGCTCCCAGGTTGTGCCCCATATGAGCGGCAAGCCCTTGGAGAGGTGGGTGCTGGGTGTGTTTTCTGAGGTGAGCCCAACACAGGGAGATCCTCACTCAGCAAAGGATCCCGAACTCCATGTGTGGGCTCCAAGCCAAAAACCTCCTCAAGTCAAAAAATCTTGGTGGTCTGGAAACTACGGATGCAGCAGTAACCACAGTGGCCCTAAGAGGAGAGGCCTTTCTCCATGTTTCCAGACCATGTGAATCTCCCTGATTCTGGTTTGATTCTCCGCAGGCAGGAGGTACAGTAACCACAGGGACCAGCTCTCCAGCCAGTCCAGTTGGATGGGTGTTTAGAGTCTGACTCTAGTTGCCTACAAGCAAATACTTAATACAGTTGTTCCTATCATCTGAATCTGTACAATGACACTCATACCTGATACTTTGAAGGCAAATGAACGTAAGGCTGCCCTCGCTGCCCTTCTCCCTCCCTACGGGCTGCCCTCTCCTCTAGGTGCAGACGATGCTCCACTGGACAGAATTGGGTGACTTCATCCCTAGAAACTGAATGACTGATGCAATTTCCAAATCCCACGCCCTGCTGTCCTAGAGTCACACGTGCTCATGCTCACACACGGACTGTGACCAGCCATAGAAACAGAACGCAAGTACTTTATTCCTGTGGATTTCCCATAAGATCTAGGCCATGTGCACTCATGTGAGGAGGGAGAGAAAGTTACATGATTTGGGTGAAACTCCCACTATCAGTGTCCTCAGGTTCAGATGACAGAGTCTGTATTAGGTCCACTGTGGATCCCCAGTGCCGGGCACTTAGGAGCTCAATCAGTGTGTGTTTGTTTATTGATTGAAAAATTGTGCTTTCCAGTCCTACTGCAGAGAGGGTAGGGCTACTAACTCAAAAGGCTGAGACAGCCGTATGTGGGCAGTGAGGGGTCTTAGCCTAGAGGCCAGCAGTGAGTAAGAAGGACAGGCTGAAAGGGACTCAGGCTACCAAATGACCAGGTGGCCAATGCACCCTGAGCACTTGGGGGGTCACTGGGCTGGATGTGAGGGGTTGAGCTGGCCTTGCCAAGTGAGAGATGGGGCAGGAGTTCTGGAGAGACAGCCTGCCTGCTGTGTCCTGCATGAGTCCCGCCTGTTGCCAGCACAAGCCTGATTCCTTGTGGCACTCCTTGCCACAGCATGAGCTGGGCTGGCATCTCAGGGGAGAGACCCTGCTGGAACCACACGGAGCTCTGAGTGTCCTAGGCAGGAGGGCTATAAGGAAGGGGTCAGCTCAGATCAGGCTTGTGTGGAGGGGACAGGAGTTAGTAGACACTGAGATCTCTCAGTGGAAAGCCGGGATGGAGAAGAAGGGGCAGCCAGGAGACTGGAGGGCAAGCTGGGCCCCAAGGTCACAGGAGGGCAGGGAGGAAACTCAGGCTGGGTGAGATCGAGGAGCTTCTCCAGAGACCCACCCTGACTCTGCGCCAGGTCCCTGGCTGTGGGAGAGCACTGTCCTTCTCAGGCAGCCTCTCCTCTCCCCAGTGTGGGGGTTGTGCCGTTGAGCTTCAGTCCCAGGCTTGCCTGCTTGGTGTTCGGGACCCATGGTGTCATCCCCCTTCCTCTTTGTCATATAACACAGGGAAGCAGGTAAGAAGTTTGCCCTGAGCCACAGGACCAGAGAGGTTCATATTTTCTCCTGATGATGCTCAGCTGCAGCCCTGGCAGAAGGGCAGGCCCAGAGAAAGGTGTGGGTCAGCAGGAGCTGGGGAACAGCTTTGCTTGAGGTTTGGGGAAGGTGGTGGGAGGGGCAAGAGGAGGAAGCAGAAAACAGCAGATTTGTGCCATTGGCCTTCTAAGGACAGAGTTAGTGCCTGTGACTGAGGGTCAATGAATAAAGGAGAAACCAGCCCTTCCCGCTCAGCTAAGAGACTTTTATTTAGTTACTGGTGTCATTCTGGATCAGCTCCAGAGAAGGTGGGCTGGTTTCTACAGTTAGAGGCTTTTCATGGTTTTCTTTCTTTTTTTTTTTTTTTTTAAAGATTTTAGTTTTTTCCTTTTTTTTCTCTCCAAAGCCGCCTGGTACATAGTTGTATATTCTTAGTTGTGGATCCTTCTAGTTGTGGCATGTGGGATGCCCCCTCTGCATGGCCTGATGAGCAGTGCCATGTCTGCGCCCAGGATTCGAACATGCAAAACCCTGGGCCGCCGCAGTGGAGCGCAGGAACTTAGCCACTCCGCCACAGGGCCCGCCCCTTCATGGTTTTCTTTATCCAGGGCAGGAAACTCGAGACTTTGGTGAAGGCCTGTGGAGGAATCCCGCCTATTCGTCCATAGGAGACAATGCCCTGGATCACGTTCTTACACACGAGAGGGCCCCCGGAGTCCCCCTGTGGAGAGAGAGCAGGGAGGACTGAGTCCATGCTCTCCTGGGTCCTGCCCACCTGCATCCCAAATGCCCTCTCAGTGAAGGCCGACTGGCCTGGCCTCCATGTGGGAGATCAGAGAGCAGCGCAGGCCCCTGTGGGCCCCTCAGCTGCCCAGTCCTGATCCTGGACGTTGTCAGGACTTCATTTCTCTCAGGGGGCGGCTCCCTCTCCTCCCCGCTCTCCTGGATCCTCCCCCATGAGGGCGCTGTGGGACTGTGCTTCTGTCTACCATTTAAGGACATGGAAGCAGGCAGGTGAGGACGACACTCAGCACAGAAGGTGAGCCATTTAACCAAGATGGGAGCCAGCTCTGAGGAGCCACCTGATCTGACTGCTGCACACCCAGGGAGCAGTTTTCTAACACCTGTGCCCAGTGTGGAGCAGAGTGTTGCAAATTCATCTTCCAGATGGAACATCATGTCTGGATGCATCTCAGTCCCCTGGTGGGCTCCCAGAAGGCCTGTGACTCCCCACTTTGGCTTCTCCCAGCTTCTCTTCCCAGGAGAAAGATCAAAGTATAGAGGGTGAAGGAGTGAACCCCTCCCACTGCTTGGGTTTGAAAGTTCCAAAACACCCCTCTCCCCAGAGCGAAGCTAGGTAGATGCCCAGTCACACCTTAAAGGAAGACTTCTTTTCCTTCGGGTCCCCCACACACAGCTGAGTGGTACTGTTGTACTTTTGTAAGTAGGATTCGCACTCCTGGTCCTGCTGCACGGTCAGCTCCACCTCCTGCAGAGTGTCTGACGCTCTGCCATTTAGGGCGACTCTCCCCCAGCCAGCCACACTGCACACCTCTCCGGGCCTCACCTGGGCTGTGCCCCTGGGCAGGTTGAGGGGCCACACAGCTTCGGTAAGCTTGGCCCTTCTCTCCAGCTGATGAGAAGAGGCAAGAAAGTCCAGCTCAGCCACTTGTCTCCTGTCGCCTGGACACTGCGATGGGTCTGCACTGACTTCCCTCTCCCATGAGCCACTGGGACTAGCCAGGTGACCGGGATGGGAAGGAGGGGAGGGACAGGTCCCAGTGGGAGGGGAAGCAATCTCCACCCAGGACAGCAAGAGCAGCGGGAAGGTTCCCTTACCCTTAGTAACATGATGTCGTTGGCGAAGTTCTTAGAATTATAGTCTGGGTGGGGGATGGCTTCCTTCACAGGGATGACCTGCTGGGTCCTCTCCTGCTTCTGGATGTTGTGGGCCCCCAGAGTCACCTTGATTGAGCTACACAGAAAGCAGGATGGGGATGCGGGGGGCTTGGAGTCAAAGGAGATCCAGCCCATGAGCCATGAAGGGCAGGTGACAACTGGGGCAGGGCAGGGCTGCAGGTAGGAGATTGGAAACAACAGGAGTACTAGCCAGTGGGTGATTCTGAGAGGGGATTCTGGGAGCTTTGTAGGTGCTCAGTCAATATTGTGAAAGGACTCTGAGTTTGCCTTTTGACCCTAGTGCATGGTTTCATCCTCCACAGCTGCTCCATTTGACCAGTGTGGTCTCTCTTCTCAACTGGGCCACTAGTTCTCACCTCTGACCCCTTGACTCCAAATCTTCCCTGTCCTATTTCTCACTTTCCATGGAGCAGTCATGCTCTCAGATGGCTCCTTTCATGAGCTCTCATGGCCTTGAGTTCCCAGGAGCTGGCGGAACTCCCCTGGGCTGCAGGCCCTGGGCAGAGAACTGGAGTCCCTGTAGGGGTCTCAGGAGGTGTTCATGGTCTTTGGTGCCTCACCTTCCCCAGCAGTGAGCAGCCGTTAGAACAAAGTCTTGTTGCACGAGGACACCGCCACAACTGTCCTTTGCCTCTTCAACCAGAAATTGAACGAATGCCATGTAGGGTCGAGAGTGGGGCCTGGCCTAATGTCCCCCGATGATCTCCTCTGAAGGAAAAGTCTTATCTACTTGTGCACACCCAGCGAGTCCACCAGGCATGTGTCACCTTGACGGCAGGACTGCTGGGCATCTGGGAGCCCGAGATGGCCTGGAGTTGAGAGGGGCTGGGGTGGGGCTTTCCCTCTAGAAAAAGGAAGAGGAGCAGGCTTGGCCTGTGAATCTGTCCTCCACAGATAATTGGAGGTGAGCATATGCATATTAGGGACAGCAAAGTCCTAGAGGCTCCTGAGAATTCCTCTCCTGACTTTGCTTTGTTTCAAGAGCCTTTCTAAGGCCCTGTTGCCCTGTGATGTCTAGGATGATGCTGTTTCCAGTGGCCAGGACTTAAGTTTAGGGACCTAGATGTTGTCATAGCCTGTTTTCCATGGCCTGACACATAGTGGGTGCCCAAAAACTGTTTGTTGGCTGCATGAAGGAATGGCCCCCAATGGGCCTGAAGGAGAGTTTGTAGGGCCAGTGCTTGTGGGATTCTGGAAAGCAGAGAAGTTCAGGTCCACAAACAGTGGCTCCATCCTGGAAAGAAGGGAGCTGCTAAAGGCCTGGGAAGAAAAGCAGAGTTGGAGAAGGGACTGAGGGGCCTTGGGACTGAGCAAGGCATCAGCAGGCCTCTTGGGACAGTGGTCCCACCAACTCCGGGGTCTGCAGAGCTCAGACTTCTCTCCTAATCAGACGTTGAGGGGAGCATCTGTGTCATCCCAGACCTGGAAGCCAGGCCCACTCTGCCCTCTGCAGGGGAATTGATTATTTTCTCTTTTCCAGTTTCCCTCCCTCTGCCATGCAATTCCAGTTAAGTTCCACTTTGCAGATGGCAAACGTGGGGCCTAGGGAGGGAATAGCACCCACTGGCTGTTCTTGAGAACTGCCTTCTCCCCTGACATTCTTGTTGGTAGCTTATCCAGCGTCATACATGGGATTCTGAGGTGGGACAGGAGCTGGGATTCAGAATGTTGCTGGTAGATGGATGGATCAGGGATGTGCAGAAGGGGCAGGAGATCTGTGCCCACTGTGTTTGGGGGGAGGGGTTGGGCATCTGAGGGTGGGGGTGGTCACTCACCTGCCTCTGCCCCAGGGGACACTAAAATGGCGAGCAGGAGCAGGAGAGGCTGCATCTTTCCAGGAAGGTTGCCAAGGTCGGAGAGGCTGGTGCTTCCTCCTTGCTGTCTTTTAACCTCCAGGAGAGGAAGGATGTACAGATGGGATCAGCGACCTCAGGTCCCCCTGTGGTGTGTGGTGCTTCATCAGAGACGGCTTTCTATGAAACCTTCCCCGCCCCCACTCCTGCTGCCTGATTATGTCCTCTGGATGGTTATGTGACAATCATGCAGTGACCACACCAGAACCCACAGTGGATGACTCAGGGCGGAACAATTGTTCCAGCCTAGAGCAGGAACCCAAGGGTACAAAGTGGAGACTGTGGGCTGTGGTATCAACCAGTACAGGTATTGGAGCCCCTGAAACCTGAGTCCCCAGTGATAGAACCACCAATGCCTCATTTCTGTGTTGCTAAGTCCATCAGGATTTCCTCAGCAGATGTGTGTTTGAGTCCTTCTCTGTGCCATGACCAAACGTAATGGAGATGTGTCTCCTTCCCTTAGACAGCTGTCTGTCTGGTGGAGGAGAGAGAAGCATCAGTGACCAAAGCACAGTATGGGAAGGGCCATAGCAGAGGGATGCAGAAGATGAGAAGAAAGCATGGCCACCATCTACCAAATCCATGTAGCAACCCATGCATCAGCACAGCTTCCTTCCTAGGGGATTTTTAACATCTTTTTTAAGTTACAAATGCTCAGAGTGATAGAGTCCGTCTTTCTTGTCCATGTCTTTAACAAAAGTCCTACACTTGACATTTATTGGCCTACATTAACAAATCGTTATGACCCTAGGAATTGAACCCACTTATTGACTCAAGCCTGGGTCAGTCTCCTTTGGGTAGGCTGGAGTCAGTCCCACCCAAACCACATGGACTAAGACTGGGAAAGGGCTGAGTCCCCAGAGGAAGTTCAGATGACTACATTGCCGATACCATGTGAAGTGAGAAAGCTTACCAGGCAACCAAAGACCAGTAATTATCCTTTCAGGATTCTCTGTTCTCCATCTAGAGAGCCACACTTCTGATGGAGCCGGCCCGGCACGTAATAGACTCTCATTTGCTCATCAAACTCTGCCGATGATCTCGCTATGATGGAAGTGAAGGAGTGT
The DNA here is from genome assembly GCF_041296235.1 of Equus asinus. Lineage (NCBI taxonomy): Eukaryota > Metazoa > Chordata > Mammalia > Perissodactyla > Equidae > Equus > Equus asinus. The sequence continues at coordinate 170,206,285 of NC_091791.1, forward strand.
TATTTCTAAACAGCCCAAGTCCAGTCCTGTTCGGAGAACAATTAAGCATATCTGAGTGCTTAGGGCCTGGTGATTTAAGTTTCCCTCCGTACATTTTCTGTATTTTACAATTTTTGTACGAAGAATATTCTGTATCAAAATACCTTGATTCCAGTGTAAATATTCTGTTTATCAAACCAAGTACATTTATCAAACCTCTACCTTTTTGCGCCTAGCTTACCCAGTAGCAGACATTTTAAAAATAAAATCACTTTTCTGATTATAGTGGTGATAAATGTTCATTAAGAAAATTTGGAAAGTAGAAAGGAACAATGCCACTCCTTTTCCTCTCACCAGCAGACAGCCTGTTACCATGAGCAGTGCATTTTAAATACTTGGGATCATATTATATATACAATACAGTTCTCTTTTTGTCCTCATTTAACTCAACAATTTAAGCATCTTCCTCATGCTCCTAAAAATCTGGTAGTCAATATCACTATAGTACTTCTTTCCCAGATACTAAAGAATTCAACATGCAATTATTTCCTAACATTGTTGGAAAATTTTAAAAATAATTTAAGTGAAGAGGAAACAATTAACATTACCTGATTTGCCATCACTCATTGATAATCATCTTTAATGTCTTGAAGTATGATCTAACATATTTTTCTCTCGTACATCTGTATTTTTTAAAATTAAAAGGGAATTATGCTAAATATAAGTCTATGATGCTTTCTTAAAAATTGAGGTGAAATTCACATAACATACAGTTAACTATTTGAAAGTACAACTCAGTAGCAGTTAGTGCATTCAAAATATTGTGCAACTACCACCTCTCCCTACTTTTGAAACTTTTTCATCACCCAGAAGAACAACCAACCATACCTGGTAAGCTGTAGGTCCACAACACAGTGAGTACCAAATCACTTTCCCTCCTCCCTCTCCCACCCCCGGCCCCGCCCCCTGGCGGCCTATAATCTTCTATCTATCTCTATGGATTTACATATTCTGGATGCTTCATATAAAAGGAATCAAGCGGTATTTAACCTGTTGTATCTGGGTTCTTTCACTTAGCATAATGATTTTGAGGTCCATCCAAGCTGTGGCATGTATCAATATTCAATCTTTTTATAGGTAAATAATATTCCTTTGTATACATATACTCCAATTTATCCATTCATCTGTGGGTAGACATTTGGGTTTTTCTCACCTTTTGGCTATTGTGGCTAATGCTGCTATAAATATTTGTGTAGACATTTCTGTGTGGATCATACGTTTTCTTTTCTCTTGGATACACACCTAGGAGTGGAACTTCTAGGTCATATGGTAATCCTATGTTTACATTTTTGAGGAACCACCAAACTTTTTACCTCGGTGGTTGCACCATTTTACATTCCCACCGGCAATGTACAAATGTTCCCATTTGTCCATTTCTTCGCCAAAACTTGCGATTTTTCTTTCTTTCTTTTTGAATATAGCCATTCAGGTTGTTATGAAGTGATATCTCACTGTGGTTTTGATTTACATTTCCTTAATAATTAATGATGTTTGTATCTTTTCCTCTGTTTGCTGGTCATTTGTATATGTTGGGAAAATGTTGGTTCAAGACCTTTGCCCATTTCTTAATTGTTTCTCTTCTTGTTGTTGAGTTGTAAGAATTCTTTCTATATTCTGGATACTAAACCTTTATCAGATACCTGATATATAAACATTTTCTCCCATTCTGTAGATTGTCTTTTCACTTTCTTGATACTATGTTTAGTACACAAAATTTTTTAATTTATATGAAATCCAACTGATGTATTTTACCTTTTGTTGCTTGTGCTTTTGGTGTCAAATCTAAGAATCCAGTACCAAATCAGAGGTCATGAAGATTTACTCTGTTTTCTTCTAAGAGTTTTATGGTTTAAGCTCTGATATTTAGGCTGTTGATCCATTTTGAATTAATTATTGTGTATGGAGTTAGGCAGGGATCCAACTACATTCTTTTCATGCAGTTATCAGGTTGTAACAGTGCCATTTATTGAAGATATTATTCTTTCCCCACTGAATGGTCTTGGCACCCTTGTCAAAAATCATTTGGCCAAAGATGTTCAGGTTTGTTTCTGGGTTCTCAATTCTATTGCATTGGTCTATATGTCTATCCTTATGCAGTACCACACTGTTTTCAATTGCTGTAGCTTTGTAGTAAGTGTTTTTTTTTGTTTGTTTGTTTGTTTTGAGGAAGGTTAGCCCTGAGCTAACACCTGCCGCCAATCCTCCTCCTTTTTGCTGAGGGAGACTGGCGCTGAACTAACATCTGTGCCCATCTTCCTCTACTTTATACATGGGATGCCTACCACATCATGGCTTGACAAGTGGTGTGTAAGTCCACACCTGGGATCTGAACTGGTGAACCCCAGGCCACCGAAGCAGAATGTGAGAACTTAACCACTCCGCCACCTGGCCAACTCCAGCTTTGTAGTAACTTTGGAAACCAAGAAGTATGAGTCCTCCAACTTTGTTTTCCTTTGCCAATGTTGTTTTGGCTATTTGGGGCCTCTTGCAATTCCATACGAATTTTAGAATTGGCTTTTCCAGTTCAGCAAAAATGGCCTTCGGAATTTTGATAGAGATGGCATTGAGTCTGTAGATGGCTTTGAAGAGTATTGTCATCTTAACACTGTGTGTCTTCCAGTCCATGAACATGGGATGTCTTTCTATTTAATTATTCTATCTTCAATGTTTTTCAGCAATGTTTTGTAGTGTTCAATGTATGATTTGTTTACCTCCTTGGATAAATTTATTCCTAAGTATTTTATTCTTTTAGATGCTATTGTAAATGGAATTGTTTTCTTAGTTTCCTTTTTGTATTGTTCATTGCTGGTATACAGAAACACAGCTGATCTTCTACCCTGCACAATTTTTAATATATTTGTTAACTCCTATTCAGTTCCACTCCCTTTTATGTTGTTAATGTCACATATTACATCTTTATACATGTGTGCCCATAAGTTTTACAATTATTGCTTGATGCATTTATTATTTGATAAGTGTTTATTATTATGCATTTATGTATTTTAAATCATATAGGAAACAAAAGGAAGAGCTAAAAACCCAGAATAGACTAATGCTAGCTTTTATATTTATCTTTGTAGTTCTTTTTACCATTTGGACTCAAGTTGCCATCTAATGCCCTTGTTTCAGCCTGAAGGACTCCCTTTAGCATTTCTTGTGGGGCAGGTCTACTAATGATGAACTCCCTTAGCTATTGTTTATCCGGGGATACCTATATTTCTACATTTTTTTTTGCAGGGCAATTTCACCAGATATAGAATTCTTGGGTGACAGGATTTTTTTCCTTTCATTACTTTAAATATATCATCCCACTGCCTCCTGGCCTCTGAGATTTCTGACGAGAAATGGGCTGTTAATCTTACTGTGAATCATCTGTCCATGATAAGTCACTTCTTCTTGCTGCTTTCTAGATTTACTCTCTGTCTTTGGCGTTTGACATTTGATTGCAGTGTATCTCAGTGTGGATCTCTGAGTTTACCCTCCTTGAAATTTGTTCAGCTTCTTGGATTTGCATATTCCTATGTTTCATCAGATTTAGGAAGTTTTGGGCCATTATTTCTACAAATATTGTTTTTCTGACCTTTTCTTTTTTCTCCTTCTGGGACTCCCATAATGCATCTGTTAGTATTCTTGATAGTTTCCCATGGGTCCCTTAGGCTCTGTTCATTTTCTTCATTCTTTTTTTCTTTCTGCTCCTCAGACTGGGTTAATTTCTTTGGCTTGAAAGTTCATTGATTCTTTCTTCTGCCTGGTCAATCTATTGTTGAATCCCTCCAGTGGAATTTTCATTACAGCTATTGTACTCTTTAGTTTCAAAATTATAATTTCTGTATATCTATGGATATTATCCACTTTTTCATGCATTGTTCTTGATTCTCTTTAGTGCCTTTCATAGTTTCCTTTAGTTCTTTGATATTTTAAAGACAGTCAATTCACATTTTGTCTTATATAAACGATGTCTGGGCTCCTTCAAATTATTTTCTGTCAATTTATTTTTTTCCCCCTGTGAATGGATCGTATTTTTTTTGTGTCTTTGTATTTGCAATTTTCCAGTGAAAACTGGGAATTTTGCATATTGTAATGTGGGAGCTCTGGAAATAATGCTGTCCCTCTGCTCCAGGGATGGGCATATTTCTTGTAGAGTGGTACAGTTATCCATTTCTTTAGTGACTTTTCCAAACTTTTTTTCAAGGACTATATTCCTTGTTTGTGTGGTCACTGGAGTCTCTGTTACCTTACCTCTATCTAGTTGTGTCTGAGAAAACTGCTTCAATCTCTGTCAAGACAAGAAGCAGAGAAATATTTCAGAATACAGTCCATGGCTTTAGGTGGTGTTTGAAGTCTCAAGTAACAAGTCAGTCCCTTGATAAGACAAGGCATGACAGGGTCAACAGAGCACAGCATTAAGGGACCTTTATTTGCTCTGTGTCTGTGGGGTTGTTGCTCATTCTCCTGACTTGAAGCTAGAAAACTTCAGGGCTTTATGTGCACTCCAGCCCAAGATGCCTCTCCTCGGAATTGCTAGAGATCCTATAATTTCACTAATTACTCCCTTGCTTTAGTATATTTGGAAAGCACCAGCTCCTCACACAGGAAGGAGAGTTTAGAGGAGGACATGAAACCCCTGAGTCTCAAGCCCTGCCCTTTCCCATCATCCTCATTCCTGGCCCTCACCCTATTTGGGTTGGTTCTTCAAGAGTCAGGCTAAGGCCCTGAACAAAGCCACCTTGACATGCTAGACTGATTAGGCAGAGAATGGACTGAGTGGGAAATTCAAGGAAAATTTTCTTTTAACCTCAATGGCTAGTCAAATGGCCAAGGTCATGGAGGAACACCTCCCAAATCAAGAAGTACTAATACAAATTTAAGGGAGTGGAAAGATTACTGAGGTGGCAGACATGTGGAAAAGCGTATAATACAGGTATCTTCCCAGAAAGAATCCTACCTGGAAGAAGCCTCAGTGGAGAGACTAAATTTCTTCTCAGATTTGACCAAATAGAGACAAACTAAAAGATGGTGAAAAGCATTTGTGACTTGTAATTTTAAGAAGCTGTGTTGAAGTGAAAGTTGATAATAAAAATATATCTAGAAAAGAAGATATGATTCTTCAGGTTGTGGAACAAATGAGACAATAATAGTCAATGTCATAATGTCGGCTAATATTTATTGATCACCAACCACAGATCCTCACCCCACCATCTGAGTTCCTACCGATGTTTCTTGCATTTCACAAATGAGAAAGCTAAGACCCTGAGGAGCTAAGGGACTTGTTCCACATGACTCAGCTCATGAGAATGGAGGGGGACTTGGCATGAGAATGCAGTGATCCGATTCCAAAGTCTGTGATCTTGCCCACACCTCTACAAGCTTAACCATATCATACAGTGTTCAAGGAGTCTGGGGGAAATTTAAGGAGGTGCTGAGGAGTAAAATTTCTGTGTATATCTTTACTATGTGGCTCTAGTTCTCTTAGAAAAGAAAGGTCCCTCAGTGTCCACCATACTGTGATGGAAATTCCATCATATTGTGATGGAAAAGGTCCTTGAGATCACAAACTACCTTTGCTTTTGGTCTTCATTCTCCTGATTTTCTTCCCCAATATATAGGAGAATGTCATGCTTGGCCCATGAGGGGCAATCCCCTTGGGCCTTAGCCTCTTACCGAATCACATCTAGTACTTATTGGACATGGGCAGGGCCATTCCTTGGAGCAATGACAATGGCACAATGACATGACATTCCTGCACTCATACATGGCATTTGAGTCTGCTGCTATAAACCACTTTCCCTGAGTCTGATCATTCTCTTAAGTTCTGCCTGAAATCAGAACCTACAAGTGTAAAGGGCCCTAGCTGATTTCTTTTGACTATGAGACTCAGCCATGCTGTTGAGAAGAGATTCCTGCCTCAGGTAGGAGTTGTCTCTCCATTCCTATTAGGAAGCTGGGATGATAGTCAGAATTTCTGGGGTGTTTACAGGGCATCAAAAAGACTTTTCAGGGAAAGACATGTCAGTAAAGGAGAACCTAGGTTATGTGTGGGAGTGGGGAAGATTGTACTTCTCATTTGCCTCTGTAGTGATAAGAGTAAGGGAGAGAGGGCAGGATTGGGGAGAGAAAAAATGTCTATAAGACAGATATACATTTATGAGATTTCCATAGTTTTGGTAACCACTAGAACACCCTTTAGTTTCTGCTTGTTGCCTACTCTAGTCATTGCCCAGCCACCAACAAAGAACAACGTTTCGATGTTGGGTTGGGGATAATTCAGTAAAAATCTGGTGTGGTTCAATGTCCAGGGTGATGAGTAGACAGAGGATTATATAGAAAGGGGGAGGAGAAGTGGGCTTGGGTGAGAACGGTGTGCCCACTCCCTCCCAAATGGGGACAGGTGTTGACCGCACTTCTGGGTGGGAGCAGGTTGGAAGGGAGTGATATTCTGGGTTGTGATGTCACTTTTAATGTGACCTTGGATCACACTCAAGACTTCTCTCCCCCAAATCCCCACCTGAGGATCTTTAGCTCCCTAGGAACTTTGCCCGCCAAGGCCATTTCCCTTCCCCAAAGCATTCATTCCCACAGGGCCTAAAGGTTACACCTTGCCCTTCTGGAGTGAACGAGTTCTTTTTTCTCCCATCTCTCTCAGGAGCTAGTGCTGTGAGCTTTCTTACCACATCTGTGCGGGATGTGGCAAATGGTTTGGTTTGGGGTAGGTAAGAGTGGTGCTGCTGAATCATTTACCAGAACCTCTAGTATACAACTGCAAAATTGGTGGGTCTTTCTCTTTCTTTCTATCTCATAGTTCAGAGTAGGTATAATTAAGTGTTGGGTTTGCAAAATATAACTCAACCTAAGTATTCTTGTGTCACATCCCCTCTCCCTCCTCCAGTCTTGATATGACATCTCCTAGTAGTAGGGTCCCCACCCCCCACTGCTGTTAAACTTCTATTTCAGACCAAGTACTAGGAAGTAGCACTGGAACCACATGCGGGCAAAGCAGAAGATCTGGACCATTCTAGCCAGCCCTCCAAAGCCTGCACATGAGAAATCAGGCATTGCAGAAACCTTCTGGGCCACTGAGAGCATTTTACCAATGGAACTGCAGAAGGATAATTTACTGAGATACGAAAGACTATTGTTCTGTCTGTACTCTCTCTGGCTTAATTTGCCAGAACCTCCAGTATATGCATGCCAAACTCTAAACATTTTTAATGTTGCCTTGTCTCAGGTTCCTAAGCCTGGAAAATGGAGGATGGATCTGTTACTGGACCACAGTTAATTCATCAAGGCATTGAACTTCACCATTGATGTTTTTAGGAGTCAGCCTTCTGGCCCCCCTGGGCTTCAAATGTTAAGACTTTGTGCAGCTATGAGCATCTTAAATGCCTACACGTAAATACCCACTCATGAGTGACACTCGATAACTCCTGAGGAGATAATGGGGACCAGAATGAGTGGAATTAGCATTGGCTTGTGTCTTTGACTTTGCCCTTGCCTCCCAGAAATCTCATCTTTCCTGAAGTCTCACGGGGGCAGGGAAGTTAGACATTTTTCTTGACCCCATGGAGGATATAACAGATAAGGGGAGGAAAGCCTTGTCCCAAGAGGGTGCCAACCCTGGGCTCTGCTGAGTGTCCCAAAAGGGAGGGTCCCCAGTGGTAAACCAACTCCCAGCTGATGCGTGTATGAAAAAGACGGGGGGGGGGGTGTGTGCATCATGCTATCTTCAAATGGATCTTTATTTGGTAGCTGCTTTTTAACACAAATACAGTTTGGGGGACATCAGGGAAGAGAGAAAGCCAAGGGCATTACCGTAAATCCACACCTCACTATGTTCCCAGGCATATGTGATTCATATATGTGATCTCACTGAATTCTCCACTTTCTGCATGGGCATTCTCAGGAATCACATTGTAAAATGAAACAGACCCAGAGAAATTAATTGATGTGCTCAAGGTCACATGGTTACAGAAATTGTGTACACACACATACACACACAGCACGCATGCCTGCCCAGCTTCAAACTCTCTTTTGTATCACTCTAAGAGGTGGTGGAAGCCACAGCGGGCAGATGTTAGCTCAGCAAAGGAGAGTGTTCTGACAATCAGAGTTCTCCTAGAATGGCTGCTCAGGTGGCCCAGGAGCTTCCTCTCCAGGGAATTGTTGCGAGAGAGGCTGGCAAACATCTTCATCAGGGGCCAGGGAGGTGATCTTGGTCAGAGGCATAAGATCAGTTTTAAGACTTCGCGGCTCTGAGCCTTTATCTCTCAGTTGAGAGCGACCTGACCTGCAGGTGAAGAGCCTTGAGTTGCTGCTCAGTTATATCAATTTCTGGCCTCATTGTCCTCCTCTAACATCAGAGCATCGGGCTACAGCAGATGCTTTGTAAGCATTGTTAGCCATGGAAATCTCTCCTCAAATGGGTATGTATGTGCCAGGGTAGCTTTTCAAAATCATATGTCCATACCTATACCTGTATCTATACGTATGTACATAGACACACGTATGCATATTTCATATATGATACACAATCAAATATATGCCTGTCTGTGTGCATATATATTTGTGTGTGTTTGTGTGTATAATCCTGTATTTTTGTTTGTTTTCCTCCCTTCCTTTTCTCTTTCTGAACACGATCTTGGAACATCTTTGCTTCTGGAGGATTTTCGTCCCTCAAACAAAAGCTGTGTGAAGTCAACTGTTCTCCACGTGTCACGAAAGTGGCCACGATCGTTAAGATATTCTGCTACAGAGGTCTTTGTGGCAATAAGATGTGAGAAGGGATGCCTGCCAGGATGACAAGAACCCAGAGGGAGACCTTTACTGCATGTGAAATGAGTCTGGTGTGTGTGTGTTTTGGTCAGGGGACATTCATCTACCGCTGTGACTGGACTGAACTCTACAGCCAGATAAGCATCAAGATAAGGCACCCAGATAAGCACCAAGATCTGGGAGGGGATGGCTGCCCTGCATGCCCGGCAACACGGACCAGGCCCATGGGACCCAGCGTCAACATAGAGGCTCTTATCACACACATGGCCTCCAAGTTAAGAGCTAGCCAATTTTGAGGGTCACTGTGACCTTGAATTCTAAGCATGGAGCAGTAACCATTGTGGCTGTGGGTTGGAGGCTGTTCTCCATTTTTCTGGCACCATGTGAGCCTCCCTGATCTGGTGTGATTTAAGGAAGATGAGGAACTGGGGTATGTCATTCATGTCAGAGTTTGTACTGAACCTTTTACCCATAGGGCACCCTAGATGTAAACCGTAAAGAAATGGCGGCCCTGGTTGTGTTTTTCCTCCTTGTTTTTCTCCTTCATCCAGAGGTGGGGCTCCACTGAACACAGAACTAGAAACTTCATTTCCAATCCCAAACACTGCTGTTCTAGAGACAAATGTGACAGTGCACGTGAAAACTGGAAGTGGTAAGACACATGAATTTTGTTATTTTCCGACAAGATGATTTTCACTTGTTTGGATTTCCCCCGCAGATTCAGGACAATCTGACCAGCCTGGACAAGGAAGGAGACTTGGAAAATTCTGATGAAAGTCCTTTGGGCTGTAAGTTTCATGAGGCTATGAGTGGTGTCTGCCACGTCCACTTCTGAGCCTCCTTTGTCTGGAACATAGCGGGTGCTGGATATTCCCTTGTTTGTTGATTGATGGCAATAGTAGTGCTGTTCAGCCCCTCTGCAAAGACTCCCTCCCTTATTCAACTGGCACCTATAGCCCAAGTGGGCAGCAAAGTCCTAGGCCAGAAGCCAGGTTACCACAGGTGACCAAGAGACAGGCTGAAAGGGGCCGAGGCTGTGAGTGAATGGTCTATGAGTCAATTCTAGCCCACAGGGGCTGTGGGGCTGGATGTGAGGAGTTAATCCAGGAAGAGGTGTGGAAAAGCATCAAGCTGGGTCATAACCCAGCAAGAGTTTGTGAGGAGGTGGTGGGAGGTGGGAGAGAGGAGGATGCAGAAAACAGCGGAGAAACGTAAGCAGAGGCTAGCCTGCGCACAGCTGCTACCCAGTGACTGTTGCTCAACAAATAAAAGAGAAATCAGTCATGTCCATCTAGTTATTAAGGCCGTGGCAGCCTCCATGCAGGGAGGTTTGCACTCTTCCCCAAGAAAACGGTCAAAGAGGGGCTCTCATTGATCTCTTTCTCCAGGACAGGAAGCTCAGGATCTTGGTGAAGACTTGGAGGGGCTCCATTTTTCATCCAAAGGAGACAACGCCCTGGTTGACATTGTTACACAGGAGGGGCCCCCAGGGCCTCCTTCAGGCAGAGGAAGGGAGGACTGAGCTGGCCTCCATGTGTTCCTGCTCTCCCCGTCTCCCTGGCGTGGGTGGTCTCTGTTTGGGTCTGCGTGGGAGATCAGAGGCAGTCCTGGGGGCCAGCCCAGGCCTCGAGTGTTCTCCCAGCCTGACCCTGTTCTATGCCCTGCCCACTTCTGTGAGGCTGTACCTCTGGAGCTGCTGCCTGGCTTTGGGTGGCCATGCTCTCACACAGGTGCGAGCCTGAACTCGGTTCTCTGGGACTAATCCCTAGCTTGAGGCTGAAGAGCCTTGGAGGAATGGCCACCGTTCTCTTCACGCAAAGACGTAGTTTAATACCCAGCAGCCACATGAGTGACAGTCCTGAGGGGGTGCCTGTCTGTACTTACCCCTGTCAGAGGGGGCGGCTTTTTCTGAGGCAGCTACCCTAGGGGACATGATTTCCAAATGCAAACTTCCAGATGAGGCGCTGTGTTAGTTTCCTATGGCCACCGCAACAAATTCTCACCAACTTGATGGCTTAAAAGGGTGGGAATTTATTCTCTCACAGTTCTGGAGGCCGGAAATCCAACATCAGTTTCCCAGGGAATCTGTTTCTTCTTCCAGCTTCAGGAGGTGCATTTCTTGGTCCATTTCCTCTTCTTTCATCTTCAAAATATACTAAAAATATAATTGAAGGAAATACAAATAAGCCAAGATAACAGGAAAAGAATAGCATTATCTAATATTCACCAACTAGTTATAACCACCAACAACCATTTGGTGTACATTTTAATAGGCTTTTTACTATGCAAATTTGTATACTTCGTAAAATAAAAAAGGGATAATGCTACACATAAGATTTTTTCCCTTGTTTTATTGAGGTATAATTGACATATAGCATTGCATATGTTTAAAGTATACAGCATAATGACTTGACTTGCATATACTGTGAAATAGTCATCACAATGAGTTTAACTAACATCCATCATCCTTCTAAGGTGGTTTGTCTTGGTCTCTGTGGTACAGGGGGTGCTTCAGCCTCGGTCCTCTGTTCTAAGATTTTCTCAGTGGTGTCTTGTCCGTGAATAATTGTTAGTTGTTTGTCTCGTGAGGGGGAGCAAAGTCGGGAATGACCTATGTTGCCATCTTGGTGACGTTACTCTCCCGCACATGAGATTTTGTACCCGCTTCTGTTACTTGGTCATCTATGACTGTCAGGAAATCCTAGTCATCATTTCAACGGCTGCTTCTATTTTGTCATTTGCATGTGATATATGAACTTACAGCAATTTACTTACTGATGCTCTTTTTGCTTTATTTCAAGTTTGCTCTCATTTTTAAATTTTTGCTAGTATATACCATACTGCAATGAACAACCTTTAAGTACTTGTCCCATTTTCCGAGAATAAGTACATAAAGTGAGTTTGCTAGTTCAAAGCATACTTGCATTTTTTTAACTTATTGCACACATTAGCAAATTGCTATCTAAAAGGATAGTACCAATTTATGTACTCTGTATCAAGAAATTTCTACAGCAGTTTCTCCTCACCTATGCCCAAACAGAGTATTGTCATTTTTTAAATTGTTGCCGGTTCTAATAATTTTCTCTTTTGGGAGTGAGAGGATGCAAATACCCAGTTAAGCCTTTTAGCATGGTTTTCGGTAAGGTTCCTAAAAATCATATTTATGTTTATATCATACTCCATTATGTGGATTTACCATAGTTAATGCTTTCCACTTTGTTAATTAAGTTGTTTCTCATTTTTGGCAATTTTAAATAATATTGAGATGAGCATCTTTGAGCTCAAAGTTTGTTGTAGAAACGTGTGAACATGTGAGTGTGTGCATGTTGGTGTGAGTGTGTGTTTCACACTGTTTTCAGGACATATTCCCAGTAGCAGAAATATTGTGTCGTATTGTTACCGGCCAAGTTAGGGTCCTCTGCTCACTGCAAGACATGCCAATAGTCAGGGGGCAAAGTGGTAGGAGAGAAAGGATTCCTTTATTACAGCTTGCTAGCAAGAGGGAAGATGGAGGACTAATGTCCAAAAGAATCCTCTTACAGAACAAAGACTACAAGCTGCTTATATAGGGGATTGGTCTCCAGGTGGGGAAGGTGACTGGTCTCTGGGTGGGACTGCCATCTGATCTCCAGGTGGGAGCAGACATGTGGTCCCAGTTCCTCACACTCCTTTGTTTTGTTGGATATGCATTAGAGAATGGAGCCATGCCCTATACCCTGATCTTTCAGTTGTCATTGATGATGGCTATCAGCATAGGCTCTCTGCCTGGGGCTCATCATATTCCTAAGGAACTCAAACGAACAAAGTTATCATCTTTTTTTTGTTTGTTTTTGAAGAAGTTTAGCCCTGAGCTGACTACTGCCAGTCCTCCTCTTTTTGCTGAGGAAGCCTTCCCCTGAGCTAACATCCGTGCCCATCTTCTTCTACTTTATGTGTGCGACGCCTACCACAGCATGGTGTGCCAAGTGGTGCCATGTCCGTACCCGGGATCCTAACTGGCGAACCCCAGGCCACTGAGAGGTGGAATGTGCGCACTTAACTGCTATGCCACTGGGCCGGCCCCCCACAGTTATCATCTTAAAGCATCGGGAAGGGGCCACAAAATCTAGAGAGTATGCCTAGGCTAGTGAGTCAGAGGTCATTCATAGTTACAATGTGGTTTCTTTTCTACAATATGGCTTCCCTTATGTCAACCTTGTGTTGACCTGGTATCAATATAATATAAACATTTTAACAAATGGTATTGAATAATTGAACTGTTTCTCCTTGCTGCTGGGAAACTTGCTAAGGAAAGAAGAAGACATCCAGAATCCTGGCCCATTTACCACTCTCTGGTTTTTGCCGTGCCACGGTCATTACCACAGTGAAATACCATTTCATCATTGTACTTCTCATCCCTGGGATCTCACCTTTACACAGGTAGATGGGGCTGGGGTTCCCATCAGGTGCTAGCAATCTATAGGGATGAATAAGAGGCTCAACCCCTCCTCATGAGAACCAAGGTGTGGGTGGGGCATTTCCGTCCCCTCTCCTTCTCCAACCTTGGTCCCACGTCTACTGGGTCAGAACACTCCCCTCAGCAGGTTTCTCAGCCCTTTCTGTTTCCCTTTTCCATTGCTTGTTGCCCTGGCCAGCAAACGGTAGTGGTTTTAAATGGAGTTAGCCCCTTGGATACTCATAGATTTTTCTAAGTGGTACAAGATTGCCCCTAATCCAGAAAAGGGAATTTTTGAAATTCAGGAAGAGGATAGGATCCCAAAGTCAGGAAAGAGTTTGCACACCAGATTGGATTAGCTTTTTGCAGGAATCCTCCTCTGAAGAAAACCAACCTGGGATGAATTTGAAGTTTGCTCACTGAGGTTAAACTATCTTTTCTTTTAGTGGCAAGAGTCCACTAAAATGTAGTCACTGAACTATTTTCGGTGATTTTGTGAGGTAAGGAGTAACTGGCAAAATGATAGGGCAGTGATGAGGTGAAATAGTTCTAATTATGTCCTTCACAAGAGAAACCGAATCAAGGTTGGTTGAATAAATACAAAAGTAACACCCTGACTTCCATCTTTAGTGATAACAGGCCAGGTTATTTGGACTAACCCTCAGAATGAAAAAAATTTAAGGGAAAAAACCTTTTTACAGCATTGACAAACTGAAGACACCAAGGGACTGTCAGGTTAAATTTTGGATTTAATTCTGAAACCCGGAACGGTAAGCAGAAGTCAAGACAACCCAAGCTGGTTTTGTCATGAAGGTATTTGCCATGTAAACAATTGGGCCTTTGGTTTTGGTGATTTCTTGGGGTAAGAGGGATAAAAGTGAAGGCCCTGGGTCCAACCAATATGGAGACTCAAGTAAGAAACTCTCCTCTTGTTAATCTGGGGCCCCCACTGGCTGTCCTTTAGCATAACAGTGAGCAGAACTAAATCTACCCTCCACAGAGAAGAGAGCCTTGGTACTGAACAATGCAGGAAAATGGAGAAAAGGGAAAAACAACCAGTTTCTGAGAAGTTGTGACCATGGACAGCCTTCCTGAAGATTTACAGCCTAGGGTCTCATTGGGTCTCCAGCACTGGTCTTGATTTTCAGGTGGTTTGGAAGGGAAATGCCTCCAGGGGCCAGGCAGAAGCTATTGCAAATCCTCTCTGAAGAAGATACCTTTATTTCAGGCCTTGGGAAGCCTGCCACCCTAGGCCTCTACCCACTACACATGCAAAATCTTTTAAAAAGTATCAAGCTGCACATAATCAAAATATCAAAGAACACTTGAAAACGTGATACCGCGAACGACAGCCAGCAGAAATTACTCTTAGTAGGGACAGATCAGCAACTGTGTGCTTGAGATTTCGGAATTATCTTGCACATATTATAATACAAACTTAAAAATGACTGGAGCAGGGCCGGCCCCATGGCCGAGTGGTTAAGTTTGGGCGCTTCTCTTCAGAGGCCCAGGGTTTCACTGGTTTGGATCGCGGGCGCGGACATGGCACCGTGCATCAGGCCATGCTGAGGTGGCATCCCACATGCCACAACTAGAAGGACCCACAACTAAAATATACAACTATGTACTGGGGAGATTTGGGAAGATAAAGGAGAAAAAAAAAAGATTAGCAACAGTTGTTTCTCAGGTGGCAACCTTAAAAAGAAAAAAAAGACTGGAGGGAACAGGGAAATATGAAGTGTCATTCCTGATTGAATAAAGATCCAGATAGATTTTCCAAATATAAAAAACGAAATTGTTACCGAAACCAAAGTGGGTTTCCTCCTGGCAAGTGAAATCAGACTCTTCACCAGAAGGAATTGACTCACACAGTAAGGTGTATTTGCAGCAAATGGGAGACCATGAGGAATCATTTCTGGAGTCATGGCATCCATCCCTGAACAAAGGGAAGCAGGGACTTTTATTTCAGATGGAGAACGGGAGTTTCAAAGGGGAGAGGTGGATGGGGAGGGCCGGGTGGTACAGCAGTTAAGTTTGTGCCTTCTGCTTTGGGGGCCTGGGGTTAGCCGGTACGGACCCCGAGTGCAGACCCGAGTACGCACCATTTGTTAAGCCATGCTGTGGCAGGTGTCCCACATATAAAGTAGAGGAAGATGGGCACGGATGTTAGCACAGGGCCACTCTTCCTCAGCAAAAAGAGGAGGATTGGTGGCAGATGTTAGCTCAGGGCTAATCTTCCTCAAAAGAAAAAATAAGGCAGAGGAGAGTGTTCACTTGTGCAGGCTCAGATGGAAAACATGCTTCCACATACTGCAGGTTAATAAGGCCTAAGTTCCTCCTGGAGAGCTCTTAGCACTTCAAATAAGGCCAAGGTCATAGGCATAGGTCTCCTAGTGAGGCTTGGTCTGGTTCAGGGTGATTGGTTGCATCTCCTTAACATAACAAAAGGGAAGAAAAACGATTTGGAAAAACAGTTAAATGCTTTCAACTCCCCCTCAACCCTGGAATTCCTCAGGGTAATTAGTCCTGACAAAATAACAACATTAAACACGAAGTGGGTAAATTTGCTTGCACATTGAAGACAACAGAAAAGAGGATTCTTAAGTGGAAGAAATATCTGAAGAAATTATTAGAGTACCATACAGCAAAAACAAAACTAGCCTAGTAACTAGACACTAGTAAAGAAAAATCAACATTCTTTGTGTAAAATGATAATCACAATTTCTAATGTGTTAACAAAACAGGGTAGAATTAAAATCCAAAATTTGGGGAGAAGGTAAATGAGATTAAAAGTTCTGCATTTCCTGCATTTTCAGGGAGAAGGGTAAACCTGCGATTAAATTAAGTCTTTGATAAGTTGTGGAGACATCCTGAACTTTTATGTAACTGCTAAAATAATACGAACAATGCACAACTTCCAAATGGTAGAAGGGAAAAAAGGAAACGCAAAAAGTAGTCCATCCAAGAAAAGGTAAGAAAGAAGAGGGAAAAAACCCACAGAATAGTTGGGAGAAATGCAAAACATAAAGTCAGAGCAGACTTAAAAGCAAATGTATCCATAACTACGTCAAATGTAAGCATCCTGAATACGCCAGGTACAATTCAAAGAATCAAGTCAACTGTGAAAACAGACATAAATGTGTGCTCTGTGCAACAGACAGGTCTAAAAAGCTGAACGTAAGAGAAAGGAAGTGGATCTACCATTATTGACAATAACCGTAGAAAGCCATTATAGGTGTATCAATACCAGAGAAAAGTGACTTCAAATCAAAAGTGTCTGTGAAGAGAAATAGGGCCCTTTCACAACGATAAACAGATCAATTCATCAGGAAGATGAAATGATTTTAAATTTTAATGCACCTATTACATGGCCAGAAAATCTATAAAACGAGAATTGAAAGAACTCCAGGGAGATAAATAAACCTACCATCACCTCAAGAATTACGACGGTAAGTAGACCATAAAAGAATTCCATAAGGATATGGATGATGTAAAGAGAACAAGGAACCAACTGGATCTAATAGCATATTTAGAACATTGCATCCAATATTAAGATATTTTTAAAATACACAGAAAACTCTTGCCAAAATTGATCATATATTGAGCCCTAAAGCAAATCTTGAGAAACTCTCAAAATGCAAATCTTTGGAATATTTTCTGGCCACAACATAATCAAGCTAGAAATCAATAAAATGGTAACTATAAAAATCTTCATAATACTAGAAAAAAAGAAATGCACTTTTAAATAACCCACAAGTCAAAATAAAATTTAAAAAGAAGTAGAATGTTATGAGTTGAATAATACCGATAACAGTACTTATTAAAAATTGTAGCATGCAGCTAGAGCAGGTAGAGAAAAACTTATAATCTTAAAACTCACATATTACGGACAAATTGAAATGGCAAGCCATAGGATATATTGGAGTATCTGAGGAAGCCATTTGGTATAAACCTAATTCGACCTGACCTTGTTTTTTCCAAAAGGGCCTGACTGTGGCTATTGAGTACGCATTGCATATCTGCTTTAAAACGTTTCCTATGGCAAGAACAAAGGCCCTTGAGATAAAGGTGCAACTTCCCCCCACATTGGCATTTCCTTAAGGATAAGAATCTTTCCTTAGGCTAGGAACTGATTGCTGCACTCACCTTTGGCCACCCAGCTCACCTGTGACCACCCAGTTCCAGACAGCAGACCTGCCACCCTGCTGTGTTCACCAAGACAGCAGACCTACCTGCTGTTTCCATCAATAGCTGTGCTGACAGAGCAGTCTCACGACTATCGTAAAAGGGACATTTCAATCACATGTGAAACATCCTGTATGGGGGTATATAACCACTCTGTACACCCCACTTCTTTGGTACCCTTTCTTACTTTGGGAAAAAAGGCCCCCGGCCATGGTCCTCAGATTTCAGCTCAGAATAAACTCACCCAAATTTTCATTTATAGATTGGTTATGGATTATTTTCGTCGACAGTTCAAAAAACTGAAATTATTGGGGTGATCATATATCCTCAGAAGTTAGGAATTAACACATGAATAAATTCAATGAAGCAGGAGGAAGAAATAAAAAGTAGCAGAAGTTAATGAAATAGTAGGCAAACATACAACAGAGAGATTTAATAAAGCAAATATTAATTATTTGAAAAGGCTGATAAAATTGGCAAGCCTCTGAAGAAACTAATCATGGAAAAAAGAAAGGAAGTGCGAATATTTAAGATCGGGAACTAAAAAGGGAATATTTTTACAAAGCTGCAGACAATTAAAAGATAAGGCAAGAATATTATGAAAAACTTTATGCTAACACATTTTAAATTTTAGACAAAATAGAAATATCACTGCCTAACACCTTCTCGAGAAGGAATTGCCACCTTAGGTAATACTGGAGCTATCAGAGAAATTGCATCAGCCATCAAATACTTTCCACATAGGGAACTGACCTAGACGGCTTCACTGTTAATTTCTACCAAAATTCAAGGAAGGAAAGCTTTTAATCTACAAATGCTTCCAGAAAATAGAAAAAGAAGGAACGCTACCATCTTGTTTTATAAGGCTGGCATAACCTTGACACAAATAACAGGAAAAGAAAGGAAACGTGCAGGTCAACCTCATGCACCATTCATAGACAGAAAACACTAACAATATCAACTCTCAAAACTAGTCCAACAATACGTAAAAAGCTTAAAGCATCACAGGCAAGTTAAGTTTACACTAAGAGTGCAGATGTCACTTAAACTTAGAAAGATCGACGAATGCAATTTCCCATGCAAACAGATATAAGAGAAAAATTATATCGTTATTTCAATAGGCAGAAAGGCATTTGATAAAAAACAACATCCACTCATGATAAAGATAACCTTTTATCAGATCAAAACAGAAATAAATTTGCTTAATCTAATAAATGGTATCTGTAAAACCTACAGAAACGGTTTAACCAACCCCTCATCTAATAAGATAACCAAGGTTTCCATCCTTCCCGCAAGACTGTGAGAAAGCCCTTCCCTCTCGGCTGCTTTGCACACAGTGTGCCATCCTGGTGTTCTCCCAGCTCTTTCCCTTGGGCAGGCTTGAGTCTGGAAATGACCCCAAGTGGGATCCTGTCAGGAAGTGTATGGAGATTCAGGGGGGAGATTATGAAGAGTAGATCCGAGGGAGGGAGCAGGGCTGGGCTGCAAAGGGGAGGGTTTGCAGCCCTGCTGGCTCTTTTCCTACCTTTAATGCCCCTTCCCTGGGCCTGATGCTCTGACTCTCATGTTGTTCCTGTATTTGGGGCCCTGGGTTCTCTTGTTCAGGGAAGATCATCAGGGCACAGAGGCCGAGCTCCTCTCCTGCCCTGAGAGGGCACACCTGCAAATGACGCTAAGTACTGGGTCCGGGAGTGAGAGAGGTCATTGTGATGGTTGCTCACTGAGCTGGATGGAGAAAAAGCTTTGGCTTCTCCAGGTTTTGGGCAACAAGAGTCAAAAATTGACGGATACAGTGTTGGGGTAGCAGTTTGAGCTCAAGGGATCTGTTCATTTTCAAGAAAAACTGAGAAGGGAGAACTGATATTCCCAGTTATTCTGGGATATTGTTCCCTGTGGATAACCCCCTTTAGGCCCTCTCCCCAGGAAGAGTTTGTTCCTTAGTCCTTACCGGCCTGGACCAGACTCTCTCAGTCATCTCTAACTTACTGATAAAGCCCCTTTTCCTTTCATGACTAAACCAGCTGTGCCCACTCTCTCTCTCTCTCTCTCTCTCACACTCTCTCTCTTCCCTTTCTTCCTCTTGTTGATGCCCCATCTCTACTAGTTGCCCCACCAGTTTTGGTCTGAATAAAAGAGTGAGTCCCATGAGGCATGAAACTTGGTTCCCTGAGGGACAACTGAGGAGCCAGATCATATCAGCCAGCCAGCTACAACCTCATCCCAATGTCCATCATGCCACAGATGAAAGACAGCAAATGCCAAAACATTTACACTGCTGAAAGCCCACTAATTTGTGGATTTCACGCTTCCAAATCCTATACAAGATTTGCTCTTGCTTGGTTCAGAGACACTGTTCTTTACAAATGCAGCTCTCTCTTAGCAAGCACTCAATTCAGATTTGTTTCAGACATTGAATGCTCTTCTCTTCCTGTGACACACCTTGCAATTGTTCTGAGAACTTCCATTGTGTTGACTAAGCTTGCTGAGAAACTGGCCTTTTTTTCTTAGCAGCTTGCTGTGAAGTAGTGGCCAACTGTCATAATGTCACATACCTCATTGCATTGCATCTTTCCTTGACCTAATCCTTTTTCCTCACAATCGTTGTCAGCCTTGCACCTCCCAAATAAATTGTTCCCACCATAATCTTTGCTTCAGGCTCTGTTTTCTATAGGAGTTACAACAGAACAAAGTGGGAAAGTAGCATTTTTGGCATTTCTTCCTTGTATCTCAAGCTGGAAGTTCAAGTTCAGAAGGAGCCTTCTCACAGATAACAAGGAAAATAATCCTCCTGGGTATCCTTCCATTACACTGTTTTCTCCACATGGGATTCCCTTCTGGCAGTCTTGGGATATTTCTCCCCTCTGTTTAACCATAGTTTATGATGGAAGGTCTTTTCCTATTCCTTTTACAAGGAGTTTCTTGGAAATGAACCAGAAATTTCACCTAAGTGCTTTCTATTTAGGTAGAGTAAAGCCAGCATGGCAGCCTTACAAAGAGCAATCTGAGATTCTCAGCCTCACTGAGGGAAGGAAGCATTACTTGGGCCTTCTAAAGGCAAAGCATCCGTGGGGAAAATGAGACATCTATATTAGCAAATACTTTAGTAACAAGAGAAGAGTGGGGCTCAGTCGTACAAAGTCACCAGACAAAACTGTTGGCCTCAAAAGGAAGCCCCTTTGTGTGTGAGAGTTGGGGGCATTGAGATGAGATTCCTTGCTTCTGATGGAAAGCCAAAGCCATCAGTGATCAGGTAACGGTGGTGCGTTGTGGTCAGGTTTTAGTGTGGACAGCTCCCCTTTGTTCCCCTTGGAGTCAAGGGAGGCTTGATGCCCGGAGACCAGAATCACCTGAAGGCTCGCTCACTCATGCCCAGTGGTTGGTGCTGGCTGTCCGCTTGGCGAGTCCCTTCCTCTCCACAGGGCCTCTCAAGTAGTCTCTGTGCATGGGATTGTTGAGTCTTCCTCGCAACGTGATGCTTGGCTTCCCCAGAGTGAGCGTCTCCCAAAGGCGAGCCAGGCAGAAGCTGTGTTCTTTTTGTTTCCTAGACTTTGAAGTCATAATGCATCCATTCTACCCTATTTCACTGCTTGGGGCAATCAAAAGGCACCCCTGGCCCCAATTAAATAGGAAAGGGCACAGACCCCGCCTGTGAGGGGAGGAGGGTTGCAGTCCTGTAAGGAGAACCTGTGGGATGGGAGATACACAGAGGCCATCCCAGCAAAGCACAATCTGTCACGCTGCTCTAGGTGCCTGTAGAGTTGGTCAGAGGCTCTGATCTGTCTAAGCCCAGGTCACAGCCTTTGATTGGCTGGAGTCTGCTTTCTCCAAAGCCTGGGTCCTGACAATGGAAGAGTGCTGATTCTCCCCAAAGTTATTCTCCTCAATGACTTACTGATACCACGTGAAATGGAAACAGATGCCAGGGAGTCAATGCAGTATTCTCACACCACTGCCCAGAGAACAACATTTCTGATAGCTTGGTACCATTTTCTAAACGAGTTCTCTTGATCATCTCCCCATGATGGAAAAAGAGGAGTGAGTCACGGGATTGTAAATGTTCTAAACATGTTGATCCCAATTCTCTTAAAAAGCAATAGAACCTTAGTTAAAGAAACAGAGCACAATGCCAATGGTGAGTCTGGCAGGGGAGCCACAGTGAACCAGAGTGAGGTGTCCAAGTGGTGCCTGTGTGGGGTGGGGAAGGTGCTCATGCCAGGCCTCCCTCCTGTGTGGACACCCTCGTCGCCTCACGTTGGCTCAGACACCCCGCACTGGGCAGCACAGCTTGGGGTGTCAGACTACCTGTGAGGTGAGGATGGCAGCCCAGTGCAGGGAATAGATGCCCAAGGGGTGAGCAGGGTGTTCACACTAGGGGCTGGCCTAGTAGGTGGTATCAGAGCTCAACTGGGGAGACAGACAGGAGGGCAGGCTGGTGCCATTTGTCAGAGCAGGCTGATTAGGGTGAGGTGGGCTTCGGCACGAAGAGGCTGCTGATGTGGAATGGCAGAGCCTACATGGAGCAAGGAGAGGACCCACATAGGGGACGATGGGGATGTGGGAGATTTGTTACATAAATCTTTGTGGGGATTAATCAAATAAGTAAACATATTAGGCGTAATGATATGAAGAATATCTTAGAAAGCTTCTTTCTTGAAAACAGACAGGCACTGACTCATGAACAGACAGAGAGACCAATCAGACATAATAGAAAATCCAGAAACATTCCCAAGTACATATGGAAATGTAGTTTTTCATAAGGGGGCATTTCTAATCATTGGGGAAATGACGGGCATTTTAATAAATGATACTGGATCAACTAGTTAGTGATTTGCTAAGAGATGAAGTTGGAGTCACATTTCACACAAACCACCAGCAGAAACTCCAAACAGATAAGAGATTCCAATATAAAAAATAACATCATGCATGCATTAGAAATAAACATGGGTAAATTCCTTTATAAACAGAAAGGGGAAAGCCTTTCTAGCAATGACTCTAAATCCAGAAACATTAAAGAAAAGATTGATAAATAAACTTTAATATATAAACAAAAAAACTTTTTTAATTTGTACGTCAAAAAGCACTTTAAGCAAAATCAAAAGACAGACGGAGACCTTAGAAAAAAAACTATTGCAACATATACCACAATTAAAGAGCTAATCCATCTAATATATAAAGAACTCTGAAAATTCAGAAGAAAAAGATCCAGAACCTGATAGAAGAATGAGCAAAAGACCAGACAGTTCACAGTAAAATATAGTTAAAACATAATGAAGTCTTAGCTCACTCATATTAAGAGAAATGGAAATAAAATGAGGAAAAAAATGGAAATAAAAATTCTACCAAGACAGTCTATTTCATCTCCAGAAGTGGCCAAAAATTCTAAAATTAAAGAGCACACTGCAGGGGCAAGGCTGTTTTCTTTGGATTGGTGTTGCAGGATATGTCTTTATTTTTTCTTCCATCATTTTACTCTCATCCTTTCCGTTTCTTTATATTTGAGTGTCTCCTCTAAATGGCACAAAATTGGTCTTGCATTTTTTATCCAGACTGACTATCTCTGCCCTTTAGTTGGAATGTTTAATCTGCTGACATTTAATGCAACCACTGATAGGGTTAGGTTGAAGAATATCATATTACTGTTTGATTTCTACTTGTGTGATTGATTTTTTGTTCCTTTCTCCTTCTTTTCCTGCCTTCTTTTGTTGTATCTCCTTTTGTCTTCTTTATCAGCTTCTGCTTAGACCCGTATATAATGTTTTAGTGGTTACACTAGGATTGCTATATGGCTCTTTCACATACCACAGTCTACTTTGAATTGATGTTATACCACTTCAGTAAGAACACTGTAGTAATGTATTTCCATTTCTCCTCCCTCCCACCCTTTGAGTTATTTTTGTCATACATTTGGCTATTATATTCCATAAATCCTAAAGCATTTTTGCCTTAATAGTCATTCATCTTTGAAAGAAATTTATATAAAGTCTTTTATATTTGGTCACATCTTACACGTTTATTCCTCTTTTGTCCTTCGTGCCTGCAATGGGGATCATTTCCCTTCAGCCTGAGGAACTGCTTTTAGTCTTTCTTGCAGTGCAGGGCTGATGGCAACAAATTCTCCTATATTTGTTTTTCTGAAAATGTCTTTACTTTGCCTTCATTTTTAAATAATATATTCACTGAGGATAGAATTCAGATATAGGTTGCCTTTACCTTTCAACTATTTTGAAATATCATCCTGGTGTCTTCTGACTTGCGCCGTTTCTGATGAGAGCTCATTGTTACTCTTATTGGTGTTTCCCTTAAAGTAAGGTATATGGTTTTCCTGTCTGTCTACTTTCAGCACTTTGTCTTTATCTTTGTTTTTTTTTCCCTAAAGAAGATCAGTCCTGAGCCAACATCTGTGCCAGTCTCTTCCATTTTATATTTGTGGGACACCTGCCATAGCATGGCTTCATAAATGATGTGTAGGTCCATGCCTGGGATCCAAACCCGCGAACCCTGGGCCACCAAAAGAGAGTGCATGAACTTCTGTTGCACCAGTGGGTGGGCCCCTATCTTTGGTTTTTACCAGTTTGAGTATTATGTGCTTGCATGTGGATTCCTTTGCCCTTCCCGAGGTTCACTGAGCTTCCTGAGTCTGTGGATGAGGAATGTCGTCTAGCAATAGGCCTATGATGAATAGGAACGAGTTGGTGCACTTCTTTTATGGCAAATTGTGTTTGTTGGACAAAAGCAGTGTTGTGTGAGATACCAAGACAGGAAATCAACCCTGTGAGTTCTATAAGTCCACAATGGGGGAACCAGCAGAAGCACGGTGGGGGCAGGAAGGCAGAGCCATCCTGAGACATGATCCCAAAAGAAATTAGCAAGGTCTCACTTTCCTTTGGGCCTCTCTCCCCGAGGAGCTGGCCTGGCAGTTCTCTCCCTGCCGTCCTGGGACCCAGCTCTTCTGGTGGGTCTGGAGGGAAGGAGGGGAGATGGGGTGGGTTTGGATGAGTAGAGGCATTTCCTTGAGGTCATTCCAGAGATATTTTATTGATTTCTATTTAAATTTTCATTACAGAGGTACTTGAGGAACAGAAGGATTGTTTCCTCAAAGGCAGGGGTCGGGCAGGGGACACTTCCACAGACAAAGGAGATTTGAAGGAATCAGCATGATTAGGGTGCTTACCACTACCATTCAAATGTGCCCCTGAGCAGACCTCAGCTCACCAAGCGAGGTGCTGGAATCCTTGTCACAGAATGCCTGCACAGCTGCCCAGAGGTTTTCTCTCCAGGGAGGAGTCTGAGCAGAAGCTCAGCTCTTGTTCAGGGATGCCAGGAAGTCATCACGGGGGGCGGTTAGACAATACGACAGGCCTTTGCTGCTCTGGCTGTCAGGGTGCCTGGGCTCAGTTCAAGCTGTGTTGTAACTCTGTGGTCCCTTCCCTCGGCCACTGCCCGCTCCTGGGACTGTATCTCTCCCTCATCTCTCACAGGAGGAAGACCTGCAGCAGGGTCCTCAAACTTGTATGAAAACCACAGAACCATTTCCTCAAAGTACATGTTACAGTGAAACTAAATATACATGTGGCTGGGCAACATTTTAGATATCTTTATTTGCTTTCAGCATTTTCTTTTTTGTTTATTTCCACCAAGGAGCCAGGTTCTCAGTATCTCTTAGAAGCAGAGACATTTTATCGGGTCCAGATCAGAAGCTGTGTGTCCTCACTGCTCTGCCCTCATGAAAGTGCCTGCAGTCATGAAGAGATTGTGTTGCTGCCTGCTTTGCACACAACAAGGTGGGAAAGGCCATGCCTGTGAGGGTTACATGATCCTAGAGTATGTGCCCCTTTGGTGAGAGGGTAGTGCTGTGTGTGTTTGGAGCAGGAGCTCAGAGCTGAAACATATGCTCAGCTCCCAGGTTGTGCCCCATATGAGCGGCAAGCCCTTGGAGAGATGGCTGCTGAGAGTGTTTCCTGAGCTGAGCCCAACTCAGGGAGCGCCTCCTTCAGCAAAGGAGCCTGTACCCTACGTGTGGGCTCCAAGCCAAAAACCTCCTCAAGTCGAAAAATCTGGGTGGTCTGGAAACTATGGATGCAGCAGCGACCATAGTGGCCCCAAGAGGAGAGGCCCTTCTCCTCTTTTTCCAGACCTGTGAACCTCCCTGATTCTGGTTTGATTCTGCACAGGCAGGAGGTCCAGGAACCACAGGGATCAGATTTCCGGCCAGTCCAGTTGGATGGGTGTTTAGAGGCTGACTCTAGTTGCCTGCAAGAAAATATGTAATACAGTTTTTCCTACCATCTGAATCTCATGAATGTCATCTTATCAGTACAATGACATTCCTACCTGCTACTATTCTTTTTTTAAGATTGGCACCTGAGCAAACATCTGTCACTAATCATGTTTTTCTTCTTCTTCTTCTTCTTTCCCTCGAAGCCCCCCTGTACCTAGTTGTATATTATAGTTGTGGTCCGTCTGGTTGTGCTATGTGGGATGCCACCTCAGCATGGCCTAATGAGCAGTGCTATGTCTGCACCCACAAGGCGCACAGGCAAAACCCTGTGCTGGGGAAGCTGAGCCTGCGAACTTAACCATTTGGCCCTGGGGCCAGCCCTCCTACCTCCCACTTTAAAGGGAAAGAAATGTAAGGCTGCCCTCAATGCCCTTCTCCCTCCCATCGCGCTGCCCTCTCCTCTAGGTGAAGACGAGGCTCCGGTGGACAGAGTGAGGTGACTTCACCCCTAGAAACTAAAGGACTGCTGTCATTTCCAAATCCCACACCTGCTGTTCTAGAGTCACACGTGCTCACGCTCACACGGACTGTGACCAGCAATAGAAACAGAAGGCAAGTACTTTATTCCTGTGGATTTCCCACGAGATCTAGGCCATGTGCACTCATGTGAGGAGGGAGAAAGGGTTACATGATTTGGGTGAAACACTCTGTCACTGTCACCCAGGTTCAGATGACAGAGGCTGTATTAGGTCCACTGTGGATCCCAGTGCTGGGCCCTTAGGAGCTCGCTCAATGTGTGTTTGTTTGTTGATGGAAAAGTTGTACTTTACAATCCTACTGCAGACAGGGCTAACTGCAAAAGGCTGAGACAGACTAGGTGGCCAGTGAGGAGTCTTAGCCTAGAGGCCAGCAGTGAGTAAGAGGGACAGGCTGAAAGGGACTCAGGCTATTGAGTCACCAGGTGACCAATGCACTCTGACCACTTCGGGGGACACTGGGCTGGATGTGAGGAGTTGAGCTGGCCTTGCTAGGTGAGAGATGGGGCAGGGGTTTTGGAGAGACAGCCTGCCTGCTGTGTCTTCCATGGACCACACCTGTTGCCAGCACAGGCCTGGTCTTTTTTGCCCCTTTCCAACAGGGCATGAGCTGGGCTGGCATCTCAGGGGAGAAACCCTGATGGAACCACAGGGAGCTCTGGGTGTCTTAGGCAGGAGGGCTAGAAGGAAGGGGCCAACTCAGATCAGGCTTGTCTGGAGGGGACAGGAGTTGGCGGACTCTGAGAACTCTCCGTGGAAAGCAGGGATGGAGAAGGGGCAGCCAGGAGACTGGAGGCCAAGCTGGACCCCAAGATTACAGGAGGGCAGGGAGGAAACTCAGGCTGGGTGAGATCGAGGAGCTTCTCCAGAGACCCACCCTGACTCTGCATCAGCTCCCTGGCTGTGGGGGACAAAGCTCCTACTCAGGCAGCCTCTCCTCTCCCCGTTGTGGGTGGCTAAGCAATTGAGCTTCAGCCCCAGGCTTGCCGGCTTGGTGTCCGGGTCCCATGGTGTCATCCCCCTTCCTCTCTGCTGTATAACACAGGGAGGGAGGTAAGAAGTTCACCCTGAGCCCACGACCAGAGAGGTTCATGTTTTCTCCTGATGGTGCTCAGCTGCAGCCCTGGCAGAAGGGCAGGCCCAGAGAAAGGTGTGGGTCAGAAGAGGTGGGTAACAGCTTTGCATGAGGTTTGGGAGAGGTGGTGTACGGAGGGGGAAGAGGAGGAATCAGAAAACAGCAAATTTGTGCCATTGGCCTTCTAAGGACAGAGGAGGTGCCTGTGAATGAGGGTCAGTGAATTAACAAGAAACCAGCCCTTCCCGCTCAGCTAAGAGACATTTATTTAGTTGCTGGGGTGTTTCTGGATCAGCTCCAGAGAAGATTGGCTGGTTCCCAGATTTAGAGCTTTTTCATGGTTTCCTTTATCCAGGGCAGGAAACTCCAGACTTTCGTGAAGGCCTGTGGAGGAGTCCCGTCTCTTCGTCCATAGGAGACAAGGCCTTGGATCACGTTCTCACACACAAGAGGGCCCCCGGAGTCCCCCTGTAGAGAGAAAGCAGGGAGGACTGAGCCTCTGCTTCGCGGCTCCTGCCCACCTGGATCCCAAATGCCCTCTCAGTGAAGGCCGCCTGGGTTGCCTCCATGTGGGAGATCAGAGAGCAGGGCAGGTCCCTGTGGGTCCCTCAGCTGCCCAGTCCTGATCCTGGACATTGTCCCAGCTTCATTTCACTCAGGGGGTGGCTCCCTCTCCTCCCCCAGGTCCCAGATCCTCTCCCCATGAGGGCGCTGTGGGACTCTGCTTCCGTCTACCGTTTAAGGACATGGAAGCAGGCAGGTGAGGCTGACACTCAGCATGGAGGGTGAGCCATTTAACCAAGATGGGAGCCAGCTCTGAGGAGCCACCTGGTTTGACTGCTGCACACCCAGGGAGCAGTTTTCTAACACCTGTGCCCGGCGTGGGGCAGAGTGTTGCAAATTCACCTTCCGGATGGAACATCATGTCTGGGTGCATCTCAGGCCCCTGGTAGGTTCCCAGAAGGCCTGTGACTCCCCACTCTGGCTGCTCCCCTCTTCTCTTCCCAGATGAAAGATCAGAGTCTAGGGGGTGAAGGAGTCCCTATTGCCTGGGTCTCCAGGTCCCGAAACACCCCTCTCCCCAAAGCTGACCTAGGCAGATGCCCTGTCTCACCTTAAAGGAAGACTTCTCTTCCTTTGGGTCCCCCACGCACAACTGAGTGTTACTGTTGTAATTGCGTAAGTAGGATTCGCACAACCGGTCCTGCTGCACGGTCAGCTCCACCTCCTGCAGAGTGTTTGACACTCTGCCATTTGGGGTGACTCTCCCCCAGCCGGCCACACTGCACAGCTCTCCGGGCCTCACCTGGGCTGTGCCCCAGGGCAGGCTGAGGGTCCTCACAGCTGCAGTCAGCTTGGCCTCTCTCTCCAGCTGATGAGAAGAGTCAAGAAAGTCCAGCTCAGCCACTGGCCTCCTGGGCCCGGACAGTGCGATGGGGCTGCACTGACTTCCCTCTCTCCTGAGCCACCGGGAATAGTCAGGCAGACAGGATAGGAAGCAGGGAAAGGACAGGTACCATGGGAGGGGAAGCAATCTGGACCCAGGACAGCAAGAGCAGCAGGGAGGTTCCCTTACCTTTAGTAACATGATGTCATTGGAGAACTCCTTACGTTTATAGTCTGGGTGGCGGATGGCTTGTCTCACAGTGATGACTTGCTGGGTCTTCTCCTGCTTCCGGATGTTGTGGGCTCCAAGAATGACATTGATTAATCTGTGTAGAAAGTAGAGTGAGGTGGTGGGGTGCATGGAATCAAAAGAGATCGAACCCTGGAGCCAGAAAGGGAGGGTGACAGGCTGTAGGGCAGGGCTGCAGTCAGTGGAAATCGAAACAAGTGGAGAACTGGGCACTGAGTGACTGTGTCCCCTGTGCTTCTCAATTACATTGAGGGTACGTTTCCTGGATGCTTTCCCTAGCCCTCGAGTAATATTGGGAAAATACTCTGAGTTTACATTTTGAACCTAATGCATGCTTTTATCCTCCACGGCTGCTTCATTTGGCCAGTGTGGTCTCTCTTCTCAACTCAGCCACTTGCTCTCACTTCAGACCCTCTGACCCCAAAGCTTACCTCTCCTATTTCTCACTTTCCATCACCCAGCCTTGCTCTCAGATGGCTCCTCTCAAGACCTGTCATGGCCCTGAGTTACTGGGATCCAGGAGAGCTCCCCTGGGCTGCAGCCCCTGGGCAGAGGTCCCTGTAGGGGTCTCAGGAGGTGTCAGTTGTCTGCAGCCCCTCACCTTCCCCGGCAGTGAGCAGCAGTCAGAACAAAGTCCTCTTGCACGAGGACACCGCCACACCTCTTCATTTTGTTCCCCCGCAGAAACTGAACAAACACCATGTAGGGGCGGGAGTGGGGCTTGGCCTCCTGTCCTCCGATGATGTCCTCTGAAAGAAAAGACTCGAAGATGGGCTTTCTGGGAGCGGGTGTGGTCAGGAGGGAAGTCTCTGGAAGGTGGTGATTGAGGGTGGGGTCTATAGTGACCTGCTGCCACCAGGGAGAGTCCTCCCAGGTTCTCCTAGTAGGAGAATAACCTTTTCTGAATGTGAAGCCACAGAACCTCCTGTTAGAAAAGGGAGGACAGTGCTTGTTGTCCCTGTCCTACTTCAGACCATGCATGGAGGAGATCAGAGCTGTCTTCATGATGGTGGAGCCCAGCGGATCGTGGACAGGGTTCTGCTACGCCTTCTGTCTCAGTGAGTCTCCCAAGCCTGCTGAGCCTCTGCTAATGTCTCAACTGGTGCCGGTTTCTAATAATCTGTCCGTGAGCTTATGGTGCTGGATTTTCTACGATCCTCATGTCCAAGGGTCTAACCCGTCCTAGGATCTCAGTAAACCTTTTGTGGCTGCATGAATAAATGTCCTTCACTTAGCTTTCTGCTGAGGTTTGGTGGGAATCGTGCTGGTGAGATTGAAGGCCATTGGCCTGGAGAGGGGACACTGTGTGGAGCAGCCAAAGGTCTGAGACAGCAAGGGGAGGTGGGGCTGAAAATGTGCTGCCCAGGACCGCAGCAGAGCCATGGCAATGGGGCGCCCTGCATGCAGTGATCCAGCGGCTTCAGAGATCAGCTGCTCCCTGGGCTTCTCTCCTTGGCGGGGGTGAGGGGGTGAGGTTTCCAGGAAATGAAACTGAATCTTAAGCTGGGTCCAGGACAACTCTCATTACCACACCCAATTTTTCTGAGCCGCCCTTTCTTGGGTTGGAGTGAAGGATTTTAACTACTTGTCATTTGTAGCTTCCGATCCTCTGCCAAATGCCTTTCTATGAACAACCCACTTCCCAGGTGATAAGCGAGAGGCTTACACACTAAACCTTCTAGTGAACAGCCTTCCTTCCTGCCATCCTTTTTGAGTGTCCATGCAGCATCAGACTTGTTAGTGTAGGTTTGGGCTAGAGGCTGGCATCTAAAAAGTTCTTGGGTTCCAACCGAAAAAAATCCCTGACTATACTGGGCAGAAGGCTGAGGAGTCCAGAGGGTTTTGTGAGATGGGCTGGGGTTTCTGGAATGGGGATGGTCACTCACCTGTCCCAACCTCAGGAGGCAGAAGAAACACTAACAAAAGCAGGAGTGGCTGCATCTTTCCTGAAGGTCTGCTGAAGTCACAGCTGCTGGTGTTACTTCTTTCCAGACACACAGTCTGCAAGGGCAAGGCAGGAGTGGTGGCTCAAGACCTCACAGACCTCCTACACCGGTGCTCTTCTGGTTTTTGTGTGTCATCTGCAAGGTGGTTTGTTGAAGTTCTCTGGCTTGGGGTAGGTGACAGTAGCATTGTCACCAACCACACTTGGACTCCCAGTGCTGAGTCACAAGGTGAAATCAAGAAGAAAGAACAAGAATGTGAAGCCTGTGCTGCAGCCAGCAGAGGAGCTGGACCCCAGAAGCCCCTCGCTGACTGAATCTAGATTGTCTCCATTTCTCAGCTCTTGGCTCTTTTTCCATACTGATGAATTCATGAATAGCTATTTAGGAAGCTTGCTCCAAGGAAATGAGTCAGATGGCTCCTGCCCTTGAGAAGATGGCGATCACCTTGAGTAGACTGAGAATCTGTGGTTAGAGAGTAGGCCAGTAGGGGCTGTGGTGGGGGTCTGCTTGGTGGTGGGAGATAGTCTGGACCTGCCTGAGGGGCATGTAGAGCTGGACACACACAGACCCCCCGAGAGAGGTAACATCACTGCCTCTCTGACCACAAGTCCAGCCTTGTATTTTGGAATATTTAGAATCCCCTCTTTAAATGTAAATATTATGTGACAAAGAGAGCTTCCTTTATCCCACAGTCTTGAATAAAATCCTGGACTTGATATTCATGGGACCAAAACAAACCATCATTGAGTCCACAGAATTGAATGCCTAAATGGTTTATTCTTGAGTCATTGAGCACCCCTAGACCTGAGCGGGGGATTGTTCCTCCCCAATCAGAGTATCTATTTTCTGAGGAGGGAGTTGCCCTTGAGAAATTCTGGTTACTGGTGACAGATGATGGGGAAATGGATGCCGATCAACCTAATAATTACTATCCATTAAGTACTCTCTGTCCCGGGTTCAGTGAATCATGGTTCTGATGTGCCTGGGCCTAACAGAAGTATTTGCCAACAGGTTATCCCAACATCCTCTCCAGAATGATGACAGATGAGGGAGTATTGGAAAAGAAGAGATTATGAATTCTAAACAGCCCAATGCCAATTCTGTTAAATCAATGGAAGGTTATGAAGGCACAGAAAAAGAGGGGACGCCAACATGCTTAAGCACTAATGATGATGATCTCGGAGTGGTGAAATTCTCGGGAATTTTAACCTTCTTATTTGTCTGTTCTTCCTTTAACTGTCTTTCTACTATGAACATGTGTTACTTTTCTAGCCAGTAAACTTTTTCCTATAGTTGAAGCACACTCATCAATGGCAAATGTTGAGGAGACTACTTCTTTCTAGTCCAGCCTTCTCTAAGGTGGATATTTTAAAAATGAGTTTACTTTTCTCAATCCATTCTTATAGACAAGATTCAGAGATTGTTGACAAATTTATTCAATCTAATATAGGCTAGAGGACATGTTGGTGAATAAAGAAAGAATTAATGATTTCCACTCTAAAGATGGAAGGTTAGTGAGTCCCTGGCAGCCTCCCCTCCATCCTCCTCTACCCAGTGCATTTCTGGCTTCTGCCCCAGAGAAGATGGATGGATCAATCCTGGAGGCAGTTTTCCCCAGGGTAGAAAGCTCGAGGTCCTGGTGTGGACAGGTGGAGGTTTCCCCTTCTTTTTTCCAAAAGAGACAATGTCCTGAGCCACCTTCTTTCACACAAGGGAGCCACTGGGCTCCCGCTGTGGGCAGGGGAGGAGGGGCTGGGCTGGGCCTTCTCCTGCTTCTCCTCTCCCTTATGCCCTGAGGTTAAGTGGTCTCTGTTTGGGGACTGGGAGTGAGATGTGGGCCAGGAAAGCCTTTGTGCCCTCTTTGCTTCTGGAGCCCCAGCCTGGCCCTGACAATTCCCTTCTTCTCCTCCTCCAGGTAGATTTTGCCTATAAGCGGCTGTGTGATAGGCTCCTATCCCTGCAGGGTGACAGGACACCAGACTGACTTGGTGACAAGGCTGGGTACATAAGGATATAGCTAGTTCCCTCTGTCCCAGATCTTCTCAAGCTTGGCTGTACCCCAGGCTGGGCGTGGACAGTGCTGGGGATCTCACCTTAAAAAGAGTGTTTCTCTTTGTTGGGTCCCCCACACATATCTGGGTGACGGTGTTGTAATGGCCTTTGTAGTGAGAGATGCATTGCTCATCCCTTTGGATATCAAGCTCTACCTCTCACAGTTTTATGGCCGAGGGAGTCTTCCCACCAAGGCGCTCCCAGTCAGCCAGACTGCACATCATCCCTGGCTTTGCCAGCTCTCTCCTCCTGGGCAGCCTGAGGGGGCTCATAGAGGCATTCAGGTTGGCCGTCCTCTTCAAGCTCAGGGCAGAGGAAAGGAATTCACAAAGACTCTGGGGACTGTCATGGGGTTGCCTTCTCCACAGCCCTGAGACAAGTGTAGGGGTCCTACTGGGAAGGAGGGACAGGAATGAGGTCGTGGGGGATGCACAACCTCAGGAGTAAAGTGTGCAAGAAGCATTGGAGAATGTGCCCTACCCTTAGTGACACAATGTCCTTGGAGAAATTCTTAGGTTTGTAGTCTGAAGCTTGTAGTCTGGGTGGGGGATGGCTCCTCTCACAGGGATGACCTGCTGGGTCCTTTCCTGCTCCTGGATGTTGTGGAGCCTCAGGGAGAAGTGGGTTAAGCTGCACAGAGCAGAGTGGGACGTGCAGTCACAGGAGATGCACCCCAGGAGCCATGAAGGAGGCACGAAGGCTTGGGACACGGCAGGACTAGAGTGGGGAGGAATTACAGGGGTGAGGCCCTGGGGCTGAGCATCCCCGTGTCCTCTGCTTCTTGGCATTCCATACTGAGTGGAGGCTCCTGATCAATGTCTGGGTGCTCAGTCAGATGCAGAGCTTGCCTGTGTCTAAGCAAAACTGTGAATTTCTCCCCTGTGCACTCTGGGCTTCGGAGGATAACCTCAGCCTCCTCCCGATGCCGCCTTTGACCAGCCCGTCTGTTCCACCGGCCCCTTGCACTGACCTGTCCCTTTCTCCCCAAAGCTTGCCTGTCCTTTGAAGGGTTCTTCATTGTTCCTAGGTGGTCCAGCTCTGCAGCCCCTGAGAAGGCAGTTCTCTGTGAAGTGTCGCCAGAAGGGTGGGGCCACATGCTTCTCCTCACCTTCCTCAGCAGCGAGTGGCTGCTGTCAGCACAAAGTCCTTACACACGAGGAAACTCTCACAGTTTTGTCTTTTCTCTGGAGTCTGGATCAGAAGAAGTGCCAGATTCGGACAAGAATAAGTATCAGCCTCATAGCCTCGGATGATTTTCCCTGAAAGAAGAATTCTACTCTGCTTGCTGTGCTCATGCAGTCACAGGCTCGACCAGGGAGATGGGACAAAGGAGAGCAGGGTGGGAAGGACTTGGGGTGGCAGATAGTGGGGTCTGTAGTAGCCAGAAGCAACCAAGAAGGGGGCCCTGCAGGTTCCTACGGTGGCAAACCTGGCTTGCCTAGTGACCCTCCAGACTCAAATTCTCTCTTTGACAAAGAGAAGAGCAGCCTTCGTCCTTAATTCCTGCTGTAGTCTCATATGTGGCAGACAGGAATGGTGTTTGGAACAAATGATGGAGGCCTGCTGAATCCTGCAAAATCCTTTCCCTGACGTTCTCTGAGTCCTCTCCCTGCTCTTCTTTTCCAGACCTCACTGGGCTGCTGGTCTGTAATATTCAGAACATGAGCTCAAGATGCTGGGCTGTGTTTGCTTTGCATCTGCTTGAGCCTGACAGGTCGTAGGTACCCAGTAAATGTCTTTTCTGCCCAAAGGAATGGCTCCCAGTTAGCCTCTGAGGAGGGTAGGTTGGGATAGTCCTGGTGGGGTTCTGAGCAGCAGGCAAGATGGAGCTGCTAAAGCTGCTGTGCCCATTGACTGAAAAATTACCAGAGAGACCTTGAGAGTGATCCAGCTGAACATCAGTGTTAAGGGAACTGGGATGCCGCCAGCTCTGGGATCAACTGAGTCCTTAGCTTCTTTCCTGGGTGGCATGAGAGTGACAAAGTTTGGAGAAGGGAGTGGATTTGGAGGATAGATTTTAGGTCACTGAGTTAGAAAGCTTGTGGGCCCTATTTTGATTTCAGAAGCCAGCCGCTTTCTTCAAGCTGCCCTTTCCTGGGGAATTAATTGTTTCTCATTCCCATCTTCCAGCCTCCTTCCAGAGGCCTTTGTAAAAGAACCTGCTTTCCAGATGACAAGGGTAGAGCTTGGGGAGGAACAGCACCCACTGGCCCTTGTGGGGAACAGTGTTCTGCCCTGCCATTCCTGCTGAGTTCTCATTATGCAGCAGCTTTGCTGGTGTTTGAGGGAGTTTGGACCTGGAGTTCAGAAAGTTCCTTGGATGGACCAGCACTAGGATGTGTCTGAGTGCAGCGTCTGAGCAGGGCTGAGCCAGTGCAGGATGATGCTGGGCCTCTGTTACTGGGGATAGTCACTCACCTGACTCTCCCCTGTGGGACAGAAGACACGCCACCAGGAGCGGCAGTGGCCACATGTCCCCAGGAAGGCTGCCCAGGTCACAGCTGCTGATGCTTCCTCCTTGTCATCTAACTCCAAGTGTCTCCTCAGTGTTGTGGCCTGTATCACATAAGATTCCCTCTGAATGCCTCACACTGCTGTCTGATCAAGTCCTTGGGCCTGAATGGAGCAAGAGCTTATCAGTCACCACACAAGCACTCGTACCTGTTGTCTCAGTGCTGACCATACTCACAGAAAGCAGGAACTGCTGGCTGCTCTCAGGATGGTTGGGGATGTTGATCAACCAGTAGCAGGTCCCTGAGCCCCAGCAACCTGTGATGATAGATCCAACGCTATCTTCATTTCCTTGGCTCTCTTTGGACGTCATTATTGAGGATGATCATTATGGAAGCCCCTTTCTGGATGAGACTTGGGGGCATTGAGATGAGATTCCTTGCTTCTGATAGAAAGCCAAAGCCAGCAGTGATCAGATAATGCTGGTGTAAGCCATGGTTAGAGGCATTTACAGATGGAGTGGGAGTATTGCTGAAGAGGGCTTGTTCCAGTTACTAAAGATTGAGTGGTTTAAAAGAACAAACCACACTGATTTTGCCCACAAATCTGCGTTTTGGTTAGGTTTTAGTGTGGACAGCTCCCCTTTGCACCCCCTGGAGTCAGGCGAGGCTTGAAGCCTGAAGGCCAGAATTTGAAACCTTCAGAAACTTGAAGGCTCGCTCACATGTGCCCAGTGGTTGGTGCTGGCTGTCTGCTTGGCACGTCCCTTCCTCTACATGAGGGCCTCTCAAGTAGTCTCTGTTCATGGGATTATCAAATCTTCCTCGCAACGTGATGCTTGGCTTCCCCAGATTGAGTGTCTCCCAAAGGCGAGCCAGGCAGAAGCTGTCTTCTATTTCCTAGACTTTGATGTCATAACGCATCCATTCTACCCTATTTCACTGCTTGGGGCAATCAAAAGGCATCCCTGGCCCCAGTTAAATAGGAAAGGGCATAGACCCTGCTTGTGAGCGGGAGGAGTGTTGCAGTCTTGTAAGAAGAGCCTGTGGGATGGGAGATATACAGAGGCTGTCCCAGCAAAGCATAATCTGTCACGCTGCTCTAGGTGCCTGTAGAGTTGGTCAGAGGCTCTGATCTGTCTAAGCCCAGGTCACAGCCTTTGACTGGCTGGAGTCTGCTTTCTCCAAATCCTGGGTCCTGAGAATGAAAGAGTGTTGATTCTCCCCAAAGCTATCCTCCTTACTGAATTACTGATACCTCATGAAATGGGAACAGATGCCAGGGAGGCAAAGCAGTATTCTCACACCACTGCCCAGAGAAGGACATTTCTGATATCCTGGTACCATTCTCTAAATGAGTTATGTTGATTATCTCCCCATGATAGAAACAGAGGGGTGAGTCATGGAATTGAAAATACTGTTGGTTCTAAACAGGTTGATCCCAATCCTCTTAAAAAGCGATAGAACCTTAGTTAAAGAATCAGAGCACAATCTCAGTGGTGACTGTGGCAGGAGAACCACAGTGGACCAGAGCGAGGTGTCCTAGTCGTGGCATTGTGGGGTGGAGAAGGTGCTCACGTCAGGCCTCTCTCCTATGTGGACACCCTCCTCACCTCACGTTGGCTCAGACACCCCGCACTGGGCAGCACAGCTTGGGGTGTCAGACTACCTGTGAGGTGAGGATGGCAGCCCAGTGCAGGGAGTGGATGCCGAAGTGGGGTGAGCAGGGTGTTCACACTAGGGGCTGGCCTAGTAGGTGGTATTGGAGCTCAAGTGAGGAGACAGGGGCCTCTACAGAGGGCAGGCCGTTGCAATTTGTCAGAGCAGGCTGATTAGGGTGAGGTGGGCTTTGGCAGGAAGAGGCTGCTGATGTGGAGTGTCTGAGCCTGCATGGAGCAAGGAGGGGACCCACATAGGGGACGATGGGGACGTGGGAGATTTGTTATAGAAATCTCTGTGGGGATTAATCCAATTAGTAAACATAGTAGGGCAAATGATTAGATGTCTAAAGATTAGATGGTATTGATGGTATCAGTGTTAGTTTCCTTGGTTTGATGCCTGGATTGTGGTTATAGAAGAGTGTCCTTGTTTGTAGGAATCTCACACTAAAGTATTTGGGAAGTGACAGAGCGCCCTGTCAGTAACTTTACTCTCTAATGGCTCAAGAAAACAAAAGTTCTTTGTATTGTACTTGCAGCTTCTCTGTAAGCTTGAGATTGTTTTTAAATTAGGATGAAATCCATAGCTTTCTCATATACAAACAACCATCAGTTTGAAGATATAACTGAAAAGAAAATCTGTTAGTAGCAACCAAAAAACCAGGATGCTAGGAAAAGCTTAACCCGAATTGTGAAATTTATGTTCGAGGAAAACTTTTAAATACTCCTAAAAACACAAAAATAGACCTGAGTTATAGAAAGCTAGGCTTAGTTCTCAGTTAGGACGGATCTAAATCAAAAAGGTAGAATTTCTTCCCAAAGTAATATATACATTTAATGTGATTCCTATGAAAATATAAAATCTTTTTCCTAATGTTGCACAAGTTCTAGACATTTCTAAATTTACCTGGAAAATAAGCAAGGAAGATTAGCTAGGAAAATTGTGACAAAAAGAAAAAGGACTAGTAATGGAGAGGATTAACCTTGTCAGATATTAAAAACATCTTATAAAACTTCTTTCCTGAAAACAGTGTGGCTCTGACTCATCAAAAGACAGAGACCAATCAGACAGAACAGAAAATCCAGAAACATTCCCAAGTACATATGGAAATGTAGTTTTTCATAAGGGGGCATTTCAGATCATTGGGGAAATGATGAACTTTTTAATAAATGATACTGGATCAAGTAGACAGTGATTTTCTAAGAGATGAAGTTGGAGTCACATTTCACGTAAACCACCAGAATAAACTCCAAATAGATAAGAGATTCTTAATATACAAAATAATACCATACGTACACTAGAAATAAACATGGGTAAATTTCTTTATAAACTTAGAAAGGGCAAAGCCTTTCTAGCAAAGACTCTAAATCTAAAAACATTGAAAGAAAAGATTGATAAATAAACTTCAATATATAAATAAAAATCTTCTTTAATTTGTATGTCGAAAAGCAGTGTAAGCAAATTCAAAATACAGACAGCAAACTTGGAAAAAAACTAATGCAACATATACCAAATTAAAGAGCTAATCTACCTAATATATAAAGAAATCTGAAAATTCAGAAGAAAAAGATTAAGACCTGATAGAAGAATAGGCAAAAGACAAGACAGTGCACAGTAAAATATAATTAAAACATAATGAAGTCTTAGCTCACTCAGATAACAGAAATGGAAATAAAATATGGGAAAAAGTCGAATAATGATTCTACGAAGACACTCTATTTTATCTCATAGGTGGCCAAAAATTCTAAAATTAAAGAGCACACTGCAGGGGCAAGGCTGTTTTCTTTGGATTGGTGTTGCAGGACATGTCTTTATTTTTTCTTCCATAATTTTACTCTCACCCTATCCACGTCTTTATATTTGAGTGTCTCCTCTAAACAGCACAAAATTGGTCTTGCAGTTTTAATCCAGACTAACAATCTCCACCCTTTAGTTGGAATGTTTAATCTGCTTACATTTAATGCAACCACTGATAGGGTTAGGTTGAAGAATATCACATTGCTATTTGACTTCTATTTGTGTGATAAATTTTTTGTTCCTGTGTCCCGCTTTTCCTGCCTTCTTTTGTTGTATCTTTTTGTCTTCTTTATTGTCTTTTGGTTACATCTCTATATAGTATTTTAGTGTGTTCTGTAGGATTGCAACATGGCTCTTTCACACATCACAGTCTACTCTGAATTAATGTTATACCACTTCATATAAGATAATTGCAATAAAATATTTCCATTTATCCTTCCTCCCACCCTTTGAGTTATTTTTGTCATACGATTTGCTACTATGTTCCATAAATCCTAAAACATTTTTGCCTTAATAGTCATTAATCTTTGAAAGAAATGTATATAAAGTCTTTTATATTTCATCACATTTACACTTTTATTTCTCTTTTGTCCTTCCTGCCTACTATGGGGATCATTTCCCTTCAGCCTGAGGAACTGCTTTTAGCCTTTCTTGCAGTGCAGGTCCGGTGGCGACAAATTCTCATCACTTTGTTTTCCTGAAAATGTCTTTACTTTGCCTTCATTTTTCAACAATATGTTCAGACTTCCATCATTTCTGATGAGAGCTTATTGTTACTCTTATTGTTGTTTCTCTTAAAGCAATGTATATTGCTTTTCTCTCTGTCCACTTTCAGCCTTTTGTCTTCATCTTTGTTTTCTTTTTTTTCTGAAGAAGATTGGGCCTGACTTGACATCTGTGTCCATCCTTCACCGTTTTTGGTCTGTTGGATGCCTGCCACAGCGTGGATTCATGAGTGCTGTGTAGGTCCACGCTTGGGATCCAAACCAGCAAACTCAGGGTCACCGAAGCGGAGTGCACAAACTGAACCACTGCACTGCTGGGGGGGCCCCTATCTTTGGTTTCTACCGGTTTGAATATTATGTGTTTACATGTGGATTCCTTTGCCCTCCCTGACGTTCACTAAGCTTCCTGAGTCTGTAGATGAGGAATGTTGTCTAGCAATAGGCCTATGACGAAAAGGAACCCGTTGGTGTACTTCTTTTATAGTGAAATGTGTTTGTTGGACAAAAGCAGTGTTGTGTGGGATAGCAAGACAGGAAATCAACCCTGTGAGTTCTGTAAGTCCACAAAGGGGGAACCGGCAGAAGTATGGTGGTGGGCAGGAAGACAGAGCCATCCCAAGACACGTTCCCAAAAGAAATTAGCAAGATCTCACATTCCTTTGGGCCTCTCTCCCCCAGGAGCTGGCCTGGCAGTTCTCTTCCTGCCATCCTGGGAGCCGGCTCTTCTTGTGGGTCTGGAGGAATGGAGGGTAGATGGGAGTGGGTTTGGGTGAGTAGAGACATTTCCTTGAGGTCATTCCAGAGACATTTTTTTTTATTTTTATACTTAAATTTTCATTACACAGTTTTTTGAGGAATAAAATGATCATTTCCTCAAAGACAGGGGTGGGGCAGAGGACACTTCCACAGACAAAGGAGATTTGAAGGAATCAGCATAATTAGGGTGCTCACCCACCCCCATCCAAATGTGCCCCTGAGCAGACTTCAGCTCATCAAGCGAGGTGCTGGAATCCTTGTCACAGAATGGCTGCACAGCAGCCCAGAGGTTTTCTCTCCAGGGAGGTGTGTGAGCAGAAGCTCAGCTCTTGTTCAGGGATGCCAGGAAGTCATCACGGGGGGGTGGTTAGACAACATGTCAGGGCTCTTGCTGGCCTGGCTGTCAGGGCGCCTGGGCTCAGTCCAGGCTCTGTTCTAACTCTGTGGTCACTTCAGTGGGACACTGCTCCCTCCTGGGACTGTGTCTATCCCTCATCTCTCACAGGAGGAAGACCTGAAGCAGGGTCCTCAAACTTGTATCCAAACCACAGAACCATTTCCTCAAAGTACATGTTACAGTGAAACTAAACATGCATGTGGCAGGGCAATCTTTCAGATATTGTTTTTGTTTTGCTTTAGACATTTTCCTTTTTGTCTTTTTCCATAAAGGTGCCAGGTTCGTAGTATGTCTTAGATGCAGGGATATTTTTTCAGCTCCAGATCAGAAGCTGCGTGTCCTCACTGCTCAGCCCTTGTGAAAGTGCCCGCAGTCATGAAGAGATCGTGTTGTTGCCTGGTTTGTGCACAACAAGGAGGGAAGGGCAGTGCCTATGTGGGTTACATGATCCCAGAGTACGTACCCCTTGTGGTGAGAGGGTAGTGCTGTGTGTGTTTGGAGCAGGAGCTCCGAGCTGGAACGTATGCTCAGCTCCCAGGTCATGCCCCATATGAGCAGCAAGCCCTTGGAGAGATGGCTGCTGGGAGTGTTTCCTGAGCTGAGCCCAACACAGGGAGATCCTCATTCAGCAAAGGATCCCATACTCTATATGTGAGTTCCAAACCAAAAACCTCCTCAAGTCAAAAAATCTGGGTGGTCTGGAAACTGTGGATGCAGCAGTAACCACGGTGGCCCTAAGAAGAGAGGCCTTTCTCCAGTTTTCCAGACCATATGAATCTCCCTGATTCTGGTTTGATTCTGCACAGGCAGGAGGTACAGTAACCACAGGGATCAGGTTTCCCGCCAGTCCAGTTGGATGGGTGTTTAGAGTCTGACTCTAGTTGCCTTCCAGCAACTACGTAATACAGTTTTTCCTACCATCTTAATCTGTGCAATGACACTCCTACCTGCTACTTATATGCAAATGAAGTAAGGCTGCCTCGCTGCCCTTCTCCCTCCCTTTGGGCTGCCCTCTCCTCTAGGTGGTGAAGTTGATGCTCCAGTGGACAGAGTGTGGTGACTTCACCCCTAGAAACTAAATGACTGATGTCATTTCCAAATCCCACACCCTGCTGTTCTAGAGTCACACGTGCTCACACTCACACGGACTGTGACCAGCAATAGAAACAGAACACAAGTGCTTTGTTCCTGTGGATTTCCCACGGCGATCTAGGCCATGTGGGCTCACATGAGGAGGGAGAGAGAGGTACATGATTTGGGTGAAACTCTCATTGTCAGTGTCTCTCGGGTTCAGATGACAGAGTCTGTATTAGGTCCATTGTGGATCCCCAGTGCTGGGCACTTAGGAGCTCCATCAGGGTGTGTTTGTTTATTGATGGAAAAATGGTGCTTTCCCGTCCTACTGCAGAGAGGGTAGGGCTAACTGAAAAGTCTGAGACAGACTAGGTGGCCAGTGAGGAATCTTAGCCTAGAGGCCAGCAGTGAGTAAGAGGGACAGGCTGAAAGGGACTCTGGCTATCAAGTGCCCAGGTGGCCAATGCATCCTGAGCACTTCGGGGAACACTGGGCTGGATGTGATGGGTTGAGCTGACCGTGCCAGGTGAGAGATGGGGCAGGGGCTCTGGAGAGACAGCCTGCCTGCTGTGTCCTCCATGGACCCTGCCTGTTGCCAGCACAAGCCTGGCCCTTGTGTCACTCTCTGCCAGGGCATGAGCTGGGCTGCCATCTCAGGGGAGAGGCCCTGCCGGAACCACATGGAGCTCTGGGTCTCCTAGGCAGGATGGCTAGAAGGAAGGGGCCAGCTCAGATCAGGGTTTCTGGAGGGGACAGGAGTTGGTGGACTCTGAGAACTCTCAGTGGAAAGCAGGGAGGGAGAAGAAGGGGCAGCCAGGAGACTGGAGGCCAAGCTGGGCCCCAAGGTCACAGGAGGGCAGGGAGGAAACTCAGGCTGGGTGAGAACGAGGAGCTTCTCCAGAGACCCACCCCCACTCCACATCTGCTCTCTGGCTGTGGGAGAGAAATCTCCTCTCAGGCAGCCCCTCCCCTTCCCAGTGTGGGGGCTATGCCGTTGAGCTGCAGCCTCAAGCTTGCCTGTTTGGTGTTCAGGACCCATGGTGTCATCCCCCTTCCTCTCTGCCATATAACACAGGGAAGGAGGCAAGAAGTTCACCCTGAGCCCCAGGGCCAGAGAGGTTCATGTTTTCTCCTGATGGTGCTCAGCTGCAGCCCTGGCAGAAGGGCAGGCCCAGAGAAATGTGTGGGTCAGAAGAGGTGGGTAACAGCTTTGCATGAGGTTTGGGAGAGGTGGTGTACGGAGGGGGAAGAGGAGGA
This sequence comes from Equus asinus, assembly GCF_041296235.1. NCBI lineage: Eukaryota > Metazoa > Chordata > Mammalia > Perissodactyla > Equidae > Equus > Equus asinus. The sequence goes on from NC_091791.1 coordinate 170,249,291, forward strand.
ATCAGAAAACAGCAAATTTGTGCCATTGGCCTTCTAAGGACAGAGGAGGTGCCTGTGAATGAGGGTCAGTGAATTAACAAGAAACCAGCCCTTCCCGCTCAGCTAAGAGACATTTATTTAGTTGCTGGGGTGTTTCTGGATCAGCTCCAGAGCTGGTGGGCTGGTTCCCACAGTTAGAGCCTTTTCATGGTTTTCTTTATCCAGGGCAGGAAACTCGAGACTTTGGTGAAGGCCTGTGGAGGACTCCCGTTATCCAGTCCATAGGAGACAATGCCCTGGAGCCCATTCTCACAGATGAGAGGGCCCCCAGAGTCACCCTGTGGACATAGAGTGGGGAGGACTGAGGCCGTGCTCCCCCTGGTGCTGCCCACCTGCATCGTAAGTGCCCTCTCAGTGAAGGCCACCTGGCCAGGCCCCTGTGGGCCCCTCAGCTGCCCAGTCCTGACCCTGGACATTGTCATGGCTTCATTTCACTCAGGGGGCAGCTCCCTCTTCTCCTCTAGCTCCCACATCCTCTCCCGTGAGGGTGCTGTGGGACTGTGCTTTGGTCTAATGTTTAAGGACAGGAAAGCAGGCAGGTGAGGATGACACTCAGCATGGAGGGTGAGCCATTTAACTAAGATGGGAGCCAGCTCTGAGGAGCCACCTGGTTTGACTGCTGCACACCCAGGGAGCAGTTTTCTAACACCTGTGCCCGGCGTGGGGCAGAGTGTTGCAAATTCATCTTCTGAACAGAGCACCATGTTTGGATGCTTCTCAGGCCCCTGGTAGGCTCCCAGAAGGCCTGTGACTCCCCACTCTGGCTGCTCCCCCCTTCTCTTCTTCGGAGAAAGATCAGAGTCTGGGGAGTGAAGGAGTCCCCACTGCCTGGATCTGTAGGACCCAAAACACCCATCTCCCCACAGCCAAGCTAGGCAGACACCCAGTCTCACCTGAAAGGAAGACTTCTTAACTTTCGGATCCCCTACACACAGCTGAGTGGTACTGTTGAAATAATTGCGGAAGTAGGATTCGCACACCTCATCCTGCTGCACAGTCAGTTCCACCTCCTGCAGTGTGTCTGGGAACCTGCCCTTCGGGGCAAGTTGCCCCCAGCCGGCCACACTGCACACCTCTGCGGGCCTCACCTGGGTCTTGCCCCTGGGCAGGCTGAGGGGCCGCACAGCTGCATTCAGCTTGGCCCTTCTCTCCAGCTGATGAGAAGAGGCAAGAAAGTCCAGCTCAGCCACCAGCCTCCTGGGCCTGGACAGTGCTATGGGGCTGCACTGACTTACCTCTCCCCTGAGCCACTGGGACTAGTCACGTGGCCGGGATGGGAAGAAGGGAAGGGACAGGTCCCAGTGGGAGGGGAAGAAATCTGGACCCAGGACAGCAAGAGCAGCAGGGAGGTTCCCTACCTTTAGTAACATGATGTCGTTGGAGAAGCTCTTAGGATTATAGTCTGGGTGGTGTATGGCTTGTCTTACAGTGATGACTTGCTGGGTCTTCTCCTGCTTCCGGATGTTGTGGGCCCCAAGGGTGACATTCATTAATCTGCATAGAAAGTAGAGTGAGGTGATGGGGTGCATGGAATCAAAAGAGATCGAACCCTGGAGCCATGAAGGGAGGGTGACATGGGGCAGGGCAGGGCTGCAGCTAGGGGAAATAGACATAAGTGGAGGACTGGGAACTGAGTGATTGTCCCCTGAGCTTCTCAATGACGTTGAGGGTAGGTCACCTGGATGCTTTCTCTAGCCCTCAAGTCATATTGTGAAAATACTCTGAGTTTAAATTTTGACACTAATGCATGCTTTCATCCTCCCCAGCTGCTTCATTTGGCCAGTGTGTTCTCTCTGCTCAACTCAGCCACTTGCTCTCACCTCTGACCCTCTGACCCCAAAGCTTGCCTGTCCTATTCTCACTTTCCATCACCCAGTCATGCTCTCAGATGGCTCCTCTCATGAGCTCTCATGGCCTTGAGTTACCAGGAACCATGGGAGCTCCATTGGGCTGCAGCCCTTGGGTAGAGGACAGGTGTCCCTGTAGCAGTCTTAGGAGGTGTCAGTTACCTGCGGCCCCTCACCTTCCCCAGCAGTGAGCTGCCGTCAGAACAATGTCCTGTCGCACGAGGACACCACCACAACTGTGCAGTATCTCTTCAAACAGAAATTGAACCAATGCCACGTAGGGTCGAGAGTGGGGCCAGGTCTCATGTCCCCCGATGATCTCCCCTGAAGGAAAAGTCTTGTTTACTTGTGCGCTCCCAGTGAGTCCACCAGGCATGCGTCAGCTTGACGGCTCAGGACTGCTGGGCATCTGGGAGCCCGAGATGGCCTGGAGTTGAGAGGGGCTTGGGGGTGGGGCTTTCCCTCTAGGAAAAGGAGGAGAGCAGGCTTGGCCTGTGAATCTGTCCTCCACAGATAATTGGAGGTGAACATATGCGTCTTAGGGACAGTGAGGTCTAGAGACTCCTGAGAATTCCTCTCTTGACTTTGCTTTGTTTTAAGAGCCTTTCTAAGGCCCTGTTGCCCTGTGATGTCTAGGATGATGCTGCTTTCCAGTGGCCAGGACTTAAGTTTAGGGACCTAGATGTTGTCATAGCCTGTTTCCCATGGCCCGACACATAGTGGGTGCCCAAAAGCTGTTTGTTGGCTGCATGAAGGAATGGCCCCCGATGGGCCTGAAGGAGAGTTTGTAGGGCCAGTGCTTGTGGGATTCTGGAAAGCAGAGAAGTTCAGGTCTGCAAACAGTGGCTCCATCCTGGAAAGAAGGGAGCTGCTAAAGGCCTGGGAAGAAAAGCAGAGCTGGAGAAGGGACTGAGGGGCCTTGGGACTGAGCAAGGCATCAGCAGTCCTCTGGGGACAGTGGTCCCACCAACTCCGGGGTCTGCCGAGCTCCAGACTTCTCTCCTAAGCAGACGCTGAGGGGAGCATCTGTGTCATCCCAGACCTGGAAGCCAGGCCCACTCTGCCCTGTGCAGGGGAATTGATTATTTTCTCTTTTCCAGTTTCCCTCCCTTTGCCATGCACTTCCAGTTAAGTTCCACTTTGCAGATGGCAAACGTAGGGCCTAGGGTGGGAATAGCCCCCACTGGCTCTTCTTGAGAACTGCCTTCTGCCCTGACATTCTTGTTGGTAGCTTATCCAGCGTCATACATGGGATTCTGAGGTGGGACGGGAGCTGGGATAGAGAATGTTGCTGGTGGATGGACGGATCAGGGATGTGCAGAAGGGGCAGGAGATCTGTGCCCACTGTGTTTGGGGGGAGGGGTTGGGCATCTGAGGGCGGGGATGGTCACTCACCTGCCTCTGCCCCAGGGGACACTAAAATGGCCAGCAGGAGCAGGAGAGGCTGCATCTTTCCGGGAAGGTTGCCCAGGTCAGGGAGGCTGGTGCTTCCTCCTTGCTCTCTTTTAGCCCCGAGGAGAGGAAGGAGGTACAGATGGGATCAGTGCCCTCAAGGCCCCCTGTGGTTGTGTGGTGCTTCATCAGAGACGGCTTTCTATGAAAGCTTCCCTGCCCCCACTCCTTCTGCCTGATGACATCCTCTGGGTGGTGGTGTGAGAATCATGCAGTGACCACATGAGAACCCACAGTGGATGACTCAGGGTGGACCACTTGTTCCAGCCTAGAGCAGGAACCCAAGGGTACAAAGTGGAGACTGTGTGCTGTGGTATCGGCCAGTAGAGGTATTGGAGCCCCGGAAACCTGAGTCCCCAGTGAAGGAACCACCAATACCTTATTTCCATGTTGCTAAGTCCATCAGGATGATTTCTTCAGCAGATGTGTGTTTGGTCCCTTCTCTGTGCCATGACCAAACATAGTGGAGATGTGTCTCCTTCCCTTAGAGAGCTGTCTGTCTTGTGGAGGAGACAGAAACATCAGTCATCAGAGCACAGCATGGGAAGAGCCGTAGTAGAGGGATGCACAAGATGAGAAGAAAGCACGGCCACCATCTACCAAATCCATGTAGCAACCCATTCATCATCACAGCTTCCTTCCTATGGGATTTTTAGCGTCTCTTTTTAAGTTACAAATGTTCAGAGTGATAGAGTCCATCTCTCTTGTCCATGTTTTTAATACAAGTCCTGCACTTGACCTTTATTGGCCTAAATTAACAAATCATTATTACCCTAGGAATTGAACTCACTAATTGACTTCAGCCTAGGTCAATTTCCTTTGGGTAGGCTGGAGTCAGTCCCACCCAAACTAGATGAACTAAGATTGGAAAAGGGCTGATTCCCCAAAGGAAGTTCAGGTGACTAAATTTTGGATTTATATAACCTGGCATATAATAGACTCACATTTGCTCAACAAACTCTGCCAATGTTCTCTCTATGATGGAAATGAAGGACTGTTGTTTCTAAACACCCCAAGCCCAATCCTGTTCGGAGAACAACCAAGCATATCTGAGAGATTAGGGCCTGGTGATTTAAGTTTCTCTCTTTATATTTTCTGTACTTTAAATTTTTCTACGAGGAATATTGTGTATCATAATACATAATTCCAATGTAAATATTCTCCAAATCAAACCAAGTACACTTATCAAACCTCTACCTTTTTGCACCTAGCTTATCCAGTAGTAGATATTTTAAAAAAACCACTTTTCTGATTATAGTGGTGATAAATGTTCGTTAAGAAAATTTGGAAAGAGAAAGGAAAAATGCCACTCATTTTCCTCTCTCCCACAGAGAGCCTGTTACCATGAGCAGTGCATTTGAAATGCTTGGGATCGTATTATATATACAGTACAGTTTTCTTTTGTCCTCATTTAACTCTACAATTTAAGCATCTTCCTCATGCTCTTAAAAATCTGATAGCCAATATCACTATAGTATTTCTTTCCCAGATACTAAAGAATTCAACATGCAACTATTTCCTAACATTGTTGGAAAATTTTAAAAATAATTTAAGCGAAGAGGAAACCATTAACGTTACCTGATTTGCCATCACTCATTGATAATCATCTTTAATGTCTTGAAGTAAGATGTAACATATTTTTCTCTCATGTATATCCGTATTTTTTAAAATTCAAAGGGAGTTATACTAAACATAAATCTATGACCCTTTATTGAAAATGGAAGTGAAATTCACATAACATGCAGTTAACTATTTGAAAGTACAACTCAGTAGCATTTAGTGCATTCAAAATATTGTGCAACTACCACCTCTCCCTACTTTTGAAACTTTTTCATCACCCAGAAGAACAACCAACCATACCTGGTAAGCTGTAGGTCCACAACACAGTGAGTACCAAATCACTTTCCCTCCTCCCTCTCCAAACCCTGGCCCTGCCCCCTGACAGCCTATAATCTTCTTTCTGTCTCTATGGATTTACATATTCTGGATACTTCACATAAAAGGAATCAAGCGGTATTTGACTTGTTGTATCTGGCTTCTTTCACTTATTGTAATGATTTTGAGGTCCATCCAAGCTGTGTCATATATGAATATTCATTCTTTTTAAAGGTAAACAATATTACTTTGTATACATAGACTACAATTTACCCATTCATTTGTGGGTAGACATTTGGGTTTTTCCCACCTTTTGGTTATTGTGACTAATGCTGCTATAAATATTTGTGTTGACGTTTCTGTGTGGATCATATGTTTTCATTTCTCTTGGATACACACCTAGGAGTGGCACTTCTAGGTCATATGGTAATCCTATGTTTACATTTTTGAGGAACCACCAAACTTTTTAGCTCAGTGGTTGCACCATTTTACATTCCCACCAGCAATGTACAAGGCTTCCCATTTGTCCACATCTTTGCCAAAATTTGTGATTTTTCTTACTTTCTTTTTGATTATAGCCATTCAGGTTGTTATGAAGTGATATCTCACTGTGGTTTTGATTTACATTTCCTTAATAATTAATGATGTTTGTATCTTTTCCTCTGTTTGCTGGTCATTTGTATATCTTGGGAAAATGTTGGTTTAAGACTTTGCCCATTTCTTAATTGTTTGTCTTTTTGTTGTTGAGTTGTAAGAATTCTTTCTATATTGTGGATACTAAACCTTTATCAGAAACCTGATTTATAAACATCTTCTCCCATTCTGTAGATTGTCTTTTCACTTTCTTGATACTATGTTTAGTACACAAAATTTTTTAATTTTTATGAAATCCAACTGATCTATTTTACCTTTGCTGCTTGTGCTTTTGGTGTCAAATCTAACAATCCAGTACCAAATCAGAGGTCATGAAGATTTACTCTAAGTTTTTTTCCAAGAATTTTATGGTTTAAGCCCTTGTATTTAGGCTGTTGATCCATTTTGAATTAATTATTGTGTATGGAGTTAGGTAGGGATCGAACTACATTCTTTTCATGTAGTTATCAGGTTGTACCAGCACCATTTATTGAAGATATTATTCTTTCCCTACTGAATGGTCTTGGCATCCTTGTCAAAAATCAATTGGTCAAAGATTTTCAGGTTTATTTCTGGGTTCTCAATTGTATTTCATTGGTCTCTATGTGTATTCTTATGCAGTACCACACTGTTTTCAATTGCTGTAGCTTTGTAGTAAGTTTCTTTTATTTTGAGGAAGGTTAGCCCTGAGCTAACAACACCTGCTGCCAATCCTCCTCCTTTTTGCTGAGGAAGACTGGCCCTGAACTAACATCTGTGCCCATCTTCCTCTACTTTATACATGGGATGCCTACCACATCATGGCTTGACAAGCAGTGTGTAGGTCCACACCTGGGATCTGAACCAGTGAACCCCAGGCCACCGAAGCAGAATGTGAGAACTTAATCACTCTACCACCTGGCCAGCCCCAGCTTTGTAGTAAGTTTTGCAACCAAGAAGTATGAGTCCTCCAACTTTGTTTTTCTTCTTCAATGTTCTTTGGGCTATTTGGAGCTCCATGCAATTCAACATAAATTTTAGAATTGGCTTTTCCAGTTCAGCAAAAATGGCCTTCGGAATTTTGATAGAGATGGCATTGACTCTGTAGATGGCTTTGAAGAGTATTCCCATCTTAACATTCTATGTCTTCCAGTCCATGAACATGGGATGTCTTTCTATTTAATTAGTCCTTTAATTTTTTCCAGCAATGTTTTGTAGTTTTCAACATACGATTTGTTCACCTCCTTGGTTAAATTTATTCCTAAGTATTTTGTTCTTTTAGATGCTATTGTAAATGGAATTGTTTTCTTAGTTTCCTTTTTGTATTGTTCATTGCTGGTATATAGAAACACAAGTGATCTTCTACCCTGCACAATTTTTAATATATTTATTAACTCCTATTCAGTTCCACTCACTTTTATGTAGTTAATGTCACATATTACATCTTTATACATGTGTGCCCATAAGTTTTACAATTATTGCTTGATGCATTCATTATTTGATAAGTATTTATTATTATGCATTTATGTATTTTAAATCATATAGGAAACAAAAGGAAGAGCTAAAAACCCAGAATAGACTAATGCTAGCTTTTATATTTATCTTTGTAGTTCTTTTTACCATTTGGACTCAAGTTGCCATCTAATGCCCTTGTATCAGCCTGAAGGACTCCCTTTAGTATTTCTTGTAGGGCAGGTCTACTAATGATGAACTCCCTTAGCTATTGTTTATCTGGGGACACCTATATTTCTACATTTTTTTTGCAGGGAAATTTCACCAGATATAGAATTCTTGGGTGACAGGATTTTTTTCCTTTCATTACTTTAAATATATCATCCCACTGCCTCCTGGCCTCCAAGATTTCTGACGAGAAATGGGCTGTTAATCTTATTGTGAATCATCTGTCCATGATAAGTCACTTCTTGCTGCTTTCTAGATTTTCTCTTTGTCTTTGGCATTTGACATTTGATTATAGTGTATCTCAGTGTGGATCTCTGAGTTTATCCTCCTTGAAATTTGTTCAGCTTCTTGGATTTGCATATTCCTATGTTTCATCAGATTTAGGAAGTTTGAGGCCATTATTTCTTCAAATGTTGTTTTTCTGATCCTTTCTTTTTTCTCCTTCTGGGACTCCCATAATGCATCTGTTACTATTCTGGATAGTTTCCCATGGGTCCCTTAGGCTTGGTTCATTTTCTTCATTCTTTTTTTTCTCTGCTCCTCAGACTGCATTCTTTCTTTTGCCCTGAAGGTTCATTGATTCTTTCTTCTACCTGGTCAATCTATTGTTGAATCTCTCTAGTGGAATTTTCATTACAGCTATTGTGCCTTTTAGCTTCAAAACTATAATTTCTATATATCTGTGGATATTATCCACTTTTTCATACATTGTTCTTGATTCTCTTTAGTTCCTTTCATAGTTTCCTTTAGTTCTTTGAATATTTTAAAGAGAGTCAATTTACATTTTGTCTTATATAAACAATGTCTGGGCTTCTTCAAATTATTTTCTGTCAATTTATTTTTATCCCCCTGTGAATGGATCATACTTTCTTGTTTCTTTGTATTTGCAATTTTACAGTGAAAACTGGGAATTGTGCATGTTGTAATGTGGTCACTCTGGGAATAACACTGTCCCCTTCCCCAGGGATTGGCCATGTTACTTGTAGAGTGGTACAGTCATCCATATGTTTAGGGACTTTTTCAAGCTTTTTTGCAAGGACTATGTTCCTTGTTTGTGTGGTCACTGGAGTCTCTGTTACCTTATCTCTATCTAGTTGTGTCTGAGAAGATTGGTTCCATCTCTGTCAAGACAAGAAGCAGAGAAATATTTCAGAATACAGTTCATGGCTTTAGGTGGTGTTTGAAATCTAAAGGAACAAGTCAGTCCCTTGATAAGACAAGGCATGACAAGGTCAACAGAGCACAACACTATGGAAACTTTATTTGCTCTGTGTTTGTGGGCTTGTTGCTCATTCTGCTGACTTGAAGCTAGAAAACGCCAGGGCTTTATGTCCATTCCAGCCCAAGATGACCAAGAGGATTTGCTAGAGATCCTATAATTTCACTAATTACTCCCTTGCTTTAGTATATTTGGAAAGCACCAGCTCCTCACACAGGAAGGAGAGTTTAGGGGAGGACATGAAACCCCTGAGTCTCAGGCCCTGCCCTTTCCCATCTTCCTCATTCCTGGTCCACACCCTATTTGGGTTGGTTCTTCAAGAGTCAGGCTAGGGCCCTGAACATAGCCACCTTGACAGGATAGACTAATTAGACTGAGAATGGAGGGGGTGGGGAATTCAAGAAAAATTTTCTTTTAACCTCAATGGCTAGCCAAATGGCCAAGGTCAAGGAGGAACATCGTCCCAAATCCAGAATTAAGTAACATAAATTTAAGGAAGTGGAAAGCTTACTAAAGTAGCAAACATGTGGAAAAGAGTATAATATAGGTGCCTTCCTAGAAAGAATCCTACCTGGAAAAAGCCTCTGTGGAGAAACTAAATTTCTTCTCAGATTTGGCCAAATAGAGACTAAAAGATGGTGGAAAGCATTCGTGACTTGTAATTTTAAGAAGCTGTGTTGAAGTGAAAGTTGATAATAAAAATATATCTAGCAAAGAAGATATGATTCTTCAGTTTGTTGAACAAATGAGACAATAATATCCAATGTCATCAGGGCAGCTAATATTTATTGATCACCAACCACAGATCCTCACCCCACCATCTGAGTTCCTACTGAAACTTCTTCCATTTCACAAATGAGAAAGCTAAGACCCTGAGGAGGTAGGGGCTTGTTCCACATGACTCAGTTCATGAGAACAGAGGGGAACTTGGGATGAGAATGCAGGGATCTGATTCCAAAGTCTGTGATCTTCTCCACACCACTGCAAGCTTAACCATATCATACAGTGTTCAAGGAATCAGGGGGAAATTTAAGGAGGTTCTGAGGAGTAAAATTTCTGTGTATATCTTTACTATGTGGCTCTAGTTCTCTTAGAAAAGAAAGGTTCCTCAGTGTCCACCATACTGTGATGGAAATTCCATCATATTGTGATGGAAAAGGTCCTTGGGATTACACAGTCCCTTTGCTTTTAGTCTTCATTCTCCTGACTTTCTTCCCTGACATGTAGGATAATGTCATGCTTGGCTCATGAGGGGCAATCTCCTTGGGCCTTAGCCTCTTACCAAATCACATGTAGTACTTATTGGATGTGGACAGGGCCATTCCTCGCAGCAATGACAATTGCACAATGACATGACATTCCTGTACTCATACATGGCATTTGAGTCTGCTGCTATAAACCACTGTCCCTGAGTCTGATCATTCTCTTAAGTTCTGCCTGAAATCTGAAGCTACAAGCCTAAAGGGCCCTAGCTGATTTCTTTTGACCATGAGACTCAGCCATGCTGTTGAGAAGAGATTTCTGCTTCAGGTAGGAGTTGTCTCTCCATTCCTATTAGGAAGCTGGGATGATAGTCAGAATTTCTGGCTGTTTACATTGCATCAAAAACAGTTTTCAGGGAAAGACGTGTCAGTGAAGGAGAACATAGGTTATGAGTGGGAGTGGGCAAGATTGGCCTTCCTTTTTGCCTCTGTAGTGGTAAGGATAAGGGAGACAGGGCAGGATTGGGGAGAGAAAAATGTCTATAAGACAGATATAAATTTATGAGATTTCCAGAGTTTTGGTAACCACTAGAACTAGAACTAGAACTAGCCAGCCCTTCAAAGCCTGCACATGAGAATTCAGGCATTGCAAAAACCTGCTGGGCCACTGAGAGCATTTTACCAATGGAACTGCGGCAGGATAATTTACTGAGATACCAATGACTATTATTCTCTCTGTCCTCTCTCTGGCTTAATTTGCCAGAACCTCCAGTATATGCATGCCAAACTCTAAACATTTTTAATGTTGCCTTGTCTCGGGTTCCTAAGCCTGGAAAATGGAGGATGGATCTGTTACTGGACCACACTTAATTCATGATGGCATTGAACTCCACCACTGAGGTTTTTAGGAGTCAGCTTTCTGGCCCCCCTGCGCATCAAATCCTAAGACTTTGGCTGAGCAGCTATGAGCATCTTAAATACCTACACATAAATACCTAGTCATGAGTGACACTCGATAACTCCTGAGGAGATAATGGGGACCAGAATGAGTGTGCTTAGGATTGGCTTGTGTCTTTGGCTGGGCCCTTGCCTCCCAGAAATCTCATCTTTCCTGAAATCTCACGAGGGCAGGGAAGTTAGACTTTGTTCTGGACCCCGTAGAGGATATAACAGATAATAGGAGGAAAGCCTTGTTCCAAGAGGGTTCCCACTCTTTGCTCTGCTGGGTGTCCCAATAGAGAGGGTCCCCAGTGGTACACCAACTCCCAGCTGATGCGTGCAGGAAAAAGATGGGCAGTGGAGGGGTGTGCATCATGCTATCTTCAAAAGGGCTGTTATTTGGTAGCTGCTTTTTAACATACATACAATTTGGGGGAAATCAGGGAAGAGAGAGAAGGCCAAGGGCATTACTATGAATCCACACCTCACTATGTTCCCAGGCATAGCTGATTCATATATGTGATCTCACTGAATTCTCCACTTTTGGCATGGGCATTCTCAGGAATCACATTGTAAAATGAAAGAGACCCAGATGTGCTTAAGGTCACATGGTTACAGAAAGTGTGTACACACACAGGACGCGTGCCTGCCCAGCTGCAAACTCTCTTTTGTATCACTCTAAGAGGTGGTGGAAGCCACAGCGGGCAGAGTTTAGCTCTGCAAAGGAGAGTGTTCTGACAATCAGAGTTCTCTTAGAATGGCTGCTCAGGTGGCCCAGGAGCTTTCTCTCCACGGAATTGTTGGGAGAGAGGCTGGCAAACAGATTCCTCAGGGGCCAGAGAGGTTATCTTGGGTGTAGACATAAGATCACTTAAGACTTCGCAGCTCTGAGCCTTTATCTCTCAGTTGGGAGTGACCTGTCCTGGAGCTTAGGAGCCCTGAGCTCCTGCTCTGTTATATCAATTTCTGGCCTCATTGTCCTCCTCTAACAAAAGAGCATCGGGCTACAGCAGAGGCTTTGTAAGCATTGTTAGCCATAGATATCTCTCCTCAAACGGGTTATGTGTGTGCCATGTAGCTTTTCGAAATCATATATCCATACATATGCCTGTATCTATACATATGTATATAGACACACGTATGCATATTTCATATATGATACACACTCAAATATATGTCTGTGTGTGTGCATATATATTTGTGTGTGCTTGTGTGTTTAATTGTGTATTTTTGTTTGTTTTGTTCCCTTCCTTGTCTCTTTCTGAGCATGATCTTGGAACATCTTTGCTTCAGGAGGATTTTCGGCCCTCAAACAAAAGCTCTGTGAAGTCAGCTGTTTCTCACCATGTCACGAAAGTGGGCAAGATCATTAAGATATTCTGCTACAGAGGTCTTTGTGGCAATAAGATGTGAGAAGGCACGCCTGCCAGGGTGACGAGAACCCAGAGGGAGATCTTTACCACATGTGAAAATAAGTCTGGTGTGTGTGTGTTTTGGTCGGGGGACGTTCATCTACCGCGGTGACTGGACTGAACTCGACAGCCAGATAAGCATCAAGATAAGGCACCCAGATAAGCATCAACATCTGGGAGGGGATGGCTGCCCTTTCATGCCCAGCTACCCGGAGCAGGCTCATGGGACCCAGTGTCAACACAGAGGCTCTTATCACACACGTGGCCACCTAGTTAAGAGCTGGCCAATTTTGAGGGTCACTGTGACCTTGAATGCTAAGCATGGAGCAGTAACCATAGTGGCCTGTGGGTTGGAGGCTGTTCCCCATTTTTCTGGCACCATGTGTGCCTCCCTGATCTGGTGTGATTTAAGGAAGATGAGGAACTGGGGTATGTCTCCCATGTCAGAGTTTGTACTGAACTTTTTACCCTAGATGTAAACCATAAAGAAATGGCTGCCCTGGTTGTGTTTTTCCTCCTTGTATCTCTCCTTCATCCAGAGGTGGGGCTCCACTGAACACAGAACTAGAAACTTCATTTCCAATCCCAAACACTGCTGTTCTAGAGACAAATGTGACAGTTCACGTGAAAACTGGAAGTGGTAAGACACGTGAATTTTGTTATTCCCTGACAAGATGATTTTCACGTGTTTGGATTTTCCCCGCAGATTCAGGACAATCTGACCAGCCTGGACGAGGAAGGAGACTTGGAAAATTCTGATGAAAGTCCTTTGGGCTGTAAGTTTCATGAGGCTATGAGTGGTGTCTGGCACGTCCACTTCTGAGCCTCCTCTGTCTGGCACATAGTGGGTGCTCGATATTCCCTTGTTTGTTGATTGATGGCAATAGTAGTGCTGTTCAGCCCCTCTGCAAAGACTCCCTCCCTTATTCGACTGGCAGCTATAGCCCAAGTGGGCAGAAAAGTCCTAGGGCAGAAGCCAGGTTACCACGGGTGACCAAGAGACAGGCTGAAAGGGGCTGAGGCTGTGGGTGAATGGTCTATGAGTCAACTCAAGCCCATAGGGGCCGAGGGGCTGGATGTGAAGAGCTCAGTCAGGAAGAGGTGTGGAAAAGCATCAAGCTGGGTCATAACCCTCAAGGGTGTGTGAGGAGGTGGTGGGAGGTGGGAGAGAGGAGGACGCAGAAAATAGCGGAGAAACGCAAGCAGAGGCTAGCCTGCGCACAGCTGGTACACATTGACTTTGTTCAATAAATAAAAGAGAAATCAGTCATGTCCATCTAGTTATTAAGGCCATGGCAGCCTCCATGCAGGGAGATCTGCATTCTTCCCCAAGAAAATGGTCAAAGAGGGGGCTCTCATTGATCTCTTTCTCCAGGACAGGAAGCTCAGGATCTCGGTGAAGAACTGGAGGGGTTCTGTTTTTCATCCAAAGGAGGCAAGGCCCTGGGTGGCATTGTTACACAGGAGGGGCCCCCGGAGCCTCCTTCAGGCAGAGGAAGGGAGGACTGAGCTGGCCTCCATGTGGTCCTGCTCTACCCATCTTCCTGGCATGGGTGGTCTCTGTTTGGGTGCTGCGTGGGAGATCAGAGGCAGTCCTGGGGGCCGGCCCGGGCCTCGAGTGTTCTCCCAGCTTGACCCTGGTCTATGCCCTGCCCACTGAGCTTCTGTGAGGCTGTACCTCTGGAGCTGCTGCCTGGCTTTGGGTGGCCATGCTCTCACACAGGTGCGAGCCTGAACTCGGCTCTCTGGGGCTAATCACCAGCTTAGGGCTGCAGAGCCTTGGAGGAATGGCCACCATTTTCTTCACACAAAGGCGTACTTTAATACCCAGCAGCCACATGAGTGGCACTCCTGAGGGGGTGCCTGTCTGTACTTACTCCTGTCAGAGTGGGCGGCTTTTTCTGAGGCAGCTACCCCAGGGGACATGATTTCCAAATGCAAACTTCCAGATGAGGCACATTAGTTTCCTATGGCCACCAAAACAAATTCTCACCAACTTGGTGGCTTAAAACTGTGGAAATTTATTCTCTCATAGTTCTGGAGGCCAGAAATCCAACATCAGTTTCTCAGGGAATCTGTTTCTTTCTTCTTCCAGCTTCAGGAAGTGCGTTTCTTGGTCCATGGCCTCTTCTTTCATCTTCAACATATACTAAAATATAATGAAAGGAAATACAAATAAGGCAAGATAACAGGAAAAAGATAGCATTATCTAATATTCACCAGCTAGTTACAACAACCAACAACCATTTGGTCTACATTCTAATAGGCTTTCAATATCCAAATTTGTATATGTGGTAAAATAAAAAAGAGATAATGCTACACATAAGGTTTTTTCCCTTGTTTTGTTGGGTATAATTGACATATAGCACTGCATACGTTTAAAGTATGCAGCATAACGACTTGACTTGCATATGTTGTTAAACAGTCATCACGATAAGTTTAGTTACTATCTGTCATCCTTCTACCGTGGTTCATCTTGGTCTCTGCAGTGCAGGGGGTGCTTCAGCCTCGGTCCTCTGTTTTAGGATTTTCTCAGTGGTGTCTTGTTGGTGAATAGTTCTTAATAGCTCTTCTCGTGAGGGGGAGCAAAGTCGGGAACGACCTATGTTGCCATCTTGGTGAAGTTACTCTCCCACACATGAGACTTTGTAACCTGCTTCTATTACTTGGTCATATATGGCTGTCAGGAAATATTAGTCACCATTTCGACGGCTGCTTCTATTTTGTCATTTGCATGTGATATATGAACTTACAACAATTTACTTACTGATGCTCTTTTTGCTTTATTTCAAGGTTGCTCTCATTTTTAATTTTTTTGCTAGTGTATCCCACACTGCAATGAACAGCCTTTAAGTACTTGTCTCATTTTCTGAGAATAAGTACATAAACTGGGTTTGCTAGTTCAAAGCATACTTGCATTTTTTTTTAACTTATTGCACACATTAGCCAATTGCTATCTAAAAGGATAGTGCCAATTTATGTACTCAATATCAAGAAATTTCTATGGCAGTTTCTCCTCACCTATGCCCAGAGTATTGTCTTTTTTTTAAATTGTTGCCAGTCCAATAGGCTAAAGTGTTAACTTGACGTTTTAATACTTTTCTCTTCTGGGAGTGAGAGGATGTAAATAGCCAGTTAAGGTTTTTAGCCTGCTTTTCTGTAAGGTTCCCAAAAATCATATTTATGTTTATATCATACTCCATTATGTGGATATACCATAGTTAATGCTTTCCACTTTGTTACTTAGGTTGTTTCTCATTTTTGGCAATTTTAAATAATATTGAGATGAGCATCTTTGTGCTCAAAGTTTGTTGTAGAAACGTGTGAACGTGTGAGTGTGTGCATGTTGGTGTGTGTGTGTGTTTCACACTGTTTACAGGGTAGAGTCCCAGTAGCAAAGTTATTGTGTCGTTTTGTTACCGGCCAAGGGAGGGTCCTCTGCTGATTGCAAGACATGCCCATAGTCAGGAGGCAAAGTGGTGGAAGAGAAAGGATTCCTTTATTGCAGCTTGCTAGCAAGAGGGAAGATGGAGGACTAACATCCAAAAGAATCATCTTACAGAACAAAGACTACAAGCTGCTTATGTAGGGGATTGGTCTCCAGGTGGGGAAAACTGCTGTTCTCTGAGTGGGGCTGCCATCTGATCTCCAGGTGGGGGCAGACATCCGGTCCCAGTTCCTGACAGTCCTTCATCTTGTTGGATGTACATTAGACAATGGAGCCTTTGCATACTCAGATTTTTCTAAGTGGTACAAGATTGCCCCTAATCCAGAAAAGGGGATTTTTGAAATTCAGGAAGAGGATAGCATCCCAAAGTCAGGAAAGAATTTGCACACCAGATTGGATTAGCTTTATGTAGGAATCCTCCTCTGAAGGAAACCAACCTGGGATGAATTTGAAGATTGCTCACTGAGGTTAAACTATCTTTTCTTATAGTTGCAAGAGTCTACGACAATATAGTTGTTGAACTATTTTCTGTGGTTTTGTGAGGTAAAGAATAACTGGCAAAATGATAGGGCATTGTCAAGGTAAAATAGTTCTAATTGTGCCCTTCACAAGAGACACTGAATCAAGGTTGGTTGAATAAATACAAAAGTAACACCCTGACCTCCATCTTTAGTGATAGCAGGCCAGGTTATTTTGACCAAACCGCTGAATGAAAAAAATTTAAGGGAAAAAACAGGGGGAGGAAACCTTTTCAAAGCATTGACAAACTGACAAGACAGCAGGGGACTGTCAGGTTAAATTTTGGATTTAATTCTGAAACCCAGAAGTTAAGCAGAAGTCAAGACAACTCAAGCTGGTTTTGCCCTGAAGGTATTTGCCATCTAAATAATTGGGCCTTCGGTTTTGGTGATTTCTTGGGGAAAGAGGGATAAAAGTGAAGGCCCTGGGTCCAACCAATATGGAGACTCAAGTAAGAAACTGTCCTCATGTTAATCCGGGGCCCCACAGGCCGTCCCTTAGCATAACAGTGAGCAGAAGTAAATCTACCCTAGACAGAGAAGATAGCCTTGGTACTGAACAATGCAGGAAAATGGAGAAGAGGGAAAAACAACAAGATTTTGCGAAGCTGTGACCAGGGACAGCCTTCCTGAAGATTTACAGCCCAGGTTCTCATTGACTCTCCAGCAGTGGTCTTGATTTCCAGGTGGTTTAGAAGAGAAGTGCCTCCTGGGCCAGGCAGAAGCCATTGCAAATCCTCTCTGAACAAGGTCCCCTTATTCCAGGCCTTGGGAAGCCTGCCACCCTCGGCCCCTACTCACCATACATGCAAAATCTTTTAAAAAGTACCAAGCTGTACATAATCAAAATGCCAAAGAATACATGAAAGCGTGACCCCGTGAACGAGAGCCAGCAGAAGTAACTCTTATTACAAACAGATCAGCAACAGTGTGCTTGAGATTTTGGAATTATCTTTCACATATTATAATACAAACTTAATGAAGTGTCATTACTGATTGGACAAAGAAATAGATAGAATTTCCAAATTAAAAAATGAAATTGTTACCCGAAACCAAAGTGGATTTCCTCCTGGCAAGTGAAATCAGACTCTCCACCAGAAGGAGCTGACTCACACAGTAAGGTGTATTCGCAGCAAATGGGAGACCTTGAGGAATCATTTCTGGAGTCATGGCGTCCCCAAACAAAGGGAAGCAGAGACGTTTAATTCAGTTGGAGAACGGGAGTTTCAAAGGGGAGAGGTGGATGAGGCAGGCCCGGTGGTGCAGCAGTTAAGTTTGCACGTTCTGCTTTGGCAGCCTGGGGTTTGCCAGTAGGGATCTTGGGTGTACACCTATGCACCATTTGTCAAGCCATGCTGTGGCAGGCATCCCACATATAAAGTAGAGGAAGATGGGCACAGATGTTAGCACAGGGCCAGTCTTCCTCAGCAAAAAGAGGAGGATTGGTGGCAGATGTTAGCTCAGGGCTAATCTTCCTCAAAAGAAAAAAAAGGGAGAGGTGGGTATTCACTTGTGAAGGCTCAGATGGAAAACATGCTTCCACATACTGCAGGTTAATCAGGTCTAAGCTCCTCCTGGACTGATCTTAGCACTTCAAATAAGTCCAAGGTCATAGGCATAGCTCCCCTAGTGAGGCTTCATCTGGTTCAGGGTGATTGGTTGCATCTCCTTAACATAACAAAAGGGAAAAAAATATGATTTGGAAAAACAGGTAATGCTTTCAAACCCACTCTTGAATTCCTCAGGGTAATTATTCCTGACAAAATAACAACATTAAAAACGAAGTGGGTAGATTTGCTTGCACATTGAAGACAACAGAAAAGAGGATTCTTGAGTGGAAGAAATATCTGAAGAAATTATTAGAGTACAATACAGCAAAAACAAAACTAGCCTGGTAACTAGACACTATTAAAGAAAAATCAATATTCTTTGTGTAAAATGATAATCACAATTTCTAATGTGTTAACAAAGCAGGGTAGAATTAAAATGCAAAATTTTGGGAGGAGGAAAATGAGATTAAAAGTTCTGTGCTTCCTGCATTTTCAGGGGGAAGGGTAAATCTGCTGATTAAATTTATTCTTTGGTAAGTTGTGGAGATATCCTGTACTTTTATGTAACTGCTAAAATAATATAAGCAATGCCTAACTTACAAATAGTAGAAGGGAAAAAAGGAAAGGCAAAAAGTAATCCATGCAAGAAAAGGTAAGAAAGAAGAGGGGCGAAACCCACAGAATAGTTGGGAGAAATGCAAAACATAAAGTCAGAGCAGACTTAAAAGCAAATATATCCATAACTACGTCAAATGTAAGCATCCTGAATACTCCAGTTACAATTCAAAGAATCAAGTCAGCTGTGAAAACAAACATAAATGTGTGCTCTGTGCAATAGACAGGTCTAAAAAGCTGAACGTAAGAGAAAGGAAGTGGATCTACCATCATTGACAATAACCGTAGAAAGCCATTGTAGGTGTATCAATACCAGACAAAAGTGACTTCAAATCTAAAGTGTCTGTGAAGAGAAACAGGGTCCTTTCACAACGATAAACAGATCAATTCATCAGGAAGACAAAATAATTTTACATTTTAATGCACCTATTACATGGCCAGAAAATCTATAAAACAAAAATTGAAAGAACGCCAAGGAAATAAATAAACCTATCATCACCTCAAGAATTAGTACAGCAAGTAGACCATAAAAGAATTCCATAAGGATATGGACGATGTAAAGAGAACAAGGAACCAACTGGATCTAACAGCATATTTAGAACATTGCTACTGTAGGGGAGGAAGACATTTCCTCTACCCTCTCTGGGTTCATCTGGCCGGAGAACGAATTAAATTCACATGAGACAGCATAACAGCAGAAAGTTAAACAAAGCTTTATAACATGTATACATGGGAGAGGCTCAGGCAAACTGAGCAACTCACCAAAATGGCTGAAGCCACCACCTTAAATATCATATCCAGCTAAAGACAAAGGACGACGTTGGGGGTGTGGGGAGTCAGTTACAGGAGGTTACCAGACAAGCACAATAAGCAGGAATAAGACTACTATGTAGATTTAAGTCCTTGCATTCTGTATTGATAGGAGTTTCTAGAGATAAGGTGATCCCCCTTCTTCTTGGTACAGAGAGGGAGACAACTTTACAAGTGGAGGTTTCCCTTACAAATGTAAATGTCTCTTAACAAAAGGGTAAGTAAATTCTACTTTTCAGTTGCTTTCCTGTCTGCAGTGTATTAAAAGTGACCAGCCCCAAATAATCATCATGCCAAAGAGACATCTCTTGGGGTGGCAAATTCCAGGGCCCCACAGTCCTGCCTTTGAAACTAAAAGTTTCACAGTCCTTTGTAACTTTAAGAAGTTTCATAGTCCAGAAGCTGAGTGGTAGATTGTTTCATCTCACTGAACACATTTCTTAGCCCTGGTAATAGATCAGTTCAGTTAAACCCATTTTAGAAGCCGGTGATACAGGTATGCTTCCTACATTAGGCCTATATTTTGGAAGCAATCAATCAGGTATGTAATAAGTACTTCTATGGAAATAAAAAGAAAAACAAGGTTAATTGTTGGAGCAAATTATAAACTAGTTCATGAGTCCAGGGGGCAGCCAGTCAAGACGACTTCTAGATGTTAGAGTCAATGCATCTTTTTACAGCTTGAAACGTCTCTGATGATGTCATCAGACATTCAGGTATCTTTCTGAGTGGCTTGCAGCTTACACAGCAACAGACAGGAATCTCTCTTTAGTTTCTATCAATTCGTTCAGCTTCAATTTGCAGGGCTTCAGGAAAAAGAGTAGGTTCAATTCTCAATGATTCCAAATGAAAATGAGGGAAAAAGTGAAAACATTAGTTTGGAGATTTGTAACCAGATATTTCAGTAGAAGAATTCAGGATCTAGTCCAGTTCACCGGTAGACAAAAAAAGCCTCAAAGACAATTAACAGAACTAGGATCTAATATCCACTAATGTGTATTATAGTTTTTCACTGAAACATAATTCTTCTCGCTAAACTCACCCTCATTTTTACCAAAGATAGCCAAATTAAGACTAATTGGTTTGCAATATAAGTTTAGTTTCAAGAAACTTGGCCCAATTATTTACATAAGTGCAGCAAGAATAGCAATTGATCATACAGGCTCTTAAATCTGCTTTGCTGGAATTTTTTTTATGAGGAATCTCAGATTGAGCCTTAAAGACTCCTTGAGACCAGGACAGCCACGCCAAGGATTTGTGTCATCAGGCCTTGCCTGCAATACCTTAGATTTGGGTGAATTTCTCTCTTCTCTTGAGATTCCCCAAAATACTTCGAGGTTCCCTGCACCTGCCAGATAAGCAAGCTTCCTTACTTACCAGGTAAGATTGCTGGAATCTCTCTCTGTAAAGCAAGGTACCAGGCCCATATTTCCAAGTGGCTTATTTCCACAAAGTCAACGTTATTCCTCAAAGGCAGTATTGTCATATCCAAGTCTGTATGTTTCTCTCAAATATGACATTCCAGTCAAACCTTTGGTAAGATAACCAATGTTTCCAATTGTGTCCTGTTATAAGGAGAACAGATTCTTATTGAACTTATGCAAATAACTATATTTCCATGAAATAACCATACTCACTCACTTACTAAGTTTCCAAATTCTGGACGGATCAGGTAGGGAGAAAAAGATAAATGTTTCAGTTCTGCTCATAAAGGTATAATTTCACTAAATTGCTAAAAGTCATAGCTAGCATGAGAAAAAGAGAAAAAGCTTTCCTTAAATCTGAGAAAACAAAACATCAAAAAATCAACAATACTTCAGATAAAAGTCATAAAAATTATGATCATCCTCAGTTCATTCAGTTCTGTATAATCAGTTCTTGATTTTAATCTTCTGTTAGCAGTTTTATGACATCATCAGTTTCTCCATTAGATTTCTGTAATTTCTTACCCAGTTCAGTTCTATGATCTGAAAGTTTATCAGAAACCTGTATTCCAGAGTAAGTGTCAGAGTCCTCTCCATGAATCCCTCCGAAGATGAGACATATTTGCAAAAGCAAAAAGCATCAGAGTAAAACAACTGACTGCAAACAACAAAAGACTTAAAAATGACAATTGACAGAGAAACTTATTATTTCTGTGATATACAAGACCTTAAAATAATAATTAGAATTATGGCTGATAGCCAGGACAGATCAGAATTTTAGGAATATTATATAATTTCAGAACTCTTATATCAATAACATTTACCCACATAATACCAACTAAGAAAGATTAGTATCACTTATCTGACAATGCTTCCAATGTAATTTAACAGACCAAATAAGCCTAATTAGTTTAGAATCTTACACCTTATAGGAAGCGGGAGAGAGAGCAAATTTCTCTGTGAAGTCCCAGGGCCCCTCTGAAAATCCCCAGAGAAATCCTCCTCCTTCATCCAGGTCAAAAGAAAGCCTTTATTCAGTATTTGAATATTTTTGAGGGAGAAGCTTGTCAAAAATATCAAAAGGTTTTAAACACTTGTTCAAATAGGAAACAACACTCACTGTGAAACAATGTTCAGGTATATACTCAAAATGACAACAGAATAGTCAAGGGTAAAGAGCTAACACAGTCAAAATCTTAAGAGACCTCTTTTTGTTTTGAAGATAAGAAATTATTTTAACAAAACAGATTTTCTGTCTTTTAGGTAGACTTAGAGAAGGCCAAAAGTTCAACAAAATCATCCTTTTGAGAGAGAAAACCAAATTCTAATTTTATACCAATTTGTTTTTTCATATTAAATCCCATTTACTTAATTAGATTCATTTTAATCTTAGCCAGCTTGATCATGTATAAAATTCCTTTCAGTTTTTCACAAACCTTCTATAACTTTCTTTTACCTTCAGAATTTGTCCCACGCTCTTTTTTTTTTTTTTCCTTCTAGTACTTTAGGACAAATTTATCTTTCTTAACCCAACAAACAAAATGCTTCCATTCATTATACCCTCTTTACTGAAAACATATATTTTACTTTCCTTGAATACAGAGCTGTTTTCTTACTAATTTCCAGTAGCTTTAATTACATATTAATTAGAACTTTTAACCCTTAGCAGACTCTAGTAAACACTAAAGACTAAGCAATTACGAACTTTTATATCAACATTCTAAACACTTTCCATAATTTCTAGAAACATGCCACTTCACAACAAAACACAAGGCACACTTTCTAGTAGACCCAAACGCTTTTAGCCTCTTTGCAATAAGAAGCCAAAAGTAGATAAACTTACATTTAATAATTAATGTCTGATATCTTATTTGGAAATGATCTAGGTATTGGACGAATTTTATCATTCATTTAAATTAACCTAGCAAAACTTCAAAGTTTCAAGTTACCAAAATATTTTGGAAGTTATTTTAAGTATATATGTCATAAGATGTAATTATTTTAAAAAGGTTAACCAAAACTTTTAGCTTTTTCACATGTGTTTAGTTTACTCATTCCCAATACTTATTTAGATTGCCTATAAACCTCATGAGATATTAGACAAAATTAGCTATCATTTAAAGTTATTATGCTGACAAATTTGTAACAGGGATAACATGAGCTTTGTTTTTCTTCTTTTTAAACTAGTAAAACCAGGCTGCATGTTTGCATCATATCCAAATACTGACAACTCTTGAGGACATGCCTTTTCAATCAAACCAACAAACTTAAACTTTCATTAACCAAAGATTAATCTATATCATCTTAACGTAAAAGACGTTGGGTTAATTTCTATTGCATTTAGAATTTATGTAAGCACTTACTTTAAGCCAATTAAACAGAGCTTTTAGTTTTGGCCATACCACCCCGGGGGTAAAAATATCACACACATCTAAGATACATATAGACACACATGCACAGAGCCTTCACACTTATAGTTTTAAAAATCACTGCCATGAATCAGGTACAATAATACAAAGCTCCCTAGTTATGAATCCAAATTTTGTTTTGAGCCTTTTTACTAATATTTGTGGAGAAGACACTCAAGATGCTAGATTTTCCTTTTTGGCAATGGCACGCTTATGGTCTTCCCCTCATTTTTTTTTTTTTTTTCCTTCAGTCCTGGGAATTAACTTCATCACAACAGCACAGAGAAATCACTCAAGATTTTTTTATTTTTTCAGATGGAGTTTCTGGGGGCATAAACCACCCAATTGAAAGCGTTTTCAACTAGTTAAAATGCACCCAAGGGGTGAGTCTCTGGGGATGCGTGAGGCATTCCTCATGGCAGTAAAGCTGGTGCCTGACTGACAGCGGCCAGAGAAAAGGTGCAGAGCCTGACTGTGGGCATCAACATAGTTATAAGATGTAGTCAAGTCTCACTTAGCCCGGGCACTTAGTCCCTGAGCCAGCACAAGGTGAGGCAGGGAAGCAGGAGGCAAGGGCCTGGAGCTGGCTGGGGGCTGGGGCTCCCTGTGTCTGGGGTTGAGAGTTAAGTAGAGAAGGTTAGGTCCAGTCTGAACTTAACCTCAACTTGGTGACAAGAGAGGAAGTGACAAACTGAAAGGAAAAGAGATCAGGCCTCGCTCTCATGGCCTCTTCCCCAAGGGTTATTGAGATAAGAGTCACACAACAGTTCCTGTGCTGGGGCATAAAACACCATCAGGACAGTTCAAAGAATAAATCACAGGTCTTCTACCCTCATAACCAACTCAGTAGGCCACCTAAAATGCTTAATGTGCCAATTGCCAAGAGAGAGCACCCCACTTGGTTGCTGGGGTGATCAGGCCCAAAGACCTGAGTGGGGGCTCCCAGGGGTGGTTTCTCTGTTGCAAAGCTCAAAAGGAGCCCAAAATGGCCACTGTAACTTTAACAGAGAGGAAAGAAAAGGGTCCATTACCTTGAAAATCTCCCCTGAACCTAGGGCAGCATCCTGCCCATTGTGCCTGCGGGGTTCCTATAGTGGGGGCGATGGGGGCCTCCCTCTGCATTGCATCCCTTGTATACCTTCCCTATTATGCCTGGCTGTAATAAGTGCTGGGTGAATTGTCCCAAAGACAAAGAATAGCAAAAAATAGTGAAGAATTTTCTGCCTGTCTGGGGGACATTCTACCCAATTGCATCCTGGAGCCGTTCACCCAAGAAGGGGTTCCCATACTCAACCAAAGTTTAGAGTTTGGTACTTTCCTTGAACCAGAGTCCTGATTGGGACTTTCCCGTGGTTCAGAGTGTGGTCAGGAGCCATAGGGAGGAATCCCAATCCAGCCTTAGGAAAAGAAACCTGTCACAGGAGTCTTGGAGATTGGCCACCATCCTAATGACTTAAGCGGTGGGCCCGCACCCATGTAAAATTTATATGTTAGAGATAGAATTAGGAAACAATGGATTAAGTCATTGTCCATCACCCTCAGTCTTAAGGTACTGATTCTCTTCAGGCTGAATGCCACAATTTGCCCCATAGAGTAGCCATGGGCAGCAAACATGGATTCACACAGCTGTCCGAGAAGGTTCCCGATGGAGAAGTGAATTTAGATCCATCCTTGAAAAGAGAAAGGCACAAGGAAGACTATAACTTCAGCTCACAAGGTGGTGAAGCAAGTGGGCTCAGCAAGCCAAGGAGCCAAAAGAAAGATTTCTTGGACTCTCAAGGGTTGGAAATAGTGCTCCTTTATTCAGAGAATAGTGTGGGGACAGGGCCCATGGGCAGTGAAGAGCTGCAGCATGGGGGCAGGACCCATGGCCAGGACTTAACAGGTCTTGGTCTTATACTATTGGATAGGGAAGTATTCCCAGCCAGACATTTTAAAACATACATGCTCAGGCAAAGTTGATATAACCTCTTTATAAATAAAATCAGCTCAAGCATTCCAACTTTTACAATCTTATTGACACTTAGGCCTTTATATTTCACCAAATCAATTATAACCTGAGTCAGGGTTTTAAACCTAGTCATCATTTTCTTGTGGTTCCTTTTTAATTTGGCCTTTTCATAGATACCAATAAAAATTATGATGAGAGCTCTCACAGTTTTTTCCCCCAACTTAGAAGTTTTCCAAATTTAAATGATCCATTGTCTGGCCAAATTGACAAGTAGGATCTTAACAGCGACTCAACCAAAGCTTAACCAAGGACACAAAGAGGCGTCCCCAAAAGAGATCCAGAAAGTTCACTCCCAAAAATAGTCTAAGAAAGTAAAGGCCTTCATTGCACAGCAAGCAACAAAGGTTCAGACGACAAAGTCTCCTTATGAAGGCAATTGGGACCTTTTATGACAAACTCCCCTAAGAGCTAACACAGCTGGACAAAAAGAGTGTGTCCCGGAACCCCAGTCTACGCAACTGGCCACCAAGATGCGTGCTGGTACATGCATCCTCCAATGGCGGAGACCAGAAAGCTCACAAGGCCAAGCTCTCAAGACATAGAACAAGACAAAAAACCTAGGCAACAGGCTTATAGACGCCTGTGTCTTATGACAAACAACAAAAAAAGACAGAGACAAGGAAAATTACTATCTCTGGGATGAAAAAGATCTACAACCAGTGAGCGCTCAACCAAATCCTAGAGTCACTGAATCCAAGAAGCTAGCCTCACCAACATTTTCTCCTGCTAATCTAAATTTAGAAGAGCAAAAAAACTCACCACCCTTGCTTCCATTGGACCCTGCAGGCAGAGTTCTGGGAGACTCAAGTGGTAAGAACTCTCACCTCTTGCCGGCTCTCGTCAGGGGTCTGGGATCTCTCAGCTGCAGCAGTCCAGGAGCAAGCAGTGTCCAGCCAGTGAAATTTTATCCCGTCTAAGTTGCCAAACTGTAGGGGAGGAAGACGTTTCCTCCACCCTCTCTGGGTTCGTCTGGCCAGAGAACAAATTAAATTCACATGAGACAGAATAACAGGAGAAAATTAAACAAAGCTTTATAACATGTATACATGGGAGAGGCTCAGGCAAACTGAGCAACTTGCCAAAATGGCTGAAGCCACCACCTTAAATATCATATCCAGCTAAAGACAAAGGACGATGTTGGGGGTGTGGGGAGTCAGTTACAGGAGGTTACCAGACAAGCACAATAAGCAGGAATAAGACTACTATGTAGATTTAAGTCCTTGCATTCTGTATTGATAGGAGTTTCTAGAGATAAGGTAATCCCCCTTCTTCTTGGTACAGAGAGGGAGACAACTTTACAAGTGGAGATTTCCCTTACAAATGTAAATGTCTCTTAACAAAAAGGTAAGTAAATTCTACTTTTCAGTTGCTTTCCTGGCCATAGTGTATTAAAAGTAACCAGCCAAAATAATCGTCATGCCAAAGAGACATCTCTTGGGGTGGCCAATTCCAGGCCCCCACACATCCAATATTAAGATATTTATAAAATATACACAAAACATTTGACAAAATGGATCATATGTTGGGCCCTAAAGCAAATCTTGAGAAACTCTAAAAATGCAAATCTTTGGAATATTTTCTGGCCACAACATAATCAAGCTAGAAATCAATAAAATGGTAACTAGAAAAATCCTCATAATATTAGAAAAAAAGAAATACACTTTTAAATAACCCACAGGTCAAAATAAAATTTAAAAAGAAATAGAATGTTATGAGTTGAATAATAACAATAACAGTACTTATTAAAAATTGTAGCATGCAGCTAGAGCAGGCAGAGAAAAACTTATGGTCTTAAAACTCATATATTACAAAAAACCAAAATTATTGGGGTGATCATATATCCCCAGAAGTTAGGAATTAGTAAGTAAATAAATTCAGTGAAGTAGGAGGAAGAAATAGTAAGTAGCAGAAGTTAATGAAATAGTAGGCAAATATACAACAGAGAGATTTAATAAAACAAATGCTAATTATTTGAAAAGGCTGATAAAATTGACAAGCCTCTGGAGAAACTAATCATGAGAGAAAGAGAGGAAGTGCGAATATTTAAGATCGGGAACTAAAAAGGGAATGTTTTTAGAAAGCTGCAGACCATTAAAAGATAAGCCAAGTATATTATGAAAGACTTTACGCTAACACATTTTAAATTTTAGACAAAATAGAAATATCACTGCCTAACACCTTCTCAAGAAGGAATTGCCTCCTTAGGTGATACTGGAGCTATCAAAGAAATTGCATCAGCCATCAAAAATTTTCCACACAGGGAACTGACCTAGACGGCTTCACTGCTAATTTCTACCAAATTTCAAGGAAGGAAAACTTTGAATCTACAAATGCTTCCAGAAAAGAGAAAAAGAAGGAATGCTACCATCTTGTTTTATAAGGCTGGCATAGCCTTGGCACAAATAACAGGAAAAGAAAGGAACCGTACAGGTCAACCTCATGCACAATTCAAATACACAAAAGCCTAACAATATCAACTCTCAAAACTAGTCCAAAAATATATAGAAAGGTTAAAGCATCACAGGCAAGTTAAGTTTACACTAAGAGTGCAGATGTCACTTAAACTTAGAAAGATTGACTAATGCAATTTGCCACACAAACAGATCCAAGAGAAAAATCATATCATTATCTCAATACGTAGAAAGGCATTTGATAAAAAAAATCCACTCATGATAGCAAAGATAACCTGTTATCAGACCAAGACAGAAAGAAATTTCCTTAATCTAATAAATGGTATCTGAGAAACCGTTTAACCAACCCCTCATCTAGTAAGATAATCAAAATTTCCATCCTTCGAGCAAGATTGCGAGAAAGCCCTTCCCTCAGGGCTGCTTTGCACACAGTGTGTGATCCTGGTGTCCTCCCAGCTCCTTCCCTTGGGCAGGCTTGAGTTGGAAATAACCCCAAGTGGGATCCTTTCAGGAAGTGTATGGAGATTCAAGAGGGAGATTATGAAGAGTAGATCCGAGGGAGGGAGCAGGGCTGGGCTGCAAAGGGGAGGGTTTGCAGCCCTGCTGGCTCTTTTTCTAACTTTAATGCCCCTTCCCTGGGCCTAATGCTCTGACTGTCATGTTGTTCCTGTATTTGGGGCCCTGGGTTCCCTTGTTCAGGGAAGATCATCAGGGCACAGAGGCCGAGCTCCTCTCCTGCCCTGAGAGGGAACACCTGCAAACCACTGCTAAGTAGTGGGTCCAGGAGAGAGAGAGGTCATTGTGATGGTCCCTCACTGAGCTGGACATGGAAAAAGCTTTGGCTTCTCCAGGTGTTGGGCAACAAGAGTCAGAAACTGTCGGATACAGTGTGGGGATAGCAGTTTGGGCTCAAGGGATCTGCTCATTTTCAAGAAAAACTGAGAAAGAAGAACTGATATTCCCAGTTATTCTGGGATATTGTTCCCTGTGGATAACCCCCTTTAGGCCCTCTCCCCAGGAAGAGTTTGTTCCTTAGTCATTACTGGCCTGGACCAGACTCTCTCAGTCACTCTCTAACTTACTGATAAAGCCCCTTTTCCTTTCATGACTAAACCAGCTGGGTGCACTCTTTCTCTCTCTTTCTCTCTCTCTCACTCTCTCTTTCTTCCTCTCAGTTGATGCCCCATCTCTACTAGTTGCCCCTCCATTTTTGGTCTTGAATAAAAGAGTAAGTGCTATGAGGCATGAAACTTGGTTCCCCGAGGGACAACTGAGGAGCCAGATCATATCAGCCAGCCAGCTACAACCTCATCCCAATGGCCATTGTCCCACAGACGAAAGACAGCAAATGCCAAAACATTCACACTGCTGAAAACTCACTAATTTGTGGATTTCACGCTTCCAAATCCTATACAAGGTTTGCTCTTGCTTGGTTCAGAGACACTGTTCTTTACAAATGCAGCTCTCTCTTAGCAAGTACTCAATTCAGATTTGTTTCAGACATTGAATGCTCTTCTCTTCCTGTGACACACTTTGCAATTGTTCTGGAGAAGTTCCATGTGCTGACTAAGCTTGCTGAGAAGCTTTCCTTTTCTTCTTAGCAGCTTGCAGTGAAGTAGTGGCCAACTGAGACAATGTCACGTATCTCACTGCATTGCATCTTTCCTTGACCTAATCCTTTTTCCTCACAATCACTGTCAGCCTTGCACCTCCCAAATTAATTGTTCCCACCATAATCTTTGCTTCAGGCTCTGCTTTCTATAGGAGTTACAACAGAACAAAGTGGGAAAGTACCATTTGGCATTTCTTCCTTGTGTCTCATGCTGGAAGTTCAAGTTCAGAAGGAGTCGTCTCATAAGTTACTAAGGAAATAATCCTTCTGGATATCCTTCCATTACAAACTTTTCTCCACATGGGATTCCTTCTGGAACTCTTGGGATATTTCTCCCCTCTCTCACTTAACCAGGGTTTACGTTGGAAGGCCTTTTCTTATTCCTTTTACAAGGAGTTTCTGGGAAACGAACCAGAAATTTCACCTACCTGCTTTCTATTTAGGTAGAGTAAAGCCAGCATGGCAGCCTTACAAAGAGCATTCAGAGATTCTCAGCCTTGCTGAGGGAAGGAAGCATTACTTTGGGCTTGTAAAGGCAAAGCATCTCATGGGGAAAATGAGACATCTATATTAGCAAATACTTTAGTACCAAAAGAAGAGTTGGGGCTCAGTCCTACAAAGTCACCAGAAAAAATTGCTGGCCTCAAAGGGAAGCCCGTTTCTGTGTGAGACTTGGGGGCATTGAGATGAGATTCCTTGCTTCTGAAGGAAAGCCAAAGCCATCAGTGATCAGATAAGGCTGGTGTAAGCCATGGTTAGAGGCATTTACAGATGGAGTGGGAGTATTGCTGAAGATGGCTTGTTCCACTTACTAAAGATCGACTAGTTTAAAAGAACGGACCACATTGGTTTTGCCCACAAATGCCTATTGGTCAGGTTTTAGTGTGGACAGCTCCCCATTGCTCCCCTTGGAGTCAAGGGAGGCTTGATGCCCTGTGGCCAGAATCACCTGCATGCTCACTCACACATGCCCAGTGGTTGGTGCTGGCTGTCCACTTGGCACATCACTTCCTCCCCATGAGGGCTTCTCCAGTAGTCTCTGTGCATGGGATTGTCGGGTCTTCCTCGCGATGTGGTGCTTGGCTTCCCCAGAGTGAGCACCTCCCAAGAGCGAGCCAGGCAGAAGCTGTGTTCCTTTTGTTTCCTAGACTTTGAAGTCATACTACATCCATTCTACCCTATTTCCCTGCTTGGGGTCATCAAAAGGCATCCCTGGCCCCAATTAAATAGGAAAGGGCATAGACACCGCCTGTGAGGGGAGGAGGGTTGCAGTCCTTTAGGAAGAGCCTGTGGGATGGGAGATACACAGAGGCCATCCCAGCAAAGCACAATCTGTCACGCTGCTCTAGGTGCCTGTAGAGTTGGTCAGAGGCTCTGATCTGTCTAAACCCAGGTCACAGCCTTTGACTGGCTAGAGTCTGCTTTCTCCAAATTCTGGGTCCTGAGAATGGAAGAGTGCTGATTCTCCCCAAAGTTATTCTCCTCAATGACTTACTGATACCACGTGAAATGGGAACGGATGCCAGGTAGTCAAAGCAATATTCTCACACCACTGTCCAGAGAACGACATTTCTGATATCCTGGTAACATTCTCTAAATGAGTTCTCTTGATTATCTCCCCATGATGGAAAAAGAGGAGTGAGTCATGGAATAGAAAATACTGTTGGTTCTAAACATGTTGATCCCAGTTCTCTTAAAGAGCAATAGAACCTTAGTTAAAGAAACAGAGCACAATGTCAATGGTGAGTCTGGCAGGGGAGCCACAGTGAACTAGAGCGATGTGTCCAAGTTGTGCCTGTGTGGGGTGGGGAAGGTGCTCATGCCAGGCCTCCCTCCTGTGTGGACACCCTCATCACCTCACGTTGGCTCAGACACCCTGCACTGGGCAGCACAGCTTGGGGTGTCAGACTACCTGTGAGGTGAAGATGGCAGCCCAGTGCAGGGAGTGGATGCCCGAGTCGGGTGAGCAGAGTGTTCACACTACGGGCTGGCCTAGTAGGTGGCATCGGAGCTCAAGTGGGGAGACAGACAGGGCGTCAGGCCAGTGGCATTTGTCAGAGCAGGCTGATTAGGGTGAGGTGGGCTTTGGCACAAAGGGGCTACTGATGTGGAATGGCAGAGCCTGCATGGAGCAAGGAGGGGACCCACATAGGGGACGATGGGGATGTGGGAGATTTGTTATATAAATCTCTGTGGGGATTAATCAAATAAGTAAACATATTAAGCGTAATGATATTAAGCTTACCTTAGAAAACTTCTTTCCTGAAAACAGACAGGCCCTGCCTCATGAACAGACCTAGAGACCAATCAAACAGAATAGAAAATCCAGAAACATTCCCAAGTCCATATGGAAATGTAGTTTTTCATAAGGGGGCATTTCTAATCATTGGGGAAATGATGGACTTTTTAATAAATGACACTGGAGCAACTAGATAGTGATTTGCTATGAGGTTAAGTTGGAGACATATTTCACACAAACCACCAGCAGAAACTCCAAACAGATAAGAGATACAAATATAAAAAATAATATCATGCATGCACTAGAAATACACATGGGTAAATTCCTTTATAAACTTAGAAAGGGGAAAGCCTTTCCAGCAATGACTCTAAATCCAGAAATATTAAAAGAAAAGATTGATAAACTCCAATATACAAATAAAAACTTTTTTAATTTGTCTGTCAAAAAGCACTGTCAGCAAAATCACAATACAGACAGCAAATTTAGAAAAACTATTGCAACATATACCACAATTAAAAAGCTAATCTATCTAATATATAAAGAACTCTGAAAATTCAGAAGAAAAAGATCCAGAACCTGATAGAAGAATGGGCAAAAGACAAGACGGTTCACAGTAAAATATAATTAAAACATAATGAAGTCTTAGCTCACTCATGTTAAGAGAAATGGAAATAAAATGTGGAAAAAAAAGGAAATAAAAATTCTACCAAGACACTCTATTTCATCTCATATGTGGCCAAAAATTCTAAAATTAAAGAGCACACTCCATGGGCAAGGCTGTTTTCTTTGGATCAGTGTTGCAGGATATGTCTTATTTTTTCTTCCATCATTTTACTCTCATCCTTTCCATGTCTTTATATTTGAGTGTCTCCTCTAAACAGCACAAAATTTGTCTTGCAGTTTTTATCCAGACTGACAATCTCTGCCCTTTAGTTGGAATGTTTAATCTCCTTACATTTAATGCAACTACTGATAGGGTTACATTGAAGAATATCATGTTACTATTTGATTTATACTTCTGTGGTTGATTTTTTGTTCTTTTGTCCTTTTTTTCCTGCGTTCTTTTGTTATATCTCATTTTCTCTTCTTTATCGGCTTCTGCTTAGATCTGTATATAATATTTTAGTGGTTACACTAGGATTGCAATATGCCTCCTTCACATACCACAGTCTACTGTGAATTAATGTTATACCACTTCATATAAGAACACTGGAGTAATGTATTTCCATTTATCCGCCCTCCCACCCTTTGAGTTATTTTTGTCATACATTTGGCTACTATATTCCATAAATCCTAAAGCATTTTTGCCTTAATAGTCATTAATCTTTGAAATAATTTACATAAAATCTTTTATATTTGGTCACATTTTATGTGTTTATTTCTCTTTTGTCCTTCATGCCTACAATGGGTATCATTTCTGTTCAAACCGAGGAACTGCTTTTAGTATTTCCTGCAGTGCAGGGCTGATGGCAACAAATTCTCCTATATTTGTTTTTCTGAAATGTCTTTACTTTGCCTTCATTTTTAAATAATATATTCACTGAGCATAGAATTCAGATAGGTTGCCTTTTCCTTTCAACTATTTAGAAATGTCATGCCAGTGACTTCTGACTTGTGTCCTTTCTGATGAGAGCTCATTGTTACTCTTATTGGAGTTTCTCTTAAAGTAATGTATATTGCTTTCCTGTCTGTCTACTTTCAGCATTGTCTCTTTATCATTTTTTTTCCTGAAGAAGATTAGTCCTGAGACAATGTCTGTGCCTGTCCTCTTCCATTTTGTATTTGTGGGACACCTGCCATAGCATGGCTTTATAAGCGGTGTGTAGGTCCTTGCCAGGGATCCAAATCCGCAAACCCTGGGCCACCAAAAGAGAGTGCATGAACTTAACTGCTGCACCAGTCGGCAGGTCACTATTTTGGTTTTTCCCAGTTTGATTGTTATATGCTTACATGTGGATTCCTTTGCCTGAATCTGTGGATGAGGAATGTAGTCTAGCAATAGGCCTATGACGAAAAGGAACCAGTGGCTGCACTTCTTTTATGGTGAAAAGTTTTTGTTGGACAAAAGCAGTGTTGTGCGGGATAGTAAGACAGGAAAATAACAGGGGGAAGTGGCGGAAGTATGGTGGTGGGCAGGAAGGCAGAGCCATCCCCAGCCACGTTATGAAACAAATAAGCAAGATCTCACATTCCTTTGGGCCTCTCCCCTCCAGGAGCTGGCCTGGCAGTTCTCTCCCTGCCATCCTGGGACCCAGCTCTTCTTATGAGTCTGGAGGGAAGGAGGAGAGATGTGAGTGGGTTTTGATGAGTAGAGGCATTTCCTTGAGGTCATTCCAGAGATCTTTTATTTATTTGTATTTAAATTTTCATTACAGAGGTACTTGAGGAACAGAAGGATTGTTTCCTCAAAGGCAGGGGTGGGGCAGGGGACACTTCCACAGACAAAGGAGATTTGAAGGAATCAGCATGATTAGGGTGCTGAGCCACCTCCATCCAAATGTGCCCCTGAGCAGTCTTCAGCTCACCAAGCGAGGTGTTGTAATCCTTGTCACATAATGCACAACAGCCCAGAGGTTTTCACTCCAGGGAGGTGTGTGAGCAGAAGCTCAGCTCTTGTTCAGGGATGCCAGGAAGTCATCACAGGGCGGGGGTTAGACAACATGTCAGGGCTCTTGCTGGCCTGGCTGTCAGGGCGCCTGGGCTCAGTCCAGGCTCTGTTCTAACTCTGTGGTCCCTTCAGTCGGCCACTGCCCCCTCCTGGGACTGTGTCTCTCCCTCATCTCTCACAGGAGGAAGGATACCTGCAGCAGGGTCCTCAAACTTGTGTCAAAACCACAGAACCATTTCCTCAAGTAAATGTGATATCTAAACTCAATATGCATGTGCTGGGCTAATTTTTTGAATATTATTTTTGTTTTGCTTTTGGCATTTTCCTTTTTGTTTATTTCCATCTAGGATCCAGGTTCTTAGTATGTATTAGAAGCAGGGATATTTTTTCAGCTCCAGATTAGAAGCCGTGTGTCCTCACTGCTCTGCGCTTGTGAAAGTGCCCGCAGTCATGAAGAGATGGTGTTGCTGCCTCCCTTGTGCACAACAAGGTGGGAAAGGCCGTGCCTGTGAGGGTTACATGATCCCAGAGTACTTACTCCTTGTGGTGAGAGGGTAGTGCTGTGTGTGTTTGGAGCAGGAGCTCGGAGCTAGAATGTATGATCAGCTCCCACGTCGTGCCCCATACGAGCGGCAAAGCCCTTGGAGAGATGGCTGCTGGGGGCGTTTTGTGAGTTGAGCCCAAGACAGGGAGATCCTCATTCAGCAAAGGATCCCGTACTCTATGTGTGCGTTCCAAGCCGAAAACCTAAAGTTGAAAATTAGGGTGGTCTGGAAACTATGGATGCAGCAGTCACCACAGTGGCCCCAAGAGGAGAGGCCTTTCTCCAGTTTTCCAGACCATGTGAACCTCCATGATTCTGGTTTGATTCTGTGCAGGCAGGAGGTCCAGTAACCACAGGGATCATGTTTCTGGCCAGTCCAGTTGGATGGGTGTTTAGAGTCTGACTCTAGTTGCCTGCAGGCAAGTATGTAATACAGTTTTTCCCATGATCTGAATCTGTACAATGACATTCCTACCTGCTACTTTTGTTTTTTTACTATTGGCACCTGAGCTAATATCTGTCACTAATCATGTTTTTTTTCTTCTTCTTCTTTCCCTCGAAGCCCCCCTGTACCTAGTTGTATATTATAGTTGTGGTCCGTCTGGTTGTGCTATGTGGGATGCCACCTCAGCATGGCCTAATGAGCAGTGCTATGTCTGCACCCACGAGGCGCACAGGCAAAACCCTGTGCTGGGGAAGCTGAGCCTGCAAACTTAACCATTTGGCCCTGGAGCCAGCCCCACTACCTCCCACTTTAAAGGCAAAGGAATGTAAGGCTGCCCTCAATGCCCTTCTCCCTCCCATCGCGCTGCCCTCTCCTCTAGGTTAAGACAAGGCTCCAGTGGACAGAGTGCAGTGACTTCACCCCTAGAAACTAAATGACTAATGTCATTTCCAAATCCCATGCCTCCTGTTCTAGAGTCACACGTGTTCACGCTCACACGGACTGTGACCAGCAATAGAAACACAACACAAGTACTTTATTCCTGTGGATTTCCCACGAGATCTAGGCCATGTGGCCTCATGTGAGGAGGTAGAGAGTGTTACATGATTTGGGTGAAACACTCTTTCAGTGTCACCCGGGATCAGACGACAGAGTCTGTATTACGTCCACTGTGGATCCCCAGTGCTGGGATCTTAGGAGCTCAATCAGGGTGTGTTTGTTTATTGATGGAAAAAGGGTGCTTTCCAGTCCTACTGCAGAGAGGGTAGGGCTAACTCAAAAGGCTGAGACAGCCCTAGGTGGCCAGTGAGGAGTCTTAGCCTAGAGGCCAGCAGTGAGTAAGAGGGACAGGCTGAAAGGGACACAGGTTATCAAGTGACCAGGTGGCCAATGCACCCTGAGCACTTCGGGGGACACTGGGCTGGATGTGATGGGTTGAGGTGACCGTACCAGGTGAGAGATGGGGCAGGGGCTCTGGAGAGACAGCCTGCCTGCTGTGTCCTCCATGGACCCCGCCTTCTGCCAGCACAAGCCTGGTCCTTGTTCCACTCTCTGCTAAGGCATGAGCTGGGCTGCCATCTCAGGGGAGAGGCCCTGCTGGAACCGCATGGAGCTCTGGTGTCCTTGGCAGGAGGGCTAGAAGGAAGGGGCCAACTCAGATCAGGCTTATGTGGAGGGGACAGGAGTTGGCGGACATTGAGATCTCTCAGTGGAAAGCAGGGATTGAGAAGAAGGGGCAGCCAGGAGACTGGAGGCCAAGCTGGGCCCCAAGGTCACAGGAGGGCAGGGAGGAAACTCAGGCTGGGTGAGAAGGAGGAGCTTCTCCAGAGACCCACCCTGACTCCTTACCAGCTCCCTGGCTGTGTGAGAGAACTGTCCTGCTCAGGTCGCCTCTGCCCTCCCCAGTGTGGGTGGCTATGATGTTGAGGTGCAGCCTCAGGCTTGCCTGTTTGGTGCCCAGGATCTATGGTGTCATCCCCCTTCCTCTCTGCCATATAACGCAGGGAAGGAGGTAAGATGTTCACCCTGAGCCACGACCAGAGAGGTTCATGTTTTCTCCTGATGGTCCTCAGCTGCAGCCCTGGCAGAAGGGCATGCCTAGAGAAAGGTGTGGGTCAGAAGGAGCTGGGGAACAGCTGTGCTTGAGGTTTGTGGGAGGTGGTGCTGAGACGGGGAAGAGGAGGAAGCAGGAAACAGCAGATTTGTGCCATTGGCCTTCTAAGCACAGAGTAGGTGCCTGTGAATGAGGGTCAGTGAATAAACAAGAAGTCAGCCCTTCCTGCTCAGCTCAGAGACATTTATTTAGTTGCTGGGTGTTTCTGGATCAGCTCCAGAGAAGATTGGCTCATTCCCAGAGTTAGAGGTTTTTCATGGTTTCCTTTATCCAGGGCAGGAAACTCGAGACTTTCGTGAAGGCCCGTGGAGGTTTCCTGTTGTTTTGTCCATTGGAGACAATGCCCTGGATCACATTCTCACACACGAGAGGGCCTCTGGAGTCCCCCTGTGGACAGAGAGTGGGGAGGACTGAGTCCATGCTCCCCCGGGTCCTGCCCACATGCATCCCAAGCACCCTGTCAGTGAAGGTCACCTGGCGTGGCCTCCATGTGGCAGATCAGAGGGCAGGGCAGGCCCTGGTGGGCCCCTCCACTGACCAGTCCTGACCCTGGACATTGTCCCAGCTTCATTTCACTCAGGGGTCTTGTCCTTCTCCTCCCCCAGGTCCCAGATCCTCTCCCCATGAGGGCGCTGTGGGACTCTGCTTTGGTCTACCATTTAAGAACATGGAAGCACGCAGGTGAGGCTGACACTCAGCGTGGAGGGTGAGCCATTTAACCAAGATGGGAGCCAGCTCAGAGGAGCCACCTGGTTTGACTGCTGCACACCCAGGGAGCAGTTTTCTAACACCTGTGCCCGGCGTGGGACAGAGTGTTGCAAATTCATCTTCCGGATGGACCACCTTGTTTAAATGCATCTCAGACCCCTGGTAGGCTCCCAGAAGGCCTGTGACTCACCAGTCTGGCTGCTCCCCTCTTCTCTTCCTAGGAGAAACATCATAGTCTAGGGGGTGAAGGAGTCCCTATTGCTTGCATCTACAGGTTCCAAAACACCCCTCTTCCCAAAGCTGACCTAGGCAGATGCCCTGTCTCACCTTAAAGGAAGACTTCTTTTGCTTCGGATCCCCCCCACACAGCTGAGTGTTACTGTTGTAATTGCGTAAGTAGGATTCGCACACCCGGTCCTGCTGCACGGTCAGCTCCACCTCCTGCAGAGTGTCTGGTGCTATGCCATTTGGGGTGACTCTCCCCCAGCCTGCCACGTGGCACATCTCTCCAGGCCTCACCTGGCCTGTGCCCCAGGGCAGGCTGAGGGTCCTCACAGCTGCAGTCAGCTTGGCCTCTCTCTCCAGCTGATGAGAAGAGTCAAGAAAGTCCAGCTCAGCCACTGCCCTCCTGGGCCTGAACACCATGATGGCCCTGCACTGACTTCCCTCTCCCATGAGCTACTGGGACTAGCCAAGTGGCCAGGATGGGAAGGAGAGAAGGGACAGGTCCCAGTAGGAGGGGAAGCAATCTGGACCCAGGAGAGCAAGAGCAGCAGAGAGGTTCCCTTACCTTTAGTAACATGATGTCGTTGGCGAGGTTCTTAGGATTATAGTCTGGGTGGGGGATGGCTTTCTTCACAGAGATAACCTGCTGGGTCCTCTCCTGCTTCTGGATGTTGTGGGCCCCCAGAGTCACCTTGATTGAGCTACACAGAAAGCAGGGTGGGGGTGTGTGGGGGCTTGGAGTCAAAGGAGATCCAGCCCAGGAGCCATGAAGGGCAGGTGACAGCTGGGGCAGGGCAGGGCCGCAGGTGGAGAAATCAAAACAATGGGAGCACTGGGCAGTGGGTGACTCTGAGAGGGGATTCTGGGAGCTTTCTCAGCCCTCAGGCAATATTGTGAAAGGACTCTGAGTTTGCCTTTTGACCCTAGTGCATGGTTTCATCCTCTCCAGCTGCTTCATTTGGCCAGCGTGGTCTCTCTTCTCAACTGGGCCACTAGCTCTCACTTCTGACCCTTTGACCCCAAAGCTTACCTGTCCTATTTCTCACTTTCAGGCACCAGTCGTGCTCTCAGATGGCTCCTCTCATGAGCTCTCATGGCCTTGAGTTACCAGGAGCTGGGGGAGCTGTCCTGGGCTGCAGGCCCTGGGCAGAGAACAGGGGTCCCTTGGGGGGGTGTCTCAGGAGGTGTTAATGGTCTTTGGCCCCTCACCTTCCCCAGCAGTGAGCAGCCGTCAGAACAAAGTCCTGTCGCACGAGGACACCGCCACACCTGTGCTTTGCCTCTTCAACCAGAAATTGAACCAATGCCATGTAGGGACAAGAGTGGGGCCTGGCCTCATGTCCCCCGATGATCTCCCCTGAAGGAAAAGTCTTATCTACTTGCACGCACCCAGCCAGTCCACCGGGCATGCGTCACCTTGATGCTCAGGACTGCTGGGCATCTGGGAGCCCGAGATGGCCTGGAGTTGAGAGGGGCTTGGGTGGGGCTTTCCCTCTAGGAAAAGGAGGAGGAGCAGGCTTGGCCTGTGAATGCGTCCTCCACAGATAATTGGAGGTGAGCATATGCGTCCTAGGGACAGTGAGGTCTAGAGGCTCCTGAGAATTCCTCTCCTGACTTTGCTTTGTTTCAAGAGCCTGTATAAGGCACTGTTGTCCTGTGATGTCTGGGATGATGCTGCTTTCCAGTGGCCAGGACTTAGGTTTAGGGACCTAGATGTTGTCATAGCCTGTTTTCCATGGCCTGACACATAGTGGGGGCCCAAAAGCTGTTTGACGGCTGCATGAAGGAATGGCCCCCGATGGGCCTGAAGGAGAGTTTGTAGGGCCAGTGCTTATGGGATTCTGGAAAGCAGAGAAGTTCAGGTCCCCAAACAGCGGCTCCATCCTGGAAAGAAGGGAGCTGCTAAAGGCCTGGGAAGAAAAGCAGAGTTGGAGAAGGGACTGAGGGGCCTTGGGACTGAGCAAGGCATAGCAGTCCTCTGGGGACACTGGTCCCACCAACTCCGGGGTCTG
The DNA here is from genome assembly GCF_041296235.1 of Equus asinus. Classification (NCBI taxonomy): domain Eukaryota; kingdom Metazoa; phylum Chordata; class Mammalia; order Perissodactyla; family Equidae; genus Equus; species Equus asinus. The sequence continues at coordinate 170,288,768 of NC_091791.1, forward strand.
CAGAGCTCTAGACTTCTCTCCTAAGCAGACACCGAGGGGAGCATCTGTGTCATCCCAGACCTGGAAGCCAGGCCCACTCTGCCCTCTGCAGGGGAATTGATTATTTTCTCTTTTCCAGTTTCCCTCCCCCTGCCATGCACTTCCAGTTAAGTTCCACTTTGCAGATGGCAAACGTAGGGCCTAGGGTGGGAATAGCACCCACTGGTTGTTCTTGAGACCTGCCTTCTGCCCTTCCATTCCTGCTGGTAGCTTATCCAACGTCACACTTGGGATTCTGAGGTGGGACACGAGCTGGCATTCAGAATGATAGACGGATCAGGGATGTGCAGAAGGGGCAGGAGACCTGTGCCCACTGTGTTTGGTGGGAGGGGTTGGGCATCTCAGGGCGGGGATGGCCACTTATCTGCCTCTGCCCCAGAGGACAGTAAAAAGGCCAGCAGGAGCAGGAGAGGCTGCATCTTTCCAGGAAGGTTGCCCAGGTTGGGGAGGCTGGTGCTTCCTCCTTGCTTTCTTTTAGCCCTGAGGAGAGGAAGGAGGTACAGATGGGATCAGTGACCTCAAGGCCCCCTGTGGTTGTGTGGTGCTTCATCTTAGATGGCCATCTATGAAAGCTTCCCTGCCCCCACTCCTTCTTCCTGATGACATCCTCTGGGTGGTTATGAGAGAATCATGCAGTGGCCACATCGGAACAAATAGTGGATGACTCAGGGTGGACCACTTGTGCCAGCCTAGAGCAGGAACCCAAGGGTACATAGTGGAGACTGTGTGCTGTGGTATCGGCCAGTAGAGGTATTGGAGCCCCGGAAACCTGAGTCCCCAGTGATGGAACCACCAATACCTCATTTCCATGTTGCTAAGTCCATCAGGATGATTTCTTCAGCAGATATGCGTTTGGGCCCTTCTCTGTGCCATGACCAAACATAGTGGAGATGTGTCTCCTTCCCTTAGAGAGCTGTCTGTCTTGTGGAGGAGACAGAAGCATCAGTGAGCAGAGCACAGCATGGGAAGGGCTATAGCAGAGGGATGCACAAGATGAGAAGAAAGCATGGCCACCATCTACCAAATCCATGTAGCAACCCATTCGTCATCACAGCTTCCTTCCTAGGGAATTTTAACATCTCTTTTTAAGTTACAAATGCTCAGAGTGATACAGTCCATCTCTCTTGGCCATGTTTTTAACAAAAGTCCTTCACTTGACCTTTATTGGCCTAAATTAACAAATCGTTATGACCCTAGAAAGTGAACCCACTAATTGACTCAAGCCTAGGTCAATTTCCTTTGGATAGGCTGGAGTCAGTCCCACCCAAACCACATGGACTAAGACTGGGAAAGGGCTGAGTCCCCAGAGGAAGCTTAGATGACTGCATTGCCGATACCTTGTGAAGTGAGAAAGCTTACCAGGCAACCAAAGACCAGTAATTATCCTTTCAGGATTCTCTGTTCTCCGACTAGAGATCCACACTTCTGATGGATCCGGCCTGGCACATCATAGACTCACATTTGCTGAACAAACTCTGCTGATGATCTCGCTATGATGGAAGTGAAGGACTGTTGTTTCTAAACAGCCCAAGCCCAATCCTGTTCAGAGAACAACTAAGCATATCTGAGAGGTTAGGGCCTGGTGATTTAAGTTTCTCTGTGTACATTTTCTGTATTTTACAATTTTTTTTATGAGGAATATTCCGTATCAAAATCCATGATTCCAGTGTAAATATTCTGTTTATCAAACCAAGTACATTTATCAAACCTCTACCTTTTTGCGCCTAGCTTACCCAGTAGCAGACATTTTAAAAATAAAATCACTTCTCTGATTATAATGGTAATAAATATTTGTTAAGAAAATTTGGAAAGCAGAAAGGGAAAATGCCACTCCTTTTCCTCTCACCAACAGAGAGCCTGTTACCATGAGCAGTGCATTTTAAATACTTGCCATCATGTTATATACACAGTACAGTTTTCTTTTGTCCTCATTTAACTCTACAATTTAAGCATGTTCCTCATGCTCTTGAAAATCTGTTAGTCAATATCACTATAGTATTTCTTTCCCAGATACTAAAGAATTCAGCATGCAACTATTTCCTAACATTGTTGGAAAATTTTTGAAATAATTTAAGTGAAGAGGAAACAATTATCATTTCCTGATTTCCCATCACTCATTGACAATCATCTTTAATGTGTTCAAGTATGGTCTAACATTTTTCTCTTGTGTATATCTGCATTTTTTAAAATTAAAAGGGTGTTATGCTAAACATAACTCTATGACCATTTATTAAAAATGGAGGTGAAATTCACATAACATACAGTTAACTATTTTAAAGTACAACTCAGTGGCATTTAGTGCATTCAAAATATTGTGCAACTACCCGCCTCCCTACTTTTGAAACTTTTTCATCACCCAGAAGAACATCCAACCATACCCGGTAAGCTGTAGGTCCACAGCACAGTGAGAACGGAATCAATTTCCCTCCTCCCTCTCCAACCCCCAGCCCCACTCCCTGGCAGCCTATAATCTTCTTTCTGTCTCTATGGATTTACATGTTCTGGATACTTCATATAAAAGGAATCAAGTGGTATTTGACCTGTTGTATCTGGCTTCTTTCACTTAGCGTAACGATTTTGAGGTCCATCCAAGCTGTGGCATGTATCAATATTCATTCTTTTTAAAGGTAAATAATATTCCTTTGTATACTTATACTACAATTTATCCATTTATCTGTGGGTAGACATTTGGGTTTTTCCCACCTTTTGGCTATTATGACTAATGCTGCTATAAATATTTGTGTAGACATTTCTGTGTGGATCATACGTTTTCATTTCTCTTGGATACACACCTAGGAGTGGAGCTTCTAGGTCATATGGTAATCCTATGTTTACATTTTTGAGGTACCACCAAACTTTTTAGCTCAGTGGTTGCACCATTTTACATTCCCACCAGCAATGTACAAGGCTTCCCATTTGTCCACATCTTTGCCATCATTTGTGATATTTCTTTCTTTCTTTCTTTTTGATTATAGCCTTTCTGGTTGTTATGAAGTGACATCTCATTGCACTTTTGATTTACATTTCCTTAACAACTAATGGTGTTTGTACCTTTTCTCTGAGTGCTGGTCATTTGTATATCTTGGGACAATGTTGGTTCAAGTCCTTGCCCATTTCTTACTTGAGTTGTTTGTCTTTTTGTTGTTGAGTTGTAAGAATTCTTTATATATTCTGGATACTCAACCCTTATCAGATACATGATTTGTAAGTATTTTCTCCCATTCTGTAGATTGACTTTTCACTCTCTTGATACTATCTTTAGTACAAGAAACTTTTTAATTTTTATGAAATCCAATTTATTGATTTTATCTTTCGTTGCTTGTCCTTTTGGTGTCAAATTTAAGAATCCAGTGCCACATCAGAGGTCATGAAGATTTACTCTATATTTTCTTCTAAGAGTTTAATGATTTAAGCTCTGATATTTAGGCTGTTTATCCATTTGGAATTAATTATTGTGTATGGTGTTAGGTAGGGATCGAACTACATTCTTTTCATGTAGTTATCATGTTGTACCAGCACCACTTATTGAAGATATTACTCTTTCCCCACTGAATGGTCTTGGCACCCTTGTCAGAAATTAATTGGCCATAGATGTTCGGGTTTATTTCTGGCTTCTCAATTCTATTCCGTTGGTCTATATGTATATCCTTATGCAGTACCACTCTATTTTTGATTGCTATAGCTTTGTAGTAAGTTTTTTTTTCAGTAAGCTTAGCCCTGAGCTAACATCAGCCACCAATCCTCCTCCTTTTTGCTGAGGAAGACTGGCCTTGAGCTAACATCTGGGCCCATCTTCCTCTACTTTATACGTGGGATGCCTACCACATCATGGCTTGACAAGTGGTGTGTAGGTCCACACCTGGGATCCAAAATGGTGAATCCCAGGCCACCAAAGCAGAATGTGTGAACTTAACCACCGCACCACCTGGCCAGCCCCAGCTTTGTAGTAAGTTTTGCAACCAAGAAGTATGATTCCTCCAAGTTTGTTTTTCTTTTTCAATGTTCTTTGGGCTGTTTGGAGCTCCATGCAATTCCACATAAATTTTAGAATTGGCTTTTCCAGTTCAGCAAAAATGGCCTTTGGAATTTTGATAGAGATGGCATTGACTCTGTAGATGGCTTTGAAGAGTATTGCCATCTTAACACTATATGTCTTTCAATCCATGAACATTGGATGTCTTTCTATTTAATTAGCCCTTTAATTTTTCTCGGCAATGTTTATTGTTTTCGATATATGATTTGTTCACTTCCTTGGTTAAATTTAATCCTAGGTATTTTATTCTTGTTGATGTTATTGTAAGCGGAATTGTTTTCTTAGTTTCCTTTTTGGATTGTTCATTGGCGAAAGTTTATAATAAAAATATATCTAGAAAAGAAGATATGATTCTTCAGTTTGTCGAACAAGTGAGACAATAATATCCAATGTCATAATGTCGGCTGATGTTTATTGATCACCAACCACAGATCCTCACCCCACCATCAGAGTTCCTACCGATGTTTCTTCCATTTCGCAAATGAGAAAGCTAAGACCCTGAAGAGCCAAGGGACTTGTTCCACATGACTCAGCTCATGAGAATGGAGGGGGACTTGGGATTAGAATGCAGGGATCTGATTCCAAAGTCTGTGATCTTCTCCACACCTCTACAAGCTTAACCATATCATACAGTGTTCAAGGAATCCGGGGGGAAATTTAAGGAGGTTCTGAGGAGTAGAAGTTTCTGTCTATATCTTTAATATGTGGCTCTAATTCTCTTAGAAAAGAAAGGTCCCTCAGTGTCCACCACAGTGTGACGGAAATTCCATCATATTGTGATGGAAAAGGTCCTTGGGATCACACACTCCCTTTGCTTTTAGTCTTCATTCTCCTGATTTTCTTCCCCAATATGTAGGAGAATGTCATGCTTCGCCCATGGGGGGCAATCCCCTTGGGCCTTAGCCTCTTACCGAATCACATCTAGTACTTATTGGATGTGGGGAGGGCCATTCCTTGCAGCAATGACAATGGCACAACGACATGGCATTCCTGTACTCATACATGGCATTTGAGTCTGCTGCTATAAACCACTTTCCCTGAGTCTGATCATTCTCTTAAGTTCTGCCTGAAATCAGAACCTACAAGCATAAAGGGCCCGAGGTGATTTCTTTTGACCATGAGACACAGCCATGTTGTTGAGAAGAGATTCCTGCCTCAGGTAGGAGTTGTGTCTACATTCCTATTAGGAAGCTGGGATGATAGTCAGAATTTCTGGGGTGTTTCCAGGGCATCAAAAACAGTTTTCAGGGAAAGACGTGTCAGTGAAGGAGAACCTAGGTTATGAGTGGGAGTGGGCAAGATTGTACTTCCTTTTTGCCTCTGTAGTGGTAAGGATAAGGGAGAGAGGGCAGGATTGGGGAGAGAAAAATGTCTATAAGACAGATATAAATTTATGAGATTTCCAGAGTTTTGGTAACCACTAGAACACCCTTTAATTTCTCCTTGTTGCCTTTTCTAATCATTGCCCAGCCACCAACAAAGAGCAATGTGTGGATGTTGGGTTGGGGATAATTCAGTAAAAGTCTGGTGTGGGTCAATGTCCGGGGTGATGAGTAGACAGAGGACTATAGAGGAACAGGAAGGAGACGTGGGCTTGAGTAAGAACAGTGTGCCCACCCCCTCCCAACTAGGGACAGGTGTTGACTGCACTTCTGAGTGGGAGCAGGTTGGAAGGGAGTGATGTTCTGGGTTTGATGTCACTTTTAATGGGAGCTTGGATCACACTCAAGACTTCTCTCCCCCAAATCCACACCTGAGGGTCTTTACCTCCCCGGGAATTTTGCCGACAGAGGCTATTTCCTTTCTCCAAAGCATTCATTCCCACAGGGCCTAAAGGTCACACCTCGCCATTCTGGAGTGAACGAGTTCTTTCTTCTCCCATCTCTCTCAGGAGCTAGTGCTGTGTGCTTTCTTACCGTGTCTGTGCAGGATATGGCAAATGGTTTGCTTTTGGGTAGGTAAGAGCTGTGCTGCTGAATCATTTACCAGAACCCCTAGTATATGACTGCAAATTTGGTAGGTCTTTATCTTTCTTTCTGTCTCATATTTCAGCATAGATATAAGGTAGTGTAGTGTTTGCAAAATATAATTCACACCTAAGAATTCTTGTGTCACGTCCCCTATCTGTCCTCCAGTCTTGACATGACATCTCCTACTAGTAGGGCCCCGTCGCCCACTGATATTAAACTTCTATGACTGACCAAGTACTAGGAAGTAGCACTGGAACCACGTGTGGACAAACCAAAAGATCTGGACCATTCTAGCCAGCCCTTCAATAGCTGTACATGAGAAATCAGGCATTGCAGAAACCTGCTGGGCCACTGAGAGTGTTTTACCAATGGAACTGCAGCAGGATAACTTACTGAGATACCAAAGACTATTGTTCTGTCTGTACTCTCTCTGGCTTAATTTGCCAGAACCTCCAGCATATGATTGCAACACTCTAAACATTTTTAATGTTGCCTTGTCTCAGGTTCCTAAGCCTGGAAAATGGAGGATGGATCTGTTACTGGACCACACTTAATTCATGATGGCATTGAACTCCACCACTGAGGTTTTTAGGAGTCAGCTTTCTGGCCCCCTGGGCATCAAATGCTACGACTTTGGCTGAGCAGCTATGAGCATCTCACATACCTACACATAAATACCTAGTCATGAGCGACACTTGAAAACTCCTGAGGAGATAATGGGGACCAGAATGAGTGTGATTAGCATTGGCTTGTGTCTTTGACTTGGCCCTTGCCTCCCAGAAATCTCATCTCTCCTGAAGTCTCACAGGGGCAGGGAATTTAAACTTTTTTCTTGACCCCATAAAGGATATAACAGATAAGAGGAGGAAATCCTCGTTCCAAGAGGGTGCCCACCCTGGGCTCTGCTGAGTGTCCCAAAAGGGAGGGTCCCCAGTGGTACACCAACTCCCAGCTGATGCGTGTAGGAAAAATATGGGTGGGGGAGGGGTGTGTACCATGCTATCTTCAAATGGGCTGTTATTTGGTAGCTGCTTTTTAACACAAATACAGCTTGGGGGAAATCAGGGAAGAGAGAAGGCAAAGGGCATTACTATGAATCCACACCTCACTATGTTCCCAGGCATATGTGATTCGTATATGTGATCTCACTGAATTCTCCACTTTTGGCATGGGCATTCTCAGGAATCACATTGTAAAATGAAACAGACCCAGAGAAATTAAGTGATGTGCTCAAGGTCACATGGTTACAGAAAGTGTGTAGACACACATACACACACAGGACGCATACTTGCCCAGCTGCAAACTCTCTTTTGTATCACTCTAAGAGGTGGTGGAAGCCACAGCGGGCAGATGTTAGCTCAGCAAAGGAGAGTGTTCTGACAATCAGAGTTCTCCTAGAATGGCTGCTCAGGTGGCCCAGGAGCTTCCTCTCCAGGGAATTGTTGTAAGAGAGGCTGGCAAACAGATTCCTCAGGGGCCAGGGAGGTTATCTTGGGTGTAGACATAAGATCACTTAAGACTTCGCAGCTCTGAGCCTTTATCTCTCAGTTGAGAGCGACCTGACCTGGAGCTTAAGAGCCCTGAGCTCTTGCTCAATTATATCAATTTCTGGCCTCATTATCCTCCTCTAACAAAAGAGCATCAGGCTACAGCAGAGGCTTTGTAAATACTGTTAGCCATAGAAATCTCTCTTCAAACGGGTTGTGTATGTGCCAAGGTTGCTTTTCGAAATCATATGTCCATACCTATACCTGTATCTATACATATGTACATAGACACACACATGCATATTTCATATATGATACACACTCAAATATATGTCTGTGTGTGTGCATATATATTTGTGTGTGCTTGTGTGTTTAATTGTGTACTTTTGTTTGTTTTGTTCCCTTCCTTTTCTCTTTCTGAGCATGATCTTGGAACATCTTTGCTTCAGGAGGATTTTTGGCCCTCAAACAAAAGCTCTGTGAAGTCAACTGTTCTCCCTGTGTCATGGAAGTGGGCAAGATCATTAAGATATTCTGCTACAGAGATCTTGGTGGCAATAAGATGTGAGAAGGCCCCCCTGCCAGGGTGACGAGAACCCAGAGGGAGATCTTTACCACATGTGAAAATGAGTCTGGTGTGTGTGAGTTTTGGTCGGGGGATGTTCATCTACCGCTGTGACTGGACTGAACTCTACAGCCAGATAAGCATCAAGATAAGGCACCCAGATAAGCACCAAGATCTGGGAGGGGATGGCTGCCCTGCATGCCCAGATCCACTGACCTGGCCCATGGGACACAATGTCAACACAGAGTCTCTTATCACACATGTGGTCTCCAAGTTAAGAGCTGGCTAATGTTGAGGGTCACTGTGATCTTGAATGCTAAGCATGGAGCAGAAGCCATGGTGGCCTGTGGATTGGAGGCTGTTCTCCATTTTTCTGGCACCATGTGAGCCTCCCTGATCTGGTGTGATGTAAGGAAGACAAGGAAGTGTGGTATGTCTCCCATGTCAGAGTTTGTACTGAACTTTTTACCCATAGGGGACCCTAGATGTAAACCATAAAGAAATGGCAGCCCTGATTGTGTTTTTCATCCTGGTATCTCTCCTTCATCCAGAGGTGGGGCTCCACTGACCACAGAACTGGAAACTTCATTTCCAATCCCAAACACTGCTGTTCTAGAGACAAATGTGACAGTGTATGTGAAAACTGGAAGTGGTAAGGCACATGAATGCTGTTTTCTCCGACAAGATGATTTTCACTTGTTTGGATTTCCCCCGCAGATTCAGGACAATCTGACCAGCCTGGACAAGGAAGGAGACTTGGGGAAATTCTGATGAAAGTCCTTTGGCTGTAAGTTTCATGAGGGTAGGACTGGTGTCTGCCACGTCCACTTCTGAGCCTCCAGTGCCTGGCACATAGTGGGTGCTCGATATTCGTTTCTTTGCTGATTGATGGCAAAAGTAGTCCTGATCGGTCCCTCTGCAAAGACTCCCTCTCTTATTCAACTGGCAGCTATAGCCCAAGTGGCCTGCAACATCCTAGGCCAGAAGCCAGATTACCACAGGTGACCAAGAGACAGGCTGAATGGGGCCGAGGCTGTGAGTGAAAGGTCTATGAGTCAGGTCTAGCCCATAGGGGGCAAGGGGCTGGATGTGAAGAGCTCATCCAGGAAGAGATGTGGAAAAGCATCAAGCTGGGTGATAACACAGCAAGAGTTTGTGAGGAGGTGGTGGGAGGTGGGAGAGAGGAGGATGCAGAAAGCTGGGGACAAACATAAGAAGAGGCTAGCCTGTGCGTAGCTGGTACCCAGTGACTTTGTTCAATAAATAAAAAAGAGAAATCAGTCATTTCCATCTAGTTATTAAGGCCATGGCAGCCTCCATGCAGGGAGATCTGCACTCTTCCCCAAGAAAATGATCAAAGAGGGGGCTCTCATTGATCTCTTTCTCCAGGACAGGAAGCTCGGGATCTTGGTGAAGACTTGGAGGGGTTCTGTTTTTTACCCAAAGGAGGCAAGGCCCTGGGTGGCATTTTTACACAGGAGGGGCCCCCAGAGCCTCCTTCAGGCAGAGGAAGGGAGGACTGAGCTGGCCTCCATGTGGTCCTGCTCTCCCCGTCTTCCTGGCATGGGTGGTCTCTGTTTGGGTCTGCGTGGGAGATCAGAGGCAGTCCTGGGGGCCGGCCCGGGCCTCGAGTGTTCTCCCAGCTTGACCCTGGCCTAGGCCCTGCCCACTTCTGTGAGGCTGTACCTCTGGAGCTGCTGCCTTGCTTTGGGTGGTCATGGTCTCACACAGGTGCGAGCCTGAACTCGGCTCTCTGGGGCTAATCCCCAGCTTGGGGCTGCAGAGCCTTGGAGGAATGGCCACCATTTTCTTCACACAATGGCGTAGTTTAATACCCAGTAGCCACATGAGTGACAGTCCTGAGGGGGTGCCTGTCTGTACTTCTCTTGTCAGAGGGGGTGGCTTTTTCTGAGGCAGCTACCCCAGGGGACATGATTTCCAAATGCAAACTTCCAGATGAGGCGCTGTATTAGTTTCCTATGGCCCCCAAAACAAATTCTCACCAACTTGATGGCTTAAAAGGGTGCAAATTTATTCCCTCACAGTTCTGGAGGCCAGAAATCCAACATCAGTTTCCCAGGGAATCTGTTTCTTTCTTCTTCCAGCTTCAGGAGGTGCATTTCTTGGTCCATGGCCTCTTCTTTCATCTTCAAAATATACTAAAATATAATGAAAGGAAATACAAATAAGCCAGGATAACAGGAAAAGAATGGCATTACCTAATATTCACCAGCTAGTTACAACCACCAACAAACATTTGGTGTACATTTTAATAGGCTTTTTAGTATGAAAATTTGTATACTTAGTAAAATAAAAAAGGGATCATGCTATACATAAGACCTTTTCCGTTGTTTTATTGGGTATAATTGACATATAGCACTGCATACGTTTAAAGTATACAGCATAACGACTTGACTTGCGTATATTGTGAAACAGTCATCACATGAGTTTAGTTAACATCCGTCATCCTTCTACCGTGGTTTGTCTTGGTCTCTGCAGTGCAGGGGGTGCTTCAGCCTCGGTCCTCTGTTCTAGGATTTTCTCAGTGGTGTCTTGTCCGTGAATAATTGTTAGTTGTTCATCTTGTGAGGGGGAGCAAAGTCGGGAATGACCTATGTTGCCATCTTGATGACGTTACTCTCCCACACATGAGATTTTGTACCTGCTTCTGTTACTTGGTCATATATGACTGTCAGGAAATACTAGTCATCATTTCAATGGCTGCTTCTATTTTGTCATTTGGATGTGATATATGAACTTACAACAATTTACTTACTGATGCTCTTTTTGCTTTATTTCAAGGTAGCTCTCATTTTTAAATTTTTTGCTAGTATATACCATACTGCAATGAACAACATTGAAGTACTTGTCTCATTTTCGGAGAATAAGTACATAAACTGGGTTTGCTAGTTCAAAGCATACTTGTATTTTTTAACTTACTGCACGTATTAGCAACTTGCTTTCTAAAAGGATAGTGCCAATTTATGTACTCAATATCAAGAAATTTCTATGGCAGTTACTCCACATATATGCCCAAACAGAGTATTGTCATTTTTTAAAATTATTGCCAGTCCAATAGGCTAAAGTGTTAACTTGATGTTTTAATACTTTTCTCTTTTGGGAGTGAGAGGATGCAAATAGCCAGTTAAGGTTTTTTGCCTGGTTTTCTGCAAGGTTCCTAAAAATCATATTTATGTTTATATCATACTCCATTATGTGGATATACCCTAGTTAATGCTTTCCACTTTGTACTTTACGTTGTTTCTCATTTTTGACAATTTTAGATAATGTTGAGATGAACATCTTTATGCTCAAAGTTTGTTGTAGAAATGTGTGAACGTGTGGGTGTGTGTATGTTGCTGTGTGTGTTTCACACTGTTTTCAGGATGGATTCCTTGTAGGAGAGTTCTTGTGTCATATTGTTACCGGCCAAGGGAGGGCCCTCCGCTGACTGCAAGACATGCCCATAGTCAGGAGGCAAAGTGGTGGAAGAGAAAGGATTCCTTTATTGCAGCTTGCTAACAAGAGGGAAGATGGAGGACTAACATCCAAAAGAATCATCTTACAGAACAAAGACTACAAGCTGCTTATATAGGGGGTTGGTCTCCAGGTGGGGAAGGCAGCTGATGTCTGGGTGGGGCCACCATCTGATCTCCAGGTGGGGGCGGACATCTGGTCCCAGTTCCTGATAGTCCTTAGCTTTGTTGGATATGCATTAGAAAATGGAGTCCTTGCATACTCATAGATTTTTCTAAGTGGTACAAGATTGCCCCTAATCCAGAAAAGGGAATTTTTGAAATTCAGGAAGAGGATAGCATCCCAAAGTCAGGAAAGTGTCTGCACACTGGATTGGATTAGCTTTTTGTAGGAATCCTCCTCTGAAGAAAACCAACCTGGGATGAATTTGAAGATTGCTCACTCAGGTTAAACTATCTTTCCTTTTAGTGGCAAGACTCCACTAAAATGTAGTCACTGAACTATTTTCTGTGATTTTGTGAGGTAAAGAATAAATTGCAAAATGATAGGGCAGTGACTAGATGAAATAGTTCTAATTATATCCTTCATAAGGGAAACTGAATCAAGGTTGGTTGAATAAATACAAAGGTAACACCCTGACGTCCATCCATAGTGATAGCAGGCCAGGTTATTTGGACCAAGCCTCTGAATGAAAAAAATTTAAGGGAAAAACAGGGGAAAAATCCTTTTTAAAGCATTGACAAACTGAAGACACTGAGGGACTGTCAGGTTAAATTTTGGATTTAATTCTGAAACCCAGAAAGATAAGCAGAAGTCGAGACAACTCAAGCTGGTTTTGCCCTGAAGGTATTTGCCATCTAAACAATTGGGCCTTGGGTTTTGGTGATTTCTTGGGGAAAGAGGGATAAAAGTGAAGGTCCTGGGTCCAACTAATATGGAGACTCAAGTAAGAAACTGTCCTCATGTTAATCTGGGGCCCCACAGGCCGTCCCTTAGCATAACAGTGAGCAGACGCAAATCTACCCTAGACAGAGAAGATAGCCTTGGTACTGAACAATGCAGGAAAAATGGAGAAAAGCAAAAAACAACCAGATTCTGAGAAGCTGTGACCAGGTACAGCCTTCCTGAAGATTTACAGCCCAGGTTCTCATTGGGTCTCCAGCACTGGTGTTGATTTTCAGGTGGTTTAGAAGGGAGATGCCTCCAGGGGCCAGGCAGAAGCCATTGCAAATCCTCTCTGAAGAAGATACCTTTATTCCAGGCCTTGGGAAGCCTGCCACCCTCGGCCTCTACCCACTACACATGCAAAATCTTTTAAAAAGTACCAAGCTGCACATAATCAAAATGCCAAAGAACACATGAAAACATGACCCCGTGAACGAGAGCCACCAGAAATAACTCTTAGTAGGGACAGATCAGCAACTGTGTGCTTGAGATTTTGGAATTATCTTGCACATATTATAAGACAAACAAAAATGACTGGAGGGAACAGCAAAATATGACATGTCATTATTGATTGGATAAAGAACTAGATAGAATTTCCAAATATAAAAAACGAAATTGTTATCGAAAGCAAAGTCGGTTTCCTCCTGGCAAGTGAAATCAGACTGTCCCCCTGAAGGAGTTGACACACACAGTAATGTGTATTTGCAGCAAATAGGAGACCATGAGGAATCATTGCAGGAGTCATGGTGTCTCCAAACAAAGGGAAGCAGGGACTTTTATTTCAGATGGAGAACGGGAGTTTCAAAAGGGAGAGGTGGATGGGGTGAGCCTGGTGGTGCAGCACTTAAGTTCACATGTTCTACTTTGGTGGCCCAGGGTTTGCCAGTTCAGATCCCGCCTGCAGACCTATGCACCATTTGTCAAGCCATTCTCTGGCAGGTGTCCCACATATAAAGTGGAGGATGATGGGCACAGATGTTAGCGCAGGACCACTCTTCCTGAGAAAAAAGAAGAAGGTTGGTGGCAGATGTTAGCTCAGGGCTAATCTTCCTCAAAAAAAGGAAAAGGGAGAGGAGGGCGTTCACTTGCACAGGCTCAGATGGAAAACATGCTTCCGCATACTGCAGGTTAATAAGGCCTAAGCTCCTCCTGGAGAGATCTTAGCACTTAAAATACGGCCAAGGTCATGGACATAGCTCTCCTAGTGAGGCTTGGTCTGGTTCAGGGTGGTTGGTTGCATCTCCTTAACATAAGAAAAGGGAAGAAAAATGATTTGGAAGAACAGTTAAATGCTTTCAACCACCCCCCCTTGAATTCCTCAGGGTAATTCGTTCTGACAAAATAACAACATTAAAAACGAAGTAGGGGGATTTGCTTGCACATTGAAGACAACAGAAAAGAGGATTCTTAAAGTGGAAGAAACATCTGAAGAAATTATTAGAGTACAATACAGCAAAAACAAAACTAGCCTAGTAACTACACACTGTTAAAGAAAAATGAACATTGTTTATGTAAAATGATAATCACAATTTCTAATGTACTTAAGAAAATAGGATAGAATAAAATCCAAAATTTTGAGAGAAGATAAATGAGATGAAAAGTCCTGCGTTTCCTGCATTTTCAGGGAGAAGGGTAAACCTACTGATTAAATTTATTCTTTGATAAGTTGTGGAGACATCCTGTACTTTTATGTAACCGCTAAAATAATATAAGCAATGTATAACCTCCAAATAGTAGAAGGGAAAAAAGGAAAGGTAAAAAGTAATCCATGCAAGAAAAAGTAAGAAAGAAGAGGGAAAAAACCCATAGAATAGTTGGGAGAAATACATAGCATAAAGTCAGAGCAGACTTAAAAGCAAACGTATCCATAACTACGTCAAATGTAAGCATCCTGAATACGCCAGGTACAATTCAAAGAATATCAAGTCAGCTACGAAAACAAACATAAATGTGTGCTCTGTGCAATAGACAGGTCTAAAAACTTGAACGTAAGAGAAAGGAAATGGATCTACCGTTATTGACAATAACCGTAGAAAACCATTGTAGGTGTATCAATACCAGACAAAAGTGACTTCAAGTCTAAAGTGTCTGTGAAGAGAAATAGGGTCCTTTCAAAACGATAAACAGATCAATTCATCAGGAAGACAAAATGAGTTTACACTTTAATGCACCTATTATATGGCCAGAAAGTCTATAAAACGAAAATTGAAAGAACTCCAAGGAGATAAATAAACCTACCATCACCTCAAGAATTAGTACAGCAAGTAGACCATAAAAGAATTCCATAAGGATATAGATGATTTAAATAAAACAAGGAACCAACTGGACCTAATAGCAGATTTAGAACATTGCATCCAATATTAAGATATTTTTAAAATACACACAAAACATTTGCCAAAATTGATCATATATTGGGCCATAAAGCAAATCTTGAGAAACTCTAAAGTGTAAATCTTTGGAATATTTTTTGGCCACAACATAATCAAGCTAGAAATCAATAAAATGGTAACTAGAAAAATCCTCACAATATTAGAAAAAAAGAAATACACTTTTAAATAACCCACAAGTCAAAATAAAATTTAAAAAGAAATAGAATATTTTGTGAGTTGAGTAATAATAATAATAACAGTACTTATTAAAAATTGTAGCATGCAGCTAGAGCAGGCAGAGAAAAATTTATAGTCTTAAAACTCATATATTACAAAAACCCAAAATTATTGGGGTGATCATATGTCCCCAGAAGTTAGGAATTAATACGTGAATAAATTCAATGAAGCAGGAGGAAGAAATAATAAGTAGCAGAAGTTAATGAAATAGTAGGCAAAGATACAACAGAGAGGTTTAATAAAGCAAATATTAATTATTTGAAAAGGCTGATAAAATTGACAAGCCTCTGGAGAAACTAATCATGGAAAAAAGAGAAGAAGTGCGAATATTTACGATCGGGAACTAAAAAGGAAATATTTTTACAAAGCTGCAGACCATTAAAAGATAACCCAAGAATGTTATTAAAAACTTTATGCAAACACATTTTAAATTTTAGACAAAATAGAAATATCACTGCCTAACACTTTCTTGAGAAGGAACTGCCGCCTTAGGTAATACTGGAGCTATCAAAGAAATTGCATCAGCCATCAAAGATTTTCCACACAGGGAACTGACCTAGACGGCTTCACTGCTAATTTCTACCAAATTTCAAGGAAGGAAAACTTTGAATCTACAAATGCTTCCAGAAAAGAGAAAAAGAAGGAATGCTACCATCTCGTTTTATAAGGCTGGCATAACCTTGACACAAATAACAGGAAAAGAAAGGAAACATGCAGGTCAACCTCATGCACGATTCATAGACACAGAACCCTAAACAATATCAACTCTCAAAACTAGTCCAACAATACATAAAAAGGTTAAAGCATCACAGGCAAGTTAAGTTTACACTAAGAGTGCAGATCTCATTTGAACTTAGAAAGATCCACTAATGCAATTTGCCAACAAACAGATCTAAGAGAAAAATCATATCACTATCTCCATAGACAGAAAGGCATTTGACAAAAAACAACATCCACTCATGATAACAAAGATAACCTTTTATCAGACCAAAAGTAAAATAAATTGCCTTAATCTAATAAATGGTATCTGTAAAACCTACAGAAACCGTTTAACCAACCCGTTGTCTAGTAAGATAACCAAGGTTTCCATCCTTCCCTCAAGATTGCAAGAAAGCCCTTCCTTCTCAGCTACTTTGCACACTGTGTGTGATGCTGGTGTTCTCCAGCTCTTTCCCTTGGGCAGGCTTGAGTCTGGAAATGACCCCAAGTGGGATCCTGTCAGGAAGTCTATGGAGACTCAAGGGGGAGAATATGAAGAGCAGAACCCAGGAAGGAAGCATGGCTGGGCTACAAAGGGGAGGGTTTGCAGCCCTGCTGGATCTTTTTCTACCTTTAATGCCCCTTCCCTGGGCCTGATGCTCTGACTCTCATGTTGTTCCTGTATTTGGGGCCCTGGGTTCTCTTGTTCAGGGGAGATCATCAGGGCTCAGAGGCCAAACTCCTCTCCTGTCCTGAGAGGGCACACCTGCAAACCACTGCTAAGTACTGGGTGCAGGAGAGAGAGAGGTCGTTGTGATGGTCCCTCACTGAGCTGGATGCGGAAAAAGCTTTGGCTTCTCTAGGTGTTGGGCAACAAGAGTCAGAAACTGTCGGATACAGTGTGGGGGTAGCAGTTGGGCTCAAGGGATCTGTTTATTTTCAAGAAAAACTGAGAAGGAAGAACTGATATTCCCAGTTATTCTGGGATATTGTTCCCTGTGGATAACCCCCTTTAGGCCCTCTCCCCAGGAAGAGTTTGTTCCTTAGTCCTTACTGGCCTGGACCAGACTCTCTCAGTCAGTCTCTCACTTACTGATAAAGCCCCTTTTCCTTCCACGACTAAACTAGCTGGGTGCACTCTTTCTCTCTCTCTCTCTCCTCTTTCTTCCTCTCAGTTGATGCCCCATCTCTACCACTTGCCCCTCCAGTTTTGGTCTTGAATGAAAGAGTAAGTTCCATGAGGCATGAAACTTCGTTCCCCGATGGACAACTGAGGAGCCAGATCATATCAGCCAGCCAGCTACAACCTCATCCCAATGTCCATGGTCCCACAGATGAAAGACAGCAAATGTAAAACATTCACACTGCTGAAAGCCCACTAATTTCTGGATTTCACACTTCTGAATCCTATACAAGATTTGCTCTTGCTTGGTTCAGAAACACTGTTCTTTACAAATGCAGCTCTCTCTTAGCAAGCACTCAATTCATATTTTGTTTCAATATTGAATGCTCTTCTCTTCCTGTGACACACCTTGCAATTGTTCTGGAGAAGTTCCATGTGCTGACTAAGCTTGCTGAGAAGCTTGCCTTTTCTTCTCAGCAGCTTGCTGTGAAGTGGTGGCCAACTGAGATAATGTCACATATCTCACTGCATGGCATCTTTCCTTGACCTAATCCTTTTTCCTCACCGTCATTGTCAGCCTTGCACCTCCCAAATAAATTGTTCCCACCATAATCTTTGCTTCAGTCTCTGCTTTCTATAGGAGTTACAACAGAACAAAGTGGGAAAGTACCATTTGGCATTTCTTCCTTGTGTCTCATGCTGGAAGTTCAAGTTCAGAAGGAGTCGTCTCATAAGTCACAAAGAAAATAATCCTCCTGGATGTCCTTCCATTACACTCTTTTCTCCACATGGGATTCCCTTCCAGCAGTCTTGGGATATTTCTCCCCTCTCTCACTTAACCAGGGTTTACGTTGGAAGGCCTTTTCTTATTCCTTTTACAAGGAGTTTCTGGGAAATGAACCAGAAATTTCACCTAAATGCTTTCTCTTTAGGTAGAGTAAAGCCAGTATGGCAGCCTTACAAAGAGCAATCTGAGATTCTCTGCCTCACTGAGGGAAGGACGCATTACTTGGGCCTTCTAAAGGCAAAGCATCTCGTGGGGAAAATCAGATGACTATATAGGCAAATAGTTTAGTAACAAAAGAAGAGTGGGGCTCAGTCCTACAAAGTCACCAGAAAAAACTGTTGGCCTCAAAAGGAAGCCCGTTGCTGTGTGAGACGGGGGCATTGAGATGAGATTCCTTGCTTCTGACGGAAAGCCAAAGCCATCAGTGATCAGATAACGCTGGTGTAAGCCATGGTTAGAGGTATTTACAGATGGAGTGGGAGTATTGCTCAAGAGGGCTGGTTCCAGTTACTAAAGAGAGAGTGGTTTAAAAGAACAAACCACATTGCTTTTGCACACAAATCTACGTTTTGGTCACATTTAAGTGTGGACAGCTCCCCTTTGCTCCCATTTTCTCCCCTTGGAGTCAGGGGAGGCTTGAAGCCCGGAGGCCAGAATCGCCTGAAGGTTCGCTCACATGTGCCCAGATGTTGGTGCTGGCTGTCTGCTCGGCATATCCCTTCCTCTCCACGAGGGCCTCTCAACTAGTCTCTGTGCATGGGATTGTCGGATCTTCCTCGCAACGTGCTAGTTGTCTTCCCCAGAGTGAGCACCTCCCAAAAGACAGCCAGGCAGAAGCTGTGTTCCTTTTATTTCCTAGACTTTGAAGTCATAATGCATCCATTCTACCCTATTTCACTGCTTGGGGCCATCAAAAGGCATCCCTGGCCCCAATTAAATAGGAAAGGGCATAGATCCCACCTGTGAGGGGAAGGAATGTTGCAGTACTTTAGGAAGAGCCTGTGAGACGGGAGATATACAGAGGCTGTCCCAGCAAAGCACAATCTGTCACGCTGCTCTAGGTGCCTGTAGAGTTGGTCAGAGGCTCTGATTTGTCTAAGCCCAGGTCACAGCCTTTGATTGGCTGGAGTCTGCTTTCTCCAAAGCCTGGGTCCTGACAATGGAAGAGTGCTGATTCTCCCCAAAGTTATTCTCCTGAATGACTTACTGATACCACGTGAAATGGGAACAGATGCCAGGGAGCCAAAGCAGTATTTTCACACCATGCCCAGAGAACAACATTTCTGATATGCTGATAACATTCTCTAAACGAGTTCTCTTGATTATCTCCCTGTGATGGAAAAAGAGGAGTGAGTCATGGAATTGAAAATACTACTGGTTCTAAACATGTTGATCCCAATTCTCTTAAAAAACGATGGAACCTTAGTTAAAGAAATAAAGCACAATGTCAGTGGTGAGTCTGGCAGTGGAGCCACAGTGAACCAGAGGGAGGTGTCCAAGTCGTGTCTGTGTGGAGTGGGGAAGGTGCTCATGCCAGACCTCCCTCCTGAGAGGACACCCTCCTCACCTCACGTTGGCTCAGACACCCTGCACTGGGCAGCACAGCTTGGGGTGTCAGACTACCTGTGAGGTGAGGATGGCAGCCCAGTGCAGGGAGTGGATGCCCAAGTGGGGTGAGCAGGATGTTCACACCAGGGACTGACCTAGTAGGTGGTATCAGAGCTCGAGTGAGGAGACAGACAGGGGGCAGGCTGGTGTCATTTGTCAGAGCAGGCTGATTAGGGTGAGGTGGGCTTTGGCACAAAGGGGCTACTGATGTGGAATGCCAGAGCCTGCATGTTGCAAGTAGGGGACCCACATAGGGGACAATGGGGATGTGGGAGATTTGTTATATAAATCTTTGTGGGGATTAATCAAATAAGTAAACTTATTAAGCGTAATGATATTAAGAATATCTTAGAAAACTTCTTTCCTGAAAACAGACAGGTACTGACTCATGAACAGACAGAGAGACCAATCAAACAGAATAGAAAATCCAGAGATATTCCCCAGTACATATGGAAATGTACTTTTTCATAGGGGGCGTTTCAAATCATTGGGGAAATGATGGACTTTTTAATACATGATACTGGAGCAACTAGACAGTGATTTGCTAAGAGATTAAGTTGGAGTCACATTTCACACAAACCACCAGCAGAAACTCCAAACAGATAAGAGATTCAAATATGAAAAATAGTGTCATGCATGCACTAAAAATAAACATGGGTAAATTCCTTTATAAACTTAGAAAGGGGAAAGCCTTTCTAGCAATGACTCTAAATCCAGAAACACTAAAAGAAAAGATTGATAAATAAACTTCAATATATAAACAAAAAACTTCTTAAATTTGCATGTCAAAAAGCACTGTAAGCAAATTCAAAATACAGACAGTGGACTTGGAAAAAAAGCTATTGCAACACATATCACAATTAAAGAGCTAATCTATCTAATATATAAAGAACTCTGAAAATTCAGAAGAAAAAGATCTAGAACCTGAAAGAAGAATGAGCAAAAGACTAGACAGTTCACAGTAAAATATATTTAAAACATAATGAAGACTTTCAGCTCACTCAGATTAAGAAAAATCGAAATAAAATATGGAAAAAAATGGAAATAAAAAGTCTCTAAAACACTCTGTTTCATCTCATAAGTGGCCAAAAATTCTAAAATTAAAGAGCACA
The DNA here is from genome assembly GCF_041296235.1 of Equus asinus. Taxonomy (NCBI): domain Eukaryota; kingdom Metazoa; phylum Chordata; class Mammalia; order Perissodactyla; family Equidae; genus Equus; species Equus asinus. Next base: position 170,309,219 of record NC_091791.1, read on the forward strand.
CTCCATGGGCAAGGCTGTTTTCTTTCGATCGGTGTTGCAGGACATGTCTTTATTTTTTCTTCCATAATTTTACTCTCATCCTATCCATGTCTTTAAATTTGAGTGTCTCCTCTAAACAGCACAAAATTGGTCTTGCAGTTTTATCCAGACTGACAATCTCTGCCCTTTAGTTGGAATGTTTAATCTGCTTGCATTTAATGCAACCACTGATAGGGTTAGGTTGAAGAATATCATATTACTGTTTGATTTCTACTTGTGTGATTGATTTTTTGTTCCTTTCTCCTTCTTTTCCAGCCTTCCTTTATTGTATCTCATTTTGTCTTCTTTATTGGCTTCTGCTTAGATCTGTATATAATATTTTAGTGGCTACTCTAGGTTTGCAATTTGCCTCCTTCACATATCACAGCCTACTTTGAACTAATGTTATACCACTTCATGAAAGAACACTGGAGTAATGTATTTCCATTTATCCTCCCTCCTACCCTTTGAGTTATTTTTGTCATACATTTTGCCACTGTATTCCATAAATCCTAAAGCATTTTTGCCTTAATAGTCATTCATCTTTGAAAGAAATTTATATAAAGTCTTTTATATTTGGTCACATCTTACACGTTTATTTCTCTTTTGTGCTTCATGCCTACAATGGGGATCATTTCCCTTCAGGCTGAGGAACTGCCTTTAGTTTTTCTTGCCCTACAGGGCTGTTAGCAACAAATTCTCATACATTTGTTTTTCTGAAATGTCTTTACTTTGCCTTCATTTTTAAATAATATATTCACTGAGGATAGAATTCAGATATTGGTTGCCTTTTCCTTTTAACTACTTAGAAATGTCATCCCAGTGTCTTCTGACTTGTGTCGTTTCTGATGAGAGCTCATTGTTACTGTTATTGGTGTTTCTCTTAAAGTAGGGTATATTGCTTTCCTGTCTGTCTACTTTCAGCATTTTCTCTTTATCTTTGTTTTTTTTTTTTCCATGAAGATTACTCCTGAGCCAACGTCTGTGCCTGTCCTCTTCCATTTTGTATTTGTGGGACACCTGCCATAGCACAGCTTCATAAGCAGTGTGTAGGTCCGCACCTGGGATCCAAATCCGCAAACCCTGGGCCACCAAAAGAGGGTGCATGAACTTAACTGCTGCACCAGTCGGTGGGCCCTTATCTTTGGTTTTTACCAGTTTGACTATTATATGCTTACATGTGGATTCCTTTGTCCTCACCGAGGTTCACTGAGCTTCCCGAATCTGTGGATGAGGAATGTAGTCTAGCAATAGGCCTATGATGAAAAGGAACCAGTGGCTGCACTTCTTTTATGGTGAAATGTGTTTGCCGGACAAAAGCAGTGTTGTGTGGCATAGCAAGACAGGAAATCAACACTGTGATTTCTGTAAGTCCACAAAGGGGAACCAGCAGAAGTATGGTGGTGGGCAGGAAGGCAGAGCCACCCCAAGACATGTTCCCAAATTAGCAAGATCTCACATTCCTTTGGGGCTCTCTCCCCCAGGATCTGGCTTGGCGGTTCTCTCCCTGGCATCCTGGGACCCAGCTCTTCTGGTGGGTCTGGAGGGAAGGAGGGGAGATGGGAGTGGGTTTGGGTGAGTAGAGGCATTTCCTTGAGATCATTCCAGAGATCTTTTATTTATTTCTATTTAAATTTTCATTACAGAGGTATTTGAGGAACAGAAGGATCTTTTCCTCAAAGGCAGGGGTGGGGCATGGACACTTAAACAGATAAAGGAGATTTGAAGGAATCAGCATGATTAGGGGGTTTCCCCACCCCCATCTAAATGTGCCCCTGAGCAGACCTCAGCTCACTAAGCGAGGTGCTGGAATCCTTGTCACAGAATGCCTGCACAGCAGCCCAGAGGTTTGCTCTCCAGGGAGGTGTGTGAGCAGAAGCTCAGCTCTTGTTCAGGGATGCCAGGAAGTCATCATGAGGCAGGGGTTAGACAACATGTCAGGGCTCTTGCTGGCCTGGCTGTCAGGGCGCCTGGGCTCAGTCCAGGCTCTGTTCTAACTCTGTGGTCCCTTCAGTCGGTCAGTGCCCCCTCCTGGGACTGTGTCCCTCCCTCATCTCTCACAGGAGGACGGAGACTTACAGCAGGGTTGTCAACGTGTTTTAAGCCACAGAACCATTTCCTCAAGTACATGTTACATACACTCAATATGCATGTGCCAGGGCAAATTTTTTAAATATTATTTTTGTTTTGCTCTTGGCATGTTCCTTTTTCTTTATTTCCATCAAGGAACCAGTTTGTCAGTATGTCTTCGAAGCAGGGATATTTTCTCGGCTCTAGATCAGAAGCTGTGTGTCCTCACTGCTCTGCCCTTGTGAAAGTGTGTGCAGGCATGAAGAAGTGGTGTTGCTGCCTGGTCTGTGCACAACAAGGTGGGAAAGGCCATGCCTGTGAGGGTTACATGATCCCAGAATACGTACCCCTTGTCATGAGAGGGTAGTGCTGTGTGTGTTTGGAGCAGGAGCTCAGAGCTGAAATGTATGCTCAGCTCCCAGGTCCTGCCCCATATGAGCAGCAAGCCCTTGGAGAGATGGCTGCTGGGAGTGTTTCCTGAGCTGAGCCCAACTCAGGGAGATCCTCATTCAGCAAAGGATCCTGTACTCTATGTGTAGGCTCTAAGCCAAAACCATCCCAAAGTCGAAAAATCTGGGTGGTCTGGAAACTACGGATGCAGCAGTATCCACGGTGGCCTAAGAGGAGAGACCTATCTCCAGTTTTCCAGACCATGTGAACCTCCCTGATTCTCGTTTGATTCTGCGCAGGCAGGAGGTACAGCAACCACAGGGATCATGTTTCCGAGCAGTCCAATTGGATGGGTGTTTAGAGTCTGACTCTAATTCCCTGTGAACAAATACGTAATACAGTTTTTCCTACCATCTGAATCTGTACAATGACATTCCTACCTGCTACTTTTAAGACAAATGATGGCAAGGCTGTCCTCTGTAGTGGAGGAAGACATTTCCTCTACCTTCTCTGGGTTCATCTGGCTGGATAACGAATTAAATTCACATGAGACAGAATAGCAGGAGAAAATTAAACAAAGTTTTATAACATGTATACATGGGAGTGGCTCAGGCAAGCTGAGCAACTTGCCAAAATGGCTGAAGCCCCCACCTTAAATATCATATCCTGCTAAAGACAAAGGAAGATGTTGGGGGTGGGGGGAGTCAGTTATAGGAGGTTACCAGACAAGCACAATAAACAAATGCAGATTTAAGTCCTTGCCTTCCCCATTGATTAAGAGTTTCTAGCGATAAGGTCATCCCCCATTCTTCAGGGTAGAGAGGGAGATATCCTTACAGATTGAGATTTCCTTTACAATGTAAATGTCTCTTACAAAGGGTAAGTAAATTCTACTTTTCAGTTGCTTCCCTGTCTGCAAAGTAACCAGCGCCAAATAGTCATCATGCCAAAGAGAGATATGTTGGTGTGGCCAATTCCAAGCCCCCACACCTTGCTGCCCATCTCCCTCCCTATGGGCTGCCCTCGCCTCTAGGTTAAGATGATGCTCCAGTGGACAGAGTTTGGTGACTTTACCCCTGGAAACTAAATGACTGATGTCATTTACAAATCCCACCCACGAGATCTAGGCCATGTGGCCTCATGTGAGGAGGGAAGGAAATTTACATGATTTGGGTACAACTCACACAGTCAGTGTCCCTTGGTTTCAGATGACAGAGTGTGTTAGGTCAACTGTGGATCCCCAGTGCTGAGCACTCAGGTGCTCAATCAGGGTGTGTTTATTTATTGATGGAAAAATTGTGCTTTTCAGCCCTACTGTAGAGAGGGTAGGGATAACTCAAAAGGCTGAGACAGCCCTAGGTGCCAGTGAGGGGTCTTAGCCTAGAGGCCAGCAGTGACTAAGACGAACAGGCTGAAAGGGACTCAGGTTATCAAGGGACCAGGTGGCCAATGCACTCTGAGCACTTTGGGGACACTGGGCTGGATGTGAGGGGTTGAGCCGGCCTTGCCAGGTGAGAGATGGGGCAGGGGTTCTGGAGAGACAGCCTGTCTGTTGTGTACTCCATGGGTCCGCCTGTTGCCAGCATGATCCTGGTCCCTTGTAGCCCTCTAGGACAGAACATGAGCTGGGCTGACCTCTCAGGGGAGAGGCCCTGCTGGAACCACACAGGGCTCTTGGTGTCTTAGGCAATGAGGCTATATAGAAGTGGCCAACTCAGATCAGGCTTGTCTGAAGGGGACATGAGTTGGTGGACACTGAGAACTCTCCGTGGAAAGCAGGGATGGAGAAGAAGGGGCAGCCAGGAGACTGGAGGGCAAGCTGGGCCCCAAGGTCACAGGAGGGCAGGGAGGAAATTCAGGCTGGGTGAGATCGAGGAGCTTCTCCAGCGACCCACCCTGACTCTGCGCCAGCTCCCTGGCTGTGGGAGAGAAATGTCCTGCTCAGGTCACCTCTCTCCTCCCCAGTGTGGTGCGTATGTCCTTGAGCTGCAGCCACAGGCTTGCCTGCTTGGTGTCTGGGACCCATTGTGTCATCCCCCTTCCTCTCTGCCATATAACACAGGGAAGGAGGTAAGAAGTTCACCCTGAGCCCCAGGACCAGAGAGGTTCATGTTTTCTTCTCATGGTGCTCAGCTGCAGCCCTGGCAGAAGGGAAGGCCCAGAGAAAGATGTGGGTGAGAACGAGCTGGGTAACAGATTTACTTGAGGTTTGCGGGAGGTGTTGCTGGGGTGGGGAAGAGGAGGAAGCAGAATACAGCAGATTTGTATCATTGGCCTTCTAAGGACAAGTAAGTGTCTGTGAATCAGGGTCAATGAATAAACAAGAAACCAACCCTCCCCGCTCAGCTAAGAGACATTTATTTAGTTGCTGGTGACATTCTGGATCAGCTCCAGAGAAGGTGGGCTGGTTCCTATACTTAGGGGCATTTCATAGCATTTCATGGTTTCCTTTATCCAGGGCAGGAACCTCGAGAGTTTGATGAAGACCCGTGGAGGTGTCCCGTCAATTCGTCCACCGAGGGCAATGCCCTGGATCACGTTCGCACAGATGAGAGGGCTCCCAGTGTCCCCCTGTGGACAGAGAGTTGGGAGGACTGTGTCCGTGCTCCCCGATCCTGCCCACCTGCATCCAAAGCGCCCTCTCAGAGAAGGCCGCCTGGCGTGGCCTCCATGTGGGAGATCAGAGAGCAGGGCAGGCCCCTGTGGGCCCTCTCAGCTGCCCCGTCCTGACCCTGGACATTGTCCCAGCTTCATTTCACTCAAGGGGCGGCTCCCTCTCCTCCACTAGGTCCTGGATCCTCTCCCCATGAGGGCGCTGTGGGACTCTGCTTTGTTCTACCCTTTAAGGACATGGAAGCAGGCAGGTGAGGCTGACACTCAGCACGGCAGATGAGCCATTTAACAAACATGGGAGCCAGCTCTGAGGAACCACCTGGTTTGACTGCTGCACACTCAGGGAGCAGTTTTCTAACACCTGTGCCCGGCGTGGGGCAGAGTGTTGCTAATTCATTTTCCGAATGGAGCACCATGTTTGGATGCATCTCAGGCCCCTGTTCGGCTCCCAGAAGGCCTGTGACTCCCCACTCCAGTTTCTCCCCCATTCTCTTCCCAGGAGAATGCTCAGAGTCTAGGGGATGGAGGAGTCCCTACTGCTTGGGTCTCCAGGTCCTGAAACACCCCTCTCCCCAAAGCCGAGCTAGGCAGATGCCCAGTCTCACCTGAAAGGAAATCTTCCTTTCCTTCGGGTCCCCCACACACAGCAGAGTGGTACAGTTGTAATGATCATGTAAGAAGGATTCGCACACCTGTTCCTGCTGCACACTCAGCTCCACCTCCTGCAGTGCATTGGAAATTATGCCATTGGGGGCGATTAGCCTCCAGCCTGCCACACGGCACACCTCTCCGGGCCTCACCTGGGCTGTGCCCCTGGGCGGGATGAGGGGCCACACAGCTGCAGTCCGCATGGCCTTTCTCTCTAGCTGATGAGAAGAGGCATGTAAATCCAGCTCAGCCACTGGCCTCCTGAGCCAGGACACAGTGATGGGGCTGCACTGACTTCCCTCTCCCCTGAGCAACTGGGACTAGTCAGGTGGCCAGGAAGGGAAGGAGGGAAGGGACAGGTCCCAGTGGGAGGGGAAGCAATCTGGACCCAGGACAGCAAGAGCAGCAGGGAGGATCCCTACCTTTAGTATCATGATGTCATTGAAGTATTCACTAGGAATATAGTCTGGGTGGCAGATGGCTTCTTTCACAGGGATGACCTGCCAGGTTCTCTCTTGATTCAGGATGTCGTGGGCCCCCAGAATCACCCTGATTGAACTGCAGAGAAAGGAGAGTGGGGATGTGGGGGCAATCAGTCGCAGGAGATCCAGCCCTGGAGCCATGATGGGAGGGTGCCAGCCGGGGCAGGGCAAGGCTCCAGTTAGGGGAAATCGAGAGCACTGGAGGACCCGGTTCTGAGTGACTGTGTGTCCCATGCTTCTCAAGGACACTGAGAGGAGGGCTTTTGGAAGCTTTCTCTTGCCCTCAGGCAATATTGTGAAAGGACTCTGAGTTTGCCTTTTGACCAGAATGCATGCTTTCATCCTCCACAGCTGCTTTAGTTGGCCATTGTGGTCTCTCTTCTCAACTGAGCCTCTTGCTCTCACCTCTGACCCTCGGACTGCAAAGCTTCCCTGTCCTATTTCTCACTTTCCATGGCCCAGTCATGCTCTCAGATGGCTCCTCGCAAGAGCTTTTCTGGCACTGAGTTACCAGAAGCTGAGGGAGCTCCCCTCGGCTGCTGTCCATGGGCAGAGGACAGGAGTCCCTGTTGGGGTCTCAGGAGGTGTCAGCTGTCTGCATCTCCTCACCGTCCCCAGCTGTCAGAACAACATCCAATTCCACAAGGACACGGCCACAAGTCTTGGCCATCCTCTTCATGGAAACCTGAACCAATGCCGTGTATGGGCGGGAGTGGGGCCTGATCTCATGTCCTCCGATGATGATTCCTGAAAGGAAAAACTGGAAGATGGCTTTCTGGAAACAGCTGTGGTCAGGAGGGAAGGCTCCAGAATGTGGCAATTGAGGGTGGGGTCTACAATGCCATGCAGAAACCAGGCAAGAGTCCTCCCAGGTTCTCCCTGGAGCAGAATAACTTTTTCGGAATGTGGAGCCTCCAAAGCCCCTGTGAGAAAGCGGAGGATGGTGCCTCTTGTCCCTGTCCTGCTTCAAACCACGTATGGGAGGGATGAGAGCTGTCTTCACAATGGTGGAGCCCGAAGGGATTGTGGACAGGGCTCTGCTGACGCCTTCTGTGTCAGGGAGTCTCCCAACCCTTCTCAGTCTTTGCTAAGGTGACTGGTGCCTGTATCTACCAATCTGTCCATGAGCTTATGGAGTTGGATTTTCTACAATCCTCATGTCCTATGGGCTAACCTGTCCTGGGATCTCAGTGAAAATATTTTGACTGTGTGAATGAATGGCCTTCACTTAGCTTTCTGCTGAGGTTTGGTGGGGATCAGGCTTGTGGGATTGAAGACCATCACCATGTAGGGAGGACCCTGTGTGGAGCAGCCTATGGCTTGGGAAGGCGGGGGTGGTGGGGCGGAAAATGGGATCCCTGGGCCTCTGGCAGAGCCAAAGCAACAGGAGAGCCCTGCATGCAGTCCCCCAGCCCCTTCTGACATCCGCTGCTCCCTGGGGTCCTCTCCTGGGAGGGGTGAGGGGATGAGGGCACCAAGAAGTGAAACTATTTTTTAGCTGGTTCCAGTGACAGTACCACTACTGCAGCTGGTTTGTCTGATCTGCCCTCTCCTGAGTTGGACTGAGGGATTTTAATTACTTATCTTTTAGAGCTCCATTTCCTCTGCCAAATGCCTTTCTATGAATAGCCCACTTTCCAGTTGATAAGAGAGAAGCTCACACACTAAATCTTTTAGTGAACACCCTGCCTTCCTGCCATCCTTATTGTGTGTCTATGTAGCATCAGTCTTGTTAGTCTGTTTGAGCTGGGAGCTGGGTTCTAGAAAATTCTTGGTCTGAAATTGAGGAAAATCAGTGACTGTGCTGGGTAGAAGGGTCAGGAGTCCAGAGGGTTTTGTGAGTTGGGCTGGAGCCTCTGGCATGGGGATGGTCACTCACCTGTTGCAGGCTCAGGGGGCAGAAGAAAGGCCAACAAGAGCAGGAGTGGCTGCATCTTCCTTGAAAGTCTGCCCAGGTCAGAGCTGCTGGTAGCTCTTCCTTCTAAATACTTGGTCGGGGAGAGGAAGGCAGGGGTGTGGCCCAGGGCCTTACAGACCTCCTCCACCTGTGCTGCTGGTTATCCTGCATCATCTGCAAGGTGATTTGTCGAAGTTCTCTGGCTTTGGGTAGGTGACAGAAGCAGTCTCATCACACTTGCACTCCCAGTGCTGAGTCACAAAGTAAATGCAAGAAGAAAGAGCAAGAAAGGGGAGCCTTTGCTGCAGCCAGCAGAGGAGCTGGACCCTAGGATCCCCTCAGTGACCAAATCAAGAATGTCTCTTTTTCTCAGCTCTTGGCTCCTTTTCAATCCTGATGAAGTCATGAATAATTATTTACCAAGCTAACTCCAGGGAGATGAGCATGATGGCTCCTCTGCTTGAGAAGATGGCGGTCAGCTGGGGTAGACTGAGAATCAGTGGTACCAGCTGGTAAAGGCTGTAGTGGGGGTCTGCTTGGTGGTGGGAGATAGAGGCTGGACCTGCCTTAATAGCATATAGAGCTGGACAAACCCAAACCCCAAATGGTAAGCCCAATTCCTCACTGGCCACCAGTCTAGGCTTGTATTTTGGAATATTTAGAATCCCCTCTTTCATGTAAATATTCTATGACAAACAGAGCTTCTCTTATCCCACGATTTTGAACCAAGTTCCTGGACTTGATATTCTTTGAACCAAAAGAAACCATTAGCGGGTCTGTCAGAATTGAGGGGCCTGATTGGTTTATGCTTGGGTCTTGTAGCACGAGGTGGGGACTGTTACCCATATCATAGTGCCTGGTATCTGGGGAGAGGGTTCATCTCAACAGCTGTGGGTCACTGTCGCCAGGCAATGGGGAAATGGATGCCAATTGTCCTAATAATTCCTATGCACTAAGGAGTCTGTCTGGGGTGCAGTGAATCACGGCTCTGATGTCCCTGTGCCTAACAGTTATAAACATTTGCAAACAGATTATCCCAACACTCTCACCAGTGTGACGAGAGGTGAAGGAGTCATGGAAAGGGAGGCATCATGAGTTCTAACAGCCAAACCCCAATTCTGCTGAAGGAACAGCATCCTATGAAGACATAGAAAACAGAGGAAGGCAACCTGCTTAAGCGTTAAGGATGAAGATGACTGGGCGGTGGAATTCTCAGGAATTTTAATGTTCTTATTGCTGTTTTCTGCATCTACTGTTTTTCTCTATGAGTATTAATAGTTTTCCACTCAGCGTACATTTTCCCATAGTCAAACACACTCATGAACGGCAAGCATTCAGCAGACTACTTCTTTATGCTCTACCTTCTCTAAGGTGGATGTTTTAAAAATGAGGTTACTTTTCTGAATCCATTCTCATATAAAACAGACATTCTTGATAAATAGAAGACATATTTACTCAATATGCTATAGGCTCTAGCATATTATGGTGAATGAAGGAGGAATCAATGATTTCCACTCTAGAGATGGGAGTTTATTAATTCCCTGGCAGCCTCCCCTCTCCTCCACTCTGGCGGGGGCAGTGCTGGCCTCTGCCCCTGAAAAGATGGACGGATAAATCCTGGGGGTACCTGAGTCTGGTCATGCCATCTGAAGTATTGTGCTTTTCTCCAGGTGTAGAAGGCTGAAGATCCTGGTGAAGCTATGTCAAAGCTTCCCATTCTTTCTTGCATGGAGTCAATGCCCTTGGCCACATTGTTCCACATGAGTGTGCCCCTGGAGTCCCTCTGTTCACAGAGAAGGGTGAAGTCTCAGTCAGAGCCCTCTGGCTTCACCCTGCTCAGCATCCTTTTCTCCCTGGGGCTCTCCTGACCACCTCTCAGGGCCCAGCTGTTCAGAGAGGTAGTGGCTGAGTGTTCACCATACACCTTGGCTCTGAGTTTCAGGGGGATTGCTGGATCCCCTGTGATCTACCTGCACCATGAACCTGTGTCCTGGCTGTGTCCTCTCTCCAGCTTCACCCAGTCCCAGGCCCTCATCTTATTGTCCTTGGACAAAGGTCAAGTGATTGGCTCGAGGGAGATGCCTGGGTTAAACCTGCTGGGAACAGCAAGCCTCCACCCATGAGTGGACCCAGGTCAACCATTGGTTGTTGAGTGAGAGAAGTCCTGGCAATGTCACCCCAGCATCACTGTGTCCCTGGGGCAAGGATGGGAAGATTCTTTTCTCCTTAGGCTTGCAATGGCCTTCTTGTCCTTAGGCTTCCCCACACACAGCTGGATGGAGTTTTTGAAGAGGTCCTTGCACTTCTGCTCATTCTGCACGTCTACATCCACCTCCTGGAGTGTGTTTGCCTTTTTACCACTTGTCACTTGTCCCCAGACTGCCACACTGCACCCCTGCCCGGGCCTCACCTACTCTTGTCTCTGTGGCAGGATGATGGTCTTCACAGCTGAGTTGAGGTGAGACTTGCTCTGCAGCTGGTCAGAAAGGGAAAAGATGGCAGTTTGGGTCCAGCCGGGCTCAGATCCACAGGTGAGGTTGCCCCCACTCCCTGCCCGAAGTCTCCCAAGCCCCCTCCTATTACACAGGCCCAGGAGAGCAGACAGGGTGGAGGAGAGGGGGGGACTGAGACCCTGAATGAGTTATCTGCTCCCTTGTGAACTGTGCAATTGCACCTGAAATTCAGCAAGATGGTATGTTCAGTAGCATGATGTCGTTGACCTTTGAATAATTATTATAATCCTTGTTGAAGGAAGGCTTTGAGCACAGGAATGACCTGCTGGGTATGTTCCATTTTTCTGATATTGTGAGCACCCAGGATCACACTTCTTTTTCTATAAAGAAAAGGTGGATTGGGTAAATCACAGGAGCTACAACTCAGTCTCTGAAAGGCAGGTTGAAGTTCCAGCCTAAGGCACACCTGCAGCCAAGTCAGATAGGGAGCAAGGGAAAAGTGGACAGTGTCACCTTTCTTGGCTGGACAGCAGTGACCCAGCCCGGTTCTTCAGCAGCCTGTTTTCCATCCAGATGTCTCTCCATGCAGACCACCCCTGAGTCCCACAGTCACTGTGTCCTGGTCTCAGCAGATCAGGTTGCTCCTCTGATTGGTCATTGGCTCTGTGTGCTCAGTGATTCTGCTGAGTTCCAGGCCTTGAGACGCTACCATGGAATCCCAGGAAGACAAGGACTCATCTGTGCTCCTCACCTTCCGTTGCAGTGGGCTATGTCACAATGTTGTCTTGTACCAGGACCCCCCACATCTACTCCCACCATCTACATTATTGTAGGAAAGTACAGACACCATGTAAGGCAGGGACTGTGGTCTGGCCTCTCTGCCCCATCTGATCTTCCCTGAAAGAGAAAATTGCCCTGGATCTCTGTGTTCATGGCAAACATGGGCCAAGCACTGCCTCGTGGCCTAAACCCATGGGATGTTCAGAGGCTGAGGTGGTTTGAGTGTCCTCAGGGACCAACACAATGAGAGGGGGCTGCAGGCTTCAGAGGGCAGCTGGCGGGCTTGCAGCATGACTTGTTTCCTGGCTTAGTTCTCTGTTTCCTCCTGTAGAGATGAGGTGCTCAGCCCTTGTTCTGGAGCAAACACACTTCAAATACATGTTAATGGGACTCTCCTAGAAGACATGCAAACTGATATCTCCGACCTAGCCTGGTGAATTGGTCCTCAAGCTGTTTAGACCTCTGTGATCCACTTACCTCTAGAATGGATCTGGTCCTAGACTTGAACATTTCATGCTCATGGAGCCAAATACTCTGGTTTCTTTCTTCCCCATGTGGCTCAGGCACATACTACAAATCCCATAAATGCTTGCTGGGTACATTAATGAACAGTCCTCAAATCTGCTTTGGTCAACAGCAGAGGAGGAGTGGTTTTAATCCAATCTGAACTTCATCACAGCTTTAACTTTCTAAGTCACCCAGAAAGCAGAATACAAATGATGGGAAATCAGAGGGAGATGGGGAAATGGGCTAGAGGGGCCTGGGTGGCAGCCAGTCTCCACTAGGAAGGTGGGAGCAGCAGTGAGGCAACATTCTGATGATTCTATTAGGTTCTGGATATCTGCCCTGGGAGAGCTGAGTGGCTCCGAAGAATAGGGAGAAGGTGAAAGTGACACCTAGGGAATGGAGTATTAGCTAGCTCTTCTGTTCTTGATCCATACAATAGCTCCAGGTGTACATTACCACTGGTAGTTTTGGAGAATGGAGAATGTTATAACACTCATTTTCAGCTTTCCCGTTCCACTAGAATCATGTGTTATCCTAATACTAAGTCATTTTCCAGGTGACAAGGATGTGACCCTTGCGGGGAGAAGATCCACCAGGTGTCCTTAGGAGGAGCTTACTTTTCTGTAGTTTCTCCACACTGCATAGCCAGTGACAGATCTGGAGATCTTCCAATTTCTGGGAATGGACTGAGGCAAGGAAGGATATAATGGCAGCCTCACTGGGACACTGTGAAAGTGTCAGTGTTGGAATAAGCCAGGCCTCTGATTCTCTACAGGGGCACTTACCTCCTTCAGCCCTGGAGGGTAGGAGACTGACCAACCAGAACAGAGCAGCAGCATCTTCTCGGAAAGGTTGATCAGGCCTGAAGTGCTCTGTGCCTTCTCCTCTCAGGCTTTTCAATCCTAGAGGTGAAGGAAGAAGGAGCCAGCTCTGTGACCACGAATTTCCACCCAATTTTATTGATTCTCAAGGTAAGAGCTTTCATTACATCCTTATTGCCCTCACTCAGACAGGGCTGTTCGGTGAGGGTTTTGCAAGAGACACAATCTTAGGAGACCACATTCTCTAGGAGAAAATTCTGGAATCCTTTAGAGGAGATCAGTCTTTCTGGAGGCTTTGGGATTAGCCAGAAATGGTATCCCTTTCCCCTAAATGAGACCCTCCGAAGTATGAATATGACAACAGTATGCCTTGAATTTGTAATTAGGCAACTGTGTACTTCCTAAAACAACATGCATCTATCCAATCCTACTCTTTGTAGAGCTTCGTTGTTTTTTTAACTGAAGAACATTTCTTTTTGTACAAATGCCAAAGTACTAGCACTGGTCTCTCGTAAAACACACTAGCCAAGAGCCGAGTTACTCATCAACTTCTTGGTAGTTTCAGGCAACTTCAAACTGTTAGGCATGAGAGTGAGGAGCAGAGATTGGGAATGAAGTACAGATGGGGCATTGATGAGAGTTCTAGGAAGAGAAGGTATTGACAGAATAGGAGAGCTTGAGAGGAGGGGTTTGACTGAGAAATGCACTTGAGGTCGCTCTGTGGTTGCAGGTTGTCCTGATAAAGCTAATGTTGTTCTCAACTTCTTGATATTTCAAAGCTTTAAAGGCCCCACTGTTAAAGTAGGTGGGGGTCATGTAGATAGAGACTGAAAGAGGAGAAACAAAGCTTTGCCTCTCATTCTGAGTTCCCTTAGTCACTCCTGTCCCACCTGGCACAGGTATTCTGATGCCCCATTGAAGACCGTGATGTAGGCAAAGTTTCTGCCCCCGAGGCTGCCCATCCCTGGTGAGGAACCTGGCATGGTTGCTCTCAGAGCTCTCTGCACACAGATGCTTGGAGGCTCTTTCCTTTCAGACAGGTGAAATTTCGTTATGATGCTACTTACAATACAAGCATCGAGCATGAAAGTTTAAATTCTTTTTCTTTGTGCTTATATAATTTAATATAGATATGAGAATACTTCTCACGTCTTTCTCACACTGGCATAATGTTTATGCTGCTTTTGCATCTGTTGGATCAGTCATTACCCAGAAGGTGGAACATCTCAAGTGTCTTCTCACTTTCCTTCTCTATCCCAGATGTGGCTGTAGCTTTTAGGAGATATCACTGTTTACTCCATTTGATGGCTTAGGCCTCCTCCCCACCCTCGATTTGGAAACCCCAATCTGTTTAGCAATGTTGAAGTGATTTATTAATGAATTGCATGTTAACACATTGGGTTATTAAGTGCCTATTAAATAATATTTATGACGTCTTGGAAGCATAGAAAATCAAAGATGATAGAATGTAATTTGGCCCAAAGTAGGTATTTATCATTTGAGTGCATCTTGTCAAGAGATCCATGAGAGTTCTCACAATTGCTGTAGCTGGTTTCCTGCATGTTTGGCTGCGCTATCACATTTTTTCTGATAATTTTCCTCTAAGCTATTGGGACACTACCTTGGGCTGCATGTCTACTCCACAAGTGACTCAGACCCCAGGTCTCCCAGGGTACCCCCTGGATCCAGATCATATTGCCAAGCAGTTGCCCCTGTCTGCTCTCCTTCTGCCCCTCTTGGCCCCCTGTCTCATTGGACCCACACCTAGCTGATCATGACTCTGCTGCTCTGGCCAAGGGCAGAAGGCACCTGTGCCTCTGCTTAGCCATTGTGTCTGGAGAGAAGCTAGGCTACTCTTGTGAGGTTCTCATTAATAAATTTGCAATGGCTTTAGAACTTTTCAGTGAACAGAAAGAGAAAAGAAAGAAGAGAAGTGAACAGAGTGTCACGGATGTGTGGGACACCACATGCAATATGCATGTAATGGGAGTCCCAGAAGGAGAGAAGAGAGAGAAAGGAGAAGAAAAAAAATTTGAAGAAATAATGGCTGAAAATTTCTCAATTTTGCTGTAAATAGACCCCAAACAAACCATAATCCTTAATATACACCCCGAAGACGCTCAAGAAACTTCAAGGACGATAAAGTACCGTAGAAGAATGGGCAAGATCTCCCTCCTTTCTCCCTCCCTTCTACCCTAGATCTCATGGTCTCATTTCCAGCCGAGTCCTCTTTCCAGACAGACCTCTGGCTCCTTCTCCCCACAGCTGCTGCTTCTATGTCGTGTTAGTGGGGGAAATGCTGGTGTGCAGCTACTTGTGAGTCTGTGACAACAACCAGACATTATGCCTTTTCTACTTGTCTTAGAAACCTGAATGCTCAAAAGGAAAATGTAGCTCCAAAGATGCCATATATATGCAGAGGAGATCACTGCCCACTTTCTACAAGAAGTGTTTTCGACCATTAGAGCTTTATTCCTTTTGTATTACAAGAGATTTGTTTTTACGACTACTTTTTAAATAGTGGTAAAATACATTGAACATAAAATTTAGCCATCAACTTTTTTTGTTTATGTGAAGAAGATTGACCTTAAGCTAACATCTGTGCCAATCTTACTCTATTTTGTATGTGGGATGTTTCCATTGCATGGCTTGATGAGAGGTGTGTAGGTCCACGCCCAGGATTAGAACCTGCAAACTCTTGGCTGTTGACACAGGGTGAGTGACCCTAACCACTATACCACTGGGCCAACCCCTATTAACCATTTTTAAGTGTACAGTTCAGCGGCATGAAGTGCATTCACATTCTTGTGCAACCATCACCACAATCCATCTCCAGAGCTTTTCCATCTTCCCAAATTGAAACTCTGAACCCAAGACACAGGGACTTCCCATTGCCCTCTTCTGACAGTCCCAGGGAATCGACATTGTCCTTTGTGTCTGCATCAATTTGCAAGAGATCCTTATGTAAATGCAAGAAATTTGAGCATGGTCTCCTCTTCAGATTTACCTGTTTTTTAGGAATTGGACCTTACTAGGAAGTAGATAAACTAATAAGGAGAGTTATTATTTTAACTAGTAATGCAAGCAGAGTTTTGAAGAGAAGTGGAAGGAGAGAGGAAGAGCTGGGCAGGGGCAAGCGATGGCACACAAGCCTGCCTGAATTCATCCTTCTGCCCCTGACCACCAAGAGGAAGCTGAGGTTCCTCCTAACGTCTCTTGAAGGTGTTCAGGTGGGAAAGAGAGGCCTGGCTCTCCACACTTTTGAGTATTTTGGAAGACAAAGAGAGAGATGAGAAGTAAATTTCCTCATCTGGATGGGGTATTAAAGTCATCAGGGAAAACGGAAAGGTGCTTGAGCCTCATGAGGGCCTTTGTTCTTATTTCCAAGGAAAGACTAGCCCAAACAAAGAGTGACTGTGCACTGCTCCTATGGTCTTTCTACAAAACTCCCTGCCCTGAGAAATGGGAATATAAGTGGCATTGCCTCCAGAAACCACATCCCTAGTGCTGATCCTCAGTGGAGCTGCACAGTAGGGTGGAGGATGGGATCTTCCTCCACTTATCTGGTCTCATTCACTACTTGACAGGTTAGCTTGGCATTAGGTCTGAGAAATCTCAACTTGAGGATAGGTCTGTGGGGTCCTGGTCTGGTGCTCTGAGAATTCTAGAAACAAGAGGAAAAGTTTGGTGACCAGAAGACAGGATATTTAGGGCCTGGGATGGTCTGGGGAGGTGGACATGGTGGGGAAGGGAGCTGTTTATCAGGCCTACTATACACTGAGATGGGGCTCCTGGCTTTGATGGACAGCATGGCGGCCTTGTGGCATGGCCCGTGTCCTTCCTTAGTTCTCAGTTTCTCCCTGTTGTGATAAGGAACTCACCTCTGGTCTGTATCAAGCATACTTCAGATACATCTCACAGGGAAAGCTTCTATCTTTAGGGTAGACTGTCCAGAAGAAATGGAAAACACTTTCTCTTGCCTATGCTGGTTGCTTCTTTGTCCTTGACTATCTCAGACCCCTGTGTCCTGCTCTCTTCCAGGATGAGGCTGGTCTCTAAGACCTGAATATTTGGACCTGATCAAGCAGAATAGTCTAGTAACTTTCTCTTCTATCCTGAGTTGGACACATATGAAATATTCATAAAGTGTGTTTGATGCCTGAGTGAATAATATACAAATTTGCTTTGGCTTGCATGTGTGTGGGAGATGGCCACATGGGTTTCTGAACTCCTGCATGGATTTAACTTCCTAAGGCATTGAGATCTCAGAAAAATCAGTGCAGATAGAAAGGAAGGGAAATCAGAGTGAGATGGGGAAATTGGCAGGAAGGGTCTGGGTGGGATCCATTCTCCACCTGGGCCACTGGAGTAGTGGTGATGGAATACTCTGATGGCTCAGTTAGGTTCTGGGTATTGGACCTGGTAGGGCTGTATGGCACAGCAGTAGAGGGACAAAGTAAAGGTGATACCTAGGAAACTCTTCACAAGCTCTCCTATTTTTGATGTAGACAATAACTCTTGGGATAGAAAATCATTCTTAGCATTGGAGGATGGAAAGTTATATTGCTCCCTTTCAGCTTTCCTTCCACTAGAATCATGTGCCATCCTAATACTTTATCCATGTCCTGGTTACCAGTGAGCGGGCCATGAAACGGAGAGGCCCACCATTGCCCCTTGGAGAAGTTTCTATCTTTTCAGTGAATTGTTCTCAACAATAGCACTGGGGTGGGCAAATGCCGTGGTAGGACTGAGACAAGGATGGGTCACAGTGATAGCCTGGTTGGGGCTCTCTGCCAAATGCTGAAGGTGTTGTAAGAACCCCCTTCTTAGGCGTTGCTGAGTCAGCGTGACCACACTCACCAGGAGGAGATACTGGCAACTCTGAAGGAATGAATAGGGCTTTGGGGGACTCTGGCCTGAGTCAGAAGTGATGCTCCCCACCTTGGTCAAGTTCTGGGTGTTCAAAGAACCTGACTATCACCACACATTTCCTTGAGTGTGATTAGCATCAAGCTACTTCCTAAAATATCATCACTCGACCTAATCCTTTCCCTTTTAGTCTTTCACTATTTGAAGCCTGAGCCCTTTTTCCGTATTCATGCAAGAGTGCCCTTGGGGCCTGTCCCTTGGTCAAGTGGTTAAGTTCATGGGCTCCACATTGGTGGCTCAGGGTTCACCTGTGTGGCTTTTGGGCCTGGACCTGCACACTGCTCCTCAAGCCACACTATGGTAACATCCCACGTATAAGGACTAGAAGGACCTACAACTAGGACATATGACTATGTACTGGGACTTAGGGGAGAAAAGAACAAAGAGGAAAATTGCCAACAGATGTTAGCTCAGGGCCCAACTTCCTCAGCAAAGAGGATGCTTAAAAAAAAATAATACTGCCCGGCTCTGGTCTGACCTGAAACATGCTAGCCAAGAGCCCAGTCATCCATCAACTTCTGGGTAGTTTCAGACTGCGGCAGAATCTTGGGTGTGCGGCTGCTGCATGGAGATGGGGGAGGGGTGGAGACGGGGTGTTAAGGAGAGTAGTAGAATGGGAAGGAAAGGCCACAAGGGGAGCCTTAGAGGACAGCTGATGACAAATATGCTTGAGTTCAGTGTGTGCTCCCTGCAGACCGGAAATCTACTTCAGTTCCAGGTGAGGTTGCTAAGCATGAGCTCGTCATGGTTTTACAGCTTCCCAGTCTAGTCGGTAGTGACTTTAATGCACAGTCTGCACCTGGAGAAAGAGTGGGAGGAATTGTGTCCTTTTGCACTAGACGTCAATGTGCAAAACACTAATTCCAGAGCTCTGCTGCCAAGGTTTCCTTAAGAGAGAAGAGTGCAGAGCAATGCAAGGTGGTGGGGCTGGCCTCTAGGATGGTCAGGAAGGAATTGTCTCCTGGAGGTGAGCACCATGATGTCCGAAGCCTTTCCAGCAGAACAGCTGGAGGCAGAGAGCTGCCTGGGAAGTGCTGACAGGCAGAGAAAGACATGGGAGTGGAACATGTCTGCCCTGGGTGTTTCCTGGGGACTGAGACCTGAGGCTGGGCGGTGCTCTGGGGCTCTAAGTAATTGTTTCAGAGAGGAAGGGCTGAATGGGGGACTCTGTGACTGCTCTCTCCCCCACATCAAGGATTCTTTCCATTTTGCCAGTGCAAACATTTAGTAAAGAGACTTTTCTCCTCCCAAGCACGCTAGTAAAGGAGAATTTCTCTGGGGACATGATAGCAAATACAGAGGTTGCCTGGGTATTCTCAAAGAGGTATTGTTGATTAAAATTTTGTTGATACATGGCTTACATTGAATGTTAGGCTAATGAATTTCTGATAAGCAAAACCCATAAAATAATGTTCACATTTACAGGAGAATTTCTGTGTATAGTCACTCGGATTTGACAAAATATGTCCAAAGTGATTATTCCACGCAAGATCACGGAAACTGCGAAAGTGAAGATGGTAAATGTCACACTGCAAAGAGTAACTTATACTTTTTTTAAAAAATTATTTTATAAATAATTGAAATAATTAGTTTTGAAGTCATCATGGTGTATAACATTGTGTAATTTCAGTTGTACATTATTATTGATCAGTTTCTGTAAGAATAATTCACATTTTGATGGAGCTAGAAAAATCTGACAGCTCATTCTGTATACTTACCTTAAGAAAGTTTTTAAAGCATGATTTTAAATTAAGTGACTTACGTAATCTTTTCTTTGAATATGGGCTAATCTTTAGGCTAAAAGTCATTTTATTTTGGTGAGCATTTTGTGTGGAGTTTTTGTGTATCTTCAGAGCATCAAAACAAGAAGCAGACCCTCCTCACATTGAAAATGAGAGCTTTGGTCCACAGTAAAGTGGGGATGGTGTGGTGAAGGATTTAGGAGAAGGACTCTGGGTGTGATGGACACGTGGGTTGCTTCCATCTCTTGGCCATTGAGAATAGTGCTGCTGTGAACATGGTAGGTTGTTAACTATTTGTAAGCAAACAAATCATTTTCTTTTCTTTCCTTCAAGCGTTGTATTTTTTTTTTTTACATTTAGATCTCTGATATATGTGAGAGTTATTTTAGATTATGGTGTGAAGAGTGGATCCAACTTTCTCGTTTTCCCCAAATAACTACCTAGTTGTACATCACCATCTACCAGACGTTTATTGTTTCCCAGTGATTTGGGATGCCTCCTGTACCATGTATTAAATTAGGCCTTGTGTGGCATTTCAGTTCTGCCCTTTGTTCTGCCTGTCCCACACACACCATGGCACACAGTTTTAGAGCACACAATCGTCCCTCAGTATCCAAGGGGGATGGGTTCCAGGATGCCCGTGGATATCAAAATCTGCAGCTGTTCAATTCCTTGTGCAAAATGACAAATTATTTGAATGTAACCTATGTGCATCCTCCCTTCCATATATTTCAAATTATCTCGAGATTACTTACAATACCTAATACAATGCAAATGCTATAGATGTTAATACTGTAGTTATTGTTTAGGGAATAATGACAAAAAAAATCTGTGCATGTTCAATAGGACGCTACCATCATAGGCTTTTTCATCCCCATTGGTTGAATCCGCAGTCAATATGGAATTTGGATTGTACTTGAATAACTATTAGGGGGTCGCTGGTAAGGGGGGGAGTGCGCAGCCTTGCCCTAGGGAGAGAGATGTCCTTCTAGCCCTTCCCAAGACCATGGAGGGAGGGGAGATGGGGGAATGGATGGTTTTGAGGAGGGAAGAAGCCCATATTGATCTCCAAGACATTGACTGGGCTTGATTTGTCCTGAGGAAGAGATTTCATAATCCTGGATTTGTTCAGACTTAGTCCTGGCATATACTTGTTGTGTACTGAATCATGTTGACTAAGCAAATGAGAAATTGGATATTTCCTCTCTAGATGTGGTCATTTGTTTAGGCTCTGGCAACCCCCTGGAGCTGGCCTCTGTCCCATAGAAGAGTGAGTCACAAGGGGGGATCTCAGTCTCACCTCTCTGTATGAAGCATCTCATTGTTCTCGTTATCTAGAGCAGGAAGCTACAAACCCTGGTGAAGACTGCTGGAGGAGTCCTCATCCTATTTCCATAGGAGACGATGGCCTGGGCCTCATGGTGACACACCAAGGGGCCTTCGATGTCCCCCTATGAATGATGAGAGGAAGGGACATGAAGTCAGGCCTCCCCACTCCTGCTTCCCTAAATCACAGCCCTCTGAGAAGATATGGACCGCTGGGCTCCTTGAGTGTGGGTGGTGGGGTGCAGAAGCAAAGCTTCCAGATCTTTCCATTGCTGGGCTTTGGTTCTGACTGTGGTTACCGTCTGTAGCTCAACCCAAGTCAGGGTATGTTTCCCTTCCTCAGGACAAGGCTGCACATGTGTATCTTTGTATCCGGTGCTCCTCAAATCCCCTAGAGATCAGACTCCTCAGAAAAGGCCCCCATATCACTCAGGTCTGGGCCCCGCACTGAGGCTGTGGGGATGTCGTCTGTTTGGACTGGTCAGTACCACCTGGGCCCGTCTGCTTTGGGTCATGTTGGCTGATGCCTGTGGCCTTATCAGGAAGGTGGACTTCCTCTTCCCTTGATTCCCCATACAAATCTGCATTGGGCGGGTATAGAAATTGAAGCACCTGCTGCACTCTTGATCCCTCTGCCCTCTCAGTCATTCATCCCGGAGCATGTCTGTTCTACAATAGAGGCCAACCAGGCCCCAGCCCACCATGGTGCACTTGGTCCCAGGACTTGGCCTGGCCTGAGTCAGAGGCAGAGCGCTGTCCTCAGACTCGGTTCAGTCTGGTTCTATTCTCCAGCTGGTAGGAAGAGTGCAGACCCTCAGGGACTCCTGGGCAGAACTCACCTCTTGCCCCCACCATTATCTGCCACTCTGTGCCTGCCTCATCCTCCTTGGCCCCAAGACAGGATGGAGCTTCCATGCTGGGAGAAAGCCAGCTGGGCTGGGGAAACAGAGCATCAGGTAGATGGTTCCTGCAGTAACACGATGTCATTCAGGCTGTTCTGCTGGTCATATTCAGGGTGGTGGATGCTCTGAGCACAGCTATGCACTGCTGGGTGCTTTCCTGATGTTCTGAGCTCTCAGGATGACATTTACAGGGCTGGGAAGGAAAAGTGGCCTACAGGTAGGTGTGAGCTGCAGCAGCTTGGTCCACTAGCGCTGTAAGGAAGGAGGATGGTGAGACAGTCGCTGAGGGAATTTAGGGGATGGGAGGGCTGTGGGGCTGAGCTGTCTGTGCCCTCTGCTCCTCAAAGCCCTGAGCTGGGGATGGTGGGGGACACAGGGACCTTGAGTTTTACTTCCCCTGGAATATATTGAGAGAGAGCTTCAATTCATATTTTGGGCCCCAGTGGAGCCTTCATTTTACCCCCTCACTCTTCTTGATCACGTCCTTCTTTTCTCCTCATTAACACTGGCCTGTTTCTGCCCCCAGACCTACTTGGTCTCTTTGTCACCCCTTCGTTGCTACCACCCTGGTTTTCATGGTCCCCTTATGAACTCTTCATGGCCTGTGTGACCGGTTGCCCAGGATGCTCCTTGGTTCCCCCTGTTCCCCAGCAGAGAGCTGCCATCAACACAGTCTTCTCACACTGGGAACACACTGCAGGTGCCCGGACTTTCTCTGAAGTATGTTCTTGGCTCCTTTAATTAAAAAAATTAGCTGTTCACTCATTTATTTCTTGAAGTTGTCCATGGAGAATGGAACGTACGTGAGTAGATAGGGATATGAATGTTTTTTTTCCATTTTAGTGAAAATTGTAATATTAGATCAAACATGAATGTGAAACCTTTCACCACATTCAAAGCTGGCTACATGTACTTTGGACTGTTTTATTACATTTCTGTCAGTTACATCTTTTTCTCTTCTCTGATGTTAGGACATTAAAGTCGTGTGTTTCCACTTCCTCCCTGGGCCCCCTAGGCTGCCAACCATGCAAATCTTCTGGGCAGGCTGCTGCTGGGTCCCTTCCCCGTCATCCCTCTGATGCTGCTGTGGTCAGAAACCAATCTCAGTGCTCTTGGCTTTGTAGGACAGCAGTGTACTATTGAGCCATTCCAGACGTCCTCAGGGCGGCCTTAATGTCACTCTCAGAAGGACGTTTTGGAAGCTCCTTGGGAAGTTTCTACTGATGAGCCTGTGATGTTTCATGGAGTGTCAGTGCTGGGAGAAGGCTGTGCCCGTGCCAGTGTCTTCCCACCACATGTGTCTTCTGGGAGCAAGAAACCTTCTTTCCAAGAAGTGGCCTGTGCTCTTGTCCTTGTAGGAAGGAGCATAAAACCTTCAGTAACATCTGCACACAGTCTCGCCCACAGAGTAGTCAGTGAGAAAGAGGGACCCAGACCCTGGATGTGGCAGAGAACAGTTTAAATGAACTTCAAGACCCTCAGTGTTTCTTGGCTGAAAAGGGTACTTCTGAGACTGAGATTCTGACCCTGGGGCTCTTGGTAAACGTAGAAAGATGCGGAGGTGGACATGTTCCCTAAGACCCTCTGCCACAAATCATCAGAAAGTCCGATTATCCAAGATAGGAGAGTGGTAATAGAGTTGTGATATATTCATGGGATGGAATGCTGCCCAGCTGTTAAAAAGCATCATGCTTGGGGCATGGGGCAGTTTGTGTCATTCAGTTTTAAGTTGAAAAAGTAGATTGTCGAATGCCGTATACAATTTTAACTCGCTTTTTTTAATGTGAAAGACAAGATCCAGAACAACCATTTTGTGTGGCTTTAATTTCCACCTTTATATTATGCAATTTTTCTCTATAATAGAAATATATTAGTTTTACAAGCAGAAAAAAAAAATGTAGGGCTCATGATCCCTATAAACAGCAAACACTATTTTGCACGGTGGTCCAGATGAGCTAGCAGTTTAGTGAAACAATTTCCTTTTCTTCCAGGGGACACAGGTGAACCCCATTGTGCAGCCTCACTTGAGCTTGGGTGTGGCTGTGTGATTGTTGCTACAAATGGGATGTGAGTCGAAATGCTGTGGGCACCTTCCAGACCAGGCCACAAATACAGTCCTGCGCTGACCGTGTAGACTCCTCCCCTTCCAGGGTTTGACGCAGGTGAACACGGGGAACACGGATGCCACATTTAGGGGACTGATCCTGGTCTCTGATCATGGAGTGACCACATAATTACTGCCAAACAAGGACACTTGAGAGTAAGAGGGGCACCACTCACCACGAAACTCTGTGTGTGAGCAAGAATTAGACTTCTATTGTGTTAGTCACTGAAATGCTACAGTTTGTCAGAATAATTAAAGTTAACTAACACATGGACCATCTTACTGCAGCCTACCTTTTTCTGAATTGTAATATTCATAAAAACAAAATTATTTTAATCATTACACCTTTCAAAATTGTAAACAAATTAAAACATAGAAAGAAGAAAAATGTCAGCTCTAATCTCACCGCCCAACTGACCACTGTTAAGAGATGTTTTTCCATGTAGATGTTTTTCTATGTGTATTTTTATATAGGCGTGATCACAATATATTTAGTTTTTCTTCCTATAATTTAGATTATTCAACATAAACTTAACCTCATTTTATTAAAAATCTATTATTGAATATCATTTTATGATCTCATTCGTATTTAATAAATACACTTTAAAGTTATCTAAATAATACAGAAAACTTATGAAAATGAATATGTAGGAGGAATAAAAGCCAAAAGGAAAATGTACTTATAAGCAAAGATAAGATTGTAGTCTATACTGACCTTTAACTAGTGTTGACTTCAACAGACCAGATGAACATTCTTCCGTGTGACAAAATGTAATTCTATCTCAAAACATTGAAGTTTCCATAGTGTTCGATGGTATGAAACTTTTCCAAAACTAATCCTCAGATTGCTGCTGAACATTGGTACTATTTAGATTTGACATTTGTAACAGGTCTATAAGGAATAACATTGTCCACTTTTCTCAGTGTGGTTGATCACTAGTGAAAGACACTTTTTGTCCTGTTTTTCTTTTAAGGACATTTGTGTACAAGGTGTGAAAAAGCCATTTTCTCGATGTCCATACTGAGTGTAAACATCATTGGTTTTGTAAATCCTTCCCAATTAGATAAGCACAAAATTATTAATATTTTAATTTGCATGATCCTTTAGTGAGCTTCTAGTTTTTTCCAAATGTTTATTAGTCTTTTTATCACTTGCCTATTAATGTTCTTAGTCAAGTTTCTTAGACCCATAGATAACGTGGATGTTAAGAGCTATAGAATCAATAATGAGCATGTACCATATGTCACCATTTTCCTCCTTGGAAATTAATACTGATTCTAATTTAGGGTCCATTATTGAATAATAGTGTGATGATCATCTTTATGAATAGCACACAAATACGTACACACACACACGCTTTTAGATCTCATGTAGGAATAAGAAAAATCACTAGATTGAGTGACAGAAATAGACGTAAAATAATGTGGAAGCCGTTTTAAGGAAACAGGTGCCATCAGGAGCAGCCCAGTCTTCCTAATGCTACGGGCATTAGAAGGTCATCGTTTTCCTTCATCATGTGTGTCATTCAATATGAAGTGTTCCTGTCAGGTGTAAGGGAAAGTGACCCACCAGGCACTGTCCTTTGAGGGCACACATGCACGTCCCTGGTGGCGTATTTCCCTGGCTACTCTCTTGCTGGCTCTGGCTTACACTCTGGGACTCCATGGAGCTCCTCATGGCCGACTTTCTGTGGTCTCTAATTCTGTAGTGTGACGGCTTCTCCTAAGAGTGTCCATTTCTATTGCTGTGACCCAAAGTTGTCCCCTGGCTCGTGCACCTTCTGCTATTCACTTGCTCATCTCGGCATGTGCATTCAGCTCTTCCCTCCCCTGTGCTTCTGCCACTGCTGTGAGCACCAGGGGAGGCATAGCAGATGATCATGGGGACAGTCTTGAATGACAAATAAGCTTTCTTTTGCTTTTCATCTTAGTTTTCAATGCGCTGGACTTTGCTTTTCACATCTGTGTGATTTATTTGTTATTCTTTTTAATGATGGTGCTTCTCTTTTTGATGTTGGTCCCAATTGATTCAGTGTTCATCCAGCTATCATGAATTTGCTGTGTTCTGTCACATCCAGTTCACTGGTGGTGCTGTTTGAAGGATACACGATCCTAAAATAAGGTTGTCTGGGTCATAATTGGTGCCGAAAATAATCAATGGCCAATCAGTAGATAAGAAAGATGGAGTGATATTTATTGAGCCAATTTGCAGCAGACTAGCCTGGAAGTGCTGTCTCCCCCAAGGAAGAAAGCTCTCCTGAGAAGCATGGTCACCTCATGGCTGTAGACCATTTCACAACAAAGAACAGACAGAAAGCACGACAGGAATATAATTTTTTTCCACGTCACAAGGATCTGTTTTGCTGCAGTTTAGCACTTACGTAGCAGGTCAATTTGACCTTGGTCCTCTGGGAAGAAGAGCTTACCTTGAAAGAAGTGCTGGTATTGGTGTCAGAGGAAGGGAGACATTCATCCCTGTCTTTAAAGAGTGCATTCTTGTCTTTGGGAGAATGTTTGAGCAGATGTACCGTGTGTGTTTGGTGGGTCAGAAGTGAGGCTGCTCTGGGAAAAACAAGTTTTAGGTTGAATCATTGTTGAACCAGAACGGCTTCCCCATACACCTCAAGATGTGAAAGATTCTTGTTATTATTTTCATCACAATGAAAGGGCTTGCACTTGAAATGTGACACTTTGTGGGTTTCTGGACTGAGGCTCGTGCCTTCCACATGTAAGTGAGCAAAAATACAGATGCCCCAGGTCCCTCCTCCCTCCCTCCCCTCCATGCATGGACTCCACTGAGCACAGACTGGGAACCTCAGGACCTGTGGGTCTCGAAGTCTCTTCATTTTCATACTGACCTTCTGGAATCAAACAAGATCACCCATGGGAAACTCTAATGTGCAATCGAGATAGAATACAGAGAATTTAATTATTTTCAAGGCAAGATGTCTTGAGGATTCCAAACACTGATCCATTGGCCAAACTGGCTGACCTGGGGAAAGGGGAGTCACCAGGGGAGTTTAGAGGAAATTTCCCCTCACTGTAAGTTTCCCAGTATCAGGGACAGAGCCTGTTATGGGCCTGGCACAAAAACTCAGGTTGTCAGCAGGAGGAGCCAGGACAGTCTGCCAGGGCCTGAGGCTTTTGGAGTGACTCCACAGGCCATGATGGCAGAAGGCCCGGGGATGCTGGGCTGCATAGAGGACCTGAACTGTCTCTGCTCAGATGGGAAGTGGGTACCGGGTCTCTGATAGGCATCAGGTGGGCTGGTGGTTGTGGTATGACAAGGACAAGCTATAGAGGAGAATTCACAAGGGGCTTTGGGAACTCTGTTAAGGAGATGAGAGAGAGGCTGGCGCAAAACAGGGTGGGCTGGAGGAAAGGAGCTGGTGGGCAGGGCAGTCAGATGGAAAACAGGGGCTGGTGTGGGACGGTCAGCCAGGAGGAAGGTAGAATGAGCTCAGTGCTTGGCAAGTTGTGGGGCAGGAAATGGGACGAGAGTGAGGCTAGAGGCCATCTAGGGAGCATTTGAGTGTGTAAAGCTGCAGGTGGTCCTGGCTGTGGGAGAAGCTGCCCCCACAGCAGAGAGAGATCCTGGTGTAACAGAAAGTTCGGTCCCTGAACCTGATGCCAATCCAAATAACGAGAAGAGACACTTGAGTGGAAGAGGAAAGGTTTTTACTATGCCAGGCACAGGGAGCAAAGCAAGGGCTCATGCCTCGAAAATTGCTAGCTTCCCAATGAGGAATGGGTAGGGATTTTCATTTGGGGTTTTGGGAAGGGGAGGGGGACCCTGTAGCTTGTGCAGCTTGGTGCTTTTCCACCAGCCTGCTTTTGGCCTTGCGAGGCAGGGGGGATGGTGAGATAGGAGAAGGGCAGGTGGGCGTCCTTCGCTGTTGTCTTGTCTTCCTGTGTGAGGTGGGTTCGAGCCCCGGGAGTTAGGAGTTGAGGTCTGGGAAGCCTCCGCTCCTTGATATTCTTGAGACAGCAGCTTTCCTGGCAAACTTCAAGGACACATGATTGGCTAAATTTTAGTGTGCCTCCAACTTTAGGCCACCTGGGCTTTTAACAATTTGTAACTCCCATTTAGTCCTAAAGCCCAAAGAGCCCAAGTTTAAAGAAACAGGTATTTACATATGAGTGGAGCTAGAGAAGCAGGAAAGCGGGTGGTGGGTTTGTTTTAACCCCATATACTCTGGGTTCAATGTGGGGGAACTGATATCAGGGCTGATGTTAAGAGCCTGTAACACTGGAAATAGGAAGCTCAGTGCCCATGGCCTGGGCCCTGGCCTCCCGGGTCCTTGGAGTCACTCCCCTTCCACTGCCCTGCTCCTCTTCCTGCGGAATTGTTGGGTTGGTGATGGTGATTGGCTTAGAGAAGGCAGGAATTTTCTATGTCCCAAGGAGGAATATATTTTGGGGAAGAAGTTTGTCCTGTTATAATGGGAACCCTTCAGATTCAGCCATTGCACAGGGCCAAGCACCACAGAGGTGTAACTGAGAAACTATTCAGCATGAGGTTTAGGGGGAAGCAGGGCTGGAAAAGAAAGGAGGAAGGACAGCCCACAACTGACAGCAGAGGGCTGCCTGGAGCATGCTGTTGCGTATTGAAAGTGGTTCAGTGAGTCAGTGAGACTTCAGTCACACTCGCTAGAGATCCATCTGTTATGGCCCTGCAGTCCCACTGCCCGCCCCATGGGATTCCTGCCTCTGTCCCCAGAAAAGATGGTCAGGCACAGAGGAAGGTCAGCATCACACCTGCTATGAGCAGCGCTTCATGTTCTCTTTATCCAGGGCAGGTAGGGTGACGCCTCCATGGAGACTCCTGGAGGGGTGTCGCTCTCTGGTCCATAGGAGGAAATGCCCTGGACCACATTTTCACAGACGAAGGGGCCCCCAGAGACCCCTGGAAGCAGAGAGAGGAAAGACTGAGCTTGCATCCTCGTGGCCTTGCCCTTCTCACCACCCCTAGGGTCAGTAGAGTCTTAGGGGGCCACGTGTGAAATCAGAGCAGGGCGGGCCTTGTCACCTCCCTCATCCCAGGGCTCCAGCCTGGCTCTGCCTGTTACATGAAGCTCCACCCAAGCCAAGGCTTTCTCTCCAATCCTCAGGGAAATTTTGGTGAAAACTCTGCTGTGGGATGACTGGTCCTTCCTCAGCCTGCACCCCTGATCTACTCCAGGGAAAAAACTAAAGTCAGGATTCATGGACCCAGGCAGCCCACCTCTCAGGCTGAGGCATGAAGATATGACCCCTCTCACCCCCGAGAGCACTCCATTTCCTCTCCTCCAGGGCCTGTCTAGGTCGACGCTGGAAACATTACCTCAGAGTCGGTCTTCGTCTTCTTTGGGTCTCCTACACGAGTCTGCCTGGCCCCGCTTTAATAGTCAGGGAAGCAGGAATCACACACCTCATCCTTCTGCACGGTCAGCATCACTTCCTGCAGAGTGCTTGCTAAAATGCCCATTGAGTCCTGCCCCCAGCCGGCCAGGCTGCACACCTGTCCAGGCCTCACCTGGGCTGTGCCCTTGGGCAGGCTGAGGGGCCCTACAGCTGCAGTCAGCTTGGCCTTTCTCTTCAGCTGATAGGAAGAGGTAAGGAAGTCCAGCTCAGCCACTGGCCTCCTGGGCCTGGACACCACAATGGGGCTGCACTGACTTCCCCCTCCCCTGAGCCACTGGGACTAGTCAGGAGGACAGGATGGGAAGGAAGGAAGGGACAGGTCCCAGTGGGAGGGGAAACAATCTGGACCCAGGAGAGCAAGAGCAGTAGGGAGGTTCCCTTACCTTTAGTAACATGATGCCATTGGAGAAGTTCTTAGGATTATAGTGTGGGTGGCGGATGGCTTCTGTCACAGGGAGGACCTTCTGGGTCCTCTCCTGTTCCCGGATATTGTAGGCCTCCAGGGTCACATGGATTGAACTGCCAGAAAATAGAGGGGGGATGCGAGGTGCATGGAGTCACAGAAGATCCAGGCCTAGAGCCATGAAGGGCGGGTGACAACCAGGGCAGGGCAGGACTGCAGCAAGGGAAAACCGAGACAACACGAGCTCTGGGTGCTGAGTGACTGTCCCCTGTGCTTCTCAACAACACTGAGGGAAGGACACTGGAAGCTTGTCTTGCCCTCTGGCAACACTGTGAAAATACTCTGAGTTTGCCTTTTGATCTAAGGCATGCTTTCATCCTCCACAGCTGCTTTAGTTGACCAGTGTGGTCTCTCTTCTCAACTGAGCCACTTGCTATCACCTCTGATCCTCTGATCCCGAAGCTTCCCTGTCCTGTTTCTCACTTTCCATGGCCCAGTCATGCTCTCAGATGGCTCCTCTCATGAGCTCTCATGGGGTTGAGTTACCAGGAGCCAGGGGAGCTCTCCTGGGCTGCAGCCACTGGGCAGAAGACAGGGGTCCCTGTAGGGGTCTCAGGAGGCGTCTGTTGTCTGCAGCCCCTCACCTTCCCCGGCAGTGAGCAGCCATCAAAACAAACTCCTTTCTCACGAGGGCACCACCGCACCTGCCTTCATTCTCCTCCTCCACAGCGTGAAGCAAAGCCATATAGGAGCGAGAATGGGGCCTGGCCTCGTGCCCTCCGATGATGTCCTCTGAAAGAGAAGACTGGACGATGTGCTTTTTGGGAGTGGCTGTGGTCAGGAGGGAAGGCTTCTGAAGGTGGTGATTGAGGGTGGGGTCTACAGTGCACTGCAGACACCGGGGAGAGTCCTCCCAGATTCTCCTTGCCGCAGAATAACCTTTTCTGAATGTCAAGCCTCAGAACGCCCTGTGAGAAAAGGGAGGACAGTGCTTGTTTTCCCCATCCTACTTCCGACCTTGCATAGAGGAGATAAGAGCTGTCTTCACGATGGTAGAGCCCAGGGGATTGTGGACAGGGCTCCCCTGATGCCCTCTGTCTCAGTGAGTCTCCTGACCCCTCTGAGCCTCTGCTAATATCCCACCTGGTGCCCATATCTCATAATCTGTCCGTGAGCTTATGCAGTTTGATTTTATAAAATGCTCGTGTCCTACACTCTAACCCATCCTAGGATCTCGGTGAACATTGTTTGCCTGCGTGAATGAATGGCCTTCTCTTAGCTTTAAACTGAGGTTTGGTGGGCTTTGTGCTAGTAGGATTGAAGGCCAATGGCATGGGGGAAAGAACTTTGTGGAACAGCCGAGCGCTTGGGAAGGCAAGGGGAAGTGTGGCTGTAAATGGCTGCCCAGGGCTGTGACAGAAGTAAGGCACCAGGGGATCCCTGCATGCAGTCTTCCACCCCCTTCTGAGATCTACTGCACCCTGGACTCCCATCCTGGGCAGAGATGAGGGGGTGAGGGCACCGAGAAATGAAACCAGTTCTTGAGCTAGTCCAGGGACAGGTCCCACCACTGCAGTCGGTTAGTCTGAGCTGCCCTTTCCTGAGTTGAAGGGAGGGATTTTAATTACTCGCCTTTTGTAGCATCGCATCCTCTGCTGAATGCCTTGCTATGAAGAATCCACTTTCCAGGTGACAAGAGAGAGGCTCACACACTAAATATTTCAGTGAACACCCTCCCTTCTGGCCATCCTTGTTAAGTGTCCATGTAGCATTGGGCTTGTTAGTCTCTGCTTGGGATGGGAGCAGGGGTCTAGAAAGTTCTTGGGCTGAAATTGAGGAAAATCCCTGAATGTGCTGGGCAGGAGGATCAGGTGTACAAAGGGTTGTGTGAGATGGGCTGGAGCCTCTGGAATGGGGATGGTCACTCACCTGTCCCAGCCTTGAGGGGCAGAAGAAAGGCCAAGCAGAGCAGGAGTCGCTGCATCTTCCCTAAAGTTCTGCTCAGGTCAGAGCTGCTGGTGTTTCTTCCTTCAAGACACACGGTCCCCGAGTGGAAGGCAGGGGTATGGCTCAGGGCCTCACAGACCTCCCAGGCCTGTGCTTCTGGTTTTCCTGTGTTATTGGGGAAAGTGATTTGTAAAAGTTCTTAGTCTTGTGTTAGGTGACAGTAGCACTGTCACCAACCACACTTGCACTCCCAGTGATGAGTCACAAGGTGAAAGCAAGAAGAAAGAACAAGAATGTGAAGCCTGTGCTACAGCCAGCAGAGGAGCTGGACCCCAGAAGCCCCTCAGTGACTGAATCTAGAATGTCTCCATTTCTAAGCCATTGACTCTTTTTCTATCCTG
The DNA here is from genome assembly GCF_041296235.1 of Equus asinus. Lineage (NCBI taxonomy): Eukaryota > Metazoa > Chordata > Mammalia > Perissodactyla > Equidae > Equus > Equus asinus. Next base: position 170,341,055 of record NC_091791.1, read on the forward strand.
AAGAAGTCATGAATAATTATTTAGCAAGCTAGCTCCAGGGAGATGGGCAAGATGGCTCCTGCCCTTGAGAAGACAGCAGTCGGCTGGAGTAGACTGAGAATCAATGGTTAGTGTACAGGCTGGTAAGGTCTGTGGTGGGGCCTCCACTTGGTGGTGGGAGATAGAGACTGGACCTGCCTTAGGAGCATGTAGAGCTGGACACACCCAAACATCCCAAACGGTAACCCCACTTCTTCTCTGACCACCATTGCAGCCTCGTATTTTTGGAATATTTAGAATTCACTCTTTACATCCTTACATTCTGTGACCAAGAGAGCTTCTCTTATCTCACAATTTTGAACAAAAGTCCTGGACTTGATATTCATTGGACCAAAGCAGACCATCAGCAGGTCCATTGGAGTTGAGTGGCCTGATTGGTTCATTCTTGGGTCGTTTAGCACCCCTAGGCCTGAGGTGGGGACTGCTCCACGCAAATTGTGGTGCCTATTTTTTGGGGAGAGGGTTCTCCTAAAGGAAGGCTGGTTACTAAAGGAAGGCAGGTGATGGGGAATTGGATGCTGATCATCCTAATAATTACTATCCACTAAGTGTTCTCTGCCCAGGGTCCAGTGAACCATGGCTATCATGTCCATGGGCCCAAGAGTCATAAACATTTGCAAACACTCTCACCAGTGTGATGACAGATGACAGAGTAGTGGAAAGGAAGGCATTAGGAGTTCTAAACAGCCCCATCCCAGTTCTGTTAAAGCAACAGCAACTTATCGAGACACAGCAAAAGAGGGGGAGGCAACCTGCTTAAGCATTAATGATGATGACCTCTGGGTGGTGGCATTATTGGGAATTCTAATGTTTTTATTGCTATGTCTGCCTTTCCCTGTCTTTCTATGATGAACATGTATTGCTTTTCTACCCAGTAAACATTTTCCCATAGTTGAAGCACATGCATCAATGGCAACCATTCAGTAGACCAATTCTTTCCAGTTTGGCCTTCTCCAAGCTGGATGTTTTAAAAATGAGGTTACTTTTCTGAATCCATTCTTATATAGAAGATTTAGAGATTGTTGAAAAATAGAAGAAAAATTTACCCAGTAGGCTATAGGCTATTTTGATGAATAAAGGAGGAATCAACGATTTCCATTCTAAATACGGAACTTTATGAAGTCCCTGGCAGCCTCCCCTCCACCCTACTCTGCCCAGGGCAGTTCTGGCCTCGACCCCAGGGAAGAAGAATCATGTCCCATCCAATCCAGTCCAGATCAATCCTGGGGGCACCTGAGTCTGGGCCCTGTGACCTGAAGTATTGTTCTTTTTATGGAGGACAGATAGCTTGAGATGCTGATGAAGACAAATGGAGATTTCCCATTGTTTTTTCCAAAGGAGATTACACCCTGGGCCACATTGTTATACATGAGGGGCCCCCGGCGTCCCCCTGTGCACAGAGAAGGGAGAAGTCTCAGTCAGAGCCCTCTGGCTCCCCTTCTCAGCATCGTTTTCTCCCTGCTGCTCTCCTGCCCCTCTCTCAGGGCCCAGCTGTTCAGATGTGTAGTAGCTGATTGATTACCATTCACCTCGGCTCTGAGTGTCAGGGGGGTAGGTACATCCTCTGTGACCTACTCACCCCATGAGCCTGTGTCCTGGCTGTGTCCTCTCTCATGCTCAACCCAGTCCCAGGCCCTGCTCTTGTTGTACCATGGACACAGGTGAAGAGATTGTCTGGAGGGAGATGCCTGGGCTGCATATGCTGGGAACAGCATGCTTCCACCTAAGACTGGACTCAGGTCAACCATTGGTTGTTAGGTGGGAGAAGACATGGCTGTGTCACCCCAGCATCACTGTGTCCCTGGGGCAAGGGTTGGAAGATCCTTGTCTCCTTACACTTGCACCGGTGTTCTTGTGCTTAGGGTTCCCCACACACTGCTGGATGGACTAGTTGTAGTTTTTTAACAAGTCCTTGCACTTCTGCTCATTCTGTGCTTCTAGATTCACCTCCTGGACTGTGTTTGCCTTTTTGCCACTTGCCAGTTGTCCCCAGCCTGCCACATTGTACACCTGCCCAGGTCCCACCCAGTCCTGGCTCTGCGGCAGGGCGATGGTCTTCACAGCTGGCTTGAGTTGAGCCTTGTTTTGCAGCTGGTCAGAAAGGTGAGAGATGGCAGTTCAGGTCCCCCCCACCTGCTGGTCTCAGATCCAGGGGTGAGGTTGTCTGTATCCCCTGCCTGGAGTCTCCCAAGCCCCCTTCTATTACATTGACCCAATAGAACAGACAGGTTGGAAGAGAGGAGGGGACTGAGACCCTGAGTGAGCTGCCTGGTCCTTTGTGACCTGTGCAGTTTCACCTGAAATCAGCAAGATGGTACCTTCAGTAGCATGATATAGTTGACCTTTGAATTATCGTTATAATCCTTGTGAGGAAGATTTGAGCACAGGAATGACATGGTGGCTGTTTTTCACTTTTCTAATATTGTGAGCACCCAGGATGACACTTATTTCTCTGTAAAGAAAAGGTGGATTGGGTCAGCCACAGGAGCTACAGCATAGTCTCTGAAAGGCAGGTTAAGGTTCCAGCCTAAGGCACACCTGCAGCTGAGTCAGATAGGGAGGAAAAGTGGACAGTGTCACCTTTCTGTGCTCTGTGGCAGTGACCCAGCCTGGTTCTTCAGCAGCCTGTCTGTCACCCAGGCCTCGGTCCACATGCTCCACCCGTGTATCCCACAGTCACTGTGTCCTGGTCTGAGCAGATCAGATTGCTCCTCTGATTGGTTATTGGCTCTGTGTGCTCAGTGACCTTCCTCAGTTATGGGTCGTGGGATGGTACCAGGGCTCCCAGGAAGACAAGGACCCATTTGTAATCCTCATCTTCCACTACAGTTAGCTGCTTTCAGTATGAACTTGTCTCATATCAGGAAGCCCCCATGTCTGCCCCGGCTTTCTTTGTCATTGTAGGAAAGGACAGACGCCATGTGGGGCCGGAAGTGAGCTCTGGCCTCTGCCCCATCTGACCTTCCCTGAAAGAGAAAGTTGCCTTAACTCTGTGTGTTCGTGGAAAGAAGGGAATGGGCACTTGCTGGTGTCATAAACCCATGGGATGGTCGAGGCTGGGGTGGTTGTAGTGTCCTCTGGGACCCAGCACAATGAGAGGGGGCTGCAGGCTTTAGAGGGCAGCTGGCGGGCTTGCAGCAGGACTTGTTTCCTGGCTTAGTTCTCCGTTTCCTCCCGTAGAGATGAGGAGCTCAGCCCTTGTTCTGGAGCAAACACACTTCATATACTTGTTAAGAAGACTCTCCTAGAAGACCTGGAAATTACTTGCTCTCTTTGACCCTGGTTGCTTCTTTGTCCCCAAGCTTCTCAGACTCCTGTGTCCTGTTTACTTCCAGGATGGGTCTAGTCTGACCTGAACTTTTTGTGCTCATGGAGCTGAATTCTCTTGCTTCTTTCTCCCCCATCCTGGGTCAGGCACATAGACCATACCCCAGAAATGCTCACGAGGTACATGAATGTCTAGTCCTCAAATCTGCTTTGGTCAGCAGCCTGAGAGGAGTGGTTTTAATGAAATCGGAACTCCAGTACAGTTTATATTTCTCTGGTACACAGAGGGCAGAATACAAAGGATGGGAAATGACAGTGAGATGGGGAAATGGGCTGGAGTGGCTGGGTGGGAGCCAGACTCCACTAGGGTCATGGGAGCACAGGTAATGCAACACTCGGATGGCTCAATTAGGTTCTGGATATCTGCTCTGGTAGAGCTGAGTGGCTATGTAGAATGGGGACATGGTGAAGGTGACACTTAGCAAACTGAGTCGTAGCTGGCTCTTCTATGCTTATCCTGACAATAGCTCCTGGGATAGATAACCACGCGTAGCTTTAGAGAATGGGAATTATAGTGCTTATTCTAGCTTTCCCTTCCTCCAGAATCATGTGATATCCTAATAATAGGCCATTTTCAAGCAGACAAGAATTTGACCCTTGGAAGTGAGAAGACCCACCAGGTCTCTTTGGGAGTGGATTTCTTTTGTGTAATTTCTCCACACTGCAGATCTAGTGACAGATCTGGGGATCAGCAAATTTCTGGGAATGGACTGAGGGAAGGAAGGACAGCCTCATTGGGACACTGTGGAAGCCTCTGGTGGAATAAGCCAGGCCTCTGAGGGTCTACAGGGGCACTTAGCTCCTCCAGCCCTGGAGGGTAGGAGATGGCCAATAAGAACAGAAGCAGCAGCATCTTCCTTTTTTTTTTTTTTTAATTTTTATTGAGTTAATGATAGGTTACAATCTTGTGAAATTTCAGTTGTACATTATTGTTTGTCAGTCGTGTTGTAGGTGCACCCCTTCACCCTTTGTGCCCACCCCCCACACCATCTTTCCCCTGGTAGCCACTAATTTGTTCTTTTTGTCTACATTTTTAAATTCCTCATATGAGTGGATTCATACAGAGATTGCCCTTCTCTAACTGGCTTATTTCACTTAACATAATTCCCTCAAGGTCCATCCATGTTGTTGCAAATGGGACGATTTTGTTCTGTTTTATGGCTGAGTAGTATTCCATTGTGTATATATATCACATCTTCTTTATCCAATCATCTGTTGATGTTCACTTAGATTGCTTCCATGTCTTGGCTATTGTAAATAATGCTGCAATGAACATAGGGGTGCATAGGACTTTTGGAATTGCTGACTTCAAGCTCTTTGGATAGATACCCAGTAGTGGGATAGCTGGATTGTATGGTAGTTTTATTTTCAATTTTTTGAGGAATCTCCATACTGTTTTGCATAGTGGCTGCACCAGTTTGCATTCCCACCAGCAGTGTATGAGGGTTCCTTTTTCTCCACAACCCCTCCAACATTTGTTACTATTAGTTTTAGATATTTTTGTCATTCTAACGGGTGTAAGATGATATCTTAGTGTAGTTTTGATTTGCATTTCCCTGATGATCAGTGATGATGAACATCTTTTCATGTGCCTATTGGCCATCCATATATCTTCTTTGGAGACATGTCTGTTCATGTCTCCAGCCCATTTTTTGATTGGGTTGCTTGATTTTTTGTTGTTGAGTTGTGCGAGTTCTTTATATATTATGGATATTAAGCCTTTGTCAGATATATGACTTGCAAATATTTTTTCCCAGTTAGTGGGTTGTTTTTCTGTTTCGAACCTGTTTTCATTTGTCTTGAAGAACCTCTTTAGTCTGATGAAGTCCCATTCGTTTATTCTTTCTGTTGTTTCCCTTCTCTGAGAAGACATGGTGTCTGAAAAGATCATTTTAATACTGATGTCAAAGAGTATACTGCCTACATTTTCTTCCAGAAGCCTTATGGTTTCAGGTCTCACCTTTAGGTCTTTGATCCATTTTGAGTTTAGTTTGGTGAATGGTGAGAAAGAATGGTCAATTTTCATTCTTTTACATGTGGCTGTCCAGTTTTCCCAGCACCATTTGTTGAAAAGACTTTCTTTTCTCCATTGTATGCCCTCAGCTCATTTGTTGAAGAAAAGCTGTCCATAGATGTGTGGTTTTATTTCTGGGCTTTCAGTTCTGTTCCATTGATCTGAGCACCTGTTTTTGTACCAGTACCATGCCGATTTGATTACTGTAGCTTTGTGGTAGGTTTTGAAGTCAGGGATTGTGATGCCTTCAGCTGTGTTCTTTTTTCTCAGGATTGCTTTAGCAATTAGGGGTCTTTCGTTGCCCCATACGAAGTTTAGGATTCTTTGTTCTAATTCTGTAAAGAATGTCATTGGGATTCTGATTGGGATAGCGTTGAATCTGTAGATCGCTTTAGGTAGAATGGACATTTTAACTATGTTTATTCTTCCAATCCATGTACATGGAATGTCTTTCCATCTCTTTATGTCATCATCCAATTCTTTCAGAAAGACCTTGTAATTTTCATTGTATAGGTCTTTCACTTCCTTAGTTAAATTCACCCCGAGATATTTTATTCTTTTTGTAGCGATTTTGAATGGTATTGTGTTCTTGAGTTCTTTTTCTGTTAGTTCATTATTAGAATATAGAAATGCTACTGATTTATGCAAATTGATTTTATACCCTGCAACTTTGCTGTAGTTGTTCATTACTTCTAAAAGTTTTCCAATGGATTCTTTGGGGTTTTCTATATATAAGATCATGTCATCTCCAAACAGCGAGAGTTTCACTTCTTCCCTCCCTATTTGGATTCCTTTTATTCCTTTTTCTTGCCTGATTGCTCTGGCCAGGACCTCCAGTACTATGTTGAATAAGAGTGGTGATACAGGGCATCCTTTTCTCATTCCTGTTTTCGGGGGGATGGTGCTCAGTTTTTACCCTTTGAGTATGATGTTGTCTGTGGGTTTGTCATATATGGCCTTTATTATGTTGAGGTAGTTCCCTTCTATGCCCATTTTTTATCACAAATGGCTGTTGGATCTTGTCAAATGCTTTCTCTGAATCTATTGAGATGATCATGTGGTTTTTATTTTTCTGTTTGTTGATGTGGTGTATCAAGTTCATTGATTTGTAGATGTTGAACCATACCTGTGTCCCTGGTATGAATCCCACTTGATCACAATGTATGATCCATTTGACGAATTGCTGAATTCTGGTTGCCAAAATTTTGTTTAGAATTTTTGCATCTATGTTCATCAGTGATATTGACCTGTAGTTCTCTTTTTTCGTGGTGTGCTTGTCAGGCTTTGGTATTCGCATGATGTTGGCCTCGTAGAATGTGTTACGAAGTGTTCCATCCTCCCTAATTTTTTGGAATAGCTTGAAAAGGATAGGTAGTTAATCCTCTCTGAAAGTTTGGTAGAATTCCCCAGGAAAGGCATCTGGTCCTGGGGTTTTATTCTTTGGGATGATTTTTATTTCTGTTTCAATCTCTTTCCTTGTGATTGGTCTGTTCAAATTGTCTGCTTCTTCTTGAGTGAGCTTTGGGAGATTGTAGGAGACTAAGAATTTATCCATTTCCTCTAGGTTATCCATTTTTTTTTGAATATAGTTTTTCATAGTATTCTCTTATAATCTGTTGTACTTCTGCTGAGTCTGTTGTTATTTCTCCTCTTTCATTTCTGATTTTGTTTATTTGAGCTTTCTCCCTTTTTTTCTTTATAAGTCTGGCTAGGGCTTTGTCAATTTTATTTATCTTCTCAAAGAACCAGTTCTTTGTTTCATTGATCCTTTCTACTGCCTTTTTCATTTCAACAGCATTTATTTCTGCTCTGATTTTTATTATTTCTCTCCTTCTGCTGACTTTTGGCTTTGTTTGTTCCTCTTTCTCTAATTCGGTTAGGTGTAGTTTAAGATTGCTTATTTGGGATTTTTCTTGTTTGTTAAGATGTGTCTATATTGCAATGAATTTTCCCCTTAAAACAGCTTTTGCTGTATCCCATATGAGTTGGTGTGGCATGTTATCATTTTCATTTGTCTCCAGGTATTTTTTGATTTCTTCTTTAATTTTTCAGTGCTCCATTGCTTATTCAATAGCATATTGTTTAGTCTCCACATCTTTGTGCTTTTCTCAGCTTTTGGCTTGTAATTAATTTCTAGCCTTATAGCATTATGATCGGAGAAGATACTTGTTATTATTTCAATTTTTTTTATATTTGTAGAGGCTTGCCTTGTTTCCCAACATATGGTCTATCCTTGAGAATGTTCCATGTGCACTTGAGAAGAATGTGTATTCTGTTGTTTTTGGTTGAAGTGTTCTATATATGTCTATTAAGTCCAGTTGTTTTAGCTTTTTGTTTAGCTCCACTATTTCCTTTTTGATTTTTGTCTGGGTGATCTGTCCACTGATGTGAGTGGGGTGTTGAGGTCCCCTACTATTATTGTGTTGTTTTTAACATCTTCCTTTAGGTCTGTTAATAGTTGCTTTATGAACTTTGGTGCTCCTGTGTTGGGTGCATAGATATTTATAAGCGTTATTTCTTCTTGATGAAGTGTCCCTTTGATGATTATATATTGTCCCTCTGTGCCTCTCTTTACCTGCCTTATTTTTAAATCCATTTTGTCTGATATAAGTATTGTGACACATGCTTTCTTTTGCTTGCTATTAGCTTGAAGTATTGTCTTCCACCCTTTCACTCTGAGCCTGTGTCTGTCCTTGGAGCCGAGGTGTGTTTCCTGGAGGCAACAAATTGTTGGATCTTGTTCTTTTATCCATTTTGCCACTCTGTGTCTTTTTACTGTCAAGTTCAATCTGTTTAAATTGAGGATGATTATTGATGCATGAGGGCTTAATGCTGTCATTCTGTCACTCGTTATCTGGTTTTCCTGCCTTACCTTTGTTTCTCGTTCTGTGTGTTTTAGCCTACCCTTTGACTTCTGCAATTTCTTATGCTGGTTTTCTTAGATTTTTCCTTATTTATGTTTTGTGGCTCTGTTCTGTTTTTTAGTTTAGTGGCTACCCTGAAGTTTGTATTTAGAATCTCATGTATAATATAGTCCATTCTCTCATGGTCTCTTACTTACTTGGCCTAGACTGATTTAGTCCCTTTGCTCTTCCCCTCCTAAATTATTATTTTCATCTCTTATTCCAACTCGTGTTGTGAGTTTGTAGTTAGAGTGATAACATCATCTTTGCTTTGGTGGTTTCCTTACCTTTATTCTAATGCTATAGTTGAATATTTGCTATCCTATTCTGGTTCTATCTATTTGTTTCCCTACTCTATGGTTTGTGACTGCTTTCTGCCTTTTCTTCTTTTTTCAGGTAAGAGAGCCTTCTTGAGGATTTCTCGTAGTGGAGGACTTTTGGTTACAAATTCCCTTAACTTTTGTTTGTCTGGGAAAGATTTAATTTCTCCCTCATATCTGAAGGATATTTTTACTGGATAGAGAATTCTTGGCTGAAGATTTTTATCTTTTAAAGTTTTGAATATGTCACTCCATTCTCTCCTAGCCTGTGAGGTTTCTGAAGAGAAATCTGCTGGAAGTCTGATAGGAGTTCCTTTGTAGGTTATTTTCTTCTGTCTTGCTGCCCTGAGTATTCTTTCTTTGTCATTCATTTTTTCCGTTTTTACTACTATATGCCTTGCAGTAGGTCTTTTTACATTGACAAATCTAGGAGATCTGAAAGCTTCCTCCACACACATTTCTCCCTCAATCCCTAGATTTCGGAAGTTCTCTTCTATAATTTTATTTAGCACACTTTCTGCTCCATTTTCATTTTCCACGCCCTCAGGAATTCTGATGATTCTTAAATTGGTTCCCCTCATTGGATCCGCTATTTCTCTGATATTTTCCTCATTCTTTTTAATCCTTAGTTCTCCTTCTCCCGCTGTCTGGAGCCATTCAGCCTGTCTATCTTCGATTATGCTAATTTGCTCCTGTACGGTATCTACACGGGCATTCAGGGAATCTGTATTCTGTTTTATCTGATCCATTGTATTTTTCATCTCTAGTATTTCTGATTGATTCTTCTTTAAAGTGTCAATCGCTTTTGTGAAGTAACTCCAGAACTTGTTGACTTGTTTCCCTATATTTCCCTTTACCTCATTGAGTTTTTGGATGATAGCTACTCTGAACTCATTTTCACTTAGTTTACCTACTTCCAAGTCCTCAGGACTTAATTCTGTGCTTTTATTGTTTTCCTTCTGGTCTGGAGCTTTTATAAATTGCTGAAAGGTATAGGAGCGGTTTTTGCACGATGGTAGTATTCGGTTGCAGTTACAGCCTGTCGCCACTAGATGGGGGTCGAGAGCCACAGTTTCTGAGCCCTCCGACTTCAGCCCCTATGGCGGGCATGCAGTGAGGGTTGGGCGAGGAGGGGCACTTTCTCTCACGTGCTGATCTGGATTCCAATCAGCTCTCGTTCTCTGGTCTCCTGGGGCCCTGCTTGATGGGGTCCCCTCACACGGAAGCTTTCCCCCGTCAGTGGGTTTCCACTGCATCAGTGGTGGGAGTCCTGGAGAATCCCCAGATGCATGGCCCCTCACCTGCAGCAGCTATCCCAGTCTCTAGGAGAGGGAGTGAAGTTCTCTCTTACCCTGTTACAGCTCCTCCAAGGCCAGCTGCAGCCTCTCCGTCTTCTGTTGTCTTGCTGCTGTAGGTCTCTGACAGTCTCTGTATTAGGGATATTGGTTGAAATTCAGTTGTTCAGCTTCTTTGGTTGTAGTTTGGAGGGAAGAGAGTCCCGGGTCAGGTCACCCTGCCGTTTTGCTGATGTCACTCCTAACTGGCTTTCAGAAGCATCTTCTTTAACAGGCTGATCAGGACTGAAGTTGTACGTGCTTTTTCCTCCCAGGCTTTTCAATTGTAGAGGTGAAGCAAGAAGGAGCCGGCTCAGTGACCACCAATTTCCTCCCAGCTCTGTAGATTCCCAAGATTAGAGCTTTCATAAGATTGCTCTTCCCCTTAGAGAGAGGGGTTTGTGTGGTGATGGTTTTGCAAGAACCACATTCTTAGGCTGTTGATCACATGACCACGTTCACCTAGAAAGTACTGGACACTTGGAATGGAGAAGGTACTTTGGGGGGATTTGGCATTAGCCAGACATGGTGTCCCCTTTCCCTAAGTGAGATCCTCCAAGAACACGAATAAGGCCCCAGTATGCCTTAAATTTGAGATTAGGAAACTGTCTACTTCCTAAAGTAGCATGAATCTATGCAATCCTAATCTTTGCAGAGCTCCATCTTTTTGCTGGCCCAAGAGGTTTTATTTTTATTTTTGGTATAAATGCCAAAGTACCAGCACTGGTCTCTCCTAAAGCACCCCAGCCAAGAGCCAAGTCTTCCCTCAGCTTCTTGGTAGTTTTAGGCAGCTGCAAACTGTTGAGGTGGGGTGAAAGCAGGGGTTGGGGATGAAGTGCTGATGGAAGGCTGATGAGAGCGCTAGGAAGAGAAGGCAATGACAGAGTAGGAGAGTTTGAGAGGAGGATTTGACAGAGAAATGCACGTGAGTTCACTCTGTGGTCCCAGGTTGCCCTGATAAAGCTAATGTTGTTCTCAACTTCTTGATATTTCAAAGTTTTAAAAGACCCAGTGTTAAAGTAGTTTTGGACATGCAGGTAGAGACTGAAAGGGGAGAAACAAAGCTTTGCCTCTCATTCTGAGTTTCTCTGGTCATTCTTGTCCCACCTGGGATACGTAATCTTTTGTGACAGTGAAGAAGGTGATGGAGTCAAAGATTCTGCCCCCAAGGCTCCCTGTCCCTGATGAGGAACCTGGCATCATTGCTCTCAGAGTTCTCTTCACACAGGAGCTGGAGGGCTGTCAGCTTTTGGATAGAAGAAGTCACCAGGCATCATGCTACTAACAATATAATTTAATATAGATATCAGAAGACTTCTGAAGTCTTATATCTAACTGGGCATAATGCTCATGCTGCTTTTGCATCTGTTGGATCAGTCATTGCCCAGACGGTGGAACATGTCACGTGACTTCTCATTTATATTGTCTGTCCCAGATATGGTTGTTGCTCACAGGGGACATCACTGTTCTCCTGCCTCTGATGACTGATGCCTCCTCCCCAGCCCTGATTTGGAATCCAAAAGTATGTTCAACAATGTTGTCGTGATTTATTAATCAAATGTTTGTTAACCCATTGGGTTATGAAGTGCCTATTAAGTAATGTCTATGAAGTTTTGGAAGTCTAGAAAATCAGAGATGATAGAATGTAATTTTTTCCCAAAGCAGGTGTTTCTCATTTGAGTGCATTTCATCACTTAAAAGCATGAGAGTTTTCACAATTTCTGTAGCTGATTTCATTACCAAAACTGAAGAATGTTCCCTCCTGGCAAGTTAAATTAGACTCTTCATCAGAAGTAGTTGTGTTATAATGTATATTAAATAAGAGACCATGGGGAATCATTTCCCAAGTCATGGGGTCCCCGAAAACAGGGAAGCAGGAGCATGCATTTCAGCCAGGGAATGAATATTCAAAAGGGAGAGGTGGGTATTCTCTTCTGCTGGGTCACATGGAAAACATGCTTCCACACACACTGCAGGTTTTGGTGATAAGGCCTAAGGCCCTCCTGGAGGGCTCTTAGCATTAAAAATAGGGCAAAGGTCACAGGCATAGCTCTCTGGTGTGGTTTGGTCTGGTTCAGGATGGTTGGTGATTGCATCTCCTTAAGATGAGAAAAGGAAAATGAACAATTTGGACAACAGTTAAAATATCCAAACCCACTCTTGACATCCTTGTGCTATTTGGTGGTGGCAGTTTCATGTACATTTGGCTGTTCTAGCACAATTTTCTTATACATAACTTTCCTCTGAGCTATTGGCACACTATTTGGGGCAACACATCCACCCTACAAATGACTCAGAGCCCCATTCTCTCAGCCTGACCTGTGCATCCAGATCATATCAGCAGGCACTTGCTCCTTTCTTCTCTCCTTCTGCCCCTCTTTGCCCCCTGTCTCATCTGACCCATACCCAGCTGATCATGACTCTGCTGCTCTGACCCAGGACAAAAGGCACCTGTGCCTGTGCTTAGCCATCATGTCTGGAGAGAAGCTTGGCTGCTCTCCTGAGGCTCTTATTACTAAATTTGTAATTGCTTTAGAAGTTTTCAGTGAACAGAAAGAGAAAATGAAGAAGGGAAATGAACAGAGTGTCAGAGATGTTTGGGACACTGCATTCAATATACGTGTCATGGGAGTCCCACAAGGAGAGGAGAGAGAGAAAGGAGAAGAAAAAGATATGGGAAGAAATAATGGCTGAAACTTTCTCAATTTTGGTGGAAAAAACACCAAACAAACCAAAACTATTAATGGACACACCCAAGAAACTCAGTGAAGTCCAAGGAGGATAAAGGATCATAGAAAAATGGGTAACATTTCCCCCCATTCCTCCTTCCCTTCTACCCTAGATCTGACAAGTAGAAATGGCAAGCGACAGGATATATTGGAGTATATGAGGAAGCCATTGGTGTAAAGCTAATTCAGCCTGACTTTGTTTTTCCAAAAGGGCCTGACTGTGGCTGTTGAGCACACATTGTATATCTGCTTTAAACATTTCCTATGGCAAGAACAAGTGGCCTTAAGATAAAGGTGCAACCTCCCCCCGGATTGGCCTTTCCTTAAGGTTAAGCATCTTTCCTTATGCTAGGAACTGATTGCTGTACTCGCCTTTGAACACCCAGCTCACCTGTGACCACCCAGCTCGAGACAACAGACCTGCCACCCTGCTGTGTCCACTGAGACAGCAGACCTACCTGCTGTGTCCATCAATTGCTGTGCTGACAGAGCAGTCTCATGACTGTTGTAAAAGGGACAGTTCAATCATATGTGAAACATCCTTTTTGGGGGTTTATAACCACTCTGTGCACCCCACTTCTTCGGTGCCCTTTCATCCTTCGGGAAGAAAGGGCCCGGGGCATGGTCCTCACATTTTAGCTCAGAATAAACTCTCCCAAATTTTCATTTATAGATTGGTTATGGATTATTTTCGTCGACAGTCTCATGGTCTCATTTCCAGCCCAGCCCTCTCTTCAGACAGCACCTATGGCTAATTTTCCCCATAGCTGCTGCTTCTATGTCATGTTAGAGGGGAGAAATGCTGGGAGGGAGATGCTTCTGAGTCTGTGACATCACCCAGACACGATGCCTCTTCGTCTTGACCTAGAACCCAGGGAGCTCAGAGGAAAATGAAACTCTAACAATGCCATGCATGTGCAGAGGAGGCCTCTGCCCACTTTCTCCAAATAGCTTCTTCTACAAACAGAGCTTTGCTCCTTTTTGTCTTACAGGAGATTCTTTTTCACTATTACTTTTTAAATTGTGGTAAAATATACATAACATAAAATGTAGCTATTAACCATGAGTATGTGTACATTAAGTATATTCACATTGTGTGCAACCATCATGGCTATCCATCTCCAGAACTTTTTTCTTCCCAGATGGAAACTCTGAACCCATTAAACAGTAACTTCCCTTTCCCCTGTCCCCTTATTCTTGGGAAATCACCATTCTACTTCTTGTCTTCACAAATTTGCAAGAGATTCTTATGTAAATACAAGAGTGCTGAGCATGTTCTCTTCTTAAGCCTTACTCCTTATTTATCAATTAGACCTTTTTAGGCAGTAGGCCAACTCTAAGCCAGCAGAGATTTGAAGGAAAGTAGACAGTACAGAAGAAGAGCTGGGGAGGGAGCAAGGCATGGCACAAAGTTTGCCTGAACTCATCCTTCTGCCCCCGACCACCAGGAGGAAGTGGAGAGTCCTCCCAACTTCTCATGAATGTGTTCAGGTTGGACAGAGAGGCCTGGATCTCCACACTCTGGGATATTTTGGAAGAGAAAGAGAGAGACGAGAAGGACAATTCTTTATCTGAATGGGGTATTGATGTTGTCAGGGACAACTGAGGGTGCTTGAAGCCTCGTAAAGGCTTCCGTTCTTGTTTCCAAGGAAAGAACAGCCCCAGTGAAGAGTGACTGTCTCCATCTGGGCTCTGCTTCTCTGCTCTTTCTACAAAACCCACTGTCCCGAGAAGTAGGAATATAAGCGGCATTACCTCCAGAAACAACATCCCTAGTCCTGATCCTCACTGTAGCTGCTCAGTAGGGTGGAGGGTGAGATCTTCCGCCACAAGCCTGATCTCCTTCACGACTGACAGGTTAGCTTGGCATGAGGTGTGAGAAAGCTCAACTTGAGGCTGAGTCTAGGAGGTCCTGGTCTTAGGCTCTGAGGAGAATTCTAGGTACCAGAGGACAGTTCTGGTTACCAGACCTGTACAGTTTGTGGAGGTGGACATGGTGGGGAAAGGAGCTCATTGTCAGGACTGCTACACACTGAGTTGGGGCTCCTGGCTTCTGTTGGCAGCATGGTGGCCACATAGCATGGCCTGGCTGCTTCCTTAGTTCTCAGGTTCTTCCTAATGTGATGAGTTGCTCAGCTCTAGTCTGTATCAAGCATGCTTCAGATATGTCTTAGGTGGAAAGCTTGGGTCCAGAAGACCTGGAAAAGACTTTCTTTTGCCTATGTTGGTTACTTCTTTGTCCCTGAGCGTCTCAGACGCTTGTGTCCTGCTCCTTTCCAGGATGAGGCTAGTCCATAAGACCTGAATCTTTTGAGCTGATCAGGCAGAATACCCTAGTATCTTTCTCTTCCGTCTTGAGTCAGACACATCCGAAATACCCATACAAGTTTGTTTGATGCAGGAGTGAATAATACACAAATTTACTTTGGTTTGACTGTGTGTGGGAGATGTCCACATCTGAAGTCCTGCCAGGCTTTATCTTCCTAAGGCATTTAGCTCTCAGAATAATGAGGGCAGATACAAAGTAGGGACCTCAGAGTGAGATGGGGAAACGGGGAAGAGAGGCCTGGGCGGGAGCCAGTCTCCACTAGAGCTTTGGGCACAAAGGTGAGACAACATTCTATGGATCTGTAGGTTCTGGGTGTCTACCCTGGTACAACTGAGTGGCTCAGCAGTAGTGGGACAAGGTGAAGGTGACACCTAGGACATTATTAGTAAGCTCTTCTGTTTTTGATCCAGACAGCAGCTCTTGAGATACAGAACCACACTTAGCTTTGGAGAATGGAAAGTTATATCCCCCATTTTCAGTTTTCCCTCCACCAGAATCATGTGCCATCCTAATGCTTGATCAGAGTCCTGGTTACAAGTGAGCAGGCCATGAAAGGTAGAGGTCCACTATTGCCCTTTGGAGAAGATTTCATTTCTGTTCTTTCAGTGAATTGTTTCCAACAATAGTGCTGGGGTTCAACAAATTCCCGGGTTGGACTGGAGACAAGGATGGGTCACGGAGATAGCCTGTCTGGGGCTCTCTGCAACAACTGAAGGTGTTGTGAGAACAACATTCTAAGGCAGTTGCTGAGTCAGCCTGACAACTTTTACCATTAGTGAATGCTGTGTTGTGAGAAGGAATGAATAGGGCTGTGGGGGACTCTGGCCTGAGTCAGAAGTGATGTTCCCTACCCTGGTTGAATTCTGGGTGGTCAAAGAGCCTGAATATCACCCCACAATGCCTTACATGTGTGATTAGCATCAGCCTACTTCCTAAAATATCATCACTTGACCCAATCCTTTCCCTTTTAGTCTTTTGCTGTTTGAAGCCTGAACCCTTTTTCCATATTCATGCAGAAGTGCCCTTGCGGTCTGCCCCGTGGTCTAATGTTTAAGTTCACAGGCTCCTCTTTTGCTGCCCGGGGTTCACCAGTTTGTATCTTGGGCGTAGAACTACACACTGCTCATCAAGCCACACTGTGGTAGCATCCCACGTAGAAGGACTAGAAGGACCTACAGCTAGGCTAAACAACTATGTACTGGGACTATGGGGAGGCAAAACAGAAAGAGGAAGATTGGCCACAGATGTCAGCTCAGGGCCAATGTTCCTCACCAAAAAGCATACTTTAAAAAAAGAAAACAATGCCTACTGCTGGTCTCACCTGAAAGACACTAGCCAAGAGCCCAGTCATCCATTAACTTCTTGGTAGTTTCAGACAAAGGCAGAATCTTGGGTGTGCATGTGCAGCATGGAGATTGGGTGTTAAGGAGAGTGGGAGGAAGGTAAGGAGAGGCCAGAAGGGGAGACTTAGAGGAGGGTTGAGGACGAATGCCCTTGAGTTCAGTCTGCGCTCCCTGAAGACCACTTTAGCTCTGGGTGAGGTTACTAGGCATGAGCTTGTCATGATTTTACCAGCTCCCAGTCACTCATTAGGTCCTTAAATGCACAGAGTCTGCACCTGGAGAGAGAAAGTGGGAGGAATTATGTCCTTTTGCACTAGAGTTCATTGTGCAAAACACTTTCTTGCTGCAGCTCTGCTGCCAAGGTTTCCTTAATAGAGAAGAGTGCAGAGCAGTGGAAGGTGGTGGGCCTGGCTGCCAGGGTGGTCAGGAAGGAATTGTCTCCTGGAGGAGAGTGCTGTGAGGGGTGGAAATATTTTCAGCAGGGCAGCTGGAGGCAGAGAACTGCCTGGGAAGTGCTGACAGGCACAGAAAGACATGGGAGTGGGACATGTCTGCCCTGGGTGTTTCCTGGGGACTGAGTCCTGAGACTGGGCTGTGCGCTGGGCTCTAAGTAATTGACTCAGTGAAGAAGGGCTGAATGGGGGACTCTTCCACTGCTTTCTCCTCCCCCTCCCCACTATCAAGTATTCTTTCCATTTTCCAATGCAAACAGTTAATAATCAGACTGTTATTCTCCCAGGCATGCTAGTAAAGGAGAGTTCTTATGGGCAGATGGTAGCAAATATGGAGAGTGACTGAGTATTGTCAAAGATGTATTCTTGATTAAAATTTTGTTGATAAATGGCTTACACTGAATATAATGACTTTTTGATAAGAAAACCCCATAAAGTAATGTTAACATTTACCATAGCATTCCTGTGTATAGTCTCTTTGATTTTACAAAATATATCCTCTGTAATTATTGCATTTAAGATCATGGAAATTGCAAAAGTTCAGATGGTATATATCACACTGCAATGAGTAAAAGCTTCATTTTTTTCAATTGTTTTATTGAGGACATAATGGTTTATAACATTGTGTAATTTCAGGTGTGCATTATTATTTATCAGTTTCTGTATACACTGCAAGAGTAATTTACATTTTCCTGGAGGTAGACAAATCTGTCAGCTCATTCTGTATAGTTACCTTCAGAAAGTATTTTAAGCACGATTTTAAATTAAGTGACTTCAGTCATCTTTTCTTTGAACATGGGCCAATCTTTAGAGTAAAACTCATGTTATTTTAGGGGCCAGGCTGGTGGCATAGCGGCTAAGTTCACATGTTATGCTCGGCAGCACATTGTTCACCAGTTGAGATCCCAGGTGCGGATCTACGCATGACTAGTCAAGCCACGCTGTCATAGGCATCCCACAGATAAACTAGAGGAAGATGGGGCACAGATGTTAGCTCAGGGCCAGTCTTCATTGGCAAAAAAGAGGAGGATTGGTGGCAGATGTTAGCTCAGGCCTATCTCCCTCAAAAAAAAACCAACAAAAGAAAACTCATGTTATTCCAGTCAACATTTTGTGTGGAATTTTGTATATCTTCAGAGTATCAAAAGAATAAGTGGACCCTGCTCACATTGAAAATGAGAACATTGGTCCATAGTACAGTGGGGATTGGTGTGGTGAAGTGTTTAGGGGAAGGACTCTGGCTGTGATGGACCCATGGGTTGCTTCCATCTCTTGGACATTGTGAATAGTACTGCTGTGAACATAGGTGTTTTTTAGGCTTTTTCAGCAAGCAAATTTTTCTTTTCTTCTAATTCTTGTATGGTTTAATTTTTTGCCTTTAGACGCCTAATCCATTTGAGGGTTATTTTACATTATGTTATGAGGAACGGACCCAGTTTGCTCTTTTTCCTCAAATCACTACCTATATATATATGCATATAACGTGCATATAACCAATGCACGTCCTTTCTATTGCAAATTTTAAAGTATCTCTATTACATGTAATACTTCATACAGTGCAAATGCTATGGTTGTTAATACTATAGCTGTTGTTTAGGGAATAATGACAAGAAAGAGTCTGTGCATGTTCAGTAGGATGCAACCATCATTGGCTGGTTGATCCCTGTTGGTTGAGTCCTCAGGGGATTTGGAAGGTGCATTGTTCTTTAATATCTACTAGAGGGTCTCTGGTAGGGCGGGGAGGAGAGAGCCTTGCCCTGGGAGAGAGATGTCCTTCCATCCCTCCCCAAAGACAGAGGCAACGCATACTTTGGAGAAGGGAAGAAGTTCATCCTGATCTCCAAGACATTGAGAGACATTCGTTTGTCCTGAGGAAGAGACCCTATTTTCCTGGATTTGCTCAGACTCAGACGTGTCATGCATTTGTTGTGTACTGAATGATGTTGACTGAGCAAATGAGAAATCAGCTATTTCTGCCTTAGACGTGGTCATTTATTAAGGCTCTAGCAACCCCTCTGGAGCTGTCCTCTGCCACAAAGAAGAGTGGGTCACAGGTGGTGTCTCAGTCTGACCCCGCTGTTTGAAGCGTCTCATTGTTCTCCACATCCAGAGCAGGAAGCTGGAAACACTGGTGAAGACTGCTGGAGGAGTCTGCATTCTATTTCCATAGGAGATGAGGCCCTGGGCCTCATGGTGACACACCAGGGGGCCTGTGGTATCCCTCTGTGGGAGATGAGAGGAAGGGACATGAAGTATGGCCTACCAACTCCTGCTATCCTAAGGCACGGGCCTCAGAGAAGATAGGGACTGGTGACCTCCTTCAATGCAAGATGTATTTGAGGTGTGAGGTTGTTGAGATGGAGAAGACAAGCTTCTGGATCTTTCCATCACTGACCTCCGTTCTGACTGTGGTTATTGTCTGTGGCTCACCCCAAGTCAGGGTACCTTCTCCTGCTAGAGAACAAGGCCGCACATGTGTAGGTTGTGTGTCCGGTGCTCCTCCAATCCCCCAGAGACCAGATTGATAGGGAAAAGCCCCGTGTCACTCAGGTCTGGGCCCCAGACTGAGACTGCGGGGATGTAGTCAGTTCCGACTGGTCAGTACCGCCCAGGCCCATCTGCTTTAGGCAGTGTTGGCAGATGCCCTGGGCCTTACCAGGAAGGTGGACTTCCTCTTCCTCAGGTATCTCACACTGATCTACATGGGGTGGGTGTAGAAATTGAAGTGATCACTGCACTCCCGATCCCTCTGCACTCTCAGCCAACATCCTGGACTATGTCTGCTCTAGCGTACAGGCCAACCAGGCCCCATCGCACCACAATGCATTTGGCCCCAGGACTAGGCCTGGCCTGGGTCCAAGGCAGAGCACTCAAGACCCCCTTCAGTCTGGCTCTATTCTCCAGCTGGCAGGAAGAGTGCAGGCCCTCAGGGACTCCTGGGCAGAGCTCAACCCTTGCCTCCACCACTACCAGGACACTGTGGCTGCTTTCTCCTCCATGGTCCCAAGACAGGGTGGAGTCCCCATGATGGGAGAAAGCCAGCTGGTCTGGGGAGCCAGAGGGTCGAGTAGGTGGTACCTGCAGTAATATGAGGTCATTCAGATTGTTCTGCTGATCATATCCAGGGTGGCGGATCACTCTGAGCACGGATATGCGCTGCTGGGTGCTTTCCAGCCTCCCCATGTTGTGGGCCCCCAGGATGACATTTCTATGACTGCAAAGGAAAGGTGGCTTAGATGTAGGTGTGAGCCATAGGGGCTGGGTCCCCCAGCTCTGCAGGGCAGGAGGACAGCCCAGGGTGATGTGATTGTAGCTGAAGGAATTGATGAGACAGGAGGGTTGTGGGGCTGAGCTGTCTGTGCCCTCTGCTTCTCTAAAACCCTGAGCTGGGGATGGTGGCGGACAGTGGGACCTCGAGTTTTACTTCCTGTAGAATAAATTGATAAGTAGCTTAAATTCATATTTTCAGCCCCAATGTGTGCCTTGCATTTCCCCTGTTGCTCTTTTTGATTATGTCCTTCTTTTTTCCTCATTTACATTGGCCCATTCTCTAGCCCCAGACCTCCCTGGTGTCCTTGTCACCCCTTCATTGTTAGGACCCTGCTTTCAGATGACCTCTCTCTTGAACTCTTTTTGGCCTGTGTGATTGGTCACCCAGGAAGCTCCTTAGTGCCTCATGTTCTTGAGCAGAGAGCTGCCATCTGCACAAAGTCTTCTCGCACCAGGAATCCTGCAAGTGGCCAGACCCACTGGAGTCTGGGTCTGAAGATATGCCATGTAGGGATAGGAATGGGGCCTGGCCTCTTGGACTGAGAAGGTCTCCCCTGAAAGGAAGGATTCAGTACTTATCTCTGTTCTCTCAGAACCCTCGATGTGGGGAACAGTGTGGTGCTCCACAAAGACTAGAAGATGGGAGGCAGGAGACACGATGCAGAGGACAGCAGAGCTTGGGCCTGCAAGGGTCTTCTCCACACAGTGGGTGGGCACTCCAGGGTTCTTCAGGAAACACTGCTGACTCCCCATCCCAGACTCAGCTCCCTCCCACCTCCCCCAAAGGAGGAAAAGAACCCTTGGTCCAGGCATGGCCAGCTTCAGCCTGCCCTGTTGAGGAGAGATGCTCTGCTGTTGGATGGGAGCCCACTGGAGTGGCGTCTTCCTGAAGTACATGGTGCTTTCTTCCTCGGGGAGCTTCCCGGATCCCACTGAGTCCAGCTCAGGGTCAGCTCATGACCGGTATGGAACTGGCTTTAAAATTCTCGATGTGAGCTGATGGGACTGTTATTGCTGTCTCCTTGTCTCCCAGGCTCTGACACATAGATGTCAAAGTGAATTTAGAGAGCACATTTATATAGTACATTCTAGGTGCCAGGGTCAATTCCAAGAGTTTTATGCACACCAACTAATTTAACTCTTATAGGAACTCTATGAGGTAGGCATGCAATGATTCCTATTTTAGGGTGAGGATCCCGAGGAACTGTGAATTCAAATAACTTACCCCATGATGCAGAGGTAGGCAGTGCCTAGGCAGGCTGGATCCAGGGTATACGAGAGGGATAAGATCTCTGAGGTTAGGGATGGTCACTCACCTGCCCCAGAGCTGGGGGCTTGAGAAAGGCCATGAGGAGCAGGAGGGGGTGCATCTTCCTAGGAAGGCTGCCCAGTGAGTTGCTGCTGGTGCTTCTTCCTGCCAGTCTTTCATCCTCCAAGACAGGAAGGAAGCCTGGGGCTGGGAGTCAGAATTCAGTCTCCTTCACCTGCTGGTGTGATAGGTTTCATCTCCCAGCTGCCCAGGAGGCTTGCCCCCTAACTGCCAGTGATCTGGGGAAGAGAGTCATCCCAGACAACACTGCCATCCCCCCTCCTACTGCTGACTCATTGCTGGCCGCTCAAACGGGAACCCAGGGTTACGGAGGGGTGCTTGGAGCTTGTGTCTCAGAATGCTAAACCCATGAAATTCAATAATTTCCCAACAACATGTGAAAGCTGGTGGCTGCCCATTTCCTTTGTTTCCTGTTTCTCTGGGATTAGAGCTCAGTCATTTGGAATTTTACTTTCTCTGAATAATATACATTTCCTGGATTCCTTATTCGTTTATACTTAGTAATGCATGGAGAAAGGTGAAAGAAACACAGTCGTGGTGTTGGTGGGATGTGGTGAGGACACCAGGAATAAGCTGAAGGAGATGAAGGAGCAATGGGGAAGCCTGCCCGCCTTCCCTCTGAACCCTGGCCACCCTGCTGAGACCCTGGGTGCTCCCACTTCATATTTATTTGTTTATTCATTCCTTTTTATTTTATTGAGGTCACATTTGTTTATAAGATTATGTAAATTTCAGGAGAACATCATTAGATTTCAGCTTCTGTATAGACTGCATTGTATTCACCATTAAAAGTCTAGTTTTCATCTGTCACCATACATATGTGCCCCTTTACCCCTTTTCACCTCAGCCCATCTGCTTACCCTCTGGCGACCACCAATCTGTTCTTGGTATCTATGTGTTTGTTTTTTATCTTCCACATATGAGTGAAATCACGTTGTTTTTGTTTTTCTCTGTCTGAGTTATTTCACTTTGTAGAATACCCTCGAGGTCCACACACGTTATTGCAAATGGCAAGATGTCATTGCTTTGGAGGCTGAGCTGTATCCCACGGTATATATACACCATGTCTTCTTTATCCATTCCTCCATGATGGGCACGTAGGTTGCTTCCACGTCTTGTTTATTGTGAATAATGCTGCAAAGAACATAGGGGTCCACATCTCTTTGAATTGACATTTTTATGTGCTTTGCAATAATACCCAGAAGTGGAATAGCTGGATCATATGATATTTCTATTTTTAAGTTTTGAGGAATCTCCATACCGTTTTCCATAGAGGCTGCACCAGTTTGCCTTCCCACCAACAGTGTATTAGGGTGTCCTTTAATCCCTATCCTCTCCAACACTTGCTGTTTTCTGTCATTTCGATGATAACCATTCTGAAGTGTGTGAGGTGAGATGTAATTGTACCTTTGATTTGCATTTCCCTAATTACTAGTGATGTTGAAGACTTTTTCATGGCCTGATGGCCATGTGTGTATCTTCTTTGGAAAACTGTCTGTTCATATCCTCTGCACATTTTTTGACTGAGTTGTTCATTGTTTTGTTGTTGAGTTGCATGAGTTCTTTATGTATTTTGGAAATTAATCCCCATGGCATGTATTATTTGCAAATATCTTCTCACAGTTGCTAGGTTATCCTTTTGTTTAGTCGATGGCTTCCTTTGCCAAGCAGAAGCTTTTTAGTTTGGTGTAGTCTCATTTGTTTATTTTTTCTTTTGTTGCCCTTGTCTGAGGAGACATGCTATTCAAAAAGATACTGCTAAGACCCAGGTCAAAGAGAGTACTGCCTATGTTTTCTTCTAGGGGGTTTATGGTTTCAGGTCTCCCATTCTAGTCTTTAATCTATTTTGAGTTAATTTGTGTATGTGGTAAAGGTAATCATCTACTTTCATTCTTTTGCCTGTGGCTGTTCCATTTTCCCAGCAGTGTTTAGTGAAGAGACTTTCATTTCTCTGTTGTATGTTCTTGGCTCCTTTGTCAAAAATTAGCTGTCCTCCCATTTCTTTCAATGAGTTGTCCATGGAGAGTGGAATGTATGAGAGTAGATAGGGATACTTATGTTTTTTAAATGTTTTTATTTCTAGTTTACTAAAACATTGTAATATTAGATCGAATATGAGTGTGAAATGTTTCAAAACATCCATAGTTGGTTGCATCTACTTTGGACTGTTTTATTACATTTCCGTCAGTTACAACATTTTTCTTCTCTGAGATGTTGGGGCATTAAAGTCTTCTGCATCCCACCTCCTCCCTGGGCCCCCTAGGCCACCAACAATGCAAGTCTTCTGTGAAGGGTTATGCTGGGTCACTTCTCCTTCATCCCTCATATGCTGCTGTGGTCAGAAACCAATCTTGTCGCTCTTGGCTTTGGAGGAGAGCAGTGTACTACCGAGCCATTCCAGACATCCTCAGGGCTGCCTTAATGTCACTCTCAGAAGGAAGTTTTGGAAGCTCTTTGAGAAGGTTCTACTGATGAGCCTGTGATGTTTCATGGAGTGTCAGTGCTTGGAGAAGGCTGTGCCCGCGCCATTGTCTTCCCCCGACATGTGTCTGCTGGAAGTGAGAAACTCTCTTTCCAAGAAGTGACCTGTGCTGTTGCCCTTGTAGAAAAAGTAGGGGACACAGGACATTCAGTGACATCAGCATACAGTCTTCCCCTCAGAGAAATTAGTGGGAAAGAGCGAACTAGACTCTGGATGTGGCAGAGATTTGAAAACGTTGCAAGACCCTCAGTGTTTCCTGGCAGAAAAGCTCACTTCTGAGACTGAGCAGCTGATCCTAGGGCCCTGAGTAAATATAGGAAGAGGTGGAGGTGGACATAGTCCCTGAAACCCTCTTCCACAAATGCTCAGACAATCCAAATATTCAAGATAGGAGAGTGGTGATACACATTGTGATACATTCATGGGGTTGAATGCTGTACAGCTGTTCAAAAGCACCATGTTTTAGAGACTGCTTAGTGGCATGGAGCAGTTTGTATCATCTAACATCAGGTGGAAAAGTAGACTGTAGAACGGTGTACTCAATTTGATACTAATTCTGTTAAAGAAAAAGATAAGAACTAGAACAACCATTTTATGTGACTCTTATTTTCACTGTTATGTTATCTAGTTTTTTTCTATAATTGAAATGTATTAGTTTTATAGGCAGAAAAAAATTCAGCTCTCATGATCGCTATAAGCAGCAAACACTATTAGGCATCACAGTTGAGATGAGCTAGCAGTTTAATAAAACAATTTCCTTTTCTTCCAGGGGACACAGGTCAGCCACACTGTGCAGCCTCACTTGAGGTCGGGTGTGGCTGTGTGACTGTCGCCACAAATGGGATGTGAGTGGAAGTGCTGTGGGCACCTTCCAGACCAGGCCCCTAACACAGTCCTGTGCTGACCGTGTAGACTCCTCCCCTTCCAGGGTTTGATGCAGGTGAACACGGGGAACACGGATGCCACCTTCAGGGGACTGAGTCTAGTCCCTTTATCATGGGTTGACCATGTAATGATTGTCCAAAATGGGACACTTGAGAGAAAGAAGGGGCACCACGCACCAGGAAACTCATTTTGGACTGTGTGTGAGCAAGAAATAGACTTCTGTTGTGTTAGTCACTGAAATGCTCAAGTTTATCAGTTAGAATAATTAAAGTTATCTTAACTAGCACATGGGCCATCTTCCTGAAGCCTACCTTTTTCTGAATTGTAATATTGATACAAATAAAATTATTTTAATCAGTATACAGTTTAAAATATAGAATAAATTAAACAACAGAAAGAAGAAAAATGTCATCCTTGATCTCACCACCCAACTGACCACTGTTAACAGAAGTTTTTCCACGTAGATTTTTTCTATGTGTATTTTTACTTCAGTTTGATCACAATATGTTTAGTTTTTCAACCTGTCGCTTAAATGATTCAGCATAAATATTTCCCTCATTTTATTAAAAATCTATCGCTGAAAATCATTTAATGATATCATGGATATTTAATTGATAGGCTTTTAAGTTATCTAAATAATGCAGAAAAATTCTGAAAATGAATATGTTGGACTAAAAAAACCTACAAGGAAAATATAAGTATAAACAAAGATACGATTGTAGTATATACGGATCTCTAACTTATTTGGCTTAAACATACCTGGTGAACATTCTTCTCTGCAAAAAAACGTAATTCAGTCTCAAAACTTTCAAGGTCCCATAGTGTTCACTGCTATGAAACTTTTCAAAAGCTCATACCCAAATTGGTGCTGAACGTTGGCATTGTTTCGAAGGTTTGACTTTTGTAACAAATCTGTAAGGAATAACCTTGTCCACTTCTCTCATTGTGCTTGAAGGCCAGGTGAAAGACTCCTTTGTTCCGTTTATTCTTATGAACCTTTGTGCACAAGGTCCGAAAATGCCATTTTCTCAATGTCCATACTGAATGTAGGCATCATTATTTTTGTAAATCCCTCCTGATTAGCCAAACAAAAATTTATTAACATTTTAATTAGCATTGATTAATAAGTGAGCTTCTTCTTTTTTCCAAATGTTGATTAGTTCTTTTATAACTTACCTATTTATGTTCTTAGCCTAGTTATCTACAGCAGTGGATACTGTAGATGGTAAGGGCTGAGGAATCCATAATGAGCAGGTGCCATATTGTACCATTTTCCTATTTTGGAGATTAATACTGATTCCAGTTTTGGATTTATTATTAAATAATGGTGTGATGAACATATTTATTGATAACACATGCACACACACTCCTGTACTTTAGACCTTGTGTAAGAATAAGTCCTAGAAGAAAAATGACTAGATCAAAAGGAGAAATAGATATAAACTGACTTAGAATCCATTTTAAGGAAACAGGTACCATCAAGAACATCCCAGTCTTCCTGATACTACAGGCATCAGAAGGTCATCATTTTCCTTCCTAACGTGCGTCATACAATGTTAAGTGCTCTTATCAGGTGAGAGGGGGAATTGACCCACCAGGCATTGTCCTTCAAGGCCACACACCCAAGTCCCTGGTGGCGAGTATCCCTGGCTACTCTCTTGCTGGCTCTGGCTTACACCCTGGGGCTCCATGGAGGTCCTCATGGCTGACGTTCTGGGGTCCATTTCTTTCTTGTGACGGCTTCTCCCAAGAGTGTTCTTTTTATCACTGTGAGCCGAAGTTGTCCCCTGGCTCCTGCCCCTTCTACTATTCACTGGCTCATCTCCGCACGTGCATTCAGCTCTTCCTTCGTGCCTCTGCTGGTGCTTCTGCCGGTGCTGTGGGTCCCACAGAATGCTTGGTGGATGGACATGGGGACTGTCTTGAAGGAAAAATAAGCTTTCTTTTGCTTTTCATCTTAGTTTTCAATGTGCTGGATTTTACTTTTCATATCTGTGTGATTTTTTTTGTTATTCTTCTCCATGATGGTTCTTGTCTTTTTGGTGTTGGTCCCAACTGACTCAGTGTTTGTCCAGCTATCATGAATTTGTTTCATTCTGTCACATGCAATTTATCGGTGGTGCTGTTTGCAGGATACGGAATCTTAAAATAAGGTCATCTGGGTCATACTTGGTGACAAAAATAATCAATGACTAATCTTTAGATAAGAGAGATAGAGTGATGTTTATCAAGCCGTTGCTGAAGACTAGCCCGAAAGTGCTGTCTCCATCAGGGAGGAAAACTCGCCTGAGAAGTGTGGTCACAGCATGGCTATGGACCATTTCACAACCAAGAACATACATGAAGCAGCATGGGAATGCAATTTTTTTCCAAGTCACAAGGATATGTTTTTCTGTAGTTTAGCATATACATTAATAGGTCAACTTGACCTTCGTGCTCCGAGAAGAAGAGATTATCT
Organism: Equus asinus; assembly: GCF_041296235.1. Lineage (NCBI taxonomy): Eukaryota > Metazoa > Chordata > Mammalia > Perissodactyla > Equidae > Equus > Equus asinus. The sequence goes on from NC_091791.1 coordinate 170,368,270, forward strand.
TCAAAGAACTGCTGGTATTGGAGTCAGAGAAAGAGAGACATTCATCCCTGTCTTTAAAGACTGCATTCTTAGGTCCAGCCAGTGGGTGCAGTGGTTAAGTTCGCACATTATGCATCAGGAGCGCAGTTTGGATGCCAAGTGTGGACCTACGCACTGCTTATCAAGCCATGCTGTGGCAGGCGTCTCACATATAAACCAGAGGAAGATGGGCATGAATGTTAGCTCAGGGCCAATCTTCCTCAGCAAAAAGAGCAGGATTGGCACCGGATGTTAGCTCAGGGCTAATATTCCTCAATAAATAAATAAATAAATAAAATAAAGAATGCATTCTTTGCTTTGGGAAGATGTTTGAAGCAGATGTACAGTGTCTGGTGGGTCATAAGTCAGGCTGCTCTAGGGAAAGCAAGTTTTAGGTTGAATCACTGTTAAACGAGAACAGTTTGTCCACTTACCTCAAGATGTGAAAGCTTCTTGTTATTCTTATTATTTTCACCACAGTGAAGGATCTTGACTTGAAATGTGGCATTTTGTGCATTTGTGCCCTGGGCTCATGCCTTCTACATGTCAATAAATAAAAACAAGGCTGCCCAGGTGGCTCTTTCCTCTCTCCCTCCATCCTGTCTGGTCATGGGATCCCCTGAGCACAGATTGGGAACCTCAGGACCTGTGGGTCTCGAAGTCTCTTCCAATTTCACACTGCCCTTCTTGAATCAAACAAGATCACTCATATGAAACTCTAATGTGCAATACAGATAAAATACAGAGAATTTCATTATTTTCAAGGCAAGAGCTTTTGTGGAATCCAAATACCGATCCATCTGTAAAACTGACCTGCCTGGGGGAAGGGGAGGAGCCAGGGGAATTTAGAGGAAATTCCCCTCCATGTAAGTTTCCCAGTATCAGGGACAAAGCCTGTTATGTGTCTGGCACAAAGAGAGAGATCAGCAATTGACTTATTGATGGACAGCCAAGTGGTACTTTCTGGCCCAACAGCCCTGGAGCCCTCAGGCACACTGAGCTGCTATACCCCAGGTTGCCAGCAGGGGGAGACAGGCCAGGCTGAAAGGGGCTGAGGCTGCTGAGAGACTCCAAAGGACATTGTGGATATGGCCCTGGGAATGCTAGGCTGGATGGAAGACCTGAACTGTCTCTGCTCAGGTGGGAAGTGGGTACTGGGTCCTCTGATAGGCATCAGGTGGGCCAGCAGCTCAGGCATGACAGGGACAAGCCATAGAGGAGAATTCACATTGGAGTTTGGGAACTTGGTTAGGGAGATGAGAGAGAAGCTGGCTCAAAACAGCGTGGGCTAGAAGGGAAGGAAGCTGGTGGTCAGGGCAGGCAGAAGAAAAACAGACGCTGGTGTGGGACAGTCAGCCAGGGAGGAAGGTTGAGCGAGCTCAGTTCTGGGCCCAGGGTAGGGCAGGAAATGGGACCCGAGTGAGGCTGGAGGCCATCATGGCAGCATCTGAGCGTCAGAAGCTGCAGGTGGTCCTGGCTGTGGGAGAGGCTGCCCCACTGGAGACAGAAGCCCTGGAAACAGGAAACTCAGTGCCCACGGCCTGGCCCCCTGGCCTCCTGTCTCCCTGGAGTTATTCTCCTTCCACTGCCCTGCTCCTCTCTCTGCCAAATTGTCAGGGTGTCGGTGATGGTGGTTGGGTTAGAGAAGGTAAGAACTTTCTAAAGCCCAGGGAGGAACATACTTTGGGGAAGAAGTTTGTGCTATTATAATGGGCAGCCTTCAGACTCAGCCCTTGCACAGGGCTCAGCACCACAGAGCTGTGACTCAGAAAGGATACAGCATGGGGTTTAGGGGGAAGGAGAGCTGGAGGAGGAAGGAGGAATGACAGCCACAACTGACAGCAGAGGGCTGCCTGGAGCATGCTGCTGCGTGTTGAAAGTGGTTCAGTGAGTCAGTGAGACTTCAGTCACACTCGCTAGAGATCCATTTATTATGGCTCCTCAGTCCCACTGCCTGCCCCATGGGATTCCTGCCTCTGCCCCAGAAAAGGTGGTCAGGCACACAGGAAGGTCAGCATCACAGCTGCTATGAGCAGCGCTTCATTGTTGACTTTATCCAGGGCAGAAAGTGTGAGACCTTCATGAAGACACCTGGAGGGGTCCCGTTGTTTTGTCCATAGGAGAAAATACCCTGGATCAGCTTGTTACACATGAGGGGTCCTCCGGAGTCCCCCTGGGGGCAGAGAGAGGAAGGACTGAGTTGGCCTCCCTGTTGTCCTGCCCTACCCTCCAGCCCAGGGGTCAGTGGTCTGTGGGAGAGCAGGACCAGGGCAGCCTTGTCAACTCCCTCATCCCGGACTCCAGCCTGGCTCTGACTTTTCTTTGCAGCTCCACCCAGGCCAAGACTTTCTCTTCAATCCTCAGGGAAATTTGGGTGAGAACCCTGCTGTGGGGTGACTGATCCTTCCTCACCCTGCAGCCATGATCTGCTGTGGGGAAAAAAACTAAAGACTGCATTCATGGACCCAGGCTGCCCAAGCTCTCAGGCTGAGGCAAGAAGATATGGCCACTCCCATCCCCCAGAGCTCCCCATTTCCTCTCTCCCCGGGTCTGTCTCGGTGGATGCCGGAAACCTTACCTTGAAGCTGTTCTTCTTCTTCTTTGGGTCCCCTACACAAATCTGGGTGGACTGGTTGTAATGGTTGGGGAAGTGGAAGTAACAATCATCATCCTTCTGCACAGTCAGCTCCACATCCTGCAGTGTGTCGGACACTCTGTCTACTGGGGAGACTTTCCCCCAGCCGGCCACACTGCACACCTGTCTAGGCTTCACCTGGGCCTTGCCCCTGCGCAGGCTGAGGGGCCGCACAGCTGAAGTCAGCTTGGCCCTTCTCTCCAGCTGATGGGAAGAGGCAAGATAGTCCAGCTCAGTTTCTGGCCTCCTGGGCCTGGACACCACAATGGGGCTGCACTGACTTCCCCCTCCCCTGAGCCACTGGGACTAGGCAGGTGACCGGGATGGGAAGGAGGGGAGGGACAGGTCCCAGTGGGAGGGGAAGCAATCTTGACCCAGGACAGCAAGAGCAGCGGGGAGGTTCCCTTACCTTTAGTAACATGATGTCGTTGGCGAAGTTCTTAGAATTATAGTTTGGGTGGCGTATGGCTTGTCTCACAGTGATGACTTGCTGGGTCTTCTCCTGCTTCCGGATGTTGTGGGCCCCAAGAGTGACATTCATTAATCTGCATAGAAAGTAGAGTGAGGTGGTGGGGTGCATGGAATCAAAAGAGATCGATTCCTGGAGCCATGAAGGGCGGGTGACGTGGGGCAGGGCAGGGCTGCAGCCAGTGGAAATCGAAACAGGAGGAGGACTGGGCACTGAGTGACTGTGTCCCCTGTGCTTCTCAATGACGTTGAGGGTAGGTCACCTGGATGCTTTCTCTAGCCCTCAAGTCATATTGTGAAAATTCTCTGAATTCGCATTTTGACCCTGATGCATGGTTTCATCCTCCCCATCTGCTTTATTTGGCCAGTGTGGTGTCTCTCCTCAACAGGACCACTTGCTCTTACCTCAGACCCTCTGACCCCAAAGCTTACCCGTCCTGTTTCTCACTTTCCATCACCCAGTCATGCTGTCAGATGGCTCCTCTCATAGGATCTCACGGCCTTGAGTTAACAGGAGTCAGGGGAGCTCCCCTGGGCTGCGGGCCCTGGGCAGAGGACAGGGCTCCCTATAGGGGTCTCAGGAGGTGTCAGTTGTCTGTGGCCCTCACCTTCCCTGGCAGTGAGCAGCCGTCAGAACAAAGTCCTCTCGCACGAGGACACCGCCACACCTCCTTTTGTTCTCAAGCAGAAACTGAACAAATGCCATGTAGGGGCGGGAGTGGGGCTTGGCCTCATGTCCTCCGATGATGTCCTCTGAAAGAAAAGACTGGAAGATGGGCTTTCTGGGAGCGGCTGTGGTCAGGAGGGAAGGTTCTGGAAGGTGATGATTGAGGGTAGTGTCTACAGTGCCGTGCGGACACCGGGGAGAGTCCTCCCAGGTTCTCCTAGTAGGAGAATAACCTTTTCTGAATGTCAAGCCTCAGAACCTCTTGTGAGAAAAGGGAGGACAGTATCTGTTGTCCCTGAACTACTTCAGACCATACATGGAGGAGATCAGAGCTGTCTTCACAATGGAGGAGCCCAGAGGATCGTGGACAGGCCTCTGCTATGCCTTCTGTCTTAGTGCGTCTCCCAAGCCTGCTGAGCCTCTGCTAATGTGTCAACTGGTACCCTATCTAATAATCTATCCGTGAGCTTATGGCATTGGATTTTCTACAACCCTAATGTCCGAGGGTCTAACCCATCCTAGGATCTCAGTAGACATTTTCTGCCTGCATGAATGAACATCCTTCACTTAGCTTTAGGCTGAAGTTTGGTGGAAATCGTGCTGGTGGAATTGAAGGCCATTGGCCTGGAGAGGGGACACTGTGTGGAGCAGCCAAAGGCCTGAGATGGCAGGGGGAGGTGGGGCTGAAAATGTACTGCCCAGGACCACGTCAGAGCCACGCCAACGGGGCGCCCTGCATGCAGTGATCCAGCCCCTTCAGAGATCAGCTGCTCCCTGGGCTTCTCTCCTCGGCGGGGGTGAGTGGGTGAAGTTACCAGGAAATGAAACCGAATCTTAAGCTGGGTCCAGGACAACTCTCATTACTGCAACCGATTTTTCTGACCTGCCCTTTCTTGGTTGGAGTGAGGGATTTTAATTACTTGTCATTTGTAGCTTCCCGTCATCTGCCAAATGCCTTTCTGTGAACAATCCATTTCCCAGGTGATAAGAGAGAGGCTCACATACTAAACCTTCTAGTGAACACCCTTCCTTCCTGCCATCCTTTCTGAGTGTCTATGCAGCATCAGACTTGTTAGTGTAGGTTTGGGATGGAGGCTGAGGTCTAGAAGGTTCTTCGACTCAAACTGAGGAAAATCCCTGACTGTGCTGGGCAGAAGGGTGAGGAGTCCAGAGGGTTTTGTGAGATGGGCTGGGGTTTCTGGAATGGGGATGGTCACTCACCTGTCCCAGCCTCAGGAGGCAGAAGAAACGCTAACAAAAGCAGGAGTGGCCGCATCTTTCCCGAAGGTCTGCCAGGGTCACAGCTGCCGGTGTTACTTCTTTTCAGACACACAGTCCCCAAGGTGAAGGCAGGAGTGGTGGCTCAAGACCTCGCAGACCTCCTAGACCTTTGCTCCTCTGATTTTCTTCTGTCATCTGCAATGTGGTTTGTCAAAGTTCTCTGGATTGGCTTAGGTGACAGTAGCACTGTCACCAACCACACTTGCACTCCCAGTGCTGAGTCACAGTGTGAAAGCAAGAAGAAAGAACAAGAAAGTGAAGCCTGTGCTGCAGCCAGCAGAGGAGCTGGACTCCAGAAGCCCCTCACTGACTGAATCTAGAATGTCTCCATTTCTCAGCTCTTGGCTCTTTTTCCATCCTGATGAAGTTATGAATAACTATTTAGGAAGCTAGGTCCAAGGAGATGAGTGAGATGTCTCCTGCCCTTGAGAAGATGGTGGTCGCCTTGAGTAGACTGAGAATCTGTGGTTAGTGTGTAGGCCAGTAGGGGCTGTGGTGGGGGTCTGCTTGGTGGTTGGAGATAGATTCTGGACCTTCCTTAGGGGCATGTAGTGCTGGACACACGCAGACACCCACAGTGGTGGTAACCTCACTGCCTCACTGACCACAAGTTCAGCTTCCTATTTTGGAATATTTAGAATCCCCTCTTTAAATGTAAATATCCTGTGACAAAGAGAGCTTCCTTTATCTCACAGTTTTGAATAAAATCCTGGACTTGATATTCATGGGACTAAAACAAACCATCATTGCGTCCATCAGAATTGAATGCCTAAGTGGTTTATTCTTGAGTCATTGAGCACCCCTAGACCTGAGGGGGGGATTGTTCCACCCCAATCGGAGTGTCTGTTTTCTGAGGAGAGAGTTCCCCTAGAGAAATGCTGGTTACTGATGTCAGATGGGAAAATGGATGCCGATCATCCTAATAATCACTATTCACTAAATAGTCTCTGTCCCGGGTCCAGTGAATCCTGGCTTTGATGTGCCTGGGCCAAAAAATTATAAATATTTTCCAACAGATTATCCCAACATCCTCTCCAGTATGACGACAGATGAGGGAGTAGTGGAAAAGAAGACATTATGAATTCTAAACAGCTAGATCCCAATTCTGTTAAAGCAACAGAATGTTATGAAGACACAGAAAAAGAGGGGAAGGCAGCCTGCTTAAGGACTAATGATGATGATCTCGGGGTGGTGATATTCTTGGGAATTTTAACCTTCTTGTTTGTCTGTTCTTCCTTTAACTGTCCTTCTATGATGAACATGTGTTACTTTTCCACCCAGTAAACATTGTCCCGTAGTTGAAGCACGCTCATCAATGGCAAACATTCAGCAGACGACGTCTTTCTAGTCCAGCCTTCTCTAAGGTGGATAATTTAAAAATGAGTTTACCTTTCTCAATCCATTCTTATATACAAGATTCAGAGATTGTTGACAAATTTACTCCATACGCTATAGGCTCTAGGACATGTTGGTGAATAAAGAAAGAATTAATGATTTCCACTCTAAAGATGGAAGTTTAGTGAGTCCCTGGCAGCCTCCCCTCCATCCTCCTCTACCCAGTGCGTTTCTGGCTTCTGTCCCAGAGAAGATGGATGGATGAATCCTGGAGGCAATTTTTCCTCAGAGTAGAAAGCTCGAGGTCCTGGTGTGGACAGGTGGGTGTTTCTCATTCTTTTTTCCAAAGGAGACCATGTCCTGGGCCACCTTGTTTCTCACAAGGGAGCCACTGGCCTCCCCCTGTGGGCAGGGGAGGAGGGGCTGGGCTGGGGCTTCTCCTGCTCCTCCTCTCCCTTATGCCCTGCAGTTGAGTGGTCTCTGTTTGGGGGCTGTGAGTGAGATGTGGGCCAGGACAGCCTTTGTGGCCTTCCTCGGTTCTGGGGCCCCAGCCTGGCCCTGACAATTCCCTTCTTTTTCTCCCCCAGGAAGACTTTGCCTATAATTGGCTGTGTGACCGGCTCCTATCCCTGCAGGGTGACAGGACCACAGATTGATTTGGTGACCAGGCTGAGTACATAAGGAGATAGCTAGTTCTGTCTGCCCCAGATCTCCTCAAGCTTGGCTGTACCCCAGGCTGTGCGGGGACAGTGCCAGGGATCTCACCTTAAAAAGAGTCTTACTCTTTGTTGCATCCCCCACACCTATCTGGGTGACGGTGTTGTAATGGCCTTCGTAGTGAGAGATGCACTGCTTATCCCTGAGGATATCAAGCTCTACTTCCCACAGTTTTATGGCCGAGGGAGTACTCCCACCAAGGTGCTCCCAGTCAGCCACACTGCACATCGTCCTTGGCTTTGCCAGTTCTCTCTTCCTGGGCAGCCTGAAGGGGCTCACAAAGGCAGTCAGGTTGGCCTTCTTCTTCAAGCTGAAGGCAGAGGAAAGGAATTCACAAAGACTCCAGGGACCATCATGGGGTTGCCTTCTCCACTGCACGGAGACAAGTATAGGGGTCATGCTGGGAAAGAGGGAGGGATGGAGGTCGTGGAGGATGCAATAACCTCTGGATTAAAGTATGCAAGAACCAGTGGGGCCATGTGCCCTACCATTAGTAACACAATGTCCTTGGAGAAATTCTTAGGCTTGTAGTCTGGGTGGGGGATGACTCCTCTCACAGGGATGACCTGCTGGGTCCTCTTCTGCTCCTGGATGTTGTGGAGCCTCAGAGTGAAGTGGGTTAAGCTTCACAGAGCAAAGTGGGAAGTGCAGTCACAGGAGATGCACCCCAGGAGCCATGAAGGAGGCAGGACGACTTGGGACACGGCAGGACTGGAGTGGGGAGGAATTACAGGGGTGGGGCCCTGGGGCTGAGCATCCCCGTGTCCTCTGCTTCTTGACATTCCATGCTGGGTGGCAGTTCCTGGAGCAGACTCTGGGTGCTCACCAAGGTATAGAGGTTGCCTGTGTCTAATCAAAACCTTGAATTTCTCCCCTGTGCACTCTGGGCATGGAGCACAACCTCAGCCTCCTCCCAATGCCGCCTTTCGACCAGCCTGTCTCTTCAACAGGCCCCTTGCACTGACCTGTCCCTTTCTCCCCAAAGCTTCCCTGTCCTCTGAAGGGCTCTTCTGTGTTACCTGGTGGCCCAGCTCTGCAGCCCCTGAGAAGGCAGTTCTCTGTGAAGTGTGGGCAGATGGGTGGGGCCACACGCTGCTCCTCACCTTCCTCAGCAGCGAGTGGCTGCTGTCAGCACAAAGTCCTCACACACAAGGAACCCCCCGCCCCCCGCAGCTTTTTCTTTTCTCTGGAGTCTGGATCAGAGGAAATGCCAGATACGGACAAGAATAAGGATTGGCCTCATGGCCCCTGATGATTTTCCCTGAAAGAAGAATTCTACCCTGCTTGCCGTGCTCATGGAGTCACAGGCTGGAGCAGGGAACTGAGGACAAAGGAGAGCAAGGTGGGAAGGAGTTGGAGGGCAGATCCTGGGGTCTGTAGCAGCCAGAAGCAACCAAGACGGGGGTCCTACAGGTTCCTGGGGTGGCAACCCTGGCTTGCCTAGTGACCCTCCAGACTCAGATTCTCTCTCTGACAAAGAGAAGAGCAGTCCTCATTCCTTAATTCCTCCTGCAGACACATGTGTGGCAGACAGGAACGGTGTTTGGAACAAAAGATGAAGGCCCAGTGGATCCTGGAAAACCTTTTTCCTTACATTCTCTGGGTCCTTTCCTCCCTCTCTTCTTTTCCAGACCTCACTGGGCTGCTGGTCTGTAATATTTGGAACATGAGCTCAAGATCCTGGGTTGTGTTTGCTCTGTATCTGCTTGAGCCTGACAGGTCATAGGTGCCCAGTAAGTGTCTTGTCTGCCCAAAGGAATGGTTCCCAGTTAGCCTCTGAGGAGGGTAGGTTGGGATAGTCCTGGTAGGTTCTGAGCAGCAGGCACGATGGAGCTGCCAAAGATGCTGTGCCCATTGACTGAAAATTTACCAGAGAGACCTTGAGAGTGAACCAGCCGAACATCAGTGTTAAGGGAAATGGGATCCTGCCAGCTCTGGGATCAACTGGATCCTTAGCTTCTTTCCTGGGCAGCATTGGAGTGACAAAGCTTGGAGAAGGCAGTGGAACTGGAGGATAGATTTTAGGATATTGAGTTAGAAAGCTAGTGGGTCCTACTTTGATTTCAGAAGTCAGACCCTTTCTCCAAGCTTCCCTTTCCTTGAGAATTAATTATTTCTCATTCCCTTCTTCCAACCCCCTTCCAGTTGCCTTTGTAAAAGAACCCACTTTGCAGATGACAAGGGTAGGGCCTGGGGAGGAACAGCACCTGCTGGACCTCATGGAGAACAGCGTTCTGCCCTGCCATTCCTGCTGAGTTTTCATCATGCATCAGCTTTGCTGGTGTTTGCTGGAGGTTGGACATGGAGTTCAGAATTTCCTGGGATGGACCAGCACTAAGATGTGTCTGAGTGCAGTGTCTGAGCAGGGCTGAGCCTGTGTGGGATATGCTCTGCATCTGTTGGTGGGAACAGTCACTCACCTGCCTCTCTCCTGTGGAACAGAAGACACACCACCAGGAATGGCAGTGGTGACATGTCCACAGGAAGTTTGTCCAGGTCACAGCTGCTGGTGCTTCCTCCTTGTCATCTAACTCCAAGTATCTCCTCAGTGTTGTGGCCTTTATCATATAAGTTTCCCTTTGAATGCCTCACACTGCTGTCTGATCAAGTCCTCGAGCCTGAGTGGAGCAAGAGCTTATCACTCACCACACAAGCACTCGTAGCTCTTGTCTCAGTGCTGACCATACCCACAGAAAGCAGGAACTGCTGGCTGCTCTCAGGATGGTTGGGGATGTTGATCAGCCAGTAGCAGGTCCCTGAGCCCCAGCAACCTGTGATGATAGATCCAACACTATCTTCACTTCCTTGGCTTTCTTTGGACATAATTATTGAGGATGATCATTATGGAAGCCCCTTTCTGTGTGAGACATGGGGGCATTGAGATGAGATTCCTTGCTTCTGATAGGAAGCCAAAGCCATCAGTGATCAGATAATGCTGGTGTAAGCCATGGTCAGAGGCATTTACAGATGGAGTGGCAGTATTGCTCAAGAGGGCTGGTTCCAGTTACTGAAGATTGAGTGGTTCAAAACAACAAACTACATTGCTTTTGCCCACAAATCTGCTTTTTGGTCAGCTTTTAGTGTGGACAGCTCCCCTCTGCTCCCCTTGGTGTCAGCAGAGGATTGATGCCCCGAGGCCAGAATCACATGAAGGCTCGCTCACACATGCCCAGTGATTGGTCCTGGCTGTCCACAAGCCACGTCGCTTCCTCTTCATGAGGGCCTCTTAAGTAGTCTCTGTGCATGGGACTGTCGGGTCTTCCTCACGATGTGATGCTTGGCTTCCCCAGGGTGAGCATCTCCTAAAAAGCGAGCCAGGCAGAAGCTGTGTTCTTTTTCTTTCCTAGACTTTGAAGTCATCATGCATCCATTCTACCCTATTTCACTGCTTGGGGCAATCAAAAGGCACCCCTGGCCCCAATTAAATAGGAAAGGGCACAGACCCCGCCTGTGAGTGGGAGGAGGGTTGCGGTCCTGTAGGAAAAGCCTGTGGCATGGGAGATATACAGTGGCAGTCCCAGCAAAGCACCATCTGTCACGCTGCTTTATGTGTCTGTAGAGTTGGTCAGAGACTCTGATCTGTATAAGACCAGGTCACAGCCTTTGATCGGCTAGAGTCTGCTTGTCCGAATCTCGTGTTCTGAGCATGGATGATTGTTGGTTCTGCCCAAAGTTATTGTCCTTAATGAATTACTGATACCATGTGAAATGAGAATGGATGCTAGGCAGCTAAAGCAGTATTTTCACACCACTGCCCAGAGAACGACATTTCTGATATCCTGGTATCATTTTCTAAATGAGTTCTCTTGATTATCTCCCCATGATGGAAAGAGAGGAGTGAGTCATGGAATTGAAAATAGTGTTGATTCTTAACATGTTGATCCCAATTCTCTTAAAAAACCACAGATTCTTAGTTAAAGAAACAGAGCACAATGCCAATGGTGAGTCTGGCAGGGGAGCCACAGTGAACTAGAACGAGTCATTCAAGTCATGCCTGTGTGGGGTGGGGAAGGTGTTCAAGTCAGGCCTCCCTCCTGTGTGGACACCCTCGTCACCTCACGTTGGCTCAGACACCCTGCACTGGGCAACACAGCTTGGGGTGTTAGACCACTTGTGAGGTGAGGATGGCAGCCCAGTGCAGGGAGTGGATGCCCAAGTGGGGTGAGGAGGGTGTTCACAGTAGGGGCTGGCCTAGTAGGTGGTATCAGAGCTCAAGTGGGGAGACAGACAGTGGGGCAGGCTGGTGCAATTTGTCAGAGCAGGCTGATTAGGGTCAAGTGGGCTTTGGTATGAAGGGGCTGCTGATGTGGAGTGTCTGAGCCTGCATGGAGCAAGGAGGGGACCCACATAGGGGACGATGGGGATGTGGGAGATTTGTTATGTAAATCTCTGTGGGGATTAATCAAATAAGTAAACATGTCAATGCTAATGATTAGATGTCTAAAGATTAGATGGTATTGATGGTGTCAGTGTTAGTTTCCTGGGTTTGATGGCTGGATTGTGGTTATAGAAGAGTGTCCTTGTTTGTAGGAATTACACACTAAAGTATCTGGGAAGTGACAGAGCGCCCTGTCAGTGACTTTACTCTCATATGACTCAAGAAAACAAAAGTTCTTTGTATTGTACTTGCAGCTTCTCTGTAAGCTTGAGATTGTTTCAAAATTAGAAGGAAATCCATTGCTTTCACGTACACAAACAACCATCAGTTTGAAGATATAACCATAAAGAAAATCTATTAGTCGCAACTAAAAAACCAAGATGCTAGGAAAAGCTCATCCAGAATTGTGAAAAATCTATTCGACGAAAACTTTTAAATAGTCCTAAAAGCAGAAAAATAGACGAGTTGTAGAAAGATAGCCTTAGTTCTCAGATAGGATGGATCTGTACCAAAAAGGTATAATTTCCCCCAAAGTAATATGTACAGTTAATGTGATTCCTATAAAAATATCAATTTTTTTCCTAATGCTGTACAAGTTCTAGAGAATTTCTAAATTTATCTGGAAAATAAACAAGGAAGATTAGCTAGGAAAATTGTGACAAAAAGAAAAAAGACTAGTAAGGAGAGAATTAAACTTGTCTGACATTATAAACATCTTATAAAACTTCTTTCCTGAAAATAGCGTGGCCTGACTCATGAAAAGACAGAGAGACCAAATGTAGTTTATCATAAGGTGGGATTTCAAATCACTGGCGGTTTGATGGACTTTTTAATAAATGATACTGGAACAACTAGATAGTGATTTGTCAAGAGATGAAATTGGAGCCACATTCCACGTAAACCACCAGAATAAACTCCAAATAGATAAGAGATTCAAATATACAAAAATAATACCATACATGCACTAGAAATAAATAGGGGTAAATTCCTTTTTAAACTTAGAAAAAGGAAAGCCTTTCTAGCAATGACTCTAAATCCAGAAACATTAAAGTTAAGATTGATAAATAAATTTTGATATATAAATAAAAAACTTTTTTAATTTGTATGTCAAAAAGCAGTATAGGAAAATCAAAATACAGACAGCCAACTTGTAAAAAAAAAAAAAACTGTTGCAACATATACCACAATTAAAGAGCTAATCTATCTAATATATAAAGAAATCTGAAAATTCATAAGAAAAAGATCCAGAACCTGATAGATGAATAGGCAAAAGACAAGACAGTTCACAGTAAAATATAATTAAAACATAATGAAGTCTCAGCTTACTCAGCTTACATTAAGAGAAATGGAATGGAAAAAATAGAAATAAAAGTTCTACCAAGACACTCTATTTCATCTCACAAGTGGCCCAAAATTCTAAAATTAAAGAGCACACTCCATTGGCAAGGCTGTTTTCTTTGGATTGGTGTTGCAGGATATGTCTTTATTTTTTCTTCCATAATTTTGCTCTCATCCTATCCATGTCTTTATATTTGAGTTTCTCCTCTTAACAGAACAAAATTGGTCTTGCATTTTTAATTCAGACTGAGAATCTCTGCTCTTCAGTTGGTGTGTTTAATCTGCTTACATTTAATGCAACCACTGATAGGATTAGGTTGAAGAATATCATATTGCTATTTGATTTCTATTTGTGTGATTAATTTTTTGTTCTTCTGTCCTTCTTTTCCTGGCTTTTGTTGTATCTGATTTTGCCTTCTTTATTGGCTTTTGGTTACATCTCTATATAGTATTTTAGTGGGTACTGTAGGATTGCAATATGTTTCCTTCACATATCACAGTCTACGTTGAATTAATGTTATACCATTTCATATAAGATAATTGCAATAAAATATTTCCATTTATCCTCCCTCCCACCCTTTGAATTATTTTTGTCATACATTTTGCTACTATATTGCATAAATTCTAAAGCATTTTTGCCTTAGCCATTAATCTTCAAAAGAAATTTATATAAAGTCTTCTATATTTGGTCACATTTACACTTTTATTACTCTTTTGCCCTTCCTGCCTACACTGGGCACCATTTCCCTTCAGCCTGAGGAATTGCTTTTACTCTTTCTTGCAGTGCAGGCCCAGTGGCAACAAATTCTCATACCTTTGTTGTTCTGAAAACGTTTTTACTTTGCCTTCATTTTTCAACAACGTGTTCACTGAACACAGAGTTCCAGAAAGAGGTTGATTATTTATTTTTTCTTTCCAACCATTTAGAAATGTCATCTCCCTGTCTTCTGACTTCCATCATTTCTGATGAGAGCTTATTGCTACTCTTATTGTTGTTTCTCTTAAAATAAAGGACATTGCTTTCCTCCCTGTCTACTTTCAGCCTTTTTTCTTCATGTTTGTTTTCTTTTTTTCTGAAGAAGTTTGCCCCTGTATTGACTTCTGGGTCCATTCTCCTCCATTTTGTGTCTGTGGGATGCCTGCCACAGCATGGCTTTGTCAACAAAAATAATCCATAACCAATCTATAAATGAAAATTTGGGAGAGTTTATTCTGAGCTGAAATCTGAGGACCATGGCCCAGGGCCTTTCTTCCTGAAGGAAGAAAGGGCACCAAAGAAGTGAGGTGTACAGAGTGGTTATATACCCCCAAACAGGATGTTTCACATATGATTGAAATGTCCCTCCCACAATAGTCACAAGATTGCACTGGTGGCACAGAGCTTGATGGACACAGCAGGTAGTGGGTCTGCCATCTTGGTGGCCGCAGCAGGAAGCAAGTCTATTGTCTCAAGCTGGGTGGTCACAGGTGAGCACAGGAATCAGTTCCTAGCCTAAGGAAAGATGCTTAAGCCTTAAGGAAATGCCAATGTTGAGAGGGGGAGGGAAGTTACACCTTTATCTCAAGGGCCTTTTTTCTTGCCATAGGGAATGTCTAAAGCAGGTATACAATGCACGCTCAATGGCCACAGTCAGGCCCTTTAGGAGGAACAAGGTCAGGCCAAATTAGGTTTATACCAAATGGCTTCCTCATATGCTCCAATATATCCTATTGCTTACCATTTCTATTTGTCACCTTCATAAGCAGTGTGTAGGCCCGCGCCTGAGCTCCAAACGAGCAAACTCAGTGCCACTGAAGCAGAGTGCACAAACTGAACAACTGCACTGCCGGGTGGCCCCATATCTTTGGTTTTTACCAGTTTGACTGTTATATGCTTACATGTGGATTCCTTTGCCCTCCCCGAGGTTCACTGAGCTTCCTGAATCTGTGGATGAGGAATGTAGTCTAGCAATAGGCCTGTGATGAAAAGGAACCACTTCTTCTTTTATGCACTTCTTTTATGGTGAAATGTGTTTGTCAGACAAAAGCAGTGTTGTGTGGGATAGCAAGACAGTAAATCAACCCTGTGAGTTCTGTAAGTCCACAAAGGGGGAACCGGCAGAAGTACGGTGGTGGGCAGGAAGGCAGAGCCACCCCAAGAGAGGATCCCAAAAGAAATTAGCAAGATCTCACATTTCTTTGGGCCTCTCTCCCCCAGGAGCTGGCCTGGTGGTTCTCTCCCTGCCATCCCGGGACCCAGCTCTTCTGGTGGGTCTGGAGGGAAGGAAGGGAGATGGGGGTGGGTTTGGGTGAGTAGAGGCATTTCCTTGAGGTCATTCCAGAGATCTTTTATTGATTTCTATTTAAATTTTCGTTACAGAGGTACTTGAGGAACAGAACGATTGTTTCCTCAAAGGCAGGGGTGGGGCAGGGGACACTTCCACAGACAAAGGAGATTTGAAGGAATCACCATGATTAGGGTGCTGACCCACCCCCATCCAAATGTGCCCCTGAGCAGACTTCAGCTCACCAAGCGAGGTGTTGGAATCCTTGTCACAGAATGGCTGCACAGCAGCCCAGAGGTTTGCTCTCCAGGGAGGGGTCTGAGCAGAAGCTCAGCTCTTGTTCAGGGATGCCAGGAAGTCATCACAGGGCAGGGGTTAGACCACATGTCAGGGCTCTTGCTGGCCTGGCTGTCAGGGTGCCTGGGCTCAGTCCAGGCTCTGTTCTAACTCTGTGGTCCCTTCAGTGGGACACTGCCCCCTCCTGGGACTGTGTCCCTCCCTCATCTCTCACAGGAGGAAGACCTGCAGCACGGTCCTCAAACTTGTGTCAAAACCACAGAACCATTTCCTCAAAGTACATGTTACAGTGAAACTAAATATGCATGTAGCTGGGCAACTTTTCAGATACTAGTTTTCTTTTGCTTTCAGCATTTTATTATCTGTCTTTTTCCATCAAGGAGCCAGGTTCTTAGTATGTCTTCGAAGCAGAGATATTTTTTCAGCTCCAGATCAGAAGCTGTGTGTCCTCACTGCTCTGCGCTTGTCAAAGTGCCCACAGTCATGAAGAGATTGTGTTGCTGCCTGGTTTGTGCACAACAAGGTGGGAAAGGCCATGCCTGTGAGGGTTACATGATGCCAGAATATGTACCCCTTTGGTGAGAGGGTAGTGCTGTGTGGGTTTGGAGCAGGAGCTCAGAGATGGAACCAATGCTCAGTTCCCAGGTCCTGCCCCATATGAGCAGCAAGCCCTTGGAGAGATGGCTGCTGGGAGTGTTTCCTGAGCTGAGCCCAAGACAGGGAGATCCTCATTCAGCAAATGATCCCGTACTCTACGTGGGGGCTCCAAGTCAAATACCTCCTAAAATTGAAAAATAGGATGGTCTGGAAACTATGGATGTAGCAGTAACAATGGTTGCCTAAGAGGAGAGGCCTTTCTCCAGTTTTCCAGACCGTGTGAACCTCCCTGAATCTGGTTTGATTCTGCACAGGCAGGAGGTACAGTAACCACAGGGATCATGTTTCCGGCCAGTCCAGTTGGATGGGTGTTTAAAGTCTGACTCTAGTTGCCTTCAAGCAAGTATGTAATGCAGTTTTTCCTATGATCTGAAGCTGTACAATGACATTCCTACCTCTGACTTTAAAGGCAAATGAAGGTAAGGCTGCCCTCGCTGCCCTTCTCCCTCCCTACGGGCTGTCCTCTCCTCTAGGTGCAGAGGATGCTCCAGCGGACAGAGTGTGGGGACTTCACCCCTAGAAACTACTGACTGCTGTCATTTCCAAATCCCATGCCTGCTGTTCTAGAGTCACATGTGCTCACACTCACACGTGACCAGCAAAGAAACAGAATGCAAGTACTTTATTCCTCTGGATTTCCCACGAGATCTAGGCCATGTGCACTCGTGAGGAGGGAGAGAGGGTTACATGATTTGGGTGAAACTCCCACTGTCAGTGTCCCTCAGGTTCAGATGACAGAGTCTGTGTTAGGTCCACTGTGGATCCCCAGTGCTGGGCACTTAGGAGCTCAATCAGGGTGTGTTTGTTTATTGATGGAAAAGTGGTCCTTTCCAGTCCTACTGCAGAGAGGGTAGGGCTAACTCAAAAGGCTGAGACAGCCCTAGGTGGCCAGTGAGGGGTCTTAGCCTAGAGGCCAGCAGTGAGTAAGAGGGACAGGCTGAAAGGGACTCTGGCTATCAAGTGACCAGGTGGCCAATGCACCCTGAGCACTTCGGGGGACACTGGGCTGGATGTGAGGGGTTGAGCTGACCTTGCCAGGTGAGAGATGGGGCAGGGGCTCTGGAGAGACAGCCTGCCTGCTGTGTCCTCCATGGACCCCGCCTTCTGCCAGGACAAGCCCGGTCCTTGTTCCACTCTCTGCTAGGTCATGAGCTAGGCTGGCATCTCAGGGCAGAGGCCCTGCTGGAACCACACAGAGCTCTGGGTGTCTTAGGCAGGAGGGCTATAAGGAAGGGGCCAGCTCAGATCAGGCTTGTTTGGAGTGGACAGGAGTTGGTGGACTCAGAGAACTCTCCGTGGAAAGCAGGGATGGAGAAGAAGGGGCAGCCAGAAGACTGGAGGGCAAGCTGGGCCCCAAGGTCACAGGAGGACAGGGAGGAGATTCAGGCTGGGTGAGAACGAGGAGCTTCTCCAGAGACCCACCCTGACTCTGTGCCAGCTTCTGGCTGTGGGAGAGAAATGTCCTGCTCAGTTTGCTTCTCCCCTCCCCAGTGTGAGTGGCTGTGATGTTGAGCTGCAGCCCCAGGCTTGCCTGCTTGGTGTCCGGGACATATGGTGTCATCCCCCTTCCTCTCTGCCATCTAACATAGTGAAGGAGGTAAGAAGTTCACCCTGAGCCCCAGGACCAGAGAGGTTCATGTTTTCTCCTGATGGTGCTCAGCGTCAGCCCTAGCAGAAGGGCAGACCCAGAGAAAGATGAGGGTCAGAAGTAGCTGGGTAACAGCTTAGCTTGATGTTTGGGGGAGGTGGTGGTGGGAGGGGGAAGAGGAAGAAGCAGAAATCAACAGATTTTTGCCATCGGCCTTTTAAGCACAGAGTAGGTGCCTGTGACTGAGGGTCAGTGAACAAACAAGAAACCCGCTCTTCCCACTCAGCTAAGAGACATTTATTTAGTTATGGTGTTGTTGTGGATCAGCTCCAGAGAAGATAGGCTGATTCTCCCAGTTAGAGGCTTTTCATGGTTTTCTTTATCCAGGGCAGGAAACTCGAGACTTTGGTGAAGGCCCGTGGAGGTGTCCCATTGTTTCGCCCATAGGAGACAATGCCCTGGATCACGTTCTTACACACGAGAGGGCCCCCAGAGTCCCCCTGTGGACAGAGAGCAGGGAGGATTGAGTCTGTGCTCCCCCAGGTCCTGCCTACCTGCATCCCAAGCACACTCTCAGTGAAGGCCGCCTGGCGTGGCCTCCATGTGGGAGATCAGAGAGCAGGGCAGGCCCCTGCGGGCTCCTCAGCTGCCCAGTCCTGACCCTGGACATTGTCCCAGCTTCATTTCACTCAGGGGGCAGCTCCCTCTCCTCCACCAGGTCCCGGATCCTCTCCCATGAGGGCGCTGTGGGACTGTTATTCGGTCTACCGTTTAAGGACATGGAAGCAGGAAGGTGGGGCTGACACTCAGCATGCAGGGTAAGCCATTTAACCAAGATGGGAGCCAGCTCTGAGGAGGTACCTGGTTTGACTGCTGCACACCCAGGGAGCAGTTTTCTAATACGTGTGCCCAGCGTGGGGCAGAGTGTTGCAAATTCATCTTCCGGATGGAGCACCATGTTTGGATGCATCTCAGGCCCCGGGTAGGCTCCCAGAAGGCCTGTGACTCCCCACTCTGGCTGTTCCCCCCTTCTCTTCCCGGGAGAAAGATCAGAGTCTAGGGGGTGAAGGTGTTCCTACTGTTTGGATCTGCAGCTCCCGGATCTTCCCCAAACACCCCTCTCTCCAGAGCCGAGCTAGACAGATGCCCAGTCTCACCTTAAAGGAAGACTTCTTTTCCTTTGGGTCCCCCACGCACAGCTGAGTGGTACTATTGTAATAATTGCGTAAGTAAGATTCACACTCCCGGTCCTGCTGCACAGTCAGCTCCACCTCCTGCAGCGTGTCTGAGAAGCTGCCCATCGGGGCGACTCTCCCCCATCCGGCCACTCTGCACACCTGTCGCGGCCTCACCTGGGCCTTGGCCCTGGGCAGGCTTATGGTCCTCACAGCTGCAGTCAGCTTGGCCTTTCTCTCCAGCTGATGACAGAGGCAAGAAAGTCCAGCTAAGCCACTGGCCTCCTGGGCCTGGACACCGCGATGAGGCTGCACCGACTTCCCTCTCCCCTGAGCCACAGGGACTAGTCAGGTGGCCGGGATGGGAAGGAGGGAAGGGACAGGTCCCAGTGGGAGGGGAAACAATCTGGACCCAGGAGAGTAAGAGCAGAGGGGAGGTTCCCTTACCTTTAGTAACATGATGTCATTGGAGTAGTTCTTAGGGTTATAGTCTGGGTGTGGGATGGCTGCTTTCACAGAGAAATTCTGCTGGGTTGTCTCCTGCTTCTCGATGTCGTGGGCCCCCAGAGTCACCTTGAAAGAGCTGCACAGAAAGCAGAGTGGAGATGTAGGGGGACCTGGAGTGAAAGGAGATCCAGCCCAGGAGACATGAAGGGCAGGGCAGGCCTGGAGCTTGGGGAAATCCAAACAACCAGAGGACTGTGTACTGAGTGACTCTGTCCCTTGTGTTTCTCAATGACATTGAGGGTAGGTCACCTAGAAGTTTTCTCTTGCACTCTGGCAATATTGTGAAAATAATCTGAGTTTGCATTTTGACCCTAATGCATGATTTCATCCTCAACAGAGGCTTTATTTGGCCAGTGTGGCCTCTCTGCTCAACTCGGCCTATTGTTCTCATCTCTGATCCTCTGATCACAAAGCTTACCTGTCCTATTTCTCACTTGCAGTCACCCAGTCATGCTCTCAGATGGCTCCTCTCATGAGCTCTCATGGCTTTGAGTTACCAGGAGCCGGGTGAGTTCCCCCAGGTTGCAGCCCTTGGGCAGAGGACAGGGGTCCCTGTAGGAATCTTAGGAGGTGCCAGTTACCTGTGGCCCCTCACCTTCCCCGGCAGTGAGCAGCCGTCAGAACAAAGTCCTGTCGCACGAGGACACCGCCGCACCTGTGCTTTTTCTCTCCAACCAGAAATTGAACCAATGCCATGTAGGGACGGGAGTGTGGCCTGGCCTCATGTCCTCCGATGATCTCCCCTGAAGGAAAAAATCTTATCTGCTTGTGTGCACCCAGTGAGTCCATCAGTCATGCATTAGCTTGACTGCTCAGTACTGCTGGGCATCTGGGAGCCTGGGATGGCCTGGAGTTGAGAGGGGCAAGAGTGGGGCTCCCTCTAGAAAAAGGAAGAAGACAGGCTTGGCCTGTGAATCTGTCTTCCACAGATAATTTGAGGAAAACATATGCGTCTTAAGGACAGCAAAGTGCTAGAGGCTCCTGAAAATTCCTCTCCTGACTTTGCTTTGTTTCAAGAGCCTTTGTAAGGCCCTGTTGTCCTGTGATGTCTGGGGTGGTGCTGCTTTCCAGTGGCCAGGACTTAAGTTTAGGGATCTAGATGTTGTCATAGCCTGTTTCCCATGGCCTGACACATAGTGGGGGCCCAAAGTTGTTTGTTGGCTGCATGAAGGAATGGCTCCCAATGGGCCTGAAGGAGAGTTTGTAGGGCCAGTGCTTATGGGATTCTGGAAAGCAGAGAAGTTCAGGTCTTCAAACAGTGGCTCCATCCTGGAAAGAAGGGAGCTGCTAAAGACCTGGGAAGAAAAGCAGAGCTGGAGAAGGGACTGAGGGGCCTTGGGACTGAGCAAGGCATCAGCAGTCCTCTGGGGACAGTGGTCCCACCAACTCCAGGGTCTGCAGAGCTCTAGACTTCTCTCCTAAGCAGACACTGAGGGGAGCATCTGTCATCCCAGACCTGGAAGCCAGGCCCACTCTGCCCTCTGCAGGGGAATTGATTATTTTCTCTTTTCTAGTTTCCCTTCCTCTGCCATGCACTTCCAGTTAAGTTCCACTTTGCAGATGGCAAACGTAGGGCCTAGGGAGGGAATAGCACCCACTGACTCTTCTTGAGAACAGCCTCCTGCCCTGCCATTCCTGCTGGTAGCTTATTCAGTGTCATACTTGGGATTCTGAGATGGGACAGGAGCTGGGATTCAGAATGTTGCTGGTGGATGGATGGATCAGGGATGTGCAGAAGGGGCAGGAGATCTGAGCCCACTGTGTTTGGGGGCAGGGGTTGGGCATCTGAGGGCGGGGATGGTCACTCACCTGCCTCTGCCCCAGGGGACAGTAAAAACGCCAGCAGGAGCAGGAGAGGCTGCATCTTTCCAGGAAGATTGCCCAGGTTGGAGAGGCTGGTGCTTCCTCCTTGCTCTCTTTTATCCCTGAGGAGAGGAAGGAGATACAGGTGGGCTCAGTGAACTCAAGTCCCCCTGTGGTGTGTGGTGCTTCATCAGAGACGGCTTTCTATGAAACCTTCCCCGCCCCCACTCTTTCTGCCTGATGACATCCTCTGGGTGGTTGTGTGATAATCAAGCAGTGACCACATGAGAGCCCACAGTGGATGACTCAGGGCGGAACAATTGTTCCAGCCTAGAGCAGGAACCCAAGGGTACAAAGTGGAGACTGTGGGCTGTGGTATCAACCAGTACAGGTATTAGAGCTCCAGAAACCTGAGTCCCCAGTCATAGAACCACCAATGCCTCATTTCCATGTTGCTAAGTCCATCAGGATGATTTCTTCAGCAGATATGTGTTTGGGCCCTTCTCTGTGCCATGACCAAACATATTGGAGATGTGTCTCCTTCCTTTAGAGAGCTGTCTGTCTGGTGGAGGAGATGGAAGCATCAGTCATCAGAGCACAGTATGGGAAGGGCCATAGCAGAGGGATGCACAAGATGAGAAGAAAGCACGGCCACCATCTACCAAATCCACGTAGCAACCCATTCGTCAGCACAGCTTCCTTCTTAGGGGATTTTTAACATCTCTTTTTAAATTACAAATGCTCAGAGTGATAGAGTCCACGTCTCTTGTCCATGTTTTAACAAAAGCGCTGCACTTGAACTTTATTGGCCTAAATTAACAAATCTTTATGACCCTAGGAATTGAACCCACTAATTGAGTTAAGCCTAGGTCAGTTTCCTTTGGGTAGGCTGGAGTCATTCCCACCCAAACCACATGGACTAAGACTGGGAAAGGGCTGAGTCCCCAAAGGAAGTTCAGATGACTAAATTGCTGATACCGTGTGAAGTGAGAAAGCTTACCAGGCAACCAAAGACCAATCATTATCCTTTCAGTATTCTGTGTTCTCCATCGAGTGAGCCACACTTCTGATGGAGCCGGCCCGGCACATCATAGACTCACATTTGCTCAACAAACTCTGCCGATGAGCTCGCTATGATGGAAGTGAAGGACTGTTGTTTCTAAACAGCCCAAGCCCAATCCTGTTCAGAGAACAACTAAGCATATCTGAGAGGTTAGGGCCTGGTGATTTAATTTCCCTCTTTACATTTTCTGTACTTTACAATTTTTCTATGAAGAATATTCTGTATCAAAATACATGATTCCAGTGTAAATATTCCTCTTATCATACCAAATACATTTATCAAACCTCTACCTCTTTGTTCCTAGCTTACCCAGTAGTAAACATTTTAAAAATAAAATCACTTTTCTGATTATAGTGGTGATAAATGTTCGTTAAGAAAATTTGGAAAGTAGAAAGGAACAATGACACTCCTTTTCCTCTCACCAGCAGACAGCCTGTTACTATGAGCAGTGCGTTTTAAATACTTGGGATCATATTATATACACAGTACAGTTTTCTTTTATCCTCATTTAACTCTACAATTTAAGCATGTTCCTCATGCTCTTAAAAATCTGGTAGTCAATATCACTACAGTATTTATTTCCCACATACTAAAGAATTCAACATGCAACTATTTCCTAACATTGTTGGAAAATTTTAAAAATAATTTAAGCAAAGAGGAAACAATTAAAATTACCTCATTTCCCATCACTCATTGATAATCATCTTTAATGTCTTGAAGTATGATCTAACATATTTTTCTCTCGTGTGTATGCGTATTTTTTAAAACTCAAAGGGAGTTATGCTAAACATAAGTCTATGACCCTTTATTAAAAATAGAGGTGAAATTCACATAACATACAGTTAACTGTTTTAAAGTATAACTCAGTGGCATTTAGTGCATTCAAAATATTGTGCAACTACCACCTCTCCCTAGTTTTGAAACTTTTTCATCACCCAGAAGAACAACCAACCATACTGGGTAAGCTGTGGCTCCACAGCACAGTGAGTACCGAATCACTTTCCCTCCTCCCTCTCCCAGCCCCGGCTATGGATTTACATATTCTGGATACTTCATATAAAAGGAATCAAGTGGTATTTGACCTGTTGTATCTGGGTTCTTTCACTTAGCATAATGTTTTTGAGGTCCATCCAGCTGTGGCATGTATCAGTATTCATTCTTTTTATAGATAAATAATATTCCTTTGTATGCTTATACTACAATTTATCCATTCATCTGTGGGTAGACATATGGGTTTTTCCCACCTTTTGGTATTATGACTAATGCTGCTATCAATATTTGTGTATAAATTTCCATGTGGATCTTGTGTTTTCCTTTCTCTTGGATGCACACCTAGGAGTGGCACTTCTAGGTCATATGGTAATCCTATGTTTACATTTTTGAGGAACCACCAAACTTTTTCCCTCAGTGGTTGCACCATTTTACATTCCCACCAGCAATGTACAAGGCTTCCCATTTGTCCACATCTTCGCCAACACTTGTGATTTTTCTTTCTTTCTTTTTGATTATTGCCATTCAGGTTGTTATGAAGTGATATGTCACTGTGGTTTTGATTTACATTTCCTTAATAATTAATGATGTTTGTATCTTTTCCTCTGTTTGCTGGTCATTTGTATATCTTGGGAAAATGTCAGTTCAAGTCCTTTGCTCATTTCTTAATTGAGTTCTTTGTCTTTTTCTTGTTGCGCTGTAAGAGTTCTTTATATATCCTGGATACTCAACCCTTATCAGATGCATGATTCGTAAACATTTCCTCCCATTCTGTAGACTGTCTTTTCACTTTAGTGATACTACCTTTAGTACACAAAACTTTCTATTTTTTATGCAATCCAATTTATCGATTTTACCTTTTGTTGCTTGTACTTTTGGTTTCAAATCTAAGAATCTAGCATCAAATAAGAGGTCACGAAGATTTTCTCTATGTTTTCTTATAAGAGTTTTATGTTTTAAGCTGTTATATTTAGGCTGTTGATCCATTTTGAATTAATTATTGTATATGGAGTCAGGTAGGGATCCAACAACATTCTTTCCATGTAGTAATCACGTTGTACCAGTGCCATTTATTGAAGATATTATTCTTTCCCCACTGAATGGTCTTGGCACCCTTGTCAAAAATCAGTTGGCCATAGATGTTCAGGTTTGTTACTCGGTTCGCAATTCTATTCTATTGGTCTACATGTCTATCCTTATGCAGTACCACACTGTTTTCGATTTCTGTCACTTTGTAGTAAGATTGTTTTTTGGAGGAAGATTAGCCCTGAGCTAACATCCGCTGCCAATCCTCCCCCTTTTTGCTGAGGAAGACTGGCCCTGAGCTAACATCCATGCCCATCTTCCTCTACTTTATACATGGGATGCCTACCACATCATGGCTTGACAAGTGGTGTGTGGGTCCGCACCTGGGATCTGAATTGGTAAACCGCAGGACACAGAAGCAGAACATGCAAACTTAACCACCGCGCCACTGGGCTGGCTCCAGCTTTGTAGTAAGTTTTGAAACCAAGAAGTATGAGTCCTCCAACTTTGTTTTTCTTTTTCAATGTTGTTTTGGCTATTTGGGGCCCCTTGAAATTCCATATGTATTTTAGAATTGGCTTTTCCAGTTCAGCAAAAACGGCCTTTGGAATTTTGATAGAGATGACATTGACTCTGCAGATGGCTTTGAGGAGTATTGCTGTCTTAACACTGTATGTCTTCCAGTCCATGAACGTGGGATGTCTTTCTGTTTAGTTAGTCCTTCAATTTTTTCCTGCAATGTTTTGTAGTTTTCAACATATGATTTGTTCACCTCCCTGGTTAAATTTATTCCTAAATATTTTATTCTTTTAGATGCTATTGTAAATGGATTAGTTTTCTTAATTTCCTTTTTGTATTGTTCATTGCTGGTATATAGAAACGCAAGTGATCTTCTACCCTGCACAATTTTTAATATATTTATTAACTCCTATTCAGTTCCACTCCCTTTTATGTTGTTAATGTCACATATTCCATCTTTATACATGTGTGCCCATAAGTTTTACAATTATTGCTTGATGCACTTGTTATTTGATAACTATTTATTATGCATTTATGTATTTTAAACCATATAGGAAACAAAAAGAAGATTTACAAAACCAGAATAGACTAATACTACCTTTCATATTTATCTTTGTAGTTATTTTTAGCAGAGATCTTTTTTACTTCATTTGGATTCAAGTTGCCATCTAATGCCCTTGTTTCAGGCTGGAGGACTCCCTTTAGCATCTCTCGTAGGGCAGGTCTACTAATGATGAATTCCCTTAGCTTTTGTTTATCTGGGGATATCAGTATTTCTCCATTTTTTTGCAGGGCAATTTCAACAGATATAGAATTCTGGGTTGACAGGCTTTTTTTCCCTTTCATCACTTTAAATAAATCATCCCACTGCCTCCTGGCCTCCATGATTTCTGATGAGACATTGACAATCTTACTGTGAATCATCTGTCCATGATAAGTCACTTCTTCTTGCTGCTTTCTGGATTTACTCTTTGTCTTTGTCATTTGACGGTTTGACTATAGTGTATCTTAGTGTGGATCTCTGAGTTTATCCTCCTTGAAATTTGTTGAGCTTCTTGGATTTGCATACTTCTATGTTTCATCAGATTTAGGAAGTTTTGGGCCATTATTTCTTCAAATATTTTTTTTTTTTCTGATTCTTTCCTTTTTCTCCTTCTGGGACTCCCATAATGCATCTGTTAGTATTCTGGATAGTTTCGCATGGGTCCCTTAGGCTCTGCTCATTTTCTTCATTCTTTTTTTCTTTCTGCTCCTCAGACTGGATTCTTTCCTTTGCCCTGAAAGTTCATTGATTCTTTCTTCTGCCTGGTCAATCTATTGTTGAATCTCTCTAGTGGAATTTCCATTAAATCTATTGTACTTTTAAGCTTCAAAATTACAATTTGTAAATATCTATGGATATTATCTACTTTTTCATACATTGTTCTTGATTACTTAAGTTCCTTTAATAGTTTCCTTTAGTTCTTTGAATATTTTAAAGACAGTCAATTTACATTTTGTCTTATGTAAACAATGTCTGGGCTTCTCTAAATGTTTTCTGTCATTTTATTTTTATCCCCCTGTGAATGGATCATATTCTTTTGTTTCTTTGTATTTGCAATTTTCCAATGAAAACTGGGAATTTTGCATATTGTAATGTGATAGCTCTGGAAATAATGGTGTCCCCTTGCCCCTGGAATTGGTTATATTGCTTGTGAATTGGTACAGTCATCCATTTGATTAGTGACCCTTCCAAATTTTTTTGCAAGGACTATGTTCCTTGCTTGTGTGGTCACTGGAGTCTCTGTTACCTTATCTCTATGTAGTTGTGTCTGAGAAAGCTGCTTCAATCTCTGTCAAGACAAGAAGCAGAGAAATATTTCAGAATACACTTCATGGCTTCATGTTGTGTTTGAAGTCTCAAGTAAAAAGTCAGTCCCTTGATAAGGCATGACGGTGTCAACAGAGCACGACACTATGGAACCTTGATGTTCTCTGTGTCTGGGCTGTTGTGGGTCATTCTCCTGACTTGAAGCTAGAAAACTTCAGGGCTTTATGTCCACTCCAGTCCAAGATGCCTCTCCTCGGAATTGCTAGAGCTCCCATAATTTCATTAATCACTCCCTTGCTTTAGTATATTTGGAAAGCACCAGCTCCTCACACAGGAAGGAGAGGTTAGAGGAGGACATGAAACCTCTGAGTCTCAGGACCTGCCCTTTCCCACCACCCTCATTCCTGGCCCTCACCCAACTTGGGTTGGTTGTTTAACAGTGAGGCTAGGGCCCTGAACATAGCCACCTTGACAGGATAGACTGATCTTCCTAAGAATGCAGAGAGTGGGAAATTCAAGGAAAATTTTCTTTTAACCTCAATGGCTAGTCAAATGGCCAAGGTCACGGAGGAACATCCTCCCAAATCCAGAAGCAGTAATACAGATTTAAGGGAGTGGAATGCTTACTGAGGTGGCAGACAAGTGGAAAAGGGTATAATACAGGTGCCTTCCTAGAAAGAATCCTACCTGGAAGAAGCCTCAGTGGAGAGACTAAATTTCTTCTCAGATTTGACCAAATAGAGACCAACTAAAAGATGGGGAAAAGCATTTGTTACTTGTAATTTTAAGAAGCTGG
The DNA here is from genome assembly GCF_041296235.1 of Equus asinus. Taxonomy (NCBI): domain Eukaryota; kingdom Metazoa; phylum Chordata; class Mammalia; order Perissodactyla; family Equidae; genus Equus; species Equus asinus. The sequence goes on from NC_091791.1 coordinate 170,395,602, forward strand.
ATTGAAGTGAAAGTTGATAATAAAAATATACCTAGAAAAGAAGATATGATTCTTCAGTTTGTCAAACAAATGAGACAATAATATCCAATGTCATAATGTCGGCTGATATTTATTGATCACCAACCACAGATCCTCACCCCACCATCTGAGTTCCTACCGATGTTTCTTCCATTTCACAAATGAGAAAGCTAAGACCCTGAGGAGCTAAGGGACTTGTTCCACATGACTCAGCTCATGAGAATGGAGGGGGACTTGGGATGAGAATGCAGGGATCTGATTCCAAAGTCTGGGATCTTGCCCACACCTCTACAAGCTTAACCCTATCATATAGAGTTCAAGGAATCCGGGGGAAATTTAAGCAGGTGCTGAGGAGTAAAAGTTTCTATCTATATCTTTAATATGTGACTCTAGTTCTCTTAGAAAAGAAAGATTCCTCAGTGTCCACCATACAGTGATGGAAATTCCATCATATTGTGATGGAAAAGGTCCTTGGGATCACACACTCCCTTTGCTTTTATTCTTCATTCTCCTGATTTTCTTCTCCGACATGTAAGAGAACGTCATGCTTGGCCCATGAGTGGCAATCCCCTTGGCCTTTGCCTCTTACCAAATCACATCTAGTACTTATTGGACGTGGGCAGGACCATTCCTTGCAGCAAGGACAATGGCACAATGACATGACACTCCTGCACTCATACATGGCATTTGAGTCTGCTGCTATAAACCACTTTCCCTGAGTCTGATCATTCTCTTAAGTTCGACCTGAAATCCGAAGCTACAGGCATAAAGGGCCCTAGCTTATTTAATTTGACCATGAGACTCAGCCATGCTCTTGAGAAGAGATTCCTGCCTTAGGTAGGAGTTGTCTCTACATTCCTATTAGGAAGCTGGGATGATAGTCAGAATTTCAGGGGTGTTTACAGGGCATCAAAAAGAGTTTTCGGGGAAAGACGTGTCAGTGAAGGAGAACCTAGGTTATGAGTGAGAGTGGGGAAGATTGTACTTCCCTTTTGCCTCTGTAGTGGTAAGGATAAGGGAGAGAGGGCAGGACTGGGGAGAGAAAAATGTTTATAAGACAGATATAAATTTATGAGATTTCCAGAGTTCTGGTAACCACTAGACCACCCTTTAATTTCTGCTTGTTGCCTACTCTAATCATTGCCCAGCCATCAACAAAGAGCAACGTGTGGATGTTGGGTTGGGAATAATTAGTAAAGCTCTGGTGTGGGTCAATGTCTGGGGTGAGAGTAGACAGAGGACTATAGAGCAAGGGGGAGGAGAAGTGGGCTTGGGTGAGAACAGTGTGCCCACCTCCTCCCAACTGGGGGCATGTGTTGACCGCACTTCTGGGTGGGAGCAGGTTGGAAGGGAGTGATGTTCTGGGTTGTGATGTCAGTTTTGATGTGACCTTGGATCACACTCAAGACTGTCCCCCCCCCCCCCAAATCCCCATCTGAGGGTCTTTACCTTTCCAGGAACTTTGCCCCGAGTGGCCATTTCCTTTCCCCAAAGCATTCATTCCCACAGGGCCTAAAGGTTACACCTTAACCTTCTGGAGTAAATGAGTTCTTTTTTCTCCCATATCTCTCAGAAGCTAGTGCTGTGTGCTTTCTTACCATGTCTGTACGGGATGTGGCAAATGATTTGGTTTGGGGTAGGTAAGGGGGTGCTGCTGAATCATTTAGGAGAACCTCTAGTGTATGACTGCAAAATTGATGGGTATTTCTCATTATTTCTGTCTCATAGCTCAGCGTAGGTATAATGAAGTGTTGTGTTTGCAAAATATAATTCACACATCAGAATTCTTGTGTCACGTCCTCTCTCTCTCCTCCAGTCTTGATATGACATCTCCTAGTAGTAGGGCACCTACCTCCTGCACTGCTATTAAACTTCTATTTCTGACCAAGTACTAGGAAGTAGCACTGAAACCACATGTGGACAAAGCAGAAGATCTGGACCATTCTAGCCAGCCCTTCAAAGGCTGCACATGAGAAATCAGGCATTGCAGAATCCTGCTGGGCCACTGAGAGCATTTGACCAATGGAATTGCAACTGGATAATTTACTGAGATACCAAAGACTATTATTCTGTCTGTATTCTCTCTGGCTTAATTTGCCAGAACCTCCAGTATATGATTGCAAAACTCTAAACATTTTCAATGTTGCCTTGTCTCAGGTTCCTATGCCTGTAAAATGGAGGATGGATCTGTTACTGGACCACACTTAATTCATGAAGGCATTGAACTCCACCACTGAGGTTTTTAGGAGTCAGCTTTCTGGCCCTCTGGGCATCAAATGCTAAGACTTTAGTTGTGCAGCTATGAGCATCTTAAATACCTACACATATATACCTACTCATGAGGGACACTCGATAACTCCTGAGAAGATAATGGGGACCAGAATGAGTGGGATTAGCATTGGCTTGTGTCTTTGGCTTGGCCCTTGCCTCCCAGAAATCTCATCTTTCCAGAAGTCTCATGGGGGCAGGGAAGTTAGACATTTTTGTTGACCCCATAGAGGATATAACAGATAAGAGGAGGAAAGCCTTGTCCCAAGAGGGTGCCCACCCTGGGCTCTGCTGAGTGTCCCAAAAGGGAGGGTCCCCAGTGGTACACCAACTCCCAGCTGACTTGTGTAGGAAAAAAATGGGTGGGGGAGGGGTGTGCATCATGCTATCTTCAAATGGGCTGTTATCTGATAGTTGCTTTTTAACACAAATACAGTTTGGGGGACATCAGGGAAGAGAGAAGGCAAAGGGCATTACTATGAATCCACACCTCACTATGTTCCCAGGCATATGTGATTCATATATGTGATCTCACTGAATTCTCCACTCTCTGCATGGGCATTCTCAGGAATCACATTGTAAAATGAAACAGACCCAGAGAGATTAAGTGATGTGCTCAAGGTCACATGGTTACAGAAATTGTGTACACACACATACACACACAGCACGCATGCATGCCCAGCTGCAAACTCTCTTTTGTATCACTCTAAGAGGTGGTGGAAGCCACAGCGGGCAGGGTTTAGCTCAGCAAAGGAGAGTGTTCTGACAGTCAGAGTTCTCTTAGAACGGCTGCTCAGGTGGCCCAGGAGCTTTCTCTCCACGGAATTGTTGGGAGAGAGGCTGGCACACAGATTCCTCAGGGGCCAGGGAGGTTATCTTGGGTGTAGACATAAGATCACTTAAGACTTCGCAGCTCTGAGCCTTTATGTCTCAGTTGGGAGCGACCTGTCCTGGAGCTTAAGAGCCCTGAGCTCCTGCTCAGTTATATCGATTTCTGGGTCTCGTTATCCTCCTCTAACAGAAGAGCATCGGGCTACAGCAGATGCTTTGTAAACATTGTTAGCCATAGAAATCTCTCCTCAAACGGGTTATGTGTGTGCCAAGGTAGCTTTTCAAAATCATCTCTCCACACCTATACCTGTATCTATACATATGTACATACACACACATATGCATATTTCATATATGATACACACTCAAATATCTGCCTGTCTGTGTGCATATATATTTGTGTGTGCTTGTGTGTATAATCCTGTATTTTTGTTTGTTTTGTTCCCTTCTTTTTCTCTTTCTGAGCATGATCTTGGAATATCTTTGCTTCAGGCGGATTTTCAGCCCTCAAACAAAAGCTGTGTGAAGTCAACTGTTCTCCCCATGTCACGGAAGTGGGCAAGATCATTAAGATATTCTGCTACAGAGGTCTTGGTGGCGATAAGATGTGAGAAGGCACGCCTGCTAGGGTGACGAGAACACAGAGGCAACCTTTACCACATGTGAAAATAAGTTTGGTGTGTGTGTGTTTTGGTCGGGGGACATTCATCTACCGCTGTGACTGGACTGAACTTTACAGCCAGATAAGCATCAAGATAAGGCACCCAGATAAGCACTAAGATCTGGGAGGGGATGGCTGCCCTGCATGCCCAGCTCCACTGACCAGGCCCAGGGAGCCCAGTGTCAACACAGAGGCTCTTATCACATATGTGGCCTCTAAGCTAAGAGCTGGCCAACTTTGAGGGTCACTGTGGCCTTGAATGCTAAGCATGGAGCAGTAACCATAGTGGCCTGTGGGTTGGAGGCTGTTCCCCATTTTTCTTGCACCATGTGAGCTTCCCTGATCTGGTATGATTTAAGGAAGCTGAGGAACTGGGGTATGTCTTCCATGTCAGAGTTTGTACTGAACTTTTTACCCATAGGTTACCCTAGATGTAAACCATAAAGAAATGGCGGCCCTGGTTGAGTTTTTCCTCCTTGTATCTCTCCTTCATCCGGAGGTGGGGCTCCACTGACCACAGTACTGGAAACTTCATTTCCAGTCCCAAACACTGCTGTTCTGGAGACAAATATGACAGTGCATGTGAAAACTGGAAGTGGTAAGACAGATGGATGTTGTTATTCTCCGACAAGATGATTTTCATTTGTTTGGATTTCCCCCGCAGATTCAGAGCAATCTGACCAGCCTGGACGAGGAAGGAGACTTGGGGAAATTCTGATGAAAGTCCTTTGGGCTGTAAGATTTATGAGGGTAGGACTGGTGTCTGCCACGCCCACTTCTGAGCCTCCAGTGCCTGGCACATAGCAGGTGCTCGATATTCCTTTCTTTGCTGATTGATTGCAAAAATAGTGCTACTCAGTCCCTCTGCAAAGACTCCCTCTCTTACGTGACTGGCAGCTATAGCCCAGGTGGGCAGCAAGCATCCTAGGGCAGAAGCCAGGTTACCACAGGTGAACAAGAGACAGGCTGAAAGGGGCCGAGGCTGTGAGTGAATGGTCTATGAGTCAATTCAAGCCCACAGGGGCTGTGGTGCTGGATGTTAAGAGCTCAGCCAGGAAGAGGTGTGGAAAAGCATCAAGCTGGGTGATAACACAGCAAGGGTTTGTGAGGAGAAGAGGATGCAGAAAACAGGGAAGAAATGTAAGCAGAGGCTAGCCTTCCCACAGCTGGTACCCAGTGACTATTGTTCAATAAATAAAAGAGAAATCAATCATTTCCATCTAGTTATTAAGGCCATGGCAGCCTTCCCCAAGAATCTGGGGGGTCTGCAGTCTTCCCCAAGAATTTGGTCAGTCAAAGAGGGGGCTCTCATTGATCTCTTTCTCCAGGACAGGAAGCTCTGGATCTTGGTGAAGACCTGGAAGGGTTCCGTTTTTCATCCAAAGGAGACAATGTGCTGCGTGGCATTGTTACACAGGAGGGGTCCCCAGAGCCTCCTGTATGCAGAGGAAAGGAGGACTGAGCTGGTCTCCATGTGGTCCTGCTCTCCCTATCTCCCTGGGGTAGGTGGTTTCTGTTTGGGTCTGCGTGGGAGATCAGGGGCAGTCCTGGGGTCCAGCCCTGGCCTCGAGTGTTCTCCCAGCTTGACCCTGGCCTGGGCCCTGCCCACTGAGCTTCTGTGAGGCTGTACCTCTGGAGTAGCTGCCTGGCTTTGCGCAGGCCGTGCTCTCACACAGGTGCGAGCCTGAACTCGGCTCCCTGGGGCTAATCCCCGGCTTGGGGCTGCAGAGACTTGGAGGAATGGCCACCATTTTCTTCACACAAAGGCATAGTGTAATACCCAGTATCCACGTGAGCGACAGTCATGAGGGGGTGCCTGTCTGTACTTACTGCTGTCAGTTGGGTTGGCTATTCTGAGGCAGGTACCCCAGGGGACATGATTTCCAAAGACAAACCTTCAGATGAGACGCTGTGTTAGTTTCCTATGGCCACCGAAAAAATTTCTCACCAACCTGATGGCTTAAAAGGGTGGAAATTTATTCCCTCACAGTTCTGGAGGCCGGAAATTCAACATCAGTTTCCCAGGGAATCTGTTTCTTGCCTCTTCCAGCTTCAGGAAGTGCATTTCTTGGTCCATGTCCTCTTCTTTCATCTTCAAAATACACAAAAATATAATTAAAGGAAATACCAATAAGCCAAGATAACAGGAAAAGAATAGCATTATCTAATATTCACCAGCCAGTTACAACCACCACCAACCATTTTGTGTACATTTTAATAGGCTTTTTACTATGCAAATTTGTATACTTCATAAAATAAAAAAGGGATAATGCTACACATAAGATTTTTCCCTTGTTTTATTGAGGTATAATTGACATATAGCACTGCATACGTTTAAAGTATACAGCACAATGATTTGATTTGCGTATATTGTGAAACAGTCATCACATGAATTTAGTTAACATCCGTCATCCTTCTAACATGGTTTGTCTTGGTCTCTGCAGTGCAGGGGGTGCTTCAGCCTCGGTCCTCTGTTCTAGGATTTTCTCAGTGGTGTCTTGTCCGTGAATAGTTGTTAGTTGTTCTTCTCATGAGGGGGAGCAAAGTCGGGAATGACCTATGTTGCCATCTTGGTGACGTTACTGTCACACACATGAGATTTTGTAACCTGCTATTGTCACTTGGTCATATATGAATGTCAGGAAACCCTAGTCATCATTTCAATGGCTGCTTCTATTTTGTCATTTGCATGTGATATATGAACTTACAACAATTTACTTACTGATGGCCTTTTTGCTTTATTTCAAGGTTGCTCTCATTTTTAAATTTTTTGCTAGTATATAGCACACTGCAATGAACAACCTTTAAGTACTTGTCTCATTTTCTGAGAATAAGTACATAAACTGGGTGTGCTAGTTCAAAGCATATTTGCATTTTTTAACTTATTGCACACACTAGCAAATTGCTATCTAAAAGGATAGTGCCAATTTTTGTACTCAATATCAAAAGATTTCTATGGCAGTTTCTCCTCACCTATGCCCACACTGAGTACTGTCATTTTTTTAAATCTTTGCCAGTCCAATAGGCTAAAATGTTAACTTGATGTTTTAATAATTTTCTTTTTTGGGAGTGAGAGTATGCAAATAGTCAATTAAGGTTTTTTGCCTGGTTTTCTGTAATGTTCCTAAAAATCATATTTATGTTTATATCATACTCCATTATGTGGATATACCATAGTTAATGCTTTCCACTTTGTTATTTATGTTGTGTCTAAATTTTGACAATTTTAAATAATATTGAGATGAGCATCTTTATGCTCAAAGTTTGTTGTTTATTGTAGGCATGTGTGAACGTGAGTGTGTTGTGTGTTTGACACTCTGTTTTCAGGATATATTCCCAGTAGGAGAATTATTGAGTCATAATGTTACCGGCCAAGGGAGGTTGCTCACTGCAACACATGCCAACAGTCAGGAGGCAAAGTGCTAGGAGAGAAAGAATTTCTTTATTATAGCTTACTAGCAAGAGGGATGATGGTGGACTCACATCCAAAAGAGTCTTTTACAGAGCAAAGACTACACGCTGGTTATATAGGGGGTTGGTCTCCAGGTGGGGATGCTGGCTGGTGTCTGGGTGGGGCCTCCATCTGACCTCCAGGTGGGGGTGGATATCTGGTCCCAGTTCCTGATAGTCCTTTGTTTTATTGGATATGCATTAGAGAATGTAACAAGGCACTATACTCTGATCTTTCAGTTATTGTTGATGGTGGCTATCAGCATAGGCTCTTGCCCGGGGGTCATCATATTACTAAGGAACTCAAAAGAACAAAGTTATCGTCTTAAAGTAGCTGGGAGGCTTCACAAAATCTTCAGGGTATGCCGGGACTAGTTAATCAGAGGTCATTCAAAGTTACACTATGGTTTCTTTTCTACAATGTGGCTTCCCTTATGTCAACCTGGTGTTGACCTGGTATCAATATAATATAAACATTTTAACAAATGGCATTGAATTATTGAACTGTATCTCCTTTTTGCTGGGAAACTTGCTAAGGAAAGAAGAAGACATCCAGGCTACTGTCCCATTAACCACTCTCTGGTTCTTGCCCTGCCACAGTCATTACCACAGTGAAATACCATTTCATCACTGTGCTTCTCATCCCTGGGATCTCACCTTTACACAGGTAGATGGGGCCAGGGTTCCCATCAGGTGCCAGCAATCTATGGGGAGGAAGAAGAGGCTAAACCCCTCCTCATGAGGACGAAGGGGTGGGTGGGGGATTTCTCTCCCCTCTCTTGCTCCAAGCTTGGTCCCACGTCTACTGGGTCAGAACACTCCCCTCAGCAGGTTTCTCAGGCCTTTCTCTTCCCTTTTCCATTGCTTGTTGGCCTGACCATCAAACATCAGTGATCTGAAGTGGAGTTAGCCCCTTGGACACCCATAGATTTTCTAAGTGGTACAAGAATGCACCCAATCCAGAAAAGGGAATTTTTGAAGTTCAGGAAGAGGATAGGATCCCAAAGTCAGGAAAGAGTTTGCACACCAGATTGGATTAGCTTTTTGTAGGAATCCTCCTCTGAAGAAAACCAACCTGGGATGAATTTGAAGATTGCTCACTGAGGTTAAACTATCTTTTCTTTTAGTGGCAAGACTCCACTAAAATGTAGTCATTGAACTATTTTCTGTGATTTTGTGAGGTAAAGAATAACCGGCAAAATGATAGGGCAGTGACGAGGTGAAATAGTTCTAATTATGTCCTTCACATGAGAAACCGAATCAAGGTTGGTTGAATAAATACAAAAGTAACACCCTGACTTCCATCTTTAGTGATAGCAGCCCAGGTTATTTGAACCAATGCACTGAATGAAAAAAATTTAGGGGAAAAAACGGGGGAAACATCCTTTTTAAACCGTTGACAAACTGACAAGACAGCAAGGGACTGTCAGGTTAAATTTTGGATTTAATTCTGAAACCGGGAACGATAAGCAGAAGTCAAGACAACCTAAGCTGGTTTTGTCATGAAGGTATTTGCCATGTAAACAATTGGGCCTTCGGTTTTGGTGATTTCTTGGGGAAAGAGTGATAAAAGTGAAGGCCCTGGGTCCAATCAATATGGAGACTCAAGTAAGAAACTCTCCTCATGTTAATCTGGGGCCCCACAGGCCGTCCATTAGCATAACGGTGAGCAGAACTAAATCTACCCTCAACAGAGAAGAGAGCCTTGGTACTGAACAATGCAGGAAAATGGAGGAAAGGGAAAAGCAACCGGATTCTGAAAAGCTGTGACCAGGGACAGCCTTCCTGAAGATTTACAGATGAGATTCTCATTGGGTCTCCAGCAGTGGTCTTGATTTTCAGGTGGATTAGAAGGGAAGTGCCACCCGGGGCCAGGCAGAAGAAATTGCAAATCCTCTCTGAAAAAGATACCTTTATTCCAGGCCTTGGGAAGCCTGCCACCCTTGGCCTGTACCCACCACACATACAAAATCTTTTAAAAAGTATCAAGCTGCACATAGTCAAAATACCAAAGTACACATGAAAACGTGACACCGTGAATGAGAGCCAGCAGAAATAACTCTTAGTAGGGACAGATCAGCAACCATGTGCTTGAGATTTTGGAATTATCTTGCACATATTATAATGCAATCTTAAAAATGACTGGAGGGAACAGGAAAATATGAAGTGTCATTACTGAATGGATAAAACACTAGACAGAATTTCCAAATATAAAAAATGAAATTGTTACCGAAAGCAAAGTGGGTTTCCTCCTGGCCAGTGAAATCAGACTCTCCACCAGAAGGAGCTGACTCACATGTTAAGGTGTATTTGCAGCAAATGGGAGACCATGAGGAATCATTTCTGGAGTCATGGCGTCCCCGAACAAAGGGAAGCAGGGACTTGTATTTCAGTTGGAGAATGGGAGTTCCAAAAGGGAGAGGTGGATGGGTCTGGCCCAGTGGTGCAGGGGTTAAGTTCACACGTTGTGCGTGGCAGCCTGGGCTTTGCCGGTTCCGATCCTGGGTGTAGACATGGCACCATTTCTCAAGCCATGGTGTGGCAGGCGTCCCACATAAAAAGTAGAGGAAGATGGGCACAGATGTTAGCTCTTTCTCAGCAAAAGAAGGAGGATGGGCAGCAGATGTTAGCTCAGGGCCAATGTTCCTCCAAAAAGAAAAAAAGCACAGTGAGCACAGGGTATTTTCTTGCACAGCCTCAGATGGGAAACATGCTTCCACATACTGCAGGTTAATAAGGCCTAAGCTCCTCCTGGAGAGATGTTAGCACTTAAAATAAGGCCAAAGTCATAGGCATAGGTCTCCTAGTGAGGTTTGATCTGGTTCAGGGTGATTGGTTGCATCTCCTTAACATAACAAAAGGGAAGAAAAATGATTTGGAAAAACAGTTACATGCTTTCAACCCCCACCTTGAATTTCTCAGGGTAATCAGTCCTGACAAAATAACAACATTAAAAACGAAGTGGGTGGATTTGCTTGCACATTGAAGACAACAGAAAAGAGGATTCTTGAGAGGAAGAAATATCTGAAGAAATTATTAGAGTACGATACAGCAAAAACAAAACTAGCCTAGTAACTAGACACTATTAAAGAAAAATGAACATTGTTTATGTAAAATGATAATCACAATTTCCAAAGTGTTAACAAAACAGGCTGGAATTAAAATCCACAATTTTGAGAGAAGGTAAATGAGATTAAATGTCCTGCATTTCCTGCATTTTCAGGGAGAAGGGTAATCCTACTGATTAAATTTATTCTTTGATAAGTTGTGGAGACATCCTGTACTTTTATGTAACCGCTAAAATAATATAAGCAATGTATAACCTCCAAATAGTAGAAGGGAAAAAAGGAAAGGTAAAAAGGAATCCATGCAAGAAAAAGTAAGAAAGAAGAGGGAAAAAACCCATAGAATAGTTGGGAGAAATACATAGCATAAAGTCAGAGCAGACTTAAAAGCAAACGTATCCATAACTACGTCAAATGTAAGCATCCTGAATACGCCAGGTACAATTCAAAGAATATCAAGTCAGCTGTGAAAACAGACATAAATGTGTGCTCTGTGCAATAGACAGGTCTAAAAAGCTGAACGTAAGAGAAAGGAAATGGATCTACCGTTATTGACAGTAACCGTAGAAAACCATTGTAGGTGTATAAATACCAGAGAAAAGTGACTTCAAATCAAAAGTGTCTGTGAAGAGAAATAGGGTCCTTTCACAACGATAAACAGATCAATTCATCAGGAGGACAAAATGATTTTACACTTTAATGCACCTTTTATCTGGCCAGAAACTGTATAAAACGAAAATTGAAAGAACGGCAAGGAGATAAATAAACCTACCATCACCTCAAGAATTAGTACAGCAAGTAGACCACAAAAAAATTCCATAAGGATATGGATGATGTAAAGAGAACAAGGAACCAACTGGATCTAATAGCAGATTTAGAACATTGCATCCAATATTAACATATTCTAAAAATACACACAAAACATTTGCCAAAATTGGTCATATATTGGGCCATAAAGCAAATCTTGAGAAACTCTAAAGTGTAAATCTTTGGAATGTTTTCTGGCCACAACATAATTAAGCTAGAAATCAATAAAATGGTAAATAGAAAAATCCTCTTAATATTAGAAACAAGAAATACACTTTTAAACAACCCACAAGTCAAAATAAAATTTAAAAAGAAACAGAACATGTTTGGGGTTGAATAATAACAATAACAGTAGTTATTAAAAATTGTAGAACACTGCTAACGCAGGTAGAGAAAAATTTATAGTCTCAAAACTCACATATCACAAAAAACTGAAATTATTGAGGTGATCATATAACCCCAGGAATTAGGAATTGATAAGTGAATAAATTCAATAAAGCGGGACGAAGAAATAATAAGCAGCAAAAGTTAATGAAATAGTAGGCAAAGATACAACAGAGAGGTTTAATAAAGCAAATATTAATTATTTGAAAAGGCTGATAAAATTGACAAGCCTCTGGAGAAACTAATCATGAAAAAATCAGAGGAAGTGCAAATATTTAAGATCAGGAACTAAAAAGGGAATATTTTTACAAAGCTGCAGACCATTGAATGATAAGACAAGAATATTATGAAAAACTTTATGCTAACACATTTTAAATTTTAGACAAAATAGAAATATCACTGCCTAACACTTTCTCGAGAAGGAATTGCCACCTTAGGTAATACTGGAGCTATCAAAGAAATTGCATCAGCCCTAAGAAATTTCCACATAGGGAACTGACCTAGATGGCTTCCCTGTTAATTTCTACCAAAACGCAAGGAAGGAAAACTGTGAATCTACAAATGCTTCCAGAAAAGAGAAAAAGAAGGCACGCTACCATCTCGTTTTATAAGGCTGGCATAATCTTTAAACAAATAACAGGATAAGAAAGGAAATGTGCAGGTCAACCTCATGTACAATTAATAGACACAAAACCCTAAACAATATCAACTCTCAAAACTAGTCCAATAATATAGAAAGGTTAAAGCATCACAGGCAAGTTAAGTTTTCACCAATAGTGTAGGTCTCATTTAAACTTAGAAAGATCGACAATGCAATTTGCCACACAAACAGATCTAAGAGAAAAATCATATCATCTCACTAGACAGAAGGGCATTTGATAAAAATCAATATCCACTCATGATAACAAAGATAACTTATCAGACCAAAACAGAAAGAAATTTCCTGAATCTAACAAATGGTATCTGTAAAACCTACAGAAACCATTTATCCAACCCCTACTCTAGGAAGATACCTAAGGTTTCCATCTTTTCCACAAGATTGCAAGAAAGCTCTTCCCTCTGGGCTGCTTTGCGCACAGTGTGCGATCTTGGTGTTCTCCAGCTCTTTCCCTTGGGCAGGCTTGAGTCTGAGAATGACCCCAAGTGGATCCTTTCAGGAAGTGTATGGAGATTCAAGGGGGAGAATATGAAGAGTAGATCCGAGGGAGGGAGCAGGGCTGGGCTGCAAAGGGGAGGGTTTGCAGCCCTGCTGGCTCTTTTTCTACCTTTAATGCCCCTTCCCTGGGCCTGATGCTATGACTCTGAGGTTGTTCCTGTATTTGGAGCCCTGGGTTCTCTTGTTCAGGGGAGATCATCAGGGCACAGAGGCCGAGCTCCTCTCCTGCCCTGAGAGGGCACACCTGCAAACCACTGCTAAGTAGTGGGTCCAGGAGAGAGAGAGGTCATTGTGATGGTCCCTCACTGAGCTGGACACGGAAAAAGCTTTGGCTTCTCCAGGTTTTGGGCAACAAGAGTCAGAAACTGCTGGATACAGTATGGGGGTAGCAGCTTGGGCTCAAAGGACCTGTTCATTTTTAAGAAAAACTGAGAAGGAAGAACTGATATTCCCAGTTATTCTGGGATATTGTTCCCTGTGGATAACCCCCTTTAGGCCCTCTCCCCAGGAAGAGTTTGTTCCTTAGTCCTTACTGGCCAGGACCAGACTCTCTCAGTCACTCTCTAACTTACTGATAAAGCCCCTTTTCCTTTCATGATTAAACCAGCTGGACGCACTCTCTCTCTCTGTCTCTCTTTCTCTCTCTCTTCTTTTTTCCTCTCACTTGATGCCCCATCTCTACTAGTTGCCCCTTCATTTTTGGTCTTGAATAAAAGAGTAAGCTCCATGAGGCATGGAACTTGGTTCCCCGAGGGACAACTGAGGAGCCAGATCATATCAGCCAGAGGCTACAACCTCATCCCAATGTCCGTTGTGCCACAGATGAAAGACAGCAAATGCCAAAACATTCACACTGCTGAAAGCTCACTAATTTGTGGATTTCACGCTTCCAAATCCTATACAAGGTTTGCTCTTGCTTGGTTCAGAAACACTGTTCTTTACAAATGCAGCTCTCTCTTAGCAAGCAATCAATTCAGATTTTGTTTCAGACATTGAATGCTCCTCTCTTCCTGTGACACACTTTGCAATTGTTCTGGAGAAGTTCCGTGTGCTGACTAAGTTTGCTGAGAAGCTTGCCTTTTTTTCTTAGCAGCTTGCTGTGAAGTAGTGGCCAACTGTCATAATGTCACATATCTCATTGCATTGCATCTTTCCTTGACCTAATCCTTTTTCCTCACAATCGTTGTCAGCCTTGCACCTCCCAAATAAATTGTTCCCACCATAATCTTTGCTTCAGGCTCTGCTTTCTATAGGAGTTACAACAGAACAAAGTGGGAAAGTACCATTTTTGGCATTTCTTCCTTGTATCTCAGGCTGGAAGTTCAAGTTCAGAAGGAGTCTTCTCATAAGTTCCAAACAAAATAATCCTCCTGGATATCCTTCCATTACACTCTTTTCTCCACGTGGGATTCCCCTCTGGCAGTCTTGGGATATTTCTCCCCTCTGTTTAACCACAGTTTATAATGGAAGGCCTTTTCTTATTCCTTTTACAAGGAGTTTCTGGGAAACGGACCAGAAATTTCACCTACCTGCTTTCTATTTAGGTAGAGTAAAGCCAGCATGGCAGCCTTACAAAAAGCATTCTGAGATCCTCAGCCACACTGAGGGAAGGATGCATTACTTGTTCCTTCCAAACGCAAAGCATCTCGTGGGGAAAATGAGACGTCTATATTAGCAAATACTTTAGTAACAGAAGAAGAGTTGGGGCTCAGTCCCACAAAGTCACCAGAAAAAAAACTATTGGCCTCAAAAGAGGTTGCATTTTCTTCCTCTCTTCCACATACTTCATTCTTCCTGTTTTACAGTTGTGTGATTGTCTAACCAGAGAATGACTAAAACAACCAAAGAATAACTGGATGTGCTCTGTGGCTGCTGGATGACAACCTTGGGAGCAGTGCACATGGAGAGCTTTATTGAATGTTGTCAAAAATGATGGAGATGATAAGACATGATGCAAAACAGAGAAGATGTGGACTTTAAGATGGGATGGATGTGGAGTAGTAAGGAGAAGGTGGTGAGAAACAAACTGATAGTTTATAAGTTATTTGGTAGGTACTCAGAAGACTCTTGAAGAATCAGTGCTGGAAAGCAGAATGACTTTCCAGGAGCTTCTTGGGATCTCCAGAGTACCAGCCTTGGACGTATCTCTTAAAACTGACTAGTCAAAAATTAGCACATTTTCACATTTTTTTCAATCCGTGCAACAAAAACATGATCCATGACTTTTTCTGTTTCTCTATAGATATTTCATTTCTGGCATTTGCTCTCATCTTCTTTGCCTTTTTTGGATGGCTTTTAGATGGTGTGATGTGCAGCCCCCTTCTTGTAAATCACCACCTTCCACCACTAAGTTTCATTTCCAGGAACATGGCATTCTAGAAGTGAAGACCAATTGTGTAATCTTAGTATTGACCTTTGAAATAAAGACTGAATTTTTGTCTTTAGGAATTCCAGTGAACTTCCTCTTTCCTAAGTGATTTCCATTCTCATCTTTCCTTCATTATATAAATCGACTGTATGCCCCACACCTGATGCGCCACGTCAATATTCTCATCTGAATTCTCAATTCCGAAGCAAACTCTAGCCTGACTCAGGAGAGGAGGGTATATGATATACTCAGGAAAACCTGCGACAGGCAGACAATGGAGCATTGTGAGTGGGGTGCATATGTGCTAACCCTGTGCCATGGCATCCAGATGGAAGGCAGACATTCCAACGTGGCCTAATCAGTCATAGTGTAACCTTCACACTCCTTTCAATGCCCTAAATTTAATAAGAATAAAATTATCCCTTGAAAATCTGTCATCGAGAAAATTCAAAATGCTGGGGGGATGAATTAAGGCTGAGAACTCCTTTTGATTAGCCAATAACCATAAACTTGCAGTTGTCTGCTGTCACCACAAATCACCCTTCTAAGATCTTCTGTGTCGGAAGAGCTGTTGATTCTTCACACTTGCCACTAGGTAACCTCATAAAGAGAAAACCACAGTGGGCCTTCGAGCAAAAACAGAGATGTGACTTCCTGCAAATTCTGAACCTTTCCATTGTTTGAGCCGGTATGGGGAAGCCAACTCATAGGACCACTGGAGAAAAACTCCCTAAGGGAAAGGTTTTATATAATAGAGATGGAAATGGAGTGTCCAAGACCAGGCAATTCTCTCATTCAAAAAGATATGTTTGGTACTTTCTCTGTGTGTGGTACTCTACAAAGCCCAGGAAATCAGACGGTGGCACTGACAGATTTAGTTTCTAATCTCAAAGAGTGAGTCATACATTAGCCAAGTATACATACATGAATATGATTACGAACAGCGGCAGGTGATCTGACAGAAAAACAACTATAAGAGAACATGATAGGTTAACCTGCCCTTTTCAGGAGATAGGAAAGACCTTCCTGAGGCAGTCATATTTACCAGTCATGCAAACGTACAGTTGAAGATGGAAAGTATTCTTTGATATGTCCAAGTAATTATCTTGAGATGACCACACACCTAGAGTTCTGGGTTACCCGAGCATTATGAGAAATAATGAGGAAAATTAACCTTTTGACAAAAGTTAATTTCTTCTATTTTCCAGAAAATATGTGGAATTCAAAGGCAATAGACAGAAATGAGTAAATTGGAGTATTTGGAAACTTAAGTCTTAACCAAAGGCAACAGCATAATGCATAAAACAATTATGGATTGGGAGACAATATTTACAGTGATCTGTTGAAAAATAGCATCTAGAATATATCAAGAAGTCTTGAAATTCCTTAAGGAAAACAATGAAATGTAAATGTGAAAGTGATACAACAAACAACTCACAGAAGAGCAAACTCGAATGGCTAAGAAATATTTGAAAAGACGATTTGGTGGTCAGGCAGTGCTAATAAAAAGCACAGTGATTCACCGCTTCACACCTAGTAGACTAACACAAATTATTAACCTGTATAATACTAAGTATTGTTGGCAGCGTTAACTGGAACAATAACTTTTGAAGCAACTGAGCAATTTCCAAGAAGAGTGAAGGTACATACTGTCTCTAACCCAGCCTTTCAACTTCGAGGATATACCCTCATATCCCTAGAGAAATTCACATCACAGAATGCTCATTGCAACCTTTTCCTATTAGCAAAAGATTGGAAAAAGCCTAAATTTCCTAAGAATGGATAAATAAATTGTGTTAAATGCATACATTGGAATATATGCGTCCCTTAAAATGAATGAATTATACTTCCGTGTATCAACATGGAAAAATCCAAAAAATATATCATTGATTTGTTTCTCCCAGGGAGGGAACCAGGATGACTAAGGAGTCAGAGGTGAAAGGAGTAGTTTTACTTTTTAATGCTTTTGAAACCTAAATTTTACACCAAGTAAATATATTTCTTTCTTAAAAAATGCAATTCATTTTTTAAATGTTAAATAATAAACAGTTTGCAGAGTGCTGGTATAGGATAAACTACTTTTTTAAAGTTTAAAAACAGACAAAACTAAGAATGACCAGCTTACTCCTGCTCCCCTCATTGTTTCAAAACCCAGACAGCTCACAGTTTAGCTCAGATGGAGTCTAGACTTCCCCCGAGGTTTCTAAACCTTAGTACTGCACTGGCTGGGAACAAAAGCTCTTGATTTTCTTCCATTATTTGCTTCTGACAATAAAGACAACAGGGGAAGAAAAATATAGGTGGACCAGTGAGATAGCAGACTCTACACAAGCAGAGAGAGTCTGGGGCCCCTGAGTTCTGACTCACCTTCCGCCTCCAAGGGCAAACACCTGGCCTGTGGAGCAGCTGCTGCCCTGGGCAGGATTCTGGGGAAGCCCAGCTCCTCTGGCTGAGCTTGACATCTGTTCTCCTTCCTTCTTCAAGACCGTTTACTTCCTTCTGTCAGAAAATTATCACAATGTGATGGCTGAGTTAGAACAAGGCACTTTGCTGAAATCTGTTGTATTCATTATTATAATAAATACATAAATTGGCTAATGTCTACAATGCAAGCAGTTCAGATCTGTAAGTCCTGGTGTGTCTGAATTCATCTCTCTACTAAAGGGGAACTGACCCTTCTCTTGGGCCCCTCCAACTGGTGGATAAGGTCTCAGCTGGAATGCTCAGTTGACAGTCTCAGATCGCAGGGCTCAGTCTCTTCTCTAACTATTAAGTCCCTCCTCTTTGTCTCCCACTGGCCTAGACTTTTCCTTCCCGTTGGAGGCTGAGCCAATCTTCAAATTTCTTAGCGAAGCCCACGGAGAAGAAAATATTCCTTTTCTGAACCCATTGAATGTCTATTGGATGTCCTGATCTTCTGCTGATATCTCATGATCTCTAAGGCCTGGGGCTTCTGTGTCATGACCTCCCAGGTCAGAACCAGGTGAGTGTTGGCTTATGTCCCCCTGGGCCTGCTCACAGTTCTGCCTGCTCGGGAACCTGCTCTTGCTTCTATCAAGGCCCATGTGCCTTCTAATTGGGTTAGTGTTCACGTTTCTTGAGTGTCTGAGCCCTTGAGGTGAATTTGAACTTGATATAGAAAAGGTTTAATGTCCCAGGAGGGAGATTTCCCTAATGTATACTCTTCAGGTGACCCTGAACTATCCCTGCCCCATTTTTCTCCCTCACTTCATTTAAAAGCTGTCACTGTTACTCTTGAAATTCATAGCACTTGTGGTAGGCAGAATCCTAAAATTAGTGCCAGTGACTCTCACCCTTGTGTCGTCTCCTCCCCTTTGAACGTGTTTCGAATTGGTGAATATAATGAGATATCACTTCCATGACTATGTGTGGTAAAAGAGATGATCTTGGTGTGCCTAACCTAATCACATGAGACCTTCAACAACATAGCATTGTCTCTAGCTGGTTAAAGAGGATGAAGTTTTGGAAACTCCAAGGCTGAGGAGGATTTGATCCTGGCTTGAAGATTGAGGGGCCCATGTGGCAAGGACTGAGGGTAGCCTTTGGAAGCTGAGAGCTGCCCCCTGATAAGAGCCAGCCAAAAGATGGGACTCTCAGTGCTACAACTGCCAGGAACTGAGTCTTGTCAACATCCTGAATAAGCCTGGCAGCTGATTCTCCTCCAGATCCTCCAGATGAGAGCCCAGCCTGCCTGACATCTTGACTTTGGCCTCCAGAGACCTTGAGCAGGAACCCAGCTAAGCCTGCCCAGACTTCTGATCTACAGAACTATGAGATAACAAATGGATGTTATTTTAAGTTGCTAAATATGTAGTAATTTGTTACACAGCAATAGAAAATAAATACAGCATTAATCAGAGATAATCCACATGAGAGGAAATTGATATCTTTTTAGGACAAAGCAAGGTGGAGAAAAGGGGACATGAAAGAAGAAGACAACCATCACCTCCCCTGGAATGTGATCCTGAAGAAATTCTGCGCTCCTCCTACATGAACAGATGCCATTTCCTTTGAATCCTGTCTTTTTCCTTTCCTTTTCTCCATTTTTTCTCACACCTCCATTGAGATTGTGTACGTGAGATTGTATATGGAGTGTGCTTGAATGTGTGAAGAAGAGATGTGGGTTGACGGATTGGGAGTATTACATTCTGAAGCAAACAAGCTCTCCCTCCTGTTTTTTGGTCCAGTCCAGCTTTCTCTTCTTAGAGAAACTCTGGGGGAATCAGCACCTCAGTGAGGTGGGAGCTGTGAGCTATTGAGGGCCTTGTGCCATAGGAATGGGATAATGATGAGCAGATGATGTGTATAGAGCACCTATTCTTCATCAGGTACTGTTTTAAGTGCTTTATATGAACTCGTTCAATCCTATAACAATCCCAGAAGTTGTAGCATTCTTATCACTCTTTTACAGTTGAGAACACAAAGGCACAGCCAGGTTAAGGAACTTTTCCATGGCTGCTTTTAGCTGTTGGTGGAACCAGGATTCAAGCTTAGCTGCCTGACTGTAGAATGTGCACCCACTACATGGAAGATCTTCATCCAAGTCAAAATTACTTTGGGGAAAGTGTAATGTATTGCATGTATCCTTGTGAATTACAAGCCCCCCTGACCCTTCTCTGCACCAGCCACATGGTGACTGTCTTCTGGTCCCCTTAGAGCTGCCCTCAACTCAGGACAAGTTCAGATCTCCTGCACCTCCTAAGGGAGGTGGTGAGAAGGAGTCGTCTTGAGTGATTTTCTTGCATTGAGAGTATCCTTGAGCAGCCTTCAGAGTTAAATTGGGAAAGAAAAGTCTCATACAGAAGGTTATATAGCTCACCTGGGCCCCCACAAGTGGCCAGGCCATTAACGAGAAACATCAGGTCAAGGAATGAAGGAGAAGGTGGTGAGGTGGTGGGTCTGAGGGCCATGGAAACTTGCCACTGCTTGGACCTACTTCCTGAGATTCTGAGGGAGAAAGCTCCTGCTGAAGTCCAAGGTGGAGAGCCAACTCTGCCCCTGCAAGTAATCCAGAGAGATCTCTGCCCCATGTCCCTCACCCAATGAAAACAACCTCCTGGTGGTCTCAGAGCAGGCTGTCTATCATTGGCTGGGGAGACACCATAAGACTAGAGATGTTTAAGACACTGTGGTGAAGAAGTAAGATGACAGTCTTGTGGCTTTTTCCACTAACTCTTCAGCTGTCACCACCCGAGGACTTGGTGCGTTGGGTGGGCAGATTTCTTCCTGTGCACAACCTCAGGTCTAGTCACATGAGTCTCCTCCCTGGTGACAAAACCACCACACCAAAACACCTCGTACAGCTCCAAGCTCTAGCAGTGTCCTGTTACATATACGTTGCAAATCTGAGCATGCAATTTCACTCCAGAGTCCATACTCGTCTGCCTTAGGAGATGAGTTTTATTATGATCCCTCAACCAGCCCCAAGGACTTCCTGGCTCATGTTTGTGGAGAAGGCTGGGAAACCCAGTGTCCCACTTTTAAAAAGGAGAATGTTTTTCTGTCGCTGACATTGCTGGTCACCTGCCCCATATCCATCTCCCCTTCTTCCTCACTGAAGAACTCCAGTTTTGCTCAGAGCGGTAATGTACCCAGCTACACATACTCACCCTCCCACTCATTTGTATGTAGAGGTTTACAGATGACACAATTCTAGCCCAGGAAAGTCACTGCCAGTGTTTCTAGGAGAGATTTTTCAAAGGGCAACTTCTCTTTCACCTTTTGTCCCTTCCTTTCATGCCTGGAGAAGGAGTTCTACTTATGACGTATGGCTATGGGATGATAAGAGTGAAGACTTCTCCCTCCCTCAATCTTCCTTTTACTAGTTTGCTTTCTTCCCATCACAATGTCTTATTTCCAATCTGATTTTCTGGCTGCAGAATAGCCACTGATGCTCTGATGAAGCCCTCTCTTGGATTCACCCTCCTATCACACCTTCCAGAGGAAGTCACTTAATGTGCGTGAATGCTGTAGAGGCCCAGGGGATGGGAGGAGACTGCACAGAGAGAGCCGTGTGTCAGCAGTAAACTGACTGTACTGAAGACATGTGACCAGAGAGAGGTCTCCAAGCCTCCAGGCTTCAGCCATGTTTCAGACCCTGGAACTATATGACATGACCCTGGTGTGAAGTTAGTCTCAAGAATGGCTAACTAAGGTTAAGTTCCCTGCCAGCTCAAATGTATGGCAGGCACAAGTCAAAATTACATCAATTGATAGAAACAAAGAGAGGTGATATATTTCAAATGCTGGGGTTTTTAAACTTTATACCTATACTCAATTTTGAGTGCCAAGGTATGCTTTATATCAATGTGACACTTAGTAGTGAAAAAAATCATTGGACAATATAATAGGATCTGCAAACTAATAAGAGAGTTGAGCAATGTTGCTGGATATACAATAAGTGTAAAAAAAACAATTAGGTTCTAGGCACCTACAGTAGATAATCATAAAATATACTTATAAAAAAGGATTTTGTTTACATTAGAAACAAAATCTCTAAGATATTTAGGAATAAATAATAGGTGTGAGAATTTTTTGGAGAAAATAATTTTTAAAAAAGGAAAGGAAAATAAATGGTGAAATATACTTTGCCTTTGGATGACATGATTCGATATTCCTAAAGATGTCACTTCTCTCAGAATTAACTCACAGATGCAATAGCATTCTCATCAAAAGCCCAAGAGAGTTTCAAGCAACTTAACAACTTGTTTTTAAAATTTAAATATAAAATTAAAATGCCTAGAAGACCCAAGAAAAAATTGAATAAGAATAAGATGAGGGCTTACCTTACCAAATATCAATATTTGTTACAAGGCTATAGTTATTAGGACAATGCAGTATTTATGCAAGGATTAAAAAAAATGGGGGGCTGGCCCAGTGGCACAGTGAAGTTTGCACACTCTGCTTCCACTGGGAGGGATTCACGGGTTCAGACCCCAGACTCAGACCTATACTTGGTTCATCAAAGCATGCTGTGACAGTGTCCCACCTACAGAACAGAGGAAGACTGGCACAGATGTTACTTCAAATACAATCTTCCTCAAGCGAAAAGTGGAAGATTGGCAATGGATGTTAGCTCAGGATCAATCTTATTCATCAAAAAAAAATTTATAATAATAAAGAAAAAATAAAAAAGACCAGTGGAAGAGAGCAGAAAGTTCAGAAAAAAATATTCTCACATTTCAACTCCGTAGATGACAGAAGCCTAAAAAATTAGTAGAGAAAAGATGGACTCTGATCAATGGTGCTGGACAAGCAGTTATTCATGTGGGGAAAGTTAAGTTGCATCCCTAATTCATACCATCACTAAATAGAAATAAAAGATTATTAGAGACCTGCATGTAAGAAACAAATTTTTAAAAGTGTAAAAGAAAATGTAGACTATATTTTTGTTCATAAGGTAGCGACGTTTCTTTAATGAGATGAAAAAGGCACAAAACAAAATGGAAAATACTAATTTATTTGCCTAAGTGGAAAAAACAAAGTCTGCACAGCAAAGAAACCGGAAGGAGGACTGGCCTGCTCAGGTCTGTGGCCCCCACGGCCCATGGTAATGTAGCTTTCTCCCTCCACTTCAAAGGTGATGTAAGGAAGTCCACGTGCAGCACGCTGTTGGCAGCACCTGCCTCAGAAGCAGCAGACGACAGATGTGGCTGCTCTGGGAACACATGGCAGAGAGGAGGCAGCAGAGCAGCTTGCTCTCAGACCTTCTACTCGTAGGCGGGGGACTCACCTCCTCTCTGCATGACAGTGTGGCTGTGTGACTGAACTCCCCAAAACGTTCTTCTGGGAGGTACAGAAAACTTAAGTTTACCACTCTGGGGTAGGGAGTGCCTTCTATTTCAAGTCTTCTTCATCTCATTAACCCAAAGGATAATTGTTACCCTCCTTCCTACCCCAAAACATCATTTATTGTAATCTAAGGTTTAGGGCGTTTATCTGAAACAGGAAATATTGTCAAACTGGTCAATCATGCAGGCACAAGTCACGTGGAAAACTTCCCAGCTTCATGCCAGGAGCAAAACTCCTGCTTCATAAACTTGTGTGACATCTAAATCACTACAATGTTAAATATTATGTTAAAAATTATGAAATTTTCAACATGGACCAGTCATGCTCTCAGATGGCTCCTCTCATGAGCTCTCATGGCCTTGAGTTACCAGGAGCTGGGGGAGCTCCACTGGGCTGCAGCCCCTGGGCAGAGGAAAGGGGTCCCTGTAGCGGTCTCAGGAGGTGTCAGTTGTCTGCGGCCCCTCACCTTCCCCAGAAGTGAGCAGCCATCAGAACAAAGTCCTGTCACACGAAGACACTGCCACATCTACTGGGCATCTCCTCATCTATAATCTGAATCCATGCCATATAGGGGTGGGAGTGGGGCTTGGCCTCATCTCCACTGATGGTGTCCTCTGATAGAAAAGACTGGAAGATGGGCTTTCTGGGAGTGGCTGTGGTCAGGAGGGAAGGCTCTGAAAGGCTGTGATTGAAGGTGGGGTCTACAGTGCCCTGCGGACATCAGGGGAGAGTCCTCCCAGGTTCTCCATGCAGTAGAATAAGCTTTTCTGAATGTCAAGCCTGAGAACCCGCTGTGAGAAAAGAGAGGATGGTGCTTGCTGTCCCTGCCCTACTTCAGAGGATGCATGGAGGAGATAAAAGCTGTCTTCACGATGGTGGAGCCAAGAGGATTGTGGACAGGGCTCAGCTAAGCCTTCTGTCTCAGTGAGTCTCCTAAGCCCTCTGAGCCTCTGCTAATGTCTCAACTGGTGCCCGTATCTAATAATCTATCCTTGAGTTTATGGTGCTGGATTTTCTACAACCCTCATGTCCCAGGCTCTAACCCAGCCTAGGATCTCAGTAGACATTTTTTGGCTGAGTGAATGAATGTCCTTCACTTAGATTTAGGCTTAGGTTTGGTGGGGATCTTGCTGGTGGGATTGAAGGTCATTGGCCTGGAGAGGGGACACTGTGTGGAGCAGCCAAAGGCCTGAGACAGCAGGGGGAGGTGGGGCTGAAAATGTGCTGCCCAGGAGGGCAGCAGAGCCACGGCAACGGGGCGCCGTGCATGCAGTGATCCAGCCCCTTCAGAGATCAGCTGCTCCCTGGACTTCTCTCCTTGGCGGGGGTGAGGGGATGAAGTTACCAGGAAATGAAACTGAATCTTAAGCTGGGTCCAGGACAACTCTTATTACCACACCCGATTTTTCAGAGCCCCCATTTCTTGGGTTGGAGTGAAGGATTTTAATTACTTGTCATTTGTAGCTTCCCTTCCTCTGCCAAATGACTTTCTATGAACAACCATCTTCCCAGGTGATAAGAGACAGGCTTACACACTAAACCTTCTAGTGAACACCCTTCCATCCTGCAATCCTTTTGAGTGTCTATGAAGCATCGGAATTATTAGTGTAGGTTTGGGATAGAGGCTGGCGTGTAGAAAGTTCTTGGGCTCAAACTGAGGAAAACCCCTGACTGTGCTGGGCAGAAGGGTGAGGAGTCCAGAGGGTTTTGTGAGATGGGCTGGAGTTTGTGGAATGGGGATGGTCGCTCACATGTCTTAGCCTCAGGAGGCAGAAAAAACACTAACAGAAGCAGGCGTGTCTGCATCCTTCCTGAAGTTCTGCCTTCAGAGCTGTTGGTATTACTTCTTTCCAGATACACAGTCCCCAAGGTGAAGGCAGGAGTGGTGGCTCAAGATATCGCAGACCTCCTAGACCTTTGGTCCTCTGGTTTTCTTCTGTCATCTGCAATGTGGTTTGTCAAAGAAGTTCTCTGGATTGGTTTAGGTGACAGTAGCACTGTCACCAACCACACTTGCACTCCCAGTGCTGAGTCACAGCGTGAAAGCAAGAAGAAAGAACAAGAAAGTGAAGCCTGTGCTGCAGCCAGCAGAGAAGCTGGACCCGGAAGGCCCTTGGTGACTGAATCTAGAATGTCTCCATTTCTTAGCTCTTGGCTCTTTTTCCATCCTGATGAAGTCCTGAAGAACTATTTAGGAAGCTTTCTCCAAGGAGATGAGTGAGATGGCTCCTGCCCTTGAGAAGACGGTGGTCACCTTGAGTAGACTGAGAATCTGTGGTTAGAGTGTAGGCCTGTAGGGGCTGTGGTGGGGGTCAGCCTTGTGGTGGGACATCCATTCTGGACCTGCCTTAGGAGCGTGTAGAGCTGGCCATACGCTGACATCCCCCATGGCAACCTCACTACCTCTCTGACCACAAGTCCAGTATTGTATTTTGGAATATTTAGAATCCACTGTTTAAATGCAAATATGCTGTGACAAAGAGAGATTCATTTATCCCACAATTTTGAATAAAATCCTGGACTTGATATTCACTAGATCAAAACAAACCTTCATTGAGTCCATCAGAATTGAATGCCTAAGTGGTTTATTCTTGAGTCATTTAGCACCCCTGGACCTGAGGGGAGGATTGTTCCACCCCAATCAGAGTATCTGTTTTCTGAGGAGGGAGTTGCCCTTGAGAAATGCTGGTTACTGGTGACAGATGATGGGGAAATGGGTGCTGATCATCCTAATAATCACTATCCACTAAGTACTCTCTGTCCCGGGTCCAGTGAATCATGGCTCTGATGTCCCTGGGCCTACCGATAATAAGTATTTGCCAACAGATTATCCCAACATCCTCTCCAGTATGATGACAGATGAGGGAGTAGTGGAAAAGAAGAGATTACAAATTCTAAACAGCCTGATCCCAATTATGTTAAAGGAATGGAATATTATGAAGACACATAAAAAAGGGGGAAGGCAACCTGCTTAAGCACCAATGATGATGATCTCGCGGTGGTGAAATTCTTGGGAATTTTAATATTCTTATTTGTCTGTTCTTCCTTTAACTGTCTTTCTATGATGAACGTGTATTACTTTTCTACCCAGTAAACATTGTCCCGTAGTTGAAGCACACTCATCAGTGGCAAACATTCAGCAGACAACGTCTTTCTAGTCCAGCCTTCTCTAAGGTGGATATTTTAAAAATGAATTTACTTTTCTGAATCCATTCTTATATACAAGATTTATAAATTGTTGAAAAATTTACTCAATACGCTATAGGCTGTAGGACATTTTGGTGAATACAGAAAGAATTAATGATTTCCACTCTAAAGGTGGAAGTTTAGTGAGTCCCTGGCAGCCTCCCCTCCATCCTCCTCTACCCAGTGCATTTCTGGCTTCTGCCCCAGAGAAGATGGATGGATCAATCCTGGAGGCAATTTTTCCCCAGGGTAGAAAGCTGGAGGTCCTTGTGTAGACACATGGATGTTTCCCATTCTTTTTTCCAAAGGAGACAATGTCCTGGGCCACCTGGTTATACATGAGGGAGCCACTAGCCTCCCCCTGTGGGCAGGGGAGGAGGGGCTGGGCTGGGCCTTCTCCTGCTCCTCCTCTCCCTTATGCTCTGAGGTTAAGTGGTCTCTGTTTGGGGGCTGGGAGTGAGATGTGGGCCAGGACAGCCTTTGTGGCCTTCCTCGGTTCTTGGGCCCCAGCCTGGCCCTGACAATTCCCTTCTTCTCCTCCCCCAGGTAGACTTTGCATATAAGTGGCTCTGTGACAGTCTCCTATCCCTGCAGGGTGACAGGACACCAGACTGAGTTGGTGACAAGGCTGAGTACACAAGGATACACCTAGTTCCCTCTGCTCCAGATCTCCTCAAGCTTGGCTGTACCCCAGGCTGGGTGTGGACACTGCTGGAGATCTCATCTTAAAAAGAGTCTTCCTCTTTGTTGGGTCCCCCACACATATCTGTGTGATGGTGTTGTAATGGTCATTGTAGTGAGAGATGCGTTGCTCATCCCTTTGGATATCAAGCTCTACTTCCCGCAGTTTTATGGCCGAGGGAGTCTTCCCACGAAGGCGCTCCCAGTCAGCCACACTGCACATCATCCCCGGCTTTGCCACCTCTCTCCTCCTATGCAGCCAGAGGGGGCTCACAGACACAGTCAGCTTGGCTGTCCTCTTCAAGCTGAAGGCAGAGGAAAGGAATTCACAAAGACTCCAGGGACCGTCATAGGGTTGCCTTCTCCACAGCCCTGAGACAAGTGAAAGGGTCATACTGGGAAGGAGGGACAGGAATGAGGTTGTGGTTGATGCAAAACCTCAGAATTAAAGTGTTCAACAACCAGTGGAGCAACGTGCCCTACCCTTAGTGACACAATGTCCTTGGAGAAATTCTTAGGCTTGTAGTCTGGGTGGGGTATGGCTCTTCTCACAAGGATACCTGCCGTGTCCTGCTTATTGTGCTCCTGGAGTCACAGGCTGGAGCAGGGAAATGGGACAAAGGAGAGCAGGGTGGGAAGGAGTTGGGGAGACAGATAGTGGGGTATGTAGTGGCTTGAAGCAACCAAGAAGGGGGCCCTGCAGCTTCCTGGTGTGGCAACCCTGGCTTGCCTAGTGACCCTCCAGACTCAGTTTCTCTCTCTGACAAAGAGAAGAGCAGTCCTCGTTCCTTAATTCTTGCTGCAGACACGTGTGGCAGACAGGAATGATGTTTGGAACAAAGGATGGAGTCCTGCTGGATCCTGGAAAATCCATTCCCTGACGTTCTTTGAGTCCTCTCCTCCATCTTGTTTTCCAGACCTCACTGGGCTGCTGGTCTGTAATATTCGGTACAGGAGCTCAAGATGCTGAGTTGTGTTTGCTCTGTATCTGCTTGAGCCTGACAGGTTATAGGTGCCCAGTAAATGTCTTGTCTGCCCCAAGGTATGGCTCCCAGTTAGCCTCTGTGGAGGGTAGGTTGGGATAATCCTGGTAGGGTTCTGAGCAGCAGGCAAGATGGAGCCTGCCAAAGCTGCTGTGCCCATTGACTGAAAAATTACCAGAGAGAACTTGAGACTTATCCAGCAAAACATCAGTGTTAAGAGAACTGAGGTGCCACAAGCTCTGGGATCAACTGGATCCTTAGCTTCTTTCCTGGGCAGCATGGGAGTGACAAAGCTTGGAGAAGGGAGTGGAATTGGAGGCTAGTTTTTAGGACATTGAGTTAGAAAGCTAGTGGGCCCTACTTTGATTTCAAAAGCCAGCCCCTTTCTCCAAACTGCCCTTTCCTGGGGAATTAATTAATTCGCATTCTCATCTTCCAATCCCCTTCCAGATGCCTTTGTAAAAGAACTCACTTTCCAGATGACAAGGGTAGGGCCTGGGGAGGAGCAGCACCTGCTGGCCCTCATGGAGAACAGCGTTCTGCCCTGCCATTCCTGCTGAGTTTTCATTATGCAGCAGATTTGCTGGTGTTTGAGGGAAGTTGGACCTGGAGTTCAAAAATTTCCCGGGATGGACCAGCACTGGGATGTGTCTGATTATAGCATTGGAGTTGGGCTGAGCCATTTTGGGATGAGGCTGGGACTCTGTTGGTGGGGACAATCACTCACCTGCCTCTGCCCTGTGGGACAGAAGACATGCCACCAGGAGTGACAGTGGCCACATGTCCCCAGGAAGGCTGCCCAGGTCACAGCTGCTGGTGCTTCCTCCTTGTTTAACTCCAAGTTTCTCCTCAATGTTGTGGCCTTGTCACATAAGGTTCCCTCTGAATGCCTCACACTGCTGTCTGCTCAAGTCCTCGGGCCTGAGTGGAGCAAGAGCTTATCAGTCACCACATAAGCACTCGCAGCTCTTGTCTCAGTGCTGACCATCCCCACAGAAAGCAGGAACTGCCGGCTGCACGTGGGGTGGTTGGGGATGTTGATCAGCCAGTAGCAGGTCTTTGAGCCCCAGCAACCTGTGGTGATAGATCCAAGAACATCTTCATTTCCTTGGCTCTCTTTGGACATCATTATTGAGGATGATCGTTTATGGAAACCCCTTTCTGTGTGAGACTGGGGGGCATTGAGGTGAGATTCCTTGCTTCTGATGGAAAACCAAAGCCATCAGTGATCAGATAACGCTGGTGGAACTCATGGTCAGAGGCATTTACAGATGGAGTGGGAGTATTGCTGAAGAGGGCTTGTTCCAGTTGCTAAAGAGCGAGTGGTTTAAAACAACAAACCACATTGATTTGCCCACAAATCTGTGTTGTGGTCAGGTTTTGGTGTGGACAGCTCCCCTTTGCTCCCCTTGGAGTCAGAGGAGGCTTGAAGCCCGGAGGCCAGAATCACCTGAAGGCTCACTCACACGTGCCCAGCGGTTGGTGTTGGCTGTCCACTAGGTACGTCCCTTCCTCTCCATGAGGGCCTGTCAAGTAGTCCCTGTGCATGGGGATGTCGGGTCTCCCTCCCAAGGTGATGCTTGGCTCCCCCAGAGTGAGCATCTCCCAAAAGCAAGCCAGGCAGAAGCTGTGTTTTTTTTATTTCCTAGACTTTGAAGTCATAATGCATCCATTCTACTCTATTTCACTGCTTGGGGCAATCAAAAGGCACCCCTGGCCCCAACTAAATAGGAAAGGGCATAGATCCAACCTGTGAGTTCGAGGAGGTTTGAAGTCCTATAAGAAGAGCCCGTGGGATGGAGATATACAGAGGCCATCCCAGCAAAGCACAATGTGTCACGCTGTTCTACATGCCTGTAGAGTTGGTCAGAGGCTCTGATGTGTCTAAGCCCAGGTCACAGCCTTTGATTGTCTGGAGTCGGCTTTCTCCAACTCTTGTCTTCTGAGAATGGAAGAGTGTTGCTTTGCCCCAAAGGTATTCTCCTCAATGAATTACTGACACCACCTGAAGTGGGAACAGGTGTCAGGGCACCAAAGAAGTATTCTCACAAGACTGCCCAGAGAACGACGTTTCTGATACCACCATTTTCTAAACAAGTTATCTTGATTATCTCTCCATAATGGAAAAAGAGGAGAGAGGCATGGAATGGAAAATACTGTTGGTTCTAAACGTGTTGATCCCAATTCTCTTAAAAAGCAATAGAACCTTAGATAAAGAAACAAAGCACAATATCATTGGTGACTCTGGCAGGAGATCCTCAGTGAACCAGAGCAAGGTGTCCAAGTCGTGCCTTTGTCGGGTAGGGAAGGTGCTCCTGCCAGGCCTCCCTCCTGTGTGGACACCTTACTCACCCCACATTGGCTCAGACACCCTGCACTGGGCTGCATGGCTTGGAGTGTCAGAATACATGTGAGGTGATGATGGCAGCCCAGTGCAAGGAGTGGATGCCCAAGTGAGGTGAGCAGGGTGTTCACACTAGGGGCCGGCCTAGCAGGTGGTATTAGAGCTCACATGGGGAGTCAGGGGCCTCTCAGGGGTGTGGACTGGTGCAGTTTGTCGGAGCAGGCTGATTAGGGTGAGGTGGGCTTTGGCATGAAGGGGCTACTGATGTGGAATGCCACAGCCTACATGGAGTAAGGAGGGGACCCACCTAGGGGAAGATGGGGATGTGGGAGATTTGCTACATAAATCTCTGTGGGGATTAATCTAATAACTAAACATATTAAGCCTAATGATTAGATGTCTAAAGATTAGATGATCTTGCTGGTATAGTGTTAGTTTCCTGGGTTTGATGTCTGGATTGTGGTTATAGAAGAGTGTCCTTGTTTGTAGGAATTACACACTAAAGTATTTGGGAAGTGACAGAGCGCCCTGTCAGTAACTTTACTCTCTAATGGCTTAAGAAAACAAAAGTTCTTTGTATTGTATTTGCAGCTTCTCTATAAACTTGAGATTGTTTTAAAATTAGGAGGAAATTCATAACTTTCACATATACAAACAAACATCCGTTTGAAGATATACCTGAAAAGAAAATCTGTTAGTAGCAACAAAAAAACCAGGATGCTAGGAAAAGCTTAACCTGAATTGTGAAAAATCTGTTTGAGGAAAACTTTTAAATGCTCCTAAAAACACAAAAATAGATGAATTATAGAAAGCTAGGATTAGTTCTCAGATAGGATAGATCTACATCAAAACGGTAGAATTTCTTCTCAAAGTAATATATACATTTAATGTGATTCCTATAAAAATATCAATTTTTTTCCTAATATTCTAAATTTCCTGGAAGATAAGCAAGCAAGATTAGCTAGGAAAATTGTGACAAAAAGAAAAAGGACTAGTAAGGGAGAGGATTACCCTTGTCAGATATTAAAAGCATCTTATAAAACTTCTTTCCTGAAAACACTCTGGCAGTGACTCATGGAAAGACAGAGACCAATCAGACAGAACAGAAAATCCAGAAACATTCCCAAGCACATATGGAAATGCAGTTTTTCGTAAGGGGGTATTTCAGATCATTGGGGAAATGATGGACTTTTTAATAAATGATACTGGATCAAGTACACAGTGATTTGCTAAGAGATTAAGGTGGAGTCACATTTCACGTAAACCACCAGAATAAACTCCAAATAGACAAGAGATTCAAATATACAAAATAATACCATACATACACTAGAAATAAACCTAGGTAAATTCCTTTATAAACTTAGAAAGGGGAAAGCCTTTCTAGCAATGACTCTAAATATAAAAACATTGAGAGAAAAGATTGATAAACTTTGACATATAAATAAAAACTTTTTTAATTTGTATGCCAAAAAGCAATGAAAGTAAATTCAAAGTACAGACAGCAAATTTGGAAAGAAAACTATTGCAACATATGCTATAATTAAAGAGCTAATCTATCTAATATATAAAGAACTCTGAAAATTCAGAAGAAAAAGACTGAGACCTGATAGAAGAATGGGCAAAAGACAAGAGAGTTCACAGTAAAATATAATTAAAACATAATGAAGAGTCTCAGCTCACTCATATTAAGAGACATAGAAATAAAATATGGGAAAAAACGGAAATAATAATTCTACCAGGGCACTGTATTTCAGCTCACAAGTGACCAAAATTCCAAAATTAAAGAGTGCACTCCATGGGCAAGGCTGTTTTCTTTGGATTGCTGGTGCAGGATATGTCTTTATTTTTTCTTCCATAATTTTACTTTCATCCTATCTGTGTCTTTATATTTAAGTGTCTCCTGTAAACAGCACAAAATTGGTCTTGCATTTTTTATCCACACTGACAATCTCTGCCCTTTAGTTGGAATGTTTAATCTGCTTACATTTAATGCAACCACTGATAGGGTTAGGTTGAAGAATATCATATTGCTATTTGATTTCTATTTGTGTGATTAATTTTTTGTTCCTTTGTCCTTCTTTTCCTGTCTTCTTTTGTTGTATCTCATTTTGTCTTCTTTATCGGCTTTTGGTTACATCTCTATCTAATATTTTAGTGGGTACTGAAGGATTGCAATATGCCTCCTTCATATATCACAGTTTACTTTGAATTAATGTTATACCACTTCATATAAGAATATTGTAATAAAATATTTCCATTTATCCTCCCTCCCACCCTTTGAGTTATTTTTGTCATACATTTTGCTACTATCTTCCATAAATCCTAAAGCATTTTTGCCTTATATAGTCATTAATCTTTGAAAGAAATTTATATAAAATCTTCTATATTTGGTCACATTTACACTTTTATTTCTCTTTTGTCCTTCCTGCCTACGATGGGGATCATTTCCCTTCAGCCTGAGGAACTGCTTTTAGTCTGTCTTGCAGTGCAGGTCCAATGACAACATATTCTCATACCCTTGTTTTTCTGAAAATGTCTTTACTTTGCCTTCATTTTTCAACAATATGTTCACTGAACATAGAGTTCCATAAAGAGGTTGCCTATTTCCTTTTCTTTCCAAACATTTAGAAATGTCATCTCCCTGTCTTCTGACTTCCATCATTTCTGATGAGAACTCATTGTTACTCTTGTTGTTTCTCTTAAAGTAATATATATTGCTTTCCTCTCTGTCCACTTTCAGCCTTTTGTCTTCATCTTTGTTTTCTTTTTTTTCTGAAGAAGATTGGCCCTGAGTTGACACCTATGCCCATCCTCCTCTATTTTTTATATGTGGGATGCCTGCCACAGCATGGTTTCATAAGCGGTGTGTAGGTCCACACCTGGGATCCAAACCAGCAAACTCAGGGCCACCAAAGCAGAGTGCACAAACTGAACCACTGCACTGCTGGGAGGGCCACTATCTTTGTTTTTTACCAGTTTGACTATTGTGTGCTGAGATGTGGCTTTCTTTATCCTCGCGGATGTTCACTGAGCTTCCTGAATCTGTGAATGAGGAATGTAGTCTAGCAATAGGCCTACGATAAAAAGGAACTGGTTGGTGCACATCTTTTATGGTGTGACAAATAAAAATGGCAAGAAATAGGATATATTGGAGTATATGAGGAAGCCATTTTGTGTAAACCTAATTCAGCCTGACCTTGTCTTTCCAAAAGGGCCTGACTGAGGCTCTTGAGCATGTATTGTATATCTGCTTAGATAATCCCTATGGCAAGAACAAAGGCCCTTGAGATAAAGGTGCAACTTCCCTCCCCCTCCCAATGTTGGCATCTCCTTAAGGATTAAGCATCTTTCCTTAGTCTAGGAACTGATTGCTGTTCTCAGCTGTGACCCCCAGCTCAAGACAATAGACTTGCCACCTGCTACGCCCTCTGAGATAGCAGACCCACTACCTGCTGTGTCCATCAAGAGCTGTGCTGACAGGGCAATCTTGTGACTATAGTGGGAGGGACATTTCAATCACATGTGAAACGTCCTGTTTGGGGGTATATAACCACTCTGTATACCTCACTTCTTTGGTGCCCTTTCTTCCTTCGGGAAGAAAGGCCCCGGACCATGCTTCCTCATAAAGCCTTGTTTAATTTTCTCTTGCTATTCTGTCTCATGTGAATTTAATTTGTTTTCTGGCCCGACGAACCCACATTGTATAAAGGAAAAGTCTTCCTCCCCTACAGGGGGAACCGGCAGAAGTAAGGTGGTGGGCAGAAAGGCAGAGCCATCCTGACACATGTCCCCAAAAGAAATGAGGAAGATCTCACATTCCTTTGGGCCACTCTCCCCCAGGAGCTGTCTTGGCGGTTCTCTTCCTGCCATCCTGGGACCCAGCTCTTCTGGTGGGTCTGGAGGGAAGGAGGGGAGATGGGAGTGACTTTTGGTGAGTAGAGGCATTTCCTTTGAGGTCATTCCAGAGATATTTTATTGATTTATATTTAAATTTTCATTACAGAGGTACTTGAGGAACAGAAGGATTGTTTCCTCAAAGGCAGGGGTGGGGCAGGGGACACTTCCACAGACAAGGGGATTTGAAGGAATCAGCATGATTAGGGGGCTGAGCCACCCCCATCCAAATGTGCCCCTGAGCAGACTTCAGCTCACCAAGAGAGGTGTTGGAATCCTTGTCACAGAATGGCTGCACAGCAGCCCAGAGGTTTCCTCTCCAGGTAGGTGTGTGAGCAGAAGCTCAGCTCTTGTTCAGGGATGCCAGGAAGTCATCACAGGGCAGGGGTTAGACTACATGTCAGGGCTCTTGCTGGCCTGGCTGTCAGGGCGCCTGGGCTCAGTCCAGGCTCTGTTCTAATTCTGTGGTGCCTTCAGTCAGCCACTGCCCCCTCCTGGGACTGTGTCCCTCACTCATCTCTCACAGGAGGAAGACCTGCAGCAGGGTTCTCAAACTTGTATCCAAACCACATAACCATTTCCTCAAAGTAAATGTGATATCTAAACAAGATATGCATGTGGCAGGGCAACTTTTCAGATATTATTTTTGTTTTGCTTTACGCATTTTCATTTTTGTCTGTTTCCATCAAGGAGCCAGGTTCTTAGTATGTCTTAGATGCAGGGATATTGTTTCAGCTCCAGGTCAGAAGCTGTGAGTCCTCACTGCTCTGCCCTTGTGAAAGTGCCCACAGTCATGAAGACACTCTGTTGGTTCCTGCTTTGTGCACAGCAAGGTGGGAAAGGCCATGCCTGTGAGGGTTACATGACTGCAGAGTATGTACCCCTTGTGGTGAGAGGGTAGTGCTGTGTGTGTTTGGAACAGGAGCTCAGAGCTGGAACGTATGCTCAGCTCCCAGGTCGTGCTCCATATGACATGAAAAGCCCTTGGAGAGATGGCTGCTGGGAGTGTTTCCTGAGCTGAGCCCAAGACAGGGAGATCCTCATTCAGCAAAGAATCCTGTACTCTATGTGTGGGCTCCAAGCCAAAAACCTAAAGTTGAAAAATAGGGTGGTCTGGAAACTATGGATGAAGCAGCAACCACGGTGGCCAAAAAAGCAGAGGCCTTTCTCCATTTTTCCAGAGTATGTAAACCTCCCTGATTCTGGTTTGATTCTCCACAGGCAGGAGGTACAGTAACCACAGGGATCACGTTTCCAGCCATTCCAGTTGGATGGGTGTTTAGAGTCTGACTCTAATTGCCTGAGAGCAAATACGTAACACAGTTTTTCCTACCATCTGAATCTGTACAATGACATTCCTACCTGCTACATTTTTTTTAAGAGTGGCACCTGAGCTCACATCTGTCACCAATCATTTTTTCTTCTTCTTCTTGTTTTCTCGAAGCCCCCCAGTACATAGTTGTATATCATAGTTGTGGTCCCTCTGGTTGTGCTATGTGGGATGCCACCTCAGCATGGCCTGATGAGTGGAGCCATGTCTGCACCCAGCAGGTGAACTGGCAAAACCCTGCGCCGCTGAAGCTGAGCTTGCAAACTTAACCATTTGGCTGTGGAACCAGCCCCCCTACCTCCCACTTTTAAGGCAAATGAATGTAGGGCTGCCCTCACTGCCCTTCTCCCTCCCTACGGGCTGCCCTCTCCTCTAGGTGAAGATGAGGCTCCAGTGGAGAGAATTTGGTGACTTCACCCCTAGAAAGTAAATGACTGATGTCATTTCCAAATCCCACACCTGCTGTTCTAGAGTCACATGTGCTCACGCTCACACGGACTGTGAACAGCAATAGAAACAGAACACAAGTACTTTATTCCTGTGGATTTCCCACGAGATCTAGGCCATGTGGGCTCATGTGAGGAAGGAGAGAGAGTTAGATGATTTGGGTGAAACTCACACTGTCAGTGTCACTTGGGTTCTGATGACAGAGTCTGTGTTAGGTCCACTGTGGATCCCCAGCGCCAGGCTCTTAGGAGCTCACTCAGTGTGTGTTTGTTTATTGATGGAAAAATTGTGCTTTCCAGTCCTATTGCAGAGAGTGCAGGGCTAACTCAAAAGGCTGAGACAGCCCTAGGTGGCCAGGGAGGGGTCTTAGCCTAGAGGCCAGCAATGAGTAAGAGGGACAGGCTGAAAGGGACTCAAGCTATCAAGCGACCAGGTGACCAATGCACTCTGACTACTTGGGGGACACTGGGCTGGATGTGAGGGGTTGAGCTGGCCTTGCCTGGTGAGAGATGGGGCAAGGGTTCTGGAGAGACAGCCTGCCTGCTGTGTCCTCCATGGGTCCACCTGTTGCCAGCACAAGCCTGGTGTCTTGTGCCCGTCTCCACCAGAGCATGACCTGGGCTGGCATCTCAGTGGAGGGGCCCTGTTGGAAGTCCATGGAGCACTGGGTGTCCTAAGCAGGAGGGTTACAAGGAAGGGGTCAGCTCAGATCAGACTTGTGTGGAGGGGACAGGAGTTGGTGGACTCTGAGGACAATCAGTGGAAAGTAGGGATGAAGAAGAAGGGGCAGCCCGGAGACTGGAGGGCAAGCTGGGCCCCAAGGTCACAGGAGGGCTGGGAGGAAACTCAGGCTGGGTGAGAACGAGGAGCTTCTCCAGAGACCCACCCTGACTCTGCATGAGCTCCCTGGCTGTGGGAGAGAACTGTCCTGCTCAGGCAGCCTCTCCCCTCCCTAGTGTGGGGGCTATGCCATTGAGCTGCAGCCCCAGGCTTGCCTGCTTGGTGTCCGGGACCCATGGTGTCCTCCCCCTTCCTCTCTGCCATATAACACAGGGAAGGAGATAAGAAGTTCACCCTGAGCCCATGACCAGAGAGGTTCATGTTTTCTCCTGATGGTGCTCAGCTGCAGCCCTGGCAGAAGGGCAGGCCCAGAGAAAGGTGTGGGTCAGAAGGAGCTGGGGAACAGCTTTGCTTGAGGTTTGGGGGAGGTGGTGGTGGGAGGGGGAAGAGGAGGAAGCAGGAAACAGCAGATTTGTGCCATTGGCCTTCTAAGCACAGAGTAGGTGCCTGTGAATGAGGGTCAGTGAATAAACAAGAAACCAGCCCTTCCAGTCAGTTCAGAGACATTTATTTAGTGGATGGGTGTTTCTGGATCAACTCCAGAGAAGGTTGGCTGGTTCCCAGAGTTAGAGGTTTTTCATGATTCTCTTTATCCAGGGCAGAAAACTCGAGACTTTGGTGAAGACCCGTGGAGGTTTCCCGTTGTTTTGTCCATAGGAGACAATGCCCTGGATCATGTTGTCACACACGAGAGGGCCCCCGGAGTCCCCCTGTGGACGGAGTCCAGGGAGGACTGACCCTCTGCTCCTGCCCACCTACATCCCACATGCCTTCTCAATGAAGGCCACCTGGTCTGGTCTCCATGTGGGAGATCAGAGGGCACAGCAAGCCCCTGTGGGCCCCTCAGCTGCCCAGTCCTGACCCTGGACATTGTCATGGCTTCATTTCTCTCAGGGGGTGGCTCCCTCTCCTCCCCCAGGTCCCAGATCCTCTCCCATGAGGGCGCTGTGGGACTGTGCTTCGGTCTACCATTTAAGGACATGGAAGCAGGCAGGTGGGGCTGACAATCAGCTTGGAGGGTCAGCCATTTAACTAAGATGGGAGCCAGCTCTGAGGAGCCACCTGGGTTTACTGCTGCACACCCAGGGAGCAGTTTTCTGGCACCTGTGCCCAGCGTGGGGCAGAGTGTTGCAAATTCATCTTTCAGGTGGAACACCATGTTTGGATGGATCTCAGGCCCCTGGTAGGCTCCCAGAAGGTCTGTGACTCCCCACTCTGCCTGCTCCGCTCTTCTCTTCCCGGCAGAAAGATCAGACGCTAGGGGGTGAAGGAGTCCCTATTGCTTGGGTCTCCAGGTCCCGAAACACCCCTCTCCCCAAAGCTGACCTAGGCAGATGCCCAGTCTCACCTTAAAGGAAGACTTCCTTTCCTTCGGGTCACCCACACAAAGCTGAGTGTTACTGTTGTAATTGGGTAAGTAGGATTTGCACACCCGGTCCTGCTGCACGGTCAGCTCCACCTCCTGCAGAGTGTCTGACCGTCTGCCATTTGGGGTGACTCTCCCCCAGCCTGCCACACTGCACACCTCTCCAGGCCTCACCTGAGTCTTGCCCCAGTGCAGGCTGAGGGGCTGCACAGCTGCAGTCAGCTTGGCCTTTCTCTCCAGCTGATGGGAAGAGGCAAGAAAGTCCAGCTCAGCCACTGTCCTCCTGGGCCTGGACACCGCGATGGGGCTGCACTGACTTCCCTCTCCGCTGAGCCACTGGGACTCATCAGGAGGCCAGGATGGGAAGGATGGGAGGGACAAATTGCAGTGGGAGGGGAAGAAACCTGGACCCAGGACAGCAAGAGCAGCAGGGAGGTTCCCTTACCTTTAGCAACATGATGTCATTGTTGAGGTTCTTGGAATTATAGTGTTGGGGGTGGATGGCTTCCCTCACAGAGATGACCTGCTGGGTCCTCTCTTGCTTCTTAATGTTGTGGGCCCCGAGGGTCACCATCATTGAGCTACACGGAAAGCAGGGTGAGGATGTGGGAGGCATGAAGTCAAAGGAGATCCAGCCCGGGAGCCATGAAGGGCAAGTGACAGCTGGGGCAGGGCAGGGATGCCGGTAGGAGAAATCGAAACAACAGGAGTACTGGGCAGTGGGTGACTCTGAGAGGGATTCTGGGAGCTTTCTCTAGCCCTCAGGCAATATTGTGAAGGACTCTGAGTTTGCCTTTTGACCCTAGTGCATGGAATCATCTTCCACAGCTGCTTCATTTGACCAGTGTGGTCTCTCTTCTCAACTGGGCCACTAGCTCTCACCTCTGACCCTTTGACCCCAAGCTGACCTGTCTTATTCTCACTTTCCATCACCCAGGCATGCTCTCAGATGGCTCCTCTGATGAGCTGTCATGGCCTTGAGTTACCAGGAGCCGGGGGAGCTACCCTGGGCTGCAGGCCCTGGGCAGAGAACAGGGGTCCCTTGGGGGTCTCAGGAGGGTTAATTGACTGTGGCACCTCACCTTCCCCTGCAGTGAGCCGCCGTCAGAACAAAGTCCTCTCGCACAAGGACACCGCCGCAGCTCTTCCCTTCTTTTTCAGTCACAGACAGAACAAATGCCATGTAGGGGCGGGAGTGGGGAGAGGCCTCATGTCCCCCGATGATCTCCCCTGAAGGAAAAGTCTTATCTACTTGTGTGCACCCAGCGAGTCCACTAGGCATGCGTCACCTTGATGGCTCAGGACTGCTGGGCATCTGGGAGCCCGAGATGGCCTGGAGTTGAGAGGGGCTTGGGTGGGGCTTTCCCTCTAGAAAAAGGAAGAGGAGCAGGCTGGCCTGTGAATGTGTCCTCCACAGATAATTGGAGGTGAGCATATGCATCTTAGGGACAGCAAAGTCCTAGGGGCTCCTGAGAATTCCTCTCCTGACTTTGCTTTGTTTC
Source organism: Equus asinus (assembly GCF_041296235.1). Lineage (NCBI taxonomy): Eukaryota > Metazoa > Chordata > Mammalia > Perissodactyla > Equidae > Equus > Equus asinus. Next base: position 170,434,995 of record NC_091791.1, read on the forward strand.
AAGAGCGTTTCTAAGGCCCTGTTGTCCTGTGATGTCTGGGATGATGCTGCTTTCCAGCGGCCAGGACTTAACTTTAGGGATCTAGATGTTGTCATAGCCTGTTTCCCATGGCCTGACACATAGTGGGTGCCCAAAAGTTGTTTGTTGGCTGCATGAAGGAATGGCCACCAATGGGCCTGAAGGAGAGTTTGTAGGGCCAGTGCTTGTGGGATTCTGGAAAGCAGAGAAGTTCAGGTCTGCAAACAGTGGCTCCATCCTGGAAAGAAGGGAGCTGCTAAAGGCCTGGGAAGAAAAGCAGAGTTGGAGAAGGGACTGAGGGGCCTTGGGACTGAGCAAGGCACCAGCAGTCCTCTGGGGTCAGTAGTCCCACCAACTCCGGGGTCTGCAGAGCTCAGACTTCTCTCCTAAGCAGACGCTGAGGGGAGCATCTGTGTCATCCCAGACCTGGAAGCCAGGCCCACTCTGCCCTCCGCAGGGGAATTGATTATTTTCTCTTTTCCAGTTTCCCTCCCCTTCCAAGCACTTCCAGTTAAGTTCCACTTTGCAGATGGCAAACGTAGGGCCTAGGGAGGGAATAGCACCCACTGGCTCTTCTTGAGAACAGCCTTCTGCCCTGCCATTCCTGCTGGTAGCTTATCCAGCATCATACATGGGATTCTGAGGTGGGACGGGAGCTGGGATTCAGAATGTTGCTGGTGGATGGATGGATCAGGGATGTGCAGAAGGGGCAGGAGATCTGAGCCCACTGTGTTTGGGGGGAGGGGTTGGGCATCTGAGGGCGGGGATGGTCACTCACCTGCCTCTGCCCCAGGGGACAGTAAATATGCCAGCAGGAGCAGGAGAGGCTGCATCTTTCCAGGAAGGTTGCTGAGGTCGGGGAGGCTGGTGCTTCCTTGCTCTCTTTTATCCCCCAGGAGAGGAAGGAGGTACACGTGGGCTCAGTGACCTCAAGTCCCCCTGTGGTTGTGTGGTGCTTCATCAGAGATGGCTTTCTATGAGAGCTTCCCCGCCCCCACTCCTTCTGCCTGATGATGTCCTCTGGCTGGTTGTGTGAGAATCATGCAATGACCACATGAGAGCCCACAGTGGATGACTCAGGGCAGATCACCTGTTCCAGCCTAGAGCAGGAACCCAAGGGTACAAAGTGGAGACTGTGGGCTGTGGTATCGACAAGTAGAGGTATTGGAGCCCCAGAAACCTGAGTCTCCAGTGATAGAACCAGCAGTGCCTCATTTCCAAGTTGCTAAGTCTATCAGGATGATTTGTTTAGCAGATGTGTTTTTGGGCCCTTCTCTGTACCATGACCAAACACATTGGAGGTGTGTCTCCTTCCCTTAGAGAGCTGTCTGTCTGGTGGAGGAGACAGAAACATCAGTGACCAGAGCACAGTATGGGAAGGGGCATAGCAGAGGGATGCACAAGATGAGAAGAAAGCATGGCCACCATCTACCAAATCCATGTAGCAACCCATTCATCAGCACAGCTTCCTTCCTAGGGGATTTTTAACATCCTTTTTAAGTTACAAATGCTCAGAGTGATAGAGTCCATCTCTCTTGTCCATGTTTTTAACAAAAGTCCTGCACTTGACATTTATTGGCCTAAATTAACAAATCGTTATGACCCTAGGAATTGAACCCACTAATTGACTCAATCCTAGGTCAGTTTCCTTTGGGTAGGCTGGAGTCAGTCCCACCCAAACCACATGGACTAAGACTGGGAAAGGGCTGAGTCCCCAAAGGAAGTTCAGATGACTAAATTGCTGATACCGTGTGAAGTGAGAAAGCTTACCAGGCAACCAAAGACCAATCATTATCCTTTCAATATTCTGTGTTCTCCATCTAGAGAGCCACACTTCTGATGGAGCCGGCCTGGCACATCATAGACTCACATTCGCTCAACAAACTCTGCTGATGAACCCGCTATGATGGAAGTGAAGGACTGTTGTTTCTAAACAGCCCAAGCCCAATCCTGTTCAGAGAACAACTAAGCATATCTGAGTGCTTACGGCCTGGTGATTTAAGTTTCCCTCTTTACATTTTCTGTATTTTACAATTTTTCTACGAAGAATATTCTGTATCAAAATACCTTGATTCCGGTGTAAATATTCTCCTCATCAAACCAAGTACATTTATCAAATCTCTACCTTTTTGCACCTAGCTTACCCAGTAGTAGACATTTTAAGAATAAAATCACCTTCTGATTATAGTGGTGATAAATGTTCAATAAGAAAATTTGGAGACTAGAAAGGAACAATGCCACTCCTTTTCCTCTCACCAGCAGACAGCCTGATACTATGAGCAGTGCGTTTTTAAATACTTGGGATCATATTATATACACAGTACAGTTTTCTTTTGTCCTCATTTAACTCTACAATTTAAGCATGTTCCTCATGCTCTTAAAAATCTGGTAGTCAGTATCGCTATAGTATTTCTTTCCCAGGTACTAAAGAATTCAACATGCAACTATTTCCTAACATGTTGGAAAATTTTTAAAATGATTTAAGTGAAGAGGAAACAATTAAAATTACCTGATTTCCCATCACTCATTGATAATCATCTTTAATGTCTTGAAGTATGATCTAACATTTTTCTTTCTTGTATATCTGCATATTTTAAAATTCAAAGGGAGTTATGCTAAACATAACTCTATGACCCTTCATTAAAAATTGAGGTGAAATTCACATAACACACAGTTAAGTATTTTAAAGTACAACTCAGTGGCATTTAGTGCATTCAAAATATTGTGCACCTACCACCTCTCCCTACTTTTGAAACTTTTTCTTCACCCAGAAGAACAACCAAATGTACCCGGTAAGCTGTGGCTCCACAGCACAGTGAGTATCGAATCACTTTCCCTCCTCCCTCTCCCACCCCCGGTCCCGCCCCCTGGCAGCCTATAATCTTCTTTCCATCTCTATGGATTTTCGCATTCTGGATACTTCATATAAAAGGAATCAAGCGGTATTTGACCTGTTGTATCTGGCTTCTTTCACTTAGCATAATGATTTTGTGGTCCATCCAAGCTGTGGCATGTATCAGTATTCATTTTTTTTAAAGGTAAATAGTACTCCTTTGTACACATATACTACAATTTATCCATTCATCTGTGGGTAGACATTTGGGTTTTTCCCACCTTTTGGCTATTATGTCTAATGCTGCTGTAAATATTTGTGTAGACATTTCTGTGTGGATCATATGTTTTCATTTCTCTTGGATACACACCTAGGAGCAGAATTTCTAGATCATATGGTAATCCTATGTTTACATTTTTGAGGAGCCATCAAATTACCTCATTACCTCAGTGGTTGCACCATTTTACATTCCCACCAGCAATGCACAAGGGTTCCCATTTGTCCACATCTTTGCCAACACTTATTTTTCTTTCTTTCTTTCTTTTTGATTATAGCCATTCAAATTGTTATGAAGTGATATTTCACTGTGGTTTTGATTTACATTTCCTTAATAACTGCTGATGTTTGTATCTTTTCCTCTTTTTGCAGGTCATTTGTATATCTTGGGAAAATGTCAGTTCAAGTCCTTTGCCCATTTCTTAATTGAGTTCTTTGTCTTTTTGTTGTTGAGCTGTAAGAGTTCTTTATATATTCTGGATACTCAACCTTTATGAGATACATGATTTGTAAACATTTCCTCCCATTCTGTAGATTGTCTTTTCACTTTAGTGATACTATCTTTAGTACACAAAACTTTTTAATTTTTATGAAATCCAATTTGTCGAGTTTATCTTTTGTTGCTTGTGTTTTTGGTGTCAAATCTAAGAATCTAGTGCCAAATCAGAGGTCATGAAGATTTTCTCTATGTTTTCTTATAAGAGTTTTATGGTTTAAGCTCTTGCATTTAGGCTGTTGATCCATTTTGAATTAATTATTGTATATGGAGTCAGGTAGGGATCCAACAACATTCTTTCCATGTAGTAATCACGTTGTACCAGTGCCATTTATTGAAGATATTATTCTTTCCCCACTGAATGGTCTTGGCAACCTTGTCAAAAATCAGTTGGCCATAGATGTTCAGGTTTGTTACTCGGTTCGCAATTCTATTCTATTGTTCTAAATGTCTATACTTATGCAGTACCACACTGTTTTCGATTTCTGTCACTTTGTAGTAAGATTGTTTTTTGGAGGAAGATTAGCTCTGAGCTAACATCCGCTGCCAATCCTCCCCCTTTTTGCTGAGGAAGACTGGCCCTGAGCTAACATCCATGCCCATCTTCCTCTACTTTATACCTGGGATGCCTACCACATCATGGCTTGACAAGTGGTGTGTGGGTCCGCACCTGGGATCTGAACCGGTAAACCACAGGCCACAGAAGCAGAACAAGCAAACTTAACCACTGCGCCACTGGGCTGGCTCCAGCTTTGTAGTAAGTTTTGAAACCAAAAAGTATGAGTCCTCTAACTTTGTTTTCCTTTTGCAATAATGTTTTGGCTATTTGGGGCCCCTTGCAATTCCATATGAATTTTAGAATTGGCTTTTCCAGTTCAGCAAAAATGGCCTTTGGAGTTTTGATAGAGATGGCATTGACTCTGTAGGTGGCTTTGAAGATTATTGCCATCTTAACACTATATGTCTTCCAATCCATGAACACGCGATGTCTTTCTGTTGAATTAGTCCTTCTTCAATTTTTTTCAGCAAAGTTTTGTAGTTTTCAACATACAATTTGTTCACCTCCGTGGTTAAATTTAGTCCTGGGATTTTTGTTCTTTTAGATGCTATTGTAAAGGAATTGTTTTCTTATTTTCCTTTTTGGATTGTTCATGGCTGGTATATAGAAACACAAGTGATCTCCTACCCTACACATTTTTTAATTCATTTCTGATGTCCTATTCAGGTCTACTCCCCTTTATGTTGTTAATGTCATATTGATATCTTTATACATGTGTACCCATAAGTTTTACAATTATTGGTTGATGCATTTCTTATTTGATAATTATTTATTATTATGCATTTATGTATTTTAAATCATATAGGAAACAAAAAGAAGAGTTACAAACCCAGAGTAGACTAATACTAGCTTTTATATTTATCTTTGTAGTTCTTTTTACCAGAGATCTTTTTTCTTCATTTGGATTCAAGTTGCCATCTAATGCCCTTGTTTCAGCCTGAAGGACTCCTGTTAGCGTCTCTTGTAGGGCAGGTCTACTAATGATGAATTCCCTTAGCTTTTGTTTATCTGGGGATATCTGTATTTCTCCATTTTTTTGCAGGGCAATTTCACCAGATATAGAATTCTTGGTTAACAGGCTTTTTTTTCCTTTCAGTACTTTAACTATATCATCACACTGCATCCTGGCCTGCGTGATTTCTGATGAGAAATTGACAATCTTACTTTGAATCATATGTCCATAATAAGTCACTTCTTCTTGCTACTTTCTGTATTTACTCTTTATCTTGGCATTTGACAGTTTGATTATAGTGTATCTCAGTGTCGATCTCTGAGTTTGTCCTCCTTGAAATTTGTTGAGCTTCCTGGATTTGCATATTCCTATGTTTCACCAGATTTAGGAAGTTTTGGGCCATTATTTCTTCAAATATTTTTTTCTGATCCTTTCCTTTTTCTCCTTCTGGGACTCCCATAATGTATCTGTTAGTATTCTTGATAGTTTCTCATGGGTCCTTTAGGCTCTGTTCATTTTCTTCATTCTTTTTTCTTTCTGCTCCTCAGAGTGGATTCTTTTCTTTGCCCTGAAAGTTCATTGATTCTTTCTTCTGCCTGGTCAATCTATTGTTGAATCTCTCTTGTGGAATTTTCATGACAGCTGTTGTACTTTTTAGCTTCTAAATTATAATTTCTGTATATCTATGGATAGTATCTACATTTTCATACATTGTTCTTGATTTCCTGAGTTCCTTTCATATTTTCCTTTACTTCTTTGAATATTTTAAAGACAGCCAATTTACATTTTGTCTTATATGAACAATGTCTGTGCTTCTTCAAAATGTTTTCTGTCAATTTATTTTTCCCCCCTGTGAATGGATCATATTTTTTTGTTTCTTTGTGCCTGCAATTTTCCAAGAAAAGTGGGAATGTTGCATATTGCAATGTGGTAGCTCTGGAAATAATGCTGTCCCTCTGCCCCAGGGATGGGCATATTTCTTGTAGAGTGGTACAATTATCCATTTGTTTAGTGACTTTTCCAAACTTTTTTGCAAGGACTATGTTCCTTGTTTGTGTGGTCACTGGAGTCTCTGTTACCTTATCTCTATCTAGTTGTGTCTGAGAAAACTGCTTCAATCTCTGTCAAGACAAGAAGCAGAGAAATATTTCAGAATACAGTTCATGGCTTCAAGTGGTGTTTGCAGTCACAAGTAACAAGTCAATCCCTTGATAAGACAAGGCATGACAGGGTCAACAGAGCACGGCACTATGGAAACTTTATTTGCTCTGTTTCTGGGGTGACTGGTGGTCATTCTGCTGACTGGAAGCTAGAAACTTCAGGGCTTTATGTCCACTCTAGCCCAACATGACTCTCCTCGGAATTGCTAGAGTTCCCATAATTTCATTAATCACTACCATGCTTTAGTATATTTGGAAAGCACCAGCTTCTCACACAGGAAGGAGAGGTTAGAGGAGGACATGAAACCCCTGAGTCTCAGGCCCTGCCCTTTCCCATCATCCTCATTCCTGACCCTCACCCAACTTGGATTGGTTGTTTAACAGTGAGGCTAGGGCCCTGAACTTAGCCACCTTGACAGGATAGACTGATCAGCCTAAGAATGGAGGGAGTGGGAAATTCAAGGAAAATTTTCTTTTAACCTCAATGGCTAGTCAAATGGCCAAGGTCATGGAAGAACGTCCTCACAAATCCAGAAGTTGTAATACAAATTTAAGGGAGTGGAAAGCTCAGTGAGGAGGCAGACATGTTGAAAAGCGTATAATACAGGCGCCTTCCTAGAAAGAATCCTACCTGGAAGAAGTCTCAGTGGAGAGACTAAATTTCTTCTCAGATTTGACCAAATAGAGAAAGACTAAAAGATGGTGAAAAGCATTTATGACTTGTAATTTTAAGAAGCTGTGTTGAAGTGAAAGTTGATAATAAAAATATATCTAGAAAAGAAGATATGATTCTTCAGTTTGTTGAACAAATGAGACAATAATAACCAGTGTCATAATGTCAGCTGATATTTATTGATCACCATCACAGATCCTCACCCCACCATCTGAGTTCCTACTGTGTTTCTTCCATTTCTCAAATGAGAAAGCTAAGACCCTGAGGAGCTAAGGGACTTGTTCCACATGACTCAGCTCATGAGAATGGAGGGGGACTTGGCATGAGAATGCCGGGATCCGATTCCAAAGTCTGTGATCTTGCCCACACCTCTACAAGCTTAACCATATCATATAGTCTTCAAGGAATCTGAGGGATATTTAAGGAGGTGCTGAGGAGTAAAAGTTTCTGTCTATATCTTTAATATGTGGCTCTAGTTCTCTTAGAGAAGAAAGGTCCCTCAGTGTCCACCATACTGTGATGGAAATTCCATCATATTGTGATGGAAAATGTCCTTGACATCACACAATCCCTTTGCTTTTATTCTTCATTCTCCTGATTTTCTTCCCTGACTTGTAAGAGAATGTCATGCTTGGCCCATGAGGGGCAATCCCCTTGGGCCTTAGCCTCTTACCGAATCACATCTAGTACTTATTGGATGTGGACAGGGCCATTCCTTGCAGCAATGACAATGGCACAATGACATGACATTCCTGTACTTGTACATGGCATTTGAGTCTGCTGCTATAAACCACTTTCCCTGAGTCTGATCATTCTCTTAAGTTCAGCCAGAAATCTGAACCTACAAGCATAAAGGGCCCGAGGTGATTTCATTTGACCATGAGACTCAGCCATGCTCTTGAGAATAGATTCCTGCCTCAGGTAGGAGTTGTCTCTACATTCCTATTAGGAAGCTGGAATGATATTTAGAATTTCTGGGGTGTTTCCAGGGCATCAAAAACAGTTTTCAGGGAAAGATGTGTCAGTGAAGGAGAACCTAGGTTATGTGTGGGAGTGGAGAAGATTGTACTTCCCTTTTGCCTCTGTAGTGGTAAGGATAAGGGAGAGAGGGCAGGATTGGGGAGAGAAAAATGTCTATAAGACAGATATAAATTTATGAGATTCCCAGAGTTTTGGTAACCACTAGAACACCCTTTAATTTCTCCTTGTTGCCTACTCTAATCATTGCCCAGCCACCAACAAAGAGCAATGTGTGGATGTTGGGTTGGGGATAATTCAGTAAAGCTCTGGTGTGGGTCAATGTCTGGGGTGAGAGTAGACAGAGGACTATAGAGGAAGGGGGAGGAGAAGTGGGCTTGGGTGAGAACAGTGTGCCCACCTCCTCCCAACTGGGGGCAGGTGTTGACTGCACTTCTGGGTGGGAGCAGGTTGGAAGGGAGTGATGTTCTGGGTTGTGATGTCAGTTTTGATGTGACCTTGGATCACACTCAAGACTCCTCTCCCCCAAATCTCTACTTGAGAGTCTTTACCTCCCCAGTAATTTAGCCCACCTAGGCCATTTCCTTTCCCCAAAGCATTCATTCCCACAGGGCCTAAAGGTCACACCTTAACCTTCTGGAGTAAATAAGTTCTTTCTTCTCCCATCTCACTCAGGGGCTAGTGCTGTGTGCTTTCTTACTGTGTCATTACCGGATGTGGCAAATGGTTTGGTTTGGGGTAGATAAGTGGGGTGCTGCTGAATCATTTACGAGAACCTCTAGTATATGCATGCAAAATTGGTGGGTCTTTGTCTTTCTTTCTGTCTCATGGTTCAGCGTAGATATAAGGAAGTGTTATATTTGCAGAATATAATTCACACCTAAGAATTCTCGTGTCATGTCTCCTATCTGTCCTCCAGTCTTGACATGACATTTGCTATTAGTAGGGCCCCCGCCCCCCACTGCTATTAAACTTCTATTTCTGACCAAGTACTTGGAAGTAGCACTGGAACCACATGTGGACAAAGCAGAAGATCTGGACCATTCTAGCCAGCCCTTCAAAGGCTGCACATGAGAAATCAGGAATTGTAGAAACCTGCTGGGCCACTGAGAGCATTTTACCCTTCAACCTGCTGCAGAATAATTTACTGAGATACCAAAGACTATTATTCTCTCTGTCCTCTCTCTGGCTGAATTTGCCAGAACCTCCAGCATATGATTGCAACACTCTAAACATTTTTAATGTTGCCTTGTCTCAGGTTCCTAAGCGAGGAAAATGGAGGATGGACCTGTTACTGGACCACACTTAATTCATGAAGGCATTGAACTCCACCACTGAGGGTTTTAGGAGTCAGCTTTCTGGCCCCCTGGTGATGAAATGTTAAGACTTTGGCTGAGCAGCTCTGAGCATCTTAAATACCTACACATAAATACCTAGTCATGAGTGACGTTCGATAACTCCTGAGGAGATGATGGGGACCAGAATGAGTGTGATTAGCATTGGCTTGTGTCTTTGGCTTGGCCCTTGCCTCCCAGAAATCTCATCTTTCCTGAAGTCTCATGGGGGCAGGGAAGTTAGACATTTTTGTTGACCCCATAGAGGATATAACAGATAAGAGGCAGAAAGCCTTGTCCCAAGAGGGTGCCACACTGGGCTCTGCTGAGTGTCTCAAAAGAGAGGGTCCCCACTGGTAAACCAACTCCCAGCAGACGTGTGTAGGAAAAGATGGGTGGGGGAGGGGGTGTGCATCATGCTATCTTCAAATGGGTCTTTATTTGGTCTCTGCTTTTTAACACAATACAGCTTGGGGGAAATCAGGGAAGAGAGAAGGCCAAGGGCATTACTATGAATCGACACCTCACTATGTTCCCAGGCATATGTGATTCATATATGTGATCTCACTGAATTCTCCACTTTCTGCATGGGCATTCTCAGGAATCACATTGCAAAATGAAATAGACCCAGAGAAATTAAATGATGTGCTCAAGGTCACATGGTTACAGAAAATGTGTACACACACATACATGCACAGCACGCATGCATGCCCAGCTGCAAACTCTCTTTTATATCACTCTAAGAGGTGGTGGAAGCCACAGTGGGCAGATGTTAGCTCAGCAAAGGAGAGTGTTCTGACAATCAGAGTTCTCCTAGAATGGCACAGGTGGCCCAGGAGCTTCCTCTCCAGGGAATTGTTGCGAGAGAGGCTGGCACACAGATTCCTCAGGGGCCAGGGAGGTTATCTTGGGTGTAGACATAAGATCACTTAAAACTTTGCAGCTCTGAGCCTTTATCTCTCAGTTGAGGACGACCTGACCTGGAGCTTAAGAGCCCTCAGCTACTGCTCAGTCATATCAATTTCTGGGCCTCATGTCCTCCTCTAACATAAGAGCATCGGGCTACAGCAGAGGCTTTGTAAACATTGTTAGCCATGGAAATCTCTCTCAAATGGGTTATGTGTGTGCCAGGGTAGCTTTTTGAAATCACATTTCCATACCTATACCTGTATCTACACATATGTACATAGACACATGTATGCATATTTCACATATGATACACACTGAAATATATGTCTGTATGTGTTCATATATATTTGTGTATCATATATATTTGTGTGTGTATAGTCGTGTATTTTTCTTTGTTTTGTTCCCTTCCTTTTCTCTTTCTGAGCATGATCTTGGAATATCTTTGCTTCAGGAGGATTTTCAGCCCTCAGACCAAAGCTGTGTGAACACAACTGTTCTCCCCATGTTATGAAAGTCGCCAAGATCGTTAAAATATTCTGCTGCAGAGGTCTTTGTGGCAATAAGATGTGAGAAGGCACACCTACCAGGGTGACGAGAACCCAGAGGGAGATCTTACCACATGTGAAAGTGAGTCTGCTGTGTGTGTGTTTTGGTTGGGGGATATTCATCTACTGCTGTGACTGGACTGAACTCTAAGGCCAGATAAGCATCAAGATCTGGGAGGGGATTCCTGACCTGCATGCCCAGCTCCACTGACCAGGCCCATGGGAACCAGTGTCAACACAGAGGCTCTTATCACACATGTGGCCTCCAAGTTAAGAGCTGGCCAATTTTGAGGGTCACTGTGACCTTGAATGCTAAGGAGCAGTAACCATGGTGGCCTGTGGGTTGGAGGCTGTTCTCCATTTTTCTGGCACCACGTGAGCCTCCCTGATCTGGTGTGATTTAAGGAAGATAAGGAACTGGGGTATGTCTTCCAAGTCAGTGTTTGTACTGAACTTTTTACCCATAGGACACCCTAGATGTAAACCATAAAGAAATGGCTGTCCTGGTTGTGTTTTCCTCCTTGTATCTCTCTTCCATCCAGAGGTGGGGCTCCACTGACCACAGGACTGGAAACTTCATTTCTACTCCCAAACATGCTGTTCAGGAGACAAATGTGACAGTGCACGTGAAAACTGGAAGTGGTAAGACAGATGGATGTTGTTATTCTCTGACAAGATGATTTTCACTTGTTTGGATTTCCCCCGCAGATTCAGAGCAATCTGACCAGCCTGGACAAGAAAGGAGACTTGGGGAAATTCTGATGAAAGTCCTTTGGGCTGTAAGTTTCATGAGGGTAGGACTGGTGTCTGCCACGTTCACTTCTGAGCCTCCAGTGCCTGGCACATAGCGGGTGCTCGATATTCGTTTGCTTGCTGATTGATGGCAAAAGTAATGCTGATCAGTCCCTCTGCAAAGACTCCCTCCCTTACTTGACTGGCAGCTATAGCCCAGGTGGGCAGCAAAAGTCTGAGGGCAGAAGTCAGGTTACCACAGGTGACAAAGAGACAGGCTCTGAGTGAATGGTCTATGAGCCAATTCTAGCCCATAGGGGCCATGGGGCTGGATGTGAGGAGCTCATACAGGAAGAGGTGTGGAAAAGCAGCAAGCTGGCTCATAACACAGCAAGGGTTTATGAGGAGGTGGTGGGAGGTGGGAGAGAGGAACATGCTGAAAACTGTGGAGAAACGTAAGCAGAGGCTAGCCTGCCCACAGCTGGTACCCAGTGACTGTTGTTCAACAAATAGAAGAGAAATCAGTCATTTCCATCTAATTATTAAGGTCATGGCAGCCTCCATGCAGGGAGGGCTGCACTCTTCCCCAAGAAAATGGTCAGTCAAAGAGGGGGCTCTCCTTGATCTCTTTCTCCAGGACAGAAAGCCCAGGATCTTGGTGAAGACCTGCGAGGGTTCCATTTTTCATCCAAAGGAGACCATGCCCTGGGCAGCATTGTTACACAGGAGGAGCCCCCAGAGTCTCCTGTACACAGAGGAAGGGAGGACTGTGCTGGGCTCCATGTGGTCCTGCTCTCCCCATCTCCCCGAGGTGAGTGGTCTCTGTTTGGGTCTGTGTGGGAGATCAGGGGCAGTACTGGGGTCCAGCCCTGGCCTCGAGTGTTCTCCCAGCTTGACCCTGGCCTAGCCCCTGCCCACTGAGCTTCTGTGAGGCTGCACCTCTGGAGCTGCTGCCTGGCTTTACGCAGGCCGTGCTGTCACACAGGTGTGAGCTTGAACTTGGCTCACTGGGGCTAATCCCCGGCTTGGGGATGCAGAGCCTTGGAGAAATGGCCACCATTTTCTTCACACAAAGGCGTAGTTTAATACCCAGTAGCCACATGGTGAGAGTCCTGAGGGGGTGCCTGTCCATACTTATAGCTGTCAGTGGGGGTGGCTTTTTCTGAGGCTCTGTATTACTTTCCTATGGCCACTGCAACACATTCTCACCAACTTGATGTCTCTAAAGGGTGGAAATGTATTCCCTCACAGTTCTGGAGGCTAGAAATCCAACATAAGTTTCCCAGGGAATCTGTTTCTTTCCTCTTCCAGCTTCAGGAACTGCATTTCTTGGGTCACAGCCCCTTCTTTCACCTTCAAAATACACAAAAATATAATTCAAGGAAATACAAATAAGCCGAATTAGCAGGAAAAAATAGCATTATCTAATACTCATCGCCTACTTACTACCGCCACCAACATTTTCCTGTCTATTTTAATAGGTATTTTACTATGGAAATATGTATACTTCATAAAATAAAAAAGGGATAATGTTACACATAAGATTTTTCCCTTGTTTTATTGAGGTATAATTGACATATAGCACTGCGTACGTTTAAAGTATACAACACAATGACTTGAATTGCGTATATTGTGAAATAGTCAACACAATGATTTAGTTAACATCCATCATCCTTCTAACATGATTTGTCTTGGTCTCTGCAGTGCAGGGGGTGCTTCAGCCTCGGTCCTCTGTTCTAAGATTTTCTCAGCGGTGTTATGTTCGTGAATAGTTGTTGGTTGTTCTTCTCATGAAGGGGAGCAAAGTCAGGAATGACCTATGTTGCCATCTTGGTGACATTGCTCTCCCACACATGAGATTTTGTAACCTGCTTCTATCACTTGGTCATATATGGCTGTCAGGAAATCCTAGTCATCATTTCAATGGCTGCTTCTATTTTGTCATTTGCATGTGGTAAATGAACTTACAACAATTTACTTACTGATGCTCTTTTTGCTTTAGTTCAAGGTTGCTCTCATTTTTAAATTTTTTGCTAGTATATAGCACATTGCAATGAACAACCTTTAAGTACTTGTCTCATTTTCTGAGAATAAGTACATAAACTGGGTTTGCTAGTTCAAAGCATACTTGCATTTTTAATAGATTATTCCATGAATTATGTTTTCTATTTTTTTATTTACTTTTTTTAATTTTTATTTTTTTTGGATGTACATCATATTTCGAATTCTGTATACATTACATCATGTTCACCAACCGAACACTAATTATAGTGCATCCCCTCACATGTGACCCTAATCACCCCTTTTGCCCTCCCCCGTCTCTCCTTCCCCAATGGTAACCACCAGTCTAATCTCCAGTGCTATGTGTTTTTTTTTTTTTTTTGTCGTTTTTGTCTTCTACTTATGAGTGAGATCATATGGTATTGGACTTTCTCCTTCTGACTTACTTCACTCAGCACAATACCCTCAAGGTCCATCCATGTTGTCACAAATGGCCAGATTTCATCATTTCTTATGGCTGAGTAGTAGTCCATCATGTGTAAATACCACATCTTCTTTATCTATTCATCCCTTCAGAGGCACCTAGGTTGCTTCCATGTCTTGGCTATTATGTATAATGCCACAATGAACATAGGGGTGCAAGTATCTTTATGCCTTTGTGTTTTCAAGTTCTTTGGATAAATACCCAGCAGTGAAATAGCTGGATCATATGGTAGATCTATCCTTAATTTTCTGAGGATACTCCAAACTGCTTTCCATAGTGGCTGTACCAGTTTGCACTGCCATCAGCAGTGAACAAGGGTTCCCTTCTCTCCACACCCTCTCCAACATTTGTTGTTTCCTGTCTTGTTAATTATAGCCATTCTGACCAGAGTGAGGTGATACCTCATTGTAGTTTTGATTTGCATTTCCCTGATAGCTAATGATGTTGAGCATCTTTTCATATGCCTGTTGGCCATCAGTATATCTTCTTTGGAGAAATCTCTCTTCAGATCTTTTGCCCATTTTCTAATTGGATTGTTGGTTTTCTTGTTGTTGAGCTGTGTGAGTTCTTTGTATATTTTGGATATTAACCCCTTATCTGATATGTGGTTTGCAAATATCTTCTCCCAATTGTTAGGTTGTCTTTTTGTTTTGTTGATGGTTTCCTTTGCTGTGCAGAAACTTTTTAGTTTGATGTAGTCCCATTTTTTCATTTTTTCTTTTGTTTCCCTTGCCTGGTCAGACATGGGACTTGAAAATGTGCTACTCAGACCAAAGTCATAGAGCATACTGCCTAGCATTTTTTTGACTTACTGCACACATTAGCAAATTGCTATCTAGGGAGAGGGTAGAGCAAAATGGCAGGGTGAGCTGACCCGGGACTCTCTCCCCTCCAAACCACAACAAAGCATTGGAATAACTGAATTTCAGCCAATAATCCTAATGCCAGACCATCAGAAAACTACAGAAACATGACCACAGAGGACGGAGAGGCTGCAGCCGGCCTCGGAGGAGCTGTAATGGGACCAGAGATCACTTCACTCCCTCCCCTAGAGACTGGGATCACTGCCACAGGTGAGGGAAGGAGTGGGGGAGGGGCCGTGTGACCGGGGAACATCCAGGACTCCCGCAGCCACTGCAGTGGAAACCTGCTGATGGGGGAAAGCTTCCATGCATGAGGACCCATCAAACCAGGGCCCCGGTTGACCAGAGAACGAGAGCTGGTCAGAATCCAGTTCGGTGAGCGAGAGAAAGTGCCCCTCCTCCCCAACCCGCGCTGGGCACGGCCATCTTGCCTGAAGGCGGAGAGCTCTGAACACATGGCTCTCATCCCCCATCTACTGGCAACAGGCTGTAACTGCAACCGAATACTATCATCATCCGCAAAAACCACTCCTCTACCATCTAGCAATTTATAAAAGCTCCAGACAAGAGGGAAAACAATAAAAGCACAGAATTAAGTCCTGAGGACTTGGAAATAGGTAAAGTAAGTGAAAATGAGTTCAGAGTAGCTATCATCAAAAAACTCAATGAGGTAGAGGGAAAGATAGAGAAACAAGTCAGGGAGTTCTGGAGTTACTTCACAAAACAGATTGTAACTATAAAGAAGAATCAAACAGAAATACTAGAGATGAAAAATACAATGGATCAGATAAAACAGAATAAGGATACCCTGAATGCCCGTGTAGATACCATAGAGGAGCAAATTAGCATAATCGGAGATAGACAGGCTGAATGGCTCCAGACAGAGGAAGAAAGAGAACTAAGAATTAAAAAGAATGAGGAAAATATCAGAGAAATAGCGGATTCAATGAAGAGAAATAATTTAAGTATCATCGGAATTCCGGAGGGCTTGGAAAATGAAAATGGAGCAGAAAGTGTCCTAAATTAAATTATAGAAGGGAACTTCCCAAATCTAGGAATTGAGGGAGAAATGTGTGTTGAGGAAGCTTTCAGATCTTCTAGATTTGTGGATGTAAAAAGACCTACTTCAAGGCATATAGTAGTAAAAATGGCAAAAATGAAAGACAAAGAAAGAATACTCAGGGCAGCAAGACAGAAGATAATAACCTACAAAGGAACTCCTATCAGACTTTCAGCGAATGTCTCTACAGAAACCTTACAAGCTAGGAGAGACTGGAGTGATATCTTAAAAACTTTACAAGATAAAAATCTTCAGCCAAGAATACTCTATCCAGCAAAAATATCCTTCAGATATGAAGGAGAAATTAAATCTTTTCCAGACAAACAAAAGTTAAGGGAATCTGTAACCAAAAGTCTTCCATTACAAGAAATCCTCAAGAAGGCTCTCTTACCTGAAAAAAAGAAAAAAGGGACAAAGGGGTCACAAACCACAGAGTAGGGAGACAGATTGATAGAACCAGAATAGGATAGCAAATATTCAACTATAGCATTAGGATAAAGGTAAGGAAACCACCAAAGTAAAGACGATCTTATCACTCTGATTACAAACTCATAACACGAGTTGGAATAAGAGATGAAAATAATAATTTAGGAGGGGAAGAGCAAAGGGACTAAATCAGTCTAGGCCAAGTAAGTAAGAGACCACCAGAGAATAGACTATATTATACATGAGACTCAAAATACAAATTTCACGGTAGCCACTAAACTAAAAAACAGAACAGAGCCACAAAACATAAATAAGGAAAAATCTAAGAAACCCAGCATAAGAAATTGCAGAAGTCAATGGGTAGGCTAAAACACACAGGACGAGAAACACAGGTAAGGCAGGAAAACCAGATAACGAGTGACAGAATGACATCATTAAGCCCACATGTATCAATAATCACCCTCAATGTAAATGGATTGGAATCTCCAATAAAAAGACACAGAGTGGCAAAATGGATTAAAGAACAAGATCCAACAATTTGTTGCCTCCAGGAAACACACCTCAGCCCAAGGACAAACACAGGCTCAGAGTGAAAGGGTGGAAGACAATACTTCAAGCTAATAGCAAGCAAAAGAAAGCAGGTGTTGCAGTACTTATATCAGATGAAACACATTTCAAAATAAGGCAGGTAAAGAGAGGCACAGAGGGATAATATATAATGATCAAAGGGACACTTCATCAAGAAGAAATAACGCTTATAAATATCTATGCACCCAACACAGGAGCACCAAAGTTCATAAAGCAACTATTAACAGACCTAAAGGAAGATGTTAAAAACAACACAATAATAGTAGGGGACCTCAACACCACACTCACATCAGTGGACAGATCACCAAGACAGAAAATCAAAAAGGAAATAGTGGAGCTAAACGAAAAGCTAAAACAATTGGATTTAATAGACATATACAGAACACTTCATCCCAAAACAGCAGAATACACATTCTCCACAATTGCGCATGGAACATTCTCAAGGATAGACCATATGTTGGGAAACAAGGCAAGCCTCTACAAATTTAAAAGAAATTGAAATAATAACAAGCGTCTTCTGTGATCATAATTCTGTAAGGCTAGAAATTAATTACAAGATAAAAGCTGAGAAAGGCACAAGGATGTGGAGACTAAACAATACGCTACTGAACAAGCAATGGATCATTGAAGAAATTAAAGAAGAAATCAAAAAATACCTGGAGACAAATGAAAAGGATAAAATGCCATACCAACTCATATGGGATACAGCAAAAGCTGTATTAAGAGGAAAATTCATCGCAATACAGACACATCTTAAGAAACAAGAAAAGTCACAAATAAGCAACCTTAAACTACACCTAACCAAATTAGAGAAAGAAGAACAAATAAAGCCCACAGTCATCAAATTGCTATCTAAAAGGATTGTACCGATTATGTACTCAATATCAAGAAATATCTACGGCAGTTTCTCCACATCTATGCCCATACTGAGTATTGTCATTTTTTTAAATCGTTGCCAGTCCAATATGCTAAAATGTTAACTTGATGTTTCAATAATTTTCTCTTTTGGGAGTGAGAGGATGCAAATAGTCAGTTAAGGTTTTGAGCCTGGTTTTCTGTAAGGTTCCAAAAATTCTTATTTATGTTTATATCATACTGCATTATGTGGATATACTATAGTTAATGCTTTCCACTTTGTTATTTAGGCTGCTTCTAATTTTTGACAAATTTAAATAATATTGAGATGAGCATCTTTATGCTCAAAGTTTGTTGTTTATTGTAGGCATTTGTGAACGTGAGTGTATGTGTGTTTCACAGTCTGTTTTCAGGATATATTCGCAGTAGTGGAATTATTGTGTCGTAATGTTACTGGCCAAGGGAGGTTGCTTGCTGCAACACATGCCCATAGTCAGGAGGCAAAGTGCTAGGAGAGAAAGGATTTCTTTGTTACAGCTTGATAGCAAGAGGAATGATGGTGGACTAATGTCCAAAAGAACCATCTACAGAGCAAAGATTACACGCTGGTTATAGGGGGTTGGTCTCCAGGTGGGGAAGGCGGCTGGTCTCTGGGTGGTGCCTCCATCTGATCTCCAGGTGGGGCAGACATCTGGTCCCAGTTCCTGATAGTCCTTTGATTTATTAGATATGCATTAGAGAATGGAACAAGGCACCATACCCTGATTTTTCAGTTGTCATTGATGATGGCTATCAGCATAGGCTCTCTGCCCGGGGGTCATCATATTACTAAGGAACTCAAAAGAACAAAGTTATCATCTTAAAGCAGCTGGGAGGGGTCACAAAATAGGGTATGCCTGGACTAGTTAATCAGAGATCATTCAAAGTTACAATATGGTTTCTTTTCTACAATGTGGCTTCCCTTGTGTCAACCTTGTGTTGACTCGATATCAATATAATATAAACATTTTAACAAATGGCATTGAATTATTGAACTGTTTCTCCTTGCTGCTGGGAAACTTGCTAAGGAATGGAGAAATCCAGGATCCTGGCCCATTAACTACTCTCTGGTTCTTGCCCTGCCATAGTCATTACCACAGTGCAGTACCATTTCATCACTGTGTTTCTCATCTTTAGGACCTCACCTTTACACAGGTAGATGGGGCCAGTGTTCCCATCAAGTACTAGCAATATATAGGGAGGAGCAAGAGGCTAAACCCGTCCTCATGAGGACCAAGGGGTGGGTGGGGACATTTCCGTCCCCTCTCCTGCTCCAACCTTGGTCTCACATCTACTGGGTCAGAACACTCCCTTCAGCAGCTTTCTCAGGCCTTTCTCTTTCCCTTTTCCATTGCTCGAGGGCCTGACCATCAAACATCAGTGATCTGAAGTGGAGTTAGCCCCTTGGACAACCATAGATTTTTCTAAGTTGTACAAGATTCCCCCAAATCCAGAAAAGGGAATTTTTGAAATTCAGGAGAGGATAGGATCCCAAAGTAAAGGAAGAGTTTGCACACCAGATTGGATTAGCTTTTTAGCGGAAACTTCCTCAGAAGAAAACCAACCTGTGATGAATTTGAAGATTGCACACTGAGATTAAACTGTCTTTTCACATGTGACTAGGGCAAGAGTCCACTAAAACGTAATCATTGAACTATTTTCTGTGATTTTGTGAGGTAAAGACTAACTGGCAAAATGATAGGGCAGTGACGAGGTGAAATAGTTCTAATTGTGTCCTTCACAAGAGAAACTGAATCAAGGATGGTTGAATAAATACAAAAGTAACACCCTGACTTCCATCTCTAGTGATGGCAGGCCAGGTTATTTGGACCAACGAACTGAATGAAAAAAATTTAAAGGAAAAACAGGGGGAAACATCCTTTTTAAAGCGTTGACATACTGACAAGACACCGAGGGAATGTCAGGTTAAATTTTGGATATTAATTCTGAAACCCGGAAAGGTAAGCAGAAGTCACGATAACTCAAGCTGGTTTTGCCCTGACGGTATTTGCCATGTAAACAATTGGGCCTTCCGTTTAGGTGATTTCTCGGGGGAAGAGGGATAAAAGTGAAGGCCCTGGGTCCAACCAATATGGAGACTCAAGTAAGAAACTGTCCTCATGTTAATCTGGGGCCCCACAGGCCGTCCATTAGCATAACAGTGAGCAGAACTAACTCTACCCTCCACAGAGAAGATAGCCTTGGTAGTGAACAATGCTGGAAAATGGAGGAAAGGGAAAAACAATCGGATTCTGAGAAGCTGTGACCAGGGACAGCCTTCCTGAAGATTTACAGCCCAAGTTCTCATTGGGTCTCCAGCATGATTTTGATAAAACAAAACTGGCAAGTAATAGGATATATTGGAGTACATGAGGAAGCCATTTTGTGTAAACCTAATTCGGCCTGATCTTGTCTTTCCAAAACGGCCTAAACGAGGCCATTGAGCATGCGTTGTACATCTGTTTTAGAGATTCCCTATGGCAAGAGCAAAGGCCCTTGAGATAAAGGTGCAACTTCTCTCTCCCTCCCAACGTTGGCGTCTCCTTAAAGATTAAGCATCTTTCTTTAGGCTGGGAACCGATTGCAGCACTCATCTGTGACAGCCCAGCCTGAGGCAACACACCTGCCACCCCGCGGCGTTCACTAAGACAGCAGACCTATCTGCCATTTCCATCAATCGCTGTGCTGACAGAGCAGCCTCATGACTACTGTAAAAGGGAGATTTCAATCATATGTGAAACATACTCTTTGAGGGTATATAACCACCCTGTATACCCCTACTTCTTTGGAGTGCTCTGTTCCTATAGGAAAGACTCTCCTGGGTTATAATCCTCAGATTTAAGCTCAGAATAAACTCACCCAAATTTTCATTTATAGATTGGTTATGGATTATTTTCGTCGACAATTTCCAGGTGGTTTAGAAGGGAAATGCCTCCTGGGGCCAGGCAGATGCTGATGTGGGGTCAGTGAGCCGAGGAGTCGAAAGAAAGATTTCTTGGGGTCTCAAGATCTGGCAGTAGTGTTCTTTTATTTAGAGAATAGTGTGGAATAGCATGGGGACAGGACCCATGGGCAGTCAGAGCTGCTGTGTGGGGACAGGACCCATGGGCAGGAGGAGCCGCTGCTGCTGCCGCTTCTGCTGCAAACATGGGTAGAGAGTAAGGCTAAATTTTAGACATAGGTATGTGAGTCATCTCTTTGCAAGACAAAGGAAAGAAGATGTAAAACAGTTAAAATGGTATCAGTGCCGGTAGGGTCCGGCCATTGGGTGGTCCCACAACTTTTAGATAAGAATCAAACCAGATTGAGTAAATGGCAGAAGTCACTGCTCAAATATTATCTTCAGCTAAAGACAAAGGAGGATGTTGTGGGGGGTCAGTTACATAAGGTTGCCAGACAGTAATGTCGATGAAAATAATCCATAGTCAGTCTATAAATGAAAATTTGGGTGAGTTTATTCTGAGCTGAAATCTGAGGACCATGGCCCAGGGCCTTTCTACCCGAAGGAAGAAAGGGCACCAAAGAAGTGAAGTGTACAGAGTGGTTATATACCCCCAAACAGGATGTTTCACATATGATTGAAATGTCCCTCCCACAATAGTCACAAGATTGCCCTGACAGCACAGAGCTTGATGGACACAGCAGGCAGTGAGTCTGCTATCTTGGTGGGCCCAGCAGGAAGCAAGTCTATTGTCTCAAGCTGGGGGGTCACAGGTGAGCGCAGCAATCAGTTTCTAGGCTAAGGAAAGATGCTTAATCCTTAAAGAAATGCCAACTTTGGGAAGGGGAGGGAAATTGCACCTTTATCTCAAGGGCCTTTGCTCTTGCCATAGGGAATATCTAAAGCAGATATATAATGCATGCTCAATGGCCTCGGTCAGGCCCTTTTGGAAAGACCAGGTCAGGCCGAATTAGGTTTATACAAAATGGCTTCCTCATATACTCCAATATAGCCTATTCCTTGCCATTTTTATTTGTCAGTAAACAACTCAAGTTCTTGCCTTCCCCATTAAGAGTTTCCATAGATAAGGCCATCCCCTCTTCCTCCTGGCACAGAGAGGGAGGCATGGAGATTTCCTTCACAAATGCAACTGTCTCTCATCAAAGCGCAAGCAAATTCCACTCCTCAGAGCCTGCTTCTCATCTGCAGTTTTAAAATTAACTACCCTAAAATCCTCATCAAAGCCATTGTAAATCCTCTCTGAAGAAGGTACCTTTATTCCAGGCTTTGTGAAGCCTGCCACCCTCAGCCCCTACCAACCACACATGCTAAATCTTTTAAAAAGTATCACGCTGCACATAATCAAAATTCCAAAGAACACATGAAAACGTGACCCCATCAACGAGAGCCAGCAGAAATAACTCTTAGTGGGGACAGATCAGCAACTACATGCTTGAGATTTTGGAATTATCTTGCACATAACATAATACAAACTTAAAAATGACTGGAGGGAACAGGAAAATATGAAGTGTCATTATTGATTGGATAAAGAAATAGACAGAATTTCCAAATATAAAAAATGAAATTGTTACCAAAACGAAAGTGGGTTTTCTCCTGGCAAGTGAAATCAGACTATCCACCAGAAGAAGCTGACTCACACAGTAAGGTGTCTTTGCAGCAAATGGGAGACCATGAGGAATCACTTCTGGAGTCATGGTGTCCCCGCACAAAGGGAAGCAGGGATTTTTATTTCAGATGAAGACCGGGAGTTTCAAAAGGGAGAGGTGGATGGATCTGGCCTGGTGGTGCAGGGGTTAAGTTCACACCTTCTGCTTGGTGGCCTGGGCTTTGCCGGTTCCGATCCTGGGTGTAGACATGGCACCATTTCTCAAGCCATGCTGTGGCAGGCATCCCACATATAAAGTAGAGGAAGATGTGCACTGCTGTTAGCTCAGGGCCACTCTTCCTCAGCAAAAAGAACAGGATTGGTGGCAGATGTTAGCTCAGGACTAATCTTCCTCAAAAAAGGAAAAAAGAAAGGGAGAGGTGGGTATTTGGCTGTACAGGCTCAGATGGAAAACAGGTTTCCACATACTGCAGGTTTGCCTAAGGTCCTCCTGGAGAGATGTTAGCACTTAAAATAAGGCCAAGGTCATAGGTTGGTCTGGTTCAGGGTGGTTGGTAGCATCTTCTTAACATCACAAAAGGGAAGAAAAACGATTTGGAAAAATCATTAAATGCTTTCACTCCCACCCCTCTTGAATACTTCAGGGTAATTAGTCCTGACAAAATAACAAAATTAAAAACAAAGTGGGTAGATTTGCTTGCACGTTGAAGACAACACATTAGAGAATTATAAAGTGGAAGAAAGATGTGAAGAAATTATTAGAGCACAATACGGCAAAAACAAAACTAGTCTAGTAACTAGAAACTATTAAAGAAAAATGAACATTGTTTATTTAAAATGATAACCACGATTTCTAATGCGTTAACAAAACAGGGTAGAATTAAAATCCAAAATTGTTGGAGAAGGTAAATGAGATTAAAAGACCTGCATTTCCTGCATTTTCAGGGAGAAGGGTAAACCTGCTGATTAAATTTAATCCTTGAGAAGTTGTGGAGACATCCTGCACTTTTATGTAACCACTAAAATAATATGAACAATGCATAACTTCCACATAGTAGAAGGGAAAAAAGGAAAGGTAAAAAGTAATCCATCCAAGAAAAGGTAAGAAAGAAGAGGGGAAAAACCCACAGAATAGTTGGGAGAAACGCAAAACATAAAGTCAGAGCAGACTTAAAAGCAAACGTATCCATAACTACGTCAAATGTAAGCATCCTGAATACTCCAGTTACAATTCAAAGAACCTCAAGGCAGCTGTGAAAACAAACATAAATGTGTGCCCTGTGCAATAGACAGGTCTAAAAAGTTGAAAGTAAGAGAAAGGAAATGGATCTACCATTATTGACAGTAACCGTAGAAAACCATTGTAGGTGTATCAATACCAGACAAAAGTGACTTCAAATCTAAAGTGTCTGTGAAGAGAAATAGGGCCCTTTCACAACGATAAACAGATCAATTCATCAGGAAGACAAAATGAGTTTACATTTTAATGCACCTATTATATGGCCAGGAAATCTATAAAACGAAAATTGGAAGATCTCCAATGAGATAAATAAACCTACCATCACCTCAAGAATTATTATAGTGAGTAGACCATAAAAGAATTCCATAAGGATATGGATGATTTAAAGAAAACAAGGAACCACCTGGACCTAATAGAGATTTAGAACATTGCATCCAATGTTAAGAAATTTTTTAAATACACACAAAACATTTGCCAAAATCGCTCATATATTGGGCCCTAAAGCTAATCTTGAGAAACTCTAAAAATGCAAATCTTTGGAATGTTTTCTGACCACAACATAATGAAGCTAGAAATCAATAAAATGGTAACTGGAAAAATTCTTATAATATTAGAAAAAAAGAAATACACTTTTAGATAACCCATAGGTCAAAATAAAATTTAAAAAGAAATAGAACATGTTTTTGGTTGAACAATAACAACATTAATACTTATTAAAAATTGCAAAATGCAGTTAAAGCATGTAGAGAAAAATTTATAGTCTTAAAACCCACATATTAGAAAAAACTGAAATTATTGAGGTGATCGTATAACCCAAGGAAGTAGGAATTGATAAGTGAATAAATTTAATGAAACGAGAGGAAGAAATAATAAGTAGCAGAAGTTAATGAAATAGTAGGAAAACACACAAGAGAGAGATTTAATAAAGCAAATATTAATTATTTGAAAAGGCTGATAAAATCATGAAAAAAGAGAGGAAGTGAGAATGTTTAAGATCGGGAACTAAAAAGGGAATATTTTTACAAAGCTGCAGACCATTAAAAGATAAGCCAAGGATCTTATTAAGATCTTCATGCTAACACATTTTAAATTTTAGACAAAATAGAAATATCACTGCCTAACACTTTCTCGAGTAGGAATTGCCACCTTAGGTAATACTGGAGCTATCAAAGAAATTGCATCAGCCATCAAATATTTTCCACACAGGGAACTGACCTAGACGGCTTCACTGTTAATTTCTACCAAAATTCAAGGAAAAAAACTTTTTTTGTTCTTTTAAAGATTTTATTTTTCCTTTTTCTCCCCAAAGACCCCTGGAACATAGCTGTATATTGTTTACTTGTGGGTCCTTCCAGTTG
The DNA here is from genome assembly GCF_041296235.1 of Equus asinus. Lineage (NCBI taxonomy): Eukaryota > Metazoa > Chordata > Mammalia > Perissodactyla > Equidae > Equus > Equus asinus. Next base: position 170,459,942 of record NC_091791.1, read on the forward strand.
TGGCATGTGGGATGCCACCTCAGTGTGGCTTGATGAGCGGCACCATGTCCGCACCCAGGATCTGAACAGGCGAAACCCTGGGCTGCTGCAGTGGAGCACACAAACTCAACCACTCGGCCACGGGGCCAGCCACCCCGTGGAGGGAAAACTTTTAATCTACAAATGCTTCCAGAAAAGAGAAAAAGAAGGCATGTTACCATCTCGTTTTATAAGGCTGGCATATCCTTGACACAAATAACAGGATAAGAAAGGAAAAGTACAGGTCAACCTCATGCGTGATTCATAGACACAAAACCCTAAACAACATCAACTCTCAAAACTAGTCCAACAATACATAGAAAGGTTAAACTATCACAGGCAAGTGAAGTTTATACCAATAGTGTAGGTCTCATTTAAACTTAGAAAGATCGACTAATGCAATTTGCCACACAAACAGATCCAAGAGAAAAATCATATCATCTCACTAGACAGAAAGGCATTTGATAAAAATCAACATCCACTCATGATAACAAAGATAACCTGTTATCAGACCAAAACAGAAAGAAATTTCCTGAGTCTAACAAATGGTATCTGTAAAACCTACAGAAACCATTTAACCAACCCCTAGTCTAGTAAGATAACCAAGGTTTCCATCCTTCCCCAAGACTGTGAGAAAGCCCTTCACTCTCGGATGCTTTGCACGCAGTGTGCGACTCTGGTGTTCTCCCAGCTCTTTCCCTTGGGCAGGCTTGAGTCTGGGAATGACCCCAAGTGGGATCCTTTCAGGAAGTGTATGGAGATTCAAGGGGGAGAATATGAAGAGTAGATCCGAGGGAGGGAGCAGGGCTGGGCTGGAATGGAGCAGCCCTGCTGGCTCTTTTTCTTCCTTTAATGCCCCTTCCCTGGGCCTGGTGCTCTGACTCTCCTGTTGTTCCCATATTTGGGGCCCTGGGTTCTCTTGTTCAGGGAAGATCATCAGGGCACAGAGGCTGAGCTCCTCTCCTGCGCTGAGAGGGCACACCTGCAACCCACTGCTAATTAGTTGGTCCAGGAGAGAGAGAGGTCCTTGTGATGGTCCCTCACTGAGCTGGAGGGGGAAAAAGCTTTGGCTTCTCCAGGTTTTGGGCAACAAGAGTCAGAAACTGTTGGATACAGTGTGGGGGTAGCAGCTTGGGCTCAAAGGATCTGTTCATTTTTAAGAAAAACTGAGAAGGAAGAAGTGATAGTCCCAGTTATTCTGGGATATTGTTCCCTGTGGATAACCCCCTTTAGGCCCTCTCCCCAGGAAGAGTTTGTTCCTTAGTCCTTACTGGCCAGGACCAGACTCTCTCAGTCACTCTCTAACTTACTGATAAAGCCCCTTTTCCTTTCATGATTAAACCAGCTGGGTGCACTCTTTCTCTCTCTCTTTCTCTCTCTCTCTGTGTCTCTCTTTCTCTCTCTCTTCTTTCTTCCTCTCAGTTGATGCCCCATCTCTACTAGTTGCCCCTCCAGTTTTGGGCTTGAATGAAAGAGCAAGTTCCATGAGGCGGGAAACTTGGTTCCCCGAAGGACAAGTGAGGAGCCAGATCATATCTGCCAGCCGGCTACAACCTCATCCCAATGTCCATTGTACCACAGACGAAAAGACAGCAAATGCCAAAACATTCACACTGCTGAAAGCTCACCAATTTCTGGATTTCACGCTTCCAAATCCTATACAAGATTTGCTCTTGCTTGGTTCAGAGACACTGTTCTTTACAAATGCAGCTCTCTCTTAGCAAGCACTCAATTCATATTTTGTTTCAATATTGAATGCTCCTCTCCTCCTGTGACACACCTTGCAATTGTTCTGGAGATCTTCCATGTTCTGATGAAGCTTGCTGAGAAACTTGCTTTCTTTCTTAGCAGCTTGCTGTGAAGTAATGGCCAACTGAGATAATGTCACATATCTCATTGCATGGAATCTTTCCTTGACTTAATCCTTTTTCTGCACTGTCATTGTCAGCCTTGCACCACCCAAATAAATGGTTCCCACCATAATCTTTGCTTCAGGCTGTGCTTTCTATAGGACTGACAACAGAACAAAATGGGAAAGTAGCATTTTTGGCATTTCTTCCTTGTATCTCAAGCTGGAAGTTCAAGTTCAGAAGACATCTTCTCATAAGTTACAAACAAAATAATCCTCCTGGATATCCTTCCATTACACTCTTTTCTTCACATGGGATTCCCTTCTTGCAGCATTGGGATATTTCTCCCCTCTCACTTAACCAGGGTTTATGATGGAAGGCTTTCTTATTCCTTTTACAAGGAGTTACTGGGAAATGAACCAGAAATTTCACCTAACTCCTTTGTTAGGTAGAGTAAAGCCAGCATGGCAGCCTTACAAAGAGCATTCTGAGATTCTCAGCCTCACTGAGGGAAGGATGTTTACTTGGGCCTTCTGAAGGCAAGCATCTTGTGGGGAAAATGAGACGTCTATATTAGCAAATACTTTAGTAACAAAGGAAGAGTTGGGGCTCAGTCCTACAAAGTCACCAGAAAAAAATTATTGGCCTCAAAAGTGGTTGTATTTTCCTCCACTCTTCCACATACTTCATTCTTCCTGTTTTACAGTTGTGTGATTGTCTAACCAGAGAGTGACTAAAACAACCAAAGAATAACTGGATGTGCGCTGTGGCTGCTCGATGACAACCTTGGGGGCAGTGCACATGGAGAGCTTTATTGAATGTTGTAAAAAATGATGGAGATGATAAGACATGAGGCAAAACAGAGAAGATGTGGACTTTAAGAGGAGATGGATGTGGAGTAGTAAGGAGAGTGTGGTGAGAAACAAACTGATAGTTTATAAATTATTTGGTAGGTACTCAGAAGACTTTTGAAGAATCAGTGCTGGAAAGCAGAATGACTTTCCAGGAGCTTCTTGGGATCTCCAGAGTACCAGGCTTGGACGAATCTCTTAAAACTGACTAGTCAAAAATTAGCACATTTTCACATTTTTTTCAATCCGTGCAACAAAAACATGATCTATGACTTTTTCTGTTTCTCTATAGATATTTCACTTCTGGCATTTGCTCTCATCTTCTTTGCCTTTTTTGGATGGCTTTTAGATGGTGTGATGTGCAGCCCCCTTCTTGTAAATCACCACCTTCCACCACTAAGTTTCACTTCCAGGAACGTGACATTCTAGAAGTGAAGACCAATTGTGTAATCTTGGTATTCACTTTTTATATAAAGATGGAATTTTGTCATTTGGAATTCCAGTGAACTTCCTCTTTCCTAAGTGATTTCCATTCTCATCTTTCCTTCATTATATAAAACGACTGTATGCCCCACACCTGATGTGCCACGTCAATATTCTCATCTGAATTCTCACTTCCAAAGCAAGCTCTAGCCTGACTCAGGAGAGGAGGGTATATGATATACTCAGGAAAACCTGCGACAGGCAGACAATAGAGCATTGTGAGTGGGGTGCATATGTGCTAACCCTGTTCCATGGCATCCAGATGGAAGGCAGACATTCCAACGTGGCCTAATCAGTCATAATGTAACCTTGACACTCCTTTCAATGCCCTAAATTTAATAAGAATAAAATTATCCCTTGAAAATCTGTCATTGCAAAAATGCAAAATGCTTGGGGGATGAATTAAGGCTGAGAACTCCTTTTGATTAGCCAATAACCATAAACTTGCAGTTGTCTGCTGTCACCACAAATCACCCTTCTAAGATCTTCTGTGTCAGAAGAGCTGTTGATTCTTCACACTTGCCACTAGGTAACCTCATAAAGAGAAAACCACGGTGGGCCTTCGAGCAAAAATAGAGATGCAACTTCCTGCAAATTCTGAACCTTTCCATTGTTTGAGCCGATATGGGGAAGCCGGCCAACTCATAGGACCACTGGAGAAAAACTCCCTAAGGGAAAGGTTTTATATAAAAGAGATGGAGATGGAATGTCCAAGTCTGGGCAATTCTCTCATTTGAAAAGATACGTTGGGTACTTTCTCTGTGTGTGGTACTCTACAAAGCCCAGGGAATCAGACAGTAGCACTGACAGATTTAGTTTCTAATCTCAAGGGGTGAGTCATACTTTAGCCAAGTGTGCATACACGTATATGATTATGAACGGCAGCAAGTGCTCTGAAGGAAAAACAACTATAAGAGAACATGACAGGTTAACCTGCCCTTTTCAAGAGATAGGAAAGACCTTCCTGAGGCAGTCATATTTACCAGTCCTGCAAATGTACAGATGAAGATGGAAATTATTCTTTGATATGTCCAAGTAATTATCTTGAGATGACCACACACCCAGAGGTTCTGGAGTACCCGAGCATTATGAGAAATAATGAGGAGTTTTGAAAAAAGTTAATTTCTTCTATTTTCCAGAAAATATGTGGAATTCAAAGGCAATAGACAGAAACGAGTAAATTGGACTACTTGAAAATGCAAATCTTCTGTTTAACCAAAGGCAACAGCATAATGCATAAAACAACTATGGATTGGGAGACAATATTTACAGTGATCTGTTGAAAAATAGCATCTAGAATATATCAAGAAGTCTTGAAAATCCTTAAGGAAAACAATGAAATGTAAATGTGAAAGTGATACAACAAACAACTCACAGAAGAGCAAACTCGAATGGCTAAGAAATATTTGAAAAGACGATTTGGTGGTCAGGCAGTGCTAATAAAAACCACAGTGATTCAGCGCTTCACACCTAGTAGACTAACACAAATTATTAACCTGTATAATACTAAGTATTGTTGGCAGTGTTAACTGGAACAATAACTTTGTGAAGCAACTGAGCAATTTCCAAGACAAGTGAAGGTACATACTCTCTCTAACCCAGCCTTTCCACTTCAAGGATATACCCTCACATCCCTAGAGAACTTCACATCACAGAATGCTCATTGCAACCTTTTCCTATTAGCAAAAGATTGGAAAAAGCCTAAATTTCCTAAGAATGGATAAATAAATTGTATAAATTGCATGCATTGGAATATATGCGTCCCTTAAAATGAATGAATTATACTTCCGTGTATCAACATGGAAAAATCCCAAAAATATATCATTGATTTGTTTCTTCCAGGGAGGGAACCAGGATGACTAAGGAGTCAGAGGTGAAAGGAGTAGTTTTACTTTTTAATGCTTTTGAAACCTAAATTTTACACCAAGCAAATATATTTCTTTTTAAAAAAATGCAATTAATTTTTTAAATGTTAAATAATAAACAGTTTGCAGAGTGCTGGTATAGGATAAACTACTTTTTTAAAGTTTAAAAACAGACAAAACGAAGAATGACCAGCTTACTCCTGCTCCCCTCATTGTTTCACAACCCAGACAGCTCACAGTTTAGCTCAGATGGAGTCCAGACTTCCTCCGTGGTTTCTAAACCTGAGTACTGCACTGGCTGGGAACAAAAGCTCTTCATTTTCTTCCATTATTTGCTTTTGACAATAAAGACAACAGGAGAAGAAAAATATAGCGAGGACCAGTGAGATAACAGACCCTACACAAGCAGGGAGGGGCTGGGGCCCCTGAGTTCTGACTCACCTTCCGCCTCCAAGGGCAAACACCTGGCCTGTGGAGCAGCTGCTGCCCTGGGCAGGATTCTGGGGAAGCCCAGCTCCTCTGGCTGAGCTTGACATCTGTTCTCCTTCCTTCTTCAAGACCGTTTACTTCCTTCTGTCAGAAAATTATCACAATGTGCTTGCTGAGTTAGAACGAGGCACTTTGCTGAAATCTGTTGTATACATTATTATAATTAGTAAATATATTGGCTACTGTCTACAATGTGAGTAGCTCAGATGTCTAAGTCCTGGTGTGTCTGAATTCAGCTCTTTACTAAAGGGGAACTGACGCTTCTCTTGGGCCCCTCCAACTGGTGGATAAGGTCTCAGCTGGAAGGCTCAGTTGACAGCCTCAGATCGCTGGGCTTAGTCTCTTCTCTAACTATTCAGTCCCTCCTCTTTGCCTCCCACTGACCTAGACTTTTCCTTCCCATTGGAGGCTGAGCCAATCTTCAAATTTCCTAGCGAAGCTCACGGAGAAAAAAATATTCCTTTTCTGAACCCATTGAATGTCTATTGGATGTCCTGACGTTCTGCTGATATCTCATGATCTCTAAGGCCTGGGGCTTCTGTGTCATGACCTCCCAGGTCAGAACCAGGTGAGTGTTGGCTTATTTCCCCCTGGGCCTAGTCACAGTTCTGCCTGCTCGGGAACCTGCTCTTGCTTCTATCAAGGCCCATGTGCCTTCTAATTGGGATAGTGTTCACGTTTCTTGAGTGTCTGAGCCCTTGAGGTGATTTTGAACTTGATATAGAAAAAGTTTAATGTCCCAGGAGGGAGATTTCCCAAATGTAACTCTTCAGGTGACCCTGAACTATCCCTGCCCCATTTTTCTCCCTCACTTCATTTAAAAGCTCTGTCACTGTTACTCTTGAAATTCATAGCACTTGTGGTAGGCAGAATCCTAAAATTAGCGCCAGTGACTCTCACCCTTGTGTTGTCTCCTCGCCTTTGAGTGTGGTTAGAATCCGTGAATATAATGAGATATCACTTCCATGACTATGTATGGTATAAAAGAGATGATCTTGGTGGGCCTAACATAATCACATGAGCCCTTCAACACCATAGACTTGTCTCCAGCTGGTTACAGAGGATTAAGTTATGGAAACTCCAAGTCTGAGGAGGATTTGATGCTGGCTTAAAGATTGAGGGTCCCATGTGGCAAGGACTGATCCAGCCTCTGGAAGCTGAGAGCTGCCCCTTGATAATAGCCAGCAAGGAGATGGGACCCTCAGTGCTACAACTGCCAGGAACTGAGTCTTGTCAACATCCTGAATAAGCCTGGCAGCTGATTCTCCTCCAGATCCTCCAGATGAGAGCCCAGCCTGGCTGACATCTTGACTTTGGCTTCCAGAGACCTTGAGCAGGAACCCAGCTAAGCCTGCCCAGACTTCTGATCTATAGAACTTTGAGATAACAAATGGATGTTATTTTAAGTTGCTAAATTTGTAGTAGTTTGTTACACAGCAGTAGAAAATAAATAAAGCATTAATCAGAGATAATCCACATGAGAGGAAAGTGATATCTTTTTAGGGCAAAGCAAGGTGGAGAAAAGGGGACATGAAGAAGGAAGGCGACCATCACCTCCCCTGGAATGTGATCCTGAAGAAATTCTGCACTCCTCATGTGTGAAAAGACTCCCTTTACTTTGAATCCTCTTTTTTTCCTTTCCTTTTCTCCATTTTCTCTCATGCCTCCATCGAGATTGTGTACGTGAGATTGTATATGGAGTGTGCTTGAATGTGTGAAGAAGAGATATGGGTTGACGGATTGGGAGTATTACCTTCTGAAGCAAACAAGCTCTCCCTCCTGTTTTTTGGTCCAGTCCAGCTTTCTCTTCTTAGAGAAACTCTGGGGGAATCAGCACCTCAGTGAGGTGGGAGCTGTGAGCTATTGAGGGCCTTGTGCCATAGGAATGGGATAATGATGAGCAGATGATGTTTATAGAGCACCTATTCTTCATCCGATACTGTTTTAAGTGCTTTATCTGGACTCATTCAATCCTATAACAATCCCAGAGGCTGTAGCATTCTTATCACTCTTTTACAGTTGAGAACACCAAGGCACAGCCAGGTTAAGGAACATTTCCATGGTTGTTTTTAGCTGGTGGTGGAACCAGGATTCAAGCTTAGCTGCCTGACTGTAGAATGTGCACCCACTACATGGAAGATCTTCATCCAAGTCAAAGTTGCTTTGGGGAAAACGAAATGTATTGCATGTATCCTTGTGAATTACAAGCCCCCCTGACCCTTCTCTGCACCAGCCACATGGTGACTGTCTTCTGGTCCCCTTAGAGCTGCCCTCAACTCAGGACAAGTTCAGATCTCCTGCACCTCCTACTGGAGGTGGTGAGAGGGAGTCGTCTTGAGTGATTTTCTTGCATTGAGAGTATCCTTGAGCAGCTTTCAGAGTTAAATTGGGAAAGAAAAGTCCCAGACAGAAGGTTATATAGCTCACCTGGACCCCCACAGGTGGCCAGGCCATTAACAAGAAACATCAGGTCAAGGAATGAAGGAGAAGGTGGTGAAGTGGTGGGTCTGAGGGCCATGGAAACTTGCCACTGCTTGGACCTACTTCCTGAGATTCTGAGGGAAAAAACTCCTGCTGCAGTCCAAGGTGGACAGCCAACTCTGCCCCGGCAAGTAATCCAGAGAGATCTCTGCCCCATGTCCCTCACCCAATGAAAACAACCTCCTGGTGGTCTCAGAGCAGGCTGTCTATCATTGGCTGGGGAGACACCATAAGACTAGAGATGTTTAAGACACTGTGGTGAAGAAGTAAGATGACAGTCTTGTGGCTTTTTCCACTAACTCTTCAGCTGTCACCACCCGAGGACTTGGTGCGTTGGGTGGGCAGATTTCTTCCTGTACACAACCTCAGGTCTAGACACATGAGTCTCCTCCCTGGTGACAAAACCACCACACCAAAACACCTCTTACAGCTCCAAACTGTAGCAGTGTCCCGTTTCATACAGGGTGCAAATCTGAGCATGCAATTTTACTCCAGAGTCCATACTTGCCTGCCTTAGGAGATGAGTTTTATTATGAGCCCTTAAGCAGTCCCAAGGACTTCCTGGCTCACATTTGTGGAGAAGGCTGTGAGTCTCAGTGCCCCCACTTTTAAAATGGAGGACTTTTTTTGTCGCTGACATTGCTAGTCACCTGCCCCATATCCATCTTCCCTTCTTCCTCACTGAAGAACTCCAGTTTTGCTCAGAGCGGTAATGTACCCAGCTACACATACTCACCCTCCCACTCATTTGTATGTAGAGGTTTACAGGTGACACAATTCTAGCTCATGAAAGTCACTGACAGTGTTTCTAGGAGAGATTTTTCAAAGGGCAACTTCTCTTTCGCCTTTTATCCCTTCCTTTCATGCCTGGAGAAGGAGTTCTACTTATGATGTATGACTATGGGATGATAAGATTGAAGACTTCTGCCTCCCTCGCTCTTCCTTTTACTAGTTTGCTTTCTTCCCATCACAATGTCTTACTTCCAATCTGATTTTCTGGCTGCAGAATAGCCACTGATTCTCTGATGAAGCCTTCTCTTGGATTCACCCTCCTATCACACCTTCCAGAGGAAGTCATTAATGGGTGTGAATGCTGCAGAGACCCAGGGGATGGGAGGAGACTGCACAGAGAGAGCCATGTGTCAGCAGCAAACTGACTGTACTGATGACATGTGACCAGAGAGAGGTCTCCAAGACCCAGGCTTTGGCTGTGTTTCAGACCCTGGAACTAAATGACATGCTCCTGGTGTGAAGTTAGTCTCAAGAATGGCTAACTAATTTAAGTTCCCTGCCAGCTCAAATGTATGGCAGGCGCAAGTCAAAATTACATCAATTGATAGAAATGAAGACAGGTGATATATTTCAAATGCTGCAGTTTTTAAATTTTATACCTGTGTGTCGACAATTGTGAGCACCAAGGTATGCTTTATATCAATGTGTCATTTAGTAGTGAAAAAAAATCATTGGACAATCTAATAGGGTCTACAAACTAATAAGAGACTTGAGCAATGTTGCTGGATATACAATAAATATAAAAAAAATCAATTAGGTTCTAGACACCTATAACAAATCATAAAATATAGTTTTAAAAAAGGATTTTGTTTACATTAGAAACAAAATTTCCAAGATATTTAGGAATAAATAATAGGTGTGAGGATGTTTTGGAGAAAATGTTTTTAAAAAAAGAAAAGGAAAATAAATGGTGACATATACTTTGCCTGTGGATGACATGATTCAATATTCCTAAAGATGTCATTTCTCTCAGAATTAACTCACAGATGCAATAGCATTCTCATCAAAAGCCCAAGAGAGTTTCAAGCAACTTAACAACTTGTTTTTAAAACTTAAATATAAAATTAAAAGGCCTAGAAGACCCGAGAAAAAATTGAATAAGAATAAGATGAAGGCTTACCTTACCAAATATCAATATTTGTTACAAGGCTATAGTTATTAGGACAGTGCAGTATTTATACAAGGGTTAAAAAAATGGGGGGCTGGCCCAGTGGCACAGTGAAGTTTGCACACTCTGCTTCCACTGGGAGGGGTTCGCGGGTTCAGACCCCAGACTCAGACCTATACACGGTTCATCAAAGCATGCTGTGACAGTGCCCTACATACAAAACAGAGGAAGATTGGCACAGATGTTAGTTCAAAGACAATCTTCCTCAAGTGAAAAGTGGAAGGTTGGCAATGGATTGTAGCTCAGGGCCAATCTTACTCATCAAAAAGAAAAATTATAATAATAAAGAAAAAATAAATAAGACAGGTGGAAGAGAGCAGAAAGTTCAGGAAAAACCTTTCTCACATTTCGACTCCATAGATTACAGAAGCCTAAAAAATTAGTAGAGAAAAGATGGACCCTGATCAATGGTGCTGAACAAGCAGGTATTCATGTGGGGAAAAATTCAGTTGCATCCCTAAATCATACCATCACCAAATAGAAATTAAAGATTATTAGATACCTGCATGTAAGAAACAAATTTTTAAAAGTGTAAAAGAAAAGGTAGACTATACTTCTGTTCGTAAGGTAGCGATGTTTCCTTAATGAGATGCAAAGGGCACAAACCAAAAAGGAAAATACTAATTTATTTGCCTAAGTGGAAAAAAAAAAGTCTGCACACTAAAGAAACCATAAGGAGGACTGGCCTGCTCAGGCCTGTGGCCCCCACGGCCCATGGTAATGTAGCTTTCTCCCTCCACTTCAAAGGTGATGTAAGGAAGTCCACGTGCAGCACGCTGTTGGCAGCACCTGCCTCAGAAGCAGCATCTGACAGATGAGGCTGCCCTGGGAACACATGGCAGAGAGGAGGCAGCAGAGCAGCTTGCTCTCAGACCTTCTACTCGTAGGCAGGGGACTCACCTCCTCTCTGCATGACAGTGTGGCTGTGTGACTGAACTCCCCAAAACGTTACTCTGGGAGATACAGAAAAGTTAAATTTATCACTCTGGGATAGGGAGTGCCTTCTATTTCAAGTCTTCTTATCCATGCCCACTTTCCTCTTCACCTTTATTGACCCAAAGGATAATTGTTAACCACCTTCCTACCCCACAATATTATTTATTGTAATCTATGGTTTAGGGTGTTTATCTGGAACAGGAAATATTGTCAAACTGGTCAATCATGCAGGCACTAGTCACGTGGAAAATTTCCCAGCTACATGCTTGGAACAAAACTCCTGCTTCATAAACTTGTGTGACATCTAAATCACTACAATGTTAAATATTCTGGTAAAAATTATGACATTTTCAACATGGACCAGTCATGCTCTCAGATGGCTCCTGTCGTGAGCTCTCATGGCCTTGAGTTACCAGGAACTGAGGGAGCTCCCCTGGGCTGTGGCCCCCTTGCAGAGGACAGGGGTCCCCGCAGGGGTCTCAGGAGGTGTCAATTTTCTGCGGCCCCTCACCTTCCCCGGCAGTGAGCAGCCATCAGAACAAAGTCCTCTTGCACAAGGACACCGTGACACCTCTTTTTGTTCTAAAGCAGAAACTGAACAAACATGATGTAGGGGTGGGAGTGGGGCTTGGCCTCATGTCCTCTGATGATGTCCTCTGAAAGAAAAGACTGGAAGATGTGCTGTCTAGGAGTGGCTGTGTTCAGGAGGGAAGGCTCTGGAAGGTGGTGATTGAGGGTGGGGACTACAGTGCCCTGCGGACACCAGGGGAGAGTCCTCCCAGGTTCTCCTTGCAGCAGAATAACCTTTTCTGAATGTCAAGCCTCAGAACCTCTTGTGAGAAAAGGGAGGACAGTGCTTGTTATCCCTGTCCTATTTCAGACCATGTATGGCGGACATAAGAGCTGTCTTCACGATGGTGGAGCCAAGAGGATCGTGGACAGGGCTCCGCTATGCCTTCTGTCTCAGTGAGTCTCCTAACCCCTCTGAGCCTCTGCTAATGTCTCAACTGGTGCCCGTATCTAAGAATCTATCCTTGAGCTTATTGTGCTGGATTTCCTCAAATCCTCATGTCCGAGGGTCTAACCCATCCTAGGATCTCAGTGGACATTTTTTGGCTGCATGAATGAATGTCCCTCACTTAGCTTTAGGCTTAGGTTTGGTGGGGATCTTGCTGGTGGGATTGAAGGTCATTGGCCTGGAGAGGGGACACTGTGTGGAGCAGCCGAAGGCCTGAGATAACAGGGGGAGGTGGGGCTGAAAATGTGCTGCCCAGGACCGCAGCAGAGCCATGGCAACGGGGCGCCGTGCATGCAGTGATCCAGCCCCTTCAGAGATCAGCTGCTCCCTGGGCTTCTCTCCCCGGTGGCGGTGAGGGGGTGAAGTTACTAGGAAATGAAACTTAATCTTAAACTGGGTCCAGGACACCTCTCATTACTGCACCTGATTTTTCTGAACTGCCTTTTCTTGGGTTGGAGTGAAGGATTTTAATTATTTGTGATTTGTAGCTTCATGTCCTCTGCCAGATGCCTTTCTATGAACAACCCACTTCCCAGGTGATAAGAGAGAGGCTTACATACTAAACCTTCTAGTGAACAGCCTTCCTTCCTGCCATCCTTTGTGAGTGTCTATGAAGCATCAGAATTATTAGTGTAGGTTTGGTATAGAGGCTGTCATCTAGAAAGTTCTTGGGCGCAAACTGAGGAAAATCCCTGACTGTGCTGGGAAGAAGGGTGAGGAGTCCAGAGGGTTTTGTGAGATGGGCTGGGGTTTCCTGAATGGGGATGGTCACTCACATGTCTCAGCCTCAGGAGGCAGAAGAAACGCTAACAGAAGCAGGAGTGGCTGCATCCTTCCTGAAGTTTTGCCTTCAGAGCTGCTGTTATTACTTCTTTCCAGACACACAGTTCCCAAGGGGAAGGCAGGAGGGGTGGCTCAAGACCTCACAGACCTCCTAGACCTGTGCTCCTCTGGTTTTCTTTTGTCATCTGCAAGGTGGCTTGTTGAAGTTCTCTGGCTTGGCTTAGGTGACACTAACACTGTCATCAACCACACTTGCACTCCCAGTGCTGAGTCACCACGTGAAAGCAAGAAGAAAGAAGAAGAAAGTGAAGCCTGTGCTGCAGCCAGCAGAGGAGCTGGACTCCAAAAGCCCCTCAGTGACTGAATCTAGCATGTCTTCATTTCTCAGCTCTTGGCTCCTTTTCCATCCTGATGAAGTCATGAATAACTATTTAGGAAGCTTGCTCCAAGGAGATGAGTGAGATGGCTCCTGTCCTTGAGAAGATGGCGGTCGCCTTGAGTAGACTGAGAATCTGTGGCTAGAGTGTAGGCCAGTAGGAGCTGTGGTGGGGGTCTGCTTGGTGGTGGGACGTAGAGTCTGGACCTGCCTTAGGGGCATGTAGAGCTGGACACTCGCAGCCAGCCACAGTGGTAACCTCACTGCCTCTCTGACCACAAGTCCAGCCTCGTATTTTGGAATATTTAGAATCCCCTCTTTAAATGTAAATATCCTGTGACAAAGAGAGCTTCATTTATCCCACAATTTTGAATAAAATCCTGGACTTGATATTCACTGGACCAAAACAAACCATCATTGAATCCATCAGAATTGAATGCCTAAGTGGTTTATGCTTGAGTCATTTAGCACCCCTGGACCACCCAAATCATGGTGTCTGTTTTCTGAAGAGCGAGTTCCCCTTGAGAAATGCTGGTTACTGTGACAGATGGGGAAATGGATGCTGATCATCCAAATAATTAATATCCACTAAGTACTCTCTCTCCTGGGCCCAGTGAATCATGGCTCTGATGTCCCTGGGCCTAACGATTACAAGTATTTGCCAACAGATTATCCCAACATCCTCTCCAGTATGATGACAGATGAAAACAAGAGATTACCAATTCTAAACAGTCCTATCCCAATTCTGTTAAAGCAACAGAACATTATGAAGACACAGAAAAAGAGAGGAAGGCATCCTGCTTAAGCACTAATGATGATGATCTCGTTGTGGTGAAATTCTTTGGAATTTTAATGTTCTTATTACTCTGTTCTTCTTTTAACTGTCTTTCTCTGCTGAACATGTATTACTTTTCTACCCAGTAAACATTGTCCCGTAGTCGAAGCACACTCATCAATGACAAACATTCAGCAGACAACGTCTTTCTAGTCCAGCCTTCTCTAAGGTGGATATTTTAAAAAATGAGTTTAATTTTCTTAATCCATTCTTATATACCATATTTAGTGATTATTGAAAAATTTACTCAATACGCTATAGGCTGTAGGACATTTTGGTGAATACAGAAAGAATTAATGATTTCCACTCTAAAGATGGAAGTTTAGTGAGTCCCTGGCAGCCTCCCCTCCATCCTCCTCTACCCAGTGCATTTCTGGCTTCTGCCCCAGAGAAGATAGATGGATGAATCTTGGAGGCAGTTTTCCCCAGATTAGAAAGCTCGAGGTCCTGGTGTAGACACGTGGTTGTTTCTCATTCTTTTTCCCAAAGGAGACAACGTCCTGGGCCACCGTGTTACACATGAGGGAGCCATTGGGCTCCCCCAGTGGGCAGGGGAGGAGGGACTGAGCTGGGCCTTCTCCTGCTCCTCCTCTCCCTTATGCCCTGAGGTTAAGTGGTCTCTGTTTGGGGGCTGTGAGTGAGATGTGGGCCAGGACAGCCTTTGTTGCCTTCCTCAGTTCTGGGGCCCCAGCCTGGCCCTGACAATTCCCTTCTTCTCCTCCCCCACAAAGAAGGCTTTGCTTATAAGTGGCTGTGTGACCGGCTCATATCTCTGCATGGTGACAGGACCAGAGGCTGAGTTGGTGGCAAGACTGAGTACATAAGGATATAGCGAGTTCCCTCTGCCCAGATCTCCTCAAGCTTGGCTGTTCCCCAGGCTGGTTGTGGACAGTGCTAGGGATCTCACCTTAAAAACAAGTCTTGCTCTTTGTTGGATCCCCCACACATATCTGGGCGACGGTGTTGTAACGGTCTTTGTAGTGAGAGATGCGTTGCTCAACCCTTTGGATATGAAGCTCTACCTCTCGCAGTTTTATGGCGGAGGGAGTCTTCCCTCGAACGTGCTCACAGTCAGCCACACTGCACCATATCCCTGGCTTTGCCAGCTCTCTCCTCCTGGGCAGCCTGCGGGGGCTCATAGAGGCAGTCAGGTTGGCCATCATCTTCAAGCTGAAGGCAGAGGAAAGGAATTCACAAAGACTCCAGGGACAGTCATGGGGTTGACTTCTCCACAGCCCTGAGACAAGTGAAAGGATCATCCTGGGAAGGAGGGACAGGAATGAGGTCATGAGGGATGACAAAACCTCAGGATTAAAATGTGCAGGAACCAGTGAAACAATGTGCCCTACCCTAGTGACACAATGTCATTGGAGAAATTCCTAGGCTTGTAGTCTGGCTGGGAGATGGCTCTTCTCACAGGGATGACCTGCTGGGTCCTTTCCTGCTCCTGGATGTTGTGGAGCCTCAGGGTGAAGTGGGTTACACTGCACAGAGCAGAGTGGGACGTGCAGTCACAGGAGATGCACCCCAGGAACCATGAAGGAGGCAGGACGGCTTGGGACACAGCAGGACTGGAGTGGGGAAGAATTACAGGGATGGGGACCGGGGGCTGAGCATCTGTGTGTCCTCTGCTTCTTGGCATCCCATGCTGGGTGGAGGTTCCTGGAGCAGACTTGGCCAGGTACAGAGCTTTCCTGTGTCTAAGCAAAAGCTTGAATTTCTCCCCTGTGCACTCTGGGCATGGAGCATGACCTCAGCCTCCTCCCGATGCCAACTTTGATCAACCTGTCACTTCAACAGTCCCCTTGAACTGGCCTGTTCCTCTCTGTCCAAAGCTTACCTGTCCTCTGAAGGGCTCTTCAGCGTTCCTAGACGGCCCAGCTCTGCAGCTCCTGAGAAGGCACTTTTCTGTGAAGTGTGGCCAGAAGGGTGGGGCCACACGCTGCTCCTCACCTTTCTCAGCAGCAAGTGGCTGCTGTCAGCACAAAGTCCTCACACACGAGGACACCCCCTCAGCTTTTTCTTTTCTCTGGAATCCGGATCAGAAGAAATGTCAGATATGGGCAAGAATAAGGATTGGCCTCATGGCACCTGATGATTTTCCCTGAAAGAAGTATTCTACCTTGCTTATTGTGCTCGTGGAGTCACAGGCTGGAGCTGGGAAATGGGACAAAGGAGAGCAGGGTGGGAAGGAGTTGGGGAGGCAGATATTGAGGTCTGTAGTGGCTTGAAGCAACCAAGAAGGGGGCCCTGCAGCTTCCTGGTGTGGCAACCCAGGCTTGCCTAGTGACCCTCCAGACTCAGATTCTCTGTCTGACAAAGAGAAGAGCAGTCCTCGTTCCTTAATTCTTGCTGCAGACACATGTGTGGCAGACAGGAATGATGTTTGGAACAAAGGATGGAGTCCTGCTGGATCCTGGAATATCCATTCCCTGACGTTCTTTGAGTCCTCTCCTCCCTCTTGTTTTCCAGACCTCACTGGGCTGCTGGTCTGTAATATTCAGTACAGGAGCTCAAGATGCTGAGTTGTGTTTGCTCTGTATCTGCTTGACCCTGACAGGTCATAGGTGCCCAGTAAATGTCTTGTTGGCCCCAAGGAATGGCTCTCAGTTAGGCTCTGAGGAGGGTGGGATGGGATAGTCCTGGTAAGTTCTGAGCAGCAGGCAAGATGGAGCCTGCCAAAGCTGCTGTGCCCATTGACTGAAAAATTACCAGAGAGACCTTGAGCCTGATCCAGCTGAACATCAGTGTAAACAGAACTGAGGTGCCACCAGCTCTGTGATCAATTGGATCCTTAGCTTCTTTCCTGGGTGGCATGGGAGTGACAAAGCTTGGAGAAGGGAGTGGAATTGGAGGCTAGTTTTCAGGACATTGAGTTAGAAAGCTAGTGGGCCCTACTTTGATTTCAGAAGCAAGCCCCTTTCTCCAAGCTGCCCTTTCCTGGGGAGTTAATTAATTCGCATTCTCATCTTCCAATCCCCTTCCAGATGCCTTTGTAAAAGAACCCACTTTCCAGATGACGAGGGTAGGGCCTGAGGAGGAACAGCACCTGCTGGCCCTCATGGAGAACAGCATTCTGCCCTGCCATTCCTGCTGAGTTTTCATTATGCATCAGATTTGCTGGTGTTTGAGGGAAGTTTGACCTGGAGATCGGAAAGTTCCCGGGATGGATCAGCACTAGGATGTGTCTGATTATAGTGTCGGAGTAGGGCTGAGCCAGTGAGGGATGAGGCTGGGCCTCTGTTGGTGGGGACAATCACTCACCTGCCTTTGCCCTGTGGGACAGAAGACATGCCACCAGGAGTGTCAGTGGCCACATGTCCCCAGGAAGGCTGCCCAGGTCACAGCTGCTGGTGCTTCCTCCTTGTTGTTTAACTCCAAGTGTCTCCTCAGTGTTGTGGCCTTGTCACATAAGGTTCCCTCTGAATGCCTCACACTGCTGTCTGATCAAGACCTCGGGCCTGAATGGAGCAAGAGCTTATCAGTCACCACACAAGCACTCGCAGCTCTTGTCTCAGTGCTGACCATCCCCACAGAAAGCAGGAACTGCCTACTACATGTGGGATGGTTGGGGATGTTGATCAGCCAGTAGCAGGTCTCTGAGCCCCAGTAACCTGTGGTGATAGATCCAAGAACATCTTCATTTCCTTGGCTCTCTTTGGACGTCATTATTGAGGATGATTGTTTATGGAAGCCCCTTTCTGTGTGAGACTGGGGTGCATAGAGATGAGATTCCTTACTTCTGCTGGAAAGCCAACGCCATCAGTGATCAGATAATGCTGGTGGAACCCTGGGTAGAGGCATTTACAGATGGAGTGGGAGTATTGCTGAAGAGGGCTTGTTCCAGTTACTAAAGATTGAGTGGTTTAAAAGAACAAACCACATTGCTTTTGCCCACAAAACTGTGTTTTGGTCACGTTTTAGTGTGGACAGCTCCCCTTTGCTCCCCTTTTCTCCCCTTGGACTCAGGGGAGGCTTGAAGCCCAGAGACCAGAATCGCCTGAAGGCTTGCTCACACGTGCCCAGAGATTGGTGCTGGCTGTCTGCTCCGCACATCCCTTCCTCTCCACAAGGGCCTCTCAAGCAGTCTCTGTGCATGGGATTGTCAGATCTTCCTCGCAACGTGCTAGATATCTTCCCCAGTGTGAGCATCTCCCAAAAGACAGCCAGGCAGAAGCTGTGTTCTTTTTGTTTCCTAGACTTTGAAGTCATACTGCGTCCATTCTACCCTATTTCACTGCTTGGGGCCATCAAAAGGCACACCTGGCTTCAATTAAATAGGAAAGGGCATAGATCCGCCTGTGAGGGGAAGGAATGTTGCAGTACTTTAGGAAGAGCCTTTGGGATGGGAGATATACAGAGGCCATCCCAGCAAAGCACAATCTGTGACGCTGCTTTAGCTGCCTGTAGAGTTGGTCAGAGGTTCTGATCTGTCTAAGCCCAGGTCACAGCCTTTGATTGGCTGGAGTCTGGTTTCTCCAAATCCTGGGTCCTGACAATGGAAGAGTGCTGATTCTCCCCAAAGTTATTCTCCTCAATGAGTTACTGATACCAAGTGAAATGAGGACAGATGCCAGGGAGCCAAAGCAGTATTTTCACACCACTGCCCAGAGAACGACATTTCTGATATGCTGGTAACATTCTCTAAACGAGTTCTCTTGATTATCTCCCCATTATGGAAAAAGAGGAGTGAGTCATGGAATTGAAAATACTACTGGTTCTAAACATGTTGATCCCAATTCTCTTAAAAATCGATGGAACCTTAGTTAAAGAAACAAAGCACAATATCAATGGTGAGTCTGGCAGGGGAGCCACAGTGAACCAGAGGGAAGTGTCCAGGTCGTGTCTGTGTGGGGTGGGGAAGGTGCTCATGCCAGGATACCCTCCTGTGTGGATACCCTCCTCATCTCACGTTGGCTCAGACACCCTGCACTGGGCAGCACAGCTTGGGGTGTCAGACTACCTGTGAGGTGAGGATGGCAGCCCAGTGCAGGGAGTGGATGCCCAAGTGGGGTGAGCAGGGTGTTCACACTGGGGGCTGGTCTAGTAGGTGGTGTCAGAGCTCAAGTGGGGAGACAGACAGCATGGCAGGCTGGTGTCATTTGTCAGAGCAGGCTGATTAGTGTGTGGTGGGCTTTGACAAGAAGGGGCTACTGCTGTGGAATGCCAGAGCCTACATGTTGCAAGTAGAGGACCCACATAGGGGACGTTGGGGATGTGGGAGATTTGTTATATAAATCTTTGTGGGGATTAATCAAATAAGTAAACTTATTAAGCGTAACGATATTAAGAATATCTTAGAAAACTTCTTTCCTGAAAACAGACAGGTACTGACTCATGAACAGACAGAGAGACCAATCAAACAGAATAGAAAATCCAGAAACATTCCCCAGTACATATGGAAATGTACTTTTTCATAGGGGGCGTTTCAAATCATTGAGGAAATGATGGACTTTTAATAAATGATATTGGATCAACTAGACAGTGATTTGCTAAGAGATTAAGTTGGAGTCACATTTCACACAAATCACCAGCATAAACTCCAAACAGATAAGAAATTCAAATATAAAAAATAATATCATGCATGCACTAAAAATAAACATGGGGAAATTCCTTTATAAACTTAGAAAGGGGAAAGCCTTTCTAGCAATGACTCTAAATCCAGAAACATTAAAAGAAAAGATTGGTAAATAAACTTCAATATATAAACAAAAAAACTTCTTAAATTTGCATGTCAAAAAACACCGTAAGCAAATTCAAGATACGGACAGTGAATTTACAAAAAACTATTGCAACATATACCACAACTAAAGAGCTTATCTATCTAATATATAAAGAACTCTGAAAATTCAGAAGAAAAAGATCTAGAACCTGAAAGAAGAATGAGCAAAAGGCTAGACAGTTCACAGTAAAATACATTTAAAACATAATTAAGAGTGTCAGCTCACTCATATCAAGAAAAATGGAAATAAAATATGGAAAAAAAATGGAAAAATAAGTCTTCCAACACACTCTGTTTCATCTCATAAGTGGCCAAAAATTCTAAAATTAAAGAGCACACTCCAGGGGCAAGGCTGTTTTCCTTGGATTGATGTTGCAGGATATGTCTCTATTTTTTCTTCCATAATTTTGCTCTCATCCTTTCCGTGTCTTTATATTTGAGTGTCTCCTCTAAACAGCACAAAATCAGTCTTGCATTTTTTATCCAGACTGACTATCTCTGCCCTTTACTTGGAATGTTTAATCTGCTTGCATTTAATGCAACTACTGATAGGGTTAGGTTGAAGAATATCATATTACTGTTTGATTTCTACTTGTGTGATTGATTTTTTGTTCCTTTCTCCTTCTTTTCCTGCCTTCCTTTATTGTATCTCCTTTTGTCTTCTTTATCGGCTTCTGCTTAGACCGATATATAATGTTTTAGTGGTTACACTAGGATTGCCATATGGCTCCTTCACATGCCACAGTCTACTTTGAATTGATGTTACACCACTTTAATAAGAACACTGTAGTAGTGTATTTCCATTTCTCCTCCCTCCCACCCTTTGAGTTATTTTTGTCATACATTTTGCCACTGTAGTCTATAAATCCTAAAGCATTTTTTCCTTAATAGTCATTCATCTTTGAAAGAAATGTATACAAAGTCTTTTATATTTGGTCACATCTTACACATTTATTTCTCTTTTGTCCTTCGTGCCTACGATGGGGCTATTTCCCTTCAGCCTGAAGAACTGCTTTTAGTTTTTCTTGCCCTGCAGGGCTGATGGCAACAAATTCTCGTACAATTGTTTTTCTGAAAATGTATTTACTTTGCCTTCATTTTTAAATAATATATTCACTGAGGATAGAATTCAGATATTGGTTGCCTGTTCCTTTCAACTATTTAGAAATGTCATCCCAGTGTCATCTGACTTCCGTCGTTTCTGATGAGAGCTCGTTGTTACTCTTATCGGTGTTTCTCTTAAAGTAACGTATATTGCTTTCCTGTCTGTCTACTTTCAGCACTTTCTCTTTATCTTTGTTTTTTTTTTTCCCTGAAGAAGATCAGTCCTGAGCCAACATCTGTGCCTGTCCTCTTCCATTTTGTATTTGTGGGACACCTGCCATAGCACGGCTTCATAAGTGCTGTGCAGGTCCATGCCTGGGATCCAAATCCGCAATCCCTGGGCCACCAAAACACCAAAACAGAGTGCATGAACTTAACTGCTGCACCAGTAGGTGGGCCCCTATCTTTGGTTTTTCCCAGTTTGACTGTTGTATGCTTACATGTGGATTCCTTTGCCCTCCCCGAGGTTCATTGAGCTTCCTGAGTCTGTGGATGAGGAATGTCATGTAGCAATAGGCCTATGACGAAAAGGAACCAGTGACTACACTTCTTTTGTGGTGAAATGTGTTTGTTGGAGAAAAGCAGTGTTGTGTGGGATAGCAAGACAGGAAATCAACCCTGTGAGATCTGTAAGTCCACAAAGTGAGAACCAGCAGAAGTACAGTGGTGGGCAGGAAGGCAGAGCCATCCGGATACAAGTTCCCAAACAAATTAGCAAGATCTCACATTCCTTTAGGTCTCTTTCCCCCAGGAGCTGGCTTGGCGGTTCTCTCCCTGCCATCCTGGGACCCAGTTCTTCTGGTGGGTCTGGAGGGAAGGAGGGGACATGGGAGTGGGTTTGGTGAGCAGAGGCATTTTCTTGAGGTCATTCCAGAGATATTTTATTGATTTATATTTAAATTTTCGTTACAGAGATTTTTGAGCAACAGAAAGATGACTTCCTCAAAGGCAGGGGTGGGGCAGGGGATACTTCCACAGACAAAGGACATTTGAAGGAATCAGCATGATTAGGGTGCTCACCCACCCCCATCCAAATGTGTCCTTGAGCAGTCTTCAGCTCACCAAGCAAGGTGTTGGAATCCTTGTCACAGAATGGCTGCACAGCAGCCCAGAGGTTTTCTCTCCAGGGAGGTGTGTGAGCAGAAGCTCAGCTCTTGTTCAGCAATGCCAGGAAGTCATCATGGGGCGGGCCTTAGACCACACGTCAGGGCTCTTGCTGGCCTGGCTGTCAGGGCACCTGGGCTCAGTCAAGGCTCTGTTCTAACTCTGTGGTCCCTTCAGCCGGCCAAAGCCCCCTCCTGGGACTCTGTCTCTCCCTCATCTCTCACAGGAGGAAGAAGACCTGCAGCAGGGTCCTCAAACTAGTATGAAAACCACAGAACCATTTCCTTCAAGCACATGTTATGTTCGAACTCAATATGCATGTGCAAGGACAAATTTTTTAAATATTATTTTTGTTTTGCTCTTGCCATTTTCCTTTTTCTTTATTTCCATCAAGGAAACAGGTTCTCAGTACGTCTTCCAAGCAGGGATATTTTTTTTTGGCTCCAGATCAGAAGCTGTGTGTCCTCACTGCTCTGCCCTTGTGAAAGTGACTGCAGTCGTGAAGAGACTGTGTTGCTGCCTTCTTTGTGCACAACAAAGTGGGAAAGACCGTGCCTGTGAGGGTTACATGATCCCAGAGTACATACACCTTCTGGTTAGAGGGTAGTGCTGTGTGGGTTTGGAACAGGAGCTCAGAGCTGGAACGTATGCTCAGCTCCCAGGTCCTGCCCCATATGAGCAGCAAACCCTTGGAGAGATGGCTGCTGGGAGTGTTTCCTGAGCTGAGCCCAACACAGGGAGATCCTCATTCAGCAAAGGATCCTGTACTCTATGTTTAGGCTCTAAGCCAAAACCGTCCCAAAGTCAAAAAATCTGAGTGGTCTGGATACTATGGATGCAGCAGTAACCACAGTGGCCTAAGAGGAGAGGCCTTTCTCCAGTTTTCCAGACCATTTGAACCTCCCTAATTCTGGTTTGATTCTGTGCAGGCAGGAGGTACAGTAACCACAGGGATCATGTTTCCGAGCAGTCCGATTGGATGGGTGTTTAGAGTCTGACTCTAATTGCCTGCAGGCAAGTATGTAATACTGTTTTTCCTATGATCTGAAGTTGTACAATGACATTCCTACCTGCTACTTTTAAGACAAATGATGGTAAGGCTGCCCTCTGTATGGGAAGAAGACATTTCCTCTACCCTCTCTGGGTTTGTCTGGCCAGAGAAGGAATTAAATTCATATGAGACAGAATAGTAGGAGAAAATTAAACAAAGCTTTATAACATGTATACATGGGAGTAGCTCAGGCAAGCTGAGCAACTCGCCAAAATGGCTGAAGCACCCACCTTAAATATCATATCCAGCTAAAGACAAAGTAAGATGTTGGGGTTGGTGGGAGTCAGTTACAGGAGGTTACCAGACAAGCACACTAAACAAATGCAGGTTTAAGTCCTTGCCTTCACCATTGATTAAGAGTTTCTAGAGATAAGGTTGTCCCCCCTTCTCCTTGGTAGAGAGGGAGATATCTTTATAGATGGAGATTTCCTTTACTTTGTAAATGTCTCTTAAAGGGTAGGTAAATTCTACTTTTCACCTGCTTTCCTGTCTGCAAAGTAACCAGCACCAAATAATCATCATACCAAAGAGACATATGTTGGTGTGGCCAATTCCAGGCCCCCACACCTCACTGCGCATCTCCCTCCCTATGGGCTGCTCTCTCCTCTAGGTTAAGATGATGCTCCAGTGGACAGAGTTTGGTGACTTTACCCCTAGAAACTAAATGACTGATGTCATTTACAAATCCCACCCATGAGATCTAGGCCATGTGGCCTCATGTGAGGAGAGAAGGAGATTTATATGATTTGGGTACAACTCACACGGTCAGTGTCCTTTGGTTTCAGATGGCAGAGGGTATTAGGTCCACTGTGGATCCCTAGTGCTGAGCACTCAGGTGCTCAATCAGGGTGTGTTTATTTATTGATGGAAAAATTGTGCTTTTCAGCCCTATTGCAGAGATGGTAGGGCTAACTCAAAAGGCTGAGACAGCCCTAGGTGCCAGTGAGGGGTCTTAGCTTAGAGGCCAGCGGTGACTAAGAGGAACAGGCTGAAAGGGACTCAGGTTATCAAGTGACTAGGTGGCCAATGCACTCTGAGCACTTGGGGGACACTGGGCTGGATGTGAGGGGTTGAGCTGGCCTTGCCAGGTGAGAGATGTGGCAGGGGCTCTGGAGAGACAGCCTGCCTGATGTGTCCTCCATGGGTCTGCCTGTTGCCAGCACAATCCTAGTCCCTTGTAGCCCTCTAGGACAGGGCATGAGCTGGGCTGACCTCTCAGGGGAGAGGCCCTGCTGGAAGCACACAGGGCTCTTGGTATCTTAGGCAATAGGGCTATAAAGAAGTGGCCAACTCAGACCAGGCTTGGCTGAAGGACACAAGAGTTGGTGGACACTGAGAACTCTCAGTGGAAAGCAGGGATGGAGAAGAAGGGGCAGCCAGGAGACTGGAGGGCAAGCTGGGCCCCAAGGTCACAGGAGGGCAGGGAGGAAACTCAGGCTGGATGAGAATGAGGAGCTTCTCCAGAGACCCACCCTGACCGCGTGCCAGCTCCCTGGCTGTGGGAGAGAACTGTCCTGCTCAGGCAGCCTCTCCCCTCCCCAGTGTAGGGGCTATGCCGTTGAGCTGCAGCCCCAGGCTTGCCTGCTTGGTGTCCGGGACCCATGGTGTCCTCCCCCTTTCTTTCTGCCATCTAACACAGGGAAGGAGGTAAGAAGTTCACCCTGAGCCCCAGGACCAGAGAGGTTCATGTTTTCTCCTGATGATGCTCAGCTGCTGCCCTGGATGAAGGGCAGGCCCAGAGAAAGGTGAGGGTCAGAAGGAGCTGGGTAACAGTTTTGCATGAGGTTTGGGGGAGGTGGTGGTGGGGTGGGGAAGAGGAGGAAGCAGAAAACAGCAGATTTGTGTCATTAACCTTCTAAGGACAGAGTTAGTGCCTTTGAACGAGGGTCAGTGATAAAATCTGAATGCAGCCCTTCCCACTCAGCTCAGAGACATTTATTTAGTTGCTGGTGACATTCTGGATCAGCTCCAGAGAAGGTGGGCTGATTCCTACAGTTAGAGGCTTTTCATAGGATTTCATGGTTTCCTTTATCCAGGGCAGGAACCTTGATAGTTTGATGAAGACCCGTGGAGGTGTCCCATCAATTCACCCACCGAGGGCAATGCCCTGGATCACGTTCTTATAGCTGAGAGGGCTCCCAGTGTCCCCCTGTGGACAGAGAGTGAGAGGACTGAGTCCATGCTCCCTGATACTGCCCACCTGCATCCCAAGCGCCCTCTCAGAGAAGGCCGCCAGGTGTGGCCTCCATGTGGTAGATCAGAGAGCAGGGCAGGGCCCTGTGGGCCCCCTCAGCTGCCCAGTCCTGACCCTGGACATTGTTCCAGCTTCATTTCACTCAAAGGGCGGCTCCCTCTCCTCCACCAGGTCCTGGATTATCTCCTCAAAGGGCGCTGTGGGACTCTGCTTCATTCTACTCTTTAAGGACATGGAAGCAGGCAGGTGAGGCTGACACTCAGCATGGAGGGTGAGCCACTTAACCAAGATGGGAGCCAGCTCTGAGGAACCACCTGGTTTGACTGCTGCACACCCAGGGAGCAGTTTTCTAACACCTGTGCCTGGCGTGGGGCAGAGTGTTGTAAATTCATCTTCCGGATGGAGCATCATGTTTGGATGCATCTCAGGCCCCTGGTAGGCTCCCAGAACGCCTGTGACTCCTCACTCCTGTTCCTCCCCCCTTCTCTTCCCAGGAGAAAGATCAGAGTCTAGGGGGTGGAGGAGTCCCTACTGCTTGGGTCTCCAGGTCCCGAAACACCCCTCTGCCCAAAGCTGAGCTAGGCAGATGCCCAGTCTCACCTCAGAGGAAGTCTTCCTTTCCTTCAGGTCCCCCACGCACAGCAGAGTGGTACTGTTGTAATGATCATGTAAGCAGGATTCACACACCTGGTCCTGCTGCACAGTCAGCTCCACCTCCCACAGTGTGTTGGAAATTATGCCTTTTAGGGCCATTAGCCTCCAACCGGCCACACGGCACACCTCTCTGGGCCTCACCTGGGCTGTGCCCGTGGGCAGGATGAGGGGCCACACAGCTGCAGTCAGCTTGGCCTTTCTCTCTAGCTGATGAGAAGAGGTAAGGAAGTCCAGCTCAGCCACTGTCCTCCTGAGCCTGGACACAGTGATGGGGCTGCACTGACTTCCCTCTCCTCTGAGCCACTGGGACTAGTCAGGTGGCCGGGATGGGAAGGAGGGAAGGGACAGGTCCCAGTGGGAGGGGAAACAATCTGGACCCAGGACAGCAAGAGCAGCAGGGAGGATCCCTACCTTTAGTATCATGATGTCACTGAAGTATTCACTAGGAATATAGTCTGGGTGGCAGATGGCTCCTTTCGCAGGGATGACCTGCCAGGTCCACTCTTGATTCAGGATGTCGTGAGCCCCCAGAGTCACCCTGATTGAGCTGCATAGAAAGGAGAGTGGGGATGTGGGGGAAATGGGTTGCAGGAGATCCAGCCCTGGAGCCATGATGGGAGGGTGCCAGCCGGGGCAGGGCAAGGCTGCAGCTAGGGGAAATCGAGACCACTGGAGGGCCCGGTTCTGAGCGACTGTGTGGCCCATGCTTCTCAAGGACACTGAGAGGAGGGCTTTTGGAAGCTTTCTGTTGCCCTCAGGCAATATTGTGAAGGGACTCTGAGTTTGCCTGTTGACCAGAATGCATGCTTTCATCCTCCACAGTTGCTTTAGTTGGCCAGTGTAGTCTCTCTTCTCAATTGAGCCCCTTGCTCTCACCTCTGACCCTCGGACTGCAAAGCTTCCCTGTCCCATTTCTCACTTTCCCTGGCCCAGTCACGCTCTCAGATGGCTCCTCGCAAGAGCTTTTCTGGCACTGAGTTACCAGAAGCTGAGGGAGCTCCCCTCGGCTGCTGTCCATGGGCAGAGGACAGGAGTCCCTGTTGGGGTCTCAGGAGGTGTCAGCTGTCTGCGGCTGCTCACCGTCCCCAGCAGTGAGCAGCCGTCAGAACAACGTCCAATTCCACGAGGACACCGCCACATGTCTTGGCCATCTTCTTCATGGGAACCTGAATCAATGCCATGTAGGGGTGGGAGTGGGGCCTGACCTCATGTCCTCCGATGATGATTCCTGAAAGGAAAAACTGGAAGATGGACCTTCTGGAAGCAGCTGTGGTAAGGAGGGAAGGCTCCAGAATGTGGCGATTGGGGGTGAGGTCTACAACGCCCTGCAGACACCAGGCGAGAGTCATCCCAGGTTCTCCCTGGAGCAGAATAACCTGTTCGGAATGTGGAGCCTCCAAAGCCCCTGTGAGAAAGCGGAGGATGGTGCTTCTTGTCCTTGTCCTGCTTGAGACCACGTATGGGAGGGATGAGAGCTGTCTTCACAATGATGAAGCCCCAGGGGATTGTGGACAGGGCTCTGCTGACGCCTTCTGTGTCAGGGAGTTTCCCAACCCTTCTGAGCCTTTGCTAAGGTCCTGACTGGTGCCCGTATCTAACAATCTGTCCATGAGCTTATGGAGTTGGATTTTCTACAATCCTCATGTCCTATAGGCTAACCTGTCCTGGGATCTCAGTGAAAATATTTTGACTGTGTGAATGAATGGCCTTCACTTAGCTTTCTGCTGAGGTTTGGTGGGGAACGTGCTTGTAGGATTGAAGACCATCATCATGTAGGGAGGGCCCTGTGTGGAGCAGCCTATGGCTTGGGAAGGCGGGGGGCAGTGGGGTGGAAAATGGGGTCCCTGGGCCTCTGGCAGAGCCAAAGCAACAGGAGAGCCCTGCATGCAGTCACCCAGCCCCTTCTGAGATCCACTGCTTCCCGGGTTCCAATCCTCGGAGGGGTGAGGGGATGAGGGCACCAAGAAGTGAAACTGTTTCTTTAGCTGGTTCCAGTGACAGTTCCACTACTGTAGCAGGTTTGTCTGATCTGACCTTTCCTGAGTTGGAGTGAGGGATTTTAACTACTTATCTTTTAGAGCTCCATTTCCTCTGCCAAATGCCTTTCTATGAATAGCCCACTTTCCAATTGATAAGAGAGAAGCTCACACACTAAATCTTTTAGTGAACATCCTGCCTTCCCGTCGTCCTTGTTGTGTGTCTATGCAGCATCAGTCTTGTTAGTCCGTTTGGGCTGGGAGGTGGGTTATACAAAATTTTTGGTCTGAAATTGAGGAAAATCAGTGACTGTGCTTGGTAGAAGGGTCAGGAGTCCAGAGGGTTTTCTGAGATGGGCTGGAGCCTGTAGCATGGGGATGGTCACTCACCTATTGCAGGCTCGGGGGGCAGAAGAAAGGCCAACAAGAGCAGGAGTGGCTGCATCTTCCTTGAAAGTCTGCCCAGGTCAGAGCTGCTGGTCACTCTTCCTTCTAAATACTTGGCTGGGGAGAGGAAGGCAGCGGTGTGGCCCAGGGCCTTACAGACCTCCTCCACCTGGGCTGCTGGTTTTCCTGCTTCATCTGCAAAGTGATCTGTCAAAGTTCTCTGGCTTTGGGTAGGTGATAGAAGCAGTCTCACCACCCTTGAACCCCAGTGCTGAGTCACAAAGTGAAAGCAAGAAGAAAGAGCAAGAAAGGGGAGCCTTTGCTGCAGCCAGCAGAGGAGCTGGACCCTGGGGGGCCCTAAGTGACGGAATCAAGAATGTTTCTTTTTCTCACCTCTTGGCTCTTTTTCCATCCTGATGAAGTCATGAATAATTATTTAGAAAGCTAACTCCAGGGAGATGAGCGTGATGGCTCCTCCGCTTGAGAAGATGGCGGTCAGCTGGGGTAGACTGAGAATCGGTGGTACCAGCTGGTAAAGGATGTAGTGGGGGTCTGCTTGGTGGTGGGAGATAGAGGCTGGACCTGCCTCAATAGCATCTAGAGCTGGACACACCCAAACCCCCAACTGGTGAGCCCAATTCCTCTCTGGCCACCAGTCTAGGCTTGTATTTTGGAATATTTAGAATCCCCTCTTTCAATGTAAATATTCTGTGACAAACAGAGCTTCTCTTATCCCATGATTTTGAGCAAAGTTCCTGGACTTGATATTCCGTGGACCAAAACAAACCATCAGTGGGTCTGTCAGAATTGAGGGGCCTGATTGGTTTATGCTTGGGTCTTGTAGCACGAGGTGGGGACTGTTACCCATATCATAGTGCCTGGGATCTGCGGAGAGGGTTCATCTCAACAGATGCGGGTCACTCTTGCCAGGAGATGGGGAAGTGGATGCCAATTGTCCTAATAATTCCTAAGCACTAAGGAGTCTGTCTGGGGTGCTGTGAACCACGGCTCTGATGTCCCTGTGCCTAACAGTTATAAATATTTGCAAACAGATTATCCCAACACTCTCACCAGTGTGACGAGAGGTGTAGGAGTCATGGAAGGGGAGGCATCATGAGTTCTAACAGCCTAACCCCAGTTCTGCTGAAGGAACAGCATCCTATGAAGACATAGAAAACAGAGGAAGGCAACCTGCTTAAGCATTAAGGATGAAGATGACCGGGTGGTGGAATTCTCAGGAATTTTAGTGTTATTATTGCTATTTTCTGCTTCTACTGTTTTTCTCTATGAGTATTAATACTTTTCCACTCAGCATTCATTTTCCCGTAGTCAAACACACCAATGGACGGCAGGCATTCAGCAGACTACTTCTTTATGGTCTACCTTCTCTAAGGTGGATGTTTTAAAAATGAGGTTACTTTTCTGAATCCATTCTTATATAAAACAGACATTCCTGATAAACAGAAGAAGTATTTACTCAATATGCTATAGGCTCTAGCATATTATGTTGAATGAAGAAGGAATCAACGATTTCCACTCTAGAGATGGGAGTTTATTAATTCCCTGGCAGCCTCCCCTCTCCTCCACTCTGCCGGGGGCAGTTCTGGCCTCTGTCCCTGAAAAGATGGACAGATCAAACTTGGGGGTACCTGAGTCTGGTCATGCCGTCTGAAATATTGTGCTTTTCTCCAGGTGTAGAAAGCTCAAGATCCTGGTGAAGCTATGTCAAAGCTTCCCATTCTTTCTTGCATAGGAGTCAACGCCCGTGGCCACATTGTTCCACATGAGTGTGCCCCCGGAGTCCCTCTGTGCACAGAGAAGTGTGAAGTCTCAGTCAGAGCCCTCTGGCTTCACACTGCTCTCAGCATCCTTTTCTCCCTGGGGCTCTCCTAACCCCCTCTGAGGGCCCAGCTGTTCAGAGGGGTAGAGGCAGAGTGGTCACCATTCACCCTGGCTCTGAGTTTCAGGGGGATTGGTGGATCCCCTGTGATCCACCTGCATCATGAACCTGTGTCCTGGCTGTGTCCTCTCTCCAGCTCCACCCAGTCCTAGGCCCTTGTCTTGTTGCCCATGGACAAAGGTCAGGAGATTGGCTGGAGGGAGATGCCTGGGTTAAACCTGCTAGGAACAGCAAGCCTCCATCCATGAGTGGACCCAGGTCAACCATTGGTTGTTGGGTGAGAGAAGTCCTGGCAATGTCACCCCAGCATCACTATGTCCCTGGGGCAAGGATGGGAAGATTCTTTTCTCCTTAGGCTTGCAGCAGCCTTCTTGTCCTTAGGCTTCCCCACACACAGCTGGGTGGAGTTTTTGTAGTTTTTGAAGAGGTCCTTGCACTTCTGCTCATTCTGCATGTCTAGATCCACCTCCCGGAGTGTGTTTGCCTTTTTACTACTTGCCACTTGTCCCCAGACTGCCACACTGCACCCCTGCCATGGCCTCATCTAGTCCTGCCTCTGTGACAGGACGGTGGTCTTCACAGCCGAGTTGAGGTGAGACTTGTTTTGCAGCTGCTCAGAAAGGTGAAAGACGGCCGTTCGGGTCGCACCCTTCTGCTGGTCTCAGATCCACAGGTGAGGTTGTCTCCACTCCCTGCCCGAAGTCTCCCAAGTCCCCTCCTATTACATAGGCCCAGGAGAGCAGACAGTTTGGAGGAGAGGAGGGGACTTAGACCATGAATGATCTGTCTGCTCCCTTGTGAACTGTGCAATTGCACCTGAAATTCAGCAAGATGCTGCTTTCAGTAGCATGATGTCATTGACCTTTGAATGATCAACATAATCCTTGTGAGGGAAGGCTTTTAGCACAGGAATGACCTGCTGGCTATGTTCCATTTTTCCGATTTTGTGAGCACCCAGGATCACACTTCTTTTTCTCTAAAGAAAAGGTGGATTGGGTAAATCACAGGAGCTACAACTCAGTCTCTGAAAGGCAGGTTGAAGTTCCAGCCTAAAGCACACCTGCAGCTGAATCAGATAGGGAGGACGGGATAGTGGACAGTGTCACCTTTCTTGGCTGGACAGCAGTGACCCAACATGATTCTTCAGCAGCCTGTTTTCCATCCAGATGTCTCTCCACGCAGTCCACCCCTGAATCCCACACTCACTGTGTCCTGGTCTCAGCAGATTGGTCACTGGCTCTGTGTGCTCAGTGACTTTGCTAAGTTCCAAGCCTTGAGATGCTACCATGGAATCCCAGGAATATAAGGACTCATTTGTGCTCCTCACCTTCCATTGCTGTGGGCTACTGTCACAATGTTGTCTTGTACGAGGACCCCCCACATCTACTCCCACCATCTATGTTATTGTTGGAAAGTACAGAGGCCATGTAGGGCGAGGACTGTGGTCTGGCCTCTCTGCCCCATCTGATCTTCCCTGAAAGAGAAAATTGCCCTGGATCTCTGTGTTCATGGCAAACATAGGCCGAGCACTGCCTGGTGGCCTAAACCCATGGGACGTTCAGATGCTGGGGTGGTTGGAGTGCCCTCAGGGACCCAACACAAGGAGAGGGGACTGCAGGCTTCAGAGGGCATCCGGCGGGCTTGCAGCATGACTTGTTTCCTGGCTTAGTTCTCCGTTTCCTCCTGTAGAGATGAGGCGCTCAGCCCTTGTTCTGGAGCAAACTTACTTTAAATACATGTTAATGGGACTCTCCTAGAAGACCTACAAACTGATATCTCTGATGTAGCCTGGTGAATTGGTCCTCAAGTTGTTCAGACTCCTGTGATACGCTTACCTCTAGAATGGGTCTGGTCGTAGACTTGAACATTTCATGCTCCTGGAGCCGAATAATCTGGTTTCTTTCTTCCCCCTGTGCCTCAGGCACATACTACAAATCCCATAAATGCTTGCTGGGTGCAGGAATGAACAGTCCTCAAATCTGCTTTGGTCAACAGCAGAGGAGGAGTGGTTTTAATCCAATCTGAACTTCATCACAGCTTTAACTTTCTAAGTCACCCAGAAGGCAGAATACAAATGATGGGAAATCAGAGGGAGATGGGGAAATGGGCTGGAGGGGCCTGGGTTGCAGCCAGTCTCCACTAGGGAGGTGGGGGCAGTAGTGAGGCAACACTCTGATGGTTGTGTTAAGTTCTGGACATCTGCCCTGGGAGAGCTGAGTGGCTCCGAAGAATAGGGAGAAGGTGAAAGTGACACCTAGGAAATGGAGTATTAGCTAGTTCTTATGTTCTTCATCCATACAATAGCTCCAGGCATACATTACCACTGGTAGCTTTCGAGAATGGAGAATGTTATAGCACTCATTTTCAGCTTTCCCCTTCCACTAGAATCATGTGTTATCCTAATACTAAGTCATTTTCCAGGTGACAAGGATGTGACCCTTGGGGGGAGAAGACCCACCAGGTGTCCTTAGGAGGAGCTTTCTTTTCTGTAGTTTCTCCACACTGCATAGCCAGTGACAGATCCGGGGATCAGCCAATTTCTGGGAATGGACTGAGGCAAGGAAGGATATAATGGCAGCCTCACCGGGACACTGTGAAAGTGTCAGTGTTGGAATAAGCCAGGCCTCTGATTCTTCACAGGGCACTAACCTCCTTCAGCCCTGGAGGGTAGGAGATTGGCCAACCAGAACAGGGCAGCAGCATCTTCTCAGAAAGGTTGATCAGGTCTGAAGTGGTGTGTGCCTTCTCCTCTCAGGCTTTTCAATCTTAGAGGTGCAAGAAGAAGGAGCCGGCTCAGTGTCCACCAATTTCCTGCCAGTTTTATTGATTCTCAAGATAAAATCTTTCCTTAAATTCTTCTTCCCGTCACTCAGACTGGGCTGTTCGGTGAGGGTTTTGCAAGAGCCACAATCTTAGGAGACCACATTCTCCAGGAGAAAATCCTGGACTCCTTTAGTGGAGATCGGGCTTTCTGCAGGCTTTGGGATTAGCCTAAGTGAGACCCTCCAAGAGTCTGAATATGACAACAGTATGCCTTGAATTTGTAATTAGGCAAATGTGTACTTTCTAAAACAACATACATCTGTCCAATCCTACTCTTTGTAGAGCTTCATTGTTGTTTGTTTTCTTTAAAGATTTTATTTCTTTCCTTTTTCTCCCCAAAGCCACCAGTACATAGTTGTATATTCTTCATTGTGGGCCCTTCTAGTTGTGGTATGTGGGATGCTGCCTCAGTGTGGTTTGATGAGCAGTGCCACGTCCGCGCCCAGGATTCGAACCAAGGAAACTCTGGGCCGCCTGCAGCGGAGCTCGCGAACTTAACCACTGGGCCATGGGGCCAGCCCCAGCTTCACTGTTTTTTTAACCGAAGAATTTTTCTTTTTGTATAAATGCCAAAGTGCCAGCACTGGTCTCTCTTAAAACACACTTGCCAAGAGCCCAGTTGTCCATCAACTGCTTGGTAGTTTCAGGCAACTTCAAACTGTTAGGCATGAGAGTGAGGAGCAGAGATTGGGGATGAAGTACAGACGGGGCATTGATGAGAGTGCTAGGAAGAGAAGGTATTGACAGAATAGGAGAGCTTGAGAGGAGGGGTTTGACTGAGAAATGCATTTGAGGTCACTCTGTGGTCCCAGGTTATCCTGATAAAGCTAATGTTGTTCTCAACTTCTTGATATTTCAAAGCTTTAAAGGCCCCACTGTTAAAGTAGGTGGGGCCGTGCAGATAGAGACTGAAAGAGGAGAAACAAAGCATTGTCATTCATTCTGAGTTCCCTTAGTCACTCCTGTCCCACCTGGCACAGGTATTCTGACGCAGCAGTGAAGATTGTGATGTAGGCAAAGTTTCTGCCCCTGAGGCTGCCCATCCCTGGTGAGGAACCTGGCATGGTTGCTCTCAGAGCTCTCTGCACACAAATGCTAGGAGGCTCTTTCCTTTCAGACAGGTGAAATTTCAAGTTATGATGCTACTTAGAATACAAGAATTGAGCATGAAAGTTTAAATTCTTTTTCTTTGTTCTTATATAATTTAATACAGATATGAGAAGACTTCTCAAGTCTTTCTCAAACTGGCATAATGCTTATGCTGCTTTTGCATCTGTTGGGTCAGTCATTACCCAGAAGTTGGAACATGCCAAGTGTCTTCTCATTTTCATTCTCTATCCCAGATGTGGCTCTTGCTTTTACGAGATATCATTGTTCCCTTCATTTGATGACTTAGGCCTCCTCCCCACCCTCGATTTGGAAACTCCAATCTGTTTAGCAATGTTGAAGTGATTTATTACTGAATTGCATGTTAACACGTTGGGTTATTAAGTACCTATTAAATAATATTTATGACATCTTGGAAGCATAGAAAATCAAAGATGATGGAATGTAATTTTGGCCCAAAGTAGGTATTTACCATTTGAGTGCATCTTGTCAAGAGATCCATGAGAGTTCTTACAATTGCTGTAGCTGGTTTCTTGCACGTTTGGCTGCGCTATCACATTTTTTCTGATAATTTTCCTCTGAGGTATTGGAGGCTACCTTGGGTTACATGTCTACTCCACAAGTGACTCAGACCCCTGAGAGTACCCCCTGGATACAGATCATATTGGCAAGCAGTGGACCCTCTCTGCTCTCCTTTTGCCCCTCTTGGCCCCCTGTCTCATCTGACCGACACCTAGCTGATCATGACTCTGCTGCTCTGACCAAGGGCAGAAGGCACCTGTGCCTGTGCTTAGCCATCGTGTCTGGAGAGAAGCTCGCCTGCTCTTGTGAGGTTCTCATTAATAAGTTTGTAATGGCTTTAGAACTTTTCAGTGAACAGAAAGAGCAAAGAAAGAAGAGAAGTGTACAGAGTGTCAGGGATGTGTGGGACACCATACGCAATATGCGTATAATGGGAGTCCCAGAAGGAGAGAAGAGAGAGAAAGGACAAGAAAAAAATTTGAAGAAACAATGGCTGAAAATTTCTCAATTTTGGTGTAAATAGACCCCAATCAAACCATAATCCTTAATGTACACCCAGAAGACGCTCAAGAAACTTGAAGGACAATAAAGTACCATAGAAGAATGGGCCAGATCTCCAGCCTTCCTCCCTCCCTTCTACCCTAGATTTCATGGTCTCATTTCCAGCCGAGCCCTCTCTCCAGACAGATGTCTGGCTCCTTCTCCCCACAGTTGTTGCTTCTATGTCTTGTTAGTGGGGGAAGTGCTGGTGTGCATCTACTTCTGAGACTGTGACAACAACCAAACATTACGCCTTTTCTACTTGACTTAGAAACCTGAATGCTCAAAAGGAAAATGTAGCTCCAACAATGCCATATATGTGCAGAGGAGATCGCTGCCCACTTTCTACAAGAAGTGTTTTCTACCATTAGAGCTTTATTCCTCTTGTATTACAAGAGATTCATTTTTACGACTACTTTTTAAATCGTGGTAAAATACATTGAACATAAAATTTAGCCATCAACATTTTTTTGTTTATGTGAAGAAGATTGGCCTTAAGCTAACATCTGTGCCAATCTTACTCTATTTTGCATGTGGGGTGCTGCCATTGCATGGCTTAATGAGAGGTGTGTAGGTCCATGCCCAGGATTGGAACCTGCAAACTCCTGGCTGTCGAAGCAGAGTAAGTGACCCTAACCACTATACCACTGGGCCAACCCCTATTAACCATTCTTAAGTGTACAGTTCAGTGGCATGAGGTACATTCACATTCTTGTGCAACCATCACCAGTATCCATCTCCAGAACTTTTCCATCTTCCCAAATTGAAACTCTGAACCCAAGAAACAGGAACTTCACATTGCCCTCTCCCGCTAGTCCCAGGGAATCAGCATTCTTCTTGGTGTCTGCATCAATTTCCAAGAGATAATTTTGTAAATGCAAGAGCTTTCAGCATGGTCTCCTCTTCAGATTTACCTGTTTTTTATGAATTGGACCTTATTAGGAAGTAGATAAACTAATAAGGAGAATTATTATTTTAACTAGTAATACAAGCAGAGTTTTGAAGAGAAGTGGAAGGAGAGAGGATGATCTGGGCAGGGGCAAGCGATGGCACACAAACCTGCCTGAATTCATCCTTCTGCCCCTGACCACCAAGAGGAAGCTGAGGTTCCTCCTAACGTCTCCTGAATGTGTTCAGGTGGGAGAGAGAGGCCTGGCTCTCCACACTTTTGAGTATTTTGGAAGATAAAGAGAGATGAGAAGAAAATTCCTCATCTGGACGGGGTATTAAAGGCATCAGGGAAAACGGAGAGGTGCTTGAGCCTCCTGAGGGCCTTTGTTCTTATTTCCAAGGAAAGACCAGCCCAAACAAAGAGTGACTGTGCACTGCTCCTCTGGTCTTTCTACAAAACTCCCTGCCCTGAGAAGTGTGAATATAAGCGGCATTGCCTCCAGAAACCACATCCCTAGTGCTGATCCTCAGGGAGCTGCTCAGTAGGGTGGAGGATGGGATCTCCCTCCACTTGTCTGGTCTCATTCACTACTTGACAGGTTAGCTTGGCATTAGGTCTGAGAAATCTCAACTTGAGGATGGGTCTGTGGGGTCCTGGTCTGGTGCTCTGAGGAGAATTCTAGAAACCAGAGGAAAGATCCAGTGGCCAGAATACAGGATGTTTAGGGCCTGGCATAGTCTGTGGAGGTGGACATGGTGGGGAAGGGAGCCCTTTATCAGGCCCACTATACACTGAGATGGGGCTCCTGGCTTTGATGGACAGCATCTCAGTTTCTCCCTGTTGTGATGAGGAACTCACCTCTGGTCTGTATCAAGCATGCTTCAGATACACCTCACAGGGAAATGTTCTGTCTTTAGGGTAGACTGTCCAGAACAAATAGAAAACACTTTCTCTTGCCTATGCTGGTTGCTTCTTTGTCCTTGACTATCTCAGACCCCTGTGTCCTGCCCTCTTCCAGGATTAGGCTGGTCTCTAAGACCTGAATATTTGGACCTGATCAAGCAGAATACTCTAGTAGCGTTCTCTTCTATCCTGAGTTGGACACATACGAAAAACTCATAAAGTGTGTTTGATGCCTGAGTGAATAATATACAAATTTGCTTTGGCTTGCATGAGGGTGGGAGATGTCCACATTGGTTTCTGAACTCCTGCATGGATTTAACGTCCTAAGGCATTGAGATCTCAGAAAAATCAGTGAAGATAGAACGGAAAGGAAATCAGAGTGAGATGGGGAAATTGGCAGGAAGGGTCTGGGTGGGATCCATCCTCCACCTGGGCTATTGGAGTAGTGGTGAAGGAATACTCTGATGGCCCAGTTAGGTTCTGGGTATCTGACCTGGTAGGGCTGGATGGCTCAGCAGTGGAGGGACAAGGTAAAGGGGACACCTAGGAAACTCTTCATAATCTCTCCTATTTTTGATGTAGACAATAGCCTTTGGGATAGAAAGCCATTCTTAGCATTGGATGATGGAAAGTTATATCACTCCCTTTCAGCTTTCCTTCCACTAGAATCATGTGCCATCCTAATACTTTATCCATGTCCTGGTCACTAGTGAGCGGGCCATGAAACGGAGAAGCCCACCATTGCCCCTTGGAGAAGTTTCCATCGTTTCAGTGAGTTGTTGTCAACAATAGCGCTGGGGTCAGCAAATTCCTTGGTAGGACTGGGACAAGGATGGGTCACAGAGATAGCCTGGCTGGGGCTCTCTGCCAAGTGCTGAAGGTGTTGTAAGAACCCCCTTCTTAGGCGTTGCTGAGTCAGCGTGACCACACTCACCAGGAGGAGATACTGGCAACTCTGAAGGAATGAATAGGGCTTTGGGGGACTCTGGCCTGAGTCAGAAGTGATGCTCCCCACCTTGGCCGAGTTCTGGGTGTTCAAAGAGCCTGACTATGACCACACATCGCCTTGGGTGTGATTAGCATCAAGCTACTTCCTAAAATATCATCACTGGACCCAATCCTTTCCCTTTCACTCTTTCACTATTTGAAGCCTGAGCCCTTTTTCTGTATTCATGCAAAAGTGCCCTTGGGGCCTGTCCCTTGGTCAAGTGGTTAAGTTCACAGGCTCCACATTGGTGGCTCAGAGTTCACCTGTGTGGCTTTTGGGCATGGACCTACACACTGCTCATCAAGTCACACTGTGGCAATATCCCACATGTAAGGACTAGAAGGACCTACAACTAGGACATATCACTATGTACTGGGACTTAGGGGAGAAAAGAAAAAGAGGAAAATTGCCAACAGATGTTAGCTCGGGGCCCAACTTCCTTAGCAAAGAGGATACTTAAAAAAAAAAATAATAGTGCCTGGCTCTGGTCTGACCTGAAACATGCTAGCCAAGAGCCCAGTCCTCCATCAACTTCTTGGTAGTTTCAGACCATGGCAGAATCCTGGGTGTGCGGCTGCCACATGGAAATGGGGCAGGGGGTGGAGACGGGGTGTTAAGGAGAGTAGTAGAATGGTAAGAAGAGGACAGAAGGGGAGCCTTAGAGGAGCGTTGAGGACAAATGTGCTCGAGTTCAGTGTGTGCTCCCTGCAGACTGGAAATCTACTTTAGCTCCAGGTGAGGTTGCTAAGCATGAGCTTGTCACGGTTTTACAGCTTCCCAGTCTAGTCCGTAGTGACTTTAATGCACAGTCTGCACCTGGAGAAAGAGTGGGAGGAATTGTTTCCTTTTGCACTAGACGTCAATGTGCAAAACACTAATTCCAGAGCTCTGCTGCTGAGGTTTCCTTAAGAGAGGAGAGTGCAGAGCAATGCAAGGTGGTGGGGTTGGCCTCTGGGATGGTCAAGAAGGAATTGTCCCCTGGAGGTGAGCACCATGATGTCTGGAAAGCTTTTCAGCAGAGCAGCTGGAGGCAGAGAGCTACCTGGGAAGTGCTGACAGGCAGAGAAAGACATGGGAGTGGAACATGTCTGCCCTGGGTGTTTCCTGGGACTGAGTCCTGAGGCTGGGTGGTGCTCTGGGGCTCTAAGTAATTGTTGCAGAGAGGAAGGGCTGAATGGGGGACTCTGTGACTGCTCTCTCCCCCCACATCAAGGATTCTTTCCATTTTGCCAGTACAAACATTTAATGAAGAGATTTTTCTCCTCCCGAGCATGCTAGTAAAGGAGAATTCCTCTGGGTAGATGATAGCAAATACAGAGAGTGCCTGGGTATTCTCAAAGAGGTATTGTTGATTAAAATTTTGTTGATACATGGCTTACATTGAATGTTAGGCTAATGAATTTCTGATAAGCAAAACCCATAAAATAATGTTCACATTTACAGGAGAATTTCTGTGTATAGTCACTCGGATTTGACAAAATATGTCCAAAGTGATTATTCCACATAAGATCACGGAAACTGCAAAAGTGCAGATGGTAAATGTCACACTGCAAAGACTAACTTATACATTTTTTTTGAATTATTTTATGAATAATTGAAATAATTAGTTTTGAAGTCATCATGGTGTATAACATTGTGTAATTTCAGATGTACATTATTATTGATCAGTTTCTGTAAGAATAATTCACATTTTGATGGAGCTAGAAAAATCTGCCAGCTCATTCTATATACTTACCTTAAGAAAGTTTTTAAAGCATGATTTTAAATTAAGTGACTTACGTAATCTTTTCTTTGAATATGGGCTAATCTTTAGGCTAAAAGTCATTTTATTTTGGTGAGCATTTTGTGTGGAGTTTTGTGTATCTTCAGAGCATCAAAACAAGAAGCAGACCCTCCTCACATTGACAATGAGAGCATTGGTCCACAGTACAGTGGGGATGGTGTGGTGAAGGATTTAGGAGAAGGACTCTGGGTGTGATGGACACGTGGGTTGCTTCCATCTCTTGGCCATTATGAATAGTGCTGCTGTGAACATGGTAGGTTGTTAACTATTTGTAAGCAAACAAATCTTTTTCTTTTCTTTCCTTCTAGTGTTGTATTTTTTTTTTTTTTCATTTAGATGTCTGATACATGTGAGAGCTATTTTAGATTATGGTGTGAAGAGTGGATCCAACTTTCTCGTTTTCCCCAAATAACTACCTAGTTGTACATCACCATCTACCAGACGTTTATTGTTTCCCAGTGATTAGGGATGCCTCCTGTACCATAAATTAAATTAGGCCTTGTGTGGCATTTCAATTCTGCCATTTGTTCTGCCTGTCCCACACGCACCAATGGCACACAGTTTAAGAGCAAGCAGTCATCCCTCAGTATCCAAGGGGGATGGGTTCCAGGATGCCTGTGGATATCAAAATCTGCAGCTGTTCAATTCCTTGTACAAAATGACAAATTATTTGAATATAACCTATGTGCATCCTCCCTTCCATATATTTCAAATTATCTCGAGATTACTTACAATACCTAATACAATGCAAATGCTATAGATGTTAATACTGTAGTTATTGTTTAGGGAATAATGACAAAAAAAATCTGTACGTGTTCAATAGGATGCTGCCATCATAGGCTTTTTGATCCCCATTGGTTGAATCCGCGGTCAATATGGAATTTGGGTTGTACTTGAATAACTATTAGGGGGTCTCTGGTAAGGGGTGGAGTGCGGAGCCTTGCCCTAGGGAGAGAGATGTCCTTCTAGCCCTTCCTAAGACCATGGAGGGAGGGGAGATGGGGGAATGGATGGTTTTGAGGAGGGAAGAAGCCCATACTGATCTCCAAGACATTGACTGGGCTTGATTTGTCCTGAGGAAGAGATTCCATAATCTTGGATTTGTTCAGAC
This sequence comes from Equus asinus, assembly GCF_041296235.1. NCBI lineage: Eukaryota > Metazoa > Chordata > Mammalia > Perissodactyla > Equidae > Equus > Equus asinus. The sequence goes on from NC_091791.1 coordinate 170,500,648, forward strand.
TCAGTCCTGGCATATATTTGTTGTGTACTGAATCATGTTGACTAAGCAAATGAGAAATTGGATATTTCCTCTCTAGATGTGGTCATTTGTTTAGGCTCTGGCAACCCCCTGGAGCTGGCCTCTGTCCCATAGAAGAGTGAGTCACCAGGGGGGATCTCAGTCTCACCACTCTGTATGAAACATCTCATTGTTCTCGTTATCTAGAGCAGGAAGCTACAAACCCTGGTGAAGACTGCTGGAGGAGTCCCCATCCTTTTTCCATAGGAGACGATGGCCTGGGCCTCGTGGTGACACACCAGGGGGCCTTCGATGTCCCCCTATGAATGATGAGAGGAAGGGACATGAAGTCAGGCCTCCCCACTCCTGCTTCCCTAAATCACAGCCCTCAGAGAAGATATGGACCGCTGGGCTCCTTGAGTGTGGGATGTGTGAGATAGAAGTGTGGTGAGGTGCAGAAGTAAAGCTTCCAGATCTTTCCATCGCTGGGCTTTGGTTCTGACTGTGGTTACCATCTGTAGCTCAACCCAAGTCAGGGTACGTTTCCCCTCCTCAGGACAAGGCTGCACATGTGTATCTTTGTATCCGGTGCTCCTCAAATCCCCTAGAGATCAGACTCCTCAGAAAAGGCCCCCATATCACTCAGGTCTGGGCCCCGCACTGAGGCTGTGGGGATGCAGTCTGTTTGGACTGGTCAGTACCAGCCGGGCCCGTCTGCTTTGGGCCATGTTGGCTGATGCCTGGGGCCTTACCAGGAAGGTGGACTTCCTCTTCTCTTGATTCCCCATACAAATCTGCATTGGGCGAGTATAGAAATTGAAGCAACTGCTGCACTCTTGATCCCTCTGCCCTCTCAGTCATTCATCCCGGAGCATGTCTGTTCTACAATAGAGGCCAACCAGGCCCCAGCCCACCATGGTGCACTTGGTCCCAGGACTTGACCTGACCTGAGTCAGAGGCAGAGTGCTGTCCTCAGACTCGGTTCAGTCTGGTTCTATTCTCCAGCTGGTAGGAAGAGTGCAGGCCCTCAGGGACTCCTGGGCAGAGCTCGTCTCTTGCCCCCACCATTATCTGCAACTCTGTGCCTGCCTCATCCTCCTTGGCCCCAAGACAGGATGGAGCCTCCATGCTGGGAGAAAGCCAGCTGGGCTGGGGAAACAGAGCATCAGGTAGATAGTGCCTGCAGTAACACGATGTCATTCAGGCTGTTCTGCTGATCATGTTCGGGGTGGCGGATGCTCTGAGCACAGATATGCACTGCTGGGTGCTTTCCTGATGCTCTGGGCCCCCGGATGATATTTACAAGGCTGTGAAGGAAAGATGGCCTAGAGGTAGGTGTGAGCAGCCGCAGCTTGGTCCACCAGCGCTGTAGTGAAGGAGGATGGTGAGACAGTCGCTGAGGGAATTTACGGGATGAGACGGCTCTGGGGCTGAGCTCTCTGTGCCCTCCGCTCCTCAAAGCCCTGAGCTGGGGATGGTGGGGTACACAGGGACCTTGAGTTTTACTTCACCCAAAATATATTGATAGAGAGCTTCAATTCATATTTTGGGCCCCAGTGGAGCCTTCATTTTCCCCCCTCACTCTTCTTGATCGTGTCCTTCTTTTCTCCTCATTAACACTGGCCTGTTTCTGCCCCCAGACCTACTTGGTCTCTTTCTCACCCCTTCATTGCTACCACCCTGGTTTTCATGGTTCCCTTATGAACTCTTCATGGCCCATGTGACTGGTCACCCAGGAGGCTCCTTGGTTCCTCCTGTTCCGCAGCAGAGAGCTGCCATCAGCACAGTCTTCTTATACCGGGAACACCCTTCAGCTGCCAGGACTTTCTCTGAAGTATGTTCTTGGCTCCTTTAGTTAAAAAAATTAGCTGTTCTCTCATTTCTTTCTTGAAGTTGTCCATGGAGAATGGAACGTATGTGAGTAGATATGGATATGAATTTTTTTTCCATTTTAGTAAAAATTGTAATATTAGATCAAACATGAGTGTGAAACCTTTCACCACATCCAAAGCTGGTTACGTGTACTTTGGACTGTTTTATTACATTTCTGTCAGTTACATCTTTTTCTCTTCTCTGATGCTGGGACATTAAAGTCGCATGTTCCCACCTCCTCCTTGGGCCCCTAGGCTGTCAACCGTGCAAATCTTCTGTGCAGGCTGCTGCTGGGTCACTTCCCTTTCATCCCTCTGGTGCTGCTGTGGTCAGAAACCAATCTCGTGGCTCTTGGCTTTGTAGGAGAGCAGTGTACTACTGAGTCATTCCAGACATCCTCAGGGCTGCCTTAATGTCACTCTCAGAAGGACGTTTTGGAAGCTCCTTGGGAAGGTTCTACTGATGAGCCTGTGATGTTTCATGGAGTGTCAGTGCTGGGAGAAGGCTGTGCCCGTGCCAGTGTCTTCCCACCACATGTGTCTTCGGGGAGCAAGAAACCTTCTTTCCAAGAAGTGGCCTGTGCTCTTGTCCTTGTAGGAAGGAGCAGGTGACATAAAACCTTCGGTGACGTCTGCATTCAGTCTTCCCCTCAGAGTAGTCAGTGAGAAAGAGGGACCCAGACCCTGGATGTGGCAGAGAACAGTTTAAATGAACTTCAAGACCGTCAGTGTTTCTTGGCTGAAAAGTGTACTTCTGAGACTGAGCTTCTGACCCTGGGGCCCTTGGTAAACGTAGAAAGATGTGGAGGTGGACATGTTCCCTAAGACCCTCTGCCACAAATCATCAGAAAGTCCGATTATCCAAGATAAGAGAGTGGTAATAGAGTTGTGATATATTCATGGGATGGAATGCTGCCCAGCTGTTAAAAAGCATCATGTTAAAAAGCATCATGTTAAAAAGCATCATGCTTACTGGCATGCAGCAGTTTGTGTCATTCAGTTTTATGTTGAAAAAGTAGATTGTCGAATGCTGTATACAATTTTAACTAGTTTTTTTAATGTGAAAGACAAGAACCAGAACGACCATTTTGCGTGACTTTAATTTCCACCTTTATATTATGCAATTTTTCTCTATAATAGAAATATATTAGTTTTATAAGCAGGAAAAAAAAATGTAGGGCTCATGATCCCTATAAACAGCAAACACTATTATGCACGGTGGTCCAGATGAGCTAGCAGTTTAGTGAAACAATTTCCTTTTCTTTCAGGGGACACAGGTGAACCCCATTGTGCAGCTTCACTTGCGCTTGGATGTGGCTGTGTGACTGTCGCCACAAACGGGATGTGAGTGGAAATGCTGTGGGCACCTTCCAGACCAGGCCCCTAACACAGTCCTGTGCTGACCGTGTAGACTCCTCCCTTTCCAGGGTTTGAGGCAGGTGAATACGAGGAGCACGGATGCCACATTTAGGGGACCGATCCTGGTCTCTGATCATGGAGTGACCACATAATTACTGCCAAACAAGGACACTTGAGAGTAAGAGGGGCACCACTCACCACGAAACTCCTTTTGGACTGTGTGTGAGCAAGAATTAGACTTCTATTGTGTTAGTCACTGAAATGCTAGAGTTTGTCAGAATAATTAAAGTTAACTAACACATGGACCATCTTACTGAAGCCTACCTTTTTCTGAATTGTAATATTCATAAAAATAAAATTATTTTAATCATCACACTTTCAAAATTGTGAATAAATTAAAACATAGAAAGAAGAAAAATGTCAGCTCTAATCTCACAGCCCAACTGGCCACTGTTAAGAGATGTTTTTCCATGTAGGTGTTTTTCTATGTGTATTTTTCTATAGGCGTGATCACAATATATTTAGTTTTTCTTCCTATAATTTAAATTATTCAACATAAACTTAACTCATTTTATTAAAAATCTATTATTGAATATCATTTTATGATCTCATTCGTATTTAATAAATACACTTTAAAGTTATCTAAATAATACAGAAAACTTATGAAAATGAATATGTAGGAGGAATAAAAGCCAAAAGGAAAATATGCTTATAAGCAAAGATATTATTGTAGTCTATACTGACCTTTAACTAATGTTGACTTCAACAGACCAGATGAACATTCTTCCATGTGACAGAATGTAATTCTATCTCAAAACATTGAAGTTTCCATAGTGGTCTGAAACTTTTCCAAAACTAATCCTCAGATTGGTGCTGAACATTGGCACTATTTAGATGATTTGACATTTGTAACAAATCTATAAGGAATGACCTTATCCACTTTTCGCAGTGTGGTTGATCACTAGGTGAAAGACACTTTTTGTCCTGTTTTTTTTTAAGGACCTTCGTGTACAAGGTGTGAAAAAGCCATTTTCTCGATGTCTATACTGAGTGTAAACATCATTGGTTTTGTAAATCCTTCCCAATTAGATAAGCACAAATTATTAATATTTTAATTTGCATGATTCTTTAGTGAGCTTTTAGTTTTTTCCAAATGTTTATTAGTCTTTTTATCACTTGCCTATTAATGTTCTTAGTCAAGTTTCTTAGAGCGACAGATAACGTGGATGTTAAGAGCTATAGAAACAATAATGAGCATGTACCATATGTTACCATTTTCCTCCTTGGAAATTAATACTGATTCTAATTTAGGGCCTATTATTGAATAATAGTGTGATGATCATCTTTATGAATAGCACACAAATACGTACACGCACACACGCTTTTAGATCTCATGTAGGAATAATAAAAATCACTAGATTGAGATAGAGAAATACATGTAAAATAATGTGGAAGCCATTTTAAGGAAACAGGTGCCATCAGGAGCAGCCCAGTCTTCCTGATGCTACAGGCATTAGAAGGTCATCATTTTCCTTCATCATGTGTGTCATTCAATATCAAGTGTTCCTGTCAGGTGTGAGGGGAAACTGACCCACTAGGCACTGTCCTTTGAGGACACGCACGTCCCTGGTGGCGTATTTCCCTGGTTACTGTCTCGCTGGCACTGGCTTGAAACCTGGGACTCCATGGAGCTCCTCATGGCCGACTTTCTGGGGTTTCTAATTCTGTAGTGTGATGGTTTCTTCTAAGAGTGTCCATTTCTATTGCTGTGACCCAAGTTGTCCCCTGGCTCGTGTACCTTTTACTATTCACTTGCTTGTCTCCGCATGTGCATTCAGCTCTTCCCTCCCCTGTGCTTCTGCCGGTGCTGTGAGCCCCAGGGGAGGCTTGGCAGATGATCATGGGGACAGTCTTGAACGACAAATAAGCTTTCTTTTGCTTTTCATCTTGGTTTTCAAAGTTCTAGACTTTGCTTTTCATATCTGTGTGATTTATTTGTTATTCTTTTTAATGATGGTGCTTCTGTTTTTGATGTTGGTCCCAATTGATTCAGTGTTCATCCAGCTATCATGAATTTGCTGTGTTCTGTCACATCCGCTTCACTGGTGGTGCTGTTTGAAGGATACAGGATCCTAAAATAAGGTTGTCTGGGTCATAATTGGTGCCGAAAATAATCAATGGCCAATCAGTAGATAAGAAAGTTGGAGTGATATTTATTGAGCCAATTTGCTGCAGACTAGCCTGGAAGTGCTGTCTCCCCCAAGGAAGAAAGCTCTCCTGAGAAGCATGGTCACCTCATGGCTGTAGACCATTTCACAACAAAGAACAGACAGGAAGCATGACAGGAATATAATTTTTTTCCACGTCACAAGGATCTGTTTTGCTGCAGTTTAGCACGTATGTAGCAGGTCAACTTGACCTTGGTCCTCTGGGAAGAAGAACTTACCTTGAAAGAAGTGCTGGTATTGGCGTCAGAGAAAGGCAGACATTCATCCCTGTCTTTAAAGAGTGCATTCTTTGCTTTGGGAAAATGTTTGAGCAGATGTACAGTGTGTGTTTGGTGGGTCAGAAGTGAGGCTGCTCTGGGAAAAACAAGTTTTAGGTTGAATCATTGTTGAACCAGAATGACTTCCCCATACACCTCAAGATGTGAAAGCTTCTTGTTATTATTTCCATCACAATGAAAGGGCTTGCACTCAAAATGTGGCACTTTGTGGGTTTCTGGACTGAGGCTCGTGCCTTCCACATGTAAATGAGCAAAAGTACTGATGGCCCAGGTCCCTCCTCCCTCCCTCGCCTCCAGACATGGACTCCACTGAGCACACACTGGGAACCTCAGGACCTGTGGGTCTCGAAGTCTCTTCATTTTCACACTGCCCTTTTGGAATCAAACAAGATCACCCATGGGAAACTCTAATGTGCAACTGAGATAGAATACAGAGAATTTAATTATTTTCAAGGCAAGATGTCTTGAGGATTCCAAACACTGATCCATTGGCCAAACTGGCTGGCCTGGGGAAAGGGGAGGCACCAGGGGAGTTTAGAGGAAATTTCCCCTCACTGTAAGTTTCCCAGTGTCATGGACAGAGCCTGTTATGGGCCTGGCACAAAGACTCAGGTTGTCAGCAGGGGGCATCAGGACAGTCTGCCAGGGCCTGAGGCTCGGGAGTGAATCCACAGGCCATGATGGCGGAAGGCCCAGGGATGCTGGGCTGCATGGAGGACCTGAACTGTCTCTGCTCAGATGGGAAGTGGGGACCGGGTCTCTGATAGGCATCAGGTGGGCTGGTGGTTGTGTTATGACAAGGGCAAGCTATAGAGGAGAATTCACAAGGGGCTTTGGGAACTCTGTTAAGGAGATGAGAGAGAGGCTGGCGCAAAACAGGGTGGGCTGGAGGGAAAGGAGCTGGTGGGCAGGGCAGTCAGATGGAAAACAGGGGCTGGTGTGGGATGGTCAGCCAGGAGGAAGGTAGAATGAGCTCAGTGCTTGGCAAGTTGTGGGGCAGGAAATGGGACCAGAGTGAGGCTAGGGGCCATCTAGGGAGCATTTGAGTGTGTAAAGCTGCAGGTGGTCCTGGCTGTGGGAGAAGCTGCCCCCACAGCAGAGAGAGGTCCTGGTGTAACCGAAAGTTCGGTCCCCGAACCTGATGCCAATCCAAATAACGAGAAGAGAGACTTGAGTGGAAGAGGAAAGGTTTTTACTATGCCAGGCACAGGGAGCAAAGCAAGGGCTCATGCCTCGAAAATTGCTAGCTTCCTGATGAGGAATGGGTAGGGATTTTCATTTGGGGTTTTGGGAAGGGGAGGGGGACCCTGTAGCTTGTGCAGCTTGGTGCTTTTCCACCAGCCTGCTTTTGGCATTGAGAGGCAGGGGGGATGGTGAGATAGGAGAATGGCAGGTGGGCGTCCTTCGCTGTTGTCCTGTCTTCCTGTTTGAGGCGGGTTCGAGCCCCGGGAGTTAGGAGTTGAGGTCTGGGAAGCCTCCGCTCCTTGATATTCTTGAGACAGCAGCTTTCCTGGCAAACTTCAAGGACACATAATTGGCTAAATTTTAGTGTGCCTCCAACTTTAGGCCACCTGGGCTTTTAACAATTTGTAACTCCCATTTAGTCCTAAAGCTCAAGGAGCCCAAGTTTAAAGAAACACGTATTTACATATGAGTGGAGCTAGAGAAGCAGGAAAGGGGGTGGTGGGTTTGTTTTAACCCCATATACTCTGGGTTCAATGTGGGGGAACTGATATCAGGGCTGATGTTAAGAGCCTGTAACACTGGAAATAGGAAGCTCAGTGCCCACGGCCTGGGCCCTGGCCTCCCGGGTCCTTGGAGTTACTCCCCTTTCACTGCCCTGCTCCTTTTCCTGCTGAATTGTTGGGGTGGTGATGGTGATTGGCTTAGAGAAGGAAGGAATTTTCTATGTCCCAAGGAGGAATATATTTTGGGGAAGAAGTTTGTCCTTTTATAATGGGAACCCTTCAGATTCAGCCTTTGCACAGGGCTAAGCACCACAGAGGTGTAACTGAGAAACTATTCAGCATGAGGTTTAGGGGAAGTAGGGATGGAAAAGAAAGGAGGAAGGACAGCCCACAACTGACAGCAGAGGGCTGCCTGGAGCATGCTGTTGCGTGTTGAAAGTGGTTCAGTGAGTCAGTGAGACTTCAGTCACACTCGCTAGAGATCCATCTGTTATGGCCCTGCAGTCCCACTGCCCGCCCCATGGGATTCCTGCCTCTGCCCCAGGAAAGATGGTGAGGCACACAGGAAGGTCAGCATCACACCTGCTATGAGCAGCACTTCATTGTTCTCTTTATCCAGGGCAGGTAGGGTGACGCCTCCATGGAGACTCCTGGAGGGGTGTCGCTCTCTGGTCCATAGGAGGAAATGCCCTGGACCACATTTTCACAGACGAAGGGGCCCCCAGAGACCCCTGGAAGCAGAGAGAGGAAAGACTGAGCTTGCATCCTCGTGGCCTTGCCCTTCTCACCACCCCTAGGGTCAGTAGAGTCTTAGGGGGCCACGTGTGAAATCAGAGCAGGGCGGGCCTTGTCACCTCCCTCATCCCAGGGCTCCAGCCTGGCTCTGCCTGTTACATGAAGCTCCACCCAAGCCAAGGCTTTCTCTCCAATCCTCAGGGAAATTTTGGTGAAAACTCTGCTGTGGGATGACTGGTCCTTCCTCAGCCTGCACCCCTGATCTACTCCAGGGAAAAAACTAAAGTCAGGATTCATGGACCCAGGCAGCCCACCTCTCAGGCTGAGGCATGAAGATATGACCCCTCTCACCCCTGAGAGCACTCCATTTCCTCTCTCCCAGGGCCTGTCTAGGTCGACGCTGGAAACATTACCTCAGAGTCGGTCTTCGTCTTCTTTGGGTCTCCTACACGAGTCTGCCTGGCCCCGCTTTAATAGTCAGGGAAGCAGGAATCACACACCTCATCCTTCTGCACGGTCAGCATCACTTCCTGCAGAGTGCTTGCTAAAATGCCCATTGAGTCCTGCCCCCCAGCCGGCCAGGCTGCACACCTGTCCAGGCCTCACCTGGGCTGTGCCCTTGGGCAGGCTGAGGGGCCCTACAGCTGCAGTCAGCTTGGCCTTTCTCTTCAGCTGATAGGAAGAGGTAAGGAAGTCCAGCTCAGCCACTGGCCTCCTGGGCCTGGACACTGCAATGGGGCTGCACTGACTTCCCCCTCCCCTGAGCCACTCGGACTAGTCAGGAGGACAGGATGGGAAGGAAGGAAGGGACAGGTCCCAGTGGGAGGGGAAACAATCTGGACCCAGGACAGCAAGAGCAGTAGGGAGGTTCCCTTACCTTCAGTAACATGATGCCATTGGAGAAGTTCTTAGGATTATAGTGTGGGTGGCAGATGGCTTCTGTCACAGGGATGACCTTCTGGGTCCTCTCCTGCTCGCGGATATTGTAGGCCCCCAGGGTCACATGGATTGAACTGCCAGAAAATAGAGTGGGGATGCGAGGGGCATGGAGTCACAGAAGATCCAGGCCTAGAGCCATGAAGGGCGGGTGACAACCAGGGCAGGGCAGGACTGCAGCAAGGGAAGACCGAGACAACACGAGCTCTGGGTGCTGAGTGACTGTCCCCTGTGCTTCTCAACAACACTGAGGGAAGGACACTGGAAGCTTGTCTTGCCCTCTGGCAACACTGTGAAAATACTCTGAGTTTGCCTTTTGATCTAAGGCATGCTTTCATCCTCCACAGCTGCTTTAGTTGACCAGTGTGGTCTCTCTTCTCAACTGAGCCACTTGCTCTCACCTCTGATCCTCTGACCCCAAAGCTTCCCTGTCCTGTTTCTCACTTTCCATGGCCCAGTCATGCTCTCAGATGGCTCCTCTCATGAGCTCTCATGGGGTTGAGTTACCAGGAGCCAGAGGAGCTCTCCCGGGCTGCAGCCACTGGGCAGAAGACAGGGGTCCCTGTAGGGGTCTAAGGAGGCGTCTGTTGTCTGCGGCCCCTCACCTTCCCCGGCAGTGAGCAGCCATCAAAACAAACTCCTTTCTCACGAGGGCACCACCGCACCTGCCTTCATTCTCCTCCTCCACAACGTGAAGCAAAGCCATATAGGAGCGAGAATGGGGCCTGGCCTCGTGCCCTCCGATGATGTCCTCTGAAAGAGAAGACTGGACGATGTGCTTTTTGGGAGTGGCTGTGGTCAGGAGGGAAGGCTTCTGAAGGTGGTGATTGAGGGTGGGGTCTACAGTGCCCTGCAGACACCGGGGAGAGTCCTCCCAGATTCTCCTTGCCGCAGAATAACCTTTTCTGAATGTCAAGCCTCAGAACGCCCTGTGAGAAAAGGGAGGACAGTGCTTGTTGTCCCCATCCTACTTCCGACCTTGCATAGAGGAGATAAGAGCTGTCTTCATGATGGTAGAGCCCAGGGGATTGTGGACAGGGCTCCCCTGATGCCCTCTGTCTCAGTGAGTCTCCTGATCCCTCTGAGCCTCTGCTAATATCCCACCTGGTGCCCATATCTCATAATCTGTCCGTGAGCTTATGCAGTTTGATTTTATAAAATGCTCGTGTCCTACACTCTAACCCATCCTAGGATCTCGGTGAACATTGTTTGCCTGCGTGAATGAATGGCCTTCTCTTAGCTTTAAACTGAGGTTTGGAGGGCTTTGTGCTAGTAGGATTGAAGGCCAATGGCATGGGGGGAGGAACTTTGTGGAACAGCCGAGGGCTTGGGAAGGCAAGGGGAAGTGTGGCTGTAAATGGATGCCCAGGGCTGTGACAGAAGTAAGGCACCAGGGGATCCCTGTGTGCAGTCTTCCACCCCCTTCTGAGATCTACTGCACCCTGGACTCCTGTCCTGGGCAGAGATGAGGGGGTGAGGGCACCGAGAAATGAAACCAGTTCTTGAGCTTGTCTAGGGACAGGTCCCACCACTGCAGTCGGTTAGTCTGAGCTGCCCTTTCCTGAGTTGAAGGGAGGGATTTTAATTACTTGTCTTTTGTAGCATCGCATCCTCTCCTGAATGCCTTGCTATGAAGAATCCACTTTCCAGGTGACAAGAGAGAGGCTCACACACTAAATATTTCAGTGAACACCCTCCCTTCTGGCCATCCTTGTTAAGTGTCCATGTAGCATTGGGCTTGTTAGTCTCTGCTTGGTATGGCAGCTGGGGTCTAGAAAGTTCTTGGGCTGAAATTGAGGAAAATCCATGAATGTGCTGGGCAGGAGGATCAGGTGTACAAAGGGTTGTGTGAGATGGGCTGGAGCCTCTGGAATGGGGATGGTCACTCACCTGTCCCAGCCTTGAGGGGCAGAAGAAAGGCCAAGCAGAGCAGGAGTTGCTGCATCTTCCCTGAAGTTCTGCTCAGGTCAGAGCTGCTGGTGTTTCTTCCTTCAAGACACACGGTCCCCGAGTGGAAGGCAGGGGTATGGCCCAGGGCCTCGCAGACCTCCCGGGCCTGTGCTTCTGGTTTTCCTGTGTTATTGGGGAAAGTGATTTGTGAAAGTTCTCAGTCTTGTGTTAGGTGACAGTAGCACTGTCACCAACCACACTTGTACTCCCAGTGATGAGTCACAAGGTGAAAGCAAGAAGAAAGAACAAGAAAGTGAAGCCTGTGCTACAGCCAGCAGAGGAGCTGGACCCCAGAAGCCCCTCAGTGACTGAATCTAGAATGTCTCCATTTCTAAGCCATTGACTCTTTTTCCATCCTGAAGAAGTCATGAATAATTATTTAGCAAGCTAGCTCCAGGGAGATGGGCAAGATGGCTCCTGCCCTTGAGAAGACAGCAGTCGGCTGGAGTAGACTGAAAATCAATGGTTAGTGTACAGGCTGGTAAGGTCTGTGGTGGGGCCTCCACTTGGTGGTGGGAGATAGAGACTGGACCTGCCTTAGGAGCATGTAGAGCTGGACACACCCAAACATCCCAAACGGTAACCCCACTTCTTCTCTGACCACCATTGCAGCCTCGTATTTTTGGAATATTTAGAATTCACTCTTTACATCGTTACATTCTGTGACCAAGAGAGCTTCTCTTATCTCACAATTTTGAACAAAAGTCCTGGACTTGATATTCATTGGACCAAAGCAGACCATCAGCAGGTCCATTGGAGTTGAGTGGCCTGATTGGTTCCTTCTTGGGTCATTTAGCACCCCTAGGCCTGAGGTGGGGACTGCTCCACCCAAATTGTGGTGCCTGTTTTTTGGGGAGAGGGTTCTCCTAAAGGAAGGCTGGTTACTAAAGGAAGGCAGGTGATGGGGAATTGGATGCTGATCATCCTAATAATTACTATCCACTAAGTGTTCTCTGCCCAGGGTCCAGTGAACCATGGCTATCATGTCCATGGGCCCAAGAGTCATAAACATTTGCAAACACTCTCACCAGTGTGATGACAGATGACAGAGTAGTGGAAAGGAAGGCATTAGGAGTTCTAAACAGCCCCATCCCAGTTCTGTTAAAGCAACAGCAACTTATCGAGACACAGCAAAAGAGGGGAAGGCAACCTGCTTAAGCATTAATGATGATGACCTCTGGGTGGTGGCATTATTGGGAATTCTAATGTTTTTATTGCTATGTCTGCCTTTCCCTGTCTTTCTATGATGAACATGTATTGCTTTTCTACCCAGTAAACATTTTCCCGTAGTTGAAGCACATGCATCAATGGCAACCATTCAGTAGACCAATTCTTTCCAGTCTGGCCTTCTCCAAGCTGGATGTTTTAAAAATGAGGTTACTTTTCTGAATCCATTCTTATATAGAAGATTTAGAGATTGTTGAAAAATAGAAGAAAAATTTACCCAGTAGGCTATAGGCTATTTTGATGAATAAAGGAGGAATCAATGATTTCCATTCTAGAGACGGAAGTTTATGAAGTCCCTGGCAGCCTCCCCTCCACCCTACTCTGCCCAGGGCAGTTCTGGCCTCAACCCCAGGGAAGAAGAATCATGTCCCATCCAATCCAGTCCAGATCAATCCTGGGGGCACCTGAGTCTGGGCCCTGTGACCTGAAGTATTGTTCTTTTTATGGAGGACAGATAGCTTGAGACGCTGATGAAGACAAATGGAGATTTCCCATTGTTTTTTCCAAAGGAGATTACACCCTGGGCCACATTGTTATACATGAGGGGCCCCCGGTGTCCCCCTGTGCACAGAGAAGGGAGAAGTCTCAGTCAGGGCCCTCTGGATCCCCTTTTCAGCATCGTGTTCTCCCTGTTGCTCTCCTGCCCCTCTCTCAGGGCCCAGCTGTTCAGATGTGTAGTAGGTGATTGATTACCATTCACCTCGGCTCTGAGTGTCAGGGGGGTAGGTAGATCCTCTGTGACCTACTCACCCCATGAGCCTGTGTCCTGGCTGTGTCCTCTCTCATGCTCAACCCAGTCCCAGGCCCTGCTCTTGTTGTACCATGGACACAGGTGAAGAGATTGGCTGGAGGGAGATGCCTGGGCTGCATATGCTGGGAACAGCATGCTTCCACCTAAGACTGGACTCAGGTCAACCATTGGTTGTTAGGTGGGAGAAGGCATGGCTGTGTCACCCCAGCATCACTGTGTCCCTGGGGCAAGGGTTGGAAGATCCTTGTCTCCTTACACTTGCACCGGTCTTCTTGTGCTTAGGGTTCCCCACACACTGCTGGATGGACTAGTTGTAGTTTTTGAACAGGTCCTTGCACTTCTGCTCATTCTGTGCTTCTAGATCCACCTCCTGGACTGTGTTTGCCTTTTTGCCACTTGCCAGTTGCCCCCAGCCTGCCACACTGCACACCTGCCCAGGCCCCACCCAGTCCTGGCTCTGTGGTAGGGCGATGGTCTTCACAGCTGGCTTGAGTTGTGCCTTGTTTTGTAGCTGGTCAGAAAGGTGAGAGATGGCAGTTCAGGTCCCCCCCACCCGCTGGTCTCAGATCTGTAGCCGCCCCTGACACAGGAAGGGTTAATAATCACTGGAAAAAGCTTGCCAACAAACTGTGACCCAGAGGTGAGAAGGCCGGTTAGCCAATGATGGGTAAGACCCCCTGGGGGGCAACCTAAGCCAGGCGGCGGCCGCCTGGGGGCACAGATGGAGAAACGATATCGATATCGGGAGCAAGAGGGACCGTTGCCTAAGAGACCTTGCCTGCTCTGAGATAAAAATATAGGAGCACAGCAACAACATGATAATATCAAAACAGAGGCCAAGGGAGGGCTCCTTGAGAAATCACTAAGAATTCTTGGCATTCGCTAATTACTTCATCCAGAACACCTGTGTATGTTTAACAGATGTAAGCTATGTATATATTGAAATGCTGGTTATAATAAACTCAGATGGCCATCAGCCCTCTCCGCATCTATCCTGATGTGTACATTGGATTGCGACACCGACAAGATCCAGGGGTGAGGTTGCCTGTATCCCCTGCCTGGAGTCTCCCAAGCCCCCTTCTATTACATTGACCCAATAGAACAGACAGGTTGGAAGAGAGGAGGGGACTGAGACCCTGAGTGAGCTGCCTGGTCCTTTGTGACCTGTGCAGTTTCACCTGAAATCAGCAAGATGGTACCTTCAGTAGCATGATATAGTTGACCTTTGAATTATCGTTATAATCCTTGTGAGGAAGATTTGAGCACAGGAATGACATGGTGGCTGTTTTTCACTTTTCTGATATTGTGAGCACCCAGGATGACACTTATTTCTCTGTAAAGAAAAGGTGGATTGGGTCAGCCACAGGAGCTACAGCATAGTCTCTGAAAGGCAGGTTAAGGTTCCAGCCTAAGGCACACCTGCAGCTGAGTCAGATAGGGAGGAAAAGTGGACAGTGTCACCTTTCTGTGCTCTGTGGCAGTGACCCAGCCTGGTTCTTCAGCAGCCTGTCTGTCACCCAGGCCTCGGTCCACATGCTCCACCCGTGTGTCCCACAGTCACTGTGTCCTGGTCTGAGCAGATCAGATTGCTCCTCTGATTAGTCATTGGCTCTGTGTGCTCAGTGACCTTCCTCAGTTATGGGTCGTGGGATGGTACCAGGGCTCCCAGGAAGACAAGGACCCATTTGTAATCCTCATCTTCCACTACAGTTAGCTGCTTTCGGTATGAACTTTTGTCATATCAGGAAGCCCCCAAATCTGCCCCGGCTTTCTTTGTCATTGTAGGAAAGGACAGACGCCATGTGGGGCTGGCAGTGAGCTCTGGCCTCTGCCCCATCTGACCTTCCCTGAAAGAGAAAGTTGCCTTACCTCTGTGTGTTCGTGGAAAGAAAGGAATGGGCACTTGCTGGTGTCATAAACCCATGGGATGGTCGAGGCTGGGGTGGTTGGAGTGTCCTCAGGGACCCAACACAGTGAGAGGGGGCTGCAGGCTTTAGAGGGCAGCTGGCGGGCTTGCAGCAGGACTTGTTTCCTGGCTTAGTTCTCCGTTTCCTCCCGTAGAGATGAGGAGCTCAGCCTTGTTCTGGAGCAAACATACTTCATATACTTGTTAAGAAGACTCTCCTAGAAGACCTGGAAATTACTTGCTCTCTTTGACCCTGGTTGCTTCTTTGTCCCCAAGCTTCTCAGACTCCTGTGTCCTGTTTACTTCCAGGATGGGTCTAGTCTGACCTGAAAATGTTGTGCTCATGGAGCTGAATTCTCTTGCTTCTTTCTCCCCCATCCTGGGTCAGGCACATAGACCATACCCCAGAAATGCTCGTGAGGTACATGAATGTCCAGTCCTCCAATCTGCTTTGGTCAGCAGCCTGAGAGGAGTGGTTTTAATGAAATCGGAACTCCAGTACAGTTTATATTTCTCTGGCACACAGAGGGCAGAATACAAAGGATGGGAAATCAGAGTGAGATGGGGAAATGGGCTGGAGTGGCTGCATGGGAGCCAGACTCCACTAGGGTCATGGGAGCACAGGTAAGGCAACACTCGGATGGCTCAATTATGTTCTGGATATCTGCTCTGGTAGAGCTGAGTGGCTATGTAGAATGGGGACACGGTGAAGGTGACACTTAGCAAACTGAGTAGTAGCTGGCTCTTCTATGCTTGATCCTGACAATAGCTCCTGGGATAGATAACCACGCGTAGCTCTAGAAAATGGGAATTATAGTGCTTATTCCAGCTTTCCCTTCCTCCAGGATCATGTGATATCCTAACACTAGGCCATTTTCAAGCAGACAAGAATTTGACCCTTGGAAGTGAGAAGACCCACCAGGTCTCTTTGGGAGTGGATTTCTTTTGTGTAATTTCTCCACACTGCAGATCTAGTGACAGATCTGGGGATCAGTAAATTTCTGGGAATGGACTGAGGGAAGGAAGGATCATAAGGACAGCCTCATTGGGACACTGTGGAAGCCTCTGGTGGAATAAGCCAGGCCTCTGAGGGTCTACAGGGGCACTTAGCTCCTCCAGCCCTGGAGGGTAGGAGATGGCCAATAAGAACAGAAGCAGCAGCATCTTCGTTTTTTTTTTTTTTTTTAATTTTTATTGAGTTAATGATAGGTTACAATCTTGTGAAATTTCAGTTGTACATTATTGTTTGTCAGTCGTGTTGTAGGTGCACCCCTTCACCCTTTGTGCCCACCCCCCACACCATCTTTCCCCTGGTAGCCACTAATTTGTTCTTTTTGTCTACATTTTTAAATTCCTCATATGAGTGGATTCATACAGAGATTGCCCTTCTCTAACTGGCTTATTTCACTTAACATAATTCCCTCAAGGTCCATCCATGTTGTTGCAAATGGGACGATTTTGTTCTGTTTTATGGCTGAGTAGTATTCCATTGTGTATATATATCACATCTTCTTTATCCAATCATCTGTTGATGTTCACTTAGATTGCTTCCATGTCTTGGCTATTGTAAATAATGCTGCAATGAACATAGGGGAGCATAGGACTTTTGGAATTGCTGACTTCAAGCTCTTTGGATAGATACCCAGTAGTGGGATAGCTGGATCGTATGGTAGTTCTAGTTTCAATTTTTTGAGGAATCTCCATACTGTTTTGCATAGTGGCTGCACCAGTTTGCATTCCCACCAGCAGTGTATGAGGGTTCCTTTTTCTCCACAACCCCTCCAACATTTGTTACTATTAGTTTTAGATATTTTTGTCATTCTAACGGGTGTAAGATGATATCTTAGTGTAGTTTTGATTTGCATTTCCCTGATGATCAGTGATGATGAACATCTTTACATGTGCCTATTGGCCATCCGTATATCTTCTTTGGAGACATGTCTGTTCATGTCTCCAGTCCATTTTTTGATTGGGTTGTTTGATTTTTTGTTGTTGAGTTGTGTGAGTTCTTTATATATTATGGATATTAAGCCTTTGTCAGATATATGACTTGCAAATATTTTTTCCCAGTTAGTGGGTTGTTTTTCTGTTTCGAACCTGTTTTCATTTGTCTTGAAGAACCTCTTTAGTCTGATGAAGTCCCATTCGTTTATTCTTTCTGTTGTTTCCCTTCTCTCAGAAGACATGGTGTCTGAAAAGATCATTTTAATACTGATGTCAAAGAGTATACTGCCTACATTTTCTTCCAGAAGCCTTATGGTTTCAGGTCTCACCTTTAGGTCTTTGATCCATTTTGAGTTTAGTTTGGTGAATGGTGAGAAAGAATGGTCAATTTTCATTCTTTTACATGTGGCTGTCCAGTTTTCCCAGCACCATTTGTTGAAAAGACTTTCTTTTCTCCATTGTATGCCCTCAGCTCATTTGTTGAAGAAAAGCTGTCCATAGATGTGTGGTTTTATTTCTGGGCTTTCAATCCTGTTCCATTGATCTGAGCACCTGTTTTTGTACCAGTACCATGCCAATTTGATTACTGTAGCTTTGTAGTATGTTTTGAAGTCAGGGATTGTGATGCCTCCAGCTGTGTTCTTTTTTCTCAGGATTGCTTTAGTAATTCGGGGTCTTTCATTGCCCCACATGAATTTTAGGATTCTTTGTTCCAATTCTGTAAAGAATGTCATTGGGATTCTGATTGGGATAGCGTTGAATCTGTAGATCGCTTTAGGTAGAATGGACATTTTAACTATGTTTATTCTTCCAATCCATGTACATGGAATGTCTTTCCATCTCTTTATGTCATCATCCAATTCTTTCAGAAAGACCTTGTAATTTTCATTGTATCGGTCTTTCACTTCCTTAGTTAAATTCACCCCAAGGTATTTTATTCTTTTTGTAGCGATTTTGAATGGTATTGTGTTCTTGAGTTCTTTTTCTGTTATTAGAATGTTCGTTATTAGAATATAGAAATGCTACTGATTTATGCAAATTGATTTTATACCCTGCAACTTTGCTGTAGTTGTTGATTACTTCTAAAAGTTTTCAAATGGATTCTTTGGGGTTTTCTATATATAAGATCATGTCATCAGCAAACAGCGAGTTTCACTACTTCCCTCCCTATTTGGATTACTTTTATTCCTTTTTCTTGCCTGATTGCTCTGGCCAGGACCTCCACTACTATGTTGAATAAGAGTGGTGATACAGGGCATCCTTTTCTCATTCCTGTTTTCGGGGAATGGCACTCAGTTTTTGCCCATTGAGTATGATGTTGGCTGTGGGTTTGTCATATATGGCCTTTATTATGTTGAGGTAGTTCCCTTCTATGCCCATTTTTTATCATAAATGGCTGTTGGATCTTGTCAAATGCTTTCTCTGCGTCTATTGAGATGATCATGTGGTTTTTATTTTTCTGTTTGTTGATGTGGTGTATCAAGTTGATTGATTTGTGGATGTTGAACCATACCTGTGTCCCTGGTATGAATCCCACTTGATCACAATGTATGATCCATTTGATGAATTGCTGAATTCTGGTTGCCAAAATTTTGTTTAGAAGTTTTGCATCTATGTTTATCAGTGATATTGGCCTGTAGTTCTCTGTTGTCGTGGTGTCCTTGTCAGGCTTTGGTATTAGCATGATGTTGGCCTTGTAGAATGTGTTGCGAAGTGTTCCATCCTCCCTAATTTTTTGGAATAGCTTGAAAAGGATAGGTATTAAATCCTCTCTGAAAGTTTGGTAGAATTCACCAGGAAAGGCATCTGGTCCTGGGGTTTTATTCTTTGGGATGATTTTTATTTCTGTTTCAATCTCTTTCCTTGTGATTGGTCTGTTCAAATTGTCTGCTTCTTCTTGAGAGAGCTTTGGGAGATTATAGGAGTCTAAGAATTTATCCATTTCCTCTAGGTTATCCATTTTTTTAATATAGTTTTTCATAGTATTCTCTTATAATCTGTTATACTTCTGCTGAGTCTGTTGTTATTTCTCCTCTTTCATTTCTGATTTTGTTTATTTGAGCTTTCTCCCTTTTTTTCTTTATAAGTCTGGCTAGGGCTTTGTCAATTTTATTTATCTTCTCAAAGAACCAGTTCTTTGTTTCATTGATCCTTTCTACTGCCTTTTTCATTTCAACAGAATTTATTTCTGCTCTGATTTTCATTATTTCTCTCCTTCTGCTGACTTTTGGCTCTGTTTGTTCTTCTTTCTCTAATTCCGTTAGGTGTAGTTTAAGATTGCTTATTTGGGATTTTTCTTGTTTGTTAAGATGTGTCTGTATTGCGATGAATTTTCCCCTTAAAACAGCTTTTGCTGTATCCCATATGAGTTGGTGTGGCATGTTATCATTTTCATTTGTCTCCAGGTATTTTTCGATTTCTTCTTTAATTTCTTCAGTGCTCCATTGCTTGTTCAATAGCATATTGTTTAGTCTCCGCATCCTTGTGCTTTTCTCATCTTTTTGCTTGTAATTAATTTCTAGCCTTATAGCATTATGATGGGAGAAGATGCTTGTCATTATTTCAATTTTTTTTATATTTGTAGAGGCTTGCCTTGTTTCCCAACATATGGTCTATCCTTGAGAATGTTCCATGTGCACTTGAGAAGAATGTGTATTCTGTTGTTTTTGGTTGAAGTGTTCTATATATGTCTATTAAGTCCAATTGTTTTAGCTTGTTGTTTAGCTCCACTATTTCATTTTCTGTCTGGGTGATCTGTCCACTGATGTGAGCGGGGTGTTGAGGTCCCCTACTATTATTGTATTGTTTTTAACATCTTCCTTTAGGTCTGTTAATAGTTGCTTTATGAACTTTGGTGCTCCTGTGTTGGGTGCATAGATATTTATAAGCGTCATTTCTTCTTGATGAAGTGTCCCTTTGATCATTATATATTATCCCTCTGTGCCTCTCTTTACCTGCCTTATTTTGAAATGTGTTTCATCTGATATAAGTACTGCAACACCTGCTTTCTTTTGCTTGCTATTAGCTTGAAGTATTGTCTTCCACCCTTTCACTCTGAACCTGTGTCTGTCCTTGGAGCCGAGGTGTGTTTCCTGGAGGCAACAAATTGTTGGATCTTGTTCTTTTATCCATTTTGCCACTCTGTGTCTTTTTATTGGAGAGTTCAGTCCGTTTACATTGAGGGTGATTATTGATGCATGAGGGCTTAATGTGTCATTCTGTTGCTCATTATCTGGTTTTCCTGCCTTACCTTTGTTTCTCGTTCTGTGTGTTTTAGCCTACCCTTTGACTTCTGCAATTTCTTGTGCTGGTTTTCTTAGATTTTTCCTTATTTATGTTTTGTGGCTCTGTTCTGTTTTTTAGTTTAGTGGCTACCCTGAAGTTTTTATTTAGAATCTCGTGTATAATATAGTCCATTCTCTCATGGTCTCTTACTTACTTGGCCTAGACTGATTTAGTCCCTTTGCTCTTCCCCTCCTAAATTATTATTTTCATCTCTTATTCCAACTCGTGTTGTGAGTTTGTAGTTAGAGTGATAACATCATCTTTACTTTGGTGGTTTCCTTACCTTTATCCTAATGCTATAGTTGAATATTTGTATCCTATTCTGGTTCTATCTATCTGTCTCCCTACTCTATGGTTTGTGACTGCTTTCTGCCTTTTCTTCTTTTTTCAGGTAAGGGAGCCTTCTTGAGGATTTCTCGTAGTGGAGGAGTTTTGGTTACAAATTCCCTTCACTTTTGTTTGTCTGGGAAAGATTTAATTTCTCCTTCATATCTGAAGGATATTTTTACTGGATAGAGAATTCTTGGCTGAAGATGTTTATCTTTTAAAGTTTTGAATATGTCACTCCATTCTCTCCTAGCTTGTGAGGTTTCTGAAGAGAAATCTGCTGGAAGTCTGATAGGAGTTTCTTTGTAGGTTATTTTCTTCTGTCTTGCTGCCCTGAGTGTTCTTTCTTTGTCATTCATTTTTTCCATTTTTACTACTATATGCCTTGCAGTAGGTCTTTTTACATTGACAAATCTAGGAGATCTGAAAGCTTCTTCCACACACATTTCTCCCTCAATCCCTAGATTTGGGAAATTGTCTTCTATAATTTCATTTAGCACACTTTCTGCTCCATTTTCATTTTCCACACCCTCAGGAATTCTGATGATTCTTAAATTGGTTCCCCTCATTGGATCCGCTATTTCTCTGATATTTTCCTCATTCTTTTTAATCCTTAGTTCTCCTTCTCCTGCTGTCTGGAGCCATTCAGCCTGTCTGTCTTCGATTATGCTAATTTGCTCCTCTATGGTATCTTCACGGGCATTCAGGGAATCTGTATTCTGTTTTATCTGATCCATTGTATTTTTCATCTCTAGTATTTCTGATTGATTCTTCTTTAAAGTGTCAATCGCTTTTGTGAAGTAACTCCAGAACTTGTTGACTTGTTTCCCTATATTTCCCTTTACCTCATTGAGTTTTTTGATGATAGCTACTCTGAACTCATTTTCACTTAGTTTACCTACTTCCAAGTCCTCAGGACTTAATTCTGTGCTTTTATTGTTTTCCTTCTGGTCTGGAGCTTTTATAAATTGCTGAATGGTACAGGAGCGGTTTTTGCACATGATAGTAGTATTCGGTTGCAGTTAAAGCCTGTCTCCACTAGATGGGGGTCGAGAGCCACACATTCTACGCCCTCCGACTTCAGCCGCTATGGCCGCCGTGCAGTGAGGGTTGGGCGAGGAGGGGCACTTTCTCTCACGTGCGGATCTGGATTCCAATCAGCTCTCATTCTCTGGTCTTCCGGGGCCCTGCTTGATGGGGTCCCCTCACACGGAAGCTTTCCCCCGTCAGCGGGTTTCCACTGCACCAGTGGTGGGAGTCCTGGAGAATCCCCAGATGCATGGCCCCTCACCTGCGGCAGCTATCCCAGTCTCTAGGAGAGGGAGTGAAGTTCTCTCTTACCCTGTTCCAGCTCCTCCGAGGCCAGCTGCAGCCTCTCTGTCCTCTGTTGTCTTGCTGCTGCAGGTCTCTGACAGTCTCTGTATTAGGGATATTGGTTGAAATTCAGTTGTTCTGCTTCTTTGGTTGTAGTTTGGAGGGAAGAGAGTCCGGGTCAGGTCACTCCGCCGTTTTGCTGATGTCACTCCTAACTGGCTTTCAGAAGCATCTTCTTTAACAGGCTGATCAGGACTGAAGTTGTACGTGCTTTTTCCTCCCAGGCTTTTCAATCATAGAGGTGAAGCAAGAAGGAGCCGGCTCAGTGACCACCAATTTCCTCCCAGCTCTATAGATTCCCAAGATTAGAGCTTTCATAAGATTGCTCTTCCCCTTAGAGAGAGGGGTTTGTGTGGTGACGGTTTTGCAAGAACTACATTCTTAGGCTGTTGATCACATGACCACGTTCACCTAGAAAGTACTGGACACTTGGAATGGAGAAGGTACTTTGGGGGGATTTGGCATTAGCCAGACATGGTGTCCCCTTTCCCTAAGTGAGATCCTCCAAGAACACGAATAAGGCCCCAGTATGCCTTGAATTTGAGATTAGGAAACTGTCTACTTCCTAAAGTAGCATGAATCTGTGCAGTCCTACTCTTTGCAGAGCTCCATCTTTTTGCTGGCCCAAGAGGTTTTATTTTTATTTTTGGTATAAATGCCAAAGTACCAAGAATTGGTCTCTCCTAAAACACCCCAGCCAAGAGCCAAGTCTTCCCTCAGCTTCTTGGTAGTTTTAGGCAGCTGCAAACTGTTGAGGTGGGGGTGAAAGCAGGGATTGGGGATGATGTGCTGATGGAAGGCTGATGAGAGTGCTAGAAAGAGAAGGCAATGACAGAGTAGGAGAGTTTGAGAGGAGGATTTGACAGAGAAATGCATGTGAGTTCACTCTGTGGTCCCAGGTTGCCCTGATAAAGCTAATGTTGTTCTCAACTTCTTGATATTTCAAAGTTTTAAAAGACCCCAGTGTTAAAGTAGTTTTGGACATGCAGGTTGAGACTGAAAGAGGAGAAACAAAGCTTTGCCTCTCATTCTGAGTTTCTCTGGTCATTCTTGTCCCACCTGGGACACGTAACCTTTTGTGACAGTGAAGAAGGTGATGGAGGCAAAGTTCTGCCCCCAAGGGTCCCTGTACCTGATGAGGAACCTGGCATCATTGCTCTCAGAGTTCTCCTCACACAGGAGCTGGAGGGATGTCAGCTTTTGGATAGAAGAAGTCACCAGGCATCATGCTACTAACAATATGAGCAATCAGCTTGACAGTTTAAATTATTCTTCTTTGTTCTTATATAATTTAATATAGATATCAGAAGACTTCTGAAGTCTTATATCCAACTGGGCATAATGCTCATGCTGCTTTTGCATCTGTTGGATCAGTCATTGCCCAGACAGAGGAACATGTCATGTGTCTTCTCATTTACATTGTCTGTCCCAGACATGGTTGTTGCTTACAGGGGACATCACTGTTCTCCTGCCTCCGATGACTGATGCCTCCTCCCCAGCCCTGATTTGGAATCCAAAAGTATGTTCAACAATGTTGTCATGATTTATTAATCAAATGTTTGTTAACCCATTGGGTTATGAAGTGCCTATTAAGTAATGTCTATGAAGTTTTGGAAGTCTAGAAAATCAGAGATGATAGAATGTAATTTTTGCCCAAATCGGGTGTTTGTCATTTGAGTGCATTTCATCACTTAAAACCGTGAGAGTTTTCACAATTTCCGTAGCTGATTTCATTACCAAAACTGAAGAATGTTCCCTCCTGGCAAGTTAAATTAGACTCTTCACCAGAAGTAGTTGTGTTACAATGTATATTAAATAAGAGACCATGGGGAATCATTTCCCAAGTCATGGGGTCCCCGAAAACAGGGAAGCAGGAGCATGCATTTCAGCCAGGGAATGAATATTCAAAAGGGAGAGGTGGGTATTCTCTTCTGCTGGCTCACATGGAAAACATGCTTCCACAAACACTGCAGGTTTTGCTGATAAGGCCTAAGCCCCTCCTGGAGGGCTCTTAGCATTAAAAATAAGGCAAAGGTCATAGGCATAGCTCTCTGGTGTGGTTTGGTCTGGTTCAGGATGGTTGGTGATTGCATCTCCTTAACATGAGAAAAGGAAAATGAACAATTTGGACAACAGTTAAAATATCCAAACCCACTCTTGACATCCTTATGCTATTTGGTGGTTGCAGTTTCATGTACATTTGGCTGTTCTAGCACAATTTTCTTATACATAACTTTCCTCTGAGGTATTGGCACACTATTTGGGGCAACACATCCACCCTACAAATGACTCAGAGCCCCATTCTCTCAGCCTGACCTGTGCATCCAGATCATATCAGCAGGCACTTGCTCCTTTCTGCTCTCCTTCTGCCCCTCTTTGCCCCCTGTCTCATCTGATCCATACCCAGCTGATCATGACTCTGCTGCTCTGACCGAGGACAAAAGGCACCTGTGTCTATGCTTAGCCATCATGTCTGGAGAGAAGCTTGGCTGCTCTCCTGAGGCTCTCATTACTAAATTTGTAATTGCTTTAGAAGTTTTCAGTGAACAGAAAGAGAAAATGAAGAAGGGAAATGAGCAGAGTGTCAGAGATGTTTGGGACACTGCATTCAATATACGTGTCATGGGAGTCCCAGAAGGAGCGGAGAGAGAGAAAGGAGAAGAAAAAGATATGGGAAGAAATAATGGCTGAAACTTTCTCAATTTTGGTGGAAAAACCCCCAAACAAACCAAAACTATTAATGGACACACCCAAGAAACTCAGTGAAGTCCAAGGAGGATAAAGGATCATAGAAGAATGCGTAACATTTCCCCCCATTCCTCCTTCCCTTCTACCCTAGATCTGACAAGTAGAAATGGCAAGCGACAGGATATATTGGAGTATATGAGGAAGCCATTGGTGTAAAGCTGATTTAGCCTGACTTTGTTTTTCCCAAAAGGGCCTTACTGTGGCTGTTGAGCACACATTGTATATCTGCTTTAAACATTTCCTATGGCAAGAACAAGTGGCCTTAAGATAAAGGTGCAACTTCCCCCCACATTGGCCTTTCCTTAAGGATAAGCATCTTTCCTTAGGCTAGGAACTGATTTCTGTACTCGCCTTTGAACACCCAGCTCACCTGTGACCACCTAGCTCGAGACAACAGACCTGCCACCCTGCTGTGTCCACTGAGACAGCAGACCTACCTGCTGTGTCCATCAATTGCTGTGCTGACAGAGCAGTCTCATGACTGTTGTAAAAGGGACAGTTCAATCATATGTGAAACATCCTTTTTGGGGGTTTATAACCACTCTGTGCACCCCACTTCTTCAGTGCCCTTTCATCCTTTGGGAAGAAAGGGCCCAGGGCATGGTCCTCACATTTTAGCTCAGAATAAACTCTCCCAAATTTTCATTTATAGATTGGTTATGGATTATTTTCGTCGACAGTCTCATGGTCTCATTTCCAGCCCAGCCCTCTCTTCAGACAGCACCTATGGCTAATTTTCCCCATAGCTGCTGCTTCTATGTCATGTTAGAGGGGAGAAATGCTGGGATGGAGATGTTTCTGAGTCTGCGACATCACCCAGACACAATGCCTCTTCATCTTGACCTAGAACCCAGGGAGCTCAGAGGAAAATGAAACTCTAACAATGCCATGCATGTGCAGAGGAGGCCTCTGCCCACTTTCTCCAAATAGCTTCTTGTACAAACAGAGCTTTGCTCCTTTTGTATTACAGGAGATTCTTTTTCACTATTACTTTTTAAATTGTGGTAAAATATACATAACATAAAATGTAGCTATTAACCATGAGTATGTGTACAGTTCAGTGACATTAAGTATATTCACATTGTGTGCAACCATCATGGCTATCCATCTCCAGAACTTTTTTCTTCCCAGATCAAATCTCTGAACCCATTAAACAGTAACTTCCCTTTCCCCTGTCCCCTTAGTCTCGGGAAATCACCATTCTACTTCTTGTCTTCACAAATTTGCAAGAGATTCTTATGTAAATACAAGAGTGCTGAGCATGTTCTCTTCTTAAGCCTTACTCCTTATTTATCAATTATACCTTTTTAGGCAGTAGGCCAACTCTAAGCCAGCAGAGATTTGAAGGAAAGTAGACAGTACAGAGGAAGAGCTGGGGAGGGAGCAAGGCATGGCACAAAGTTTGCCTGAACTCATCCTTCTGCCCCTGACCACCAGGAGGAAGTGGAGAGTCCTCCCAACTTCTCATGAATGTGTTCAGGTTGGACAGAGAGGCCTGGATCTCCACTCTTTGGGATATTTTGGAAGAGAAAGAGAGAGACGAGAAGGACAATTCTTTATCTGAATGGGGTATTGATGTTGTCAGGGACAACTGAGGGTGCTTGAAGCTTCGTAAGGGCTTCCGTTCTTGTTTCCAAGGAAAGAACAGCCCCAATGAAGAGTGACTGTCTCCATCTGGGCTCTGCTTCTCTGCTCTTTCTACAAAACATACTGTCCCGAGAAGTAGGAATATAAGCGGCATTACCTCCAGAAACAACATCCCTAGTCCTGATCCTCACTGTAGCTGCTCAGTAGGGTGGAGGGTGAGATCTTCCGCCACAAGCCTGATCTCCTTCACGACTGACAGGTTAGCTTGGCATGAGGTATGAGAAAGCTCAACTTGGGGCTGAGTCTTGTGGAGGTGGACATGGTGGGGAAAGGAGCTCATTGTCAGGACTGCTACACACTGAGTTGGGGCTCCTGGCTTCTGTTGGCAGCATGGTGGCCACATAGCATGGCCTGGCTGCTTCCTTAGTTCTCAGGTTCTTCCTAATGTGATGAGTTGCTCAGTTCTAGTCTGTATCAAGCATGCTTCAGATATGTCTTAGGTGGAAAGCTTGGGTCCTTGGGCTAGACCGTCCAGAAGACCTGGAAAACACTTTCTTTTGCCTATGCTGGTTACTTCTTTGTCCCTGAGCATCTCAGACGCTTGTGTCCAGCTCCCTTCCAGGATGAGGCTAGTCCGTAAGACCTGAATATTTCGAACTGATCAGGCAGAATACCCTAGTATCTTTCTCTTCCGTCTTGAGTCAGACACATCCGAAATACCCATAAAAGTTTGTTTGATGCAGGAGTGAATAATACACAAATTTACTTTGGTTTGACTGTGTGTGGGAGATGTCCACATCTGAAGTCCTGCCAGGCTTTATCTTCCTAAGGCATTTAGCTCTCAGAATAATGAGGACAGATACAAAGTAGGGACCTCAGAGTGAGATGCGGAAATGGGGAAGAGAGGCCTGGGCGGGAGCCAGTCTCGACTAGAGCTTTGGGCACAAAGGTGAGACAACATTCTATGGATCTGTTAGGTTCTGGGTGTCTACGCTGGTAGAACTCTGTGGCTCAGCAGTAGTGGGGCCAGGTGAAGGTGACACCTAGGACATTATTAGTAAGCTCTTCTGTTTTTGATCCAGACAGCAGCTCTTGAGATACAGAACCACACTTAGCTTTGGAGAATGGAAAGTTATATCCCCCATTTTCAGTTTTCCCTCCACCAGAATCATGTGCCATCCTAATGCTTGATCAGAGTCCTGGTTACAAGTGAGCAGGCCATGAAAGGTAGAGGTCCACTATTGCCCTTTGGAGAAGATTTCATTTCTGTTCTTTCAGTGAATTGTTTCCAACAATAGTGCTGGGGTTCAACAAATTCCCGGGTTGGACTGGAGACAAGGATGGGTCACGGAGATAGCCTGGCTGGGGCTCTCTGCAACAGCTGAAGGTGTTGTGAGAACAACATTCTAAGGCAGTTGCTGAGTCAGCCTGACAACTTTTACCATTAGTGAATGCTGTGTTGTGAGAAGGAATGAATAGGGCTGTGGGGGACTCTGGCCTGAGTCAGAAGTGATGTTCCCCACCCTGGTTGAATTCTGGGTGGTCAAAGAGCCTGAATATCACCCCACAATGCCTTGCATGTGTGATTAGCATCAACCTACTTCCTAAAATATCATCACTTGACCCAATCCTTTCCCTTTTAGTCTTTTGCTGTTTGAAGCCTGAACCCTTTTTCCATATTCATGCAGAAGTGCCCTTGCGGTCTGCCCCGTGGTCTAATGTTTAAGTTCACAGACTCCTCTTTTGCTGCCCGGGGTTCACCAGTTTGGATCTTGGGCATAGAACTACACACTGCTCATCAAGCCACACTGTGGCAGCACCCCACGTAGAAGGACTAGAAGGACCTACAGCTAGGCTAAACAACTATGTACTGGGACTATGGGGAGGCAGAACAGAAAGAGGAAGATTGGCCACAGATGTCAGCTCAGGGCCAATGTTCCTCACCAAAAAGCATACTTTAAAAAAAGAAAACAATGCCTACTGCTGGTCTCACCTGAAAGACACTAGCCAAGAGCCCAGTCATCCATCAACTTCTTGGTAGTTTCAGACAAAGGCAGAATCTTGGGTGTGCATGTGCAACATGGAGATTGGGTGTTAAGGAGAGTGGGAGGAAGGTAAGGAGAGGCCAAAAGGGGAGCCCTAGAGGAGGGTTGAGGACGAATGCCCTTGAGTTCAGTCTGCGCTCCCTGAAGACCACTTTAGCTCTGGGTGAGGTTACTAGGCATGAGCTTGTCATGATTTTACCAGCTCCCAGTCACTCATTAGGTCCTTAAATGCACAGAGTCTGCACCTGGAGAGAGAAAGTGGGAGGAATTATGTCCTTTTGCACTAGAGTTCATTGTGCAAAACACTTTCTTGCTGCAGCTCTGCTGCCGAGGTTTCCTTAATAGAGAAGAGTGCAGAGCAGTGGAAGGTGGTGGGCCTGGCTGCCAGGGTGGTCAGGAAGGAATTGTCTCCTGGAGGTGAGCGCTGTGAGGGGTGGAAATCTTTTCAGCGGGCTAGCTGGAGGCAGAGAGCTGCCTGGGAAGTGCTGACAGGCACAGAAAGACATGGGAGTGGGACATGTCTGCCCTGGGTGTTTCCTGGGGACTGAGTCCTGAGACTGGGCTGTGCGCTGGGCTCTAAGTAATTGACTCAGTGAAGAAGGGCTGAATGGGGGACTCTTCCACTGCTTTCTCCTCCCCCTCCCCACTATCAAGTATTCTTTCCATTTTCCAATGCAAACAGTTAATAATCAGACTGTTATTCTCCCAGGCATGCTAGTAAAGGAGAGTTCTTATGGGCAGATGGTAGCAAATATGGAGAGTGACTGAGTATTGTCAAAGATGTATTCTTGATTAAAATTTTGTTGATAAATGGCTTACACTGAATATAATGACTTTTTGATAAGAAAGACCCATAAAGTAATGTTAACATTTACCATAGCATTCCTGTGTATAGTCTCTTTGATTTTACAAAATATATCCTCTGTGATTATTGCATTTAAGATCATGGAAATTGCAAAAGTTCAGATGGTATATATCACACTGCAATGAGTAAAAGCTTCATTTTTTTCAATTGTTTTATTGAGGACATAATGGTTTATAACACTGTGTAATTTCAGGTGTGCATTATTATTTATCAGTTTCTGTATACACTGCAAGAGTAATTTACATTTTCCTGGAGGTAGACAAATCTGTCAGCTCATTCTGTATAGTTACCTTCAGAAAGTATTTAAAGCACGATTTTAAATTAAGTGACTTCAGTCATCTTTTCTTTGAACATGGGCCAATCTTTAGAGTAAAACTCATGTTATTTTAGGGGCCAGGCTGGTGGCATAGCGGCTAAGTTCACATGTTATGCTCGGCAGCACATTCTTCACCAGTTCAGATCCCAGGTGAGGATCTACGCATGACTAGTCAAGCCACGCTGTCATAGGCATCCCACAGATAAACTAGAGGAAGATGGGGCACAGATGTTAGCTCAGGGCCAGTCTTCCTCGGCAAAAAAGAGGAGGATTGGTGGCAGATGTTAGCTCAGGCCTATCTCCCTCAAAAGAAAAAAAAACAACAAAAGAAAACTCATGTTATTCCAGTCAACATTTTGTGTGGAATTTTGTATATCTTCAGAGTATCAAAAGAATAAGTGGACCCTGCTCACATTGAAAATGAGAACATTGGTCCATAGTACAGTGGGGATTGGTGTAGTGAAGTGTTTAGGGGAAGGACTCTGACTGTGATGGACCCGTGGGTTGCTTCCATCTCTTGGACATTGTGAATAGTGCTGCTGTGAACATAGGTGTTTTTTAGGCTTTTTCAGCAAGCAAATTTTTCTTTTCTTCTAGTTCTTGTATGGTTTAATTTTTTGCCTTTAGACGCCTAATCCATTTGAGGGTTATTTTACATTATGTTATGAGGAACGGACCCAGTTTGCTCTTTTTCCTCAAATCACTACCTATATATATATGCATATAACGTGCATATAACCAATGCACATCCTTCCTACTGCAAATTTTAAATTATCTCTATTACATGTAATACTTCATACAGTGCAAATGCTATGGTTGTTAATACTATAGCTGTTGTTTAGGGAATAATGACAAGAAAGAGTCTGTGCATGTTCAGTAGGATGCAACCATCATTGGCTGGTCGATCCCTGTTGGTTGAGTCCTCAGGGGATTTGAAAGGTGCATTGTTCTTTAATATCTAGTAGAGGGTCTCTGGTAGGGCGGGGAGGAGAGAGCCTTGCCCTGGGAGAGAGATGTCCTTCCATCCCTCCCCAAGGACAGAGGCAACGCATACTTTGGAGGAGGAAATAAGTTCATCCTGATCTCCAAGGCATTGAGAGACATTCGTTTGTCCTGAGGAAGAGACCCTATTTTCCTGGATTTGCTCAGACTCAGACATGTCATGCATTTGTTGTGTACTGAATGATGTTGACTGAGCAAATGAGAAATCGGCTATTTCTGCTCTAGACGTGGTCATTTACTAAGGCTCTAGCAACCCCTCTGGAGCTGTCCTCTGACACAAAGAAGAGTGGGTCACAGGTGGTGTCTCAGTCTGACCCCACTGTTTGAAGCGTCTCATTGTTCTCCACATCCAGAGCAGGAAGCTGGAAACACTGGTGAAGACTGCTGGAGGAGTCTGCATTCTATTTCCATAGGAGATGAGGCCCTGGGCCTCATGGTGACACACCAGGGGGCCTGTGGTATCCCTCTGTGGGAGATGAGAGGAAGGGACATGAAGTATGGCCTACCAACTCCTGCTATCCTAAGGCACGGGCCTCAGAGAAGATAGGGACTGGTGACCTCCTTCAATGCAAGATGTATCTGAGGTGTGAGGTTGTTGAAATGGAGAAGACAAGCTTCTGGATCTTTCCATCACAGACCTCCGTTCTGACTGTGGTTACTGTCTGTGGCTCACCCCAAGTCAGGGTACCTTCTCCTGCTAGAGAACAAGGCCGCACATGTGTAGGTTGTGTGTCCGGTGCTCCTCCAATCCCCCAGAGACCAGATTGATAGGGAAAAGCCCCGTGTCACTCAGGTCTGGGCCCCAGACTGAGACTGCGGGGATGTAGTCAGTTCCAACTGGTCAGTACCGCCCAGGCCCATCTGCTTTGGGCAGTGTTGGCAGATGCCCTGGGCCTTACCAGGAAGGTGGACTTCCTCTTCCTCAGGTATCTCACACTGATCTACATGGGGTGGGTGTAGAAATTGAAGTGATCACTGCACTCCCGATCCCTCTGCACTCTCAGCCAACATCCTGGACTATGTCTGCTCTAGCGTACAGGCCAACCAGGCCCCATCGCACCACAATGCATTTGGCCCCAGGACTAGGCCTGGCCTGGGTCCAAGGCAGAGCACTCAAGACCCCATTCAGTCTGGCTCTATTCTCCAGCTGGCAGGAAGAGTGCAGGCCCTCAGGGACTCCTGGGCAGAGCTCAACCATTGCCTCCACGACTACCAGGACACTGTGGCTTCTTCCTCCTCCATGGTCCCAAGACAGGGTGGAGTCCCCATGATGGGAGAAAGCCAGCTGGGCTGGGGAACCAGAGGGTCGGGTAGGTGGTACCTGCAGTAACATGAGGTCATTCAGGTTGTTCTGCTGATCATATCCAGGGTGGCGGATCACCCTGAGCACAGATATGCGCTGCTGGGTGCTTTCCAGCCTCCCCACGTTGTGGGCCCCCAGGATGACATTTCTATTACTGCAAAGGAAAGGTGGCCTAGATGTAGGTGTGAGCCATAGGGGCTGGGTCCCCAAGCTCTGCAGGGCAGGAGAACAGCCCAGGGTGATGTGATTGCAGCTGAAGGAATTGATGAGACAGGAGGGTTGTGGGGCTGAGCTGTCTGTGCCCTCTGCTTCTCTAAAACCCTGAGCTGGGGATGGTGGGAGACAGCGGGACCTCGAGTTTTACTTCCTGTAGAATAAATTGATAAGTAGCTTGAATTCATATTTTCAGCCCCAATGTGTGCCTTGAATTTCCCCTGTTGCTCTTTTTGATTATGTCCTTCTTTTTTCCTCGTTTGCATTGGCCCATTCTCTACCCCGGAGACCTACCTGGTGTCCTTGTCACCCCTTCATTGCTAGGACCCTGCTTTCAGATGGCCTCTCTCTTGAACTCTTTTTAGCCTGTGTGATTGGTCACCCAGGAAGCTCCTTAGTGCCTCATGTTCCTGAGCGGAGAGCTGCCATCAGCACAAAGTCTTCTTGCACCAGGAATCCCGCAAGTGGCCAGACCCACTGGAGTCTGGGTCTGAAGATATACCATGCCAGGATGGGAATGTGGCCTGGCCTCTTGGCCTCAGATAATCCCCCCTGAAAGGAAGCCTTCAGTACTTATCTCTGTTTTCTCAGAACTCTCGACATGGGGAACAGCTTGGTGCTCTAGAAAGACTAGAAGATGGGAGGCAGGAGACATGATGCAGAGGACAGCAGAGCTTGGGCCTGCAAGGGTCTGCTCCACACATTGGGAGGGCACTCCAGGGTTCTTCAGGAAACACTGCTGACTCCCCATCCCAGACTCAGCTCCCTCCCACCTCCCCCAAAGGAGGAAAAGAACCCTTGGTCCAGGCCTGGCCAGCTTCAGCCTGCCCTGTTGAGGAGAGATGCTCTGCTGTTGGTTGGAGCCCACTGGAGTGGCATCTTCCTGAAGTACATGGTACTTTCTTCCTCGGGGAGCTTCCCGGATCCCACTGAGTCCAGCTCATGGTCAGCTCATGACCGGCAGGGAACTGGCTTTAAAATTCTAGATGTGAGCTGATGGAACTGTTATTGCTGTCTCCTTGTCTCCCAGGCTCTGACACATAGATGTCAATGTGAATTTAGAGAGCACATTTATATAGTACATCCTAGGTGCCAGGGTCACTTCCAAGAGTTTTATGCACACCAACTAATTTAACTCTTATAGGAACTCTATGAGGTAGGAATGCAATGTTTCCTATTTTAGGGTGAGGATCCCAAGGAACTGTGAATTCAAATAACTTACCCCACGATGCAGAGGTAGGCAGTGCCTAGGCAGGCTGGATCCAGGGTCTATGAGAGGGATAAGATCTCTGAGGTTAGGGATGGTCACTCACCTGCCCCAGAACTGGGGGCTTGAGAAAGGCCATGAGGAGCAGGAGGGGGGTGCATCTTCCTAGGAAGGCTGCCCAGTGAGTTGCTGCTGGTGCTTCTTGCTGCCAATCTTTCAACCTCCAAGACAGGAAGGAAGCCTGGGGCTGGGAGTCAGAATTCACAGTCTCCTTCTTCTGCTGGTGTGATAGGTTTCATCCCCCAGCTGCCCAGGAGGCTTGCCCCCTAACTGCCAGTGATCTGGGGAAGAGAGTCATCCCAGCCAACACTGCCATCCCCCCTCCTACTGCTGAGTCATTGCTGGCCGCTCAAACGGGAACCCAGGGTTACGGAGGGGTGCTTGGAGCTTGTGTCTCAGAATGCTAAACCCACGAAATTCAATAATTTCCCAACAACACGTGAAAGCTGGTGGCTGCCCATTTCCTTTGTTTCCTGTTTCTCTGGGATTAGAGCTCAGTCGTTTGGAATTTTACTTTCTCTGAATAATATACGTTTCCTGGATTCCTTATTCGTTTATACTTAGTAATGCTTGGAGAAAGGTGAAAGAAACACAGTCGTGGTGTTGGTGGGATGTGGTGAGGACACCAGGAATAAGCTGAAGGAGATGAAGGAGCAACGGGGAAGCCTGCCCGCCTTCCCTCTGAACCCTGGCCACCCTGCTGAGACCCTGGGTGCTCCCACTTCATATTTATTCATTCATTCATTCATTTTTATTTTATTGAGGTCACATTTGTTTATAAGATTATGTAAATTTCAGGAGAACATCATTAGATTTCAGCTTCTGTATAGACTGCATTGTATTCACCATTAAAAGTCTAGTTTTCATCTGTCACCATACATATGTGCCCCTTTACCCCTTTTCACCTCAGCCCATCTGCTTACCCTCTGGCGACCACCAATCTGTTCTTGGTATCTATGTGTTTGTTTTTTTATCTTCCACATATGAGTGAAATCACGTTGTTTTTGTTTTTCTCTGTCTGAGTTATTTCACTTTGTAGAATTCCCTCGAGGTCCACACACGTTATTGCAAATGGCAAGATGTCATTGCTTTGGAGGCTGAGCTGTATCCCACGGTATATACACACCATGTCTTCTTTATCCATTCCTCCATGATGGGCGCGTAGGTTGCTTCCACGTCTTGTTTATTGTGAATAATGCTGCAATGAACATAGGGGTCCATATCTCTTTGAATTGACGTTTTTATGTGCTTTGCAATTATACCCAGAAGTGGAATAGCTGAATCATATGATATTTCTATTTTTAAGTTTTGAGGAATCTCCATACCGTTTTCCATAGAGGCTGCACCAGTTTGCCTTCCCACCAACAGTGTATTAGGGTGTCCTTTAATCCCTATCCTCTCCAACACTTGTTGTTTTCTGTCATTTCGATGATAACCATTCTGAAGTGTGTGAGGTGAGATGTAATTGTACCTTTGACTTGCATTTCCCTAATTACTAGTGATGTTGAAGACTTTTTCATGGCCTGATGGCCATGTGTGTATCTTCTTTGGAAAACTGTCTGTTCATATCCTCTGCACATTTTTTGACTGAGTTGTTCATTGTTTTGTTGTTGAGTTGCATGAGTTCTTTATGTATTTTGGAAATTAATCCCCATGGCATGTATGATTTGCAAATATCTTCTCACAGTTGCTAGGTTATCCTTTTGTTTAGTCGATGGCTTCCTTTGCTATACAAAAGCTGTTTAGTTTGGTGTAGTCTCATTTGTTTATTTTTTCTTTTGTTGCCCTTGCCTGAGGAGACATGCTATTCAAAAAGATACTGCTAAGACCCAGGTCAAAGAGAGTACTGCCTATGTTTTCTTCTAGGGGGTTTATGGTTTCAGGTCTCCCATTCTAGTCTTTAATCTATTTTGAGTTAATTTGTGTATGTGGTAAAGGTAATCATCTACTTTTGTTCTTTTGCCTGTGGCTGTTCCGTTTTCCCAGCAGTGTTTAATGAAGAGACTTTCATTTCTCCATTGTATGTTCTTGGCTCCTTTGTCAAAAATTAGCTGTCCTCCCATTTCTTTCAATGAGTTGTCCATGGAGAGTGGAATGTATGAGAGTAGATAGGGATACCTATGTTTTTTAAATGTTTTTATTTTCTAGTTTAGTAAAACATTGTAATATTAGATCAAATATGAGTGTGAAATGTTTCAAAACATCCATAGTTGGTTGCATCTACTTTGGACTGTTTTATTACATTTCCGTCAGTTACAACATTTTTCTTCTCTGGGATGTTGGGACATTAAAGTCTGTGCATCCCACCTCCTCCCAGGGCCCCCTAGGCCACCAACAATGTAAATCGTCTGTGAAGGGTTATGCTGGGTCACTTCCCCTTCATCCCTCATATGCTGCTGTGGTCAGAAACCAATCTCGTCGCTCTTGGCTTTGCAGGAGAGCAGTGTACTTCTGAGCCATTCCAGACATCCTCAGGGCTGCCTTAATGTCACTCTCAGAAGGACGTTTTGGAAGGTCTTTGAGAAGGTTCTACTGATGAGCCTGTGATGTTTCATGGAGTGTCAGTGCTGGCAGAAGGCTGTGCCAGCGCCATTGTCTTCCCACCACACGTGTCTGCTGGGAGTGAGAAACTCTCTTTCCAAGAAGTGACCTATGCTGCTGCCCTTGTAGAAAGAGCAGGGGACATAGGACATTCAGAGACATCAGCATACAGTCTTCCCCTCAGAGAAGTTAGTGGGAAAGAGCGAACTAGTCACTGGATGTGCCAGAGATTTGAAAAAGTTGCAAGACCCTCAGTGTTTCCTGGCAGAAAAGCTCACTTCTGAGACTGAGCAGCTGATCCTAGGGCCCTGAGTAAATATAGGAAGAGGTGGAGGCGAACATAGTCCCTGAAACCCTCTTCCACAAATGCTCAGACAATCCAAATATTCAAGATAGGAGAGTGGTGACACACACTGTGATACATTCATGGGGTTGAATGCTGTGCAGTTGTTCAAAAGCATCATGTTTTAGAGACTGCTTAGTGGCATGGAGCATTTTGTGTCATCTAACATCAGGTGGAAAAGTAGACTGTAGAACGGTGTACTCAATTTGATACTAATTCTGTTAAAGAAAAAGATAAGAACTAGAACAACCATTTTATGTGACTCTTATTTTCACATTTATGTTATCTAGTTGTTTTCTATAACTGAAATGTATTCGTTTTATAGGCAGAAAAAAATTTAGGTCTCATGATCGCTGTAAGCAGCAAACACTATTAGGCATCGTGGTCGAGATGAGCCAGCAGTTTAATAAAACAATTTCCTTTTCTTCCAGGGGACACAGGTCAGCCACACTGTGCAGCCTCACTTGAGGTCAGGTGTGGCTGTGTGACTGTCGCCACAAATGGGATGTGAGTGGAAATGCTGTGGGCACCTTCCAGACCAGGCCCCTAACACAGTCCTGTGCTGACTGTTTAGACTCCTCCCCTTCCAGGGTTTGATGCAGGTGAACATGGGGAACACGGATGCCACCCTCAGGAGACTGAGTCTAGTCCCTTTATCATGGGTTGACCATGTAATGATTGTCCAAAATGGGACACTTGACAGAAAGAAGGGGCACCACGCACCAGGAAACTCATTTTGGACTGTGTGTGAGTAATAAATAGACTTCTGTTGTGTTAGTCACTGAAATGCTCAAGTTTATCAGTTAGAATAATTAAAGTTATCTTAACTAGCACATGGACCATCTTCCTGAAGCCTACCTTTTTCTGAATTGTAATATTGATACAAATAAAATTATTTTAATCAGTATACAGTTTAAAATATAGACTAAATTAAACAACAGAAAGAAGAAAAATGTCATCCTTGATCTCACCACCCAACTGACCACTGTTAACAGAAGTTTTTCCACGTAGATTTTTCTATGTGTATTTTTACTTCAGTTTGATCACAATATGTTTAGTTTTTCAACCTGTCGCTTAAATGATTCAGCATAAATATTTCCCTCATTTTATTAAAAATCTATTGCTGAAAATCATTTAATGATATCATTCATATTTAATTAATAGGCTTTTAAGTTATGTAAATAATGCAGAAAAATTCTGAAAATGAATACGTTGGACTAAAACCTACAAGGAAAATATAAGTATAAACAAAGATACGATTGTAGTATATACGGATCTCTAACTTATTTGGCTTAAACATACCTGGTGAACATTCTTCTCTGCAAAAAAACGTAATTCAGTCTCAAAACTTTCAAGTTCCCATAGTGTTCACTGCTATGAAACTTTTCAAAAGCTCATACCCAAATTGGTGCTGAACATTGGCATTGTTTCGAAGGTTTGACTTTTGTAACAAATCTGTAAGGAATAACCTTGTCCGCTTCTCTCATTGTGCTTGAAGGCTAGGTGAAAGACTCCTTTGTTCCTTTTTTCTTATGAACCTTTGTGCACAAGGTCCGAAAATGCCATTTTCTCAATGTCCATACCGAATGTAGGCATCGTTATTTTTGTAAATCCCTCCTGATTAGCTAAACAAAAATTTATTAACATTTTAATTAGCATTGATTAATAAGTGAGCTTCTCCTTTTTTCCAAATGTTGATTAGTTCTTTTATAACTTGCCTATTAATGTTCTTAGCCTAGTTATCCACAGCAGTGGATACTTTAGATGGTAAGAGCTGAGGAATCGATAATGAGCAGGTGCCATATTGTACCATTTTCCTATTTTGGAGATTAATACTGATTCCAGTTTTGGATTTATTATTAAATAATGGTGTGATGAACATATTTATTGATAACACACACACACACTCCTATACTTTAGACCTTGTGTAAGAATAAGTCCTAGAAGAAAAATGACTAGATCAAAAGGAGAAATAGATATAAACGGAATTAGAATCCATTTTAAGGAAACAGGTACCATCAAGAACATCCCAGTCTTCCTGATACTACAGGCATCAGAAGGTCATCATTTTCCTTCCTAACGTGTGTCATACTATGTTAAGTGCTCTTATCAGGTGAGAAGGGGAATTGACCCACCAGGCATTGTCCTTCAAGGCCACACACCCAAGTCCCTGGTGGCGAGCATCCCTGGCTACTCTCTTGCTGGCTCTGGCTTACACCCTGGGCTCCATGGAGCTCCTCATGGCTGACGTTCTGGGGTCCATTTCCTTCTGGTGACGGCTTCTCCCAAGAGTGTTCTTTTTATCGCTGTGACCCGAAGTTGTCCCCTGGCTCCTGCCCCTTCTACTGTTCACGTGCTCATCTCCGCACGTGCATTCAGCTCTTCCTTTGTGCCTCTGCTGGTGCTTCTGCCGGTGCTGTGGGTCCCACAGAATGCTTGGTGGATGGACATGGGGACTGTCTTGAAGGAAAAAGAAGCTTTCTTTGCTTTTCATCTTAGTTTTCAATGTGCTGGATTTTACTTTTCATATCTGTGTAATTTGCTTGTTATTCTTCTCCATGATGGTTCTTGTCTTTTTGGTGTTGGTCCCAACTGACTCAGTGTTTGTCCAGCTATCATGAATTTGTTGCATTCTGTCACATGCAATTTATCGGTGGTGCTGTTTCCAGGATACGGAATCTTAAAATAAGGTCATCTGGGTCATAATTGGTGACGAAAATAATAAATGACTAATCTTTAGATAAGAGAGATAGAGTGATGTTTATCAAGCCGTTGCTGAAGACTAGCCCGGAAGTGCTGTCTCCATGAGGGAGGAAAACTCGCCTGAGAAGTGTGGTCACAGCATGGCTATGGACCATTTCACAACCAAGAACATACATGAAGCAGCATGGGAATGCAATTTTTTTCCAAGTCACAAGGATATGTTTTTCTGTAGTTTAGCACATACATAATAGGTCAACTTGACCTTCGTGCTCCGAGAAGAAGAGATTATCTTCAAAGAACTGCTGGTATTGGAGTCAGAGAAAGAGAGACATTCATCCCTGTCTTTAAAGACTGCATTCTTGGGTCCAGCCAGGTGGTGCAGTGGTTAAGTTCGCACATTATGCATCAGGAGCGCGGTTTGCATGCCAGGTGTGGACCTACGCACCGCTTATCAAGCCATGCTGTGGCAGGCGTCTCACATATAAACCAGAGGAAGATGGGCATGAATGTTAGCTCAGGGCCAATCTTCCTCAGCAAAAAGAGCAGGATTGGCACCAGATGTTAGCTCAGGGCTAATCTTCCTCAATAAATAAATAAATAAATAAATAAAATGAAGAATGCATTCTTTGCTTTGGGAAGATGTTTGAAGCAGATGTACAGTGTCTGGTGGGTCATAAGTCAGGCTGCTCTAGGGAAAACAAATTTTAGGTTGAATCACAGTTAAACGAGAACCGTTTGTCCACTTACCTCAAGATGTGAAAGCTTCTTGTTATTCTTATTATTTTCATCACAGTGAAGGCTCTTGACTTGAAATGCGGCATTTTGTGCATTTTTGCACTGGGCTTATGCCTTCTACATGTCAGTAAATAAAGATAAGGCTGCCCAGGTGGCTCTTTCCTCTTTCCCTCTATCCTGTCCAGTCATGGGATCCCCTGAGCACAGATTGGGAACCTCAGGACCTGTGGGTCTTGAAGTCTCTTCCAATTTCACACTGCCCTTCTTGAATCAAACAAGATCACTCATATGAAACTCTAATGTGCAATACAGATAAAATACAGAGAATTTCATTATTTTCAAGGCAAGAGGTCTTGTGGATTCCAAATACCGATCCATCTGTCAAACTGACCTGCCTGGGGGAAGGGGAGGAACCAGGAGAATTTAGAGGAAATTCCCCTCCATGAAAGTTTCCCAGTATCAGGGACAAGCCTGTCATGTGTCTGGTACAAAGAGAGAGATCAGCAATTGACTTATTGATGGACAGCCAAGTGGTACTTTCTGGCCCAACAGCCCTGGAGCCCTCAGGCACACTGAGCTGCCATAACCCAGGTTGCCAGCAGGGGGAGACAGGCCAGGCTGAAAGGGGCTGAGGCTGCTGAGCGACTCCAAAGGACATTGTGGATATGGCCCTGGGAATGCTAGGCTGGATGGAGGACCTTAACTGTCTCTGTTCAGGTGGGAAGTGGGTACCGGGTCCTCTGATAGGCATCAGGTGGGCCAGCAACTCAGGCATGACAGGGACAAGCCATAGAGGAGAATTCACATTGGAGTTTGGGAACTTTGTTAGGGAGATGAGAGAGAAGCTGGCTCAAAACAGCATGGGCTGGAAGGGAAAGGAGCTGGTGGTCAGGGCAGTCAGAAGAAAAACAGCCGCTGCTGTGGGAGTCAGCCAGGGAGGAAGGTTGAGTGAGCTCAGTTCTGGGCCCAGGGTAGGGCAGGAAATGGGACCCGAGTGAGGCTGGAGGCCATAATGGCAGCATCTGAGCATCAGAAGCTGCAGGTGGTCCTGGCTTGGGAGAAGCTGCCCCACTGGACACAGAAGCCCTGGAAACAGGAAACTCAGTGCCCACAGCCTGGCCCCCTGGCCTCCTGTCTCCCTGGAGTTATTCCCCTTCCACTGACCTGCTGCTCTCTCTGCCAAATTGTCAGGGTGTCGGTGATGGTGGTTGGGTTAGAGAAGGTAAGAACTTTCTAAAGCCCAGGGAGGAACATACTTTGGGGAAGAATTTTGTGCTATTATAATGGGCAGCCTTCAGACTCAGCCCTTGCACAGGGCTCAGCACCACAGATGTGCAACTGAGAAAGGATACAGCATGGGGTTTAGGGGGAAGGAGAGCTGGAGGAGGAAGGAGGAAGGACAGCCACAACTGACAGCAGAGGGCTGCCTGAAGCATGCTGTTGCGTGTTGAAAGTGGTTCAGTGAGTCCGTGAGACTTCAGTCACACTCGCTAGAGATCCATTTATTACGGCCCTGCAATCCCACTGCCCGCCCCATGGGAGTCCTGCCTCTGCCCCAGGAAAGATGGTCAGGCACAGAGGAAGGTCGGCCTCCTGCCTGCTGTTGGAAGCGCTTCATTGTTGACTTTATCCAGGGCAGAAAGTGTGAGACCTTCACGAAGACTCTTGGAGGGGTCCCATTGTTTTGTCCATAGGAGAAAATACCCTGGATCAGCTTGTTGCAGATGAGGAGGCCTCCGGAGTCCCCCTGGGGGCAGAGAAAGGAAGGACTGAGTTGGCCATCTCGTGGTCCTGCCCTAC
This sequence comes from Equus asinus, assembly GCF_041296235.1. Classification (NCBI taxonomy): domain Eukaryota; kingdom Metazoa; phylum Chordata; class Mammalia; order Perissodactyla; family Equidae; genus Equus; species Equus asinus. The sequence continues at coordinate 170,541,972 of NC_091791.1, forward strand.
CCTCCCACCCAAGGGTCAGTGGTCTCCATTATGGGCCACATGGGGGAGCAGGGCTGGGGTGGGCCTTGTCACCTCCCTCATCCCAGGCCTCCAGCCTGGTTCTGACTGTCACATGCAGCTCCACCCAGGCCAATGCTTTCTCTCTAATCCTCAGGGAAATTTGGGTGAGAACCCTACTGTGGGGTGACTGATCCTTCCTCGCCCTGCAGCCCTGATCTGCTCTGGGGAAAAAAACTAAAGACTGCATTCGTGGACCCAGGCTGCCCAAGCTCTCAGGCTGAGGCTTGAAGATATGGCCACTCCCATCCCCCAGAGCTCCCCATTTCCTCTCTCCCCGGGTCTGTCTCGGTGGATGCTGGAAACCCTACCTTGAAGCTGTTGTTCATCTTCTTCGGGTCCCCTACACAAATCTGGGTGGCCCGGTTGCAATGGTGGGGGAAGTGGGAGTAACAATCATCATCCTTCTGCACAGTCAGCTCCACCTCCTGCAGTGTGTTGGACACTCTGTCTACTGGGGAGACTTTCCCCCAACTGGCCACACTGCACTCCTGTCTAGGCTTCACCTGGGCCTTGCCCCTGGGCAGGCTGAGGGGCTGCACAGCTGTAGTCTACATGGCCTTTCTCTCCACTGATGGGAAGAGGCAAGAAAGTCCAGCTCAGCCACGGGCCTCCTCGGCCTGGACACTGTGATGAGGCTGCAGTGACTTACCTCTCCCCTGAGCCACAGGGACTAGTCAGTGGGAGGGGAAGCAATCTGGACCCAGGAGAGCAAGAGCAGTAGGGAGGTTCCCTTATCTTAGTAAAATGATGTCATTGGAGAGGTTCTTAGGATTATAGTCTGGGTGGCGGATGGCTTGTCTCACAGTCATGACCTGCTGGGTCTTCCCCTGCTTCTGGATGTTGTGGGCCCCAAGGGTGACACTGATTAATCTGCATAGAAAGTAGAGTGAGGTGGTGGGGTGCATGGAATCAAAAGAGATCCAGCCCTGGAGTCATAAAGGGCAGATGACATGGGGCAGGGCAGGGCTGCAGCCAGTGGAAATCAAAACAAGAGGAGGACTGGCACTGAGTGACTGTGTCCCCTGTGCTTCTCAGTGACATTGAGGGTAGGTCACCTGGATGCTTTCTCTAGCCCTCAAGTCATATTGTGAAAAGACTCTGAGTATGCCTTTTCACACTAATGTATGCTTTCATCCTCCCCAGCTGCTTCATTTGGCCAGTGTGGTGTCTGTTCTCAACTGAGTCACTTGCTCTCACATCTGATCCTCTGACTCCAAAGCTTACCTGTCCTGTTTCTCACTTTCCATGGACCAGTCATGGTCTCAGATGGCTCGTCTCATGAGCTCTCATGGCCGTGAGTTACCAGGAGCCAGGGGAACTACCCTGGGCTGCAGTCCCTGGGCAGAGGGCAGGGGTCCCTGTAGGGGTCTCAGGAGGTGTCAGTTGTCTGCGGCCCTCACCTTCCCCGGCAGTGAGCAGCCATCAGAACAAAGTCCTCTCGCATGAGCCACACCTCTTTTTGTTCTCAAGCAGAAACTGAACAAACGCCATGTAGGGGCGGGAGTGGGGCTTAGCCTCATGTCCCCTGATGATGTCCTCTGAAAGAAAAGACTGGAAGATGGGCTTTCTGGGAGCAGCTGTGGTCAGGATAGAAGGCTCTGGAAGGTGATGGTTGAGGGTGGGGTCTATAGTGCCCTGCTGCCACTGGAGAGTGTCCTCTCAGGTTCTCCCAGTAGGAGAATAACCTTTTCTGAATGTCAAGCCTCAGAACCTCCTGTGAGAAAACGGACGACAGTGCTTGTTGTCCCTGTCCTACTTCAGACCATGCATGGAGGAGATAAGAGCTGTCTTCACGATGGTGGAGCCCGAGGATCGTGGACAGGGCTCCGCTATGCCTTCTGCCTCAGTGCGTCTCCCAACCCCTCTTAGCCTCTGCTAATGTCTCAACTGGTGCCGGTTTCTAATAATCTGTCCGTGAGTTTATGGTGCTGGATTGTCTACAATCCTCATACCTCAGGGTCTAACCCGTCCTAGGATCTCAGTAAACATTTTTTGACTGTGTGAATGAATGTCCTTCACTTAGCTTTCTGCTGAGGTTTGGTGGGGATCTTGCTGGTGGGATTGAAGGCCATTGGCCTGCAGAGGGGACACTGTGTGGAGCAGCCGAAGGCCTGAGACAGCAGAGGGAGTGGGGCTGAAAATGTGCTGCCCAGGACCACGGCATAGCCAAGGCAACGGGGCGCCCTGCTTGCAGTGATCCAGCGGCTTCAGAGATCAGCTGCTCCCTGGGCTTCTCTCCTCAGCAGGGGTGAGGGGGTGAAGTTTCCAGGAAATGAAACTGAATCTTAAGCTGGGTCCAGGACAACTCTCATTACCACACCCGATTTTTCTGAGCCGCCCTTTCTTGGGTTGGAGTGAAGGATTTTAACTACTTGTCATTTGTAGCTTCCCATCCTCTGCCAAATGCCTTTCTATGAACAACCCACTTCCCAGGTGATAAGAGAGAGGCCCACATACTAAACCTTCTAGTGAACAGCCTTCCTTCCTGCCATCCTTTTTGAGTGTCTCTGCAGCATTGGACTTGTTAGTGTAGGTTTGGGATAGAGGCTGGCATCTAGCAAGATCTTGGGCTCAAACTGAGGAAAATCCCTGACTGTGCTGGGCAAAAGGGTGAGGAGTCCAGAGGGTTTTGTGAGATGGGCTGGAGTTTCTGGAATGGGGATGGTCACTCACCTGTCCCAGCCTCATGAGGCGGAAGAAATGCTAAGAAAAGCAGGAGTGGCTGCATCTTTCCTGAAGGTGTACCGAAGTCACAGCTGTTGGTATTACTTCCTTCCAGACAAACAGTCCCCAAGGGGAAGGCAGGAGTGGTGGCTCAAGACCTCACAGACCTCCTACACCGGTGCTCCTCTAGTTTTCTTGTGTCATCTGCAAGGTGGTTTGTCAAAGTTCTCTGGCTTGGCTTAGGTGACAGTAGCATTGTCACCAACCACACTTGCACTCCCAGTGCTGTGTCACAAAGTGAAAGCAAGAAGAAAGAACAAGAAAGTGAAACCTGTGCTGCAGCCAGCAGAGGAGCTGGACCCCAGAAGCCCCTCAGTGACTGAATCAACAATGTCTCCATTTCTCAGCTCTTGGCTCTTTTTCCATCCTGACGAAGTCATGAATAACTACTTGGGAAGCTTGCTCTAAGGACATGAGTGAGATGTTTCCTGCCCTTGAGAAGATGGTGGTCGCCTTGAGTAGACTGAGACTCTGTGGTTAGAGTGTAGGCCAGTAGGGGCTGTGGTGGGGGTCTGCTTGGTGGTGGGAGATAGTCTGGACCTGCCTGAGGGGCATGTAGAGCTGGACACACACAGACCCCCCCAGTGGTAACCTCACTGCCTCTCCGCCCACAAGTCCAGGCTTGTATTTTGGAATATTTAGAATCCCCTCTTTAAATGTAAATATTCTGTGACAAAGAGAGCTTCATTTATCCCACAATTTTGAATAAAATCTTGGACTTGATATTCACTGGACCAAAACAAACCATCATTGAGTCCTTCAGAATTAAATGCCTAAGTAGTTTATGCTTGAGATATTGAGCACCCCTGGACCTGAGAGGGGGATTGTTCCACCCCAATCAGAGTGTCTGTTTTCTGAGGAGGGAGTTGCCCTTGAGAAATGCTGGTTACTGGTGACAGATGATGGGGAAATGGACGCTGATCATCCTAAAAATCACTATCCACTAAGTACTCTCTGTCCCGGGTCCAGTGAATCATGGCTCTGATGTCCCTGGTCCTAACAGAAGTATTTGCCAACAGATTATCCCACCATCCTCTCCAGTATGATGACAGTGAGGAAGTAGTGGAAAAGAAGAAATTATGAATTCTAAACAGCCCAATCCCAATTCTGTTACAGCAATGGAATGTTATAAAGACAAAGAAAAAGAGGGGAAGGCAAGCTGCTTATGCACTAATGATGATCTCGAGGAGGTGAAATTCTTGGGAATTTTAACCTTCTTATTTGTCTGTTCTTCCTTTAACTGTCTTTCTCTGATGAACATGTGTTACTTTTCTACCCAGTAAACATTGTCCCGTAGTCGAAGCACACTGATCAATGGCAAACGTTGAGGAGACTACTTCTTTCTAGTCTAGCCTTCTCTAAGGTGGATATTTTAAAAATGAGTTTACTTTTCTCAATCCATTCTTATATACAAGATTCAGAGATTGTTGACAAATTTACTCCATACGCTATAGGCTCTAGGACATGTTGGTGAATAAAGAAAGAATTAATGATTTCCACTCTAAAGATGGAAGGTTATTAAGTCCCTGGCAGCCTCCCCTCCATCCTCCTCTACCCCGTACATTGCTGGCTTCTGCCCCAGAGAAGATGGATGGATCAATCCCGGAGGTAGTTTTTCCCCAGAGTAGAAAGCTCAAGGTCCTCGTGTGGAGAGGTGAAAATTTTCCCTTCTTTTTTCCAAAGGAGAAATGTCCTGAGCCACCATGGTTCACACAAGGGAGCCACTGGGCTCCCTCTGTGGGCAGGGGAGGAGGGGCTGAGCTGGGGCTTCTCCTGCTCCTTCCCTCCCTTATGCCCTGCTGTTAAGCGGTCTCTGTTTGGGGGCTAGGAGTGAGATGTGGGCCAGGACAGCCTTTGTGCCCCTCTTCGGTTCTGGGACCCTAGCCTGGCCGTGACAATTCCCTTCTTCTCTTCCCCCAGGAAGACTTTGACAATAAGTGGGTGTGGTAGAGTCTCCTATCCCTGCAGGGTAACAGGACACCAGACTGAGTTGGTGACAAGGCTGAGTACACAAGGATATAGCTAGTTCCCTCTGCCCCAGATCTCCTCAAGCTTGGCTGTACCCCAGGCTGAGCGTGGACAGTGCTGGGGATCTCACCTTAAAAAGAGTCTTACTCTTTGTTGCGTCCCCTACACATATCTGGGTGATGGTGTTGTAATGGTCTTTGTAGTGAGAGATGCGTTGCTCATCCCTTTGGATATCAAGCTCTACTTCCCACAGTTTTATGGCAGAGGGAGTGCTCCCACCAAGGCGCTCCCAGTCAGCCACACTGTACACCTTCCCTAGCTTTGCCAGCAATCTCCTCCTGGGCAGTCTGAGGGAGCTCACAGAGGCAGTCAGGTTGGCCATCCTCTTCAAGCTCAGGGCAGAGGAAAGGAATTCACAAAGACTCCAGGGACTGTCATGGGGTTGCCTTCTCCACAGCCCTGAGACAAGTGAAAGGGTCCTACTGGGAAGGAGGGACAGGAATGAGGTCGTGGGGGATGCAAAACCTTAGGATTAAAGTGTGCAAGAACCAGCGGAGCAATGTGCCCTACCCTTAGTGACACAATGTCCTTGGAGAAATTCCTAGGCTTGTAGTCTGGGTGGGGGATGGCTCTTCTCACAGGGATGACCTGCTGGGTCCTTTCCTGCTCCTGGATGTTGTGGAGCCTCAGGGAGAAGTGGGTTAAGCTGCACAGAGCAGAGTGGGACGTGCAGTCACAGGAGATGCACCCCAGGAGCCATGAAGGAGGCACGAAGGCTTGGGACACGGCAGGACTAGAGTGGGGAGGAATTACAGGGGTGGGGCCCTGGGGCTGAGCATCCCCGTGTCCTCTGCTTCTTGGCATTCCATGCTGGGTGGCAGTTCCTGGAGCAGATCCCGGGTGCTCAGTCAGATGCAGAGCTTGCCTGTGTCTAAGCAAAACCGTGAATTTCTCCCCTGTGCACTCTGGGCATGGAGCACAACCTCAGCCTCCTCCCGATGCAGCTTTGACCAGCCTATCTCTTCCACAGGCCCCTTGAACTGACCTGTTCCTCTCTCCCCAAAGCTTCCCTGTCCTCTGAAGGGCTCTTCAGTCTTCCTAGTTGGCTCACTGAGAAGGCAGTTCTCTGTGAAGTGTCGCCAGAAGGGTGGGGCCACAGCTGTTCCTCACCTTCCTCGGCAGCGATCGGCTGTCAGCACAAAGTCCTCACACACAAGGAAACCCCCCACAGCTTTTTCTTTTCTCTGGAGTCTGGATCAGAAGAAATGCCAGATAGGGACAAGAATAAGGATTGGCCTCATGGCCCCTGATGGTTTTCCCTGAAAGAAAATTCTACCCTACTTGTTGTGCTCATGGAGTCACAGGCTGGAGCAGGGAGATGAGGACAAAGGAGACCAGGGCGGAAGGAGTTGGGGTGGCAGGTAGTGCGGTCTGCAGTATCCAGCACCAACCAAGTAGAGGGTCCTATGCGTTCCTGGAGTGGCAAGCCTGGCTTGCCTGGTGACCCTCCAGACTCAGATTCTCTCTCTGACAGAGAGAAAAGCAGTCCTCATTCCTTAATTCCTGCTGCAGACACAAGTGTGGCAGACAGGAATGGTGTTTGGAACAAGCGTGGAAGGCCTGTTGGATCCTGGAAAATCCTTTCCCTGACGTTCTCTGGGTCCTCTCCCCCTCTTATTTTCCAGACCTCACTGGGCTGCTGGTCTGTAATGTTCGGAACATGAGCTCAAGATGCTGGGCTGTGTTTGCTCTGTTTCTGCTTGAGCCTGACAGGTTGTAGGTGCCCAGTAAATATCTTGTCGGCCGAAAGGAATGGCTCCCAGTTAGCCTCTGAGGAGGGTAGGTTGGGATAATCCTGGTAGGGTTCTGAGCAGCAGGCAAGATGGAGCCTGCCAAAGCTGTTGTGCCCATTGACTGAAAAATTCCCAGAGAGAACTTGAGACTGATCCAGCCGAACATCAGTTTAAGGGAACTGAGATGCCGCCAACTCTGGGATCAACTGGATCCTTAGTTTCTTTCCTGGGCAGCATGGGAGTGACAAAGCTTGGAGAAGGGAGTGGATTTGGAGGATATGTTTTAGGACATCGAGTTAGAAAGCTAGTGAGCCCTACTTTGATTTCAGAAGTCAGCCCCTTTCTCCAAGCTGCCCTTTCCTCGGGAATTAATTATTTCTCATTCCCCGCTTCCAATCTCCTTCCAGAGGCCTTTGTAAAAGAACCCACTTTCCAGATGACAAGGGTAGGGCCTGGGGAGGAACAGCACCCACTGGCCCTTGTGGAGAACAGTGTTCCGCCCTGCCATTCCTGCTGAGTTTTCATTATGCATCAGATTTGCTGGTGTTTGAGGGAGTTTGGACCTGGAGTTCAGAAAGTTCCTGGGATGGACCAGCACTAGGATGTGTCTGAGTGCAGCATCTGAGCAGGGCTGAGCCAGTGTGGGATGCAGCTGGGCCTCTGTTAGTGGGGACAGTCACTCACCTACCTCTCCCCTGTAGGACAGAAGAAACGCCACCAGGAGTGGCAGCGGCTACATGTCCCTAGGAAGGCTGACCAGCTCACAGCGGCTGATGCTTCCTCTTTGTCATCAAACTTCAAGTGTCTCCTCAGTGTTGTGGCCGTTATCACATAAGCTTCCCTCTGAATGCCTCACACTGCTGTCTGATCAAGTCCTTGGGCCTGAGTGGAGCAAGAGCTTATCAGTCACCACACAAGCACTCGTAGCTCTTGTCTCAGTGCTGATCATACTCACAGAAAGCAGGAACTGCCGGCTACATGTGGGGTGGTTGGAGATATTGATCAGCCAGTAACAGGTCCCTGAGCCCCAGCAACCTGAGTCTTGTGATGATAGATCCAACACTATCTTCATTTCCTTGGCTCTCTTTGGCCCTCATTATTGAGGACGATCATTTATGGAGGCCCCTTTCTGTTCCATGTGAGACTTGGGGGCATTGAGATGAGATTCCTTGCTTCTAGTGGAGCAGACAAAACCATCAGTGATCAGACAAGGGTGGTGAAGATGGTGGTTAGATGCATGGTCAGATGGTGTGGCCATGGCTGAAGAGGGCTTGTTCCATTCCTAAAGAACTGAGTGGTTTAAAACAACAGCAACCACAGTGATTTTGCCCACGAATCTGTGTTTTGCTCTGGGTTTAGTGTGGATGGCTCCCCTCTGCTCCCCTTGGTGTCAGCGGAGGCTTGACGCTCGGAGGCCAGAATCACCTGAAGGCTCGTTCACACGTGCCCAATGGTGGTGCTGGCTGTCCACTAGGCATGTTCCTTCCTATCCATGAGGGCCTCTCAAGTAGTCTCTGTGCATGGGACTGTCGGGTCTTCCTCGCAACGTGATGCTTGGCTTCCCCAGAGTGAGCATCTCCCAAAGAGCGAGCCAGGCAGAAGCTGTGTTCTTTTTATTACCTAGACCTTGAAGTCATAATGCATCCATACTACCCTATTTCCCTGCTTGGGGCAATCAAAAGGCACCCCTGGCCCCAATTAAATAGGAAAGTGCATAGACCCTGCCTGTGAGCGGGAGGAGTGTTGCAGTCCTTTACGAAGAGCCCGTGGGATGCGAGATACACAGAGGCTGTCCCAGCAAAGCACAAAGTGTCACACTGCTCTAGGTGCCTGTAGAGTTGGTCAGAGGCTCTGATGTCTCTAAGCCCAGGTCACAGCCTTTGATTGGCTGGAGTCTGCTCTGTCCAAATCCTATGTCCTGAGAATGGAAGAGAACTGATTCTCCCCAAAGTTATACTCCTCAATGAATTACTGATACCACGTGAAATGGGAACAGATGCCAGGGAGTCAATGCAGTATTCTCTCACCACTGCCCAGAGAACGACATCTCTGATATCCCAGTACTGTTCTCTACAAGAGTTCTCTTGATTATCTCCCCATAATGGAAAAAGAGGAGTGAGTCATGGAATTGAAAATTCTGTTGGTTCTAAACATGTTCATCCCAATTCTCTTAAAAAGCAATAGAACCTTAATTAAAGAAACAAAGCACGATGTCAGTGGTGACTCTGGAATGGGAGCCACAGTGAACCAGAGTGAGGTATTCAAGCCATGCCTGTGTGGGGTTGGGAAGGTGCTCACACGCGGCCTCGCTCCTGTGTGGACACCTTACTCACCCCACATTAGCTTGGACACCCTGCACTGGCCTGTGTGGCTTGGGGAAGTCAGAATACATGTGAGATAAGGATGGTAGCCCAGTGCAGGGAGTGATGCCCAAGTTGGGTGAGCAGGGTGTTCACACAAGGGTCTGGCCTACTAGGTGGTATCAGAGCTCAAGTGGGGAGACAAGGTCCTCTACAGGGGGGCAGGCTGGTGCAATTTGTCAGAGCAGGCTGCTTAGGGTGAGGTGGGCTTTGACATGAAGGGGCTGCTCATGTGGAATGTCAGAGCCTACACGGAGGAAGGAGGGGACCCACTTAGGGGAAGATGGGGATGTGAGAGATTTGTTAAATAAATCTCTGTGGGGATTAATCTAATAAGTGAACATAGTGAGGCTAATGATTAGATGTCTAGAAATTAGTTGGTATTGATAATATGAATGTTAATTTCCTGGGTTTCGTGGCTGGAATGTGGTTATGTACGAGTGTCCTTGTTTGTAGGAATTACACACCAAAGTATTCGGGAAGTGACAGAGCACCATGTCACTAACTTTACTCTCTAATGGCTCAAGAAAACAAAAGTTCTCCTTATTGTACTTGCAACTTCTCTGTAAGCTTGAGATTGTTTCAAAATTAGAAGGAAATCCTTAGCTTTCACATATACAAACAACCATCAGTTTGAAGATATAACTACAAAGAAAATCTGCTATTGTCGTAACAAAAACCCAAGATGCTAGGAAAAGCTTAACCAGAATTGTGAAAAATCTATTCTAGGAAAACTTTTAAATAGTCCTAAAAACACAGAAACAGACTTGAGAAATAGAAAGATAGTCATAGTTCTCAGATAGGATGGATCTACACCAAAAAAGTATAATTTCTCCCCAAAGTAATATATACATTTAAGGTGATTCCTATAAAAATATCATCATTTTTCCTAATGTTGCACAAGTTCTGGACAATTTCTAAATTTACCTGGGAAATAAGCAAGCAAGATTAGCTAGGAAAATTGTGACAAAAAGAAAAAGTACTAGTAATGGAGAGGATTAACCTTGTCAGATATTAAAAACATCTTATAAAACTTCTTTCCTGAAAACAGTGTGGCTCTGACTCATGAAAAGACAGAGACCAATCAGACAGAACAGAAAATCCAGAATCATCCTCAAGCACATATGGAAATGTAGTTTTTCATAAGGTGGCATTTCAGATCATTGGGGAAATGATGGATTTTTAAATAAGTGACACTGGAAAGACTAGACAGTGATTTATTAAGAGATTAAGTTGGAGTCACGTTTCATGTAAACCACCAGAGTAAACTCCAAATAGACAAGATATTCAAATATACAAAATAATACCGTACTTGCACTAGAAATAAACATGGGTAAATTCCTTTATAAACTTAGAAAATGGAAGTCCTTTCTAGAAATGACTCTAAATCCAGAAACATTAAAAGAAAAGATTGATAAATAAACTTTGATATATAAATAAAAATCTTTTTTAATTTGTACGTTGAAAAGCACTGTAAGCAAATTCAAAATACAGACAGCAAACTGGGAAAAAAAACTTTTGCAGCACATATCACAATTAAAGAGCTAATCTATCAATATATAAAAAAATCTGAAAGTTCAGAAGAAAAAGACCAAGACCTGATAGAAAAATGGGCAAAAGACAAGACAGTTCACAGTAAAATATAATTAAAACATAATGAAGTCTTAGCTCACTCATATTAAGAGAAATGGAAATAAAATATGGAAAAATGGAAATAATAATTCTACCAAGAGACTCTATTTTATCTCGTAGCTGGCCAAAATTCTAAAATTAAAGAGCGCACTGCAGGGGCAAGGCTGTTTTCTTTGGATTGGTGTTGCAGGACATGTCTTTATTTTTCCTTCTATCATTTTACTCTCATCCTACCCATATCTTTATATTTGAATATCTCCTGTGCACAGCACACAATTGGTCTTGCAGTTTTTATACAGACTGACAATCTCTGCTCTTCAGTTGGAGTGTTTAATCTGCTTACATTTGATGCAACTACTGATAGGGTTAGGTTGAAAAATATCATATTGTTATTTGATTTCTATTGTGTGATATTTGTTCTTTTGTCCTTCTTTTCCTGTCTTCTTTTGTTGTATCTGATTTTACCTTCTTTATCGGTTTTTGGTTACATTTCTATATAGTATTTTAGTGGGTACTGTAGGATTGCAATATGCTTACTTCACATATCACAGTCTACTTTGAATTAATGTTACACCACTTCATATAAGAATATTGTAATAAAATATTTCCGTTTATCCTCCCTCCCATCCTTTGCGTTATTTTTGTCATACATCTTGCTACTATATTGGATAAACCTTAAAGCATTTTTGCCTTAAATAGTCGTTAATCTTTGAAAGAAATTTATATAAAGTATTTTACATTTGGTCACATTTACACTTCTTTATTCTTTTTCCTTCCTCCCTACGATGGGGATCTTTTCCCTTCAGCCTGAGGAACTGCTTTTAGTCTGTCTTGCAGTGCAGGTCCGATGGCAACAAATTCTTATACCCTTGTTTTTTCTGAAAATGTCTTTACTTTGCCTTTATTTTTCAACAATATGTTCACTGATCATAGAGTTCCAGAAAGAGGTTGCCTATTTCTTTTTTCTTTCCAAACATTTAGAAATGCCATCTCACTGTCTTCTGACTTCCATCATTTCTGATGAGAGCTTATTGTTAGTCTTATTGTTGTTTCTATAAAAAAGGCCATTGCTTTCCTCCCTGTCTACTTTCAGCCTTTTGTCTTCATCTTTGTTTTCTTTTTTTTCTGAAGAAGACTGGGCCTGATTTGACATCTGTGTCCATCCTCTTCCATTTTTTTGTATGTGGGATGCCTGGCACAGCATGGCTTCATGAGCGGTGTGTAGGTCCACGCCTGGGATCCAAACCAGCAAACTCAGGGCCACCGAAGCGGAGTGCACAAACTGAACCACTACACTGCTGGGTGGGCCCCTATCTTTGGTTTCTACCAGTTTGACTATTATATGCTTACACATGGATTCCTTTGCCCTCCCCGAGGTTCACTGAGCTTCCTGAATCTGTGGATGAGGAATATAGTCTAGCAATAGGCCTATGACGAAAATAAACCAGTGGCTGCACTTCTTTTATGGTGAAATGTGTTTGTTGGACAAAAGCAGTGCTGTGTGGGATAGTAAGACAGGAAAATAACCCTGTGAGTTCTGTAAGTCCACAGGGGGGACCGGCATAAGTACGGTGGTGGGCAGGAAGGAAGAGCCATCCGAAGACATGATCCCAAACAAATTAGCAAGATCTCACTTTCCTTTGGGCCTCTCTGCCCCAGGAGCAGGTCTGGCGGTTTTCTCCCTGCCATCCTGGGACCCAGCTCTTCTGGTGGGTCTGGAGGGAAGGAAGGGAGATGGGAGTGACTTTTGGTGAGTAGCAAGGTCTCCTTGAGTTCATTACAGAGATATTTTGTTTATTTTTATTCTTGAATTTTTGTTACAGAGATGTTGAGAAACAGAAGGATCGTTTCCTCAAAGGCAGGGGTGGGGCAGGGGATGCTTCCACAGACAAAGGAGGTTTGAAGGAATCAGCATGATTAGGGGGTTTCCCCACCCCCATCTAAATGTGCCCCTGAGCAGACTTCCGCTCACCAAGGGAGGCCTTGGAATCCTTGTCACAGAATGGATGAACAGCAGCCCAGAGGTTTTCTCTCCAGGGAGGTGTGTGAGCAGAAGCTCAGCTCTTGTTCAGGGATGCCAGGAAGTCATCACGGGGCGGGGGTTAGACAACATGTCAGGGCTCTTGCTGGCCTGGCTGTCAGGGCTCCTGGGCTTAGTCCAGGCTCTGTTCTAACTCTGTGGTCCCTTCAGTCGGCCACTGCCCCCTCCTGGGACTGTGTCCCTCCCTCATCTCTCACAGGAGGAAGACCTGCAGCAGGGTCCTCAAACTTGGATCCAAACCACAGAACCATTTCCTCAAGCAAATGTCATATCTAAACAAGATATGCATGTGGCTGGGCTATTTTTTTAAATATTATTTTTGTTTTGCTTTTGGCATTTTCCTTTTTGTCTTTTTCCATCAAGGAGCCAGGTTCTTAGTATGTCTTAGATACAGAGATATTTTTTCAGCTCCAGATTGGAAGCTGCGTGTCTTCACTGCTCTCCCCTTATGAAAGTGCCCTCAGTCATGAAGAGATTGTGTTGCTGCCTGCGTTGTGCACAACAAGGTGGGAAAGGTTGTGCCTGAGAGGATTACATGATCCCAGAGTACATACCCCTTGTGGTGAGAGGGTAGTGCTGTGTGGGTTTGGAGCAGGAGCTCCGAGCTGGAACGTATGCTCAGCTCCCAGGTTGTGCCCCATATGAGCGGCAAGCCCTTGGAGAGGTGGGTGCTGGGTGTGTTTTCTGAGGTGAGCCCAACACAGGGAGATCCTCACTCAGCAAAGGATCCCGAACTCCATGTGTGGGCTCCAAGCCAAAAACCTCCTCAAGTCAAAAAATCTTGGTGGTCTGGAAACTACGGATGCAGCAGTAACCACAGTGGCCCTAAGAGGAGAGGCCTTTCTCCATGTTTCCAGACCATGTGAATCTCCCTGATTCTGGTTTGATTCTCCGCAGGCAGGAGGTACAGTAACCACAGGGACCAGCTCTCCAGCCAGTCCAGTTGGATGGGTGTTTAGAGTCTGACTCTAGTTGCCTACAAGCAAATACTTAATACAGTTGTTCCTATCATCTGAATCTGTACAATGACACTCATACCTGATACTTTGAAGGCAAATGAACGTAAGGCTGCCCTCGCTGCCCTTCTCCCTCCCTACGGGCTGCCCTCTCCTCTAGGTGCAGACGATGCTCCACTGGACAGAATTGGGTGACTTCATCCCTAGAAACTGAATGACTGATGCAATTTCCAAATCCCACGCCCTGCTGTCCTAGAGTCACACGTGCTCATGCTCACACACGGACTGTGACCAGCCATAGAAACAGAACGCAAGTACTTTATTCCTGTGGATTTCCCATAAGATCTAGGCCATGTGCACTCATGTGAGGAGGGAGAGAAAGTTACATGATTTGGGTGAAACTCCCACTATCAGTGTCCTCAGGTTCAGATGACAGAGTCTGTATTAGGTCCACTGTGGATCCCCAGTGCCGGGCACTTAGGAGCTCAATCAGTGTGTATTTGTTTATTGATTGAAAAATTGTGCTTTCCAGTCCTACTGCAGAGAGGGTAGGGCTACTAACTCAAAAGGCTGAGACAGCCGTATGTGGGCAGTGAGGGGTCTTAGCCTAGAGGCCAGCAGTGAGTAAGAAGGACAGGCTGAAAGGGACTCAGGCTACCAAATGACCAGGTGGCCAATGCACCCTGAGCACTTGGGGGGTCACTGGGCTGGATGTGAGGGGTTGAGCTGGCCTTGCCAAGTGAGAGATGGGGCAGGAGTTCTGGAGAGACAGCCTGCCTGCTGTGTCCTGCATGAGTCCCGCCTGTTGCCAGCACAAGCCTGATTCCTTGTGGCACTCCTTGCCACAGCATGAGCTGGGCTGGCATCTCAGGGGAGAGACCCTGCTGGAACCACACGGAGCTCTGAGTGTCCTAGGCAGGAGGGCTATAAGGAAGGGGTCAGCTCAGATCAGGCTTGTGTGGAGGGGACAGGAGTTAGTAGACACTGAGATCTCTCAGTGGAAAGCCGGGATGGAGAAGAAGGGGCAGCCAGGAGACTGGAGGGCAAGCTGGGCCCCAAGGTCACAGGAGGGCAGGGAGGAAACTCAGGCTGGGTGAGATCGAGGAGCTTCTCCAGAGACCCACCCTGACTCTGCGCCAGGTCCCTGGCTGTGGGAGAGCACTGTCCTTCTCAGGCAGCCTCTCCTCTCCCCAGTGTGGGGGTTGTGCCGTTGAGCTTCAGTCCCAGGCTTGCCTGCTTGGTGTTCGGGACCCATGGTGTCATCCCCCTTCCTCTTTGCCATATAACACAGGGAAGCAGGTAAGAAGTTTGCCCTGAGCCACAGGACCAGAGAGGTTCATATTTTCTCCTGATGATGCTCAGCTGCAGCCCTGGCAGAAGGGCAGGCCCAGAGAAAGGTGTGGGTCAGCAGGAGCTGGGGAACAGCTTTGCTTGAGGTTTGGGGAAGGTGGTGGGAGGGGCAAGAGGAGGAAGCAGAAAACAGCAGATTTGTGCCATTGGCCTTCTAAGGACAGAGTTAGTGCCTGTGACTGAGGGTCAATGAATAAAGGAGAAACCAGCCCTTCCCGCTCAGCTAAGAGACTTTTATTTAGTTACTGGTGTCATTCTGGATCAGCTCCAGAGAAGGTGGGCTGGTTTCTACAGTTAGAGGCTTTTCATGGTTTTCTTTCTTTTTTTTTTTTTTTTTTAAAGATTTTAGTTTTTTCCTTTTTTTTCTCTCCAAAGCCGCCTGGTACATAGTTGTATATTCTTAGTTGTGGATCCTTCTAGTTGTGGCATGTGGGATGCCCCCTCTGCATGGCCTGATGAGCAGTGCCATGTCTGCGCCCAGGATTCGAACATGCAAAACCCTGGGCCGCCGCAGTGGAGTGCAGGAACTTAGCCACTCCGCCACAGGGCCCGCCCCTTCATGGTTTTCTTTATCCAGGGCAGGAAACTCGAGACTTTGGTGAAGGCCTGTGGAGGAATCCCGCCTATTCGTCCATAGGAGACAATGCCCTGGATCACGTTCTTACACACGAGAGGGCCCCCGGAGTCCCCCTGTGGAGAGAGAGCAGGGAGGACTGAGTCCATGCTCTCCTGGGTCCTGCCCACCTGCATCCCAAATGCCCTCTCAGTGAAGGCCGACTGGCCTGGCCTCCATGTGGGAGATCAGAGAGCAGCGCAGGCCCCTGTGGGCCCCTCAGCTGCCCAGTCCTGATCCTGGACGTTGTCAGGACTTCATTTCTCTCAGGGGGCGGCTCCCTCTCCTCCCCGCTCTCCTGGATCCTCCCCCATGAGGGCGCTGTGGGACTGTGCTTCTGTCTACCATTTAAGGACATGGAAGCAGGCAGGTGAGGACGACACTCAGCACAGAAGGTGAGCCATTTAACCAAGATGGGAGCCAGCTCTGAGGAGCCACCTGATCTGACTGCTGCACACCCAGGGAGCAGTTTTCTAACACCTGTGCCCAGTGTGGAGCAGAGTGTTGCAAATTCATCTTCCAGATGGAACATCATGTCTGGATGCATCTCAGTCCCCTGGTGGGCTCCCAGAAGGCCTGTGACTCCCCACTTTGGCTTCTCCCAGCTTCTCTTCCCAGGAGAAAGATCAAAGTATAGAGGGTGAAGGAGTGAACCCCTCCCACTGCTTGGGTTTGAAAGTTCCAAAACACCCCTCTCCCCAGAGCGAAGCTAGGTAGATGCCCAGTCTCACCTTAAAGGAAGACTTCTTTTCCTTCGGGTCCCCCACACACAGCTGAGTGGTACTGTTGTACTTTTGTAAGTAGGATTCGCACTCCTGGTCCTGCTGCACGGTCAGCTCCACCTCCTGCAGAGTGTCTGACGCTCTGCCATTTAGGGCGACTCTCCCCCAGCCAGCCACACGGCACACCTCTCCGGGCCTCACCTGGGCTGTGCCCCTGGGCAGGTTGAGGGGCCACACAGCTTCGGTAAGCTTGGCCCTTCTCTCCAGCTGATGAGAAGAGGCAAGAAAGTCCAGCTCAGCCACTTGTCTCCTGTCGCCTGGACACTGCGATGGGTCTGCACTGACTTCCCTCTCCCATGAGCCACTGGGACTAGCCAGGTGACCGGGATGGGAAGGAGGGGAGGGACAGGTCCCAGTGGGAGGGGAAGCAATCTCCACCCAGGACAGCAAGAGCAGCGGGAAGGTTCCCTTACCCTTAGTAACATGATGTCGTTGGCGAAGTTCTTAGAATTATAGTCTGGGTGGGGGATGGCTTCCTTCACAGGGATGACCTGCTGGGTCCTCTCCTGCTTCTGGATGTTGTGGGCCCCCAGAGTCACCTTGATTGAGCTACACAGAAAGCAGGATGGGGATGCGGGGGGCTTGGAGTCAAAGGAGATCCAGCCCATGAGCCATGAAGGGCAGGTGACAACTGGGGCAGGGCAGGGCTGCAGGTAGGAGATTGGAAACAACAGGAGTACTAGCCAGTGGGTGATTCTGAGAGGGGATTCTGGGAGCTTTGTAGGTGCTCAGTCAATATTGTGAAAGGACTCTGAGTTTGCCTTTTGACCCTAGTGCATGGTTTCATCCTCCACAGCTGCTCCATTTGACCAGTGTGGTCTCTCTTCTCAACTGGGCCACTAGTTCTCACCTCTGACCCCTTGACTCCAAATCTTCCCTGTCCTATTTCTCACTTTCCATGGAGCAGTCATGCTCTCAGATGGCTCCTTTCATGAGCTCTCATGGCCTTGAGTTCCCAGGAGCTGGCGGAACTCCCCTGGGCTGCAGGCCCTGGGCAGAGAACTGGAGTCCCTGTAGGGGTCTCAGGAGGTGTTCATGGTCTTTGGTGCCTCACCTTCCCCAGCAGTGAGCAGCCGTTAGAACAAAGTCTTGTTGCACGAGGACACCGCCACAACTGTCCTTTGCCTCTTCAACCAGAAATTGAACGAATGCCATGTAGGGTCGAGAGTGGGGCCTGGCCTAATGTCCCCCGATGATCTCCTCTGAAGGAAAAGTCTTATCTACTTGTGCACACCCAGCGAGTCCACCAGGCATGTGTCACCTTGACGGCAGGACTGCTGGGCATCTGGGAGCCCGAGATGGCCTGGAGTTGAGAGGGGCTGGGGTGGGGCTTTCCCTCTAGAAAAAGGAAGAGGAGCAGGCTTGGCCTGTGAATCTGTCCTCCACAGATAATTGGAGGTGAGCATATGCATATTAGGGACAGCAAAGTCCTAGAGGCTCCTGAGAATTCCTCTCCTGACTCTGCTTTGTTTCAAGAGCCTTTCTAAGGCCCTGTTGCCCTGTGATGTCTAGGATGATGCTGTTTCCAGTGGCCAGGACTTAAGTTTAGGGACCTAGATGTTGTCATAGCCTGTTTTCCATGGCCTGACACATAGTGGGTGCCCAAAAACTGTTTGTTGGCTGCATGAAGGAATGGCCCCCAATGGGCCTGAAGGAGAGTTTGTAGGGCCAGTGCTTGTGGGATTCTGGAAAGCAGAGAAGTTCAGGTCCACAAACAGTGGCTCCATCCTGGAAAGAAGGGAGCTGCTAAAGGCCTGGGAAGAAAAGCAGAGTTGGAGAAGGGACTGAGGGGCCTTGGGACTGAGCAAGGCATCAGCAGGCCTCTTGGGACAGTGGTCCCACCAACTCCGGGGTCTGCAGAGCTCAGACTTCTCTCCTAATCAGACGTTGAGGGGAGCATCTGTGTCATCCCAGACCTGGAAGCCAGGCCCACTCTGCCCTCTGCAGGGGAATTGATTATTTTCTCTTTTCCAGTTTCCCTCCCTCTGCCATGCACTTCCAGTTAAGTTCCACTTTGCAGATGGCAAACGTGGGGCCTAGGGAGGGAATAGCACCCACTGGCTGTTCTTGAGAACTGCCTTCTCCCCTGACATTCTTGTTGGTAGCTTATCCAGCGTCATACATGGGATTCTGAGGTGGGACAGGAGCTGGGATTCAGAATGTTGCTGGTAGATGGATGGATCAGGGATGTGCAGAAGGGGCAGGAGATCTGTGCCCACTGTGTTTGGGGGGAGGGGTTGGGCATCTGAGGGTGGGGGTGGTCACTCACCTGCCTCTGCCCCAGGGGACACTAAAATGGCGAGCAGGAGCAGGAGAGGCTGCATCTTTCCAGGAAGGTTGCCAAGGTCGGAGAGGCTGGTGCTTCCTCCTTGCTGTCTTTTAACCTCCAGGAGAGGAAGGATGTACAGATGGGATCAGCGACCTCAGGTCCCCCTGTGGTTGTGTGGTGCTTCATCAGAGACGGCTTTCTATGAAACCTTCCCCGCCCCCACTCCTGCTGCCTGATTATGTCCTCTGGATGGTTATGTGACAATCATGCAGTGACCACACCAGAACCCACAGTGGATGACTCAGGGCGGAACAATTGTTCCAGCCTAGAGCAGGAACCCAAGGGTACAAAGTGGAGACTGTGGGCTGTGGTATCAACCAGTACAGGTATTGGAGCCCCTGAAACCTGAGTCCCCAGTGATAGAACCACCAATGCCTCATTTCTGTGTTGCTAAGTCCATCAGGATTTCCTCAGCAGATGTGTGTTTGAGTCCTTCTCTGTGCCATGACCAAACGTAATGGAGATGTGTCTCCTTCCCTTAGACAGCTGTCTGTCTGGTGGAGGAGAGAGAAGCATCAGTGACCAAAGCACAGTATGGGAAGGGCCATAGCAGAGGGATGCAGAAGATGAGAAGAAAGCATGGCCACCATCTACCAAATCCATGTAGCAACCCATGCATCAGCACAGCTTCCTTCCTAGGGGATTTTTAACATCTTTTTGAAGTTACAAATGCTCAGAGTGATAGAGTCCGTCTTTCTTGTCCATGTCTTTAACAAAAGTCCTACACTTGACATTTATTGGCCTAAATTAACAAATCGTTATGACCCTAGGAATTGAACCCACTTATTGACTCAAGCCTGGGTCAGTCTCCTTTGGGTAGGCTGGAGTCAGTCCCACCCAAACCACATGGACTAAGACTGGGAAAGGGCTGAGTCCCCAGAGGAAGTTCAGATGACTACATTGCCGATACCATGTGAAGTGAGAAAGCTTACCAGGCAACCAAAGACCAGTAATTATCCTTTCAGGATTCTCTGTTCTCCATCTAGAGAGCCACACTTCTGATGGAGCCGGCCCGGCACGTAATAGACTCTCATTTGCTCATCAAACTCTGCCGATGATCTCGCTATGATGGAAGTGAAGGAGTGTTATTTCTAAACAGCCCAAGTCCAGTCCTGTTCGGAGAACAATTAAGCATATCTGAGTGCTTAGGGCCTGGTGATTTAAGTTTCCCTCCGTACATTTTCTGTATTTTACAATTTTTGTACGAAGAATATTCTGTATCAAAATACCTTGATTCCAGTGTAAATATTCTGTTTATCAAACCAAGTACATTTATCAAACCTCTACCTTTTTGCGCCTAGCTTACCCAGTAGCAGACATTTTAAAAATAAAATCACTTTTCTGATTATAGTGGTGATAAATGTTCATTAAGAAAATTTGGAAAGTAGAAAGGAACAATGCCACTCCTTTTCCTCTCACCAGCAGACAGCCTGTTACCATGAGCAGTGCATTTTAAATACTTGGGATCATATTATATATACAATACAGTTCTCTTTTTGTCCTCATTTAACTCAACAATTTAAGCATCTTCCTCATGCTCCTAAAAATCTGGTAGTCAATATCACTATAGTACTTCTTTCCCAGATACTAAAGAATTCAACATGCAATTATTTCCTAACATTGTTGGAAAATTTTAAAAATAATTTAAGTGAAGAGGAAACAATTAACATTACCTGATTTGCCATCACTCATTGATAATCATCTTTAATGTCTTGAAGTATGATCTAACATATTTTTCTCTCGTACATCTGTATTTTTTAAAATTAAAAGGGAATTATGCTAAATATAAGTCTATGATGCTTTCTTAAAAATTGAGGTGAAATTCACATAACATACAGTTAACTATTTGAAAGTACAACTCAGTAGCAGTTAGTGCATTCAAAATATTGTGCAACTACCACCTCTCCCTACTTTTGAAACTTTTTCATCACCCAGAAGAACAACCAACCATACCTGGTAAGCTGTAGGTCCACAACACAGTGAGTACCAAATCACTTTCCCTCCTCCCTCTCCCACCCCCGGCCCCGCCCCCTGGCGGCCTATAATCTTCTATCTATCTCTATGGATTTACATATTCTGGATACTTCATATAAAAGGAATCAAGCGGTATTTAACCTGTTGTATCTGGCTTCTTTCACTTAGCATAATGATTTTGAGGTCCATCCAAGCTGTGGCATGTATCAATATTCAATCTTTTTATAGGTAAATAATATTCCTTTGTATACATATACTCCAATTTATCCATTCATCTGTGGGTAGACATTTGGGTTTTTCTCACCTTTTGGCTATTGTGGCTAATGCTGCTATAAATATTTGTGTAGACATTTCTGTGTGGATCATACGTTTTCTTTTCTCTTGGGTACACACCTAGGAGTGGAACTTCTAGGTCATATGGTAATCCTATGTTTACATTTTTGAGGAACCACCAAACTTTTTACCTCGGTGGTTGCACCATTTTACATTCCCACCGGCAATGTACAAATGTTCCCATTTGTCCATTTCTTCGCCAAAACTTGCGATTTTTCTTTCTTTCTTTTTGAATATAGCCATTCAGGTTGTTATGAAGTGATATCTCACTGTGGTTTTGATTTACATTTCCTTAATAATTAATGATGTTTGTATCTTTTCCTCTGTTTGCTGGTCATTTGTATATGTTGGGAAAATGTTGGTTCAAGACCTTTGCCCATTTCTTAATTGTTTCTCTTCTTGTTGTTGAGTTGTAAGAATTCTTTCTATATTCTGGATACTAAACCTTTATCAGATACCTGATATATAAACATTTTCTCCCATTCTGTAGATTGTCTTTTCACTTTCTTGATACTATGTTTAGTACACAAAATTTTTTAATTTATATGAAATCCAACTGATGTATTTTACCTTTTGTTGCTTGTGCTTTTGGTGTCAAATCTAAGAATCCAGTACCAAATCAGAGGTCATGAAGATTTACTCTGTTTTCTTCTAAGAGTTTTATGGTTTAAGCTCTGATATTTAGGCTGTTGATCCATTTTGAATTAATTATTGTGTATGGAGTTAGGCAGGGATCCAACTACATTCTTTTCATGCAGTTATCAGGTTGTAACAGTGCCATTTATTGAAGATATTATTCTTTCCCCACTGAATGGTCTTGGCACCCTTGTCAAAAATCATTTGGCCAAAGATGTTCAGGTTTGTTTCTGGGTTCTCAATTCTATTGCATTGGTCTATATGTCTATCCTTATGCAGTACCACACTGTTTTCAATTGCTGTAGCTTTGTAGTAAGTGTTTTTTTTTGTTTGTTTGTTTGTTTTGAGGAAGGTTAGCCCTGAGCTAACACCTGCCGCCAATCCTCCTCCTTTTTGCTGAGGGAGACTGGCGCTGAACTAACATCTGTGCCCATCTTCCTCTACTTTATACATGGGATGCCTACCACATCATGGCTTGACAAGTGGTGTGTAAGTCCACACCTGGGATCTGAACTGGTGAACCCCAGGCCACCGAAGCAGAATGTGAGAACTTAACCACTCCACCACCTGGCCAACTCCAGCTTTGTAGTAACTTTGGAAACCAAGAAGTATGAGTCCTCCAACTTTGTTTTCCTTTGCCAATGTTGTTTTGGCTATTTGGGGCCTCTTGCAATTCCATACGAATTTTAGAATTGGCTTTTCCAGTTCAGCAAAAATGGCCTTTGGAATTTTGATAGAGATGGCATTGAGTCTGTAGATGGCTTTGAAGAGTATTGTCATCTTAACACTGTGTGTCTTCCAGTCCATGAACATGGGATGTCTTTCTATTTAATTATTCTATCTTCAATGTTTTTCAGCAATGTTTTGTAGTGTTCAATGTATGATTTGTTTACCTCCTTGGATAAATTTATTCCTAAGTATTTTATTCTTTTAGATGATATTGTAAATGGAATTGTTTTCTTAGTTTCCTTTTTGTATTGTTCATTGCTGGTATACAGAAACACAGCTGATCTTCTACCCTGCACAATTTTTAATATATTTGTTAACTCCTATTCAGTTCCACTCCCTTTTATGTTGTTAATGTCACATATTACATCTTTATACATGTGTGCCCATAAGTTTTACAATTATTGCTTGATGCATTTATTATTTGATAAGTGTTTATTATTATGCATTTATGTATTTTAAATCATATAGGAAACAAAAGGAAGAGCTAAAAACCCAGAATAGACTAATGCTAGCTTTTATATTTATCTTTGTAGTTCTTTTTACCATTTGGACTCAAGTTGCCATCTAATGCCCTTGTTTCAGCCTGAAGGACTCCCTTTAGCATTTCTTGTGGGGCAGGTCTACTAATGATGAACTCCCTTAGCTATTGTTTATCCGGGGATACCTATATTTCTACATTTTTTTTTGCAGGGCAATTTCACCAGATATAGAATTCTTGGGTGACAGGATTTTTTTCCTTTCATTACTTTAAATATATCATCCCACTGCCTCCTGGCCTCTGAGATTTCTGACGAGAAATGGGCTGTTAATCTTACTGTGAATCATCTGTCCATGATAAGTCACTTCTTCTTGCTGCTTTCTAGATTTACTCTCTGTCTTTGGCGTTTGACATTTGATTGCAGTGTATCTCAGTGTGGATCTCTGAGTTTACCCTCCTTGAAATTTGTTCAGCTTCTTGGATTTGCATATTCCTATGTTTCATCAGATTTAGGAAGTTTTGGGCCATTATTTCTACAAATATTGTTTTTCTGACCTTTTCTTTTTTCTCCTTCTGGGACTCACATAATGCATCTGTTAGTATTCTTGATAGTTTCCCATGGGTCCCTTAGGCTCTGTTCATTTTCTTCATTCTTTTTTTCTTTCTGCTCCTCAGACTGGGTTAATTTCTTTGGCTTGAAAGTTCATTGATTCTTTCTTCTGCCTGGTCAATCTATTGTTGAATCCCTCCAGTGGAATTTTCATTACAGCTATTGTACTCTTTAGCTTCAAAATTATAATTTCTGTATATCTATGGATATTATCCACTTTTTCATGCATTGTTCTTGATTCTCTTTAGTGCCTTTCATAGTTTCCTTTAGTTCTTTGATATTTTAAAGACAGTCAATTCACATTTTGTCTTATATAAACAATGTCTGGGCTCCTTCAAATTATTTTCTGTCAATTTATTTTTTTCCCCCTGTGAATGGATCGTATTTTTTTTGTGTCTTTGTATTTGCAATTTTCCAGTGAAAACTGGGAATTTTGCATATTGTAATGTGGGAGCTCTGGAAATAATGCTGTCCCTCTGCTCCAGGGATGGGCATATTTCTTGTAGAGTGGTACAGTTATCCATTTCTTTAGTGACTTTTCCAAACTTTTTTTCAAGGACTATATTCCTTGTTTGTGTGGTCACTGGAGTCTCTGTTACCTTACCTCTATCTAGTTGTGTCTGAGAAAACTGCTTCAATCTCTGTCAAGACAAGAAGCAGAGAAATATTTCAGAATACAGTCCATGGCTTTAGGTGGTGTTTGAAGTCTCAAGTAACAAGTCAGTCCCTTGATAAGACAAGGCATGACAGGGTCAACAGAGCACAGCATTAAGGGACCTTTATTTGCTCTGTGTCTGTGGGGTTGTTGCTCATTCTCCTGACTTGAAGCTAGAAAACTTCAGGGCTTTATGTGCACTCCAGCCCAAGATGCCTCTCCTCGGAATTGCTAGAGATCCTATAATTTCACTAATTACTCCCTTGCTTTAGTATATTTGGAAAGCACCAGCTCCTCACACAGGAAGGAGAGTTTAGAGGAGGACATGAAACCCCTGAGTCTCAAGCCCTGCCCTTTCCCATCATCCTCATTCCTGGCCCTCACCCTATTTGGGTTGGTTCTTCAAGAGTCAGGCTAAGGCCCTGAACAAAGCCACCTTGACATGCTAGACTGATTAGGCAGAGAATGGACTGAGTGGGAAATTCAAGGAAAATTTTCTTTTAACCTCAATGGCTAGTCAAATGGCCAAGGTCATGGAGGAACACCTCCCAAATCAAGAAGTACTAATACAAATTTAAGGGAGTGGAAAGATTACTGAGGTGGCAGACATGTGGAAAAGCGTATAATACAGGTATCTTCCCAGAAAGAATCCTACCTGGAAGAAGCCTCAGTGGAGAGACTAAATTTCTTCTCAGATTTGACCAAATAGAGACAAACTAAAAGATGGTGAAAAGCATTTGTGACTTGTAATTTTAAGAAGCTGTGTTGAAGTGAAAGTTGATAATAAAAATATATCTAGAAAAGAAGATATGATTCTTCAGGTTGTGGAACAAATGAGACAATAATAGTCAATGTCATAATGTCGGCTAATATTTATTGATCACCAACCACAGATCCTCACCCCACCATCTGAGTTCCTACCGATGTTTCTTGCATTTCACAAATGAGAAAGCTAAGACCCTGAGGAGCTAAGGGACTTGTTCCACATGACTCAGCTCATGAGAATGGAGGGGGACTTGGCATGAGAATGCAGTGATCCGATTCCAAAGTCTGTGATCTTGCCCACACCTCTACAAGCTTAACCATATCATACAGTGTTCAAGGAATCTGGGGGAAATTTAAGGAGGTGCTGAGGAGTAAAATTTCTGTGTATATCTTTACTATGTGGCTCTAGTTCTCTTAGAAAAGAAAGGTCCCTCAGTGTCCACCATACTGTGATGGAAATTCCATCATATTGTGATGGAAAAGGTCCTTGAGATCACAAACTACCTTTGCTTTTGGTCTTCATTCTCCTGATTTTCTTCCCCAATATATAGGAGAATGTCATGCTTGGCCCATGAGGGGCAATCCCCTTGGGCCTTAGCCTCTTACCGAATCACATCTAGTACTTATTGGACATGGGCAGGGCCATTCCTTGGAGCAATGACAATGGCACAATGACATGACATTCCTGCACTCATACATGGCATTTGAGTCTGCTGCTATAAACCACTTTCCCTGAGTCTGATCATTCTCTTAAGTTCTGCCTGAAATCAGAACCTACAAGTGTAAAGGGCCCTAGCTGATTTCTTTTGACTATGAGACTCAGCCATGCTGTTGAGAAGAGATTCCTGCCTCAGGTAGGAGTTGTCTCTCCATTCCTATTAGGAAGCTGGGATGATAGTCAGAATTTCTGGGGTGTTTACAGGGCATCAAAAAGACTTTTCAGGGAAAGACATGTCAGTAAAGGAGAACCTAGGTTATGTGTGGGAGTGGGGAAGATTGTACTTCTCATTTGCCTCTGTAGTGATAAGAGTAAGGGAGAGAGGGCAGGATTGGGGAGAGAAAAAATGTCTATAAGACAGATATACATTTATGAGATTTCCATAGTTTTGGTAACCACTAGAACACCCTTTAGTTTCTGCTTGTTGCCTACTCTAGTCATTGCCCAGCCACCAACAAAGAACAACGTTTCGATGTTGGGTTGGGGATAATTCAGTAAAAATCTGGTGTGGTTCAATGTCCAGGGTGATGAGTAGACAGAGGATTATATAGAAAGGGGGAGGAGAAGTGGGCTTGGGTGAGAACGGTGTGCCCACTCCCTCCCAAATGGGGACAGGTGTTGACCGCACTTCTGGGTGGGAGCAGGTTGGAAGGGAGTGATATTCTGGGTTGTGATGTCACTTTTAATGTGACCTTGGATCACACTCAAGACTTCTCTCCCCCAAATCCCCACCTGAGGATCTTTAGCTCCCTAGGAACTTTGCCCGCCAAGGCCATTTCCCTTCCCCAAAGCATTCATTCCCACAGGGCCTAAAGGTTACACCTTGCCCTTCTGGAGTGAACGAGTTCTTTTTTCTCCCATCTCTCTCAGGAGCTAGTGCTGTGAGCTTTCTTACCACATCTGTGCGGGATGTGGCAAATGGTTTGGTTTGGGGTAGGTAAGAGTGGTGCTGCTGAATCATTTACCAGAACCTCTAGTATACAACTGCAAAATTGGTGGGTCTTTCTCTTTCTTTCTATCTCATAGTTCAGAGTAGGTATAATTAAGTGTTGGGTTTGCAAAATATAACTCAACCTAAGTATTCTTGTGTCACATCCCCTCTCCCTCCTCCAGTCTTGATATGACATCTCCTAGTAGTAGGGTCCCCACCCCCCACTGCTGTTAAACTTCTATTTCAGACCAAGTACTAGGAAGTAGCACTGGAACCACATGCGGGCAAAGCAGAAGATCTGGACCATTCTAGCCAGCCCTCCAAAGCCTGCACATGAGAAATCAGGCATTGCAGAAACCTTCTGGGCCACTGAGAGCATTTTACCAATGGAACTGCAGAAGGATAATTTACTGAGATACGAAAGACTATTGTTCTGTCTGTACTCTCTCTGGCTTAATTTGCCAGAACCTCCAGTATATGCATGCCAAACTCTAAACATTTTTAATGTTGCCTTGTCTCAGGTTCCTAAGCCTGGAAAATGGAGGATGGATCTGTTACTGGACCACAGTTAATTCATCAAGGCATTGAACTTCACCATTGATGTTTTTAGGAGTCAGCCTTCTGGCCCCCCTGGGCTTCAAATGTTAAGACTTTGTGCAGCTATGAGCATCTTAAATGCCTACACGTAAATACCCACTCATGAGTGACACTCGATAACTCCTGAGGAGATAATGGGGACCAGAATGAGTGGAATTAGCATTGGCTTGTGTCTTTGACTTTGCCCTTGCCTCCCAGAAATCTCATCTTTCCTGAAGTCTCACGGGGGCAGGGAAGTTAGACATTTTTCTTGACCCCATGGAGGATATAACAGATAAGGGGAGGAAAGCCTTGTCCCAAGAGGGTGCCAACCCTGGGCTCTGCTGAGTGTCCCAAAAGAGTGGGTCCCCAGTGGTAAACCAACTCCCAGCTGATGCGTGTATGAAAAAGACAGGGGGGGGGGGGGTGTGTGCATCATGCTATCTTCAAATGGATCTTTATTTGGTAGCTGCTTTTTAACACAAATACAGTTTGGGGGACATCAGGGAAGAGAGAAAGCCAAGGGCATTACCGTAAATCCACACCTCACTATGTTTCCAGGCATATGTGATTCATATATGTGATCTCACTGAATTCTCCACTTTCTGCATGGGCATTCTCAGGAATCACATTGTAAAATGAAACAGACCCAGAGAAATTAAGTGATGTGCTCAAGGTCACATGGTTACAGAAAATGTGTACACACACATACACACACAGCACGCATGCCTGCCCAGCTTCAAACTCTCTTTTGTATCACTCTAAGAGGTGGTGGAAGCCACAGCGGGCAGATGTTAGCTCAGCAAAGGAGAGTGTTCTGACAATCAGAGTTCTCCTAGAATGGCTGCTCAGGTGGCCCAGGAGCTTCCTCTCCAGGGAATTGTTGCGAGAGAGGCTGGCAAACATCTTCATCAGGGGCCAGGGAGGTGATCTTGGTCAGAGACATAAGATCAGTTTTAAGACTTCGCAGCTCTGAGCCTTTATCTCTCAGTTGAGAGCGACCTGACCTGCAGGTTAAGAGCCTTGAGTTGCTGCTCAGTTATATCAATTTCTGACCTCATTGTCCTCCTCTAACATAAGAGCATCGGGCTACAGCAGAGGCTTTGTAAGCATTGTTAGCCATGGAAATCTCTCCTCAAATGGGTATGTATGTGCCAGGGTAGCTTTTCAAAATCATATGTCCATACCTATACCTGTATCTATACGTATGTACATAGACACACGTATGCATATTTCATATATGATACACAATCAAATATATGCCTGTCTGTGTGCATATATATTTGTGTGTGTTTGTGTGTATAATCCTGTATTTTTGTTTGTTTTCCTCCCTTCCTTTTCTCTTTCTGAACACGATCTTGGAACATCTTTGCTTCTGGAGGATTTTCGTCCCTCAAACAAAAGCTGTGTGAAGTCAACTGTTCTCCACGTGTCACGAAAGTGGCCACGATCGTTAAGATATTCTGCTACAGAGGTCTTTGTGGCAATAAGATGTGAGAAGGGATGCCTGCCAGGATGACAAGAACCCAGAGGGAGACCTTTACTGCATGTGAAATGAGTCTGGTGTGTGTGTGTTTTGGTCAGGGGACATTCATCTACCGCTGTGACTGGACTGAACTCTACAGCCAGATAAGCATCAAGATAAGGCACCCAGATAAGCACCAAGATCTGGGAGGGGATGGCTGCCCTGCATGCCCGGCAACACGGACCAGGCCCATGGGACCCAGCGTCAACATAGAGGCTCTTATCACACACATGGCCTCCAAGTTAAGAGCTAGCCAATTTTGAGGGTCACTGTGACCTTGAATTCTAAGCATGGAGCAGTAACCATTGTGGCTGTGGGTTGGAGGCTGTTCTCCATTTTTCTGGCACCATGTGAGCCTCCCTGATCTGGTGTGATTTAAGGAAGATGAGGAACTGGGGTATGTCATTCATGTCAGAGTTTGTACTGAACCTTTTACCCATAGGGCACCCTAGATGTAAACCGTAAAGAAATGGCGGCCCTGGTTGTGTTTTTCCTCCTTGTTTTTCTCCTTCATCCAGAGGTGGGGCTCCACTGAACACAGAACTAGAAACTTCATTTCCAATCCCAAACACTGCTGTTCTAGAGACAAATGTGACAGTGCACGTGAAAACTGGAAGTGGTAAGACACATGAATTTTGTTATTTTCCGACAAGATGATTTTCACTTGTTTGGATTTCCCCCGCAGATTCAGGACAATCTGACCAGCCTGGACAAGGAAGGAGACTTGGAAAATTCTGATGAAAGTCCTTTGGGCTGTAAGTTTCATGAGGCTATGAGTGGTGTCTGCCACGTCCACTTCTGAGCCTCCTTTGTCTGGAACATAGCGGGTGCTGGATATTCCCTTGTTTGTTGATTGATGGCAATAGTAGTGCTGTTCAGCCCCTCTGCAAAGACTCCCTCCCTTATTCAACTGGCACCTATAGCCCAAGTGGGCAGCAAAGTCCTAGGCCAGAAGCCAGGTTACCACAGGTGACCAAGAGACAGGCTGAAAGGGGCCGAGGCTGTGAGTGAATGGTCTATGAGTCAATTCTAGCCCACAGGGGCTGTGGGGCTGGATGTGAGGAGTTAATCCAGGAAGAGGTGTGGAAAAGCATCAAGCTGGGTCATAACCCAGCAAGAGTTTGTGAGGAGGTGGTGGGAGGTGGGAGAGAGGAGGATGCAGAAAACAGCGGAGAAACGTAAGCAGAGGCTAGCCTGCGCACAGCTGCTACCCAGTGACTGTTGCTCAACAAATAAAAGAGAAATCAGTCATGTCCATCTAGTTATTAAGGCCGTGGCAGCCTCCATGCAGGGAGGTTTGCACTCTTCCCCAAGAAAACGGTCAAAGAGGGGCTCTCATTGATCTCTTTCTCCAGGACAGGAAGCTCAGGATCTTGGTGAAGACTTGGAGGGGCTCCATTTTTCATCCAAAGGAGACAACGCCCTGGTTGACATTGTTACACAGGAGGGGCCCCCAGGGCCTCCTTCAGGCAGAGGAAGGGAGGACTGAGCTGGCCTCCATGTGTTCCTGCTCTCCCCGTCTCCCTGGCGTGGGTGGTCTCTGTTTGGGTCTGCGTGGGAGATCAGAGGCAGTCCTGGGGGCCAGCCCAGGCCTCGAGTGTTCTCCCAGCCTGACCCTGTTCTATGCCCTGCCCACTTCTGTGAGGCTGTACCTCTGGAGCTGCTGCCTGGCTTTGGGTGGCCATGCTCTCACACAGGTGCGAGCCTGAACTCGGTTCTCTGGGACTAATCCCTAGCTTGAGGCTGAAGAGCCTTGGAGGAATGGCCACCGTTCTCTTCACGCAAAGACGTAGTTTAATACCCAGCAGCCACATGAGTGACAGTCCTGAGGGGGTGCCTGTCTGTACTTACCCCTGTCAGAGGGGGCGGCTTTTTCTGAGGCAGCTACCCTAGGGGACATGATTTCCAAATGCAAACTTCCAGATGAGGCGCTGTGTTAGTTTCCTATGGCCACCGCAACAAATTCTCACCAACTTGATGGCTTAAAAGGGTGGGAATTTATTCTCTCACAGTTCTGGAGGCCGGAAATCCAACATCAGTTTCCCAGGGAATCTGTTTCTTCTTCCAGCTTCAGGAGGTGCATTTCTTGGTCCATTTCCTCTTCTTTCATCTTCAAAATATACTAAAAATATAATTGAAGGAAATACAAATAAGCCAAGATAACAGGAAAAGAATAGCATTATCTAATATTCACCAACTAGTTATAACCACCAACAACCATTTGGTGTACATTTTAATAGGCTTTTTACTATGCAAATTTGTATACTTCGTAAAATAAAAAAGGGATAATGCTACACATAAGATTTTTTCCCTTGTTTTATTGAGGTATAATTGACATATAGCATTGCATATGTTTAAAGTATACAGCATAATGACTTGACTTGCATATACTGTGAAATAGTCATCACAATGAGTTTAACTAACATCCATCATCCTTCTAAGGTGGTTTGTCTTGGTCTCTGTGGTACAGGGGGTGCTTCAGCCTCGGTCCTCTGTTCTAAGATTTTCTCAGTGGTGTCTTGTCCGTGAATAATTGTTAGTTGTTTGTCTCGTGAGGGGGAGCAAAGTCGGGAATGACCTATGTTGCCATCTTGGTGACGTTACTCTCCCGCACATGAGATTTTGTACCCGCTTCTGTTACTTGGTCATCTATGACTGTCAGGAAATCCTAGTCATCATTTCAACGGCTGCTTCTATTTTGTCATTTGCATGTGATATATGAACTTACAGCAATTTACTTACTGATGCTCTTTTTGCTTTATTTCAAGTTTGCTCTCATTTTTAAATTTTTGCTAGTATATACCATACTGCAATGAACAACCTTTAAGTACTTGTCCCATTTTCCGAGAATAAGTACATAAAGTGAGTTTGCTAGTTCAAAGCATACTTGCATTTTTTTAACTTATTGCACACATTAGCAAATTGCTATCAAAAAGGATAGTACCAATTTATGTACTCTGTATCAAGAAATTTCTACAGCAGTTTCTCCTCACCTATGCCCAAACAGAGTATTGTCATTTTTTAAATTGTTGCCGGTTCTAATAATTTTCTCTTTTGGGAGTGAGAGGATGCAAATACCCAGTTAAGCCTTTTAGCATGGTTTTCGGTAAGGTTCCTAAAAATCATATTTATGTTTATATCATACTCCATTATGTGGATTTACCATAGTTAATGCTTTCCACTTTGTTAATTAAGTTGTTTCTCATTTTTGGCAATTTTAAATAATATTGAGATGAGCATCTTTGAGCTCAAAGTTTGTTGTAGAAACGTGTGAACATGTGAGTGTGTGCATGTTGGTGTGAGTGTGTGTTTCACACTGTTTTCAGGACATATTCCCAGTAGCAGAAATATTGTGTCGTATTGTTACCGGCCAAGTTAGGGTCCTCTGCTCACTGCAAGACATGCCAATAGTCAGGGGGCAAAGTGGTAGGAGAGAAAGGATTCCTTTATTACAGCTTGCTAGCAAGAGGGAAGATGGAGGACTAATGTCCAAAAGAATCATCTTACAGAACAAAGACTACAAGCTGCTTATATAGGGGATTGGTCTCCAGGTGGGGAAGGTGACTGGTCTCTGGGTGGGACTGCCATCTGATCTCCAGGTGGGAGCAGACATGTGGTCCCAGTTCCTCACACTCCTTTGTTTTGTTGGATATGCATTAGAGAATGGAGCCGTGCCCTATACCCTGATCTTTCAGTTGTCATTGATGATGGCTATCAGCATAGGCTCTCTGCCTGGGGCTCATCATATTCCTAAGGAACTCAAACGAACAAAGTTATCATCTTTTTTTTTTTTGTTTTTGAAGAAGTTTAGCCCTGAGCTGACTACTGCCAGTCCTCCTCTTTTTGCTGAGGAAGCCTTCCCCTGAGCTAACATCCGTGCCCATCTTCTTCTACTTTATGTGTGCGACGCCTACCACAGCATGGTGTGCCAAGTGGTGCCATGTCCGTACCCGGGATCCTAACTGGCGAACCCCAGGCCACTGAGAGGTGGAATGTGCGCACTTAACTGCTATGCCACTGGGCCGGCCCCCCACAGTTATCATCTTAAAGCATCGGGAAGGGGCCACAAAATCTAGAGAGTATGCCTAGGCTAGTGAGTCAGAGGTCATTCATAGTTACAATGTGGTTTCTTTTCTACAATATGGCTTCCCTTATGTCAACCTTGTGTTGACCTGGTATCAATATAATATAAACATTTTAACAAATGGTATTGAATAATTGAACTGTTTCTCCTTGCTGCTGGGAAACTTGCTAAGGAAAGAAGAAGACATCCAGAATCCTGGCCCATTTACCACTCTCTGGTTTTTGCCGTGCCACGGTCATTACCACAGTGAAATACCATTTCATCATTGTACTTCTCATCCCTGGGATCTCACCTTTACACAGGTAGATGGGGCTGGGGTTCCCATCAGGTGCTAGCAATCTATAGGGATGAATAAGAGGCTCAACCCCTCCTCATGAGAACCAAGGTGTGGGTGGGGCATTTCCGTCCCCTCTCCTTCTCCAACCTTGGTCCCACGTCTACTGGGTCAGAACACTCCCCTCAGCAGGTTTCTCAGCCCTTTCTGTTTCCCTTTTCCATTGCTTGTTGCCCTGGCCAGCAAACGGTAGTGGTTTTAAATGGAGTTAGCCCCTTGGATACTCATAGATTTTTCTAAGTGGTACAAGATTGCCCCTAATCCAGAAAAGGGAATTTTTGAAATTCAGGAAGAGGATAGGATCCCAAAGTCAGGAAAGAGTTTGCACACCAGATTGGATTAGCTTTTTGCAGGAATCCTCCTCTGAAGAAAACCAACCTGGGATGAATTTGAAGTTTGCTCACTGAGGTTAAACTATCTTTTCTTTTAGTGGCAAGAGTCCACTAAAATGTAGTCACTGAACTATTTTCGGTGATTTTGTGAGGTAAGGAGTAACTGGCAAAATGATAGGGCAGTGATGAGGTGAAATAGTTCTAATTATGTCCTTCACAAGAGAAACCGAATCAAGGTTGGTTGAATAAATACAAAAGTAACACCCTGACTTCCATCTTTAGTGATAACAGGCCAGGTTATTTGGACTAACCCTCAGAATGAAAAAAATTTAAGGGAAAAAACCTTTTTACAGCATTGACAAACTGAAGACACCAAGGGACTGTCAGGTTAAATTTTGGATTTAATTCTGAAACCCGGAACGGTAAGCAGAAGTCAAGACAACCCAAGCTGGTTTTGTCATGAAGGTATTTGCCATGTAAACAATTGGGCCTTTGGTTTTGGTGATTTCTTGGGGTAAGAGGGATAAAAGTGAAGGCCCTGGGTCCAACCAATATGGAGACTCAAGTAAGAAACTCTCCTCTTGTTAATCTGGGGCCCCCACTGGCTGTCCTTTAGCATAACAGTGAGCAGAACTAAATCTACCCTCCACAGAGAAGAGAGCCTTGGTACTGAACAATGCAGGAAAATGGAGAAAAGGGAAAAACAACCAGTTTCTGAGAAGTTGTGACCATGGACAGCCTTCCTGAAGATTTACAGCCTAGGGTCTCATTGGGTCTCCAGCACTGGTCTTGATTTTCAGGTGGTTTGGAAGGGAAATGCCTCCAGGGGCCAGGCAGAAGCTATTGCAAATCCTCTCTGAAGAAGATACCTTTATTTCAGGCCTTGGGAAGCCTGCCACCCTAGGCCTCTACCCACTACACATGCAAAATCTTTTAAAAAGTATCAAGCTGCACATAATCAAAATATCAAAGAACACTTGAAAACGTGATACCGCGAACGACAGCCAGCAGAAATTACTCTTAGTAGGGACAGATCAGCAACTGTGTGCTTGAGATTTCGGAATTATCTTGCACATATTATAATACAAACTTAAAAATGACTGGAGCAGGGCCGGCCCCATGGCCGAGTGGTTAAGTTTGGGCGCTTCTCTTCAGAGGCCCAGGGTTTCACTGGTTTGGATCGCGGGCGCGGACATGGCACCGTGCATCAGGCCATGCTGAGGTGGCATCCCACATGCCACAACTAGAAGGACCCACAACTAAAATATACAACTATGTACTGGGGAGATTTGGGAAGATAAAGGAGAAAAAAAAAGATTAGCAACAGTTGTTTCTCAGGTGGCAACCTTAAAAAGAAAAAAAAGACTGGAGGGAACAGGGAAATATGAAGTGTCATTCCTGATTGAATAAAGATCCAGATAGATTTTCCAAATATAAAAAACGAAATTGTTACCGAAACCAAAGTGGGTTTCCTCCTGGCAAGTGAAATCAGACTCTTCACCAGAAGGAATTGACTCACACAGTAAGGTGTATTTGCAGCAAATGGGAGACCATGAGGAATCATTTCTGGAGTCATGGCATCCATCCCTGAACAAAGGGAAGCAGGGACTTTTATTTCAGATGGAGAACGGGAGTTTCAAAGGGGAGAGGTGGATGGGGAGGGCCGGGTGGTACAGCAGTTAAGTTTGTGCCTTCTGCTTTGGGGGCCTGGGGTTAGCCGGTACGGACCCCGAGTGCAGACCCGAGTACGCACCATTTGTTAAGCCATGCTGTGGCAGGTGTCCCACATATAAAGTAGAGGAAGATGGGCACGGATGTTAGCACAGGGCCACTCTTCCTCAGCAAAAAGAGGAGGATTGGTGGCAGATGTTAGCTCAGGGCTAATCTTCCTCAAAAGAAAAAATAAGGCAGAGGAGAGTGTTCACTTGTGCAGGCTCAGATGGAAAACATGCTTCCACATACTGCAGGTTAATAAGGCCTAAGTTCCTCCTGGAGAGCTCTTAGCACTTCAAATAAGGCCAAGGTCATAGGCATAGGTCTCCTAGTGAGGCTTGGTCTGGTTCAGGGTGATTGGTTGCATCTCCTTAACATAACAAAAGGGAAGAAAAACGATTTGGAAAAACAGTTAAATGCTTTCAACTCCCCCTCAACCCTGGAATTCCTCAGGGTAATTAGTCCTGACAAAATAACAACATTAAACACGAAGTGGGTAGATTTGCTTGCACATTGAAGACAACAGAAAAGAGGATTCTTAAGTGGAAGAAATATCTGAAGAAATTATTAGAGTACCATACAGCAAAAACAAAACTAGCCTAGTAACTAGACACTAGTAAAGAAAAATCAACATTCTTTGTGTAAAATGATAATCACAATTTCTAATGTGTTAACAAAACAGGGTAGAATTAAAATCCAAAATTTGGGGAGAAGGTAAATGAGATTAAAAGTTCTGCATTTCCTGCATTTTCAGGGAGAAGGGTAAACCTGCGATTAAATTAAGTCTTTGATAAGTTGTGGAGACATCCTGAACTTTTATGTAACTGCTAAAATAATACGAACAATGCACAACTTCCAAATGGTAGAAGGGAAAAAAGGAAACGCAAAAAGTAGTCCATCCAAGAAAAGGTAAGAAAGAAGAGGGAAAAAACCCACAGAATAGTTGGGAGAAATGCAAAACATAAAGTCAGAGCAGACTTAAAAGCAAATGTATCCATAACTACGTCAAATGTAAGCATCCTGAATACGCCAGGTACAATTCAAAGAATCAAGTCAACTGTGAAAACAGACATAAATGTGTGCTCTGTGCAACAGACAGGTCTAAAAAGCTGAACGTAAGAGAAAGGAAGTGGATCTACCATTATTGACAATAACCGTAGAAAGCCATTGTAGGTGTATCAATACCAGAGAAAAGTGACTTCAAATCAAAAGTGTCTGTGAAGAGAAATAGGGCCCTTTCACAACGATAAACAGATCAATTCATCAGGAAGATGAAATGATTTTAAATTTTAATGCACCTATTACATGGCCAGAAAATCTATAAAACGAGAATTGAAAGAACTCCAGGGAGATAAATAAACCTACCATCACCTCAAGAATTACGACGGTAAGTAGACCATAAAAGAATTCCATAAGGATATGGATGATGTAAAGAGAACAAGGAACCAACTGGATCTAATAGCATATTTAGAACATTGCATCCAATATTAAGATATTTTTAAAATACACACAAAACTCTTGCCAAAATTGATCATATATTGAGCCCTAAAGCAAATCTTGAGAAACTCTCAAAATGCAAATCTTTGGAATATTTTCTGGCCACAACATAATCAAGCTAGAAATCAATAAAATGGTAACTATAAAAATCTTCATAATACTAGAAAAAAAGAAATGCACTTTTAAATAACCCACAAGTCAAAATAAAATTTAAAAAGAAGTAGAATGTTATGAGTTGAATAATACCGATAACAGTACTTATTAAAAATTGTAGCATGCAGCTAGAGCAGGTAGAGAAAAACTTATAATCTTAAAACTCACATATTACGGACAAATTGAAATGGCAAGCCATAGGATATATTGGAGTATCTGAGGAAGCCATTTGGTATAAACCTAATTCGACCTGACCTTGTTTTTTCCAAAAGGGCCTGACTGTGGCTATTGAGTACGCATTGCATATCTGCTTTAAAACGTTTCCTATGGCAAGAACAAAGGCCCTTGAGATAAAGGTGCAACTTCCCCCCACATTGGCATTTCCTTAAGGATAAGAATCTTTCCTTAGGCTAGGAACTGATTGCTGCACTCACCTTTGGCCACCCAGCTCACCTGTGACCACCCAGTTCCAGACAGCAGACCTGCCACCCTGCTGTGTTCACCAAGACAGCAGACCTACCTGCTGTTTCCATCAATAGCTGTGCTGACAGAGCAGTCTCACGACTATCGTAAAAGGGACATTTCAATCACATGTGAAACATCCTGTATGGGGGTATATAACCACTCTGTACACCCCACTTCTTTGGTACCCTTTCTTACTTTGGGAAAAAAGGCCCCCGGCCATGGTCCTCAGATTTCAGCTCAGAATAAACTCACCCAAATTTTCATTTATAGATTGGTTATGGATTATTTTCGTCGACAGTTCAAAAAACTGAAATTATTGGGGTGATCATATATCCTCAGAAGTTAGGAATTAACACATGAATAAATTCAATGAAGCAGGAGGAAGAAATAAAAAGTAGCAGAAGTTAATGAAATAGTAGGCAAACATACAACAGAGAGATTTAATAAAGCAAATATTAATTATTTGAAAAGGCTGATAAAATTGGCAAGCCTCTGAAGAAACTAATCATGGAAAAAAGAAAGGAAGTGCGAATATTTAAGATCGGGAACTAAAAAGGGAATATTTTTACAAAGCTGCAGACAATTAAAAGATAAGGCAAGAATATTATGAAAAACTTTATGCTAACACATTTTAAATTTTAGACAAAATAGAAATATCACTGCCTAACACCTTCTCAAGAAGGAATTGCCACCTTAGGTAATACTGGAGCTATCAGAGAAATTGCATCAGCCATCAAATACTTTCCACATAGGGAACTGACCTAGACGGCTTCACTGTTAATTTCTACCAAAATTCAAGGAAGGAAAGCTTTTAATCTACAAATGCTTCCAGAAAATAGAAAAAGAAGGAACGCTACCATCTTGTTTTATAAGGCTGGCATAACCTTGACACAAATAACAGGAAAAGAAAGGAAACGTGTAGGTCAACCTCATGCACCATTCATAGACAGAAAACACTAACAATATCAACTCTCAAAACTAGTCCAACAATACGTAAAAAGCTTAAAGCATCACAGGCAAGTTAAGTTTACACTAAGAGTGCAGATGTCACTTAAACTTAGAAAGATCGACGAATGCAATTTCCCATGCAAACAGATCTAAGAGAAAAATTATATCGTTATTTCAATAGGCAGAAAGGCATTTGATAAAAAACAACATCCACTCATGATAAAGATAACCTTTTATCAGATCAAAACAGAAATAAATTTGCTTAATCTAATAAATGGTATCTGTAAAACCTACAGAAACCGTTTAACCAACCCCTCATCTAATAAGATAACCAAGGTTTCCATCCTTCCCGCAAGACTGTGAGAAAGCCCTTCCCTCTCGGCTGCTTTGCACACAGTGTGCCATCCTGGTGTTCTCCCAGCTCTTTCCCTTGGGCAGGCTTGAGTCTGGAAATGACCCCAAGTGGGATCCTGTCAGGAAGTGTATGGAGATTCAGGGGGGAGATTATGAAGAGTAGATCCGAGGGAGGGAGCAGGGCTGGGCTGCAAAGGGGAGGGTTTGCAGCCCTGCTGGATCTTTTTCTACCTTTAATGCCCCTTCCCTGGGCCTGATGCTCTGACTCTCATATTGTTCCTGTATTTGGGGCCCTGGGTTCTCTTGTTCAGGGAAGATCATCAGGGCACAGAGGCCGAGCTCCTCTCCTGCCCTGAGAGGGCACACCTGCAAATGACGCTAAGTACTGGGTCCGGGAGTGAGAGAGGTCATTGTGATGGTTGCTCACTGAGCTGGATGGAGAAAAAGCTTTGGCTTCTCCAGGTTTTGGGCAACAAGAGTCAAAAATTGACGGATACAGTGTTGGGGTAGCAGTTTGAGCTCAAGGGATCTGTTCATTTTCAAGAAAAACTGAGAAGGGAGAACTGATATTCCCAGTTATTCTGGGATATTGTTCCCTGTGGATAACCCTCTTTAGGCCCTCTCCCCAGGAAGAGTTTGTTCCTTAGTCCTTACCGGCCTGGACCAGACTCTCTCAGTCATCTCTAACTTACTGATAAAGCCCCTTTTCCTTTCATGACTAAACCAGCTGTGCCCACTCTCTCTCTCTCTCTCTCTCTCACACTCTCTCTCTTCCCTTTCTTCCTCTTGTTGATGCCCCATCTCTACTAGTTGCCCCACCAGTTTTGGTCTGAATAAAAGAGTGAGTCCCATGAGGCATGAAACTTGGTTCCCTGAGGGACAACTGAGGAGCCAGATCATATCAGCCAGCCAGCTACAACCTCATCCCAATGTCCATCATGCCACAGATGAAAGACAGCAAATGCCAAAACATTTACACTGCTGAAAGCCCACTAATTTGTGGATTTCACGCTTCCAAATCCTATACAAGATTTGCTCTTGCTTGGTTCAGAGACACTGTTCTTTACAAATGCAGCTCTCTCTTAGCAAGCACTCAATTCAGATTTGTTTCAGACATTGAATGCTCTTCTCTTCCTGTGACACACCTTGCAATTGTTCTGAGAACTTCCATTGTGTTGACTAAGCTTGCTGAGAAACTGGCCTTTTTTTCTTAGCAGCTTGCTGTGAAGTAGTGGCCAACTGTCATAATGTCACATACCTCATTGCATTGCATCTTTCCTTGACCTAATCCTTTTTCCTCACAATCGTTGTCAGCCTTGCACCTCCCAAATAAATTGTTCCCACCATAATCTTTGCTTCAGGCTCTGTTTTCTATAGGAGTTACAACAGAACAAAGTGGGAAAGTACCATTTTTGGCATTTCTTCCTTGTATCTCAGGCTGGAAGTTCAAGTTCAGAAGGAGCCTTCTCACAGATAACAAGGAAAATAATCCTCCTGGGTATCCTTCCATTACACTGTTTTCTCCACATGGGATTCCCTTCTGGCAGTCTTGGGATATTTCTCCCCTCTGTTTAACCATAGTTTATGATGGAAGGTCTTTTCCTATTCCTTTTACAAGGAGTTTCTTGGAAATGAACCAGAAATTTCACCTAAGTGCTTTCTATTTAGGTAGAGTAAAGCCAGCATGGCAGCCTTACAAAGAGCAATCTGAGATTCTCAGCCTCACTGAGGGAAGGAAGCATTACTTGGGCCTTCTAAAGGCAAAGCATCCGTGGGGAAAATGAGACATCTATATTAGCAAATACTTTAGTAACAAGAGAAGAGTGGGGCTCAGTCGTACAAAGTCACCAGACAAAACTGTTGGCCTCAAAAGGAAGCCCCTTTGTGTGTGAGAGTTGGGGGCATTGAGATGAGATTCCTTGCTTCTGATGGAAAGCCAAAGCCATCAGTGATCAGGTAACGGTGGTGCGTTGTGGTCAGGTTTTAGTGTGGACAGCTCCCCTTTGTTCCCCTTGGAGTCAAGGGAGGCTTGATGCCCGGAGACCAGAATCACCTGAAGGCTCGCTCACTCATGCCCAGTGGTTGGTGCTGGCTGTCCGCTTGGCGAGTCCCTTCCTCTCCACAGGGCCTCTCAAGTAGTCTCTGTGCATGGGATTGTTGAGTCTTCCTCGCAACGTGATGCTTGGCTTCCCCAGAGTGAGCGTCTCCCAAAGGCGAGCCAGGCAGAAGCTGTGTTCTTTTTGTTTCCTAGACTTTGAAGTCATAATGCATCCATTCTACCCTATTTCACTGCTTGGGGCAATCAAAAGGCACCCCTGGCCCCAATTAAATAGGAAAGGGCACAGACCCCGCCTGTGAGGGGAGGAGGGTTGCAGTCCTGTAAGGAGAACCTGTGGGATGGGAGATACACAGAGGCCATCCCAGCAAAGCACAATCTGTCACGCTGCTCTAGGTGCCTGTAGAGTTGGTCAGAGGCTCTGATCTGTCTAAGCCCAGGTCACAGCCTTTGATTGGCTGGAGTCTGCTTTCTCCAAAGCCTGGGTCCTGACAATGGAAGAGTGCTGATTCTCCCCAAAGTTATTCTCCTCAATGACTTACTGATACCACGTGAAATGGAAACAGATGCCAGGGAGTCAATGCAGTATTCTCACACCACTGCCCAGAGAACAACATTTCTGATAGCTTGGTACCATTTTCTAAACGAGTTCTCTTGATCATCTCCCCATGATGGAAAAAGAGGAGTGAGTCACGGGATTGTAAATGTTCTAAACATGTTGATCCCAATTCTCTTAAAAAGCAATAGAACCTTAGTTAAAGAAACAGAGCACAATGCCAATGGTGAGTCTGGCAGGGGAGCCACAGTGAACCAGAGTGAGGTGTCCAAGTGGTGCCTGTGTGGGGTGGGGAAGGTGCTCATGCCAGGCCTCCCTCCTGTGTGGACACCCTCGTCGCCTCACGTTGGCTCAGACACCCCGCACTGGGCAGCACAGCTTGGGGTGTCAGACTACCTGTGAGGTGAGGATGGCAGCCCAGTGCAGGGAATAGATGCCCAAGGGGTGAGCAGGGTGTTCACACTAGGGGCTGGCCTAGTAGGTGGTATCAGAGCTCAACTGGGGAGACAGACAGGAGGGCAGGCTGGTGCCATTTGTCAGAGCAGGCTGATTAGGGTGAGGTGGGCTTCGGCACGAAGAGGCTGCTGATGTGGAATGGCAGAGCCTACATGGAGCAAGGAGAGGACCCACATAGGGGACGATGGGGATGTGGGAGATTTGTTACATAAATCTTTGTGGGGATTAATCAAATAAGTAAACATATTAGGCGTAATGATATGAAGAATATCTTAGAAAGCTTCTTTCTTGAAAACAGACAGGCACTGACTCATGAACAGACAGAGAGACCAATCAGACATAATAGAAAATCCAGAAACATTCCCAAGTACATATGGAAATGTAGTTTTTCATAAGGGGGCATTTCTAATCATTGGGGAAATGACGGGCATTTTAATAAATGATACTGGATCAACTAGTTAGTGATTTGCTAAGAGATGAAGTTGGAGTCACATTTCACACAAACCACCAGCAGAAACTCCAAACAGATAAGAGATTCCAATATAAAAAATAACATCATGCATGCATTAGAAATAAACATGGGTAAATTCCTTTATAAACAGAAAGGGGAAAGCCTTTCTAGCAATGACTCTAAATCCAGAAACATTAAAAGAAAAGATTGATAAATAAACTTTAATATATAAACAAAAAAACTTTTTTAATTTGTACGTCAAAAAGCACTTTAAGCAAAATCAAAAGACAGACGGAGACCTTAGAAAAAAAACTATTGCAACATATACCACAATTAAAGAGCTAATCCATCTAATATATAAAGAACTCTGAAAATTCAGAAGAAAAAGATCCAGAACCTGATAGAAGAATGAGCAAAAGACCAGACAGTTCACAGTAAAATATAGTTAAAACATAATGAAGTCTTAGCTCACTCATATTAAGAGAAATGGAAATAAAATGAGGAAAAAAATGGAAATAAAAATTCTACCAAGACAGTCTATTTCATCTCCAGAAGTGGCCAAAAATTCTAAAATTAAAGAGCACACTGCAGGGGCAAGGCTGTTTTCTTTGGATTGGTGTTGCAGGATATGTCTTTATTTTTTCTTCCATCATTTTACTCTCATCCTTTCCGTTTCTTTATATTTGAGTGTCTCCTCTAAATGGCACAAAATTGGTCTTGCATTTTTTATCCAGACTGACTATCTCTGCCCTTTAGTTGGAATGTTTAATCTGCTGACATTTAATGCAACCACTGATAGGGTTAGGTTGAAGAATATCATATTACTGTTTGATTTCTACTTGTGTGATTGATTTTTTGTTCCTTTCTCCTTCTTTTCCTGCCTTCTTTTGTTGTATCTCCTTTTGTCTTCTTTATCAGCTTCTGCTTAGACCCGTATATAATGTTTTAGTGGTTACACTAGGATTGCTATATGGCTCTTTCACATACCACAGTCTACTTTGAATTGATGTTATACCACTTCAGTAAGAACACTGTAGTAATGTATTTCCATTTCTCCTCCCTCCCACCCTTTGAGTTATTTTTGTCATACATTTGGCTATTATATTCCATAAATCCTAAAGCATTTTTGCCTTAATAGTCATTCATCTTTGAAAGAAATTTATATAAAGTCTTTTATATTTGGTCACATCTTACACGTTTATTCCTCTTTTGTCCTTCGTGCCTGCAATGGGGATCATTTCCCTTCAGCCTGAGGAACTGCTTTTAGTCTTTCTTGCAGTGCAGGTCCGATGGCAACAAATTCTCGTACATTTGTTTTTCTGAAAATGTCTTTACTTTGCCTTCATTTTTAAATAATATATTCACTGAGGATAGAATTCAGATATAGGTTGCCTTTACCTTTCAACTATTTTGAAATATCATCCTGGTGTCTTCTGACTTGCGCCGTTTCTGATGAGAGCTCATTGTTACTCTTATTGGTGTTTCCCTTAAAGTAAGGTATATGGTTTTCCTGTCTGTCTACTTTCAGCACTTTGTCTTTATCTTTGTTTTTTTTTCCCTAAAGAAGATCAGTCCTGAGCCAACATCTGTGCCAGTCTCTTCCATTTTATATTTGTGGGACACCTGCCATAGCATGGCTTCATAAATGATGTGTAGGTCCATGCCTGGGATCCAAACCCGCGAACCCTGGGCCACCAAAAGAGAGTGCATGAACTTAACTGTTGCACCAGTGGGTGGGCCCCTATCTTTGGTTTTTACCAGTTTGAGTATTATGTGCTTGCATGTGGATTCCTTTGCCCTCCCCGAGGTTCACTGAGCTTCCTGAGTCTGTGGATGAGGAATGTCGTCTAGCAATAGGCCTATGATGAAAAGGAACGAGTTGGTGCACTTCTTTTATGGCAAAGTGTGTTTGTTGGACAAAAGCAGTGTTGTGTGAGATACCAAGACAGGAAATCAACCCTGTGAGTTCTATAAGTCCACAATGGGGGAACCAGCAGAAGCACGGTGGGGGCAGGAAGGCAGAGCCATCCTGAGACATGATCCCAAAAGAAATTAGCAAGGTCTCACTTTCCTTTGGGCCTCTCTCCCCGAGGAGCTGGCCTGGCAGTTCTCTCCCTGCCGTCCTGGGACCCAGCTCTTCTGGTGGGTCTGGAGGGAAGGAGGGGAGATGGGGTGGGTTTGGATGAGTAGAGGCATTTCCTTGAGGTCATTCCAGAGATATTTTATTGATTTCTATTTAAATTTTCATTACAGAGGTACTTGAGGAACAGAAGGATTGTTTCCTCAAAGGCAGGGGTCGGGCAGGGGACACTTCCACAGACAAAGGAGATTTGAAGGAATCAGCATGATTAGGGTGCTTACCACTACCATTCAAATGTGCCCCTGAGCAGACCTCAGCTCACCAAGCGAGGTGCTGGAATCCTTGTCACAGAATGCCTGCACAGCTGCCCAGAGGTTTTCTCTCCAGGGAGGAGTCTGAGCAGAAGCTCAGCTCTTGTTCAGGGATGCCAGGAAGTCATCACGGGGGGCGGTTAGACAATACGACAGGCCTTTGCTGCTCTGGCTGTCAGGGTGCCTGGGCTCAGTTCAAGCTGTGTTGTAACTCTGTGGTCCCTTCCCTCGGCCACTGCCCGCTCCTGGGACTGTATCTCTCCCTCATCTCTCACAGGAGGAAGACCTGCAGCAGGGTCCTCAAACTTGTATGAAAACCACAGAACCATTTCCTCAAAGTACATGTTACAGTGAAACTAAATATACATGTGGCTGGGCAACATTTTAGATATCTTTATTTGCTTTCAGCATTTTCTTTTTTGTTTATTTCCACCAAGGAGCCAGGTTCTCAGTATCTCTTAGAAGCAGAGACATTTTTTCGGGTCCAGATCAGAAGCTGTGTGTCCTCACTGCTCTGCCCTCATGAAAGTGCCTGCAGTCATGAAGAGATTGTGTTGCTGCCTGCTTTGCACACAACAAGGTGGGAAAGGCCATGCC
Organism: Equus asinus; assembly: GCF_041296235.1. Lineage (NCBI taxonomy): Eukaryota > Metazoa > Chordata > Mammalia > Perissodactyla > Equidae > Equus > Equus asinus. The sequence continues at coordinate 170,586,897 of NC_091791.1, forward strand.
TGTGAGGGTTACATGATCCTAGAGTATGTGCCCCTTTGGTGAGAGGGTAGTGCTGTGTGTGTTTGGAGCAGGAGCTCAGAGCTGAAACATATGCTCAGCTCCCAGGTTGTGCCCCATATGAGCGGCAAGCCCTTGGAGAGATGGCTGCTGAGAGTGTTTCCTGAGCTGAGCCCAACTCAGTGAGAGCCTCCTTCAGCAAAGGAGCCTGTACCCTACGTGTGGGCTCCAAGCCAAAAACCTCCTCAAGTCGAAAAATCTGGGTGGTCTGGAAACTATGGATGCAGCAGTGACCATAGTGGCCCCAAGAGGAGAGGCCCTTCTCCTCTTTTTCCAGACCTGTGAACCTCCCTGATTCTGGTTTGATTCTGCACAGGCAGGAGGTCCAGGAACCACAGGGATCAGATTTCCGGCCAGTCCAGTTGGATGGGTGTTTAGAGGCTGACTCTAGTTGCCTGCAAGAAAATATGTAATACAGTTTTTCCTACCATCTGAATCTCATGAATGTCATCTTATCAGTACAATGACATTCCTACCTGCTACTATTCTTTTTTTAAGATTGGCACCTGAGCAAACATCTGTCACTAATCATGTTTTTCTTCTTCTTCTTCTTCTTTCCCTCGAAGCCCCCCTGTACCTAGTTGTATATTATAGTTGTGGTCCGTCTGGTTGTGCTATGTGGGATGCCACCTCAGCATGGCCTAATGAGCAGTGCTATGTCTGCACCCACAAGGCGCACAGGCAAAACCCTGTGCTGGGGAAGCTGAGCCTGCGAACTTAACCATTTGGCCCTGGGGCCAGCCCTCCTACCTCCCACTTTAAAGGGAAAGAAATGTAAGGCTGCCCTCAATGCCCTTCTCCCTCCCATCGCGCTGCCCTCTCCTCTAGGTGAAGACGAGGCTCCAGTGGACAGAGTGAGGTGACTTCACCCCTAGAAACTAAAGGACTGCTGTCATTTCCAAATCCCACACCTGCTGTTCTAGAGTCACACGTGCTCACGCTCACACGGACTGTGACCAGCAATAGAAACAGAAGGCAAGTTCTTTATTCCTGTGGATTTCCCACGAGATCTAGGCCATGTGCACTCATGTGAGGAGGGAGAAAGGGTTACATGATTTGGGTGAAACACTCTGTCACTGTCACCCAGGTTCAGATGACAGAGGCTGTATTAGGTCCACTGTGGATCCCAGTGCTGGGCCCTTAGGAGCTCACTCAATGTGTGTTTGTTTGTTGATGGAAAAGTTGTACTTTACAATCCTACTGCAGACAGGGCTAACTGCAAAAGGCTGAGACAGACTAGGTGGCCAGTGAGGAGTCTTAGCCTAGAGGCCAGCAGTGAGTAAGAGGGACAGGCTGAAAGGGACTCAGGCTATTGAGTCACCAGGTGACCAATGCACTCTGACCACTTCGGGGGACAGTGGGCTGGATGTGAGGAGTTGAGCTGGCCTTGCTAGGTGAGAGATGGGGCAGGGGTTTTGGAGAGACAGCCTGCCTGCTGTGTCTTCCATGGACCACACCTGTTGCCAGCACAGGCCTGGTCTTTTTTGCCCCTTTCCAACAGGGCATGAGCTTGGCTGGCATCTCAGGGGAGAAACCCTGATGGAACCACAGGGAGCTCTGGGTGTCTTAGGCAGGAGGGCTAGAAGGAAGGGGCCAACTCAGATCAGGCTTGTCTGCAGGGGACAGGAGTTGGCGGACTCTGAGAACTCTCCGTGGAAAGCAGGGATGGAGAAGGGGCAGCCAGGAGACTGGAGGCCAAGCTGGACCCCAAGATTACAGGAGGGCAGGGAGGAAACTCAGGCTGGGTGAGATCGAGGAGCTTCTCCAGAGACCCACCCTGACTCTGCATCAGCTCCCTGGCTGTGGGGGACAAAGCTCCTACTCAGGCAGCCTCTCCTCTCCCCGTTGTGGGTGGCTAAGCAATTGAGCTTCAGCCCCAGGCTTGCCGGCTTGGTGTCCGGGTCCCATGGTGTCATCCCCCTTCCTCTCTGCTGTATAACACAGGGAGGGAGGTAAGAAGTTCACCCTGAGCCCACGACCAGAGAGGTTCATGTTTTCTCCTGATGGTGCTCAGCTGCAGCCCTGGCAGAAGGGCAGGCCCAGAGAAAGGTGTGGGTCAGAAGAGGTGGGTAACAGCTTTGCATGAGGTTTGGGAGAGGTGGTGTACGGAGGGGGAAGAGGAGGAATCAGAAAACAGCAAATTTGTGCCATTGGCCTTCTAAGGACAGAGGAGGTGCCTGTGAATGAGGGTCAGTGAATTAACAAGAAACCAGCCCTTCCCGCTCAGCTAAGAGACATTTATTTAGTTGCTGGGGTGTTTCTGGATCAGCTCCAGAGAAGATTGGCTGGTTCCCAGATTTAGAGCTTTTTCATGGTTTCCTTTATCCAGGGCAGGAAACTCCAGACTTTCGTGAAGGCCTGTGGAGGAGTCCCGTCTCTTCGTCCATAGGAGACAAGGCCTTGGATCACGTTCTCACACACAAGAGGGCCCCCGGAGTCCCCCTGTAGAGAGAAAGCAGGGAGGACTGAGCCTCTGCTTCGCGGCTCCTGCCCACCTGGATCCCAAATGCCCTCTCAGTGAAGGCCGCCTGGGTTGCCTCCATGTGGGAGATCAGAGAGCAGGGCAGGTCCCTGTGGGTCCCTCAGCTGCCCAGTCCTGATCCTGGACATTGTCCCAGCTTCATTTCACTCAGGGGGTGGCTCCCTCTCCTCCCCCAGGTCCCAGATCCTCTCCCCATGAGGGCGCTGTGGGACTCTGCTTCCGTCTACCGTTTAAGGACATGGAAGCAGGCAGGTGAGGCTGACACTCAGCATGGAGGGTGAGCCATTTAACCAAGATGGGAGCCAGCTCTGAGGAGCCACCTGGTTTGACTGCTGCACAGCCAGGGAGCAGTTTTCTAACACCTGTGCCCGGCGTGGGGCAGAGTGTTGCAAATTCACCTTCCGGATGGAACATCATGTCTGGGTGCATCTCAGGCCCCTGGTAGGTTCCCAGAAGGCCTGTGACTCCCCACTCTGGCTGCTCCCCTCTTCTCTTCCCAGATGAAAGATCAGAGTCTAGGGGGTGAAGGAGTCCCTATTGCCTGGGTCTCCAGGTCCCGAAACACCCCTCTCCCCAAAGCTGACCTAGGCAGATGCCCTGTCTCACCTTAAAGGAAGACTTCTCTTCCTTTGGGTCCCCCACGCACAACTGAGTGTTACTGTTGTAATTGCGTAAGTAGGATTCGCACAACCGGTCCTGCTGCACGGTCAGCTCCACCTCCTGCAGAGTGTTTGACACTCTGCCATTTGGGGTGACTCTCCCCCAGCCGGCCACACTGCACAGCTCTCCGGGCCTCACCTGGGCTGTGCCCCAGGGCAGGCTGAGGGTCCTCACAGCTGCAGTCAGCTTGGCCTCTCTCTCCAGCTGATGAGAAGAGTCAAGAAAGTCCAGCTCAGCCACTGGCCTCCTGGGCCCGGACAGTGCGATGGGGCTGCACTGACTTCCCTCTCTCCTGAGCCACCGGGAATAGTCAGGCAGACAGGATAGGAAGCAGGGAAAGGACAGGTACCATGGGAGGGGAAGCAATCTGGACCCAGGACAGCAAGAGCAGCAGGGAGGTTCCCTTACCTTTAGTAACATGATGTCATTGGAGAACTCCTTACGTTTATAGTCTGGGTGGCGGATGGCTTGTCTCACAGTGATGACTTGCTGGGTCTTCTCCTGCTTCCGGATGTTGTGGGCTCCAAGAATGACATTGATTAATCTGTGTAGAAAGTAGAGTGAGGTGGTGGGGTGCATGGAATCAAAAGAGATCGAACCCTGGAGCCAGAAAGGGAGGGTGACAGGCTGTAGGGCAGGGCTGCAGTCAGTGGAAATCGAAACAAGTGGAGAACTGGGCACTGAGTGACTGTGTCCCCTGTGCTTCTCAATTACATTGAGGGTACGTTTCCTGGATGCTTTCCCTAGCCCTCGAGTAATATTGGGAAAATACTCTGAGTTTACATTTTGAACCTAATGCATGCTTTTATCCTCCACGGCTGCTTCATTTGGCCAGTGTGGTCTCTCTTCTCAACTCAGCCACTTGCTCTCACTTCAGACCCTCTGACCCCAAAGCTTACCTCTCCTATTTCTCACTTTCCATCACCCAGCCTTGCTCTCAGATGGCTCCTCTCAAGACCTGTCATGGCCCTGAGTTACCGGGATCCAGGAGAGCTCCCCTGGGCTGCAGCCCCTGGGCAGAGGTCCCTGTAGGGGTCTCAGGAGGTGTCAGTTGTCTGCAGCCCCTCACCTTCCCCGGCAGTGAGCAGCAGTCAGAACAAAGTCCTCTTGCACGAGGACACCGCCACACCTCTTCATTTTGTTCCCCCGCAGAAACTGAACAAACACCATGTAGGGGCGGGAGTGGGGCTTGGCCTCCTGTCCTCCGATGATGTCCTCTGAAAGAAAAGACTCGAAGATGGGCTTTCTGGGAGCGGGTGTGGTCAGGAGGGAAGTCTCTGGAAGGTGGTGATTGAGGGTGGGGTCTATAGTGACCTGCTGCCACCAGGGAGAGTCCTCCCAGGTTCTCCTAGTAGGAGAATAACCTTTTCTGAATGTGAAGCCACAGAACCTCCTGTTAGAAAAGGGAGGACAGTGCTTGTTGTCCCTGTCCTACTTCAGACCATGCATGGAGGAGATCAGAGCTGTCTTCATGATGGTGGAGCCCAGCGGATCGTGGACAGGGTTCTGCTACGCCTTCTGTCTCAGTGAGTCTCCCAAGCCTGCTGAGCCTCTGCTAATGTCTCAACTGGTGCCGGTTTCTAATAATCTGTCCGTGAGCTTATGGTGCTGGATTTTCTACGATCCTCATGTCCAAGGGTCTAACCCGTCCTAGGATCTCAGTAAACCTTTTGTGGCTGCATGAATAAATGTCCTTCACTTAGCTTTCTGCTGAGGTTTGGTGGGAATCGTGCTGGTGAGATTGAAGGCCATTGGCCTGGAGAGGGGACACTGTGTGGAGCAGCCAAAGGTCTGAGACAGCAAGGGGAGGTGGGGCTGAAAATGTGCTGCCCAGGACCGCAGCAGAGCCATGGCAATGGGGCGCCCTGCATGCAGTGATCCAGCGGCTTCAGAGATCAGCTGCTCCCTGGGCTTCTCTCCTTGGCGGGGGTGAGGGGGTGAGGTTTCCAGGAAATGAAACTGAATCTTAAGCTGGGTCCAGGACAACTCTCATTACCACACCCGATTTTTCTGAGCCGCCCTTTCTTGGGTTGGAGTGAAGGATTTTAACTACTTGTCATTTGTAGCTTCCGATCCTCTGCCAAATGCCTTTCTATGAACAACCCACTTCCCAGGTGATAAGCGAGAGGCTTACACACTAAACCTTCTAGTGAACAGCCTTCCTTCCTGCCATCCTTTTTGAGTGTCCATGCAGCATCAGACTTGTTAGTGTAGGTTTGGGCTAGAGGCTGGCATCTAAAAAGTTCTTGGGTTCCAACCGAAAAAAATCCCTGACTATACTGGGCAGAAGGCTGAGGAGTCCAGAGGGTTTTGTGAGATGGGCTGGGGTTTCTGGAATGGGGATGGTCACTCACCTGTCCCAACCTCAGGAGGCAGAAGAAACACTAACAAAAGCAGGAGTGGCTGCATCTTTCCTGAAGGTCTGCCGAAGTCACAGCTGCTGGTGTTACTTCTTTCCAGACACACAGTCTGCAAGGGCAAGGCAGGAGTGGTGGCTCAAGACCTCACAGACCTCCTACACCGGTGCTCTTCTGGTTTTTGTGTGTCATCTGCAAGGTGGTTTGTTGAAGTTCTCTGGCTTGGGGTAGGTGACAGTAGCATTGTCACCAACCACACTTGGACTCCCAGTGCTGAGTCACAAGGTGAAATCAAGAAGAAAGAACAAGAATGTGAAGCCTGTGCTGCAGCCAGCAGAGGAGCTGGACCCCAGAAGCCCCTCGCTGACTGAATCTAGATTGTCTCCATTTCTCAGCTCTTGGCTCTTTTTCCATACTGATGAATTCATGAATAGCTATTTAGGAAGCTTGCTCCAAGGAAATGAGTCAGATGGCTCCTGCCCTTGAGAAGATGGCGATCACCTTGAGTAGACTGAGAATCTGTGGTTAGAGAGTAGGCCAGTAGGGGCTGTGGTGGGGGTCTGCTTGGTGGTGGGAGATAGTCTGGACCTGCCTGAGGGGCATGTAGAGCTGGACACACACAGACCCCCCGAGAGAGGTAACATCACTGCCTCTCTGACCACAAGTCCAGCCTTGTATTTTGGAATATTTAGAATCCCCTCTTTAAATGTAAATATTATGTGACAAAGAGAGCTTCCTTTATCCCACAGTCTTGAATAAAATCCTGGACTTGATATTCATGGGACCAAAACAAACCATCATTGAGTCCACAGAATTGAATGCCTAAATGGTTTATTCTTGAGTCATTGAGCACCCCTAGACCTGAGCGGGGGATTGTTCCTCCCCAATCAGAGTATCTATTTTCTGAGGAGGGAGTTGCCCTTGAGAAATTCTGGTTACTGGTGACAGATGATGGGGAAATGGATGCCGATCAACCTAATAATTACTATCCATTAAGTACTCTCTGTCCCGGGTTCAGTGAATCATGGTTCTGATGTGCCTGGGCCTAACAGAAGTATTTGCCAACAGGTTATCCCAACATCCTCTCCAGAATGATGACAGATGAGGGAGTATTGGAAAAGAAGAGATTATGAATTCTAAACAGCCCAATGCCAATTCTGTTAAATCAATGGAAGGTTATGAAGGCACAGAAAAAGAGGGGACGCCAACGTGCTTAAGCACTAATGATGATGATCTCGGAGTGGTGAAATTCTCGGGAATTTTAACCTTCTTATTTGTCTGTTCTTCCTTTAACTGTCTTTCTACTATGAACATGTGTTACTTTTCTAGCCAGTAAACTTTTTCCTATAGTTGAAGCACACTCATCAATGGCAAATGTTGAGGAGACTACTTCTTTCTAGTCCAGCCTTCTCTAAGGTGGATATTTTAAAAATGAGTTTACTTTTCTCAATCCATTCTTATAGACAAGATTCAGAGATTGTTGACAAATTTATTCAATCTAATATAGGCTAGAGGACATGTTGGTGAATAAAGAAAGAATTAATGATTTCCACTCTAAAGATGGAAGGTTAGTGAGTCCCTGGCAGCCTCCCCTCCATCCTCCTCTACCCAGTGCATTTCTGGCTTCTGCCCCAGAGAAGATGGATGGATCAATCCTGGAGGCAGTTTTCCCCAGGGTAGAAAGCTCAAGGTCCTGGTGTGGACAGGTGGAGGTTTCCCCTTCTTTTTTCCAAAAGAGACAATGTCCTGAGCCACCTTCTTTCACACAAGGGAGCCACTGGGCTCCCGCTGTGGGCAGGGGAGGAGGGGCTGGGCTGGGCCTTCTCCTGCTTCTCCTCTCCCTTATGCCCTGAGGTTAAGTGGTCTCTGTTTGGGGACTGGGAGTGAGATGTGGGCCAGGAAAGCCTTTGTGCCCTCTTTGCTTCTGGAGCCCCAGCCTGGCCCTGACAATTCCCTTCTTCTCCTCCTCCAGGTAGATTTTGCCTATAAGCGGCTGTGTGATAGGCTCCTATCCCTGCAGGGTGACAGGACACCAGACTGACTTGGTGACAAGGCTGGGTACATAAGGATATAGCTAGTTCCCTCTGTCCCAGATCTTCTCAAGCTTGGCTGTACCCCAGGCTGGGCGTGGACAGTGCTGGGGATCTCACCTTAAAAAGAGTGTTTCTCTTTGTTGGGTCCCCCACACATATCTGGGTGACGGTGTTGTAATGGCCTTTGTAGTGAGAGATGCATTGCTCATCCCTTTGGATATCAAGCTCTACCTCTCACAGTTTTATGGCCGAGGGAGTCTTCCCACCAAGGCGCTCCCAGTCAGCCAGACTGCACATCATCCCTGGCTTTGCCAGCTCTCTCCTCCTGGGCAGCCTGAGGGGGCTCATAGAGGCATTCAGGTTGGCCGTCCTCTTCAAGCTCAGGGCAGAGGAAAGGAATTCACAAAGACTCTGGGGACTGTCATGGGGTTGCCTTCTCCACAGCCCTGAGACAAGTGTAGGGGTCCTACTGGGAAGGAGGGACAGGAATGAGGTCGTGGGGGATGCACAACCTCAGGAGTAAAGTGTGCAAGAAGCATTGGAGAATGTGCCCTACCCTTAGTGACACAATGTCCTTGGAGAAATTCTTAGGTTTGTAGTCTGAAGCTTGTAGTCTGGGTGGGGGATGGCTCCTCTCACAGGGATGACCTGCTGGGTCCTTTCCTGCTCCTGGATGTTGTGGAGCCTCAGGGAGAAGTGGGTTAAGCTGCACAGAGCAGAGTGGGACGTGCAGTCACAGGAGATGCACCCCAGGAGCCATGAAGGAGGCACGAAGGCTTGGGACACGGCAGGACTAGAGTGGGGAGGAATTACAGGGGTGAGGCCCTGGGGCTGAGCATCCCCGTGTCCTCTGCTTCTTGGCATTCCATACTGAGTGGAGGCTCCTGATCAATGTCTGGGTGCTCAGTCAGATGCAGAGCTTGCCTGTGTCTAAGAAAAACTGTGAATTTCTCCCCTGTGCACTCTGGGCTTCGGAGGATAACCTCAGCCTCCTCCCGATGCCGCCTTTGACCAGCCCGTCTCTTCCACCGGCCCCTTGCACTGACCTGTCCCTTTCTCCCCAAAGCTTGCCTGTCCTTTGAAGGGTTCTTCATTGTTCCTAGGTGGTCCAGCTCTGCAGCCCCTGAGAAGGCAGTTCTCTGTGAAGTGTCGCCAGAAGGGTGGGGCCACATGCTTCTCCTCACCTTCCTCAGCAGCGAGTGGCTGCTGTCAGCACAAAGTCCTTACACACGAGGAAACTCTCACAGTTTTGTCTTTTCTCTGGAGTCTGGATCAGAAGAAGTGCCAGATTCGGACAAGAATAAGTATCAGCCTCATAGCCTCGGATGATTTTCCCTAAAAGAAGAATTCTACTCTGCTTGCTGTGCTCATGCAGTCACAGGCTCGACCAGGGAGATGGGACAAAGGAGAGCAGGGTGGGAAGGACTTGGGGTGGCAGATAGTGGGGTCTGTAGTAGCCAGAAGCAACCAAGAAGGGGGCCCTGCAGGTTCCTACGGTGGCAAACCTGGCTTGCCTAGTGACCCTCCAGACTCAAATTTTCTCTTTGACAAAGAGAAGAGCAGCCTTCGTCCTTAATTCCTGCTGTAGTCTCATATGTGGCAGACAGGAATGGTGTTTGGAACAAATGATGGAGGCCTGCTGAATCCTGCAAAATCCTTTCCCTGACGTTCTCTGGGTCCTCTCCCTGCTCTTCTTTTCCAGACCTCACTGGGCTGCTGGTCTGTAATATTCAGAACATGAGCTCAAGATGCTGGGCTGTGTTTGCTTTGCATCTGCTTGAGCCTGACAGGTCGTAGGTACCCAGTAAATGTCTTTTCTGCCCAAAGGAATGGCTCCCAGTTAGCCTCTGAGGAGGGTAGGTTGGGATAGTCCTGGTGGGGTTCTGAGCAGCAGGCAAGATGGAGCTGCTAAAGCTGCTGTGCCCATTGACTGAAAAATTACCAGAGAGACCTTGAGAGTGATCCAGCTGAACATCAGTGTTAAGGGAACTGGGATGCCGCCAGCTCTGGGATCAACTGAGTCCTTAGCTTCTTTCCTGGGTGGCATGAGAGTGACAAAGTTTGGAGAAGGGAGTGGATTTGGAGGATAGATTTTAGGTCACTGAGTTAGAAAGCTTGTGGGCCCTATTTTGATTTCAGAAGCCAGCCGCTTTCTTCAAGCTGCCCTTTCCTGGGGAATTAATTGTTTCTCATTCCCATCTTCCAGCCTCCTTCCAGAGGCCTTTGTAAAAGAACCTGCTTTCCAGATGACAAGGGTAGAGCTTGGGGAGGAACAGCACCCACTGGCCCTTGTGGGGAACAGTGTTCTGCCCTGCCATTCCTGCTGAGTTCTCATTATGCAGCAGCTTTGCTGGTGTTTGAGGGAGTTTGGACCTGGAGTTCAGAAAGTTCCTTGGATGGACCAGCACTAGGATGTGTCTGAGTGCAGTGTCTGAGCAGGGCTGAGCCAGTGCAGGATGATGCTGGGCCTCTGTTACTGGGGATAGTCACTCACCTGACTCTCCCCTGTGGGACAGAAGACACGCTACCAGGAGCGGCAGTGGCCACATGTCCCCAGGAAGGCTGCCCAGGTCACAGCTGCTGATGCTTCCTCCTTGTCATCTAACTCCAAGTGTCTCCTCAGTGTTGTGGCCTGTATCACATAAGATTCCCTCTGAATGCCTCACACTGCTGTCTGATCAAGTCCTTGGGCCTGAATGGAGCAAGAGCTTATCAGTCACCACACAAGCACTCGTACCTGTTGTCTCAGTGCTGACCATACTCACAGAAAGCAGGAACTGCTGGCTGCTCTCAGGATGGTTGGGGATGTTGATCAACCAGTAGCAGGTCCCTGAGCCCCAGCAACCTGTGATGATAGATCCAACGCTATCTTCATTTCCTTGGCTCTCTTTGGACGTCATTATTGAGGATGATCATTATGGAAGCCCCTTTCTGGATGAGACTTGGGGGCATTGAGATGAGATTCCTTGCTTCTGATAGAAAGCCAAAGCCAGCAGTGATCAGATAATGCTGGTGTAAGCCATGGTTAGAGGCATTTACAGATGGAGTGGGAGTATTGCTGAAGAGGGCTTGTTCCAGTTACTAAAGATTGAGTGGTTTAAAAGAACAAACCACACTGATTTTGCCCACAAATCTGCGTTTTGGTTAGGTTTTAGTGTGGACAGCTCCCCTTTGCACCCCCTGGAGTCAGGCGAGGCTTGAAGCCTGAAGGCCAGAATTTGAAACCTTCAGAAACTTGAAGGCTCGCTCACATGTGCCCAGTGGTTGGTGCTGGCTGTCTGCTTGGCACGTCCCTTCCTCTACATGAGGGCCTCTCAAGTAGTCTCTGTTCATGGGATTATCAAATCTTCCTCGCAACGTGATGCTTGGCTTCCCCAGATTGAGTGTCTCCCAAAGGCGAGCCAGGCAGAAGCTGTCTTCTTTTTATTTCCTAGACTTTGATGTCATAACGCATCCATTCTACCCTATTTCACTGCTTGGGGCAATCAAAAGGCATCCCTGGCCCCAGTTAAATAGGAAAGGGCATAGACCCTGCTTGTGAGCGGGAGGAGTGTTGCAGTCTTGTAAGAAGAGCCTGTGGGATGGGAGATATACAGAGGCTGTCCCAGCAAAGCATAATCTGTCACGCTGCTCTAGGTGCCTGTAGAGTTGGTCAGAGGCTCTGATCTGTCTAAGCCCAGGTCACAGCCTTTGACTGGCTGGAGTCTGCTTTCTCCAAATCCTGGGTCCTGAGAATGAAAGAGTGTTGATTCTCCCCAAAGCTATCCTCCTTACTGAATTACTGATACCTCATGAAATGGGAACAGATGCCAGGGAGGCAAAGCAGTATTCTCACACCACTGCCCAGAGAAGGACATTTCTGATATCCTGGTACCATTCTCTAAATGAGTTATGTTGATTATCTCCCCATGATAGAAACAGAGGGGTGAGTCATGGAATTGAAAATACTGTTGGTTCTAAACAGGTTGATCCCAATCCTCTTAAAAAGCGATAGAACCTTAGTTAAAGAATCAGAGCACAATCTCAGTGGTGACTGTGGCAGGAGAACCACAGTGGACAAGAGCGAGGTGTCCTAGTCGTGGCATTGTGGGGTGGAGAAGGTGCTCACGTCAGGCCTCTCTCCTATGTGGACACCCTCCTCACCTCACGTTGGCTCAGACACCCTGCACTGGGCAGCACAGCTTGGGGTGTCAGACTACCTGTGAGGTGAGGATGGCAGCCCAGTGCAGGGAGTGGATGCCGAAGTGGGGTGAGCAGGGTGTTCACACTAGGGGCTGGCCTAGTAGGTGGTATTGGAGCTCAAGTGAGGAGACAGGGGCCTCTACAGAGGGCAGGCCGTTGCAATTTGTCAGAGCAGGCTGATTAGGGTGAGGTGGGCTTTGGCAGGAAGAGGCTGCTGATGTGGAGTGTCTGAGCCTGCATGGAGCAAGGAGGGGACCCACATAGGGGACGATGGGGACGTGGGAGATTTGTTATAGAAATCTCTGTGGGGATTAATCCAATTAGTAAACATAGTAGGGCAAATGATTAGATGTCTAAAGATTAGATGGTATTGATGGTATCAGTGTTAGTTTCCTTGGTTTGATGCCTGGATTGTGGTTATAGAAGAGTGTCCTTGTTTGTAGGAATCTCACACTAAAGTATTTGGGAAGTGACAGAGCGCCCTGTCAGTAACTTTACTCTCTAATGGCTCAAGAAAACAAAAGTTCTTTGTATTGTACTTGCAGCTTCTCTGTAAGCTTGAGATTGTTTTTAAATTAGGATGAAATCCATAGCTTTCTCATATACAAACAACCATCAGTTTGAAGATATAACTGAAAAGAAAATCTGTTAGTAGCAACCAAAAAACCAGGATGCTAGGAAAAGCTTAACCCGAATTGTGAAATTTATGTTCGAGGAAAACTTTTAAATACTCCTAAAAACACAAAAATAGACCTGAGTTATAGAAAGCTAGGCTTAGTTCTCAGTTAGGACGGATCTAAATCAAAAAGGTAGAATTTCTTCCCAAAGTAATATATACATTTAATGTGATTCCTATGAAAATATAAAATCTTTTTCCTAATGTTGCACAAGTTCTAGACATTTCTAAATTTACCTGGAAAATAAGCAAGGAAGATTAGCTAGGAAAATTGTGACAAAAAGAAAAAGGACTAGTAATGGAGAGGATTAACCTTGTCAGATATTAAAAACATCTTATAAAACTTCTTTCCTGAAAACAGTGTGGCTCTGACTCATCAAAAGACAGAGACCAATCAGACAGAACAGAAAATCCAGAAACATTCCCAAGTACATATGGAAATGTAGTTTTTCATAAGGGGGCATTTCAGATCATTGGGGAAATGATGAACTTTTTAATAAATGATACTGGATCAAGTAGACAGTGATTTTCTAAGAGATGAAGTTGGAGTCACATTTCACGTAAACCACCAGAATAAACTCCAAATAGATAAGAGATTCTTAATATACAAAATAATACCATACGTACACTAGAAATAAACATGGGTAAATTTCTTTATAAACTTAGAAAGGGCAAAGCCTTTCTAGCAAAGACTCTAAATCTAAAAACATTGAAAGAAAAGATTGATAAATAAACTTCAATATATAAATAAAAATCTTCTTTAATTTGTATGTCGAAAAGCAGTGTAAGCAAATTCAAAATACAGACAGCAAACTTGGAAAAAAACTAATGCAACATATACCAAATTAAAGAGCTAATCTACCTAATATATAAAGAAATCTGAAAATTCAGAAGAAAAAGATTAAGACCTGATAGAAGAATAGGCAAAAGACAAGACAGTGCACAGTAAAATATAATTAAAACATAATGAAGTCTTAGCTCACTCAGATAACAGAAATGGAAATAAAATATGGGAAAAAGTCGAATAATGATTCTACGAAGACACTCTATTTTATCTCATAGGTGGCCAAAAATTCTAAAATTAAAGAGCACACTCCATGGGCAAGGCTGTTTTCTTTGGATTGGTGTTGCAGGACATGTCTTTATTTTTTCTTCCATAATTTTACTCTCATCCTATCCACGTCTTTATATTTGAGTGTCTCCTCTAAACAGCACAAAATTGGTCTTGCAGTTTTAATCCAGACTAACAATCTCCACCCTTTAGTTGGAATGTTTAATCTGCTTACATTTAATGCAACCACTGATAGGGTTAGGTTGAAGAATATCACATTGCTATTTGACTTCTATTTGTGTGATAAATTTTTTGTTCCTGTGTCCCGCTTTTCCTGCCTTCTTTTGTTGTATCTTTTTGTCTTCTTTATTGTCTTTTGGTTACATCTCTATATAGTATTTTAGTGTGTTCTGTAGGATTGCAACATGGCTCTTTCACACATCACAGTCTACTCTGAATTAATGTTATACCACTTCATATAAGATAATTGCAATAAAATATTTCCATTTATCCTTCCTCCCACCCTTTGAGTTATTTTTGTCATACGATTTGCTACTATGTTCCATAAATCCTAAAACATTTTTGCCTTAATAGTCATTAATCTTTGAAAGAAATGTATATAAAGTCTTTTATATTTCATCACATTTACACTTTTATTTCTCTTTTGTCCTTCCTGCCTACTATGGGGATCATTTCCCTTCAGCCTGAGGAACTGCTTTTAGCCTTTCTTGCAGTGCAGGTCCGGTGGCGACAAATTCTCATCACTTTGTTTTCCTGAAAATGTCTTTACTTTGCCTTCATTTTTCAACAATATGTTCAGACTTCCATCATTTCTGATGAGAGCTTATTGTTACTCTTATTGTTGTTTCTCTTAAAGCAATGTATATTGCTTTTCTCTCTGTCCACTTTCAGCCTTTTGTCTTCATCTTTGTTTTCTTTTTTTTCTGAAGAAGATTGGGCCTGACTTGACATCTGTGTCCATCCTTCACCGTTTTTTGTCTGTTGGATGCCTGCCACAGCGTGGATTCATGAGTGCTGTGTAGGTCCACGCTTGGGATCCAAACCAGCAAACTCAGGGTCACCGAAGCGGAGTGCACAAACTGAACCACTGCACTGCTGGGGGGGCCCCTATCTTTGGTTTCTACCGGTTTGAATATTATGTGTTTACATGTGGATTCCTTTGCCCTCCCTGACGTTCACTAAGCTTCCTGAGTCTGTAGATGAGGAATGTTGTCTAGCAATAGGCCTATGACGAAAAGGAACCCGTTGGTGTACTTCTTTTATGGTGAAATGTGTTTGTTGGACAAAAGCAGTGTTGTGTGGGATAGCAAGACAGGAAATCAACCCTGTGAGTTCTGTAAGTCCACAAAGGGGGAACCGGCAGAAGTATGGTGGTGGGCAGGAAGACAGAGCCATCCCAAGACACGTTCCCAAAAGAAATTAGCAAGATCTCACATTCCTTTGGGCCTCTCTCCCCCAGGAGCTGGCCTGGCAGTTCTCTTCCTGCCATCCTGGGAGCCGGCTCTTCTTGTGGGTCTGGAGGAATGGAGGGTAGATGGGAGTGGGTTTGGGTGAGTAGAGACATTTCCTTGAGGTCATTCCAGAGACATTTTTTTTTATTTTTATACTTAAATTTTCATTACACAGTTTTTTGAGGAATAAAATGATCATTTCCTCAAAGACAGGGGTGGGGCAGAGGACACTTCCACAGACAAAGGAGATTTGAAGGAATCAGCATAATTAGGGTGCTCACCCACCCCCATCCAAATGTGCCCCTGAGCAGACTTCAGCTCATCAAGCGAGGTGCTGGAATCCTTGTCACAGAATGGCTGCACAGCAGCCCAGAGGTTTTCTCTCCAGGGAGGTGTGTGAGCAGAAGCTCAGCTCTTGTTCAGGGATGCCAGGAAGTCATCACGGGGGGGTGGTTAGACAACATGTCAGGGCTCTTGCTGGCCTGGCTGTCAGGGCGCCTGGGCTCAGTCCAGGCTCTGTTCTAACTCTGTGGTCACTTCAGTGGGACACTGCTCCCTCCTGGGACTGTGTCTATCCCTCATCTCTCACAGGAGGAAGACCTGAAGCAGGGTCCTCAAACTTGTATCCAAACCACAGAACCATTTCCTCAAAGTACATGTTACAGTGAAACTAAACATGCATGTGGCAGGGCAATCTTTCAGATATTGTTTTTGTTTTGCTTTAGACATTTTCCTTTTTGTCTTTTTCCATAAAGGTGCCAGGTTCGTAGTATGTCTTAGATGCAGGGATATTTTTTCAGCTCCAGATCAGAAGCTGCGTGTCCTCACTGCTCAGCCCTTGTGAAAGTGCCCGCAGTCATGAAGAGATCGTGTTGTTGCCTGGTTTGTGCACAACAAGGAGGGAAGGGCAGTGCCTATGTGGGTTACATGATCCCAGAGTACGTACCCCTTGTGGTGAGAGGGTAGTGCTGTGTGTGTTTGGAGCAGGAGCTCCGAGCTGGAACGTATGCTCAGCTCCCAGGTCATGCCCCATATGAGCAGCAAGCCCTTGGAGAGATGGCTGCTGGGAGTGTTTCCTGAGCTGAGCCCAACACAGGGAGATCCTCATTCAGCAAAGGATCCCATACTCTATATGTGAGTTCCAAACCAAAAACCTCCTCAAGTCAAAAAATCTGGGTGGTCTGGAAACTGTGGATGCAGCAGTAACCACGGTGGCCCTAAGAAGAGAGGCCTTTCTCCAGTTTTCCAGACCATATGAATCTCCCTGATTCTGGTTTGATTCTGCACAGGCAGGAGGTACAGTAACCACAGGGATCAGGTTTCCCGCCAGTCCAGTTGGATGGGTGTTTAGAGTCTGACTCTAGTTGCCTTCCAGCAACTACGTAATACAGTTTTTCCTACCATCTTAATCTGTGCAATGACACTCCTACCTGCTACTTATATGCAAATGAAGTAAGGCTGCCTCGCTGCCCTTCTCCCTCCCTTTGGGCTGCCCTCTCCTCTAGGTGGTGAAGTTGATGCTCCAGTGGACAGAGTGTGGTGACTTCACCCCTAGAAACTAAATGACTGATGTCATTTCCAAATCCCACACCCTGCTGTTCTAGAGTCACACGTGCTCACACTCACACGGACTGTGACCAGCAATAGAAACAGAACACAAGTGCTTTGTTCCTGTGGATTTCCCACGGCGATCTAGGCCATGTGGGCTCACATGAGGAGGGAGAGAGAGGTACATGATTTGGGTGAAACTCTCATTGTCAGTGTCTCTCGGGTTCAGATGACAGAGTCTGTATTAGGTCCATTGTGGATCCCCAGTGCTGGGCACTTAGGAGCTCCATCAGGGTGTGTTTGTTTATTGATGGAAAAATGGTGCTTTCCCGTCCTACTGCAGAGAGGGTAGGGCTAACTGAAAAGGCTGAGACAGACTAGGTGGCCAGTGAGGAGTCTTAGCCTAGAGGCCAGCAGTGAGTAAGAGGGACAGGCTGAAAGGGACTCTGGCTATCAAGTGCCCAGGTGGCCAATGCATCCTGAGCACTTCGGGGAACACTGGGCTGGATGTGATGGGTTGAGCTGACCGTGCCAGGTGAGAGATGGGGCAGGGGCTCTGGAGAGACAGCCTGCCTGCTGTGTCCTCCATGGACCCTGCCTGTTGCCAGCACAAGCCTGGCCCTTGTGTCACTCTCTGCCAGGGCATGAGCTGGGCTGCCATCTCAGGGGAGAGGCCCTGCCGGAACCACATGGAGCTCTGGGTCTCCTAGGCAGGATGGCTAGAAGGAAGGGGCCAGCTCAGATCAGGGTTTCTGGAGGGGACAGGAGTTGGTGGACTCTGAGAACTCTCAGTGGAAAGCAGGGAGGGAGAAGAAGGGGCAGCCAGGAGACTGGAGGCCAAGCTGGGCCCCAAGGTCACAGGAGGGCAGGGAGGAAACTCAGGCTGGGTGAGAACGAGGAGCTTCTCCAGAGACCCACCCCCACTCCACATCTGCTCTCTGGCTGTGGGAGAGAAATCTCCTCTCAGGCAGCCCCTCCCCTTCCCAGTGTGGGGGCTATGCCGTTGAGCTGCAGCCTCAAGCTTGCCTGTTTGGTGTTCAGGACCCATGGTGTCATCCCCCTTCCTCTCTGCCATATAACACAGGGAAGGAGGCAAGAAGTTCACCCTGAGCCCCAGGGCCAGAGAGGTTCATGTTTTCTCCTGATGGTGCTCAGCTGCAGCCCTGGCAGAAGGGCAGGCCCAGAGAAATGTGTGGGTCAGAAGAGGTGGGTAACAGCTTTGCATGAGGTTTGGGAGAGGTGGTGTACGGAGGGGGAAGAGGAGGAATCAGAAAACAGCAAATTTGTGCCATTGGCCTTCTAAGGACAGAGGAGGTGCCTGTGAATGAGGGTCAGTGAATTAACAAGAAACCAGCCCTTCCCGCTCAGCTAAGAGACATTTATTTAGTTGCTGGGGTGTTTCTGGATCAGCTCCAGAGCTGGTGGGCTGGTTCCCACAGTTAGAGCCTTTTCATGGTTTTCTTTATCCAGGGCAGGAAACTCGAGACTTTGGTGAAGGCCTGTGGAGGACTCCCGTTATCCAGTCCATAGGAGACAATGCCCTGGAGCCCATTCTCACAGATGAGAGGGCCCCCAGAGTCACCCTGTGGACATAGAGTGGGGAGGACTGAGGCCGTGCTCCCCCTGGTGCTGCCCACCTGCATCGTAAGTGCCCTCTCAGTGAAGGCCACCTGGCCAGGCCCCTGTGGGCCCCTCAGCTGCCCAGTCCTGACCCTGGACATTGTCATGGCTTCATTTCACTCAGGGGGCAGCTCCCTCTTCTCCTCTAGCTCCCACATCCTCTCCCGTGAGGGTGCTGTGGGACTGTGCTTTGGTCTAATGTTTAAGGACAGGAAAGCAGGCAGGTGAGGATGACACTCAGCATGGAGGGTGAGCCATTTAACTAAGATGGGAGCCAGCTCTGAGGAGCCACCTGGTTTGACTGCTGCACACCCAGGGAGCAGTTTTCTAACACCTGTGCCCGGCGTGGGGCAGAGTGTTGCAAATTCATCTTCTGAACAGAGCACCATGTTTGGATGCTTCTCAGGCCCCTGGTAGGCTCCCAGAAGGCCTGTGACTCCCCACTCTGGCTGCTCCCCCCTTCTCTTCTTCGGAGAAATATCAGAGTCTGGGGAGTGAAGGAGTCCCCACTGCCTGGATCTGTAGGACCCAAAACACCCATCTCCCCACAGCCAAGCTAGGCAGACACCCAGTCTCACCTGAAAGGAAGACTTCTTAACTTTCGGATCCCCTACACACAGCTGAGTGGTACTGTTGAAATAATTGCGGAAGTAGGATTCGCACACCTCATCCTGCTGCACAGTCAGTTCCACCTCCTGCAGTGTGTCTGGGAACCTGCCCTTCGGGGCAAGTTGCCCCCAGCCGGCCACACTGCACACCTCTGCGGGCCTCACCTGGGTCTTGCCCCTGGGCAGGCTGAGGGGCCGCACAGCTGCATTCAGCTTGGCCCTTCTCTCCAGCTGATGAGAAGAGGCAAGAAAGTCCAGCTCAGCCACCAGCCTCCTGGGCCTGGACAGTGCTATGGGGCTGCACTGACTTACCTCTCCCCTGAGCCACTGGGACTAGTCACGTGGCCGGGATGGGAAGAAGGGAAGGGACAGGTCCCAGTGGGAGGGGAAGAAATCTGGACCCAGGACAGCAAGAGCAGCAGGGAGGTTCCCTACCTTTAGTAACATGATGTCGTTGGAGAAGCTCTTAGGATTATAGTCTGGGTGGTGTATGGCTTGTCTTACAGTGATGACTTGCTGGGTCTTCTCCTGCTTCCGGATGTTGTGGGCCCCAAGGGTGACATTCATTAATCTGCATAGAAAGTAGAGTGAGGTGATGGGGTGCATGGAATCAAAAGAGATCGAACCCTGGAGCCATGAAGGGAGGGTGACATGGGGCAGGGCAGGGCTGCAGCTAGGGGAAATAGACATAAGTGGAGGACTGGGAACTGAGTGATTGTCCCCTGAGCTTCTCAATGACGTTGAGGGTAGGTCACCTGGATGCTTTCTCTAGCCCTCAAGTCATATTGTGAAAATACTCTGAGTTTAAATTTTGACACTAATGCATGCTTTCATCCTCCCCAGCTGCTTCATTTGGCCAGTGTGTTCTCTCTGCTCAACTCGGCCACTTGCTCTCACCTCTGACCCTCTGACCCCAAAGCTTGCCTGTCCTATTCTCACTTTCCATCACCCAGTCATGCTCTCAGATGGCTCCTCTCATGAGCTCTCATGGCCTTGAGTTACCAGGAACCATGGGAGCTCCATTGGGCTGCAGCCCTTGGGTAGAGGACAGGTGTCCCTGTAGCAGTCTTAGGAGGTGTCAGTTACCTGCGGCCCCTCACCTTCCCCAGCAGTGAGCTGCCGTCAGAACAATGTCCTGTCGCACGAGGACACCACCACAACTGTGCAGTATCTCTTCAAACAGAAATTGAACCAATGCCACGTAGGGTCGAGAGTGGGGCCAGGTCTCATGTCCCCCGATGATCTCCCCTGAAGGAAAAGTCTTGTTTACTTGTGCGCTCCCAGTGAGTCCACCAGGCATGCGTCAGCTTGACGGCTCAGGACTGCTGGGCATCTGGGAGCCCGAGATGGCCTGGAGTTGAGAGGGGCTTGGGGGTGGGGCTTTCCCTCTAGGAAAAGGAGGAGGAGCAGGCTTGGCCTGTGAATCTGTCCTCCACAGATAATTGGAGGTGAACATATGCGTCTTAGGGACAGTGAGGTCTAGAGACTCCTGAGAATTCCTCTCTTGACTTTGCTTTGTTTTAAGAGCCTTTCTAAGGCCCTGTTGCCCTGTGATGTCTAGGATGATGCTGCTTTCCAGTGGCCAGGACTTAAGTTTAGGGACCTAGATGTTGTCATAGCCTGTTTCCCATGGCCCGACACATAGTGGGTGCCCAAAAGCTGTTTGTTGGCTGCATGAAGGAATGGCCCCCGATGGGCCTGAAGGAGAGTTTGTAGGGCCAGTGCTTGTGGGATTCTGGAAAGCAGAGAAGTTCAGGTCTGCAAACAGCGGCTCCATCCTGGAAAGAAGGGAGCTGCTAAAGGCCTGGGAAGAAAAGCAGAGCTGGAGAAGGGACTGAGGGGCCTTGGGACTGAGCAAGGCATCAGCAGTCCTCTGGGGACAGTGGTCCCACCAACTCCGGGGTCTGCCGAGCTCCAGACTTCTCTCCTAAGCAGACGCTGAGGGGAGCATCTGTGTCATCCCAGACCTGGAAGCCAGGCCCACTCTGCCCTGTGCAGGGGAATTGATTATTTTCTCTTTTCCAGTTTCCCTCCCTTTGCCATGCACTTCCAGTTAAGTTCCACTTTGCAGATGGCAAACGTAGGGCCTAGGGTGGGAATAGCCCCCACTGGCTCTTCTTGAGAACTGCCTTCTGCCCTGACATTCTTGTTGGTAGCTTATCCAGCGTCATACATGGGATTCTGAGGTGGGACGGGAGCTGGGATAGAGAATGTTGCTGGTGGATGGACGGATCAGGGATGTGCAGAAGGGGCAGGAGATCTGTGCCCACTGTGTTTGGGGGGAGGGGTTGGGCATCTGAGGGCGGGGATGGTCACTCACCTGCCTCTGCCCCAGGGGACACTAAAATGGCCAGCAGGAGCAGGAGAGGCTGCATCTTTCCGGGAAGGTTGCCCAGGTCAGGGAGGCTCGTGCTTCCTCCTTGCTCTCTTTTAGCCCCGAGGAGAGGAAGGAGGTACAGATGGGATCAGTGCCCTCAAAGCCCCCTGTGGTTGTGTGGTGCTTCATCAGAGACGGCTTTCTATGAAAGCTTCCCTGCCCCCACTCCTTCTGCCTGATGACATCCTCTGGGTGGTGGTGTGAGAATCATGCAGTGACCACATGAGAACCCACAGTGGATGACTCAGGGTGGACCACTTGTTCCAGCCTAGAGCAGGAACCCAAGGGTACAAAGTGGAGACTGTGTGCTGTGGTATCGGCCAGTAGAGGTATTGGAGCCCCGGAAACCTGAGTCCCCAGTGAAGGAACCACCAATACCTTATTTCCATGTTGCTAAGTCCATCAGGATGATTTCTTCAGCAGATGTGTGTTTGGTCCCTTCTCTGTGCCATGACCAAACATAGTGGAGATGTGTCTCCTTCCCTTAGAGAGCTGTCTGTCTTGTGGAGGAGACAGAAACATCAGTCATCAGAGCACAGCATGGGAAGAGCCGTAGTAGAGGGATGCACAAGATGAGAAGAAAGCACGGCCACCATCTACCAAATCCATGTAGCAACCCATTCATCATCACAGCTTCCTTCCTATGGGATTTTTAGCGTCTCTTTTTAAGTTACAAATGTTCAGAGTGATAGAGTCCATCTCTCTTGTCCATGTTTTTAATACAAGTCCTGCACTTGACCTTTATTGGCCTAAATTAACAAATCATTATTACCCTAGGAATTGAACTCACTAATTGACTTCAGCCTAGGTCAATTTCCTTTGGGTAGGCTGGAGTCAGTCCCACCCAAACTAGATGAACTAAGATTGGAAAAGGGCTGATTCCCCAAAGGAAGTTCAGGTGACTAAATTTTGGATTTATATAACCTGGCATATAATAGACTCACATTTGCTCAACAAACTCTGCCGATGTTCTCTCTATGATGGAAATGAAGGACTGTTGTTTCTAAACACCCCAAGCCCAATCCTGTTCGGAGAACAACCAAGCATATCTGAGAGATTAGGGCCTGGTGATTTAAGTTTCTCTCTTTATATTTTCTGTACTTTAAATTTTTCTACGAGGAATATTGTGTATCATAATACATAATTCCAATGTAAATATTCTCCAAATCAAACCAAGTACACTTATCAAACCTCTACCTTTTTGCACCTAGCTTATCCAGTAGTAGATATTTTAAAAAAACCACTTTTCTGATTATAGTGGTGATAAATGTTCGTTAAGAAAATTTGGAAAGAGAAAGGAAAAATGCCACTCATTTTCCTCTCTCTCACAGAGAGCCTGTTACCATGAGCAGTGCATTTGAAATGCTTGGGATCGTATTATATATACAGTACAGTTTTCTTTTGTCCTCATTTAACTCTACAATTTAAGCATCTTCCTCATGCTCTTAAAAATCTGATAGCCAATATCACTATAGTATTTCTTTCCCAGATACTAAAGAATTCAACATGCAACTATTTCCTAACATTGTTGGAAAATTTTAAAAATAATTTAAGCGAAGAGGAAACCATTAACGTTACCTGATTTGCCATCACTCATTGATAATCATCTTTAATGTCTTGAAGTAAGATGTAACATATTTTTCTCTCATGTATATCCGTATTTTTTAAAATTCAAAGGGAGTTATACTAAACATAAATCTATGACCCTTTATTGAAAATGGAAGTGAAATTCACATAACATACAGTTAACTATTTGAAAGTACAACTCAGTAGCATTTAGTGCATTCAAAATATTGTGCAACTACCACCTCTCCCTACTTTTGAAACTTTTTCATCACCCAGAAGAACAACCAACCATACCTGGTAAGCTGTAGGTCCACAACACAGTGAGTACCAAATCACTTTCCCTCCTCCCTCTCCAAACCCTGGCCCTGCCCCCTGACAGCCTATAATCTTCTTTCTGTCTCTATGGATTTACATATTCTGGATACTTCACATAAAAGGAATCAAGCGGTATTTGACTTGTTGTATCTGGCTTCTTTCACTTATTGTAATGATTTTGAGGTCCATCCAAGCTGTGTCATATATGAATATTCATTCTTTTTAAAGGTAAACAATATTACTTTGTATACATAGACTACAATTTACCCATTCATTTGTGGGTAGACATTTGGGTTTTTCCCACCTTTTGGTTATTGTGACTAATGCTGCTATAAATATTTGTGTTGACGTTTCTGTGTGGATCATATGTTTTCATTTCTCTTGGATACACACCTAGGAGTGGCACTTCTAGGTCATATGGTAATCCTATGTTTACATTTTTGAGGAACCACCAAACTTTTTAGCTCAGTGGTTGCACCATTTTACATTCCCACCAGCAATGTACAAGGCTTCCCATTTGTCCACATCTTTGCCAACATTTGTGATTTTTCTTACTTTCTTTTTGATTATAGCCATTCAGGTTGTTATGAAGTGATATCTCACTGTGGTTTTGATTTACATTTCCTTAATAATTAATGATGTTTGTATCTTTTCCTCTGTTTGCTGGTCATTTGTATATCTTGGGAAAATGTTGGTTTAAGACTTTGCCCATTTCTTAATTGTTTGTCTTTTTGTTGTTGAGTTGTAAGAATTCTTTCTATATTCTGGATACTAAACCTTTATCAGAAACCTGATTTATAAACATCTTCTCCCATTCTGTAGATTGTCTTTTCACTTTCTTGATACTATGTTTAGTACACAAAATTTTTTAATTTATATGAAATCCAACTGATCTATTTTACCTTTGCTGCTTGTGCTTTTGGTGTCAAATCTAACAATCCAGTACCAAATCAGAGGTCATGAAGATTTACTCTAAGTTTTTTTCCAAGAATTTTATGGTTTAAGCCCTTGTATTTAGGCTGTTGATCCATTTTGAATTAATTATTGTGTATGGAGTTAGGTAGGGATCGAACTACATTCTTTTCATGTAGTTATCAGGTTGTACCAGCACCATTTATTGAAGATATTATTCTTTCCCCACTGAATGGTCTTGGCATCCTTGTCAAAAATCAATTGGTCAAAGATTTTCAGGTTTATTTCTGGGTTCTCAATTGTATTTCATTGGTCTCTATGTGTATTCTTATGCAGTACCACACTGTTTTCAATTGCTGTAGCTTTGTAGTAAGTTTCTTTTATTTTGAGGAAGGTTAGCCCTGAGCTAACAACACCTGCTGCCAATCCTCCTCCTTTTTGCTGAGGAAGACTGGCCCTGAACTAACATCTGTGCCCATCTTCCTCTACTTTATACATGGGATGCCTACCACATCATGGCTTGACAAGCGGTGTGTAGGTCCACACCTGGGATCTGAACCAGTGAACCCCAGGCCACCGAAGCAGAATGTGAGAACTTAATCACTCTACCACCTGGCCAGCCCCAGCTTTGTAGTAAGTTTTGCAACCAAGAAGTATGAGTCCTCCAACTTTGTTTTTCTTCTTCAATGTTCTTTGGGCTATTTGGAGCTCCATGCAATTCAACATAAATTTTAGAATTGGCTTTTCCAGTTCAGCAAAAATGGCCTTCGGAATTTTGATAGAGATGGCATTGACTCTGTAGATGGCTTTGAGGAGTATTCCCATCTTAACATTCTATGTCTTCCAGTCCATGAACATGGGATGTCTTTCTATTTAATTAGTCCTTTAATTTTTTCCAGCAATGTTTTGTAGTTTTCAACATACGATTTGTTCACCTCCTTGGTTAAATTTATTCCTAAGTATTTTGTTCTTTTAGATGCTATTGTAAATGGAATTGTTTTCTTAGTTTCCTTTTTGTATTGTTCATTGCTGGTATATAGAAACACAAGTGATCTTCTACCCTGCACAATTTTTAATATATTTATTAACTCCTATTCAGTTCCACTCACTTTTATGTAGTTAATGTCACATATTACATCTTTATACATGTGTGCCCATAAGTTTTACAATTATTGCTTGATGCATTCATTATTTGATAAGTGTTTATTATTATGCATTTATGTATTTTAAATCATATAGGAAACAAAAGGAAGAGCTAAAAACCCAGAATAGACTAATGCTAGCTTTTATATTTATCTTTGTAGTTCTTTTTACCATTTGGACTCAAGTTGCCATCTAATGCCCTTGTATCAGCCTGAAGGACTCCCTTTAGTATTTCTTGTAGGGCAGGTCTACTAATGATGAACTCCCTTAGCTATTGTTTATCTGGGGACACCTATATTTCTACATTTTTTTTGCAGGGAAATTTCACCAGATATAGAATTCTTGGGTGACAGGATTTTTTTCCTTTCATTACTTTAAATATATCATCCCACTGCCTCCTGGCCTCCAAGATTTCTGACGAGAAATGGGCTGTTAATCTTATTGTGAATCATCTGTCCATGATAAGTCACTTCTTGCTGCTTTCTAGATTTTCTCTTTGTCTTTGGCATTTGACATTTGATTATAGTGTATCTCAGTGTGGATCTCTGAGTTTATCCTCCTTGAAATTTGTTCAGCTTCTTGGATTTGCATATTCCTATGTTTCATCAGATTTAGGAAGTTTGAGGCCATTATTTCTTCAAATGTTGTTTTTCTGATCCTTTCTTTTTTCTCCTTCTGGGACTCCCATAATGCATCTGTTACTATTCTGGATAGTTTCCCATGGGTCCCTTAGGCTTGGTTCATTTTCTTCATTCTTTTTTTTCTCTGCTCCTCAGACTGCATTCTTTCTTTTGCCCTGAAGGTTCATTGATTCTTTCTTCTACCTGGTCAATCTATTGTTGAATCTCTCTAGTGGAATTTTCATTACAGCTATTGTGCCTTTTAGCTTCAAAACTATAATTTCTATATATCTGTGGATATTATCCACTTTTTCATACATTGTTCTTGATTCTCTTTAGTTCCTTTCATAGTTTCCTTTAGTTCTTTGAATATTTTAAAGAGAGTCAATTTACATTTTGTCTTATATAAACAATGTCTGGGCTTCTTCAAATTATTTTCTGTCAATTTATTTTTATCCCCCTGTGAATGGATCATACTTTCTTGTTTCTTTGTATTTGCAATTTTACAGTGAAAACTGGGAATTGTGCATGTTGTAATGTGGTCACTCTGGGAATAACACTGTCCCCTTCCCCAGGGATTGGCCATGTTACTTGTAGAGTGGTACAGTCATCCATTTGTTTAGGGACTTTTTCAAGCTTTTTTACAAGGACTATGTTCCTTGTTTGTGTGGTCACTGGAGTCTCTGTTACCTTATCTCTATCTAGTTGTGTCTGAGAAGATTGGTTCCATCTCTGTCAAGACAAGAAGCAGAGAAATATTTCAGAATACAGTTCATGGCTTTAGGTGGTGTTTGAAGTCTAAAGGAACAAGTCAGTCCCTTGATAAGACAAGGCATGACAAGGTCAACAGAGCACAACACTATGGAAACTTTATTTGCTCTGTGTTTGTGGGCTTGTTGCTCATTCTGCTGACTTGAAGCTAGAAAACGCCAGGGCTTTATGTCCATTCCAGCCCAAGATGACCAAGAGGATTTGCTAGAGATCCTATAATTTCACTAATTACTCCCTTGCTTTAGTATATTTGGAAAGCACCAGCTCCTCACACAGGAAGGAGAGTTTAGGGGAGGACATGAAACCCCTGAGTCTCAGGCCCTGCCCTTTCCCATCTTCCTCATTCCTGGTCCACACCCTATTTGGGTTGGTTCTTCAAGAGTCAGGCTAGGGCCCTGAACATAGCCACCTTGACAGGATAGACTAATTAGATTGAGAATGGAGGGGGTGGGGAATTCAAGAAAAATTTTCTTTTAACCTCAATGGCTAGCCAAATGGCCAAGGTCAAGGAGGAACATCGTCCCAAATCCAGAATTAAGTAACATAAATTTAAGGAAGTGGAAAGCTTACTAAAGTAGCAAACATGTGGAAAAGAGTATAATATAGGTGCCTTCCTAGAAAGAATCCTACCTGGAAAAAGCCTCTGTGGAGAAACTAAATTTCTTCTCAGATTTGGCCAAATAGAGACTAAAAGATGGTGGAAAGCATTCGTGACTTGTAATTTTAAGAAGCTGTGTTGAAGTGAAAGTTGATAATAAAAATATATCTAGCAAAGAAGATATGATTCTTCAGTTTGTTGAACAAATGAGACAATAATATCCAATGTCATCAGGGCAGCTAATATTTATTGATCACCAACCACAGATCCTCACCCCACCATCTGAGTTCCTACTGAAACTTCTTCCATTTCACAAATGAGAAAGCTAAGACCCTGAGGAGGTAGGGGCTTGTTCCACATGACTCAGTTCATGAGAACAGAGGGGGACTTGGGATTAGAATGCAGGGATCTGATTCCAAAGTCTGTGATCTTCTCCACACCACTGCAAGCTTAACCATATCATACAGTGTTCAAGGAATCAGGGGGAAATTTAAGGAGGTTCTGAGGAGTAAAATTTCTGTGTATATCTTTACTATGTGGCTCTAGTTCTCTTAGAAAAGAAATGTCCCTCAGTGTCCACCATACTGTGATGGAAATTCCATCATATTGTGATGGAAAAGGTCCTTGGGATTACACAGTCCCTTTGCTTTTAGTCTTCATTCTCCTGACTTTCTTCCCTGACATGTAGGATAATGTCATGCTTGGCTCATGAGGGGCAATCTCCTTGGGCCTTAGCCTCTTACCAAATCACATGTAGTACTTATTGGATGTGGACAGGGCCATTCCTCGCAGCAATGACAATTGCACAATGACATGACATTCCTGTACTCATACATGGCATTTGAGTCTGCTGCTATAAACCACTGTCCCTGAGTCTGATCATTCTCTTAAGTTCTGCCTGAAATCTGAAGCTACAAGCCTAAAGGGCCCTAGCTGATTTCTTTTGACCATGAGACTCAGCCATGCTGTTGAGAAGAGATTTCTGCTTCAGGTAGGAGTTGTCTCTCCATTCCTATTAGGAAGCTGGGATGATAGTCAGAATTTCTGGCTGTTTACATTGCATCAAAAACAGTTTTCAGGGAAAGATGTGTCAGTGAAGGAGAACATAGGTTATGAGTGGGAGTGGGCAAGATTGGCCTTCCTTTTTGCCTCTGTAGTGGTAAGGATAAGGGAGACAGGGCAGGATTGGGGAGAGAAAAATGTCTATAAGACAGATATAAATTTATGAGATTTCCAGAGTTTTGGTAACCACTAGAACTAGAACTAGAACTAGCCAGCCCTTCAAAGCCTGCACATGAGAATTCAGGCGTTGCAAAAACCTGCTGGGCCACTGAGAGCATTTTACCAATGGAACTGTGGCAGGATAATTTACTGAGATACCAATGACTATTATTCTCTCTGTCCTCTCTCTGGCTTAATTTGCCAGAACCTCCAGTATATGCATGCCAAACTCTAAACATTTTTAATGTTGCCTTGTCTCGGGTTCCTAAGCCTGGAAAATGGAGGATGGATCTGTTACTGGACCACACTTAATTCATGATGGCATTGAACTCCACCACTGAGGTTTTTAGGAGTCAGCTTTCTGGCCCCCCTGCGCATCAAATCCTAAGACTTTGGCTGAGCAGCTATCAGCATCTTAAATACCTACACATAAATACCTAGTCATGAGTGACACTCGATAACTCCTGAGGAGATAATGGGGACCAGAATGAGTGTGCTTAGGATTGGCTTGTGTCTTTGGCTGGGCCCTTGCCTCCCAGAAATCTCATCTTTCCTGAAATCTCACGAGGGCAGGGAAGTTAGACTTTGTTCTGGACCCCGTAGAGGGTATAACAGATAATAGGAGGAAAGCCTTGTTCCAAGAGGGTTCCCACTCTTTGCTCTGCTGGGTGTCCTAATAGAGAGGGTCCCCAGTGGTACACCAACTCCCAGCTGATGCGTGCAGGAAAAAGATGGGCAGTGGAGGGGTGTGCATCATGCTATCTTCAAAAGGGCTGTTATTTGGTAGCTGCTTTTTAACATACATACAATTTGGGGGAAATCAGGGAAGAGAGAGAAGGCCAAGGGCATTACTATGAATCCACACCTCACTATGTTCCCAGGCATAGCTGATTCATATATGTGATCTCACTGAATTCTCCACTTTTGGCATGGGCATTCTCAGGAATCACATTGTAAAATGAAAGAGACCCAGATGTGCTTAAGGTCACATGGTTACAGAAAGTGTGTACACACACAGGACGCGTGCCTGCCCAGCTGCAAACTCTCTTTTGTATCACTCTAAGAGGTGGTGGAAGCCACAGCGGGCAGATGTTAGCTCAGCAAAGGAGAGTGTTCTGACAATCAGAGTTCTCCTAGAATGGCTGCTCAGGTGGCCCAGGAGCTTCCTCTCCAGGGAATTGTTGTAAGAGAGGCTGGCAAACAGATTCCTCAGGGGCCAGGGAGGTTATCTTGGGTGTAGACATAAGATCACTTAAGACTTCGCAGCTCTGAGCCTTTATCTCTCAGTTGGGAGTGACCTGTCCTGGAGCTTAGGAGCCCTGAGCTCCTGCTCTGTTATATCAATTTCTGGCCTCATTGTCCTCCTCTAACAAAAGAGCATCGGGCTACAGCAGAGGCTTTGTAAGCATTGTTAGCCATAGATATCTCTCCTCAAACGGGTTATGTGTGTGCCATGTAGCTTTTCGAAATCATATATCCATACATATGCCTGTATCTATACATATGTATATAGACACACGTATGCATATTTCATATATGATACACACTCAAATATATGTCTGTCTGGGTGCATATATATTTGTGTGTTCTTGTGTGTATAATTGTGTATTTTTGTTTGTTTTGTTCCCTTCCTTGTCTCTTTCTGAGCATGATCTTGGAACATCTTTGCTTCAGGAGGATTTTCGGCCCTCAAACAAAAGCTCTGTGAAGTCAGCTGTTTCTCACCATGTCACGAAAGTGGGCAAGATCATTAAGATATTCTGCTACAGAGGTCTTTGTGGCAATAAGATGTGAGAAGGCACGCCTGCCAGGGTGACGAGAACCCAGAGGGAGATCTTTACCACATGTGAAAATAAGTCTGGTGTGTGTGTGTTTTGGTCGGGGAACGTTCATCTACCGCTGTGACTGGACTGAACTCGACAGCCAGATAAGCATCAAGATAAGGCACCCAGATAAGCATCAACATCTGAGAGGGGATGGCTGCCCTTTCATGCCCAGCTACCCGGAGCAGGCTCATGGGACCCAGTGTCAACACAGAGGCTCTTATCACACACGTGGCCACCTAGTTAAGAGCTGGCCAATTTTGAGGGTCACTGTGACCTTGAATGCTAAGCATGGAGCAGTAACCATAGTGGCCTGTGGGTTGGAGGCTGTTCCCCATTTTTCTGGCACCATGTGTGCCTCCCTGATCTGGTGTGATTTAAGGAAGATGAGGAACTGGGGTATGTCTCCCATGTCAGAGTTTGTACTGAACTTTTTACCCATAGGGCACCCTAGATGTAAACCATAAAGAAATGGCTGCCCTGGTTGTGTTTTTCCTCCTTGTATCTCTCCTTCATCCAGAGGTGGGGCTCCACTGAACACAGAACTAGAAACTTCATTTCCAATCCCAAACACTGCTGTTCTAGAGACAAATGTGACAGTTCACGTGAAAACTGGAAGTGGTAAGACACGTGAATTTTGTTATTCCCTGACAAGATGATTTTCACGTGTTTGGATTTTCCCCGCAGATTCAGGACAATCTGACCAGCCTGGACGAGGAAGGAGACTTGGAAAATTCTGATGAAAGTCCTTTGGGCTGTAAGTTTCATGAGGCTATGAGTGGTGTCTGGCACGTCCACTTCTGAGCCTCCTCTGTCTGGCACATAGTGGGTGCTCGATATTCCCTTGTTTGTTGATTGATGGCAATAGTAGTGCTGTTCAGCCCCTCTGCAAAGACTCCCTCCCTTATTCGACTGGCAGCTATAGCCCAAGTGGGCAGAAAAGTCCTAGGGCAGAAGCCAGGTTACCACGGGTGACCAAGAGACAGGCTGAAAGGGGCTGAGGCTGTGGGTGAATGGTCTATGAGTCAACTCAAGCCCATAGGGGCCGAGGGGCTGGATGTGAAGAGCTCAGTCAGGAAGAGGTGTGGAAAAGCATCAAGCTGGGTCATAACCCTCAAGGGTGTGTGAGGAGGTGGTGGGAGGTGGGAGAGAGGAGGACGCAGAAAATAGCGGAGAAACGCAAGCAGAGGCTAGCCTGCGCACAGCTGGTACACATTGACTTTGTTCAATAAATAAAAGAGAAATCAGTCATGTCCATCTAGTTATTAAGGCCATGGCAGCCTCCATGCAGGGAGATCTGCATTCTTCCCCAAGAAAATGGTCAAAGAGGGGGCTCTCATTGATCTCTTTCTCCAGGACAGGAAGCTCAGGATCTCGGTGAAGAACTGGAGGGGTTCTGTTTTTCATCCAAAGGAGGCAAGGCCCTGGGTGGCATTGTTACACAGGAGGGGCCCCCGGAGCCTCCTTCAGGCAGAGGAAGGGAGGACTGAGCTGGCCTCCATGTGGTCCTGCTCTACCCATCTTCCTGGCATGGGTGGTCTCTGTTTGGGTGCTGCGTGGGAGATCAGAGGCAGTCCTGGGGGCCGGCCCGGGCCTCGAGTGTTCTCCCAGCTTGACCCTGGTCTATGCCCTGCCCACTGAGCTTCTGTGAGGCTGTACCTCTGGAGCTGCTGCCTGGCTTTGGGTGGCCATGCTCTCACACAGGTGCGAGCCTGAACTTGGCTCTCTGGGGCTAATCACCAGCTTAGGGCTGCAGAGCCTTGGAGGAATGGCCACCATTTTCTTCACACAAAGGCGTACTTTAATACCCAGCAGCCACATGAGTGGCACTCCTGAGGGGGTGCCTGTCTGTACTTACTCCTGTCAGAGTGGGCGGCTTTTTCTGAGGCAGCTACCCCAGGGGACATGATTTCCAAATGCAAACTTCCAGATGAGGCACATTAGTTTCCTATGGCCACCAAAACAAATTCTCACCAACTTGGTGGCTTAAAACTGTGGAAATTTATTCTCTCATAGTTCTGGAGGCCAGAAATCCAACATCAGTTTCTCAGGGAATCTGTTTCTTTCTTCTTCCAGCTTCAGGAAGTGCGTTTCTTGGTCCATGGCCTCTTCTTTCATCTTCAACATATACTAAAATATAATGAAAGGAAATACAAATAAGGCAAGATAACAGGAAAAAGATAGCATTATCTAATATTCACCAGCTAGTTACAACAACCAACAACCATTTGGTCTACATTCTAATAGGCTTTCAATATCCAAATTTGTATATGTGGTAAAATAAAAAAGAGATAATGCTACACATAAGGTTTTTTCCCTTGTTTTGTTGGGTATAATTGACATATAGCACTGCATACGTTTAAAGTATGCAGCATAACGACTTGACTTGCATATGTTGTTAAACAGTCATCACGATAAGTTTAGTTACTATCTGTCATCCTTCTACCGTGGTTCATCTTGGTCTCTGCAGTGCAGGGGGTGCTTCAGCCTCGGTCCTCTGTTTTAGGATTTTCTCAGTGGTGTCTTGTTGGTGAATAGTTCTTAATAGCTCTTCTCGTGAGGGGGAGCAAAGTCGGGAACGACCTATGTTGCCATCTTGGTGAAGTTACTCTCCCACACATGAGACTTTGTAACCTGCTTCTATTACTTGGTCATATATGGCTGTCAGGAAATATTAGTCACCATTTCGACGGCTGCTTCTATTTTGTCATTTGCATGTGATATATGAACTTACAACAATTTACTTACTGATGCTCTTTTTGCTTTATTTCAAGGTAGCTCTCATTTTTAATTTTTTTGCTAGTGTATCCCACACTGCAATGAACAGCCTTTAAGTACTTGTCTCATTTTCTGAGAATAAGTACATAAACTGGGTTTGCTAGTTCAAAGCATACTTGCATTTTTTTTTAACTTATTGCACACATTAGCCAATTGCTATCTAAAAGGATAGTGCCAATTTATGTACTCAATATCAAGAAATTTCTATGGCAGTTTCTCCTCACCTATGCCCAGAGTATTGTCTTTTTTTTAAATTGTTGCCAGTCCAATAGGCTAAAGTGTTAACTTGACGTTTTAATACTTTTCTCTTCTGGGAGTGAGAGGATGCAAATACCCAGTTAAGGTTTTTAGCCTGCTTTTCTGTAAGGTTCCCAAAAATCATATTTATGTTTATATCATACTCCATTATGTGGATATACCATAGTTAATGCTTTCCACTTTGTTACTTAGGTTGTTTCTCATTTTTGGCAATTTTAAATAATATTGAGATGAGCATCTTTGTGCTCAAAGTTTGTTGTAGAAACGTGTGAACGTGTGAGTGTGTGCATGTTGGTGTGTGTGTGTGTTTCACACTGTTTACAGGGTAGAGTCCCAGTAGCAAAGTTATTGTGTCGTTTTGTTACCGGCCAAGGGAGGGTCCTCTGCTGATTGCAAGACATGCCCATAGTCAGGAGGCAAAGTGGTGGAAGAGAAAGGATTCCTTTATTGCAGCTTGCTAGCAAGAGGGAAGATGGAGGACTAACATCCAAAAGAATCATCTTACAGAACAAAGACTACAAGCTGCTTATGTAGGGGATTGGTCTCCAGGTGGGGAAAACTGCTGTTCTCTGAGTGGGGCTGCCATCTGATCTCCAGGTGGGGGCAGACATCCGGTCCCAGTTCCTGACAGTCCTTCATCTTGTTGGATGTACATTAGACAATGGAGCCTTTGCATACTCATAGATTTTTCTAAGTGGTACAAGATTGCCCCTAATCCAGAAAAGGGGATTTTTGAAATTCAGGAAGAGGATAGCATCCCAAAGTCAGGAAAGAATTTGCACACCAGATTGGATTAGCTTTATGTAGGAATCCTCCTCTGAAGGAAACCAACCTGGGATGAATTTGAAGATTGCTCACTGAGGTTAAACTATCTTTTCTTATAGTTGCAAGAGTCTACGACAATATAGTCGTTGAACTATTTTCTGTGATTTTGTGAGGTAAAGAATAACTGGCAAAATGATAGGGCATTGTCAAGGTAAAATAGTTCTAATTGTGCCCTTCACAAGAGACACTGAATCAAGGTTGGTTGAATAAATACAAAAGTAACACCCTGACCTCCATCTTTAGTGATAGCAGGCCAGGTTATTTTGACCAAACCGCTGAATGAAAAAAATTTAAGGGAAAAAACAGGGGGAGGAAACCTTTTCAAAGCATTGACAAACTGACAAGACAGCAGGGGACTGTCAGGTTAAATTTTGGATTTAATTCTGAAACCCAGAAGTTAAGCAGAAGTCAAGACAACTCAAGCTGGTTTTGCCCTGAAGGTATTTGCCATCTAAATAATTGGGCCTTCGGTTTTGGTGATTTCTTGGGGAAAGAGGGATAAAAGTGAAGGCCCTGGGTCCAACCAATATGGAGACTCAAGTAAGAAACTGTCCTCATGTTAATCCGGGGCCCCACAGGCCGTCCCTTAGCATAACAGTGAGCAGAAGTAAATCTACCCTAGACAGAGAAGATAGCCTTGGTACTGAACAATGCAGGAAAATGGAGAAGAGGGAAAAACAACAAGATTTTGCGAAGCTGTGACCAGGGACAGCCTTCCTGAAGATTTACAGCCCAGGTTCTCATTGACTCTCCAGCAGTGGTCTTGATTTCCAGGTGGTTTAGAAGAGAAGTGCCTCCTGGGCCAGGCAGAAGCCATTGCAAATCCTCTCTGAACAAGGTCCCCTTATTCCAGGCCTTGGGAAGCCTGCCACCCTCGGCCCCTACTCACCATACATGCAAAATCTTTTAAAAAGTACCAAGCTGTACATAATCAAAATGCCAAAGAATACATGAAAGCGTGACCCCGTGAACGAGAGCCAGCAGAAGTAACTCTTATTACAAACAGATCAGCAACAGTGTGCTTGAGATTTTGGAATTATCTTTCACATATTATAATACAAACTTAATGAAGTGTCATTACTGATTGGACAAAGAAATAGATAGAATTTCCAAATTAAAAAATGAAATTGTTACCCGAAACCAAAGTGGATTTCCTCCTGGCAAGTGAAATCAGACTCTCCACCAGAAGGAGCTGACTCACACAGTAAGGTGTATTCGCAGCAAATGGGAGACCTTGAGGAATCATTTCTGGAGTCATGGCGTCCCCAAACAAAGGGAAGCAGAGACGTTTAATTCACTTGGAGAACAGGAGTTTCAAAGGGGAGAGGTGGATGAGGCAGGCCCGGTGGTGCAGCAGTTAAGTTTGCACGTTCTGCTTTGGCAGCCTGGGGTTTGCCAGTAGGGATCTTGGGTGTACACCTATGCACCATTTGTCAAGCCATGCTGTGGCAGGCATCCCACATATAAAGTAGAGGAAGATGGGCACAGATGTTAGCACAGGGCCAGTCTTCCTCAGCAAAAAGAGGAGGATTGGTGGCAGATGTTAGCTCAGGGCTAATCTTCCTCAAAAGAAAAAAAAGGGAGAGGTGGGTATTCACTTGTGAAGGCTCAGATGGAAAACATGCTTCCACATACTGCAGGTTAATCAGGTCTAAGCTCCTCCTGGACTGATCTTAGCACTTCAAATAAGTCCAAGGTCATAGGCATAGCTCCCCTAGTGAGGCTTCATCTGGTTCAGGGTGATTGGTTGCATCTCCTTAACATAACAAAAGGGAAAAAAAATATGATTTGGAAAAACAGGTAATGCTTTCAAACCCACTCTTGAATTCCTCAGGGTAATTATTCCTGACAAAATAACAACATTAAAAACGAAGTGGGTAGATTTGCTTGCACATTGAAGACAACAGAAAAGAGGATTCTTGAGTGGAAGAAATATCTGAAGAAATTATTAGAGTACAATACAGCAAAAACAAAACTAGCCTGGTAACTAGACACTATTAAAGAAAAATCAATATTCTTTGTGTAAAATGATAATCACAATTTCTAATGTGTTAACAAAGCAGGGTAGAATTAAAATGCAAAATTTTGGGAGGAGGAAAATGAGATTAAAAGTTCTGTGCTTCCTGCATTTTCAGGGGGAAGGGTAAATCTGCTGATTAAATTTATTCTTTGGTAAGTTGTGGAGATATCCTGTACTTTTATGTAACTGCTAAAATAATATAAGCAATGCCTAACTTACAAATAGTAGAAGGGAAAAAAGGAAAGGCAAAAAGTAATCCATGCAAGAAAAGGTAAGAAAGAAGAGGGGCGAAACCCACAGAATAGTTGGGAGAAATGCAAAACATAAAGTCAGAGCAGACTTAAAAGCAAATATATCCATAACTACGTCAAATGTAAGCATCCTGAATACTCCAGTTACAATTCAAAGAATCAAGTCAGCTGTGAAAACAAACATAAATGTGTGCTCTGTGCAATAGACAGGTCTAAAAAGCTGAACGTAAGAGAAAGGAAGTGGATCTACCATCATTGACAATAACCGTAGAAAGCCATTGTAGGTGTATCAATACCAGACAAAAGTGACTTCAAATCTAAAGTGTCTGTGAAGAGAAACAGGGTCCTTTCACAACGATAAACAGATCAATTCATCAGGAAGACAAAATAATTTTACATTTTAATGCACCTATTACATGGCCAGAAAATCTATAAAACAAAAATTGAAAGAACGCCAAGGAAATAAATAAACCTATCATCACCTCAAGAATTAGTACAGCAAGTAGACCATAAAAGAATTCCATAAGGATATGGACGATGTAAAGAGAACAAGGAACCAACTGGATCTAACAGCATATTTAGAACATTGCTACTGTAGGGGAGGAAGACATTTCCTCTACCCTCTCTGGGTTCATCTGGCCGGAGAACGAATTAAATTCACATGAGACAGCATAACAGCAGAAAGTTAAACAAAGCTTTATAACATGTATACATGGGAGAGGCTCAGGCAAACTGAGCAACTCACCAAAATGGCTGAAGCCACCACCTTAAATATCATATCCAGCTAAAGACAAAGGACGACGTTGGGGGTGTGGGGAGTCAGTTACAGGAGGTTACCAGACAAGCACAATAAGCAGGAATAAGACTACTATGTAGATTTAAGTCCTTGCATTCTGTATTGATAGGAGTTTCTAGAGATAAGGTGATCCCCCTTCTTCTTGGTACAGAGAGGGAGACAACTTTACAAGTGGAGGTTTCCCTTACAAATGTAAATGTCTCTTAACAAAAGGGTAAGTAAATTCTACTTTTCAGTTGCTTTCCTGTCTGCAGTGTATTAAAAGTGACCAGCCCCAAATAATCATCATGCCAAAGAGACATCTCTTGGGGTGGCAAATTCCAGGGCCCCACAGTCCTGCCTTTGAAACTAAAAGTTTCACAGTCCTTTGTAACTTTAAGAAGTTTCATAGTCCAGAAGCTGAGTGGTAGATTGTTTCATCTCACTGAACACATTTCTTAGCCCTGGTAATAGATCAGTTCAGTTAAACCCATTTTAGAAGCCGGTGATACAGGTATGCTTCCTACATTAGGCCTATATTTTGGAAGCAATCAATCAGGTATGTAATAAGTACTTCTATGGAAATAAAAAGAAAAACAAGGTTAATTGTTGGAGCAAATTATAAACTAGTTCATGAGTCCAGGGGGCAGCCAGTCAAGACGACTTCTAGATGTTAGAGTCAATGCATCTTTTTACAGCTTGAAACGTCTCTGATGATGTCATCAGACATTCAGGTATCTTTCTGAGTGGCTTGCAGCTTACACAGCAACAGACAGGAATCTCTCTTTAGTTTCTATCAATTCGTTCAGCTTCAATTTGCAGGGCTTCAGGAAAAAGAGTAGGTTCAATTCTCAATGATTCCAAATGAAAATGAGGGAAAAAGTGAAAACATTAGTTTGGAGATTTGTAACCAGATATTTCAGTAGAAGAATTCAGGATCTAGTCCAGTTCACCGGTAGACAAAAAAAGCCTCAAAGACAATTAACAGAACTAGGATCTAATATCCACTAATGTGTATTATAGTTTTTCACTGAAACATAATTCTTCTCGCTAAACTCACCCTCATTTTTACCAAAGATAGCCAAATTAAGACTAATTGGTTTGCAATATAAGTTTAGTTTCAAGAAACTTGGCCCAATTATTTACATAAGTGCAGCAAGAATAGCAATTGATCATACAGGCTCTTAAATCTGCTTTGCTGGAATTTTTTTTATGAGGAATCTCAGATTGAGCCTTAAAGACTCCTTGAGACCAGGACAGCCACGCCAAGGATTTGTGTCATCAGGCCTTGCCTGCAATACCTTAGATTTGGGTGAATTTCTCTCTTCTCTTGAGATTCCCCAAAATACTTCGAGGTTCCCTGCACCTGCCAGATAAGCAAGCTTCCTTACTTACCAGGTAAGATTGCTGGAATCTCTCTCTGTAAAGCAAGGTACCAGGCCCATATTTCCAAGTGGCTTATTTCCACAAAGTCAACGTTATTCCTCAAAGGCAGTATTGTCATATCCAAGTCTGTATGTTTCTCTCAAATATGACATTCCAGTCAAACCTTTGGTAAGATAACCAATGTTTCCAATTGTGTCCTGTTATAAGGAGAACAGATTCTTATTGAACTTATGCAAATAACTATATTTCCATGAAATAACCATACTCACTCACTTACTAAGTTTCCAAATTCTGGACGGATCAGGTAGGGAGAAAAAGATAAATGTTTCAGTTCTGCTCATAAAGGTATAATTTCACTAAATTGCTAAAAGTCATAGCTAGCATGAGAAAAAGAGAAAAAGCTTTCCTTAAATCTGAGAAAACAAAACATCAAAAAATCAACAATACTTCAGATAAAAGTCATAAAAATTATGATCATCCTCAGTTCATTCAGTTCTGTATAATCAGTTCTTGATTTTAATCTTCTGTTAGCAGTTTTATGACATCATCAGTTTCTCCATTAGATTTCTGTAATTTCTTACCCAGTTCAGTTCTATGATCTGAAAGTTTATCAGAAACCTGTATTCCAGAGTAAGTGTCAGAGTCCTCTCCATGAATCCCTCCGAAGATGAGACATATTTGCAAAAGCAAAAAGCATCAGAGTAAAACAACTGACTGCAAACAACAAAAGACTTAAAAATGACAATTGACAGAGAAACTTATTATTTCTGTGATATACAAGACCTTAAAATAATAATTAGAATTATGGCTGATAGCCAGGACAGATCAGAATTTTAGGAATATTATATAATTTCAGAACTCTTATATCAATAACATTTACCCACATAATACCAACTAAGAAAGATTAGTATCACTTATCTGACAATGCTTCCAATGTAATTTAACAGACCAAA
This sequence comes from Equus asinus, assembly GCF_041296235.1. Classification (NCBI taxonomy): domain Eukaryota; kingdom Metazoa; phylum Chordata; class Mammalia; order Perissodactyla; family Equidae; genus Equus; species Equus asinus. The sequence continues at coordinate 170,626,235 of NC_091791.1, forward strand.
TAAGCCTAATTAGTTTAGAATCTTACACCTTATAGGAAGCGGGAGAGAGAGCAAATTTCTCTGTGAAGTCCCAGGGCCCCTCTGAAAATCCCCAGAGAAATCCTCCTCCTTCATCCAGGTCAAAAGAAAGCCTTTATTCAGTATTTGAATATTTTTGAGGGAGAAGCTTGTCAAAAATATCAAAAGGTTTTAAACACTTGTTCAAATAGGAAACAACACTCACTGTGAAACAATGTTCAGGTATATACTCAAAATGACAACAGAATAGTCAAGGGTAAAGAGCTAACACAGTCAAAATCTTAAGAGACCTCTTTTTGTTTTGAAGATAAGAAATTATTTTAACAAAACAGATTTTCTGTCTTTTAGGTAGACTTAGAGAAGGCCAAAAGTTCAACAAAATCATCCTTTTGAGAGAGAAAACCAAATTCTAATTTTATACCAATTTGTTTTTTCATATTAAATCCCATTTACTTAATTAGATTCATTTTAATCTTAGCCAGCTTGATCATGTATAAAATTCCTTTCAGTTTTTCACAAACCTTCTATAACTTTCTTTTACCTTCAGAATTTGTCCCACGCTCTTTTTTTTTTTTTCCTTCTAGTACTTTAGGACAAATTTATCTTTCTTAACCCAACAAACAAAATGCTTCCATTCATTATACCCTCTTTACTGAAAACATATATTTTACTTTCCTTGAATACAGAGCTGTTTTCTTACTAATTTCCAGTAGCTTTAATTACATATTAATTAGAACTTTTAACCCTTAGCAGACTCTAGTAAACACTAAAGACTAAGCAATTACGAACTTTTATATCAACATTCTAAACACTTTCCATAATTTCTAGAAACATGCCACTTCACAACAAAACACAAGGCACACTTTCTAGTAGACCCAAACGCTTTTAGCCTCTTTGCAATAAGAAGCCAAAAGTAGATAAACTTACATTTAATAATTAATGTCTGATATCTTATTTGGAAATGATCTAGGTATTGGACGAATTTTATCATTCATTTAAATTAACCTAGCAAAACTTCAAAGTTTCAAGTTACCAAAATATTTTGGAAGTTATTTTAAGTATATATGTCATAAGATGTAATTATTTTAAAAAGGTTAACCAAAACTTTTAGCTTTTTCACATGTGTTTAGTTTACTCATTCCCAATACTTATTTAGATTGCCTATAAACCTCATGAGATATTAGACAAAATTAGCTATCATTTAAAGTTATTATGCTGACAAATTTGTAACAGGGATAACATGAGCTTTGTTTTTCTTCTTTTTAAACTAGTAAAACCAGGCTGCATGTTTGCATCATATCCAAATACTGACAACTCTTGAGGACATGCCTTTTCAATCAAACCAACAAACTTAAACTTTCATTAACCAAAGATTAATCTATATCATCTTAACGTAAAAGACGTTGGGTTAATTTCTATTGCATTTAGAATTTATGTAAGCACTTACTTTAAGCCAATTAAACAGAGCTTTTAGTTTTGGCCATACCACCCCGGGGGTAAAAATATCACACACATCTAAGATACATATAGACACACATGCACAGAGCCTTCACACTTATAGTTTTAAAAATCACTGCCATGAATCAGGTACAATAATACAAAGCTCCCTAGTTATGAATCCAAATTTTGTTTTGAGCCTTTTTACTAATGTTTGTGGAGAAGACACTCAAGATGCTAGATTTTCCTTTTTGGCAATGGCACGCTTATGGTCTTCCCCTCATTTTTTTTTTTTTTTCCTTCAGTCCTGGGAATTAACTTCATCACAACAGCACAGAGAAATCACTCAAGATTTTTTTATTTTTTCAGATGGAGTTTCTGGGGGCATAAACCACCCAATTGAAAGCGTTTTCAACTAGTTAAAATGCACCCAAGGGGTGAGTCTCTGGGGATGCGTGAGGCATTCCTCATGGCAGTAAAGCTGGTGCCTGACTGACAGCGGCCAGAGAAAAGGTGCAGAGCCTGACTGTGGGCATCAACATAGTTATAAGATGTAGTCAAGTCTCACTTAGCCCGGGCACTTAGTCCCTGAGCCAGCACAAGGTGAGGCAGGGAAGCAGGAGGCAAGGGCCTGGAGCTGGCTGGGGGCTGGGGCTCCCTGTGTCTGGGGTTGAGAGTTAAGTAGAGAAGGTTAGGTCCAGTCTGAACTTAACCTCAACTTGGTGACAAGAGAGGAAGTGACAAACTGAAAGGAAAAGAGATCAGGCCTCGCTCTCATGGCCTCTTCCCCAAGGGTTATTGAGATAAGAGTCACACAACAGTTCCTGTGCTGGGGCATAAAACACCATCAGGACAGTTCAAAGAATAAATCACAGGTCTTCTACCCTCATAACCAACTCAGTAGGCCACCTAAAATGCTTAATGTGCCAATTGCCAAGAGAGAGCACCCCACTTGGTTGCTGGGGTGATCAGGCCCAAAGACCTGAGTGGGGGCTCCCAGGGGTGGTTTCTCTGTTGCAAAGCTCAAAAGGAGCCCAAAATGGCCACTGTAACTTTAACAGAGAGGAAAGAAAAGGGTCCATTACCTTGAAAATCTCCCCTGAACCTAGGGCAGCATCCTGCCCATTGTGCCTGCGGGGTTCCTATAGTGGGGGCGATGGGGGCCTCCCTCTGCATTGCATCCCTTGTATACCTTCCCTATTATGCCTGGCTGTAATAAGTGCTGGGTGAATTGTCCCAAAGACAAAGAATAGCAAAAAATAGTGAAGAATTTTCTGCCTGTCTGGGGGACATTCTACCCAATTGCATCCTGGAGCCGTTCACCCAAGAAGGGGTTCCCATACTCAACCAAAGTTTAGAGTTTGGTACTTTCCTTGAACCAGAGTCCTGATTGGGACTTTCCCGTGGTTCAGAGTGTGGTCAGGAGCCATAGGGAGGAATCCCAATCCAGCCTTAGGAAAAGAAACCTGTCACAGGAGTCTTGGAGATTGGCCACCATCCTAATGACTTAAGCGGTGGGCCCGCACCCATGTAAAATTTATATGTTAGAGATAGAATTAGGAAACAATGGATTAAGTCATTGTCCATCACCCTCAGTCTTAAGGTACTGATTCTCTTCAGGCTGAATGCCACAATTTGCCCCATAGAGTAGCCATGGGCAGCAAACATGGATTCACACAGCTGTCCGAGAAGGTTCCCGATGGAGAAGTGAATTTAGATCCATCCTTGAAAAGAGAAAGGCACAAGGAAGACTATAACTTCAGCTCACAAGGTGGTGAAGCAAGTGGGCTCAGCAAGCCAAGGAGCCAAAAGAAAGATTTCTTGGACTCTCAAGGGTTGGAAATAGTGCTCCTTTATTCAGAGAATAGTGTGGGGACAGGGCCCATGGGCAGTGAAGAGCTGCAGCATGGGGGCAGGACCCATGGCCAGGACTTAACAGGTCTTGGTCTTATACTATTGGATAGGGAAGTATTCCCAGCCAGACATTTTAAAACATACATGCTCAGGCAAAGTTGATATAACCTCTTTATAAATAAAATCAGCTCAAGCATTCCAACTTTTACAATCTTATTGACACTTAGACCTTTATATTTCACCAAATCAATTATAACCTGAGTCAGGGTTTTAAACCTAGTCATCATTTTCTTGTGGTTCCTTTTTAATTTGGCCTTTTCATAGATACCAATAAAAATTATGATGAGAGCTCTCACAGTTTTTTTCCCCCAACTTAGAAGTTTTCCAAATTTAAATGATCCATTGTCTGGCCAAATTGACAAGTAGGATCTTAACAGCGACTCAACCAAAGCTTAACCAAGGACACAAAGAGGCGTCCCCAAAAGAGATCCAGAAAGTTCACTCCCAAAAATAGTCTAAGAAAGTAAAGGCCTTCATTGCACAGCAAGCAACAAAGGTTCAGACGACAAAGTCTCCTTATGAAGGCAATTGGGACCTTTTATGACAAACTCCCCTAAGAGCTAACACAGCTGGACAAAAAGAGTGTGTCCCGGAACCCCAGTCTACGCAACTGGCCACCAAGATGCGTGCTGGTACATGCATCCTCCAATGGCGGAGACCAGAAAGCTCACAAGGCCAAGCTCTCAAGACATAGAACAAGACAAAAAACCTAGGCAACAGGCTTATAGACGCCTGTGTCTTATGACAAACAACAAAAAAAGACAGAGACAAGGAAAATTACTATCTCTGGGATGAAAAAGATCTACAACCAGTGAGCGCTCAACCAAATCCTAGAGTCACTGAATCCAAGAAGCTAGCCTCACCAACATTTTCTCCTGCTAATCTAAATTTAGAAGAGCAAAAAAACTCACCACCCTTGCTTCCATTGGACCCTGCAGGCAGAGTTCTGGGAGACTCAAGTGGTAAGAACTCTCACCTCTTGCCGGCTCTCGTCAGGGGTCTGGGATCTCTCAGCTGCAGCAGTCCAGGAGCAAGCAGTGTCCAGCCAGTGAAATTTTATCCCGTCTAAGTTGCCAAACTGTAGGGGAGGAAGACGTTTCCTCCACCCTCTCTGGGTTCGTCTGGCCAGAGAACAAATTAAATTCACATGAGACAGAATAACAGGAGAAAATTAAACAAAGCTTTATAACATGTATACATGGGAGAGGCTCAGGCAAACTGAGCAACTTGCCAAAATGGCTGAAGCCACCACCTTAAATATCATATCCAGCTAAAGACAAAGGACGATGTTGGGGGTGTGGGGAGTCAGTTACAGGAGGTTACCAGACAAGCACAATAAGCAGGAATAAGACTACTATGTAGATTTAAGTCCTTGCATTCTGTATTGATAGGAGTTTCTAGAGATAAGGTAATCCCCCTTCTTCTTGGTACAGAGAGGGAGACAACTTTACAAGTGGAGATTTCCCTTACAAATGTAAATGTCTCTTAACAAAAAGGTAAGTAAATTCTACTTTTCAGTTGCTTTCCTGGCCATAGTGTATTAAAAGTAACCAGCCAAAATAATCGTCATGCCAAAGAGACATCTCTTGGGGTGGCCAATTCCAGGCCCCCACACATCCAATATTAAGATATTTATAAAATATACACAAAACATTTGACAAAATGGATCATATGTTGGGCCCTAAAGCAAATCTTGAGAAACTCTAAAAATGCAAATCTTTGGAATATTTTCTGGCCACAACATAATCAAGCTAGAAATCAATAAAATGGTAACTAGAAAAATCCTCATAATATTAGAAAAAAAGAAATACACTTTTAAATAACCCACAGGTCAAAATAAAATTTAAAAAGAAATAGAATGTTATGAGTTGAATAATAACAATAACAGTACTTATTAAAAATTGTAGCATGCAGCTAGAGCAGGCAGAGAAAAACTTATGGTCTTAAAACTCATATATTACAAAAAACCAAAATTATTGGGGTGATCATATATCCCCAGAAGTTAGGAATTAGTAAGTAAATAAATTCAGTGAAGTAGGAGGAAGAAATAGTAAGTAGCAGAAGTTAATGAAATAGTAGGCAAATATACAACAGAGAGATTTAATAAAACAAATGCTAATTATTTGAAAAGGCTGATAAAATTGACAAGCCTCTGGAGAAACTAATCATGAGAGAAAGAGAGGAAGTGCGAATATTTAAGATCGGGAACTAAAAAGGGAATGTTTTTAGAAAGCTGCAGACCATTAAAAGATAAGCCAAGTATATTATGAAAGACTTTACGCTAACACATTTTAAATTTTAGACAAAATAGAAATATCACTGCCTAACACCTTCTCAAGAAGGAATTGCCTCCTTAGGTGATACTGGAGCTATCAAAGAAATTGCATCAGCCATCAAAAATTTTCCACACAGGGAACTGACCTAGACGGCTTCACTGCTAATTTCTACCAAATTTCAAGGAAGGAAAACTTTGAATCTACAAATGCTTCCAGAAAAGAGAAAAAGAAGGAATGCTACCATCTTGTTTTATAAGGCTGGCATAGCCTTGGCACAAATAACAGGAAAAGAAAGGAACCGTACAGGTCAACCTCATGCACAATTCAAATACACAAAAGCCTAACAATATCAACTCTCAAAACTAGTCCAAAAATATATAGAAAGGTTAAAGCATCACAGGCAAGTTAAGTTTACACTAAGAGTGCAGATGTCACTTAAACTTAGAAAGATTGACTAATGCAATTTGCCACACAAACAGATCCAAGAGAAAAATCATATCATTATCTCAATACGTAGAAAGGCATTTGATAAAAAAAATCCACTCATGATAGCAAAGATAACCTGTTATCAGACCAAGACAGAAAGAAATTTCCTTAATCTAATAAATGGTATCTGAGAAACCGTTTAACCAACCCCTCATCTAGTAAGATAATCAAAATTTCCATCCTTCGAGCAAGATTGCGAGAAAGCCCTTCCCTCTCGGCTGCTTTGCACACAGTGTGTGATCCTGGTGTCCTCCCAGCTCCTTCCCTTGGGCAGGCTTGAGTTGGAAATAACCCCAAGTGGGATCCTTTCAGGAAGTGTATGGAGATTCAAGAGGGAGATTATGAAGAGTAGATCCGAGGGAGGGAGCAGGGCTGGGCTGCAAAGGGGAGGGTTTGCAGCCCTGCTGGCTCTTTTTCTAACTTTAATGCCCCTTCCCTGGGCCTAATGCTCTGACTGTCATGTTGTTCCTGTATTTGGGGCCCTGGGTTCCCTTGTTCAGGGAAGATCATCAGGGCACAGAGGCCGAGCTCCTCTCCTGCCCTGAGAGGGAACACCTGCAAACCACTGCTAAGTAGTGGGTCCAGGAGAGAGAGAGGTCATTGTGATGGTCCCTCACTGAGCTGGACATGGAAAAAGCTTTGGCTTCTCCAGGTGTTGGGCAACAAGAGTCAGAAACTGTCGGATACAGTGTGGGGATAGCAGTTTGGGCTCAAGGGATCTGCTCATTTTCAAGAAAAACTGAGAAAGAAGAACTGATATTCCCAGTTATTCTGGGATATTGTTCCCTGTGGATAACCCCCTTTAGGCCCTCTCCCCGGGAAGAGTTTGTTCCTTAGTCATTACTGGCCTGGACCAGACTCTCTCAGTCACTCTCTAACTTACTGATAAAGCCCCTTTTCCTTTCATGACTAAACCAGCTGGGTGCACTCTTTCTCTCTCTTTCTCTCTCTCTCACTCTCTCTTTCTTCCTCTCAGTTGATGCCCCATCTCTACTAGTTGCCCCTCCATTTTTGGTCTTGAATAAAAGAGTAAGTGCTATGAGGCATGAAACTTGGTTCCCCGAGGGACAACTGAGGAGCCAGATCATATCAGCCAGCCAGCTACAACCTCATCCCAATGGCCATTGTCCCACAGACGAAAGACAGCAAATGCCAAAACATTCACACTGCTGAAAACTCACTAATTTGTGGATTTCACGCTTCCAAATCCTATACAAGGTTTGCTCTTGCTTGGTTCAGAGACACTGTTCTTTACAAATGCAGCTCTCTCTTAGCAAGTACTCAATTCAGATTTGTTTCAGACATTGAATGCTCTTCTCTTCCTGTGACACACTTTGCAATTGTTCTGGAGAAGTTCCATGTGCTGACTAAGCTTGCTGAGAAGCTTTCCTTTTCTTCTTAGCAGCTTGCAGTGAAGTAGTGGCCAACTGAGACAATGTCACGTATCTCACTGCATTGCATCTTTCCTTGACCTAATCCTTTTTCCTCACAATCACTGTCAGCCTTGCACCTCCCAAATTAATTGTTCCCACCATAATCTTTGCTTCAGTCTCTGCTTTCTATAGGAGTTACAACAGAACAAAGTGGGAAAGTACCATTTGGCATTTCTTCCTTGTGTCTCATGCTGGAAGTTCAAGTTCAGAAGGAGTCGTCTCATAAGTTACTAAGGAAATAATCCTTCTGGATATCCTTCCATTACAAACTTTTCTCCACATGGGATTCCTTCTGGAACTCTTGGGATATTTCTCCCCTCTCTCACTTAACCAGGGTTTACGTTGGAAGGCCTTTTCTTATTCCTTTTACAAGGAGTTTCTGGGAAACGAACCAGAAATTTCACCTACCTGCTTTCTATTTAGGTAGAGTAAAGCCAGCATGGCAGCCTTACAAAGAGCATTCAGAGATTCTCAGCCTTGCTGAGGGAAGGAAGCATTACTTTGGGCTTGTAAAGGCAAAGCATCTCATGGGGAAAATGAGACATCTATATTAGCAAATACTTTAGTACCAAAAGAAGAGTTGGGGCTCAGTCCTACAAAGTCACCAGAAAAAATTGCTGGCCTCAAAGGGAAGCCCGTTTCTGTGTGAGACTTGGGGGCATTGAGATGAGATTCCTTGCTTCTGAAGGAAAGCCAAAGCCATCAGTGATCAGATAACGCTGGTGTAAGCCATGGTTAGAGGCATTTACAGATGGAGTGGGAGTATTGCTGAAGATGGCTTGTTCCACTTACTAAAGATCGACTAGTTTAAAAGAACGGACCACATTGGTTTTGCCCACAAATGCCTATTGGTCAGGTTTTAGTGTGGACAGCTCCCCATTGCTCCCCTTGGAGTCAAGGGAGGCTTGATGCCCTGTGGCCAGAATCACCTGCATGCTCACTCACACATGCCCAGTGGTTGGTGCTGGCTGTCCACTTGGCACATCACTTCCTCCCCATGAGGGCTTCTCCAGTAGTCTCTGTGCATGGGATTGTCGGGTCTTCCTCGCGATGTGGTGCTTGGCTTCCCCAGAGTGAGCACCTCCCAAGAGCGAGCCAGGCAGAAGCTGTGTTCCTTTTGTTTCCTAGACTTTGAAGTCATACTACATCCATTCTACCCTATTTCCCTGCTTGGGGTCATCAAAAGGCATCCCTGGCCCCAATTAAATAGGAAAGGGCATAGACACCGCCTGTGAGGGGAGGAGGGTTGCAGTCCTTTAGGAAGAGCCTGTGGGATGGGAGATACACAGAGGCCATCCCAGCAAAGCACAATCTGTCACGCTGCTCTAGGTGCCTGTAGAGTTGGTCAGAGGCTCTGATCTGTCTAAACCCAGGTCACAGCCTTTGACTGGCTAGAGTCTGCTTTCTCCAAATTCTGGGTCCTGAGAATGGAAGAGTGCTGATTCTCCCCAAAGTTATTCTCCTCAATGACTTACTGATACCACGTGAAATGGGAACGGATGCCAGGTAGTCAAAGCAATATTCTCACACCACTGTCCAGAGAACGACATTTCTGATATCCTGGTAACATTCTCTAAATGAGTTCTCTTGATTATCTCCCCATGATGGAAAAAGAGGAGTGAGTCATGGAATAGAAAATACTGTTGGTTCTAAACATGTTGATCCCAGTTCTCTTAAAGAGCAATAGAACCTTAGTTAAAGAAACAGAGCACAATGTCAATGGTGAGTCTGGCAGGGGAGCCACAGTGAACTAGAGCGATGTGTCCAAGTTGTGCCTGTGTGGGGTGGGGAAGGTGCTCATGCCAGGCCTCCCTCCTGTGTGGACACCCTCATCACCTCACGTTGGCTCAGACACCCTGCACTGGGCAGCACAGCTTGGGGTGTCAGACTACCTGTGAGGTGAAGATGGCAGCCCAGTGCAGGGAGTGGATGCCCGAGTCGGGTGAGCAGAGTGTTCACACTACGGGCTGGCCTAGTAGGTGGCATCGGAGCTCAAGTGGGGAGACAGACAGGGCGTCAGGCCAGTGGCATTTGTCAGAGCAGGCTGATTAGGGTGAGGTGGGCTTTGGCACAAAGGGGCTACTGATGTGGAATGGCAGAGCCTGCATGAAGCAAGGAGGGGACCCCCCTAGGGGACGATGGGGATGTGGGAGATTTGTTATATAAATCTCTGTGGGGATTAATCAAATAAGTAAACATATTAAGCGTAATGATATTAAGCATACCTTAGAAAACTTCTTTCCTGAAAACAGACAGGCCCTGCCTCATGAACAGACCTAGAGACCAATCAAACAGAATAGAAAATCCAGAAACATTCCCAAGTCCATATGGAAATGTAGTTTTTCATAAGGGGGCATTTCTAATCATTGGGGAAATGATGGACTTTTTAATAAATGACACTGGAGCAACTAGATAGTGATTTGCTATGAGGTTAAGTTGGAGACTTATTTCACACAAACCACCAGCAGAAACTCCAAACAGATAAGAGATACAAATATAAAAAATAATATCATGCATGCACTAGAAATACACATGGGTAAATTCCTTTATAAACTTAGAAAGGGGAAAGCCTTTCCAGCAATGACTCTAAATCCAGAAATATTAAAAGAAAAGATTGATAAACTCCAATATACAAATAAAAACTTTTTTAATTTGTCTGTCAAAAAGCACTGTCAGCAAAATCACAATACAGACAGCAAATTTAGAAAAACTATTGCAACATATACCACAATTAAAAAGCTAATCTATCTAATATATAAAGAACTCTGAAAATTCAGAAGAAAAAGATCCAGAACCTGATAGAAGAATGGGCAAAAGACAAGACGGTTCACAGTAAAATATAATTAAAACATAATGAAGTCTTAGCTCACTCATGTTAAGAGAAATGGAAATAAAATGTGGAAAAAAAAGGAAATAAAAATTCTACCAAGACACTCTATTTCATCTCATATGTGGCCAAAAATTCTAAAATTAAAGAGCACACTCCATGGGCAAGGCTGTTTTCTTTGGATCAGTGTTGCAGGATATGTCTTATTTTTTCTTCCATCATTTTACTCTCATCCTTTCCATGTCTTTATATTTGAGTGTCTCCTCTAAACAGCACAAAATTTGTCTTGCAGTTTTTATCCAGACTGACAATCTCTGCCCTTTAGTTGGAATGTTTAATCTCCTTACATTTAATGCAACTACTGATAGGGTTACATTGAAGAATATCATGTTACTATTTGATTTATACTTCTGTGGTTGATTTTTTGTTCTTTTGTCCTTTTTTTCCTGCGTTCTTTTGTTATATCTCATTTTCTCTTCTTTATCGGCTTCTGCTTAGATCTGTATATAATATTTTAGTGGTTACACTAGGATTGCAATATGCCTCCTTCACATACCACAGTCTACTGTGAATTAATGTTATACCACTTCATATAAGAACACTGGAGTAATGTATTTCCATTTATCCGCCCTCCCACCCTTTGAGTTATTTTTGTCATACATTTGGCTACTATATTCCATAAATCCTAAAGCATTTTTGCCTTAATAGTCATTAATCTTTGAAATAATTTACATAAAATCTTTTATATTTGGTCACATTTTATGTGTTTATTTCTCTTTTGTCCTTCATGCCTACAATGGGTATCATTTCTGTTCAAACCGAGGAACTGCTTTTAGTATTTCCTGCAGTGCAGGGCTGATGGCAACAAATTCTCCTATATTTGTTTTTCTGAAATGTCTTTACTTTGCCTTCATTTTTAAATAATATATTCACTGAGCATAGAATTCAGATAGGTTGCCTTTTCCTTTCAACTATTTAGAAATGTCATGCCAGTGACTTCTGACTTGTGTCCTTTCTGATGAGAGCTCATTGTTACTCTTATTGGAGTTTCTCTTAAAGTAATGTATATTGCTTTCCTGTCTGTCTACTTTCAGCATTGTCTCTTTATCATTTTTTTTCCTGAAGAAGATTAGTCCTGAGACAATGTCTGTGCCTGTCCTCTTCCATTTTGTATTTGTGGGACACCTGCCATAGCATGGCTTTATAAGCGGTGTGTAGGTCCTTGCCAGGGATCCAAATCCGCAAACCCTGGGCCACCAAAAGAGAGTGCATGAACTTAACTGCTGCACCAGTCGGCAGGTCACTATTTTGGTTTTTCCCAGTTTGATTGTTATATGCTTACATGTGGATTCCTTTGCCTGAATCTGTGGATGAGGAATGTAGTCTAGCAATAGGCCTATGACGAAAAGGAACCAGTGGCTGCACTTCTTTTATGGTGAAAAGTTTTTGTTGGACAAAAGCAGTGTTGTGCGGGATAGTAAGACAGGAAAATAACAGGGGGAAGTGGCGGAAGTATGGTGGTGGGCAGGAAGGCAGAGCCATCCCCAGCCACGTTATGAAACAAATAAGCAAGATCTCACATTCCTTTGGGCCTCTCCCCTCCAGGAGCTGGCCTGGCAGTTCTCTCCCTGCCATCCTGGGACCCAGCTCTTCTTATGAGTCTGGAGGGAAGGAGGAGAGATGTGAGTGGGTTTTGATGAGTAGAGGCATTTCCTTGAGGTCATTCCAGAGATCTTTTATTTATTTGTATTTAAATTTTCATTACAGAGGTACTTGAGGAACAGAAGGATTGTTTCCTCAAAGGCAGGGGTGGGGCAGGGGACACTTCCACAGACAAAGGAGATTTGAAGGAATCAGCATGATTAGGGTGCTGAGCCACCTCCATGCAAATGTGCCCCTGAGCAGTCTTCAGCTCACCAAGCGAGGTGTTGTAATCCTTGTCACAGAATGCACAACAGCCCAGAGGTTTTCACTCCAGGGAGGTGTGTGAGCAGAAGCTCAGCTCTTGTTCAGGGATGCCAGGAAGTCATCACAGGGCGGGGGTTAGACAACATGTCAGGGCTCTTGCTGGCCTGGCTGTCAGGGCGCCTGGGCTCAGTCCAGGCTCTGTTCTAACTCTGTGGTGCCTTCAGTCGGCCACTGGCCCCTCCTGGGACTGTGTCTCTCCCTCATCTCTCACAGGAGGAAGGATACCTGCAGCAGGGTCCTCAAACTTGTGTCAAAACCACAGAACCATTTCCTCAAGTAAATGTGATATCTAAACTCAATATGCATGTGCTGGGCTAATTTTTTGAATATTATTTTTGTTTTGCTTTTGGCATTTTCCTTTTTGTTTATTTCCATCTAGGATCCAGGTTCTTAGTATGTATTAGAAGCAGGGATATTTTTTCAGCTCCAGATTAGAAGCCGTGTGTCCTCACTGCTCTGCGCTTGTGAAAGTGCCCGCAGTCATGAAGAAATGGTGTTGCTGCCTCCCTTGTGCACAACAAGGTGGGAAAGGCCGTGCCTGTGAGGGTTACATGATCCCAGAGTACTTACTCCTTGTGGTGAGAGGGTAGTGCTGTGTGTGTTTGGAGCAGGAGCTCGGAGCTAGAATGTATGATCAGCTCCCACGTCGTGCCCCATACGAGCGGCAAAGCCCTTGGAGAGATGGCTGCTGGGGGCGTTTTGTGAGTTGAGCCCAAGACAGGGAGATCCTCATTCAGCAAAGGATCCCGTACTCTATGTGTGCGTTCCAAGCCGAAAACCTAAAGTTGAAAATTAGGGTGGTCTGGAAACTATGGATGCAGCAGTCACCACAGTGGCCCCAAGAGGAGAGGCCTTTCTCCAGTTTTCCAGACCATGTGAACCTCCATGATTCTGGTTTGATTCTGTGCAGGCAGGAGGTCCAGTAACCACAGGGATCATGTTTCTGGCCAGTCCAGTTGGATGGGTGTTTAGAGTCTGACTCTAGTTGCCTGCAGGCAAGTATGTAATACAGTTTTTCCCATGATCTGAATCTGTACAATGACATTCCTACCTGCTACTTTTGTTTTTTTACGATTGGCACCTGAGCTAATATCTGTCACTAATCATGTTTTTTTTCTTCTTCTTCTTTCCCTCGAAGCCCCCCTGTACCTAGTTGTATATTATAGTTGTGGTCCGTCTGGTTGTGCTATGTGGGATGCCACCTCAGCATGGCCTAATGAGCAGTGCTATGTCTGCACCCACGAGGCGCACAGGCAAAACCCTGTGCTGGGGAAGCTGAGCCTGCAAACTTAACCATTTGGCCCTGGAGCCAGCCCCACTACCTCCCACTTTAAAGGCAAAGGAATGTAAGGCTGCCCTCAATGCCCTTCTCCCTCCCATCGCGCTGCCCTCTCCTCTAGGTTAAGACAAGGCTCCAGTGGACAGAGTGCAGTGACTTCACCCCTAGAAACTAAATGACTAATGTCATTTCCAAATCCCATGCCTCCTGTTCTAGAGTCACACGTGTTCACGCTCACACGGACTGTGACCAGCAATAGAAACACAACACAAGTACTTTATTCCTGTGGATTTCCCACGAGATCTAGGCCATGTGGCCTCATGTGAGGAGGTAGAGAGTGTTACATGATTTGGGTGAAACACTCTTTCAGTGTCACCCGGGATCAGACGACAGAGTCTGTATTACGTCCACTGTGGATCCCCAGTGCTGGGATCTTAGGAGCTCAATCAGGGTGTGTTTGTTTATTGATGGAAAAAGGGTGCTTTCCAGTCCTACTGCAGAGAGCGTAGGGCTAACTCAAAAGGCTGAGACAGCCCTAGGTGGCCAGTGAGGAGTCTTAGCCTAGAGGCCAGCAGTGAGTAAGAGGGACAGGCTGAAAGGGACACAGGTTATCAAGTGACCAGGTGGCCAATGCACCCTGAGCACTTCGGGGGACACTGGGCTGGATGTGATGGGTTGAGGTGACCGTACCAGGTGAGAGATGGGGCAGGGGCTCTGGAGAGACAGCCTGCCTGCTGTGTCCTCCATGGACCCCGCCTTCTGCCAGCACAAGCCTGGTCCTTGTTCCACTCTCTGCTAAGGCATGAGCTGGGCTGCCATCTCAGGGGAGAGGCCCTGCTGGAACCGCATGGACCTCTGGTGTCCTTGGCAGGAGGGCTAGAAGGAAGGGGCCAACTCAGATCAGGCTTATGTGGAGGGGACAGGAGTTGGCGGACATTGAGATCTCTCAGTGGAAAGCAGGGATTGAGAAGAAGGGGCAGCCAGGAGACTGGAGGGCAAGCTGGGCCCCAAGGTCACAGGAGGGCAGGGAGGAAACTCAGGCTGGGTGAGAAGGAGGAGCTTCTCCAGAGACCCACCCTGACTCCTTACCAGCTCCCTGGCTGTGTGAGAGAACTGTCCTGCTCAGGTCGCCTCTGCCCTCCCCAGTGTGGGTGGCTATGATGTTGAGGTGCAGCCTCAGGCTTGCCTGTTTGGTGTCCAGGATCTATGGTGTCATCCCCCTTCCTCTCTGCCATATAACGCAGGGAAGGAGGTAAGATGTTCACCCTGAGCCACGACCAGAGAGGTTCATGTTTTCTCCTGATGGTCCTCAGCTGCAGCCCTGGCAGAAGGGCATGCCTAGAGAAAGGTGTGGGTCAGAAGGAGCTGGGGAACAGCTGTGCTTGAGGTTTGTGGGAGGTGGTGCTGGGACGGGGAAGAGGAGGAAGCAGGAAACAGCAGATTTGTGCCATTGGCCTTCTAAGCACAGAGTAGGTGCCTGTGAATGAGGGTCAGTGAATAAACAAGAAGTCAGCCCTTCCTGCTCAGCTCAGAGACATTTATTTAGTTGCTGGGTGTTTCTGGATCAGCTCCAGAGAAGATTGGCTCATTCCCAGAGTTAGAGGTTTTTCATGGTTTCCTTTATCCAGGGCAGGAAACTCGAGACTTTCGTGAAGGCCCGTGGAGGTTTCCTGTTGTTTTGTCCATTGGAGACAATGCCCTGGATCACATTCTCACACACGAGAGGGCCTCTGGAGTCCCCCTGTGGACAGAGAGTGGGGAGGACTGAGTCCATGCTCCCCCGGGTCCTGCCCACATGCATCCCAAGCACCCTGTCAGTGAAGGTCACCTGGCGTGGCCTCCATGTGGCAGATCAGAGGGCAGGGCAGGCCCTGGTGGGCCCCTCCACTGACCAGTCCTGACCCTGGACGTTGTCCCAGCTTCATTTCACTCAGGGGTCTTGTCCTTCTCCTCCCCCAGGTCCCAGATCCTCTCCCCATGAGGGCGCTGTGGGACTCTGCTTTGGTCTACCATTTAAGAACATGGAAGCACGCAGGTGAGGCTGACACTCAGCGTGGAGGGTGAGCCATTTAACCAAGATGGGAGCCAGCTCAGAGGAGCCACCTGGTTTGACTGCTGCACACCCAGGGAGCAGTTTTCTAACACCTGTGCCCGGCGTGGGGCAGAGTGTTGCAAATTCATCTTCCGGATGGACCACCTTGTTTAAATGCATCTCAGACCCCTGGTAGGCTCCCAGAAGGCCTGTGACTCACCAGTCTGGCTGCTCCCCTCTTCTCTTCCTAGGAGAAACATCATAGTCTAGGGGGTGAAGGAGTCCCTATTGCTTGCATCTACAGGTTCCAAAACACCCCTCTCCCCAAAGCTGACCTAGGCAGATGCCCTGTCTCACCTTAAAGGAAGACTTCTTTTGCTTCGGATCCCCCCCACACAGCTGAGTGTTACTGTTGTAATTGCGTAAGTAGGATTCGCACACCCGGTCCTGCTGCACGGTCAGCTCCACCTCCTGCAGAGTGTCTGGTGCTATGCCATTTGGGGTGACTCTCCCCCAGCCTGCCACGTGGCACATCTCTCCAGGCCTCACCTGGCCTGTGCCCCAGGGCAGGCTGAGGGTCCTCACAGCTGCAGTCAGCTTGGCCTCTCTCTCCAGCTGATGAGAAGAGTCAAGAAAGTCCAGCTCAGCCACTGCCCTCCTGGGCCTGAACACCATGATGGCCCTGCACTGACTTCCCTCTCCCATGAGCTACTGGGACTAGCCAAGTGGCCAGGATGGGAAGGAGAGAAGGGACAGGTCCCAGTAGGAGGGGAAGCAATCTGGACCCAGGAGAGCAAGAGCAGCAGAGAGGTTCCCTTACCTTTAGTAACATGATGTCGTTGGCGAGGTTCTTAGGATTATAGTCTGGGTGGGGGATGGCTTTCTTCACAGAGATAACCTGCTGGGTCCTCTCCTGCTTCTGGATGTTGTGGGCCCCCAGAGTCACCTTGATTGAGCTACACAGAAAGCAGGGTGGGGGTGTGTGGGGGCTTGGAGTCAAAGGAGATCCAGCCCAGGAGCCATGAAGGGCAGGTGACAGCTGGGGCAGGGCAGGGCCGCAGGTGGAGAAATCAAAACAATGGGAGCACTGGGCAGTGGGTGACTCTGAGAGGGGATTCTGGGAGCTTTCTCAGCCCTCAGGCAATATTGTGAAAGGACTCTGAGTTTGCCTTTTGACCCTAGTGCATGGTTTCATCCTCTCCAGCTGCTTCATTTGGCCAGCGTGGTCTCTCTTCTCAACTGGGCCACTAGCTCTCACTTCTGACCCTTTGACCCCAAAGCTTACCTGTCCTATTTCTCACTTTCAGGCACCAGTCGTGCTCTCAGATGGCTCCTCTCATGAGCTCTCATGGCCTTGAGTTACCAGGAGCTGGGGGAGCTGTCCTGGGCTGCAGGCCCTGGGCAGAGAACAGGGGTCCCTTGGGGGGGTGTCTCAGGAGGTGTTAATGGTCTTTGGCCCCTCACCTTCCCCAGCAGTGAGCAGCCGTCAGAACAAAGTCCTGTCGCACGAGGACACCGCCACACCTGTGCTTTGCCTCTTCAACCAGAAATTGAACCAATGCCATGTAGGGACAAGAGTGGGGCCTGGCCTCATGTCCCCCGATGATCTCCCCTGAAGGAAAAGTCTTATCTACTTGCACGCACCCAGCCAGTCCACCGGGCATGCGTCACCTTGATGCTCAGGACTGCTGGGCATCTGGGAGCCCGAGATGGCCTGGAGTTGAGAGGGGCTTGGGTGGGGCTTTCCCTCTAGGAAAAGGAGGAGGAGCAGGCTTGGCCTGTGAATGCGTCCTCCACAGATAATTGGAGGTGAGCATATGCGTCCTAGGGACAGTGAGGTCTAGAGGCTCCTGAGAATTCCTCTCCTGACTTTGCTTTGTTTCAAGAGCCTGTATAAGGCACTGTTGTCCTGTGATGTCTGGGATGATGCTGCTTTCCAGTGGCCAGGACTTAGGTTTAGGGACCTAGATGTTGTCATAGCCTGTTTTCCATGGCCTGACACATAGTGGGGGCCCAAAAGCTGTTTGACGGCTGCATGAAGGAATGGCCCCCGATGGGCCTGAAGGAGAGTTTGTAGGGCCAGTGCTTATGGGATTCTGGAAAGCAGAGAAGTTCAGGTCCCCAAACAGCGGCTCCATCCTGGAAAGAAGGGAGCTGCTAAAGGCCTGGGAAGAAAAGCAGAGTTGGAGAAGGGACTGAGGGGCCTTGGGACTGAGCAAGGCATAGCAGTCCTCTGGGGACACTGGTCCCACCAACTCCGGGGTCTGCAGAGCTCTAGACTTCTCTCCTAAGCAGACACCGAGGGGAGCATCTGTGTCATCCCAGACCTGGAAGCCAGGCCCAGTCTGCCCTCTGCAGGGGAATTGATTATTTTCTCTTTTCCAGTTTCCCTCCCCCTGCCATGCACTTCCAGTTAAGTTCCACTTTGCAGATGGCAAACGTAGGGCCTAGGGTGGGAATAGCACCCACTGGTTGTTCTTGAGAACTGCCTTCTGCCCTTCCATTCCTGCTGGTAGCTTATCCAACGTCACACTTGGGATTCTGAGGTGGGACACGAGCTGGCATTCAGAATGATAGACGGATCAGGGATGTGCAGAAGGGGCAGGAGACCTGTGCCCACTGTGTTTGGTGGGAGGGGTTGGGCATCTGAGGGCGGGGATGGCCACTTATCTGCCTCTGCCCCAGAGGACAGTAAAAAGGCCAGCAGGAGCAGGAGAGGCTGCATCTTTCCAGGAAGGTTGCCCAGGTTGGGGAGGCTGGTGCTTCCTCCTTGCTTTCTTTTAGCCCTGAGGAGAGGAAGGAGGTACAGATGGGATCAGTGACCTCAAGGCCCCCTGTGGTTGTGTGGTGCTTCATCTTAGATGGCCATCTATGAAAGCTTCCCTGCCCCCACTCCTTCTTCCTGATGGCATCCTCTGGGTGGTTATGAGAGAATCATGCAGTGGCCACATCGGAACAAATAGTGGATGACTCAGGGTGGACCACTTGTGCCAGCCTAGAGCAGGAACCCAAGGGTACATAGTGGAGACTGTGTGCTGTGGTATCGGCCAGTAGAGGTATTGGAGCCCCGGAAACCTGAGTCCCCAGTGATGGAACCACCAATACCTCATTTCCATGTTGCTAAGTCCATCAGGATGATTTCTTCAGCAGATGTGTGTTTGGTCCCTTCTCTGTGCCATGACCAAACATAGTGGAGATGTGTCTCCTTCCCTTAGAGAGCTGTCTGTCTTGTGGAGGAGACAGAAGCATCAGTGAGCAGAGCACAGCATGGGAAGGGCTATAGCAGAGGGATGCACAAGATGAGAAGAAAGCATGGCCACCATCTACCAAATCCATGTAGCAACCCATTCGTCATCACAGCTTCCTTCCTAGGGAATTTTAACATCTCTTTTTAAGTTACAAATGCTCAGAGTGATACAGTCCATCTCTCTTGGCCATGTTTTTAACAAAAGTCCTTCACTTGACCTTTATTGGCCTAAATTAACAAATCGTTATGACCCTAGAAAGTGAACCCACTAATTGACTCAAGCCTAGGTCAATTTCCTTTGGATAGGCTGGAGTCAGTCCCACCCAAACCACATGGACTAAGACTGGGAAAGGGCTGAGTCCCCAGAGGAAGCTTAGATGACTGCATTGCCGATACCTTGTGAAGTGAGAAAGCTTACCAGGCAACCAAAGACCAGTAATTATCCTTTCAGGATTCTCTGTTCTCCGACTAGAGATCCATACTTCTGATGGATCCGGCCTGGCACATCATAGACTCACATTTGCTGAACAAACTCTGCTGATGATCTCGCTATGATGGAAGTGAAGGACTGTTGTTTCTAAACAGCCCAAGCCCAATCCTGTTCAGAGAACAACTAAGCATATCTGAGAGGTTAGGGCCTGGTGATTTAAGTTTCTCTGTGTACATTTTCTGTATTTTACAATTTTTTTTATGAGGAATATTCCGTATCAAAATCCATGATTCCAGTGTAAATATTCTGTTTATCAAACCAAGTACATTTATCAAACCTCTACCTTTTTGCGCCTAGCTTACCCAGTAGCAGACATTTTAAAAATAAAATCACTTCTCTGATTATAATGGTAATAAATATTTGTTAAGAAAATTTGGAAAGCAGAAAGGGAAAATGCCACTCCTTTTCCTCTCACCAACAGAGAGCCTGTTACCATGAGCAGTGCATTTTAAATACTTGCCATCATGTTATATACACAGTACAGTTTTCTTTTGTCCTCATTTAACTCTACAATTTAAGCATGTTCCTCATGCTCTTGAAAATCTGTTAGTCAATATCACTATAGTATTTCTTTCCCAGATACTAAAGAATTCAGCATGCAACTATTTCCTAACATTGTTGGAAAATTTTTGAAATAATTTAAGTGAAGAGGAAACAATTATCATTACCTGATTTCCCATCACTCATTGACAATCATCTTTAATGTGTTCAAGTATGGTCTAACATTTTTCTCTTGTGTATATCTGCATTTTTTAAAATTAAAAGGGTGTTATGCTAAACATAACTCTATGACCATTTATTAAAAATGGAGGTGAAATTCACATAACATACAGTTAACTATTTTAAAGTACAACTCAGTGGCATTTAGTGCATTCAAAATATTGTGCAACTACCCGCCTCCCTACTTTTGAAACTTTTTCATCACCCAGAAGAACATCCAACCATACCCGGTAAGCTGTAGGTCCACAGCACAGTGAGAACGGAATCAATTTCCCTCCTCCCTCTCCAACCCCCAGCCCCACTCCCTGGCAGCCTATAATCTTCTTTCTGTCTCTATGGATTTACATGTTCTGGATACTTCATATAAAAGGAATCAAGTGGTATTTGACCTGTTGTATCTGGCTTCTTTCACTTAGCGTAACGATTTTGAGGTCCATCCAAGCTGTGGCATGTATCAATATTCATTCTTTTTAAAGGTAAATAATATTCCTTTGTATACTTATACTACAATTTATCCATTTATCTGTGGGTAGACATTTGGGTTTTTCCCACCTTTTGGCTATTATGACTAATGCTGCTATAAATATTTGTGTAGACATTTCTGTGTGGATCATACGTTTTCATTTCTCTTGGATACACACCTAGGAGTGGAGCTTCTAGGTCATATGGTAATCCTATGTTTACATTTTTGAGGTACCACCAAACTTTTTAGCTCAGTGGTTGCACCATTTTACATTCCCACCAGCAATGTACAAGGCTTCCCATTTGTCCACATCTTTGCCATCATTTGTGATATTTCTTTCTTTCTTTCTTTTTGATTATAGCCTTTCTGGTTGTTATGAAGTGACATCTCATTGCACTTTTGATTTACATTTCCTTAACAACTAATGGTGTTTGTACCTTTTCTCTGAGTGCTGGTCATTTGTATATCTTGGGACAATGTTGGTTCAAGTCCTTGCCCATTTCTTACTTGAGTTGTTTGTCTTTTTGTTGTTGAGTTGTAAGAATTCTTTATATATTCTGGATACTCAACCCTTATCAGATACATGATTTGTAAGTATTTTCTCCCATTCTGTAGATTGACTTTTCACTCTCTTGATACTATCTTTAGTACAAGAAACTTTTTAATTTTTATGAAATCCAATTTATTGATTTTATCTTTCGTTGCTTGTCCTTTTGGTGTCAAATTTAAGAATCCAGTGCCACATCAGAGGTCATGAAGATTTACTCTATATTTTCTTCTAAGAGTTTAATGATTTAAGCTCTGATATTTAGGCTGTTTATCCATTTGGAATTAATTATTGTGTATGGTGTTAGGTAGGGATCGAACTACATTCTTTTCATGTAGTTATCATGTTGTACCAGCACCACTTATTGAAGATATTACTCTTTCCCCACTGAATGGTCTTGGCACCCTTGTCAGAAATTAATTGGCCATAGATGTTCGGGTTTATTTCTGGCTTCTCAATTCTATTCCGTTGGTCTATATGTATATCCTTATGCAGTACCACTCTATTTTTGATTGCTATAGCTTTGTAGTAAGTTTTTTTTTCAGTAAGCTTAGCCCAGAGCTAACATCAGCCACCAATCCTCCTCCTTTTTGCTGAGGAAGACTGGCCTTGAGCTAACATCTGGGCCCATCTTCCTCTACTTTATACGTGGGATGCCTACCACATCATGGCTTGACAAGTGGTGTGTAGGTCCACACCTGGGATCCAAAATGGTGAATCCCAGGCCACCAAAGCAGAATGTGTGAACTTAACCACCGCACCACCTGGCCAGCCCCAGCTTTGTAGTAAGTTTTGCAACCAAGAAGTATGATTCCTCCAAGTTTGTTTTTCTTTTTCAATGTTCTTTGGGCTGTTTGGAGCTCCATGCAATTCCACATAAATTTTAGAATTGGCTTTTCCAGTTCAGCAAAAATGGCCTTTGGAATTTTGATAGAGATGGCATTGACTCTGTAGATGGCTTTGAAGAGTATTGCCATCTTAACACTATATGTCTTTCAATCCATGAACATTGGATGTCTTTCTATTTAATTAGCCCTTTAATTTTTCTCGGCAATGTTTATTGTTTTCGATATATGATTTGTTCACTTCCTTGGTTAAATTTAATCCTAGGTATTTTATTCTTGTTGATGTTATTGTAAGCGGAATTGTTTTCTTAGTTTCCTTTTTGGATTGTTCATTGGCGAAAGTTTATAATAAAAATATATCTAGAAAAGAAGATATGATTCTTCAGTTTGTCGAACAAGTGAGACAATAATATCCAATGTCATAATGTCGGCTGATGTTTATTGATCACCAACCACAGATCCTCACCCCACC
Source organism: Equus asinus (assembly GCF_041296235.1). Classification (NCBI taxonomy): domain Eukaryota; kingdom Metazoa; phylum Chordata; class Mammalia; order Perissodactyla; family Equidae; genus Equus; species Equus asinus. The sequence continues at coordinate 170,648,689 of NC_091791.1, forward strand.
ATCAGAGTTCCTACCGATGTTTCTTCCATTTCGCAAATGAGAAAGCTAAGACCCTGAAGAGCCAAGGGACTTGTTCCACATGACTCAGCTCATGAGAATGGAGGGGGACTTGGGATTAGAATGCAGGGATCTGATTCCAAAGTCTGTGATCTTCTCCACACCTCTACAAGCTTAACCATATCATACAGTGTTCAAGGAATCCGGGGGGAAATTTAAGGAGGTTCTGAGGAGTAAAAGTTTCTGTCTATATCTTTAATATGTGGCTCTAATTCTCTTAGAAAAGAAAGGTCCCTCAGTGTCCACCACAGTGTGACGGAAATTCCATCATATTGTGATGGAAAAGGTCCTTGGGATCACACACTCCCTTTGCTTTTAGTCTTCATTCTCCTGATTTTCTTCCCCAATATGTAGGAGAATGTCATGCTTCGCCCATGGGGGGCAATCCCCTTGGGCCTTAGCCTCTTACCGAATCACATCTAGTACTTATTGGATGTGGGGAGGGCCATTCCTTGCAGCAATGACAATGGCACAACGACATGGCATTCCTGTACTCATACATGGCATTTGAGTCTGCTGCTATAAACCACTTTCCCTGAGTCTGATCATTCTCTTAAGTTCTGCCTGAAATCAGAACCTACAAGCATAAAGGGCCCGAGGTGATTTCTTTTGACCATGAGACACAGCCATGTTGTTGAGAAGAGATTCCTGCCTCAGGTAGGAGTTGTGTCTACATTCCTATTAGGAAGCTGGGATGATAGTCAGAATTTCTGGGGTGTTTCCAGGGCATCAAAAACAGTTTTCAGGGAAAGACGTGTCAGTGAAGGAGAACCTAGGTTATGAGTGGGAGTGGGCAAGATTGTACTTCCTTTTTGCCTCTGTAGTGGTAAGGATAAGGGAGAGAGGGCAGGATTGGGGAGAGAAAAATGTCTATAAGACAGATATAAATTTATGAGATTTCCAGAGTTTTGGTAACCACTAGAACACCCTTTAATTTCTCCTTGTTGCCTTTTCTAATCATTGCCCAGCCACCAACAAAGAGCAATGTGTGGATGTTGGGTTGGGGATAATTCAGTAAAAGTCTGGTGTGGGTCAATGTCCGGGGTGATGAGTAGACAGAGGACTATAGAGGAACAGGAAGGAGACGTGGGCTTGAGTAAGAACAGTGTGCCCACCCCCTCCCAACTAGGGACAGGTGTTGACTGCACTTCTGAGTGGGAGCAGGTTGGAAGGGAGTGATGTTCTGGGTTTGATGTCACTTTTAATGGGAGCTTGGATCACACTCAAGACTTCTCTCCCCCAAATCCACACCTGAGGGTCTTTACCTCCCCGGGAATTTTGCCGACAGAGGCTATTTCCTTTCTCCAAAGCATTCATTCCCACAGGGCCTAAAGGTCACACCTCGCCATTCTGGAGTGAACGAGTTCTTTCTTCTCCCATCTCTCTCAGGAGCTAGTGCTGTGTGCTTTCTTACCGTGTCTGTGCAGGATATGGCAAATGGTTTGCTTTTGGGTAGGTAAGAGCTGTGCTGCTGAATCATTTACCAGAACCCCTAGTATATGACTGCAAATTTGGTAGGTCTTTATCTTTCTTTCTGTCTCATATTTCAGCATAGATATAAGGTAGTGTAGTGTTTGCAAAATATAATTCACACCTAAGAATTCTTGTGTCACGTCCCCTATCTGTCCTCCAGTCTTGACATGACATCTCCTACTAGTAGGGCCCCGTCGCCCACTGATATTAAACTTCTATGACTGACCAAGTACTAGGAAGTAGCACTGGAACCACGTGTGGACAAACCAAAAGATCTGGACCATTCTAGCCAGCCCTTCAATAGCTGTACATGAGAAATCAGGCATTGCAGAAACCTGCTGGGCCACTGAGAGTGTTTTACCAATGGAACTGCAGCAGGATAACTTACTGAGATACCAAAGACTATTGTTCTGTCTGTACTCTCTCTGGCTTAATTTGCCAGAACCTCCAGCATATGATTGCAACACTCTAAACATTTTTAATGTTGCCTTGTCTCAGGTTCCTAAGCCTGGAAAATGGAGGATGGATCTGTTACTGGACCACACTTAATTCATGATGGCATTGAACTCCACCACTGAGGTTTTTAGGAGTCAGCTTTCTGGCCCCCTGGGCATCAAATGCTACGACTTTGGCTGAGCAGCTATGAGCATCTCACATACCTACACATAAATACCTAGTCATGAGCGACACTTGAAAACTCCTGAGGAGATAATGGGGACCAGAATGAGTGTGATTAGCATTGGCTTGTGTCTTTGACTTGGCCCTTGCCTCCCAGAAATCTCATCTCTCCTGAAGTCTCACAGGGGCAGGGAATTTAAACTTTTTTCTTGACCCCATAAAGGATATAACAGATAAGAGGAGGAAATCCTCGTTCCAAGAGGGTGCCCACCCTGGGCTCTGCTGAGTGTCCCAAAAGGGAGGGTCCCCAGTGGTACACCAACTCCCAGCTGATGCGTGTAGGAAAAATATGGGTGGGGGAGGGGTGTGTACCATGCTATCTTCAAATGGGCTGTTATTTGGTAGCTGCTTTTTAACACAAATACAGCTTGGGGGAAATCAGGGAAGAGAGAAGGCAAAGGGCATTACTATGAATCCACACCTCACTATGTTCCCAGGCATATGTGATTCGTATATGTGATCTCACTGAATTCTCCACTTTTGGCATGGGCATTCTCAGGAATCACATTGTAAAATGAAACAGACCCAGAGAAATTAAGTGATGTGCTCAAGGTCACATGGTTACAGAAAGTGTGTACACACACATACACACACAGGACGCATACTTGCCCAGCTGCAAACTCTCTTTTGTATCACTCTAAGAGGTGGTGGAAGCCACAGCGGGCAGATGTTAGCTCAGCAAAGGAGAGTGTTCTGACAATCAGAGTTCTCCTAGAATGGCTGCTCAGGTGGCCCAGGAGCTTCCTCTCCAGGGAATTGTTGGAAGAGAGGCTGGCAAACAGATTCCTCAGGGGCCAGGGAGGTTATCTTGGGTGTAGACATAAGATCACTTAAGACTTCGCAGCTCTGAGCCTTTATCTCTCAGTTGGGAGTGACCTGTCCTGGAGCTTAGGAGCCCTGAGCTCCTGCTCTGTTATATCAATTTCTGGCCTCATTGTCCTCCTCTAACAAAAGAGCATCGGGCTACAGCAGAGGCTTTGTAAGCATTGTTAGCCATAGATATCTCTCCTCAAACGGGTTATGTGTGTGCCATGTAGCTTTTCGAAATCATATGTCCATACATATGCCTGTATCTATACATATGTACATAGACACACACATGCATATTTCATATATGATACACACTCAAATATATGTCTGTCTGGGTGCATATATATTTGTGTGTTCTTGTGTGTATAATTGTGTATTTTTGTTTGTTTTGTTCCCTTCCTTGTCTCTTTCTGAGCATGATCTTGGAACATCTTTGCTTCAGGAGGATTTTCGGCCCTCAAACAAAAGCTCTGTGAAGTCAGCTGTTTCTCACCATGTCACGAAAGTGGGCAAGATCATTAAGATATTCTGCTACAGAGGTCTTTGTGGCAATAAGATGTGAGAAGGCACGCCTGCCAGGGTGACGAGAACCCAGAGGGAGATCTTTACCACATGTGAAAATAAGTCTGGTGTGTGTGTGTTTTGGTCGGGGGACGTTCATCTACCGCGGTGACTGGACTGAACTCGACAGCCAGATAAGCATCAAGATAAGGCACCCAGATAAGCATCAACATCTGGGAGGGGATGGCTGCCCTTTCATGCCCAGCTACCCGGAGCAGGCTCATGGGACCCAGTGTCAACACAGAGGCTCTTATCACACACGTGGCCACCTAGTTAAGAGCTGGCCAATTTTGAGGGTCACTGTGACCTTGAATGCTAAGCATGGAGCAGTAACCATAGTGGCCTGTGGGTTGGAGGCTGTTCCCCATTTTTCTGGCACCATGTGTGCCTCCCTGATCTGGTGTGATTTAAGGAAGATGAGGAACTGGGGTATGTCTCCCATGTCAGAGTTTGTACTGAACTTTTTACCCATAGGGCACCCTAGATGTAAACCATAAAGAAATGGCTGCCCTGGTTGTGTTTTTCCTCCTTGTATCTCTCCTTCATCCAGAGGTGGGGCTCCACTGAACACAGAACTAGAAACTTCATTTCCAATCCCAAACACTGCTGTTCTAGAGACAAATGTGACAGTTCACGTGAAAACTGGAAGTGGTAAGACACGTGAATTTTGTTATTCCCTGACAAGATGATTTTCACGTGTTTGGATTTTCCCCGCAGATTCAGGACAATCTGACCAGCCTGGACGAGGAAGGAGACTTGGAAAATTCTGATGAAAGTCCTTTGGGCTGTAAGTTTCATGAGGCTATGAGTGGTGTCTGGCACGTCCACTTCTGAGCCTCCTCTGTCTGGCACATAGTGGGTGCTCGATATTCCCTTGTTTGTTGATTGATGGCAATAGTAGTGCTGTTCAGCCCCTCTGCAAAGACTCCCTCCCTTATTCGACTGGCAGCTATAGCCCAAGTGGGCAGAAAAGTCCTAGGGCAGAAGCCAGGTTACCACGGGTGACCAAGAGACAGGCTGAAAGGGGCTGAGGCTGTGGGTGAATGGTCTATGAGTCAACTCAAGCCCATAGGGGCCGAGGGGCTGGATGTGAAGAGCTCAGTCAGGAAGAGGTGTGGAAAAGCATCAAGCTGGGTCATAACCCTCAAGGGTGTGTGAGGAGGTGGTGGGAGGTGGGAGAGAGGAGGACGCAGAAAATAGCGGAGAAACGCAAGCAGAGGCTAGCCTGCGCACAGCTGGTACACATTGACTTTGTTCAATAAATAAAAGAGAAATCAGTCATGTCCATCTAGTTATTAAGGCCATGGCAGCCTCCATGCAGGGAGATCTGCATTCTTCCCCAAGAAAATGGTCAAAGAGGGGGCTCTCATTGATCTCTTTCTCCAGGACAGGAAGCTCAGGATCTCGGTGAAGAACTGGAGGGGTTCTGTTTTTCATCCAAAGGAGGCAAGGCCCTGGGTGGCATTGTTACACAGGAGGGGCCCCCGGAGCCTCCTTCAGGCAGAGGAAGGGAGGACTGAGCTGGCCTCCATGTGGTCCTGCTCTACCCATCTTCCTGGCATGGGTGGTCTCTGTTTGGGTGCTGCGTGGGAGATCAGAGGCAGTCCTGGGGGCCGGCCCGGGCCTCGAGTGTTCTCCCAGCTTGACCCTGGTCTATGCCCTGCCCACTGAGCTTCTGTGAGGCTGTACCTCTGGAGCTGCTGCCTGGCTTTGGGTGGCCATGCTCTCACACAGGTGCGAGCCTGAACTCGGCTCTCTGGGGCTAATCACCAGCTTAGGGCTGCAGAGCCTTGGAGGAATGGCCACCATTTTCTTCACACAAAGGCGTACTTTAATACCCAGCAGCCACATGAGTGGCACTCCTGAGGGGGTGCCTGTCTGTACTTACTCCTGTCAGAGTGGGCGGCTTTTTCTGAGGCAGCTACCCCAGGGGACATGATTTCCAAATGCAAACTTCCAGATGAGGCACATTAGTTTCCTATGGCCACCAAAACAAATTCTCACCAACTTGGTGGCTTAAAACTGTGGAAATTTATTCTCTCATAGTTCTGGAGGCCAGAAATCCAACATCAGTTTCTCAGGGAATCTGTTTCTTTCTTCTTCCAGCTTCAGGAAGTGCGTTTCTTGGTCCATGGCCTCTTCTTTCATCTTCAACATATACTAAAATATAATGAAAGGAAATACAAATAAGGCAAGATAACAGGAAAAAGATAGCATTATCTAATATTCACCAGCTAGTTACAACAACCAACAACCATTTGGTCTACATTCTAATAGGCTTTCAATATCCAAATTTGTATATGTGGTAAAATAAAAAAGAGATAATGCTACACATAAGGTTTTTTCCCTTGTTTTGTTGGGTATAATTGACATATAGCACTGCATACGTTTAAAGTATGCAGCATAACGACTTGACTTGCATATGTTGTTAAACAGTCATCACGATAAGTTTAGTTACTATCTGTCATCCTTCTACCGTGGTTCATCTTGGTCTCTGCAGTGCAGGGGGTGCTTCAGCCTCGGTCCTCTGTTTTAGGATTTTCTCAGTGGTGTCTTGTTGGTGAATAGTTCTTAATAGCTCTTCTCGTGAGGGGGAGCAAAGTCGGGAACGACCTATGTTGCCATCTTGGTGAAGTTACTCTCCCACACATGAGACTTTGTAACCTGCTTCTATTACTTGGTCATATATGGCTGTCAGGAAATATTAGTCACCATTTCGACGGCTGCTTCTATTTTGTCATTTGCATGTGATATATGAACTTACAACAATTTACTTACTGATGCTCTTTTTGCTTTATTTCAAGGTTGCTCTCATTTTTAATTTTTTTGCTAGTGTATCCCACACTGCAATGAACAGCCTTTAAGTACTTGTCTCATTTTCTGAGAATAAGTACATAAACTGGGTTTGCTAGTTCAAAGCATACTTGCATTTTTTTTTAACTTATTGCACACATTAGCCAATTGCTATCTAAAAGGATAGTGCCAATTTATGTACTCAATATCAAGAAATTTCTATGGCAGTTTCTCCTCACCTATGCCCAGAGTATTGTCTTTTTTTTAAATTGTTGCCAGTCCAATAGGCTAAAGTGTTAACTTGACGTTTTAATACTTTTCTCTTCTGGGAGTGAGAGGATGTAAATAGCCAGTTAAGGTTTTTAGCCTGCTTTTCTGTAAGGTTCCCAAAAATCATATTTATGTTTATATCATACTCCATTATGTGGATATACCATAGTTAATGCTTTCCACTTTGTTACTTAGGTTGTTTCTCATTTTTGGCAATTTTAAATAATATTGAGATGAGCATCTTTGTGCTCAAAGTTTGTTGTAGAAACGTGTGAACGTGTGAGTGTGTGCATGTTGGTGTGTGTGTGTGTTTCACACTGTTTACAGGGTAGAGTCCCAGTAGCAAAGTTATTGTGTCGTTTTGTTACCGGCCAAGGGAGGGTCCTCTGCTGATTGCAAGACATGCCCATAGTCAGGAGGCAAAGTGGTGGAAGAGAAAGGATTCCTTTATTGCAGCTTGCTAGCAAGAGGGAAGATGGAGGACTAACATCCAAAAGAATCATCTTACAGAACAAAGACTACAAGCTGCTTATGTAGGGGATTGGTCTCCAGGTGGGGAAAACTGCTGTTCTCTGAGTGGGGCTGCCATCTGATCTCCAGGTGGGGGCAGACATCCGGTCCCAGTTCCTGACAGTCCTTCATCTTGTTGGATGTACATTAGACAATGGAGCCTTTGCATACTCAGATTTTTCTAAGTGGTACAAGATTGCCCCTAATCCAGAAAAGGGGATTTTTGAAATTCAGGAAGAGGATAGCATCCCAAAGTCAGGAAAGAATTTGCACACCAGATTGGATTAGCTTTATGTAGGAATCCTCCTCTGAAGGAAACCAACCTGGGATGAATTTGAAGATTGCTCACTGAGGTTAAACTATCTTTTCTTATAGTTGCAAGAGTCTACGACAATATAGTTGTTGAACTATTTTCTGTGGTTTTGTGAGGTAAAGAATAACTGGCAAAATGATAGGGCATTGTCAAGGTAAAATAGTTCTAATTGTGCCCTTCACAAGAGACACTGAATCAAGGTTGGTTGAATAAATACAAAAGTAACACCCTGACCTCCATCTTTAGTGATAGCAGGCCAGGTTATTTTGACCAAACCGCTGAATGAAAAAAATTTAAGGGAAAAAACAGGGGGAGGAAACCTTTTCAAAGCATTGACAAACTGACAAGACAGCAGGGGACTGTCAGGTTAAATTTTGGATTTAATTCTGAAACCCAGAAGTTAAGCAGAAGTCAAGACAACTCAAGCTGGTTTTGCCCTGAAGGTATTTGCCATCTAAATAATTGGGCCTTCGGTTTTGGTGATTTCTTGGGGAAAGAGGGATAAAAGTGAAGGCCCTGGGTCCAACCAATATGGAGACTCAAGTAAGAAACTGTCCTCATGTTAATCCGGGGCCCCACAGGCCGTCCCTTAGCATAACAGTGAGCAGAAGTAAATCTACCCTAGACAGAGAAGATAGCCTTGGTACTGAACAATGCAGGAAAATGGAGAAGAGGGAAAAACAACAAGATTTTGCGAAGCTGTGACCAGGGACAGCCTTCCTGAAGATTTACAGCCCAGGTTCTCATTGACTCTCCAGCAGTGGTCTTGATTTCCAGGTGGTTTAGAAGAGAAGTGCCTCCTGGGCCAGGCAGAAGCCATTGCAAATCCTCTCTGAACAAGGTCCCCTTATTCCAGGCCTTGGGAAGCCTGCCACCCTCGGCCCCTACTCACCATACATGCAAAATCTTTTAAAAAGTACCAAGCTGTACATAATCAAAATGCCAAAGAATACATGAAAGCGTGACCCCGTGAACGAGAGCCAGCAGAAGTAACTCTTATTACAAACAGATCAGCAACAGTGTGCTTGAGATTTTGGAATTATCTTTCACATATTATAATACAAACTTAATGAAGTGTCATTACTGATTGGACAAAGAAATAGATAGAATTTCCAAATTAAAAAATGAAATTGTTACCCGAAACCAAAGTGGATTTCCTCCTGGCAAGTGAAATCAGACTCTCCACCAGAAGGAGCTGACTCACACAGTAAGGTGTATTCGCAGCAAATGGGAGACCTTGAGGAATCATTTCTGGAGTCATGGCGTCCCCAAACAAAGGGAAGCAGAGACGTTTAATTCAGTTGGAGAACGGGAGTTTCAAAGGGGAGAGGTGGATGAGGCAGGCCCGGTGGTGCAGCAGTTAAGTTTGCACGTTCTGCTTTGGCAGCCTGGGGTTTGCCAGTAGGGATCTTGGGTGTACACCTATGCACCATTTGTCAAGCCATGCTGTGGCAGGCATCCCACATATAAAGTAGAGGAAGATGGGCACAGATGTTAGCACAGGGCCAGTCTTCCTCAGCAAAAAGAGGAGGATTGGTGGCAGATGTTAGCTCAGGGCTAATCTTCCTCAAAAGAAAAAAAAGGGAGAGGTGGGTATTCACTTGTGAAGGCTCAGATGGAAAACATGCTTCCACATACTGCAGGTTAATCAGGTCTAAGCTCCTCCTGGACTGATCTTAGCACTTCAAATAAGTCCAAGGTCATAGGCATAGCTCCCCTAGTGAGGCTTCATCTGGTTCAGGGTGATTGGTTGCATCTCCTTAACATAACAAAAGGGAAAAAAAATATGATTTGGAAAAACAGGTAATGCTTTCAAACCCACTCTTGAATTCCTCAGGGTAATTATTCCTGACAAAATAACAACATTAAAAACGAAGTGGGTAGATTTGCTTGCACATTGAAGACAACAGAAAAGAGGATTCTTGAGTGGAAGAAATATCTGAAGAAATTATTAGAGTACAATACAGCAAAAACAAAACTAGCCTGGTAACTAGACACTATTAAAGAAAAATCAATATTCTTTGTGTAAAATGATAATCACAATTTCTAATGTGTTAACAAAGCAGGGTAGAATTAAAATGCAAAATTTTGGGAGGAGGAAAATGAGATTAAAAGTTCTGTGCTTCCTGCATTTTCAGGGGGAAGGGTAAATCTGCTGATTAAATTTATTCTTTGGTAAGTTGTGGAGATATCCTGTACTTTTATGTAACTGCTAAAATAATATAAGCAATGCCTAACTTACAAATAGTAGAAGGGAAAAAAGGAAAGGCAAAAAGTAATCCATGCAAGAAAAGGTAAGAAAGAAGAGGGGCGAAACCCACAGAATAGTTGGGAGAAATGCAAAACATAAAGTCAGAGCAGACTTAAAAGCAAATATATCCATAACTACGTCAAATGTAAGCATCCTGAATACTCCAGTTACAATTCAAAGAATCAAGTCAGCTGTGAAAACAAACATAAATGTGTGCTCTGTGCAATAGACAGGTCTAAAAAGCTGAACGTAAGAGAAAGGAAGTGGATCTACCATCATTGACAATAACCGTAGAAAGCCATTGTAGGTGTATCAATACCAGACAAAAGTGACTTCAAATCTAAAGTGTCTGTGAAGAGAAACAGGGTCCTTTCACAACGATAAACAGATCAATTCATCAGGAAGACAAAATAATTTTACATTTTAATGCACCTATTACATGGCCAGAAAATCTATAAAACAAAAATTGAAAGAACGCCAAGGAAATAAATAAACCTATCATCACCTCAAGAATTAGTACAGCAAGTAGACCATAAAAGAATTCCATAAGGATATGGACGATGTAAAGAGAACAAGGAACCAACTGGATCTAACAGCATATTTAGAACATTGCTACTGTAGGGGAGGAAGACATTTCCTCTACCCTCTCTGGGTTCATCTGGCCGGAGAACGAATTAAATTCACATGAGACAGCATAACAGCAGAAAGTTAAACAAAGCTTTATAACATGTATACATGGGAGAGGCTCAGGCAAACTGAGCAACTCACCAAAATGGCTGAAGCCACCACCTTAAATATCATATCCAGCTAAAGACAAAGGACGACGTTGGGGGTGTGGGGAGTCAGTTACAGGAGGTTACCAGACAAGCACAATAAGCAGGAATAAGACTACTATGTAGATTTAAGTCCTTGCATTCTGTATTGATAGGAGTTTCTAGAGATAAGGTGATCCCCCTTCTTCTTGGTACAGAGAGGGAGACAACTTTACAAGTGGAGGTTTCCCTTACAAATGTAAATGTCTCTTAACAAAAGGGTAAGTAAATTCTACTTTTCAGTTGCTTTCCTGTCTGCAGTGTATTAAAAGTGACCAGCCCCAAATAATCATCATGCCAAAGAGACATCTCTTGGGGTGGCAAATTCCAGGGCCCCACAGTCCTGCCTTTGAAACTAAAAGTTTCACAGTCCTTTGTAACTTTAAGAAGTTTCATAGTCCAGAAGCTGAGTGGTAGATTGTTTCATCTCACTGAACACATTTCTTAGCCCTGGTAATAGATCAGTTCAGTTAAACCCATTTTAGAAGCCGGTGATACAGGTATGCTTCCTACATTAGGCCTATATTTTGGAAGCAATCAATCAGGTATGTAATAAGTACTTCTATGGAAATAAAAAGAAAAACAAGGTTAATTGTTGGAGCAAATTATAAACTAGTTCATGAGTCCAGGGGGCAGCCAGTCAAGACGACTTCTAGATGTTAGAGTCAATGCATCTTTTTACAGCTTGAAACGTCTCTGATGATGTCATCAGACATTCAGGTATCTTTCTGAGTGGCTTGCAGCTTACACAGCAACAGACAGGAATCTCTCTTTAGTTTCTATCAATTCGTTCAGCTTCAATTTGCAGGGCTTCAGGAAAAAGAGTAGGTTCAATTCTCAATGATTCCAAATGAAAATGAGGGAAAAAGTGAAAACATTAGTTTGGAGATTTGTAACCAGATATTTCAGTAGAAGAATTCAGGATCTAGTCCAGTTCACCGGTAGACAAAAAAAGCCTCAAAGACAATTAACAGAACTAGGATCTAATATCCACTAATGTGTATTATAGTTTTTCACTGAAACATAATTCTTCTCGCTAAACTCACCCTCATTTTTACCAAAGATAGCCAAATTAAGACTAATTGGTTTGCAATATAAGTTTAGTTTCAAGAAACTTGGCCCAATTATTTACATAAGTGCAGCAAGAATAGCAATTGATCATACAGGCTCTTAAATCTGCTTTGCTGGAATTTTTTTTATGAGGAATCTCAGATTGAGCCTTAAAGACTCCTTGAGACCAGGACAGCCACGCCAAGGATTTGTGTCATCAGGCCTTGCCTGCAATACCTTAGATTTGGGTGAATTTCTCTCTTCTCTTGAGATTCCCCAAAATACTTCGAGGTTCCCTGCACCTGCCAGATAAGCAAGCTTCCTTACTTACCAGGTAAGATTGCTGGAATCTCTCTCTGTAAAGCAAGGTACCAGGCCCATATTTCCAAGTGGCTTATTTCCACAAAGTCAACGTTATTCCTCAAAGGCAGTATTGTCATATCCAAGTCTGTATGTTTCTCTCAAATATGACATTCCAGTCAAACCTTTGGTAAGATAACCAATGTTTCCAATTGTGTCCTGTTATAAGGAGAACAGATTCTTATTGAACTTATGCAAATAACTATATTTCCATGAAATAACCATACTCACTCACTTACTAAGTTTCCAAATTCTGGACGGATCAGGTAGGGAGAAAAAGATAAATGTTTCAGTTCTGCTCATAAAGGTATAATTTCACTAAATTGCTAAAAGTCATAGCTAGCATGAGAAAAAGAGAAAAAGCTTTCCTTAAATCTGAGAAAACAAAACATCAAAAAATCAACAATACTTCAGATAAAAGTCATAAAAATTATGATCATCCTCAGTTCATTCAGTTCTGTATAATCAGTTCTTGATTTTAATCTTCTGTTAGCAGTTTTATGACATCATCAGTTTCTCCATTAGATTTCTGTAATTTCTTACCCAGTTCAGTTCTATGATCTGAAAGTTTATCAGAAACCTGTATTCCAGAGTAAGTGTCAGAGTCCTCTCCATGAATCCCTCCGAAGATGAGACATATTTGCAAAAGCAAAAAGCATCAGAGTAAAACAACTGACTGCAAACAACAAAAGACTTAAAAATGACAATTGACAGAGAAACTTATTATTTCTGTGATATACAAGACCTTAAAATAATAATTAGAATTATGGCTGATAGCCAGGACAGATCAGAATTTTAGGAATATTATATAATTTCAGAACTCTTATATCAATAACATTTACCCACATAATACCAACTAAGAAAGATTAGTATCACTTATCTGACAATGCTTCCAATGTAATTTAACAGACCAAATAAGCCTAATTAGTTTAGAATCTTACACCTTATAGGAAGCGGGAGAGAGAGCAAATTTCTCTGTGAAGTCCCAGGGCCCCTCTGAAAATCCCCAGAGAAATCCTCCTCCTTCATCCAGGTCAAAAGAAAGCCTTTATTCAGTATTTGAATATTTTTGAGGGAGAAGCTTGTCAAAAATATCAAAAGGTTTTAAACACTTGTTCAAATAGGAAACAACACTCACTGTGAAACAATGTTCAGGTATATACTCAAAATGACAACAGAATAGTCAAGGGTAAAGAGCTAACACAGTCAAAATCTTAAGAGACCTCTTTTTGTTTTGAAGATAAGAAATTATTTTAACAAAACAGATTTTCTGTCTTTTAGGTAGACTTAGAGAAGGCCAAAAGTTCAACAAAATCATCCTTTTGAGAGAGAAAACCAAATTCTAATTTTATACCAATTTGTTTTTTCATATTAAATCCCATTTACTTAATTAGATTCATTTTAATCTTAGCCAGCTTGATCATGTATAAAATTCCTTTCAGTTTTTCACAAACCTTCTATAACTTTCTTTTACCTTCAGAATTTGTCCCACGCTCTTTTTTTTTTTTTCCTTCTAGTACTTTAGGACAAATTTATCTTTCTTAACCCAACAAACAAAATGCTTCCATTCATTATACCCTCTTTACTGAAAACATATATTTTACTTTCCTTGAATACAGAGCTGTTTTCTTACTAATTTCCAGTAGCTTTAATTACATATTAATTAGAACTTTTAACCCTTAGCAGACTCTAGTAAACACTAAAGACTAAGCAATTACGAACTTTTATATCAACATTCTAAACACTTTCCATAATTTCTAGAAACATGCCACTTCACAACAAAACACAAGGCACACTTTCTAGTAGACCCAAACGCTTTTAGCCTCTTTGCAATAAGAAGCCAAAAGTAGATAAACTTACATTTAATAATTAATGTCTGATATCTTATTTGGAAATGATCTAGGTATTGGACGAATTTTATCATTCATTTAAATTAACCTAGCAAAACTTCAAAGTTTCAAGTTACCAAAATATTTTGGAAGTTATTTTAAGTATATATGTCATAAGATGTAATTATTTTAAAAAGGTTAACCAAAACTTTTAGCTTTTTCACATGTGTTTAGTTTACTCATTCCCAATACTTATTTAGATTGCCTATAAACCTCATGAGATATTAGACAAAATTAGCTATCATTTAAAGTTATTATGCTGACAAATTTGTAACAGGGATAACATGAGCTTTGTTTTTCTTCTTTTTAAACTAGTAAAACCAGGCTGCATGTTTGCATCATATCCAAATACTGACAACTCTTGAGGACATGCCTTTTCAATCAAACCAACAAACTTAAACTTTCATTAACCAAAGATTAATCTATATCATCTTAACGTAAAAGACGTTGGGTTAATTTCTATTGCATTTAGAATTTATGTAAGCACTTACTTTAAGCCAATTAAACAGAGCTTTTAGTTTTGGCCATACCACCCCGGGGGTAAAAATATCACACACATCTAAGATACATATAGACACACATGCACAGAGCCTTCACACTTATAGTTTTAAAAATCACTGCCATGAATCAGGTACAATAATACAAAGCTCCCTAGTTATGAATCCAAATTTTGTTTTGAGCCTTTTTACTAATGTTTGTGGAGAAGACACTCAAGATGCTAGATTTTCCTTTTTGGCAATGGCACGCTTATGGTCTTCCCCTCATTTTTTTTTTTTTTTCCTTCAGTCCTGGGAATTAACTTCATCACAACAGCACAGAGAAATCACTCAAGATTTTTTTATTTTTTCAGATGGAGTTTCTGGGGGCATAAACCACCCAATTGAAAGCGTTTTCAACTAGTTAAAATGCACCCAAGGGGTGAGTCTCTGGGGATGCGTGAGGCATTCCTCATGGCAGTAAAGCTGGTGCCTGACTGACAGCGGCCAGAGAAAAGGTGCAGAGCCTGACTGTGGGCATCAACATAGTTATAAGATGTAGTCAAGTCTCACTTAGCCCGGGCACTTAGTCCCTGAGCCAGCACAAGGTGAGGCAGGGAAGCAGGAGGCAAGGGCCTGGAGCTGGCTGGGGGCTGGGGCTCCCTGTGTCTGGGGTTGAGAGTTAAGTAGAGAAGGTTAGGTCCAGTCTGAACTTAACCTCAACTTGGTGACAAGAGAGGAAGTGACAAACTGAAAGGAAAAGAGATCAGGCCTCGCTCTCATGGCCTCTTCCCCAAGGGTTATTGAGATAAGAGTCACACAACAGTTCCTGTGCTGGGGCATAAAACACCATCAGGACAGTTCAAAGAATAAATCACAGGTCTTCTACCCTCATAACCAACTCAGTAGGCCACCTAAAATGCTTAATGTGCCAATTGCCAAGAGAGAGCACCCCACTTGGTTGCTGGGGTGATCAGGCCCAAAGACCTGAGTGGGGGCTCCCAGGGGTGGTTTCTCTGTTGCAAAGCTCAAAAGGAGCCCAAAATGGCCACTGTAACTTTAACAGAGAGGAAAGAAAAGGGTCCATTACCTTGAAAATCTCCCCTGAACCTAGGGCAGCATCCTGCCCATTGTGCCTGCGGGGTTCCTATAGTGGGGGCGATGGGGGCCTCCCTCTGCATTGCATCCCTTGTATACCTTCCCTATTATGCCTGGCTGTAATAAGTGCTGGGTGAATTGTCCCAAAGACAAAGAATAGCAAAAAATAGTGAAGAATTTTCTGCCTGTCTGGGGGACATTCTACCCAATTGCATCCTGGAGCCGTTCACCCAAGAAGGGGTTCCCATACTCAACCAAAGTTTAGAGTTTGGTACTTTCCTTGAACCAGAGTCCTGATTGGGACTTTCCCGTGGTTCAGAGTGTGGTCAGGAGCCATAGGGAGGAATCCCAATCCAGCCTTAGGAAAAGAAACCTGTCACAGGAGTCTTGGAGATTGGCCACCATCCTAATGACTTAAGCGGTGGGCCCGCACCCATGTAAAATTTATATGTTAGAGATAGAATTAGGAAACAATGGATTAAGTCATTGTCCATCACCCTCAGTCTTAAGGTACTGATTCTCTTCAGGCTGAATGCCACAATTTGCCCCATAGAGTAGCCATGGGCAGCAAACATGGATTCACACAGCTGTCCGAGAAGGTTCCCGATGGAGAAGTGAATTTAGATCCATCCTTGAAAAGAGAAAGGCACAAGGAAGACTATAACTTCAGCTCACAAGGTGGTGAAGCAAGTGGGCTCAGCAAGCCAAGGAGCCAAAAGAAAGATTTCTTGGACTCTCAAGGGTTGGAAATAGTGCTCCTTTATTCAGAGAATAGTGTGGGGACAGGGCCCATGGGCAGTGAAGAGCTGCAGCATGGGGGCAGGACCCATGGCCAGGACTTAACAGGTCTTGGTCTTATACTATTGGATAGGGAAGTATTCCCAGCCAGACATTTTAAAACATACATGCTCAGGCAAAGTTGATATAACCTCTTTATAAATAAAATCAGCTCAAGCATTCCAACTTTTACAATCTTATTGACACTTAGACCTTTATATTTCACCAAATCAATTATAACCTGAGTCAGGGTTTTAAACCTAGTCATCATTTTCTTGTGGTTCCTTTTTAATTTGGCCTTTTCATAGATACCAATAAAAATTATGATGAGAGCTCTCACAGTTTTTTCCCCCAACTTAGAAGTTTTCCAAATTTAAATGATCCATTGTCTGGCCAAATTGACAAGTAGGATCTTAACAGCGACTCAACCAAAGCTTAACCAAGGACACAAAGAGGCGTCCCCAAAAGAGATCCAGAAAGTTCACTCCCAAAAATAGTCTAAGAAAGTAAAGGCCTTCATTGCACAGCAAGCAACAAAGGTTCAGACGACAAAGTCTCCTTATGAAGGCAATTGGGACCTTTTATGACAAACTCCCCTAAGAGCTAACACAGCTGGACAAAAAGAGTGTGTCCCGGAACCCCAGTCTACGCAACTGGCCACCAAGATGCGTGCTGGTACATGCATCCTCCAATGGCGGAGACCAGAAAGCTCACAAGGCCAAGCTCTCAAGACATAGAACAAGACAAAAAACCTAGGCAACAGGCTTATAGACGCCTGTGTCTTATGACAAACAACAAAAAAAGACAGAGACAAGGAAAATTACTATCTCTGGGATGAAAAAGATCTACAACCAGTGAGCGCTCAACCAAATCCTAGAGTCACTGAATCCAAGAAGCTAGCCTCACCAACATTTTCTCCTGCTAATCTAAATTTAGAAGAGCAAAAAAACTCACCACCCTTGCTTCCATTGGACCCTGCAGGCAGAGTTCTGGGAGACTCAAGTGGTAAGAACTCTCACCTCTTGCCGGCTCTCGTCAGGGGTCTGGGATCTCTCAGCTGCAGCAGTCCAGGAGCAAGCAGTGTCCAGCCAGTGAAATTTTATCCCGTCTAAGTTGCCAAACTGTAGGGGAGGAAGACGTTTCCTCCACCCTCTCTGGGTTCGTCTGGCCAGAGAACAAATTAAATTCACATGAGACAGAATAACAGGAGAAAATTAAACAAAGCTTTATAACATGTATACATGGGAGAGGCTCAGGCAAACTGAGCAACTTGCCAAAATGGCTGAAGCCACCACCTTAAATATCATATCCAGCTAAAGACAAAGGACGATGTTGGGGGTGTGGGGAGTCAGTTACAGGAGGTTACCAGACAAGCACAATAAGCAGGAATAAGACTACTATGTAGATTTAAGTCCTTGCATTCTGTATTGATAGGAGTTTCTAGAGATAAGGTAATCCCCCTTCTTCTTGGTACAGAGAGGGAGACAACTTTACAAGTGGAGATTTCCCTTACAAATGTAAATGTCTCTTAACAAAAAGGTAAGTAAATTCTACTTTTCAGTTGCTTTCCTGGCCATAGTGTATTAAAAGTAACCAGCCAAAATAATCGTCATGCCAAAGAGACATCTCTTGGGGTGGCCAATTCCAGGCCCCCACACATCCAATATTAAGATATTTATAAAATATACACAAAACATTTGACAAAATGGATCATATGTTGGGCCCTAAAGCAAATCTTGAGAAACTCTAAAAATGCAAATCTTTGGAATATTTTCTGGCCACAACATAATCAAGCTAGAAATCAATAAAATGGTAACTAGAAAAATCCTCATAATATTAGAAAAAAAGAAATACACTTTTAAATAACCCACAGGTCAAAATAAAATTTAAAAAGAAATAGAATGTTATGAGTTGAATAATAACAATAACAGTACTTATTAAAAATTGTAGCATGCAGCTAGAGCAGGCAGAGAAAAACTTATGGTCTTAAAACTCATATATTACAAAAAACCAAAATTATTGGGGTGATCATATATCCCCAGAAGTTAGGAATTAGTAAGTAAATAAATTCAGTGAAGTAGGAGGAAGAAATAGTAAGTAGCAGAAGTTAATGAAATAGTAGGCAAATATACAACAGAGAGATTTAATAAAACAAATGCTAATTATTTGAAAAGGCTGATAAAATTGACAAGCCTCTGGAGAAACTAATCATGAGAGAAAGAGAGGAAGTGCGAATATTTAAGATCGGGAACTAAAAAGGGAATGTTTTTAGAAAGCTGCAGACCATTAAAAGATAAGCCAAGTATATTATGAAAGACTTTACGCTAACACATTTTAAATTTTAGACAAAATAGAAATATCACTGCCTAACACCTTCTCAAGAAGGAATTGCCTCCTTAGGTGATACTGGAGCTATCAAAGAAATTGCATCAGCCATCAAAAATTTTCCACACAGGGAACTGACCTAGACGGCTTCACTGCTAATTTCTACCAAATTTCAAGGAAGGAAAACTTTGAATCTACAAATGCTTCCAGAAAAGAGAAAAAGAAGGAATGCTACCATCTTGTTTTATAAGGCTGGCATAGCCTTGGCACAAATAACAGGAAAAGAAAGGAACCGTACAGGTCAACCTCATGCACAATTCAAATACACAAAAGCCTAACAATATCAACTCTCAAAACTAGTCCAAAAATATATAGAAAGGTTAAAGCATCACAGGCAAGTTAAGTTTACACTAAGAGTGCAGATGTCACTTAAACTTAGAAAGATTGACTAATGCAATTTGCCACACAAACAGATCCAAGAGAAAAATCATATCATTATCTCAATACGTAGAAAGGCATTTGATAAAAAAAATCCACTCATGATAGCAAAGATAACCTGTTATCAGACCAAGACAGAAAGAAATTTCCTTAATCTAATAAATGGTATCTGAGAAACCGTTTAACCAACCCCTCATCTAGTAAGATAATCAAAATTTCCATCCTTCGAGCAAGATTGCGAGAAAGCCCTTCCCTCTCGGCTGCTTTGCACACAGTGTGTGATCCTGGTGTCCTCCCAGCTCCTTCCCTTGGGCAGGCTTGAGTTGGAAATAACCCCAAGTGGGATCCTTTCAGGAAGTGTATGGAGATTCAAGAGGGAGATTATGAAGAGTAGATCCGAGGGAGGGAGCAGGGCTGGGCTGCAAAGGGGAGGGTTTGCAGCCCTGCTGGCTCTTTTTCTAACTTTAATGCCCCTTCCCTGGGCCTAATGCTCTGACTGTCATGTTGTTCCTGTATTTGGGGCCCTGGGTTCCCTTGTTCAGGGAAGATCATCAGGGCACAGAGGCCGAGCTCCTCTCCTGCCCTGAGAGGGAACACCTGCAAACCACTGCTAAGTAGTGGGTCCAGGAGAGAGAGAGGTCATTGTGATGGTCCCTCACTGAGCTGGACATGGAAAAAGCTTTGGCTTCTCCAGGTGTTGGGCAACAAGAGTCAGAAACTGTCGGATACAGTGTGGGGATAGCAGTTTGGGCTCAAGGGATCTGCTCATTTTCAAGAAAAACTGAGAAAGAAGAACTGATATTCCCAGTTATTCTGGGATATTGTTCCCTGTGGATAACCCCCTTTAGGCCCTCTCCCCGGGAAGAGTTTGTTCCTTAGTCATTACTGGCCTGGACCAGACTCTCTCAGTCACTCTCTAACTTACTGATAAAGCCCCTTTTCCTTTCATGACTAAACCAGCTGGGTGCACTCTTTCTCTCTCTTTCTCTCTCTCTCACTCTCTCTTTCTTCCTCTCAGTTGATGCCCCATCTCTACTAGTTGCCCCTCCATTTTTGGTCTTGAATAAAAGAGTAAGTGCTATGAGGCATGAAACTTGGTTCCCCGAGGGACAACTGAGGAGCCAGATCATATCAGCCAGCCAGCTACAACCTCATCCCAATGGCCATTGTCCCACAGACGAAAGACAGCAAATGCCAAAACATTCACACTGCTGAAAACTCACTAATTTGTGGATTTCACGCTTCCAAATCCTATACAAGGTTTGCTCTTGCTTGGTTCAGAGACACTGTTCTTTACAAATGCAGCTCTCTCTTAGCAAGTACTCAATTCAGATTTGTTTCAGACATTGAATGCTCTTCTCTTCCTGTGACACACTTTGCAATTGTTCTGGAGAAGTTCCATGTGCTGACTAAGCTTGCTGAGAAGCTTTCCTTTTCTTCTTAGCAGCTTGCAGTGAAGTAGTGGCCAACTGAGACAATGTCACGTATCTCACTGCATTGCATCTTTCCTTGACCTAATCCTTTTTCCTCACAATCACTGTCAGCCTTGCACCTCCCAAATTAATTGTTCCCACCATAATCTTTGCTTCAGGCTCTGCTTTCTATAGGAGTTACAACAGAACAAAGTGGGAAAGTACCATTTGGCATTTCTTCCTTGTGTCTCATGCTGGAAGTTCAAGTTCAGAAGGAGTCGTCTCATAAGTTACTAAGGAAATAATCCTTCTGGATATCCTTCCATTACAAACTTTTCTCCACATGGGATTCCTTCTGGAACTCTTGGGATATTTCTCCCCTCTCTCACTTAACCAGGGTTTACGTTGGAAGGCCTTTTCTTATTCCTTTTACAAGGAGTTTCTGGGAAACGAACCAGAAATTTCACCTACCTGCTTTCTATTTAGGTAGAGTAAAGCCAGCATGGCAGCCTTACAAAGAGCATTCAGAGATTCTCAGCCTTGCTGAGGGAAGGAAGCATTACTTTGGGCTTGTAAAGGCAAAGCATCTCATGGGGAAAATGAGACATCTATATTAGCAAATACTTTAGTACCAAAAGAAGAGTTGGGGCTCAGTCCTACAAAGTCACCAGAAAAAATTGCTGGCCTCAAAGGGAAGCCCGTTTCTGTGTGAGACTTGGGGGCATTGAGATGAGATTCCTTGCTTCTGAAGGAAAGCCAAAGCCATCAGTGATCAGATAACGCTGGTGTAAGCCATGGTTAGAGGCATTTACAGATGGAGTGGGAGTATTGCTGAAGATGGCTTGTTCCACTTACTAAAGATCGACTAGTTTAAAAGAACGGACCACATTGGTTTTGCCCACAAATGCCTATTGGTCAGGTTTTAGTGTGGACAGCTCCCCATTGCTCCCCTTGGAGTCAAGGGAGGCTTGATGCCCTGTGGCCAGAATCACCTGCATGCTCACTCACACATGCCCAGTGGTTGGTGCTGGCTGTCCACTTGGCACATCACTTCCTCCCCATGAGGGCTTCTCCAGTAGTCTCTGTGCATGGGATTGTCGGGTCTTCCTCGCGATGTGGTGCTTGGCTTCCCCAGAGTGAGCACCTCCCAAGAGCGAGCCAGGCAGAAGCTGTGTTCCTTTTGTTTCCTAGACTTTGAAGTCATACTACATCCATTCTACCCTATTTCCCTGCTTGGGGTCATCAAAAGGCATCCCTGGCCCCAATTAAATAGGAAAGGGCATAGACACCGCCTGTGAGGGGAGGAGGGTTGCAGTCCTTTAGGAAGAGCCTGTGGGATGGGAGATACACAGAGGCCATCCCAGCAAAGCACAATCTGTCACGCTGCTCTAGGTGCCTGTAGAGTTGGTCAGAGGCTCTGATCTGTCTAAACCCAGGTCACAGCCTTTGACTGGCTAGAGTCTGCTTTCTCCAAATTCTGGGTCCTGAGAATGGAAGAGTGCTGATTCTCCCCAAAGTTATTCTCCTCAATGACTTACTGATACCACGTGAAATGGGAACGGATGCCAGGTAGTCAAAGCAATATTCTCACACCACTGTCCAGAGAACGACATTTCTGATATCCTGGTAACATTCTCTAAATGAGTTCTCTTGATTATCTCCCCATGATGGAAAAAGAGGAGTGAGTCATGGAATAGAAAATACTGTTGGTTCTAAACATGTTGATCCCAGTTCTCTTAAAGAGCAATAGAACCTTAGTTAAAGAAACAGAGCACAATGTCAATGGTGAGTCTGGCAGGGGAGCCACAGTGAACTAGAGCGATGTGTCCAAGTTGTGCCTGTGTGGGGTGGGGAAGGTGCTCATGCCAGGCCTCCCTCCTGTGTGGACACCCTCATCACCTCACGTTGGCTCAGACACCCTGCACTGGGCAGCACAGCTTGGGGTGTCAGACTACCTGTGAGGTGAAGATGGCAGCCCAGTGCAGGGAGTGGATGCCCGAGTCGGGTGAGCAGAGTGTTCACACTACGGGCTGGCCTAGTAGGTGGCATCGGAGCTCAAGTGGGGAGACAGACAGGGCGTCAGGCCAGTGGCATTTGTCAGAGCAGGCTGATTAGGGTGAGGTGGGCTTTGGCACAAAGGGGCTACTGATGTGGAATGGCAGAGCCTGCATGGAGCAAGGAGGGGACCCACATAGGGGACGATGGGGATGTGGGAGATTTGTTATATAAATCTCTGTGGGGATTAATCAAATAAGTAAACATATTAAGCGTAATGATATTAAGCATACCTTAGAAAACTTCTTTCCTGAAAACAGACAGGCCCTGCCTCATGAACAGACCTAGAGACCAATCAAACAGAATAGAAAATCCAGAAACATTCCCAAGTCCATATGGAAATGTAGTTTTTCATAAGGGGGCATTTCTAATCATTGGGGAAATGATGGACTTTTTAATAAATGACACTGGAGCAACTAGATAGTGATTTGCTATGAGGTTAAGTTGGAGACATATTTCACACAAACCACCAGCAGAAACTCCAAACAGATAAGAGATACAAATATAAAAAATAATATCATGCATGCACTAGAAATACACATGGGTAAATTCCTTTATAAACTTAGAAAGGGGAAAGCCTTTCCAGCAATGACTCTAAATCCAGAAATATTAAAAGAAAAGATTGATAAACTCCAATATACAAATAAAAACTTTTTTAATTTGTCTGTCAAAAAGCACTGTCAGCAAAATCACAATACAGACAGCAAATTTAGAAAAACTATTGCAACATATACCACAATTAAAAAGCTAATCTATCTAATATATAAAGAACTCTGAAAATTCAGAAGAAAAAGATCCAGAACCTGATAGAAGAATGGGCAAAAGACAAGACGGTTCACAGTAAAATATAATTAAAACATAATGAAGTCTTAGCTCACTCATGTTAAGAGAAATGGAAATAAAATGTGGAAAAAAAAGGAAATAAAAATTCTACCAAGACACTCTATTTCATCTCATATGTGGCCAAAAATTCTAAAATTAAAGAGCACACTCCATGGGCAAGGCTGTTTTCTTTGGATCAGTGTTGCAGGATATGTCTTATTTTTTCTTCCATCATTTTACTCTCATCCTTTCCATGTCTTTATATTTGAGTGTCTCCTCTAAACAGCACAAAATTTGTCTTGCAGTTTTTATCCAGACTGACAATCTCTGCCCTTTAGTTGGAATGTTTAATCTCCTTACATTTAATGCAACTACTGATAGGGTTACATTGAAGAATATCATGTTACTATTTGATTTATACTTCTGTGGTTGATTTTTTGTTCTTTTGTCCTTTTTTTCCTGCGTTCTTTTGTTATATCTCATTTTCTCTTCTTTATCGGCTTCTGCTTAGATCTGTATATAATATTTTAGTGGTTACACTAGGATTGCAATATGCCTCCTTCACATACCACAGTCTACTGTGAATTAATGTTATACCACTTCATATAAGAACACTGGAGTAATGTATTTCCATTTATCCGCCCTCCCACCCTTTGAGTTATTTTTGTCATACATTTGGCTACTATATTCCATAAATCCTAAAGCATTTTTGCCTTAATAGTCATTAATCTTTGAAATAATTTACATAAAATCTTTTATATTTGGTCACATTTTATGTGTTTATTTCTCTTTTGTCCTTCATGCCTACAATGGGTATCATTTCTGTTCAAACCGAGGAACTGCTTTTAGTATTTCCTGCAGTGCAGGGCTGATGGCAACAAATTCTCCTATATTTGTTTTTCTGAAATGTCTTTACTTTGCCTTCATTTTTAAATAATATATTCACTGAGCATAGAATTCAGATAGGTTGCCTTTTCCTTTCAACTATTTAGAAATGTCATGCCAGTGACTTCTGACTTGTGTCCTTTCTGATGAGAGCTCATTGTTACTCTTATTGGAGTTTCTCTTAAAGTAATGTATATTGCTTTCCTGTCTGTCTACTTTCAGCATTGTCTCTTTATCATTTTTTTTCCTGAAGAAGATTAGTCCTGAGACAATGTCTGTGCCTGTCCTCTTCCATTTTGTATTTGTGGGACACCTGCCATAGCATGGCTTTATAAGCGGTGTGTAGGTCCTTGCCAGGGATCCAAATCCGCAAACCCTGGGCCACCAAAAGAGAGTGCATGAACTTAACTGCTGCACCAGTCGGCAGGTCACTATTTTGGTTTTTCCCAGTTTGATTGTTATATGCTTACATGTGGATTCCTTTGCCTGAATCTGTGGATGAGGAATGTAGTCTAGCAATAGGCCTATGACGAAAAGGAACCAGTGGCTGCACTTCTTTTATGGTGAAAAGTTTTTGTTGGACAAAAGCAGTGTTGTGCGGGATAGTAAGACAGGAAAATAACAGGGGGAAGTGGCGGAAGTATGGTGGTGGGCAGGAAGGCAGAGCCATCCCCAGCCACGTTATGAAACAAATAAGCAAGATCTCACATTCCTTTGGGCCTCTCCCCTCCAGGAGCTGGCCTGGCAGTTCTCTCCCTGCCATCCTGGGACCCAGCTCTTCTTATGAGTCTGGAGGGAAGGAGGAGAGATGTGAGTGGGTTTTGATGAGTAGAGGCATTTCCTTGAGGTCATTCCAGAGATCTTTTATTTATTTGTATTTAAATTTTCATTACAGAGGTACTTGAGGAACAGAAGGATTGTTTCCTCAAAGGCAGGGGTGGGGCAGGGGACACTTCCACAGACAAAGGAGATTTGAAGGAATCAGCATGATTAGGGTGCTGAGCCACCTCCATGCAAATGTGCCCCTGAGCAGTCTTCAGCTCACCAAGCGAGGTGTTGTAATCCTTGTCACAGAATGCACAACAGCCCAGAGGTTTTCACTCCAGGGAGGTGTGTGAGCAGAAGCTCAGCTCTTGTTCAGGGATGCCAGGAAGTCATCACAGGGCGGGGGTTAGACAACATGTCAGGGCTCTTGCTGGCCTGGCTGTCAGGGCGCCTGGGCTCAGTCCAGGCTCTGTTCTAACTCTGTGGTGCCTTCAGTCGGCCACTGGCCCCTCCTGGGACTGTGTCTCTCCCTCATCTCTCACAGGAGGAAGGATACCTGCAGCAGGGTCCTCAAACTTGTGTCAAAACCACAGAACCATTTCCTCAAGTAAATGTGATATCTAAACTCAATATGCATGTGCTGGGCTAATTTTTTGAATATTATTTTTGTTTTGCTTTTGGCATTTTCCTTTTTGTTTATTTCCATCTAGGATCCAGGTTCTTAGTATGTATTAGAAGCAGGGATATTTTTTCAGCTCCAGATTAGAAGCCGTGTGTCCTCACTGCTCTGCGCTTGTGAAAGTGCCCGCAGTCATGAAGAGATGGTGTTGCTGCCTCCCTTGTGCACAACAAGGTGGGAAAGGCCGTGCCTGTGAGGGTTACATGATCCCAGAGTACTTACTCCTTGTGGTGAGAGGGTAGTGCTGTGTGTGTTTGGAGCAGGAGCTCGGAGCTAGAATGTATGATCAGCTCCCACGTCGTGCCCCATACGAGCGGCAAAGCCCTTGGAGAGATGGCTGCTGGGGGCGTTTTGTGAGTTGAGCCCAAGACAGGGAGATCCTCATTCAGCAAAGGATCCCGTACTCTATGTGTGCGTTCCAAGCCGAAAACCTAAAGTTGAAAATTAGGGTGGTCTGGAAACTATGGATGCAGCAGTCACCACAGTGGCCCCAAGAGGAGAGGCCTTTCTCCAGTTTTCCAGACCATGTGAACCTCCATGATTCTGGTTTGATTCTGTGCAGGCAGGAGGTCCAGTAACCACAGGGATCATGTTTCTGGCCAGTCCAGTTGGATGGGTGTTTAGAGTCTGACTCTAGTTGCCTGCAGGCAAGTATGTAATACAGTTTTTCCCATGATCTGAATCTGTACAATGACATTCCTACCTGCTACTTTTGTTTTTTTACGATTGGCACCTGAGCTAATATCTGTCACTAATCATGTTTTTTTTCTTCTTCTTCTTTCCCTCGAAGCCCCCCTGTACCTAGTTGTATATTATAGTTGTGGTCCGTCTGGTTGTGCTATGTGGGATGCCACCTCAGCATGGCCTAATGAGCAGTGCTATGTCTGCACCCACGAGGCGCACAGGCAAAACCCTGTGCTGGGGAAGCTGAGCCTGCAAACTTAACCATTTGGCCCTGGAGCCAGCCCCACTACCTCCCACTTTAAAGGCAAAGGAATGTAAGGCTGCCCTCAATGCCCTTCTCCCTCCCATCGCGCTGCCCTCTCCTCTAGGTTAAGACAAGGCTCCAGTGGACAGAGTGCAGTGACTTCACCCCTAGAAACTAAATGACTAATGTCATTTCCAAATCCCATGCCTCCTGTTCTAGAGTCACACGTGTTCACGCTCACACGGACTGTGACCAGCAATAGAAACACAACACAAGTACTTTATTCCTGTGGATTTCCCACGAGATCTAGGCCATGTGGCCTCATGTGAGGAGGTAGAGAGTGTTACATGATTTGGGTGAAACACTCTTTCAGTGTCACCCGGGATCAGACGACAGAGTCTGTATTACGTCCACTGTGGATCCCCAGTGCTGGGATCTTAGGAGCTCAATCAGGGTGTGTTTGTTTATTGATGGAAAAAGGGTGCTTTCCAGTCCTACTGCAGAGAGCGTAGGGCTAACTCAAAAGGCTGAGACAGCCCTAGGTGGCCAGTGAGGAGTCTTAGCCTAGAGGCCAGCAGTGAGTAAGAGGGACAGGCTGAAAGGGACACAGGTTATCAAGTGACCAGGTGGCCAATGCACCCTGAGCACTTCGGGGGACACTGGGCTGGATGTGATGGGTTGAGGTGACCGTACCAGGTGAGAGATGGGGCAGGGGCTCTGGAGAGACAGCCTGCCTGCTGTGTCCTCCATGGACCCCGCCTTCTGCCAGCACAAGCCTGGTCCTTGTTCCACTCTCTGCTAAGGCATGAGCTGGGCTGCCATCTCAGGGGAGAGGCCCTGCTGGAACCGCATGGACCTCTGGTGTCCTTGGCAGGAGGGCTAGAAGGAAGGGGCCAACTCAGATCAGGCTTATGTGGAGGGGACAGGAGTTGGCGGACATTGAGATCTCTCAGTGGAAAGCAGGGATTGAGAAGAAGGGGCAGCCAGGAGACTGGAGGGCAAGCTGGGCCCCAAGGTCACAGGAGGGCAGGGAGGAAACTCAGGCTGGGTGAGAAGGAGGAGCTTCTCCAGAGACCCACCCTGACTCCTTACCAGCTCCCTGGCTGTGTGAGAGAACTGTCCTGCTCAGGTCGCCTCTGCCCTCCCCAGTGTGGGTGGCTATGATGTTGAGGTGCAGCCTCAGGCTTGCCTGTTTGGTGTCCAGGATCTATGGTGTCATCCCCCTTCCTCTCTGCCATATAACGCAGGGAAGGAGGTAAGATGTTCACCCTGAGCCACGACCAGAGAGGTTCATGTTTTCTCCTGATGGTCCTCAGCTGCAGCCCTGGCAGAAGGGCATGCCTAGAGAAAGGTGTGGGTCAGAAGGAGCTGGGGAACAGCTGTGCTTGAGGTTTGTGGGAGGTGGTGCTGGGACGGGGAAGAGGAGGAAGCAGGAAACAGCAGATTTGTGCCATTGGCCTTCTAAGCACAGAGTAGGTGCCTGTGAATGAGGGTCAGTGAATAAACAAGAAGTCAGCCCTTCCTGCTCAGCTCAGAGACATTTATTTAGTTGCTGGGTGTTTCTGGATCAGCTCCAGAGAAGATTGGCTCATTCCCAGAGTTAGAGGTTTTTCATGGTTTCCTTTATCCAGGGCAGGAAACTCGAGACTTTCGTGAAGGCCCGTGGAGGTTTCCTGTTGTTTTGTCCATTGGAGACAATGCCCTGGATCACATTCTCACACACGAGAGGGCCTCTGGAGTCCCCCTGTGGACAGAGAGTGGGGAGGACTGAGTCCATGCTCCCCCGGGTCCTGCCCACATGCATCCCAAGCACCCTGTCAGTGAAGGTCACCTGGCGTGGCCTCCATGTGGCAGATCAGAGGGCAGGGCAGGCCCTGGTGGGCCCCTCCACTGACCAGTCCTGACCCTGGACGTTGTCCCAGCTTCATTTCACTCAGGGGTCTTGTCCTTCTCCTCCCCCAGGTCCCAGATCCTCTCCCCATGAGGGCGCTGTGGGACTCTGCTTTGGTCTACCATTTAAGAACATGGAAGCACGCAGGTGAGGCTGACACTCAGCGTGGAGGGTGAGCCATTTAACCAAGATGGGAGCCAGCTCAGAGGAGCCACCTGGTTTGACTGCTGCACACCCAGGGAGCAGTTTTCTAACACCTGTGCCCGGCGTGGGGCAGAGTGTTGCAAATTCATCTTCCGGATGGACCACCTTGTTTAAATGCATCTCAGACCCCTGGTAGGCTCCCAGAAGGCCTGTGACTCACCAGTCTGGCTGCTCCCCTCTTCTCTTCCTAGGAGAAACATCATAGTCTAGGGGGTGAAGGAGTCCCTATTGCTTGCATCTACAGGTTCCAAAACACCCCTCTCCCCAAAGCTGACCTAGGCAGATGCCCTGTCTCACCTTAAAGGAAGACTTCTTTTGCTTCGGATCCCCCCCACACAGCTGAGTGTTACTGTTGTAATTGCGTAAGTAGGATTCGCACACCCGGTCCTGCTGCACGGTCAGCTCCACCTCCTGCAGAGTGTCTGGTGCTATGCCATTTGGGGTGACTCTCCCCCAGCCTGCCACGTGGCACATCTCTCCAGGCCTCACCTGGCCTGTGCCCCAGGGCAGGCTGAGGGTCCTCACAGCTGCAGTCAGCTTGGCCTCTCTCTCCAGCTGATGAGAAGAGTCAAGAAAGTCCAGCTCAGCCACTGCCCTCCTGGGCCTGAACACCATGATGGCCCTGCACTGACTTCCCTCTCCCATGAGCTACTGGGACTAGCCAAGTGGCCAGGATGGGAAGGAGAGAAGGGACAGGTCCCAGTAGGAGGGGAAGCAATCTGGACCCAGGAGAGCAAGAGCAGCAGAGAGGTTCCCTTACCTTTAGTAACATGATGTCGTTGGCGAGGTTCTTAGGATTATAGTCTGGGTGGGGGATGGCTTTCTTCACAGAGATAACCTGCTGGGTCCTCTCCTGCTTCTGGATGTTGTGGGCCCCCAGAGTCACCTTGATTGAGCTACACAGAAAGCAGGGTGGGGGTGTGTGGGGGCTTGGAGTCAAAGGAGATCCAGCCCAGGAGCCATGAAGGGCAGGTGACAGCTGGGGCAGGGCAGGGCCGCAGGTGGAGAAATCAAAACAATGGGAGCACTGGGCAGTGGGTGACTCTGAGAGGGGATTCTGGGAGCTTTCTCAGCCCTCAGGCAATATTGTGAAAGGACTCTGAGTTTGCCTTTTGACCCTAGTGCATGGTTTCATCCTCTCCAGCTGCTTCATTTGGCCAGCGTGGTCTCTCTTCTCAACTGGGCCACTAGCTCTCACTTCTGACCCTTTGACCCCAAAGCTTACCTGTCCTATTTCTCACTTTCAGGCACCAGTCGTGCTCTCAGATGGCTCCTCTCATGAGCTCTCATGGCCTTGAGTTACCAGGAGCTGGGGGAGCTGTCCTGGGCTGCAGGCCCTGGGCAGAGAACAGGGGTCCCTTGGGGGGGTGTCTCAGGAGGTGTTAATGGTCTTTGGCCCCTCACCTTCCCCAGCAGTGAGCAGCCGTCAGAACAAAGTCCTGTCGCACGAGGACACCGCCACACCTGTGCTTTGCCTCTTCAACCAGAAATTGAACCAATGCCATGTAGGGACAAGAGTGGGGCCTGGCCTCATGTCCCCCGATGATCTCCCCTGAAGGAAAAGTCTTATCTACTTGCACGCACCCAGCCAGTCCACCGGGCATGCGTCACCTTGATGCTCAGGACTGCTGGGCATCTGGGAGCCCGAGATGGCCTGGAGTTGAGAGGGGCTTGGGTGGGGCTTTCCCTCTAGGAAAAGGAGGAGGAGCAGGCTTGGCCTGTGAATGCGTCCTCCACAGATAATTGGAGGTGAGCATATGCGTCCTAGGGACAGTGAGGTCTAGAGGCTCCTGAGAATTCCTCTCCTGACTTTGCTTTGTTTCAAGAGCCTGTATAAGGCACTGTTGTCCTGTGATGTCTGGGATGATGCTGCTTTCCAGTGGCCAGGACTTAGGTTTAGGGACCTAGATGTTGTCATAGCCTGTTTTCCATGGCCTGACACATAGTGGGGGCCCAAAAGCTGTTTGACGGCTGCATGAAGGAATGGCCCCCGATGGGCCTGAAGGAGAGTTTGTAGGGCCAGTGCTTATGGGATTCTGGAAAGCAGAGAAGTTCAGGTCCCCAAACAGCGGCTCCATCCTGGAAAGAAGGGAGCTGCTAAAGGCCTGGGAAGAAAAGCAGAGTTGGAGAAGGGACTGAGGGGCCTTGGGACTGAGCAAGGCATAGCAGTCCTCTGGGGACACTGGTCCCACCAACTCCGGGGTCTGCAGAGCTCTAGACTTCTCTCCTAAGCAGACACCGAGGGGAGCATCTGTGTCATCCCAGACCTGGAAGCCAGGCCCAGTCTGCCCTCTGCAGGGGAATTGATTATTTTCTCTTTTCCAGTTTCCCTCCCCCTGCCATGCACTTCCAGTTAAGTTCCACTTTGCAGATGGCAAACGTAGGGCCTAGGGTGGGAATAGCACCCACTGGTTGTTCTTGAGAACTGCCTTCTGCCCTTCCATTCCTGCTGGTAGCTTATCCAACGTCACACTTGGGATTCTGAGGTGGGACACGAGCTGGCATTCAGAATGATAGACGGATCAGGGATGTGCAGAAGGGGCAGGAGACCTGTGCCCACTGTGTTTGGTGGGAGGGGTTGGGCATCTGAGGGCGGGGATGGCCACTTATCTGCCTCTGCCCCAGAGGACAGTAAAAAGGCCAGCAGGAGCAGGAGAGGCTGCATCTTTCCAGGAAGGTTGCCCAGGTTGGGGAGGCTGGTGCTTCCTCCTTGCTTTCTTTTAGCCCTGAGGAGAGGAAGGAGGTACAGATGGGATCAGTGACCTCAAGGCCCCCTGTGGTTGTGTGGTGCTTCATCTTAGATGGCCATCTATGAAAGCTTCCCTGCCCCCACTCCTTCTTCCTGATGACATCCTCTGGGTGGTTATGAGAGAATCATGCAGTGGCCACATCGGAACAAATAGTGGATGACTCAGGGTGGACCACTTGTGCCAGCCTAGAGCAGGAACCCAAGGGTACATAGTGGAGACTGTGTGCTGTGGTATCGGCCAGTAGAGGTATTGGAGCCCCGGAAACCTGAGTCCCCAGTGATGGAACCACCAATACCTCATTTCCATGTTGCTAAGTCCATCAGGATGATTTCTTCAGCAGATATGCGTTTGGGCCCTTCTCTGTGCCATGACCAAACATAGTGGAGATGTGTCTCCTTCCCTTAGAGAGCTGTCTGTCTTGTGGAGGAGACAGAAGCATCAGTGAGCAGAGCACAGCATGGGAAGGGCTATAGCAGAGGGATGCACAAGATGAGAACAAAGCATGGCCACCATCTACCAAATCCATGTAGCAACCCATTCGTCATCACAGCTTCCTTCCTAGGGAATTTTAACATCTCTTTTTAAGTTACAAATGCTCAGAGTGATACAGTCCATCTCTCTTGGCCATGTTTTTAACAAAAGTCCTTCACTTGACCTTTATTGGCCTAAATTAACAAATCGTTATGACCCTAGAAAGTGAACCCACTAATTGACTCAAGCCTAGGTCAATTTCCTTTGGGTAGGCTGGAGTCAGTCCCACCCAAACCACATGGACTAAGACTGGGAAAGGGCTGAGTCCCCAGAGGAAGCTTAGATGACTGCATTGCCGATACCTTGTGAAGTGAGAAAGCTTACCAGGCAACCAAAGACCAGTAATTATCCTTTCAGGATTCTCTGTTCTCCGACTAGAGATCCACACGTCTGATGGATCCGGCCTGGCACATCATAGACTCACATTTGCTGAACAAACTCTGCTGATGATCTCGCTATGATGGAAGTGAAGGACTGTTGTTTCTAAACAGCCCAAGCCCAATCCTGTTCAGAGAACAACTAAGCATATCTGAGAGGTTAGGGCCTGGTGATTTAAGTTTCTCTGTGTACATTTTCTGTATTTTACAATTTTTTTTATGAGGAATATTCCGTATCAAAATCCATGATTCCAGTGTAAATATTCTGTTTATCAAACCAAGTACATTTATCAAACCTCTACCTTTTTGCGCCTAGCTTACCCAGTAGCAGACATTTTAAAAATAAAATCACTTCTCTGATTATAATGGTAATAAATATTTGTTAAGAAAATTTGGAAAGCAGAAAGGGAAAATGCCACTCCTTTTCCTCTCACCAACAGAGAGCCTGTTACCATGAGCAGTGCATTTTAAATACTTGCCATCATGTTATATACACAGTACAGTTTTCTTTTGTCCTCATTTAACTCTACAATTTAAGCATGTTCCTCATGCTCTTGAAAATCTGTTAGTCAATATCACTATAGTATTTCTTTCCCAGATACTAAAGAATTCAGCATGCAACTATTTCCTAACATTGTTGGAAAATTTTTGAAATAATTTAAGTGAAGAGGAAACAATTATCATTACCTGATTTCCCATCACTCATTGACAATCATCTTTAATGTGTTCAAGTATGGTCTAACATTTTTCTCTTGTGTATATCTGCATTTTTTAAAATTAAAAGGGTGTTATGCTAAACATAACTCTATGACCATTTATTAAAAATGGAGGTGAAATTCACATAACATACAGTTAACTATTTTAAAGTACAACTCAGTGGCATTTAGTGCATTCAAAATATTGTGCAACTACCCGCCTCCCTACTTTTGAAACTTTTTCATCACCCAGAAGAACATCCAACCATACCCGGTAAGCTGTAGGTCCACAGCACAGTGAGAACGGAATCAATTTCCCTCCTCCCTCTCCAACCCCCAGCCCCACTCCCTGGCAGCCTATAATCTTCTTTCTGTCTCTATGGATTTACATGTTCTGGATACTTCATATAAAAGGAATCAAGTGGTATTTGACCTGTTGTATCTGGCTTCTTTCACTTAGCGTAACGATTTTGAGGTCCATCCAAGCTGTGGCATGTATCAATATTCATTCTTTTTAAAGGTAAATAATATTCCTTTGTATACTTATACTACAATTTATCCATTTATCTGTGGGTAGACATTTGGGTTTTTCCCACCTTTTGGCTATTATGACTAATGCTGCTATAAATATTTGTGTAGACATTTCTGTGTGGATCATACGTTTTCATTTCTCTTGGATACACACCTAGGAGTGGAGCTTCTAGGTCATATGGTAATCCTATGTTTACATTTTTGAGGTACCACCAAACTTTTTAGCTCAGTGGTTGCACCATTTTACATTCCCACCAGCAATGTACAAGGCTTCCCATTTGTCCACATCTTTGCCATCATTTGTGATATTTCTTTCTTTCTTTCTTTTTGATTATAGCCTTTCTGGTTGTTATGAAGTGACATCTCATTGCACTTTTGATTTACATTTCCTTAACAACTAATGGTGTTTGTACCTTTTCTCTGAGTGCTGGTCATTTGTATATCTTGGGACAATGTTGGTTCAAGTCCTTGCCCATTTCTTACTTGAGTTGTTTGTCTTTTTGTTGTTGAGTTGTAAGAATTCTTTATATATTCTGGATACTCAACCCTTATCAGATACATGATTTGTAAGTATTTTCTCCCATTCTGTAGATTGACTTTTCACTCTCTTGATACTATCTTTAGTACAAGAAACTTTTTAATTTTTATGAAATCCAATTTATTGATTTTATCTTTCGTTGCTTGTCCTTTTGGTGTCAAATTTAAGAATCCAGTGCCACATCAGAGGTCATGAAGATTTACTCTATATTTTCTTCTAAGAGTTTAACGATTTAAGCTCTGATATTTAGGCTGTTTATCCATTTGGAATTAATTATTGTGTATGGTGTTAGGTAGGGATCGAACTACATTCTTTTCATGTAGTTATCATGTTGTACCAGCACCACTTATTGAAGATATTACTCTTTCCCCACTGAATGGTCTTGGCACCCTTGTCAGAAATTAATTGGCCATAGATGTTCGGGTTTATTTCTGGCTTCTCAATTCTATTCCGTTGGTCTATATGTATATCCTTATGCAGTACCACTCTATTTTTGATTGCTATAGCTTTGTAGTAAGTTTTTTTTTCAGTAAGCTTAGCCCAGAGCTAACATCAGCCACCAATCCTCCTCCTTTTTGCTGAGGAAGACTGGCCTTGAGCTAACATCTGGGCCCATCTTCCTCTACTTTATACGTGGGATGCCTACCACATCATGGCTTGACAAGTGGTGTGTAGGTCCACACCTGGGATCCAAAATGGTGAATCCCAGGCCACCAAAGCAGAATGTGTGAACTTAACCACCGCACCACCTGGCCAGCCCCAGCTTTGTAGTAAGTTTTGCAACCAAGAAGTATGATTCCT
Organism: Equus asinus; assembly: GCF_041296235.1. Classification (NCBI taxonomy): domain Eukaryota; kingdom Metazoa; phylum Chordata; class Mammalia; order Perissodactyla; family Equidae; genus Equus; species Equus asinus. The sequence continues at coordinate 170,683,494 of NC_091791.1, forward strand.
CCAAGTTTGTTTTTCTTTTTCAATGTTCTTTGGGCTGTTTGGAGCTCCATGCAATTCCACATAAATTTTAGAATTGGCTTTTCCAGTTCAGCAAAAATGGCCTTTGGAATTTTGATAGAGATGGCATTGACTCTGTAGATGGCTTTGAAGAGTATTGCCATCTTAACACTATATGTCTTTCAATCCATGAACATTGGATGTCTTTCTATTTAATTAGCCCTTTAATTTTTCTCGGCAATGTTTATTGTTTTCGATATATGATTTGTTCACTTCCTTGGTTAAATTTAATCCTAGGTATTTTATTCTTGTTGATGTTATTGTAAGCGGAATTGTTTTCTTAGTTTCCTTTTTGGATTGTTCATTGGCGAAAGTTTATAATAAAAATATATCTAGAAAAGAAGATATGATTCTTCAGTTTGTCGAACAAGTGAGACAATAATATCCAATGTCATAATGTCGGCTGATGTTTATTGATCACCAACCACAGATCCTCACCCCACCATCAGAGTTCCTACCGATGTTTCTTCCATTTCGCAAATGAGAAAGCTAAGACCCTGAAGAGCCAAGGGACTTGTTCCACATGACTCAGCTCATGAGAATGGAGGGGGACTTGGGATTAGAATGCAGGGATCTGATTCCAAAGTCTGTGATCTTCTCCACACCTCTACAAGCTTAACCATATCATACAGTGTTCAAGGAATCCGGGGGGAAATTTAAGGAGGTTCTGAGGAGTAAAAGTTTCTGTCTATATCTTTAATATGTGGCTCTAATTCTCTTAGAAAAGAAAGGTCCCTCAGTGTCCACCACAGTGTGACGGAAATTCCATCATATTGTGATGGAAAAGGTCCTTGGGATCACACACTCCCTTTGCTTTTAGTCTTCATTCTCCTGATTTTCTTCCCCAATATGTAGGAGAATGTCATGCTTCGCCCATGGGGGGCAATCCCCTTGGGCCTTAGCCTCTTACCGAATCACATCTAGTACTTATTGGATGTGGGGAGGGCCATTCCTTGCAGCAATGACAATGGCACAACGACATGGCATTCCTGTACTCGTACATGGCATTTGAGTCTGCTGCTATAAACCACTTTCCCTGAGTCTGATCATTCTCTTAAGTTCTGCCTGAAATCAGAACCTACAAGCATAAAGGGCCCGAGGTGATTTCTTTTGACCATGAGACACAGCCATGTTGTTGAGAAGAGATTCCTGCCTCAGGTAGGAGTTGTGTCTACATTCCTATTAGGAAGCTGGGATGATAGTCAGAATTTCTGGGGTGTTTCCAGGGCATCAAAAACAGTTTTCAGGGAAAGACGTGTCAGTGAAGGAGAACCTAGGTTATGAGTGGGAGTGGGCAAGATTGTACTTCCTTTTTGCCTCTGTAGTGGTAAGGATAAGGGAGAGAGGGCAGGATTGGGGAGAGAAAAATGTCTATAAGACAGATATAAATTTATGAGATTTCCAGAGTTTTGGTAACCACTAGAACACCCTTTAATTTCTCCTTGTTGCCTTTTCTAATCATTGCCCAGCCACCAACAAAGAGCAATGTGTGGATGTTGGGTTGGGGATAATTCAGTAAAAGTCTGGTGTGGGTCAATGTCCGGGGTGATGAGTAGACAGAGGACTATAGAGGAACAGGAAGGAGACGTGGGCTTGAGTAAGAACAGTGTGCCCACCCCCTCCCAACTAGGGACAGGTGTTGACTGCACTTCTGAGTGGGAGCAGGTTGGAAGGGAGTGATGTTCTGGGTTTGATGTCACTTTTAATGGGAGCTTGGATCACACTCAAGACTTCTCTCCCCCAAATCCACACCTGAGGGTCTTTACCTCCCCGGGAATTTTGCTGACAGAGGCTATTTCCTTTCTCCAAAGCATTCATTCCCACAGGGCCTAAAGGTCACACCTCGCCATTCTGGAGTGAACGAGTTCTTTCTTCTCCCATCTCTCTCAGGAGCTAGTGCTGTGTGCTTTCTTACCGTGTCTGTGCAGGATATGGCAAATGGTTTGCTTTTGGGTAGGTAAGAGCTGTGCTGCTGAATCATTTACCAGAACCCCTAGTATATGACTGCAAATTTGGTAGGTCTTTATCTTTCTTTCTGTCTCATATTTCAGCATAGATATAAGGTAGTGTAGTGTTTGCAAAATATAATTCACACCTAAGAATTCTTGTGTCACGTCCCCTATCTGTCCTCCAGTCTTGACATGACATCTCCTACTAGTAGGGCCCCGTCGCCCACTGATATTAAACTTCTATGACTGACCAAGTACTAGGAAGTAGCACTGGAACCACGTGTGGACAAACCAAAAGATCTGGACCATTCTAGCCAGCCCTTCAATAGCTGTACATGAGAAATCAGGCATTGCAGAAACCTGCTGGGCCACTGAGAGTGTTTTACCAATGGAACTGCAGCAGGATAACTTACTGAGATACCAAAGACTATTGTTCTGTCTGTACTCTCTCTGGCTTAATTTGCCAGAACCTCCAGCATATGATTGCAACACTCTAAACATTTTTAATGTTGCCTTGTCTCAGGTTCCTAAGCCTGGAAAATGGAGGATGGATCTGTTACTGGACCACACTTAATTCATGATGGCATTGAACTCCACCACTGAGGTTTTTAGGAGTCAGCTTTCTGGCCCCCTGGGCATCAAATGCTACGACTTTGGCTGAGCAGCTATGAGCATCTCACATACCTACACATAAATACCTAGTCATGAGCGACACTTGAAAACTCCTGAGGAGATAATGGGGACCAGAATGAGTGTGATTAGCATTGGCTTGTGTCTTTGACTTGGCCCTTGCCTCCCAGAAATCTCATCTCTCCTGAAGTCTCACAGGGGCAGGGAATTTAAACTTTTTTCTTGACCCCATAAAGGATATAACAGATAAGAGGAGGAAATCCTCGTTCCAAGAGGGTGCCCACCCTGGGCTCTGCTGAGTGTCCCAAAAGGGAGGGTCCCCAGTGGTACACCAACTCCCAGCTGATGCGTGTAGGAAAAATATGGGTGGGGGAGGGGTGTGTACCATGCTATCTTCAAATGGGCTGTTATTTGGTAGCTGCTTTTTAACACAAATACAGCTTGGGGGAAATCAGGGAAGAGAGAAGGCAAAGGGCATTACTATGAATCCACACCTCACTATGTTCCCAGGCATATGTGATTCGTATATGTGATCTCACTGAATTCTCCACTTTTGGCATGGGCATTCTCAGGAATCACATTGTAAAATGAAACAGACCCAGAGAAATTAAGTGATGTGCTCAAGGTCACATGGTTACAGAAAGTGTGTAGACACACATACACACACAGGACGCGTGCCTGCCCAGCTGCAAACTCTCTTTTGTATCACTCTAAGAGGTGGTGGAAGCCACAGCGGGCAGATGTTAGCTCAGCAAAGGAGAGTGTTCTGACAATCAGAGTTCTCCTAGAATGGCTGCTCAGGTGGCCCAGGAGCTTCCTCTCCAGGGAATTGTTGGAAGAGAGGCTGGCAAACAGATTCCTCAGGGGCCAGGGAGGTTATCTTGGGTGTAGACATAAGATCACTTAAGACTTCGCAGCTCTGAGCCGTTATCTCTCAGTTGAGAGCGACCTGACCTGGAGCTTAAGAGCCCTGAGCTCTTGCTCAATTATATCAATTTCTGGCCTCATTATCCTCCTCTAACAAAAGAGCATCGGGCTACAGCAGAGGCTTTGTAAATACTGTTAGCCATAGAAATCTCTCTTCAAATGGGTATGTATGTGCCAAGGTTGCTTTTCGAAATCATATGTCCATACCTATACCTGTATCTATACGTATGTACATAGACACACACATGCATATTTCATATATGATACACAATCAAATATATGTCTGTGTGTGTGCATATATATTTGTGTGTGCTTGTGTGTTTAATTGTGTACTTTTGTTTGTTTTGTTCCCTTCCTTTTCTCTTTCTGAGCATGATCTTGGAACATCTTTGCTTCAGGAGGATTTTTGGCCCTCAAACAAAAGCTCTGTGAAGTCAACTGTTCTCCCTGTGTCATGGAAGTGGGCAAGATCATTAAGATATTCTGCTACAGAGATCTTGGTGGCAATAAGATGTGAGAAGGCCCCCCTGCCAGGGTGACGAGAACCCAGAGGGAGATCTTTACCACATGTGAAAATGAGTCTGGTGTGTGTGAGTTTTGGTCGGGGGATGTTCATCTACCGCTGTGACTGGACTGAACTCTACAGCCAGATAAGCATCAAGATAAGGCACCCAGATAAGCACCAAGATCTGGGAGGGGATGGCTGCCCTGCATGCCCAGATCCACTGACCTGGCCCATGGGACACAATGTCAACACAGAGTCTCTTATCACACATGTGGTCTCCAAGTTAAGAGCTGGCTAATGTTGAGGGTCACTGTGATCTTGAATGCTAAGCATGGAGCAGAAGCCATGGCGGCCTGTGGATTGGAGGCTGTTCTCCATTTTTCTGGCACCATGTGAGCCTCCCTGATCTGGTGTGATGTAAGGAAGACAAGGAAGTGTGGTATGTCTCCCATGTCAGAGTTTGTACTGAACTTTTTACCCATAGGGGACCCTAGATGTAAACCATAAAGAAATGGCAGCCCTGATTGTGTTTTTCATCCTGGTATCTCTCCTTCATCCAGAGGTGGGGCTCCACTGACCACAGAACTGGAAACTTCATTTCCAATCCCAAACACTGCTGTTCTAGAGACAAATGTGACAGTGTATGTGAAAACTGGAAGTGGTAAGGCACATGAATGCTGTTTTCTCCGACAAGATGATTTTCACTTGTTTGGATTTCCCCCGCAGATTCAGGACAATCTGACCAGCCTGGACAAGGAAGGAGACTTGGGGAAATTCTGATGAAAGTCCTTTGGCTGTAAGTTTCATGAGGGTAGGACTGGTGTCTGCCACGTCCACTTCTGAGCCTCCAGTGCCTGGCACATAGTGGGTGCTCGATATTCGTTTCTTTGCTGATTGATGGCAAAAGTAGTCCTGATCGGTCCCTCTGCAAAGACTCCCTCTCTTATTCAACTGGCAGCTATAGCCCAAGTGGCCTGCAACATCCTAGGCCAGAAGCCAGATTACCACAGGTGACCAAGAGACAGGCTGAATGGGGCCGAGGCTGTGAGTGAAAGGTCTATGAGTCAGGTCTAGCCCATAGGGGGCAAGGGGCTGGATGTGAAGAGCTCATCCAGGAAGAGATGTGGAAAAGCATCAAGCTGGGTGATAACACAGCAAGAGTTTGTGAGGAGGTGGTGGGAGGTGGGAGAGAGGAGGATGCAGAAAGCTGGGGACAAACATAAGAAGAGGCTAGCCTGTGCGTAGCTGGTACCCAGTGACTTTGTTCAATAAATAAAAAAGAGAAATCAGTCATTTCCATCTAGTTATTAAGGCCATGGCAGCCTCCATGCAGGGAGATCTGCACTCTTCCCCAAGAAAATGATCAAAGAGGGGGCTCTCATTGATCTCTTTCTCCAGGACAGGAAGCTCGGGATCTTGGTGAAGACTTGGAGGGGTTCTGTTTTTTACCCAAAGGAGGCAAGGCCCTGGGTGGCATTTTTACACAGGAGGGGCCCCCAGAGCCTCCTTCAGGCAGAGGAAGGGAGGACTGAGCTGGCCTCCATGTGGTCCTGCTCTCCCCGTCTTCCTGGCATGGGTGGTCTCTGTTTGGGTCTGCGTGGGAGATCAGAGGCAGTCCTGGGGGCCGGCCCGGGCCTCGAGTGTTCTCCCAGCTTGACCCTGGCCTAGGCCCTGCCCACTTCTGTGAGGCTGTACCTCTGGAGCTGCTGCCTTGCTTTGGGTGGTCATGGTCTCACACAGGTGCGAGCCTGAACTCGGCTCTCTGGGGCTAATCCCCAGCTTGGGGCTGCAGAGCCTTGGAGGAATGGCCACCATTTTCTTCACACAATGGCGTAGTTTAATACCCAGTAGCCACATGAGTGACAGTCCTGAGGGGGTGCCTGTCTGTACTTCTCTTGTCAGAGGGGGTGGCTTTTTCTGAGGCAGCTACCCCAGGGGACATGATTTCCAAATGCAAACTTCCAGATGAGGCGCTGTATTAGTTTCCTATGGCCCCCAAAACAAATTCTCACCAACTTGATGGCTTAAAAGGGTGCAAATTTATTCCCTCACAGTTCTGGAGGCCAGAAATCCAACATCAGTTTCCCAGGGAATCTGTTTCTTTCTTCTTCCAGCTTCAGGAGGTGCATTTCTTGGTCCATGGCCTCTTCTTTCATCTTCAAAATATACTAAAATATAATGAAAGGAAATACAAATAAGCCAGGATAACAGGAAAAGAATGGCATTACCTAATATTCACCAGCTAGTTACAACCACCAACAAACATTTGGTGTACATTTTAATAGGCTTTTTAGTATGAAAATTTGTATACTTAGTAAAATAAAAAAGGGATCATGCTATACATAAGACCTTTTCCGTTGTTTTATTGGGTATAATTGACATATAGCACTGCATACGTTTAAAGTATACAGCATAACGACTTGACTTGCGTATATTGTGAAACAGTCATCACATGAGTTTAGTTAACATCCGTCATCCTTCTACCGTGGTTTGTCTTGGTCTCTGCAGTGCAGGGGGTGCTTCAGCCTCGGTCCTCTGTTCTAGGATTTTCTCAGTGGTGTCTTGTCCGTGAATAATTGTTAGTTGTTCATCTTGTGAGGGGGAGCAAAGTCGGGAATGACCTATGTTGCCATCTTGATGACGTTACTCTCCCACACATGAGATTTTGTACCTGCTTCTGTTACTTGGTCATATATGACTGTCAGGAAATACTAGTCATCATTTCAATGGCTGCTTCTATTTTGTCATTTGGATGTGATATATGAACTTACAACAATTTACTTACTGATGCTCTTTTTGCTTTATTTCAAGGTAGCTCTCATTTTTAAATTTTTTGCTAGTATATACCATACTGCAATGAACAACATTGAAGTACTTGTCTCATTTTCGGAGAATAAGTACATAAACTGGGTTTGCTAGTTCAAAGCATACTTGTATTTTTTAACTTACTGCACGTATTAGCAACTTGCTTTCTAAAAGGATAGTGCCAATTTATGTACTCAATATCAAGAAATTTCTATGGCAGTTACTCCACATATATGCCCAAACAGAGTATTGTCATTTTTTAAAATTATTGCCAGTCCAATAGGCTAAAGTGTTAACTTGATGTTTTAATACTTTTCTCTTTTGGGAGTGAGAGGATGCAAATAGCCAGTTAAGGTTTTTTGCCTGGTTTTCTGCAAGGTTCCTAAAAATCATATTTATGTTTATATCATACTCCATTATGTGGATATACCCTAGTTAATGCTTTCCACTTTGTACTTTACGTTGTTTCTCATTTTTGACAATTTTAGATAATGTTGAGATGAACATCTTTATGCTCAAAGTTTGTTGTAGAAATGTGTGAACGTGTGGGTGTGTGTATGTTGCTGTGTGTGTTTCACACTGTTTTCAGGATGGATTCCTTGTAGGAGAGTTCTTGTGTCATATTGTTACCGGCCAAGGGAGGGCCCTCCGCTGACTGCAAGACATGCCCATAGTCAGGAGGCAAAGTGGTGGAAGAGAAAGGATTCCTTTATTGCAGCTTGCTAACAAGAGGGAAGATGGAGGACTAACATCCAAAAGAATCATCTTACAGAACAAAGACTACAAGCTGCTTATATAGGGGGTTGGTCTCCAGGTGGGGAAGGCAGCTGATGTCTGGGTGGGGCCACCATCTGATCTCCAGGTGGGGGCGGACATCTGGTCCCAGTTCCTGATAGTCCTTAGCTTTGTTGGATATGCATTAGAAAATGGAGTCCTTGCATACTCATAGATTTTTCTAAGTGGTACAAGATTGCCCCTAATCCAGAAAAGGGAATTTTTGAAATTCAGGAAGAGGATAGCATCCCAAAGTCAGGAAAGTGTCTGCACACTGGATTGGATTAGCTTTTTGTAGGAATCCTCCTCTGAAGAAAACCAACCTGGGATGAATTTGAAGATTGCTCACTCAGGTTAAACTATCTTTCCTTTTAGTGGCAAGACTCCACTAAAATGTAGTCACTGAACTATTTTCTGTGATTTTGTGAGGTAAAGAATAAATTGCAAAATGATAGGGCAGTGACTAGATGAAATAGTTCTAATTATATCCTTCATAAGAGAAACTGAATCAAGGTTGGTTGAATAAATACAAAGGTAACACCCTGACGTCCATCCATAGTGATAGCAGGCCAGGTTATTTGGACCAAGCCTCTGAATGAAAAAAATTTAAGGGAAAAACAGGGGAAAAATCCTTTTTAAAGCATTGACAAACTGAAGACACTGAGGGACTGTCAGGTTAAATTTTGGATTTAATTCTGAAACCCAGAAAGATAAGCAGAAGTCGAGACAACTCAAGCTGGTTTTGCCCTGAAGGTATTTGCCATCTAAACAATTGGGCCTTGGGTTTTGGTGATTTCTTGGGGAAAGAGGGATAAAAGTGAAGGTCCTGGGTCCAACTAATATGGAGACTCAAGTAAGAAACTGTCCTCATGTTAATCTGGGGCCCCACAGGCCGTCCCTTAGCATAACAGTGAGCAGACGCAAATCTACCCTAGACAGAGAAGATAGCCTTGGTACTGAACAATGCAGGAAAAATGGAGAAAAGCAAAAAACAACCAGATTCTGAGAAGCTGTGACCAGGTACAGCCTTCCTGAAGATTTACAGCCCAGGTTCTCATTGGGTCTCCAGCACTGGTCTTGATTTTCAGGTGGTTTAGAAGGGAGATGCCTCCAGGGGCCAGGCAGAAGCCATTGCAAATCCTCTCTGAAGAAGATACCTTTATTCCAGGCCTTGGGAAGCCTGCCACCCTCGGCCTCTACCCACTACACATGCAAAATCTTTTAAAAAGTACCAAGCTGCACATAATCAAAATGCCAAAGAACACATGAAAACATGACCCCGTGAACGAGAGCCACCAGAAATAACTCTTAGTAGGGACAGATCAGCAACTGTGTGCTTGAGATTTTGGAATTATCTTGCACATATTATAAGACAAACAAAAATGACTGGAGGGAACAGCAAAATATGACATGTCATTATTGATTGGATAAAGAACTAGATAGAATTTCCAAATATAAAAAACGAAATTGTTATCGAAAGCAAAGTCGGTTTCCTCCTGGCAAGTGAAATCAGACTGTCCCCCTGAAGGAGTTGACGCACACAGTAATGTGTATTTGCAGCAAATAGGAGACCATGAGGAATCATTGCAGGAGTCATGGTGTCTCCAAACAAAGGGAAGCAGGGACTTTTATTTCAGATGGAGAACGGGAGTTTCAAAAGGGAGAGGTGGATGGGGTGAGCCTGGTGGTGCAGCACTTAAGTTCACATGTTCTACTTTGGTGGCCCAGGGTTTGCCAGTTCAGATCCCGCCTGCAGACCTATGCACCATTTGTCAAGCCATTCTCTGGCAGGTGTCCCACATATAAAGTGGAGGATGATGGGCACAGATGTTAGCGCAGGACCACTCTTCCTGAGAAAAAAGAAGAAGGTTGGTGGCAGATGTTAGCTCAGGGCTAATCTTCCTCAAAAAAAGGAAAAGGGAGAGGAGGGCGTTCACTTGCACAGGCTCAGATGGAAAACATGCTTCCGCATACTGCAGGTTAATAAGGCCTAAGCTCCTCCTGGAGAGATCTTAGCACTTAAAATACGGCCAAGGTCATGGACATAGCTCTCCTAGTGAGGCTTGGTCTGGTTCAGGGTGGTTGGTTGCATCTCCTTAACATAAGAAAAGGGAAGAAAAATGATTTGGAAGAACAGTTAAATGCTTTCAACCACCCCCCCTTGAATTCCTCAGGGTAATTCGTTCTGACAAAATAACAACATTAAAAACGAAGTGGGGGGATTTGCTTGCACATTGAAGACAACAGAAAAGAGGATTCTTAAAGTGGAAGAAACATCTGAAGAAATTATTAGAGTACAATACAGCAAAAACAAAACTAGCCTAGTAACTACACACTGTTAAAGAAAAATGAACATTGTTTATGTAAAATGATAATCACAATTTCTAATGTACTTAAGAAAATAGGATAGAATAAAATCCAAAATTTTGAGAGAAGATAAATGAGATGAAAAGTCCTGCGTTTCCTGCATTTTCAGGGAGAAGGGTAAACCTACTGATTAAATTTATTCTTTGATAAGTTGTGGAGACATCCTGTACTTTTATGTAACCGCTAAAATAATATAAGCAATGTATAACCTCCAAATAGTAGAAGGGAAAAAAGGAAAGGTAAAAAGTAATCCATGCAAGAAAAAGTAAGAAAGAAGAGGGAAAAAACCCATAGAATAGTTGGGAGAAATACATAGCATAAAGTCAGAGCAGACTTAAAAGCAAACGTATCCATAACTACGTCAAATGTAAGCATCCTGAATACGCCAGGTACAATTCAAAGAATATCAAGTCAGCTACGAAAACAAACATAAATGTGTGCTCTGTGCAATAGACAGGTCTAAAAAGTTGAACGTAAGAGAAAGGAAATGGATCTACCGTTATTGACAATAACCGTAGAAAACCATTGTAGGTGTATCAATACCAGACAAAAGTGACTTCAAGTCTAAAGTGTCTGTGAAGAGAAATAGGGTCCTTTCAAAACGATAAACAGATCAATTCATCAGGAAGACAAAATGAGTTTACACTTTAATGCACCTATTATATGGCCAGAAAGTCTATAAAACGAAAATTGAAAGAACTCCAAGGAGATAAATAAACCTACCATCACCTCAAGAATTAGTACAGCAAGTAGACCATAAAAGAATTCCATAAGGATATAGATGATTTAAATAAAACAAGGAACCAACTGGACCTAATAGCAGATTTAGAACATTGCATCCAATATTAAGATATTTTTAAAATACACACAAAACATTTGCCAAAATTGATCATATATTGGGCCATAAAGCAAATCTTGAGAAACTCTAAAGTGTAAATCTTTGGAATATTTTTTGGCCACAACATAATCAAGCTAGAAATCAATAAAATGGTAACTAGAAAAATCCTCACAATATTAGAAAAAAAGAAATACACTTTTAAATAACCCACAAGTCAAAATAAAATTTAAAAAGAAATAGAATATTTTGTGAGTTGAGTAACAATAATAATAACAGTACTTATTAAAAATTGTAGCATGCAGCTAGAGCAGGCAGAGAAAAATTTATAGTCTTAAAACTCATATATTACAAAAACCCAAAATTATTGGGGTGATCATATGTCCCCAGAAGTTAGGAATTAATACGTGAATAAATTCAATGAAGCAGGAGGAAGAAATAATAAGTAGCAGAAGTTAATGAAATAGTAGGCAAAGATACAACAGAGAGGTTTAATAAAGCAAATATTAATTATTTGAAAAGGCTGATAAAATTGACAAGCCTCTGGAGAAACTAATCATGGAAAAAAGAGAAGAAGTGCGAATATTTACGATCGGGAACTAAAAAGGAAATATTTTTACAAAGCTGCAGACCATTAAAAGATAACCCAAGAATGTTATTAAAAACTTTATGCAAACACATTTTAAATTTTAGACAAAATAGAAATATCACTGCCTAACACTTTCTTGAGAAGGAACTGCCGCCTTAGGTAATACTGGAGCTATCAAAGAAATTGCATCAGCCATCAAAGATTTTCCACACAGGGAACTGACCTAGACGGCTTCACTGCTAATTTCTACCAAATTTCAAGGAAGGAAAACTTTGAATCTACAAATGCTTCCAGAAAAGAGAAAAAGAAGGAATGCTACCATCTCGTTTTATAAGGCTGGCATAACCTTGACACAAATAACAGGAAAAGAAAGGAAACATGCAGGTCAACCTCATGCACGATTCATAGACACAGAACCCTAAACAATATCAACTCTCAAAACTAGTCCAACAATACATAAAAAGGTTAAAGCATCACAGGCAAGTTAAGTTTACACTAAGAGTGCAGATCTCATTTGAACTTAGAAAGATCCACTAATGCAATTTGCCAACAAACAGATCTAAGAGAAAAATCATATCACTATCTCCATAGACAGAAAGGCATTTGACAAAAAACAACATCCACTCATGATAACAAAGATAACCTTTTATCAGACCAAAAGTAAAATAAATTGCCTTAATCTAATAAATGGTATCTGTAAAACCTACAGAAACCGTTTAACCAACCCGTTGTCTAGTAAGATAACCAAGGTTTCCATCCTTCCCTCAAGATTGCAAGAAAGCCCTTCCTTCTCAGCTACTTTGCACACTGTGTGTGATGCTGGTGTTCTCCAGCTCTTTCCCTTGGGCAGGCTTGAGTCTGGAAATGACCCCAAGTGGGATCCTGTCAGGAAGTCTATGGAGACTCAAGGGGGAGAATATGAAGAGCAGAACCCAGGAAGGAAGCATGGCTGGGCTACAAAGGGGAGGGTTTGCAGCCCTGCTGGATCTTTTTCTACCTTTAATGCCCCTTCCCTGGGCCTGATGCTCTGACTCTCATGTTGTTCCTGTATTTGGGGCCCTGGGTTCTCTTGTTCAGGGGAGATCATCAGGGCTCAGAGGCCAAGCTCCTCTCCTGTCCTGAGAGGGCACACCTGCAAACCACTGCTAAGTACTGGGTGCAGGAGAGAGAGAGGTCGTTGTGATGGTCCCTCACTGAGCTGGATGCGGAAAAAGCTTTGGCTTCTCTAGGTGTTGGGCAACAAGAGTCAGAAACTGTCGGATACAGTGTGGGGGTAGCAGTTGGGCTCAAGGGATCTGTTTATTTTCAAGAAAAACTGAGAAGGAAGAACTGATATTCCCAGTTATTCTGGGATATTGTTCCCTGTGGATAACCCCCTTTAGGCCCTCTCCCCAGGAAGAGTTTGTTCCTTAGTCCTTACTGGCCTGGACCAGACTCTCTCAGTCAGTCTCTCACTTACTGATAAAGCCCCTTTTCCTTCCACGACTAAACTAGCTGGGTGCACTCTTTCTCTCTCTCTCTCTCCTCTTTCTTCCTCTCAGTTGATGCCCCATCTCTACCACTTGCCCCTCCAGTTTTGGTCTTGAATGAAAGAGTAAGTTCCATGAGGCATGAAACTTGGTTCCCCGATGGACAACTGAGGAGCCAGATCATATCAGCCAGCCAGCTACAACCTCATCCCAATGTCCATGGTCCCACAGATGAAAGACAGCAAATGTAAAACATTCACACTGCTGAAAGCCCACTAATTTCTGGATTTCACACTTCTGAATCCTATACAAGATTTGCTCTTGCTTGGTTCAGAAACACTGTTCTTTACAAATGCAGCTCTCTCTTAGCAAGCACTCAATTCATATTTTGTTTCAATATTGAATGCTCTTCTCTTCCTGTGACACACCTTGCAATTGTTCTGGAGAAGTTCCATGTGCTGACTAAGCTTGCTGAGAAGCTTGCCTTTTCTTCTCAGCAGCTTGCTGTGAAGTGGTGGCCAACTGAGATAATGTCACATATCTCACTGCATGGCATCTTTCCTTGACCTAATCCTTTTTCCTCACCGTCATTGTCAGCCTTGCACCTCCCAAATAAATTGTTCCCACCATAATCTTTGCTTCAGTCTCTGCTTTCTATAGGAGTTACAACAGAACAAAGTGGGAAAGTACCATTTGGCATTTCTTCCTTGTGTCTCATGCTGGAAGTTCAAGTTCAGAAGGAGTCGTCTCATAAGTCACAAAGAAAATAATCCTCCTGGATGTCCTTCCATTACACTCTTTTCTCCACATGGGATTCCCTTCCAGCAGTCTTGGGATATTTCTCCCCTCTCTCACTTAACCAGGGTTTACGTTGGAAGGCCTTTTCTTATTCCTTTTACAAGGAGTTTCTGGGAAATGAACCAGAAATTTCACCTAAATGCTTTCTCTTTAGGTAGAGTAAAGCCAGCATGGCAGCCTTACAAAGAGCAATCTGAGATTCTCTGCCTCACTGAGGGAAGGACGCATTACTTGGGCCTTCTAAAGGCAAAGCATCTCGTGGGGAAAATCAGATGACTATATAGGCAAATAGTTTAGTAACAAAAGAAGAGTGGGGCTCAGTCCTACAAAGTCACCAGAAAAAACTGTTGGCCTCAAAAGGAAGCCCGTTGCTGTGTGAGACGGGGGCATTGAGATGAGATTCCTTGCTTCTGACAGAAAGCCAAAGCCATCAGTGATCAGATAACGCTGGTGTAAGCCATGGTTAGAGGTATTTACAGATGGAGTGGGAGTATTGCTCAAGAGGGCTGGTTCCAGTTACTAAAGAGAGAGTGGTTTAAAAGAACAAACCACATTGCTTTTGCACACAAATCTACGTTTTGGTCACATTTAAGTGTGGACAGCTCCCCTTTGCTCCCATTTTCTCCCCTTGGAGTCAGGGGAGGCTTGAAGCCCGGAGGCCAGAATCGCCTGAAGGTTCGCTCACATGTGCCCAGATGTTGGTGCTGGCTGTCTGCTCGGCATATCCCTTCCTCTCCACGAGGGCCTCTCAAGTAGTCTCTGTGCATGGGATTGTCGGATCTTCCTCGCAACGTGCTAGTTGTCTTCCCCAGAGTGAGCACCTCCCAAAAGACAGCCAGGCAGAAGCTGTGTTCCTTTTATTTCCTAGACTTTGAAGTCATAATGCATCCATTCTACCCTATTTCACTGCTTGGGGCCATCAAAAGGCATCCCTGGCCCCAATTAAATAGGAAAGGGCATAGATCCCACCTGTGAGGGGAAGGAATGTTGCAGTACTTTAGGAAGAGCCTGTGAGACGGGAGATATACAGAGGCTGTCCCAGCAAAGCACAATCTGTCACGCTGCTCTAGGTGCCTGTAGAGTTGGTCAGAGGCTCTGATTTGTCTAAGCCCAGGTCACAGCCTTTGATTGGCTGGAGTCTGCTTTCTCCAAAGCCTGGGTCCTGACAATGGAAGAGTGCTGATTCTCCCCAAAGTTATTCTCCTGAATGACTTACTGATACCACGTGAAATGGGAACAGATGCCAGGGAGCCAAAGCAGTATTTTCACACCATGCCCAGAGAACAACATTTCTGATATGCTGATAACATTCTCTAAACGAGTTCTCTTGATTATCTCCCTGTGATGGAAAAAGAGGAGTGAGTCATGGAATTGAAAATACTACTGGTTCTAAACATGTTGATCCCAATTCTCTTAAAAAACGATGGAACCTTAGTTAAAGAAATAAAGCACAATGTCAATGGTGAGTCTGGCAGTGGAGCCACAGTGAACCAGAGGGAGGTGTCCAAGTCGTGTCTGTGTGGAGTGGGGAAGGTGCTCATGCCAGACCTCCCTCCTGAGAGGACACCCTCCTCACCTCACGTTGGCTCAGACACCCTGCACTGGGCAGCACAGCTTGGGGTGTCAGACTACCTGTGAGGTGAGGATGGCAGCCCAGTGCAGGGAGTGGATGCCCAAGTGGGGTGAGCAGGATGTTCACACCAGGGACTGACCTAGTAGGTGGTATCAGAGCTCGAGTGAGGAGACAGACAGGGGGCAGGCTGGTGTCATTTGTCAGAGCAGGCTGATTAGGGTGAGGTGGGCTTTGGCACAAAGGGGCTACTGATGTGGAATGCCAGAGCCTGCATGTTGCAAGTAGGGGACCCACATAGGGGACAATGGGGATGTGGGAGATTTGTTATATAAATCTTTGTGGGGATTAATCAAATAAGTAAACTTATTAAGCGTAATGATATTAAGAATATCTTAGAAAACTTCTTTCCTGAAAACAGACAGGTACTGACTCATGAACAGACAGAGAGACCAATCAAACAGAATAGAAAATCCAGAGATATTCCCCAGTACATATGGAAATGTACTTTTTCATAGGGGGCGTTTCAAATCATTGGGGAAATGATGGACTTTTTAATACATGATACTGGAGCAACTAGACAGTGATTTGCTAAGAGATTAAGTTGGAGTCACATTTCACACAAACCACCAGCAGAAACTCCAAACAGATAAGAGATTCAAATATGAAAAATAGTGTCATGCATGCACTAAAAATAAACATGGGTAAATTCCTTTATAAACTTAGAAAGGGGAAAGCCTTTCTAGCAATGACTCTAAATCCAGAAACACTAAAAGAAAAGATTGATAAATAAACTTCAATATATAAACAAAAAACTTCTTAAATTTGCATGTCAAAAAGCACTGTAAGCAAATTCAAAATACAGACAGTGGACTTGGAAAAAAAGCTATTGCAACACATATCACAATTAAAGAGCTAATCTATCTAATATATAAAGAACTCTGAAAATTCAGAAGAAAAAGATCTAGAACCTGAAAGAAGAATGAGCAAAAGACTAGACAGTTCACAGTAAAATATATTTAAAACATAATGAAGACTTTCAGCTCACTCAGATTAAGAAAAATCGAAATAAAATATGGAAAAAAATGGAAATAAAAAGTCTCTAAAACACTCTGTTTCATCTCATAAGTGGCCAAAAATTCTAAAATTAAAGAGCACACTCCATGGGCAAGGCTGTTTTCTTTCGATCGGTGTTGCAGGACATGTCTTTATTTTTTCTTCCATAATTTTACTCTCATCCTATCCATGTCTTTAAATTTGAGTGTCTCCTCTAAACAGCACAAAATTGGTCTTGCAGTTTTATCCAGACTGACAATCTCTGCCCTTTAGTTGGAATGTTTAATCTGCTTGCATTTAATGCAACCACTGATAGGGTTAGGTTGAAGAATATCATATTACTGTTTGATTTCTACTTGTGTGATTGATTTTTTGTTCCTTTCTCCTTCTTTTCCAGACTTCCTTTATTGTATCTCATTTTGTCTTCTTTATTGGCTTCCGCTTAGATCTGTATATAATATTTTAGTGGCTACTCTAGGTTTGCAATTTGCCTCCTTCACATATCACAGCCTACTTTGAACTAATGTTATACCACTTCATGAAAGAACACTGGAGTAATGTATTTCCATTTATCCTCCCTCCTACCCTTTGAGTTATTTTTGTCATACATTTTGCCACTGTATTCCATAAATCCTAAAGCATTTTTGCCTTAATAGTCATTCATCTTTGAAAGAAATTTATATAAAGTCTTTTATATTTGGTCACATCTTACACGTTTATTTCTCTTTTGTGCTTCATGCCTACAATGGGGATCATTTCCCTTCAGGCTGAGGAACTGCCTTTAGTTTTTCTTGCCCTACAGGGCTGTTAGCAACAAATTCTCATACATTTGTTTTTCTGAAATGTCTTTACTTTGCCTTCATTTTTAAATAATATATTCACTGAGGATAGAATTCAGATATTGGTTGCCTTTTCCTTTTAACTACTTAGAAATGTCATCCCAGTGTCTTCTGACTTGTGTCGTTTCTGATGAGAGCTCATTGTTACTGTTATTGGTGTTTCTCTTAAAGTAGGGTATATTGCTTTCCTGTCTGTCTACTTTCAGCATTTTCTCTTTATCTTTGTTTTTTTTTTTTCCATGAAGATTACTCCTGAGCCAACGTCTGTGCCTGTCCTCTTCCATTTTGTATTTGTGGGACACCTGCCATAGCACAGCTTCATAAGCAGTGTGTAGGTCCGCACCTGGGATCCAAATCCGCAAACCCTGGGCCACCAAAAGAGGGTGCATGAACTTAACTGCTGCACCAGTCGGTGGGCCCTTATCTTTGGTTTTTACCAGTTTGACTATTATATGCTTACATGTGGATTCCTTTGTCCTCACCGAGGTTCACTGAGCTTCCCGAATCTGTGGATGAGGAATGTAGTCTAGCAATAGGCCTATGATGAAAAGGAACCAGTGGCTGCACTTCTTTTATGGTGAAATGTGTTTGCCGGACAAAAGCAGTGTTGTGTGGCATAGCAAGACAGGAAATCAACACTGTGATTTCTGTAAGTCCACAAAGGGGAACCAGCAGAAGTATGGTGGTGGGCAGGAAGGCAGAGCCACCCCAAGACATGTTCCCAAATTAGCAAGATCTCACATTCCTTTGGGGCTCTCTCCCCCAGGATCTGGCTTGGCGGTTCTCTCCCTGGCATCCTGGGACCCAGCTCTTCTGGTGGGTCTGGAGGGAAGGAGGGGAGATGGGAGTGGGTTTGGGTGAGTAGAGGCATTTCCTTGAGATCATTCCAGAGATCTTTTATTTATTTCTATTTAAATTTTCATTACAGAGGTATTTGAGGAACAGAAGGATCTTTTCCTCAAAGGCAGGGGTGGGGCATGGACACTTAAACAGATAAAGGAGATTTGAAGGAATCAGCATGATTAGGGGGTTTCCCCACCCCCATCTAAATGTGCCCCTGAGCAGACCTCAGCTCACTAAGCGAGGTGCTGGAATCCTTGTCACAGAATGCCTGCACAGCAGCCCAGAGGTTTGCTCTCCAGGGAGGTGTGTGAGCAGAAGCTCAGCTCTTGTTCAGGGATGCCAGGAAGTCATCATGAGGCAGGGGTTAGACAACATGTCAGGGCTCTTGCTGGCCTGGCTGTCAGGGTGCCTGGGCTCAGTCCAGGCTCTGTTCTAACTCTGTGGTCCCTTCAGTCGGTCAGTGCCCCCTCCTGGGACTGTGTCCCTCCCTCATCTCTCACAGGAGGACGGAGACTTACAGCAGGGTTGTCAACGTGTTTTAAGCCACAGAACCATTTCCTCAAGTACATGTTACATACACTCAATATGCATGTGCCAGGGCAAATTTTTTAAATATTATTTTTGTTTTGCTCTTGGCATGTTCCTTTTTCTTTATTTCCATCAAGGAACCAGTTTGTCAGTATGTCTTCGAAGCAGGGATATTTTCTCGGCTCTAGATCAGAAGCTGTGTGTCCTCACTGCTCTGCCCTTGTGAAAGTGTGTGCAGGCATGAAGAAGTGGTGTTGCTGCCTGGTCTGTGCACAACAAGGTGGGAAAGGCCATGCCTGTGAGGGTTACATGATCCCAGAATACGTACCCCTTGTCATGAGAGGGTAGTGCTGTGTGTGTTTGGAGCAGGAGCTCAGAGCTGAAATGTATGCTCAGCTCCCAGGTCCTGCCCCATATGAGCAGCAAGCCCTTGGAGAGATGGCTGCTGGGAGTGTTTCCTGAGCTGAGCCCAACTCAGGGAGATCCTCATTCAGCAAAGGATCCTGTACTCTATGTGTAGGCTCTAAGCCAAAACCATCCCAAAGTCGAAAAATCTGGGTGGTCTGGAAACTACGGATGCAGCAGTATCCACGGTGGCCTAAGAGGAGAGACCTATCTCCAGTTTTCCAGACCATGTGAACCTCCCTGATTCTCGTTTGATTCTGCGCAGGCAGGAGGTACAGCAACCACAGGGATCATGTTTCCGAGCAGTCCAATTGGATGGGTGTTTAGAGTCTGACTCTAATTCCCTGTGAACAAATACGTAATACAGTTTTTCCTACCATCTGAATCTGTACAATGACATTCCTACCTGCTACTTTTAAGACAAATGATGGTAAGGCTGTCCTCTGTAGTGGAGGAAGACATTTCCTCTACCTTCTCTGGGTTCATCTGGCTGGATAACGAATTAAATTCACATGAGACAGAATAGCAGGAGAAAATTAAACAAAGTTTTATAACATGTATACATGGGAGTGGCTCAGGCAAGCTGAGCAACTTGCCAAAATGGCTGAAGCCCCCACCTTAAATATCATATCCTGCTAAAGACAAAGGAAGATGTTGGGGGTGGGGGGAGTCAGTTATAGGAGGTTACCAGACAAGCACAATAAACAAATGCAGATTTAAGTCCTTGCCTTCCCCATTGATTAAGAGTTTCTAGCGATAAGGTCATCCCCCATTCTTCAGGGTAGAGAGGGAGATATCCTTACAGATTGAGATTTCCTTTACAATGTAAATGTCTCTTACAAAGGGTAAGTAAATTCTACTTTTCAGTTGCTTCCCTGTCTGCAAAGTAACCAGCGCCAAATAATCATCATGCCAAAGAGAGATATGTTGGTGTGGCCAATTCCAAGCCCCCACACCTTGCTGCCCATCTCCCTCCCTATGGGCTGCCCTCGCCTCTAGGTTAAGATGATGCTCCAGTGGACAGAGTTTGGTGACTTTACCCCTGGAAACTAAATGACTGATGTCATTTACAAATCCCACCCACGAGATCTAGGCCATGTGGCCTCATGTGAGGAGGGAAGGAAATTTACATGATTTGGGTACAACTCACACAGTCAGTGTCCCTTGGTTTCAGATGACAGAGTGTGTTAGGTCAACTGTGGATCCCCAGTGCTGAGCACTCAGGTGCTCAATCAGGGTGTGTTTATTTATTGATGGAAAAATTGTGCTTTTCAGCCCTACTGTAGAGAGGGTAGGGATAACTCAAAAGGCTGAGACAGCCCTAGGTGCCAGTGAGGGGTCTTAGCCTAGAGGCCAGCAGTGACTAAGACGAACAGGCTGAAAGGGACTCAGGTTATCAAGGGACCAGGTGGCCAATGCACTCTGAGCACTTTGGGGACACTGGGCTGGATGTGAGGGGTTGAGCCGGCCTTGCCAGGTGAGAGATGGGGCAGGGGTTCTGGAGAGACAGCCTGTCTGTTGTGTACTCCATGGGTCCGCCTGTTGCCAGCATGATCCTGGTCCCTTGTAGCCCTCTAGGACAGAACATGAGCTGGGCTGACCTCTCAGGGGAGAGGCCCTGCTGGAACCACACAGGGCTCTTGGTGTCTTAGGCAATGAGGCTATATAGAAGTGGCCAACTCAGATCAGGCTTGTCTGAAGGGGACATGAGTTGGTGGACACTGAGAACTCTCCGTGGAAAGCAGGGATGGAGAAGAAGGGGCAGCCAGGAGACTGGAGGGCAAGCTGGGCCCCAAGGTCACAGGAGGGCAGGGAGGAAATTCAGGCTGGGTGAGATCGAGGAGCTTCTCCAGCGACCCACCCTGACTCTGCGCCAGCTCCCTGGCTGTGGGAGAGAAATGTCCTGCTCAGGTCACCTCTCTCCTCCCCAGTGTGGTGCGTATGTCCTTGAGCTGCAGCCACAGGCTTGCCTGCTTGGTGTCTGGGACCCATTGTGTCATCCCCCTTCCTCTCTGCCATATAACACAGGGAAGGAGGTAAGAAGTTCACCCTGAGCCCCAGGACCAGAGAGGTTCATGTTTTCTTCTCATGGTGCTCAGCTGCAGCCCTGGCAGAAGGGAAGGCCCAGAGAAAGATGTGGGTGAGAACGAGCTGGGTAACAGATTTACTTGAGGTTTGCGGGAGGTGTTGCTGGGGTGGGGAAGAGGAGGAAGCAGAATACAGCAGATTTGTATCATTGGCCTTCTAAGGACAAGTAAGTGTCTGTGAATCAGGGTCAATGAATAAACAAGAAACCAACCCTCCCCGCTCAGCTAAGAGACATTTATTTAGTTGCTGGTGACATTCTGGATCAGCTCCAGAGAAGGTGGGCTGGTTCCTATACTTAGGGGCATTTCATAGCATTTCATGGTTTCCTTTATCCAGGGCAGGAACCTCGAGAGTTTGATGAAGACCCGTGGAGGTGTCCCGTCAATTCGTCCACCGAGGGCAATGCCCTGGATCACGTTCGCACAGATGAGAGGGCTCCCAGTGTCCCCCTGTGGACAGAGAGTTGGGAGGACTGTGTCCGTGCTCCCCGATCCTGCCCACCTGCATCCAAAGCGCCCTCTCAGAGAAGGCCGCCTGGCGTGGCCTCCATGTGGGAGATCAGAGAGCAGGGCAGGCCCCTGTGGGCCCTCTCAGCTGCCCCGTCCTGACCCTGGACATTGTCCCAGCTTCATTTCACTCAAGGGGCGGCTCCCTCTCCTCCACTAGGTCCTGGATCCTCTCCCCATGAGGGCGCTGTGGGACTCTGCTTCGTTCTACCCTTTAAGGACATGGAAGCAGGCAGGTGAGGCTGACACTCAGCACGGCAGATGAGCCATTTAACAAACATGGGAGCCAGCTCTGAGGAACCACCTGGTTTGACTGCTGCACACTCAGGGAGCAGTTTTCTAACACCTGTGCCCGGCGTGGGGCAGAGTGTTGCTAATTCATTTTCCAAATGGAGCACCATGTTTGGATGCATCTCAGGCCCCTGTTCGGCTCCCAGAAGGCCTGTGACTCCCCACTCCAGTTTCTCCCCCATTCTCTTCCCAGGAGAATGCTCAGAGTCTAGGGGATGGAGGAGTCCCTACTGCTTGGGTCTCCAGGTCCTGAAACACCCCTCTCCCCAAAGCCGAGCTAGGCAGATGCCCAGTCTCACCTGAAAGGAAATCTTCCTTTCCTTCGGGTCCCCCACACACAGCAGAGTGGTACAGTTGTAATGATCATGTAAGAAGGATTCGCACACCTGTTCCTGCTGCACACTCAGCTCCACCTCCTGCAGTGCATTGGAAATTATGCCATTGGGGGCGATTAGCCTCCAGCCTGCCACACGGCACACCTCTCCGGGCCTCACCTGGGCTGTGCCCCTGGGCGGGATGAGGGGCCACACAGCTGCAGTCCGCATGGCCTTTCTCTCTAGCTGATGAGAAGAGGCATGTAAATCCAGCTCAGCCACTGGCCTCCTGAGCCAGGACACAGTGATGGGGCTGCACTGACTTCCCTCTCCCCTGAGCAACTGGGACTAGTCAGGTGGCCAGGAAGGGAAGGAGGGAAGGGACAGGTCCCAGTGGGAGGGGAAGCAATCTGGACCCAGGACAGCAAGAGCAGCAGGGAGGATCCCTACCTTTAGTATCATGATGTCATTGAAGTATTCACTAGGAATATAGTCTGGGTGGCAGATGGCTTCTTTCACAGGGATGACCTGCCAGGTTCTCTCTTGATTCAGGATGTCGTGGGCCCCCAGAATCACCCTGATTGAACTGCAGAGAAAGGAGAGTGGGGATGTGGGGGCAATCAGTCGCAGGAGATCCAGCCCTGGAGCCATGATGGGAGGGTGCCAGCCGGGCCAGGGCAAGGCTCCAGTTAGGGGAAATCGAGAGCACTGGAGGACCCGGTTCTGAGTGACTGTGTGTCCCATGCTTCTCAAGGACACTGAGAGGAGGGCTTTTGGAAGCTTTCTCTTGCCCTCAGGCAATATTGTGAAAGGACTCTGAGTTTGCCTTTTGACCAGAATGCATGCTTTCATCCTCCACAGCTGCTTTAGTTGGCCATTGTGGTCTCTCTTCTCAACTGAGCCTCTTGCTCTCACCTCTGACCCTCGGACTGCAAAGCTTCCCTGTCCTATTTCTCACTTTCCATGGCCCAGTCATGCTCTCAGATGGCTCCTCGCAAGAGCTTTTCTGGCACTGAGTTACCAGAAGCTGAGGGAGCTCCCCTCGGCTGCTGTCCATGGGCAGAGGACAGGAGTCCCTGTTGGGGTCTCAGGAGGTGTCAGCTGTCTGCATCTCCTCACCGTCCCCAGCTGTCAGAACAACATCCAATTCCACAAGGACACGGCCACAAGTCTTGGCCATCCTCTTCATGGAAACCTGAACCAATGCCGTGTATGGGCGGGAGTGGGGCCTGATCTCATGTCCTCCGATGATGATTCCTGAAAGGAAAAACTGGAAGATGGCTTTCTGGAAACAGCTGTGGTCAGGAGGGAAGGCTCCAGAATGTGGCAATTGAGGGTGGGGTCTACAATGCCATGCAGAAACCAGGCAAGAGTCCTCCCAGGTTCTCCCTGGAGCAGAATAACTTTTTCGGAATGTGGAGCCTCCAAAGCCCCTGTGAGAAAGCGGAGGATGGTGCCTCTTGTCCCTGTCCTGCTTCAAACCACGTATGGGAGGGATGAGAGCTGTCTTCACAATGGTGGAGCCCGAAGGGATTGTGGACAGGGCTCTGCTGACGCCTTCTGTGTCAGGGAGTCTCCCAACCCTTCTCAGTCTTTGCTAAGGTGACTGGTGCCTGTATCTACCAATCTGTCCATGAGCTTATGGAGTTGGATTTTCTACAATCCTCATGTCCTATGGGCTAACCTGTCCTGGGATCTCAGTGAAAATATTTTGACTGTGTGAATGAATGGCCTTCACTTAGCTTTCTGCTGAGGTTTGGTGGGGATCAGGCTTGTGGGATTGAAGACCATCACCATGTAGGGAGGACCCTGTGTGGAGCAGCCTATGGCTTGGGAAGGCGGGGGTGGTGGGGCGGAAAATGGGATCCCTGGGCCTCTGGCATAGCCAAAGCAACAGGAGAGCCCTGCATGCAGTCCCCCAGCCCCTTCTGACATCCGCTGCTCCCTGGGGTCCTCTCCTGGGAGGGGTGAGGGGATGAGGGCACCAAGAAGTGAAACTATTTTTTAGCTGGTTCCAGTGACAGTACCACTACTGCAGCTGGTTTGTCTGATCTGCCCTCTCCTGAGTTGGACTGAGGGATTTTAATTACTTATCTTTTAGAGCTCCATTTCCTCTGCCAAATGCCTTTCTATGAATAGCCCACTTTCCAGTTGATAAGAGAGAAGCTCACACACTAAATCTTTTAGTGAACACCCTGCCTTCCTGCCATCCTTATTGTGTGTCTATGTAGCATCAGTCTTGTTAGTCTGTTTGAGCTGGGAGCTGGGTTCTAGAAAATTCTTGGTCTGAAATTGAGGAAAATCAGTGACTGTGCTGGGTAGAAGGGTCAGGAGTCCAGAGGGTTTTGTGAGTTGGGCTGGAGCCTCTGGCATGGGGATGGTCACTCACCTGTTGCAGGCTCAGGGGGCAGAAGAAAGGCCAACAAGAGCAGGAGTGGCTGCATCTTCCTTGAAAGTCTGCCCAGGTCAGAGCTGCTGGTAGCTCTTCCTTCTAAATACTTGGTCGGGGAGAGGAAGGCAGGGGTGTGGCCCAGGGCCTTACAGACCTCCTCCACCTGTGCTGCTGGTTATCCTGCATCATCTGCAAGGTGATTTGTCGAAGTTCTCTGGCTTTGGGTAGGTGACAGAAGCAGTCTCATCACACTTGCACTCCCAGTGCTGAGTCACAAAGTAAATGCAAGAAGAAAGAGCAAGAAAGGGGAGCCTTTGCTGCAGCCAGCAGAGGAGCTGGACCCTAGGATCCCCTCAGTGACCAAATCAAGAATGTCTCTTTTTCTCAGCTCTTGGCTCCTTTTCAATCCTGATGAAGTCATGAATAATTATTTACCAAGCTAACTCCAGGGAGATGAGCATGATGGCTCCTCTGCTTGAGAAGATGGCGGTCAGCTGGGGTAGACTGAGAATCAGTGGTACCAGCTGGTAAAGGCTGTAGTGGGGGTCTGCTTGGTGGTGGGAGATAGAGGCTGGACCTGCCTTAATAGCATATAGAGCTGGACAAACCCAAACCCCAAATGGTAAGCCCAATTCCTCACTGGCCACCAGTCTAGGCTTGTATTTTGGAATATTTAGAATCCCCTCTTTCATGTAAATATTCTATGACAAACAGAGCTTCTCTTATCCCACGATTTTGAACCAAGTTCCTGGACTTGATATTCTTTGAACCAAAAGAAACCATTAGCGGGTCTGTCAGAATTGAGGGGCCTGATTGGTTTATGCTTGGGTCTTGTAGCACGAGGTGGGGACTGTTACCCATATCATAGTGCCTGGTATCTGGGGAGAGGGTTCATCTCAACAGCTGTGGGTCACTGTCGCCAGGCAATGGGGAAATGGATGCCAATTGTCCTAATAATTCCTATGCACTAAGGAGTCTGTCTGGGGTGCAGTGAATCACGGCTCTGATGTCCCTGTGCCTAACAGTTATAAACATTTGCAAACAGATTATCCCAACACTCTCACCAGTGTGACGAGAGGTGAAGGAGTCATGGAAAGGGAGGCATCATGAGTTCTAACAGCCAAACCCCAATTCTGCTGAAGGAACAGCATCCTATGAAGACATAGAAAACAGAGGAAGGCAACCTGCTTAAGCGTTAAGGATGAAGATGACTGGGCGGTGGAATTCTCAGGAATTTTAATGTTCTTATTGCTGTTTTCTGCATCTACTGTTTTTCTCTATGAGTATTAATAGTTTTCCACTCAGCGTACATTTTCCCATAGTCAAACACACTCATGAACGGCAAGCATTCAGCAGACTACTTCTTTATGCTCTACCTTCTCTAAGGTGGATGTTTTAAAAATGAGGTTACTTTTCTGAATCCATTCTCATATAAAACAGACATTCTTGATAAATAGAAGACATATTTACTCAATATGCTATAGGCTCTAGCATATTATGGTGAATGAAGGAGGAATCAATGATTTCCACTCTAGAGATGGGAGTTTATTAATTCCCTGGCAGCCTCCCCTCTCCTCCACTCTGGCGGGGGCAGTGCTGGCCTCTGCCCCTGAAAAGATGGACGGATAAATCCTGGGGGTACCTGAGTCTGGTCATGCCATCTGAAGTATTGTGCTTTTCTCCAGGTGTAGAAGGCTGAAGATCCTGGTGAAGCTATGTCAAAGCTTCCCATTCTTTCTTGCATGGAGTCAATGCCCTTGGCCACATTGTTCCACATGAGTGTGCCCCTGGAGTCCCTCTGTTCACAGAGAAGGGTGAAGTCTCAGTCAGAGCCCTCTGGCTTCACCCTGCTCAGCATCCTTTTCTCCCTGGGGCTCTCCTGACCACCTCTCAGGGCCCAGCTGTTCAGAGAGGTAGTGGCTGAGTGTTCACCATACACCTTGGCTCTGAGTTTCAGGGGGATTGCTGGATCCCCTGTGATCTACCTGCACCATGAACCTGTGTCCTGGCTGTGTCCTCTCTCCAGCTTCACCCAGTCCCAGGCCCTCATCTTATTGTCCTTGGACAAAGGTCAAGTGATTGGCTCGAGGGAGATGCCTGGGTTAAACCTGCTGGGAACAGCAAGCCTCCACCCATGAGTGGACCCAGGTCAACCATTGGTTGTTGAGTGAGAGAAGTCCTGGCAATGTCACCCCAGCATCACTGTGTCCCTGGGGCAAGGATGGGAAGATTCTTTTCTCCTTAGGCTTGCAATGGCCTTCTTGTCCTTAGGCTTCCCCACACACAGCTGGATGGAGTTTTTGAAGAGGTCCTTGCACTTCTGCTCATTCTGCACGTCTACATCCACCTCCTGGAGTGTGTTTGCCTTTTTACCACTTGTCACTTGTCCCCAGACTGCCACACTGCACCCCTGCCCGGGCCTCACCTACTCTTGTCTCTGTGGCAGGATGATGGTCTTCACAGCTGAGTTGAGGTGAGACTTGCTCTGCAGCTGGTCAGAAAGGGAAAAGATGGCAGTTTGGGTCCAGCCGGGCTCAGATCCACAGGTGAGGTTGCCCCCACTCCCTGCCCGAAGTCTCCCAAGCCCCCTCCTATTACACAGGCCCAGGAGAGCAGACAGGGTGGAGGAGAGGGGGGGACTGAGACCCTGAATGAGTTATCTGCTCCCTTGTGAACTGTGCAATTGCACCTGAAATTCAGCAAGATGGTATGTTCAGTAGCATGATGTCGTTGACCTTTGAATAATTATTATAATCCTTGTTGAAGGAAGGCTTTGAGCACAGGAATGACCTGCTGGGTATGTTCCATTTTTCTGATATTGTGAGCACCCAGGATCACACTTCTTTTTCTATAAAGAAAAGGTGGATTGGGTAAATCACAGGAGCTACAACTCAGTCTCTGAAAGGCAGGTTGAAGTTCCAGCCTAAGGCACACCTGCAGCCAAGTCAGATAGGGAGCAAGGGAAAAGTGGACAGTGTCACCTTTCTTGGCTGGACAGCAGTGACCCAGCCCGGTTCTTCAGCAGCCTGTTTTCCATCCAGATGTCTCTCCATGCAGTCCACCCCTGAGTCCCACAGTCACTGTGTCCTGGTCTCAGCAGATCAGGTTGCTCCTCTGATTGGTCATTGGCTCTGTGTGCTCAGTGATTCTGCTGAGTTCCAGGCCTTGAGACGCTACCATGGAATCCCAGGAAGACAAGGACTCATCTGTGCTCCTCACCTTCCGTTGCAGTGGGCTATGTCACAATGTTGTCTTGTACCAGGACCCCCCACATCTACTCCCACCATCTACATTATTGTAGGAAAGTACAGACACCATGTAAGGCAGGGACTGTGGTCTGGCCTCTCTGCCCCATCTGATCTTCCCTGAAAGAGAAAATTGCCCTGGATCTCTGTGTTCATGGCAAACATGGGCCAAGCACTGCCTCGTGGCCTAAACCCATGGGATGTTCAGAGGCTGAGGTGGTTTGAGTGTCCTCAGGGACCAACACAATGAGAGGGGGCTGCAGGCCTCAGAGGGCAGCTGGCGGGCTTGCAGCATGACTTGTTTCCTGGCTTAGTTCTCTGTTTCCTCCTGTAGAGATGAGGTGCTCAGCCCTTGTTCTGGAGCAAACACACTTCAAATACATGTTAATGGGACTCTCCTAGAAGACATGCAAACTGATATCTCCGACCTAGCCTGGTGAATTGGTCCTCAAGCTGTTTAGACCTCTGTGATCCACTTACCTCTAGAATGGATCTGGTCCTAGACTTGAACATTTCATGCTCATGGAGCCAAATACTCTGGTTTCTTTCTTCCCCATGTGGCTCAGGCACATACTACAAATCCCATAAATGCTTGCTGGGTACATTAATGAACAGTCCTCAAATCTGCTTTGGTCAACAGCAGAGGAGGAGTGGTTTTAATCCAATCTGAACTTCATCACAGCTTTAACTTTCTAAGTCACCCAGAAAGCAGAATACAAATGATGGGAAATCAGAGGGAGATGGGGAAATGGGCTAGAGGGGCCTGGGTGGCAGCCAGTCTCCACTAGGAAGGTGGGAGCAGCAGTGAGGCAACATTCTGATGATTCTATTAGGTTCTGGATATCTGCCCTGGGAGAGCTGAGTGGCTCCGAAGAATAGGGAGAAGGTGAAAGTGACACCTAGGGAATGGAGTATTAGCTAGCTCTTCTGTTCTTGATCCATACAATAGCTCCAGGTGTACATTACCACTGGTAGTTTTGGAGAATGGAGAATGTTATAACACTCATTTTCAGCTTTCCCGTTCCACTAGAATCATGTGTTATCCTAATACTAAGTCATTTTCCAGGTGACAAGGATGTGACCCTTGCGGGGAGAAGATCCACCAGGTGTCCTTAGGAGGAGCTTACTTTTCTGTAGTTTCTCCACACTGCATAGCCAGTGACAGATCTGGAGATCTTCCAATTTCTGGGAATGGACTGAGGCAAGGAAGGATATAATGGCAGCCTCACTGGGACACTGTGAAAGTGTCAGTGTTGGAATAAGCCAGGCCTCTGATTCTCTACAGGGGCACTTACCTCCTTCAGCCCTGGAGGGTAGGAGACTGACCAACCAGAACAGAGCAGCAGCATCTTCTCGGAAAGGTTGATCAGGCCTGAAGTGCTCTGTGCCTTCTCCTCTCAGGCTTTTCAATCCTAGAGGTGAAGGAAGAAGGAGCCAGCTCTGTGACCACGAATTTCCACCCAATTTTATTGATTCTCAAGGTAAGAGCTTTCATTACATCCTTATTGCCCTCACTCAGACAGGGCTGTTCGGTGAGGGTTTTGCAAGAGACACAATCTTAGGAGACCACATTCTCTAGGAGAAAATTCTGGAATCCTTTAGAGGAGATCAGTCTTTCTGGAGGCTTTGGGATTAGCCAGAAATGGTATCCCTTTCCCCTAAATGAGACCCTCCGAAGTATGAATATGACAACAGTATGCCTTGAATTTGTAATTAGGCAACTGTGTACTTCCTAAAACAACATGCATCTATCCAATCCTACTCTTTGTAGAGCTTCGTTGTTTTTTTAACTGAAGAACATTTCTTTTTGTACAAATGCCAAAGTACTAGCACTGGTCTCTCGTAAAACACACTAGCCAAGAGCCGAGTTACTCATCAACTTCTTGGTAGTTTCAGGCAACTTCAAACTGTTGGGCATGAGAGTGAGGAGCAGAGATTTGGAATGAAGTACAGATGGGGCATTGATGAGAGTTCTAGGAAGAGAAGGTATTGACAGAATAGGAGAGCTTGAGAGGAGGGGTTTGACTGAGAAATGCACTTGAGGTCGCTCTGTGGTTGCAGGTTGTCCTGATAAAGCTAATGTTGTTCTCAACTTCTTGATATTTCAAAGCTTTAAAGGCCCCACTGTTAAAGTAGGTGGGGGTCATGTAGATAGAGACTGAAAGAGGAGAAACAAAGCTTTGCCTCTCATTCTGAGTTCCCTTAGTCACTCCTGTCCCACCTGGCACAGGTATTCTGATGCCCCATTGAAGACCGTGATGTAGGCAAAGTTTCTGCCCCCGAGGCTGCCCATCCCTGGTGAGGAACCGGGCATGGTTGCTCTCAGAGCTCTCTGCACACAGATGCTTGGAGGCTCTTTCCTTTCAGACAGGTGAAATTTCGTTATGATGCTACTTACAATACAAGCATCGAGCATGAAAGTTTAAATTCTTTTTCTTTGTGCTTATATAATTTAATATAGATATGAGAATACTTCTCACATCTTTCTCACACTGGCATAATGTTTATGCTGCTTTTGCATCTGTTGGATCAGTCATTACCCAGAAGGTGGAACATCTCAAGTGTCTTCT
The DNA here is from genome assembly GCF_041296235.1 of Equus asinus. Lineage (NCBI taxonomy): Eukaryota > Metazoa > Chordata > Mammalia > Perissodactyla > Equidae > Equus > Equus asinus. The sequence goes on from NC_091791.1 coordinate 170,713,846, forward strand.
CACTTTCCTTCTCTATCCCAGATGTGGCTGTAGCTTTTAGGAGATATCACTGTTTACTCCATTTGATGGCTTAGGCCTCCTCCCCACCCTCGATTTGGAAACCCCAATCTGTTTAGCAATGTTGAAGTGATTTATTAATGAATTGCATGTTAACACATTGGGTTATTAAGTGCCTATTAAATAATATTTATGACGTCTTGGAAGCATAGAAAATCAAAGATGATAGAATGTAATTTGGCCCAAAGTAGGTATTTATCATTTGAGTGCATCTTGTCAAGAGATCCATGAGAGTTCTCACAATTGCTGTAGCTGGTTTCCTGCATGTTTGGCTGCGCTATCACATTTTTTCTGATAATTTTCCTCTAAGCTATTGGGACACTACCTTGGGCTGCATGTCTACTCCACAAGTGACTCAGACCCCAGGTCTCCCAGGGTACCCCCTGGATCCAGATCATATTGCCAAGCAGTTGCCCCTGTCTGCTCTCCTTCTGCCCCTCTTGGCCCCCTGTCTCATTGGACCCACACCTAGCTGATCATGACTCTGCTGCTCTGGCCAAGGGCAGAAGGCACCTGTGCCTCTGCTTAGCCATTGTGTCTGGAGAGAAGCTAGGCTACTCTTGTGAGGTTCTCATTAATAAATTTGCAATGGCTTTAGAACTTTTCAGTGAACAGAAAGAGAAAAGAAAGAAGAGAAGTGAACAGAGTGTCACGGATGTGTGGGACACCACATGCAATATGCATGTAATGGGAGTCCCAGAAGGAGAGAAGAGAGAGAAAGGAGAAGAAAAAAAATTTGAAGAAATAATGGCTGAAAATTTCTCAATTTTGCTGTAAATAGACCCCAAACAAACCATAATCCTTAATATACACCCCGAAGACGCTCAAGAAACTTCAAGGACGATAAAGTACCGTAGAAGAATGGGCAAGATCTCCCTCCTTTCTCCCTCCCTTCTACCCTAGATCTCATGGTCTCATTTCCAGCCGAGTCCTCTTTCCAGACAGACCTCTGGCTCCTTCTCCCCACAGCTGCTGCTTCTATGTCGTGTTAGTGGGGGAAATGCTGGTGTGCAGCTACTTGTGAGTCTGTGACAACAACCAGACATTATGCCTTTTCTACTTGTCTTAGAAACCTGAATGCTCAAAAGGAAAATGTAGCTCCAAAGATGCCATATATATGCAGAGGAGATCACTGCCCACTTTCTACAAGAAGTGTTTTCGACCATTAGAGCTTTATTCCTTTTGTATTACAAGAGATTTGTTTTTACGACTACTTTTTAAATAGTGGTAAAATACATTGAACATAAAATTTAGCCATCAACTTTTTTTGTTTATGTGAAGAAGATTGACCTTAAGCTAACATCTGTGCCAATCTTACTCTATTTTGTATGTGGGATGTTTCCATTGCATGGCTTGATGAGAGGTGTGTAGGTCCACGCCCAGGATTAGAACCTGCAAACTCTTGGCTGTTGACACAGGGTGAGTGACCCTAACCACTATACCACTGGGCCAACCCCTATTAACCATTTTTAAGTGTACAGTTCAGCGGCATGAAGTGCATTCACATTCTTGTGCAACCATCACCACAATCCATCTCCAGAGCTTTTCCATCTTCCCAAATTGAAACTCTGAACCCAAGACACAGGGACTTCCCATTGCCCTCTTCTGACAGTCCCAGGGAATCAACATTGTCCTTTGTGTCTGCATCAATTTGCAAGAGATCCTTATGTAAATGCAAGAAATTTGAGCATGGTCTCCTCTTCAGATTTACCTGTTTTTTAGGAATTGGACCTTACTAGGAAGTAGATAAACTAATAAGGAGAGTTATTATTTTAACTAGTAATGCAAGCAGAGTTTTGAAGAGAAGTGGAAGGAGAGAGGAAGAGCTGGGCAGGGGCAAGCGATGGCACACAAGCCTGCCTGAATTCATCCTTCTGCCCCTGACCACCAAGAGGAAGCTGAGGTTCCTCCTAACGTCTCTTGAAGGTGTTCAGGTGGGAAAGAGAGGCCTGGCTCTCCACACTTTTGAGTATTTTGGAAGACAAAGAGAGAGATGAGAAGTAAATTTCCTCATCTGGATGGGGTATTAAAGTCATCAGGGAAAACGGAAAGGTGCTTGAGCCTCATGAGGGCCTTTGTTCTTATTTCCAAGGAAAGACTAGCCCAAACAAAGAGTGACTGTGCACTGCTCCTATGGTCTTTCTACAAAACTCCCTGCCCTGAGAAATGGGAATATAAGTGGCATTGCCTCCAGAAACCACATCCCTAGTGCTGATCCTCAGTGGAGCTGCACAGTAGGGTGGAGGATGGGATCTTCCTCCACTTATCTGGTCTCATTCACTACTTGACAGGTTAGCTTGGCATTAGGTCTGAGAAATCTCAACTTGAGGATAGGTCTGTGGGGTCCTGGTCTGGTGCTCTGAGAATTCTAGAAACAAGAGGAAAAGTTTGGTGACCAGAAGACAGGATATTTAGGGCCTGGGATGGTCTGGGGAGGTGGACATGGTGGGGAAGGGAGCTGTTTATCAGGCCTACTATACACTGAGATGGGGCTCCTGGCTTTGATGGACAGCATGGCGGCCTTGTGGCATGGCCCGTGTCCTTCCTTAGTTCTCAGTTTCTCCCTGTTGTGATAAGGAACTCACCTCTGGTCTGTATCAAGCATACTTCAGATACATCTCACAGGGAAAGCTTCTATCTTTAGGGTAGACTGTCCAGAAGAAATGGAAAACACTTTCTCTTGCCTATGCTGGTTGCTTCTTTGTCCTTGACTATCTCAGACCCCTGTGTCCTGCTCTCTTCCAGGATGAGGCTGGTCTCTAAGACCTGAATATTTGGACCTGATCAAGCAGAATAGTCTAGTAACTTTCTCTTCTATCCTGAGTTGGACACATATGAAATATTCATAAAGTGTGTTTGATGCCTGAGTGAATAATATACAAATTTGCTTTGGCTTGCATGTGTGTGGGAGATGGCCACATGGGTTTCTGAACTCCTGCATGGATTTAACTTCCTAAGGCATTGAGATCTCAGAAAAATCAGTGCAGATAGAAAGGAAGGGAAATCAGAGTGAGATGGGGAAATTGGCAGGAAGGGTCTGGGTGGGATCCATTCTCCACCTGGGCCACTGGAGTAGTGGTGATGGAATACTCTGATGGCTCAGTTAGGTTCTGGGTATTGGACCTGGTAGGGCTGTATGGCACAGCAGTAGAGGGACAAAGTAAAGGTGATACCTAGGAAACTCTTCACAAGCTCTCCTATTTTTGATGTAGACAATAACTCTTGGGATAGAAAATCATTCTTAGCATTGGAGGATGGAAAGTTATATTGCTCCCTTTCAGCTTTCCTTCCACTAGAATCATGTGCCATCCTAATACTTTATCCATGTCCTGGTTACCAGTGAGCGGGCCATGAAACGGAGAGGCCCACCATTGCCCCTTGGAGAAGTTTCTATCTTTTCAGTGAATTGTTCTCAACAATAGCACTGGGGTGGGCAAATGCCGTGGTAGGACTGAGACAAGGATGGGTCACAGTGATAGCCTGGTTGGGGCTCTCTGCCAAATGCTGAAGGTGTTGTAAGAACCCCCTTCTTAGGCGTTGCTGAGTCAGTGTGACCACACTCACCAGGAGGAGATACTGGCAACTCTGAAGGAATGAATAGGGCTTTGGGGGACTCTGGCCTGAGTCAGAAGTGATGCTCCCCACCTTGGTCAAGTTCTGGGTGTTCAAAGAACCTGACTATCACCACACATTTCCTTGAGTGTGATTAGCATCAAGCTACTTCCTAAAATATCATCACTCGACCTAATCCTTTCCCTTTTAGTCTTTCACTATTTGAAGCCTGAGCCCTTTTTCCGTATTCATGCAAGAGTGCCCTTGGGGCCTGTCCCTTGGTCAAGTGGTTAAGTTCATGGGCTCCACATTGGTGGCTCAGGGTTCACCTGTGTGGCTTTTGGGCCTGGACCTGCACACTGCTCCTCAAGCCACACTATGGTAACATCCCACGTATAAGGACTAGAAGGACCTACAACTAGGACATATGACTATGTACTGGGACTTAGGGGAGAAAAGAACAAAGAGGAAAATTGCCAACAGATGTTAGCTCAGGGCCCAACTTCCTCAGCAAAGAGGATGCTTAAAAAAAAATAATACTGCCCGGCTCTGGTCTGACCTGAAACATGCTAGCCAAGAGCCCAGTCATCCATCAACTTCTGGGTAGTTTCAGACTGCGGCAGAATCTTGGGTGTGCGGCTGCTGCATGGAGATGGGGGAGGGGTGGAGACGGGGTGTTAAGGAGAGTAGTAGAATGGGAAGGAAAGGCCACAAGGGGAGCCTTAGAGGACAGCTGATGACAAATATGCTTGAGTTCAGTGTGTGCTCCCTGCAGACCGGAAATCTACTTCAGTTCCAGGTGAGGTTGCTAAGCATGAGCTCGTCATGGTTTTACAGCTTCCCAGTCTAGTCGGTAGTGACTTTAATGCACAGTCTGCACCTGGAGAAAGAGTGGGAGGAATTGTGTCCTTTTGCACTAGACGTCAATGTGCAAAACACTAATTCCAGAGCTCTGCTGCCAAGGTTTCCTTAAGAGAGAAGAGTGCAGAGCAATGCAAGGTGGTGGGGCTGGCCTCTAGGATGGTCAGGAAGGAATTGTCTCCTGGAGGTGAGCACCATGATGTCCGAAGCCTTTCCAGCAGAACAGCTGGAGGCAGAGAGCTGCCTGGGAAGTGCTGACAGGCAGAGAAAGACATGGGAGTGGAACATGTCTGCCCTGGGTGTTTCCTGGGGACTGAGACCTGAGGCTGGGCGGTGCTCTGGGGCTCTAAGTAATTGTTTCAGAGAGGAAGGGCTGAATGGGGGACTCTGTGACTGCTCTCTCCCCCACATCAAGGATTCTTTCCATTTTGCCAGTGCAAACATTTAGTAAAGAGACTTTTCTCCTCCCAAGCACGCTAGTAAAGGAGAATTTCTCTGGGGACATGATAGCAAATACAGAGGTTGCCTGGGTATTCTCAAAGAGGTATTGTTGATTAAAATTTTGTTGATACATGGCTTACATTGAATGTTAGGCTAATGAATTTCTGATAAGCAAAACCCATAAAATAATGTTCACATTTACAGGAGAATTTCTGTGTATAGTCACTCGGATTTGACAAAATATGTCCAAAGTGATTATTCCACGCAAGATCACGGAAACTGCGAAAGTGAAGATGGTAAATGTCACACTGCAAAGAGTAACTTATACTTTTTTTAAAAAATTATTTTATAAATAATTGAAATAATTAGTTTTGAAGTCATCATGGTGTATAACATTGTGTAATTTCAGTTGTACATTATTATTGATCAGTTTCTGTAAGAATAATTCACATTTTGATGGAGCTAGAAAAATCTGACAGCTCATTCTGTATACTTACCTTAAGAAAGTTTTTAAAGCATGATTTTAAATTAAGTGACTTACGTAATCTTTTCTTTGAATATGGGCTAATCTTTAGGCTAAAAGTCATTTTATTTTGGTGAGCATTTTGTGTGGAGTTTTGTGTATCTTCAGAGCATCAAAACAAGAAGCAGACCCTCCTCACATTGACAATGAGAGCATTGGTCCACAGTAAAGTGGGGATGGTGTGGTGAAGGATTTAGGAGAAGGACTCTGGGTGTGATGGACACGTGGGTTGCTTCCATCTCTTGGCCATTGAGAATAGTGCTGCTGTGAACATGGTAGGTTGTTAACTATTTGTAAGCAAACAAATCATTTTCTTTTCTTTCCTTCAAGCGTTGTATTTTTTTTTTTTACATTTAGATCTCTGATATATGTGAGAGTTATTTTAGATTATGGTGTGAAGAGTGGATCCAACTTTCTCGTTTTCCCCAAATAACTACCTAGTTGTACATCACCATCTACCAGACGTTTATTGTTTCCCAGTGATTAGGGATGCCTCCTGTACCATGTATTAAATTAGGCCTTGTGTGGCATTTCAGTTCTGCCCTTTGTTCTGCCTGTCCCACACACACCATGGCACACAGTTTTAGAGCACACAATCGTCCCTCAGTATCCAAGGGGGATGGGTTCCAGGATGCCCGTGGATATCAAAATCTGCAGCTGTTCAATTCCTTGTGCAAAATGACAAATTATTTGAATGTAACCTATGTGCATCCTCCCTTCCATATATTTCAAATTATCTCGAGATTACTTACAATACCTAATACAATGCAAATGCTATAGATGTTAATACTGTAGTTATTGTTTAGGGAATAATGACAAAAAAAATCTGTGCATGTTCAATAGGACGCTACCATCATAGGCTTTTTCATCCCCATTGGTTGAATCCGCAGTCAATATGGAATTTGGATTGTACTTGAATAACTATTAGGGGGTCGCTGGTAAGGGGGGGAGTGCGCAGCCTTGCCCTAGGGAGAGAGATGTCCTTCTAGCCCTTCCCAAGACCATGGAGGGAGGGGAGATGGGGGAATGGATGGTTTTGAGGAGGGAAGAAGCCCATATTGATCTCCAAGACATTGACTGGGCTTGATTTGTCCTGAGGAAGAGATTTCATAATCCTGGATTTGTTCAGACTTAGTCCTGGCATATACTTGTTGTGTACTGAATCATGTTGACTAAGCAAATGAGAAATTGGATATTTCCTCTCTAGATGTGGTCATTTGTTTAGGCTCTGGCAACCCCCTGGAGCTGGCCTCTGTCCCATAGAAGAGTGAGTCACAAGGGGGGATCTCAGTCTCACCTCTCTGTATGAAGCATCTCATTGTTCTCGTTATCTAGAGCAGGAAGCTACAAACCCTGGTGAAGACTGCTGGAGGAGTCCTCATCCTATTTCCATAGGAGACGATGGCCTGGGCCTCATGGTGACACACCAAGGGGCCTTCGATGTCCCCCTATGAATGATGAGAGGAAGGGACATGAAGTCAGGCCTCCCCACTCCTGCTTCCCTAAATCACAGCCCTCTGAGAAGATATGGACCGCTGGGCTCCTTGAGTGTGGGTGGTGGGGTGCAGAAGCAAAGCTTCCAGATCTTTCCATTGCTGGGCTTTGGTTCTGACTGTGGTTACCGTCTGTAGCTCAACCCAAGTCAGGGTATGTTTCCCTTCCTCAGGACAAGGCTGCACATGTGTATCTTTGTATCCGGTGCTCCTCAAATCCCCTAGAGATCAGACTCCTCAGAAAAGGCCCCCATATCACTCAGGTCTGGGCCCCGCACTGAGGCTGTGGGGATGTCGTCTGTTTGGACTGGTCAGTACCACCTGGGCCCGTCTGCTTTGGGTCATGTTGGCTGATGCCTGTGGCCTTATCAGGAAGGTGGACTTCCTCTTCCCTTGATTCCCCATACAAATCTGCATTGGGCGGGTATAGAAATTGAAGCACCTGCTGCACTCTTGATCCCTCTGCCCTCTCAGTCATTCATCCCGGAGCATGTCTGTTCTACAATAGAGGCCAACCAGGCCCCAGCCCACCATGGTGCACTTGGTCCCAGGACTTGGCCTGGCCTGAGTCAGAGGCAGAGCGCTGTCCTCAGACTCGGTTCAGTCTGGTTCTATTCTCCAGCTGGTAGGAAGAGTGCAGACCCTCAGGGACTCCTGGGCAGAACTCACCTCTTGCCCCCACCATTATCTGCCACTCTGTGCCTGCCTCATCCTCCTTGGCCCCAAGACAGGATGGAGCTTCCATGCTGGGAGAAAGCCAGCTGGGCTGGGGAAACAGAGCATCAGGTAGATGGTGCCTGCAGTAACACGATGTCATTCAGGCTGTTCTGCTGGTCATATTCAGGGTGGTGGATGCTCTGAGCACAGCTATGCACTGCTGGGTGCTTTCCTGATGTTCTGAGCTCTCAGGATGACATTTACAGGGCTGGGAAGGAAAAGTGGCCTACAGGTAGGTGTGAGCTGCAGCAGCTTGGTCCACTAGCGCTGTAAGGAAGGAGGATGGTGAGACAGTCGCTGAGGGAATTTAGGGGATGGGAGGGCTGTGGGGCTGAGCTGTCTGTGCCCTCTGCTCCTCAAAGCCCTGAGCTGGGGATGGTGGGGGACACAGGGACCTTGAGTTTTACTTCCCCTGGAATATATTGAGAGAGAGCTTCAATTCATATTTTGGGCCCCAGTGGAGCCTTCATTTTACCCCCTCACTCTTCTTGATCACGTCCTTCTTTTCTCCTCATTAACACTGGCCTGTTTCTGCCCCCAGACCTACTTGGTCTCTTTGTCACCCCTTCGTTGCTACCACCCTGGTTTTCATGGTCCCCTTATGAACTCTTCATGGCCTGTGTGACCGGTTGCCCAGGATGCTCCTTGGTTCCCCCTGTTCCCCAGCAGAGAGCTGCCATCAGCACAGTCTTCTCACACTGGGAACACACTGCAGGTGCCCGGACTTTCTCTGAAGTATGTTCTTGGCTCCTTTAATTAAAAAAATTAGCTGTTCACTCATTTATTTCTTGAAGTTGTCCATGGAGAATGGAACGTACGTGAGTAGATAGGGATATGAATGTTTTTTTTCCATTTTAGTGAAAATTGTAATATTAGATCAAACATGAATGTGAAACCTTTCACCACATTCAAAGCTGGCTACATGTACTTTGGACTGTTTTATTACATTTCTGTCAGTTACATCTTTTTCTCTTCTCTGATGTTAGGACATTAAAGTCGTGTGTTTCCACTTCCTCCCTGGGCCCCCTAGGCTGCCAACCATGCAAATCTTCTGGGCAGGCTGCTGCTGGGTCCCTTCCCCGTCATCCCTCTGATGCTGCTGTGGTCAGAAACCAATCTCAGTGCTCTTGGCTTTGTAGGACAGCAGTGTACTATTGAGCCATTCCAGACGTCCTCAGGGCGGCCTTAATGTCACTCTCAGAAGGACGTTTTGGAAGCTCCTTGGGAAGTTTCTACTGATGAGCCTGTGATGTTTCATGGAGTGTCAGTGCTGGGAGAAGGCTGTGCCCGTGCCAGTGTCTTCCCACCACATGTGTCTTCTGGGAGCAAGAAACCTTCTTTCCAAGAAGTGGCCTGTGCTCTTGTCCTTGTAGGAAGGAGCATAAAACCTTCAGTAACATCTGCACACAGTCTCGCCCACAGAGTAGTCAGTGAGAAAGAGGGACCCAGACCCTGGATGTGGCAGAGAACAGTTTAAATGAACTTCAAGACCCTCAGTGTTTCTTGGCTGAAAAGGGTACTTCTGAGACTGAGATTCTGACCCTGGGGCTCTTGGTAAACGTAGAAAGATGCGGAGGTGGACATGTTCCCTAAGACCCTCTGCCACAAATCATCAGAAGGTCCGATTATCCAAGATAGGAGAGTGGTAATAGAGTTGTGATATATTCATGGGATGGAATGCTGCCCAGCTGTTAAAAAGCATCATGCTTGGGGCATGGGGCAGTTTGTGTCATTCAGTTTTAAGTTGAAAAAGTAGATTGTCGAATGCCGTATACAATTTTAACTCGCTTTTTTTAATGTGAAAGACAAGATCCAGAACAACCATTTTGTGTGGCTTTAATTTCCACCTTTATATTATGCAATTTTTCTCTATAATAGAAATATATTAGTTTTACAAGCAGAAAAAAAAAATGTAGGGCTCATGATCCCTATAAACAGCAAACACTATTTTGCACGGTGGTCCAGATGAGCTAGCAGTTTAGTGAAACAATTTCCTTTTCTTCCAGGGGACACAGGTGAACCCCATTGTGCAGCCTCACTTGAGCTTGGGTGTGGCTGTGTGATTGTTGCTACAAATGGGATGTGAGTCGAAATGCTGTGGGCACCTTCCAGACCAGGCCACAAATACAGTCCTGCGCTGACCGTGTAGACTCCTCCCCTTCCAGGGTTTGACGCAGGTGAACACGGGGAACACGGATGCCACATTTAGGGGACTGATCCTGGTCTCTGATCATGGAGTGACCACATAATTACTGCCAAACAAGGACACTTGAGAGTAAGAGGGGCACCACTCACCACGAAACTCTGTGTGTGAGCAAGAATTAGACTTCTATTGTGTTAGTCACTGAAATGCTACAGTTTGTCAGAATAATTAAAGTTAACTAACACATGGACCATCTTACTGCAGCCTACCTTTTTCTGAATTGTAATATTCATAAAAACAAAATTATTTTAATCATTACACCTTTCAAAATTGTAAACAAATTAAAACATAGAAAGAAGAAAAATGTCAGCTCTAATCTCACCGCCCAACTGACCACTGTTAAGAGATGTTTTTCCATGTAGATGTTTTTCTATGTGTATTTTTCTATAGGCGTGATCACAATATATTTAGTTTTTCTTCCTATAATTTAGATTATTCAACATAAACTTAACCTCATTTTATTAAAAATCTATTATTGAATATCATTTTATGATCTCATTCGTATTTAATAAATACACTTTAAAGTTATCTAAATAATACAGAAAACTTATGAAAATGAATATGTAGGAGGAATAAAAGCCAAAAGGAAAATGTACTTATAAGCAAAGATAAGATTGTAGTCTATACTGACCTTTAACTAGTGTTGACTTCAACAGACCAGATGAACATTCTTCCGTGTGACAAAATGTAATTCTATCTCAAAACATTGAAGTTTCCATAGTGTTCGATGGTATGAAACTTTTCCAAAACTAATCCTCAGATTGCTGCTGAACATTGGTACTATTTAGATTTGACATTTGTAACAGGTCTATAAGGAATAACATTGTCCACTTTTCTCAGTGTGGTTGATCACTAGTGAAAGACACTTTTTGTCCTGTTTTTCTTTTAAGGACATTTGTGTACAAGGTGTGAAAAAGCCATTTTCTCGATGTCCATACTGAGTGTAAACATCATTGGTTTTGTAAATCCTTCCCAATTAGATAAGCACAAAATTATTAATATTTTAATTTGCATGATCCTTTAGTGAGCTTCTAGTTTTTTCCAAATGTTTATTAGTCTTTTTATCACTTGCCTATTAATGTTCTTAGTCAAGTTTCTTAGACCCATAGATAACGTGGATGTTAAGAGCTATAGAATCAATAATGAGCATGTACCATATGTCACCATTTTCCTCCTTGGAAATTAATACTGATTCTAATTTAGGGTCCATTATTGAATAATAGTGTGATGATCATCTTTATGAATAGCACACAAATACGTACACACACACACGCTTTTAGATCTCATGTAGGAATAAGAAAAATCACTAGATTGAGTGACAGAAATAGACGTAAAATAATGTGGAAGCCGTTTTAAGGAAACAGGTGCCATCAGGAGCAGCCCAGTCTTCCTGATGCTACGGGCATTAGAAGGTCATCGTTTTCCTTCATCATGTGTGTCATTCAATATCAAGTGTTCCTGTCAGGTGTAAGGGGAAAGTGACCCACCAGGCACTGTCCTTTGAGGACACACATGCACGTCCCTGGTGGCGTATTTCCCTGGCTACTCTCTTGCTGGCTCTGGCTTACACCCTGGGGCTCCGTGGGGCTCCTCATGGCCGACTTTCTGTGGTCTCTAATTCTGTAGTGTGACGGCTTCTCCTAAGAGTGTCCATTTCTACTGCTGGGACCCAAAGTTGTCCCCTGGCTCGTGCACCTTCTGCTATTCACTTGCTCATCTCCTCATGTGCATTCAGCTCTTCCCTCCCTTGTGCTTCTGCCAGTGCTGTGAGCACCAGGGGAGGCTTAGCAGATGATCATGGGGACAGTCTTGAATGACAAATAAGCTTTCTTTTGCTTTTCATCTTAGTTTTCAATGTGCTGGACTTTGCTTTTCATATCTGTGTGATTTATTTGTTATTCTTTTTAATGATGGTGCTTCTCTTTTTGATGTTGGTCCCAATTGATTCAGTGTTCATCGAGCTATCATGAATTTGCTGTGTTCTGTCACATCCAGTTCACTGGTGGTGCTGTTTGAAGGATACACGATCCTAAAATAAGGTTGTCTGGGTCATAATTGGTGCCGAAAATAATCAATGGCCAATCAGTAGATAAGAAAGATGCTGTGATATTTATTGAGCCAATTTGCTGCAGACTAGCTTGGAAGTGCTGTCTCCCCCAAGGAAGAAAGCTCTCCTGAGAAGCATGCTCACCTCATGGCTGTAGACCATTTCACAACAAAGAACAGACAGGAAGCACGACAGGAATATAATTTTTTTCCAGGTCACAAGGATCTGTTTTGCTGCAGTTTAGCACTTACGTAGCAGGTCAATTTGACCTTGGTCCTCTGGGAAGAAGAGCTTACCTTGAAAGAAGTGCTGGTATTGGTGTCAGAGGAAGGGAGACATTCATCCCTGTCTTTAAAGAGTGCATTCTTGTCTTTGGGAAAATGTTTGAGCAGATGTACAGTGTGTGTTTGGTGGGTCAGAAGTGAGGCTGCTCTGGGAAAAACAAGTTTTAGGTTGAATCATTGTTGAACCAGAATGCCTTCCCCATACACCTCAAGATGTGAAAGATTCTTGTTATTATTTCCATCACAATGAAAGGGCTTGCACTTGAAATGTGGCACTTTGTGGGTTTCTGGACTGAGGCTCATGTCTTCCACATGTAAGTGAGCAAAAATACAGATGCCCCAGGTCCCTCCTCCCTCCCTCCCCTCCATGCATGGACTCCACTGAGCACAGACTGGGAACCTCAGGACCTGTGGGTCTCAAAGTCTCTTCATTTTCATACTGACCTTCTGGAATCAAACAAGATCACCCATGGGAAACTCTAATGTGCAATCGAGATAGAATACAGAGAATTTAATTATTTTCAAGGCAAGATGTCTTGAGGATTCCAAACACTGATCCATTGGCCAAACTGGCTGGCCTGGGGAAAGGGGAGGCACCAGGGGAGTTTAGAGGAAATTTCCCCTCACTGTAAGTTTCCCATATCAGGGACAGAGCCTGTTATGGGCCTGGCACAAAAACTCAGGTTGTCAGCAGGAGGAGCCAGGACAGTCTGCCAGGGCCTGAGGCTTTTGGAGTGACTCCACAGGCCATGATGGCAGAAGGCCCGGGGATGCTGGGCTGCATAGAGGACCTGAACTGTCTCTGCTCAGATGGGAAGTGGGGACCGGGTCTCTGATAGGCATCAGGTGGGCTGGTGGTTGTGGTATGACAAGGACAAGCTATAGAGGAGAATTCACAAGGGGCTTTGGGAACTCTGTTAAGGAGATGAGAGAGAGGCTGGTGCAAAACAGGGTGGGCTGGAGGGAAAGGAGCTGGTGGGCAGGGCAGTCAGATGGAAAACAGGGGCTGGTGTGGGACGGTCAGCCAGGAGGAAGGTAGAATGAGCTCAGTGCTTGGCAAGTGGTGGGGCAGGAAATGGGATAAGAGTGAGGCTAGAGGCCATCTAGGGAGCGTTTGAGTGTGTAAAGCTGCAGGTGGTCCTGGCTGTGGGAGAAGCTGCCCCCAGAGCAGAGAGAGGTCCTGGTGTAACCGAAAGTTCGGTCCCTGAACCTGATGCCAATCCAAATAACGAGAAGAGAGACTTGAGTGGAAGAGGAAAGGTTTTTACTATGCCAGGCACAGGGAGCAAAGCAAGGGCTCATGCCTCGAAAATTGCTAGCTTCCTGATGAGGAATGGATAGGGATTTTCATTTGGGGTTTTGGGAAGGGGAGGGGGACCCTGTAGCTTGTGCAGCTTGGTGCTTTTCCACCAGCCTGCTTTTGGCCTTGAGAGGCAGGGGGGATGGTGAGATAGGAGAATGGCAGGTGGGCGTCCTTCGCTGTTGTCCTGTCTTCCTGTTTGAGGCGGGTTCGAGCCCCGGGAGTTAGGAGTTGAGGTCTGGGAAGCCTCCGCTCCTTGATATTCTTGAGACAGCAGCTTTCCTGGCAAACTTCAAGGACACATGGTTGGCTAAATTTTAGTGTGCCTCCAACTTTAGGCCACCTGGGCTTTTAACAATTTGTAACTCCCATTTAGTCCTAAAGCTCAAGGAGCCCAAGTTTAAAGAAACACGTATTTACATATGAGTGGAGCTAGAGAAGCAGGAAAGGGGGTGGTGGGTTTTAGTTTTAAACCCATATACGCTGGGTTCAATGTCGGGGAACTGATATCAGGGCTGATGTTAAGAGCCTGTAACACTGGAAATAGGAAGCTCAGTGCCCACGGCCTGGGCCCTGGCCTCCCGGGTCCTTGGAGTTACTCCCCTTCCACTGCCCTGCTCCTCTTCCTGCTGAATTGTTGGGTTGGTGATGGTGGTTGGCTTAGAGAAGGAAGGAATTTCCTATGTCCCAAGTAGGAATATATTTTGGGGAAGAAGTTTGTCCTTTTATAATGGGAACCCTTCAGATTCAGCCATTGCACAGGGCTAAGCACCACAGAGGTGTAACTGAGAAACTATTCAGCATGAGGTTTAGGGGGAAGTAGGGATGGAAAAGAAAGGAGGAAGGACAGCCCACAACTGACAGCAGAGGGCTGCCTGGAGCATGCTGCTGCGTGTTGAAAGTGGTTCAGTGAGTCAGTGAGACTTCAGTCACACTCGCTAGAGATCCATTTATTATGGCCCCTCAGTCCCACTGCCTGCCCCATGGGATTCCTGCCTCTGTCCCCAGAAAAGATGGTCAGGCACACAGGAAGGTCAGCATCACACCTGCTATGAGCAGCGCTTCATTGTTCTCTTTATCCAGGGCAGGTAGGGTGACGCCTCCATGGAGACTCCTGGAGGGGTGTCGCTCTCTGGTCCATAGGAGGAAATGCCCTGGACCACATTTTCACAGACGAAGGGGCCCCCAGAGACCCCTGGAAGCAGAGAGAGGAAAGACTGAGCTTGCATCCTCGTGGCCTTGCCCTTCTCACCACCCCTAGGGTCAGTAGAGTCTTAGGGGGCCACGTGTGAAATCAGAGCAGGGCGGGCCTTGTCACCTCCCTCATCCCAGGGCTCCAGCCTGGCTCTGCCTGTTACATGAAGCTCCACCCAAGCCAAGGCTTTCTCTCCAATCCTCAGGGAAATTTTGGTGAAAACTCTGCTGTGGGATGACTGGTCCTTCCTCAGCCTGCACCCCTGATCTACTCCAGGGAAAAAACTAAAGTCAGGATTCATGGACCCAGGCAGCCCACCTCTCAGGCTGAGGCATGAAGATATGACCCCTCTCACCCCCGAGAGCACTCCATTTCCTCTCTCCCAGGGCCTGTCTAGGTCGACGCTGGAAACATTACCTCAGAGTCGGTCTTCGTCTTCTTTGGGTCTCCTACACAAGTCTGCCTGGCCCCGCTTTAATAGTCAGGGAAGCAGGAATCACACACCTCATCCTTCTGCACGGTCAGCATCACTTCCTGCAGAGTGCTTGCTAAAATGCCCATTGAGTCCTGCCCCCAGCCGGCCAGGCTGCACACCTGTCCAGGCCTCACCTGGGCTGTGCCCTTGGGCAGGCTGAGGGGCCCTACAGCTGCAGTCAGCTTGGCCTTTCTCTTCAGCTGATAGGAAGAGGTAAGGAAGTCCAGCTCAGCCACTGGCCTCCTGGGCCTGGACACCACAATGGGGCTGCACTGACTTCCCCCTCCCCTGAGCCACTCGGACTAGTCAGGAGGACAGGATGGGAAGGAAGGAAGGGACAGGTCCCAGTGGGAGGGGAAACAATCTGGACCCAGGAGAGCAAGAGCAGTAGGGAGGTTCCCTTACCTTTAGTAACATGATGCCATTGGAGAAGTTCTTAGGATTATAGTGTGGGTGGCGGATGGCTTCTGTCACAGGGAGAACCTTCTGGGTCCTCTCCTGTTCCCGGATATTGTAGGCCCCCAGGGTCACATGGATTGAACTGCCAGAAAATAGAGTGGGGACGCGAGGGGCATGGAGTCACAGAAGATCCAGGCCTAGAGCCATGAAGGGCGGGTGACAACCAAGGCAGGGCAGGACTGCAGCAAGGGAAGACCGAGACAACACGAGCTCTGGGTGCTGAGTGACTGTCCCCTGTGCTTCTCAACAACACTGAGGGAAGGACACTGGAAGCTTGTCTTGCCCTCTGGCAACACTGTGAAAATACTCTGAGTTTGCCTTTTGATCTAAGGCATGCTTTCATCCTCCACAGCTGCTTTAGTTGACCAGTGTGGTCTCTCTTCTCAACTGAGCCACTTGCTCTCACCTCTGATCCTCTGACCCCGAAGCTTCCCTGTCCTGTTTCTCACTTTCCATGGCCCAGTCATGCTCTCAGATGGCTCCTCTCATGAGCTCTCATGGGGTTGAGTTACCAGGAGCCAGGGGAGCTCTCCTGGGCTGCAGCCACTGGGCAGAAGACAGGGGTCACTGTAGGGGTCTCAGGAGTCGTCTGTTGTCTGCGGCCCCTCACCTTCCCCGGCAGTGAGCAGCCATCAAAACAAACTCCTTTCTCACGAGGGCACCACCGCACCTGCCTTCATTCTCCTCCTCCACAACGTGAAGCAAAGCCATATAGGAGCGAGAATGGGGCCTGGCCTCGTGCCCTCCGATGATGTCCTCTGAAAGAGAAGACTGGACGATGTGCTTTTTGGGAGTGGCTGTGGTCAGGAGGGAAGGCTTCTGAAGGTGGTGATTGAGGGTGGGGTCTACAGTGCCCTGCAGACACAGGGGAGAGTCCTCCCAGATTCTCCTTGCCGCAGAATAACCTTTTCTGAATGTCAAGCCTCAGAACGCCCTGTGAGAAAAGGGAGGACAGTGCTTGTTGTCCACATCCTACTTCCGAACTTGCATAGAGGAGATAAGAGCTGTCTTCACGATGGTAGAGCCCAGGGGATTGTGGACAGGGCTCCCCTGATGCCCTCTGTCTCAGTGAGTCTCCTGACCCCTCTGAGCCTCTGCTAATATCCCACCTGGTGCCCATATCTCATAATCTGTCCGTGAGCTTATGCAGTTTGATTTTATAAAATGCTCGTGTCCTACAGTCTAACCCATCCTAGGATCTCGGTGAACATTGTTTGCCTGCGTGAATGAATGGCCTTCTCTTAGCTTTAAACTGAGGTTTGGTGGGCTTTGTGCTAGTAGGATTGAAGGCCAATGGCATGGGGGGAGGAACTTTGTGGAACAGCCGAGGGCTTGGGAAGGCAAGGGGAAGTGTGGCTGTAAACGGCTGCCCAGGGCTGTGACAGAAGTAAGGCACCAGGGGATCCCTGCATGCAGTCTTCCACCCCCTTCTGAGATCTACTGCACCCTGGACTCCCATCCTGGGCAGAGATGAGGGGGTGAGGGCACCGAGAAATGAAACCAGTTCTTGAGCTCGTCCAGGGACAGGTCCCACCACTGCAGTCGGTTAGTGTGAGCTGCCCTTTCCTGAGTTGAAGGGAGGGATTTTAATTACTTGCCTTTTGTAGCATCGCATCCTCTGCTGAATGCCTTGCTATGAAGAATCCACTTTCCAGGTGACAAGAGAGAGGCTCACACACTAAATATTTCAGTGAACACGCTCCCTTCTGGCCATCCTTGTTAAGTGTCCATGTAGCATTGGGCTTGTTAGTCTCTGCTTGGGATGGGAGCAGGGGTCTAGAAAGTTCTTGGGCTGAAATTGAGGAAAATCCATGAATGTGCTGGGCAGGAGGATCAGGTGTACAAAGGGTTGTGTGAGATGGGCTGGAGCCTCTGGAATGGGGATGGTCACTCACCTGTCCCAGCCTTGAGGGGCAGAAGAAAGGCCAAGCAGAGCAGGAGTCGCTGCATCTTCCCTGAAGTTCTGCTCAGGTCAGAGCTGTTGGTGTTTCTTCCTTCAAGACACACGGTCCCCGAGTGGAAGGCAGGGGTATGGCTCAGGGCCTCGCAGACCTCCCAGGCCTGTGCTTCTGGTTTTCCTGTGTTATTGGGGAAAGTGATTTGTAAAAGTTCTCAGTCTTGTGTTAGGTGACAGTAGCACTGTCACCAACCACACTTGCACTCCCAGTGATGAGTCACAAGGTGAAAGCAAGAAGAAAGAACAAGAAAGTGAAGCCTGTGCTACAGCCAGCAGAGGAGCTGGACCCCAGAAGCCCCTCAGTGACTGAATCTAGAATGTGTCCATTTCTAAGCCATTGACTCTTTTTCCATCCTGAAGAAGTCATGAATAATTATTTAGCAAGCTAGCTCCAGGGAGATGGGCAAGATGGCTCCTGCCCTTGAGAAGACAGCAGTCGGCTGGAGTAGACTGAGAATCAATGGTTAGTGTACAGGCTGGTAAGGTCTGTGGTGGGGCCTCCACTTGGTGGTGGGAGATAGAGACTGGACCTGCCTTAGGAGCTTGTAGAGCAGGACACACCCAAACACCCCAAATGGTAACCCCACTTCTTCTCTGACCACCATTGCAGCCTCGTATTTTTGGAATATTTAGAATTCACTCTTTACATCCTTACATTCTGTGACCAAGAGAGCTTCTCTTATCTCACAATTTTGAACAAAAGTCCTGGACTTGATATTCATTGGACCAAAGCAGACCATCAGCAGGTCCATTGGAGTTGAGTGGCCTGATTGGTTCATTCTTGGGTCGTTTAGCACCCCTAGGCCTGAGGTGGGGACTGCTCCACCCAAATTGTGGTGCCTGTTTTTTGGGGAGAGGGTTCTCCTAAAGGAAGGCTGGTTACTAAAGGAAGGCAGGTGATGGGGAATTGGATGCTGATCATCCTAATAATTACTATCCACTAAGTGTTCTCTGCCCAGGGTCCAGTGAACCATGGCTATCATGTCCATGGGCCCAAGAGTCATAAACATTTGCAAACACTCTCACCAGTGTGATGACAGATGACAGAGTAGTGGAAAGGAAGGCATTAGGAGTTCTAAACAGCCCCATCCCAGTTCTGTTAAAGCAACAGCAACTTATCGAGACACAGCAAAAGAGGGGGAGGCAACCTGCTTAAGCATTAATGATGATGACCTCTGGGTGGTGGCATTATTGGGAATTCTAATGTTTTTATTGCTATGTCTGCCTTTCCCTGTCTTTCTATGATGAACATGTATTGCTTTTCTACCCAGTAAACATTTTCCCGTAGTTGAAGCACATGCATCAATGGCAACCATTCAGCAGACCAATTCTTTCCAGTCTGGCCTTCTCCAAGCTGGATGTTTTAAAAATGAGGTTACTTTTCTGAATCCATTCTTATATAGAAGATTTAGAGATTGTTGAAAAATAGAAGAAAAATTTACCCAGTAGGCTATAGGCTATTTTGATGAATAAAGGAGGAATCAACGATTTCCATTCTAGAGACGGAACTTTATGAAGTCCCTGGCAGCCTCCCCTCCACCCTACTCTGCCCAGGGCAGTTCTGGCCTCGACCCCAGGGAAGAAGAATCATGTCCCATCCAATCCAGTCCAGATCAATCCTGGGGGCACCTGAGTCTGGGCCCTGTGGCCTGAAGTATTGTTCTTTTTATGGAGGACAGATAGCTTGAGATGCTGATGAAGACAAATGGAGATTTCCCATTGTTTTTTGCAAAGGAGATGACACCCTGGGCCACATTGTTATACATGAGGGGCCCCTGGCGTCCCCCTGTGCACAGAGAAGGGAGAAGTCTCAGTCAGAGCCCTCTGGCTCCCCTTCTCAGCATCGTTTTCTCCCTGCTGCTCTCCTGCCCCTCTCTCAGGGCCCAGCTGTTCAGATGTGTAGTAGCTGATTGATTACCATTCACCTCGGCTCTGAGTGTCAGGGGGGTAGGTAGATCCTCTGTGACCTACTCACCCCATGAGCCTGTGTCCTGGCTGTGTCCTCTCTCATGCTCAACCCAGTCCCAGGCCCTGCTCTTGTTGTACCATGGACACAGGTGAAGAGATTGGCTGGAGGGAGATGCCTGGGCTGCATATGCTGGGAACAGCATGCTTCCACCTAAGACTGGACTCAGGTCAACCATTGGTTGTTAGGTGGGAGAAGACATGGCTGTGTCACCCCAGCATCACTGTGTCCCTGGGGCAAGGGTTGGAAGATCCTTGTCTCCTTACACTTGCACCGGTGTTCTTGTGCTTAGGGTTCCCCACACACTGCTGGATGGACTAGTTGTAGTTTTTGAACAAGTCCTTGCACTTCTGCTCATTCTGTGCTTCTAGATCCACCTCCTGGACTGTGTTTGCCTTTTTGCCACTTGCCAGTTGTCCCCAGCCTGCCACATTGTACACCTGCCCAGGTCCCACCCAGTCCTGGCTCTGCGGCAGGGCGATGGTCTTCACAGCTGGCTTGAGTTGAGCCTTGTTTTGCAGCTGGTCAGAAAGAGATGGCAGTTCAGGTCCCCCCCACCTGCTGGTCTCAGATCCAGGGGTGAGGTTGCCTGTATCCCCTGCCTGGAGTCTCCCAAGCCCCCTTCTATTACATTGACCCAATAGAACAGACAGGTTGGAAGAGAGGAGGGGACTGAGACCCTGAGTGAGCTGCTTGGTCCTTTGTGACCTGTGCAGTTTCACCTGAAATCAGCAAGATGGTACCTTCAGTAGCATGATATAGTTGACCTTTGAATTATCGTTATAATCCTTGTGAGGAAGATTTGAGCACAGGAATGACATGGTGGCTGTTTTTCACTTTTCTGATATTGTGAGCACCCAGGATGACACTTATTTCTCTGTAAAGAAAAGGTGGATTGGGTCAGCCACAGGAGCTACAGCATAGTCTCTGAAAGGCAGGTTAAGGTTCCAGCCTAAGGCACACCTGCAGCTGAGTCAGATAGGGAGGAAAAGTGGACAGTGTCACCTTTCTGTGCTCTGTGGCAGTGACCCAGCCTGGTTCTTCAGCAGCCTGTCTGTCACCCAGGCCTCGGTCCACATGCTCCACCCGTGTATCCCACAGTCACTGTGTCCTGGTCTGAGCAGATCAGATTGCTCCTCTGATTGGTCATTGGCTCTGTGTGCTCAGTGACCTTCCTCAGTTACGGGTCGTGGGATGGTACCAGGGCTCCCAGGAAGACAAGGACCCATTTGTAATCCTCATCTTCCACTACAGTTAGCTGCTTTCAGTGTGAACTTGTCTCATATCAGGAAGCCCCCATGTCTGCCCCGGCTTTCTTTGTCATTGTAGGAAAGGACAGACGCCATGTGGGGCCGGAAGTGAGCTCTGGCCTCTGCCCCATCTGACCTTCCCTGAAAGAGAAAGTTGCCTTAACTCTGTGTGTTCGTGGAAAGAAGGGAATGGGCACTTGCTGGTGGCCTAAACCCATGGGATGTTCGAGGCTGGGGTGGTTGGAGTGTCCTCTGGGACCCAGCACAATGAGAGGGGGCTGCAGGCTTTAGACGGCAGCTGGCGGGCTTGCAGCAGGACTTGTTTCCTGGCTTAGTTCTCCGTTTCCTCCCGTAGAGATGAGGAGCTCAGCCCTTGTTCTGGAGCAAACATGCTTCATATACTTGTTAAGAAGACTCTCCTAGAAGACCTGGAAATTACTTGCTCTCTTTGACCCTGGTTGCTTCTTTGTCCCCAAGCTTCTCAGACTCCTGTGTCCTGTTTACTTCCAGGATGGGTCTAGTCTGACCTGAACTTTTTGTGCTCATGGAGCTGAATTCTCTTGCTTCTTTCTCCCCCATCCTGGGTCAGGCACATAGACCATACCCCAGAAATGCTCACGAGGTACATGAATGTCTAGTCCTCAAATCTGCTTTGGTCAGCAGCCTGAGAGGAGAGGTTTTAATGAAATCTGAACTCCAGTACAGTTTATATTTCTCTGGTACACAGAGGGCAGAATACAAAGGATGGGAAATGACAGTGAGATGGGGAAATGGGCTGGAGTGGCTGGGTGGGAGCCAGACTCCACTAGGGTCATGGGAGCACTGGTAAGGCAACACTCGGATGGCTCAATTAGGTTCTGGATATCTGCTCTGGTAGAGCTGAGTGGCTATGTAGAATGGGGACATGGTGAAGGTGACACTTAGCAAACTGAGTCGTAGCTGGCTCTTCTATGCTTATCCTGACAATAGCTCCTGGGATAGATAACCACGCGTAGCTTTAGAGAATGGGAATTATAGCGCTTATTCTAGCTTTCCCTTCCTCCAGAATCATGTGATATCCTAATAATAGGCCATTTTCAAGCAGACAAGAATTTGACCCTTGGAAGTGAGAAGACCCACCAGGTCTCTGTGGGAGTGGATTTCTTTTGTGTAATTTCTCCACACTGCAGATCTAGTGACAGATCTGGGGATCAGCAAATTTCTGGGAATGGACTGAGGGAAGGAAGGATCATAAGGACAGCCTCATTGGGACACTGTGGAAGCCTCTGGTGGAATAAGCCAGGCCTCTGTGGGTCTACAGGGGCACTTAGCTCCTCCAGCCCTGGAGGGTAGGAGATGGCCAATAAGAACAGAAGCAGCAGCATCTTCGTTTTTTTTTTTTTTTTCAATTTTTATCGAGTTAATGATAGGTTACAATCTTGTGAAATTTCAGTTGTACATTATTGTTTGTCAGTCGTGTTGTAGGTGCACCCCTTCACCCTTTGTGCCCACCCCCCACACCATCTTTCCCCAGGTAGCCACTAATTTGTTCTTTTTGTCTACATTTTTAAATTCCTCATATGAGTGGATTCATACAGAGATTGCCCTTCTCTAACTGGCTTATTTCACTTAACATAATTCCCTCAAGGTCCATCCATGTTGTTGCAAATGGGACGATTTTGTTCTGTTTTATGGCTGAGTAGTATTCCATTGTGTATATATATCACATCTTCTTTATCCAATCATCTGTTGATGTTCACTTAGATTGCTTCCATGTCTTGGCTATTGTAAATAATGCTGCAATGAACATAGGGGTGCATAGGACTTTTGGAATTGCTGACTTCAAGCTCTTTGGATAGATACCCAGTAGTGGAATAGCTGGATTGTATGGTAGTTTTATTTTCAATTTTTTGAGGAATCTCCATACTGTTTTGCATAGTGGCTGCACCAGTTTGCATTCCCACCAGCAGTGTATGAGGGTTCCTTTTTCTCCACAACCCCTCCAACATTTGTTACTATTAGTTTTAGATATTTTTGTCATTCTAACGGGTGTAAGATGATATCTTAGTGTAGTTTTGATTTGCATTTCCCTGATGATCAGTGATGATGAACATCTTTTCATGTGCCTATTGGCCATCCATATATCTTTTTTGGAGACATGTCTGTTCATGTCTCCAGCCCATTTTTTGATTGGGTTGCTTGATTTTTTGTTGTTGAGTTGTGCGAGTTCTTTATATATTATGGATATTAAGCCTTTGTCAGATATATGACTTGCAAATATTTTTTCCCAGTTAGTGGGTTGTTTTTCTGTTTCGAACCTGTTTTCATTTGTCTTGAAGAACCTCTTTAGTCTGATGAAGTCCCATTCGTTTATTCTTTCTGTTGTTTCCCTGCTCTGAGAAGACATGGTGTCTGAAAAGATCATTTTAATACTGATGTCAAAGAGTATACTGCCTACATTTTCTTCCAGAAGCCTTATGGTTTCAGGTCTCACCTTTAGGTCTTTGATCCATTTTGAGTTTAGTTTGGTGAATGGTGAGAAAGAATGGTCAATTTTCATTCTTTTACATGTGGCTGTCCAGTTTTCCCAGCACCATTTGTTGAAAAGACTTTCTTTTCTCCATTGTATGCCCTCAGCTCATTTGTTGAAGATAAGCTGTCCATAGATGTGTGGTTTTATTTCTGGGCTTTCAGTTCTGTTCCATTGATCTGAGCACCTGTTTTTGTACCAGTACCATGCCGATTTGATTACTGTAGCTTTGTAGTATGCTTTGAAGTCAGGGATTGTGATGCCTTCAGCTGTGTTCTTTTTTCTCAGGATTGCTTTAGCAATTAGGGGTCTTTCGTTGCCCCATACGAAGTTTAGGATTCTTTGTTCTAATTCTGTAAAGAATGTCATTGGGATTCTGATTGGGATAGCGTTGAATCTGTAGATCGCTTTAGGTAGAATGGACATTTTAACTATGTTTATTCTTCCAATCCATGTACATGGAATGTCTTTCCATCTCTTTATGTCATCATCCAATTCTTTCAGAAAGACCTTGTAATTTTCATTGTATAGGTCTTTCACTTCCTTAGTTAAATTCACCCTGAGATATTTTA
This sequence comes from Equus asinus, assembly GCF_041296235.1. Classification (NCBI taxonomy): domain Eukaryota; kingdom Metazoa; phylum Chordata; class Mammalia; order Perissodactyla; family Equidae; genus Equus; species Equus asinus. The sequence goes on from NC_091791.1 coordinate 170,737,707, forward strand.
TTCTTTTTGTAGCGATTTTGAATGGTATTGTGTTCTTGAGTTCTTTTTCTGTTAGTTCATTATTAGAATATAGAAATGCTACTGATTTATGCAAATTGATTTTATACCCTGCAACTTTGCTGTAGTTGTTCATTACTTCTAAAAGTTTTCCAATGGATTCTTTGGGGTTTTCTATATATAAGATCATGTCATCTGCAAACAGCGAGAGTTTCACTTCTTCCCTCCCTATTTGGATTCCTTTTATTCCTTTTTCTTGCCTGATTGCTCTGGCCAGGACCTCCAGTACTATGTTGAATAAGAGTGGTGATACAGGGCATCCTTTTCTCATTCCTGTTTTCGGGGGGATGGTGCTCAGTTTTTACCCTTTGAGTATGATGTTGGCTGTGGGTTTGTCATATATGGCCTTTATTATGTTGAGGTAGTTCCCTTCTATGCCCATTTTTTATCACAAATGGCTGTTGGATCTTGTCAAATGCTTTCTCTGAATCTATTGAGGTGATCATGTGGTTTTTATTTTTCTGTTTGTTGATGTGGTGTATCAAGTTCATTGATTTGTAGATGTTGAACCATACCTGTGTCCCTGGTATGAATCCCACTTGATCACAATGTATGATCCATTTGACGAATTGCTGAATTCTGGTTGCCAAAATTTTGTTTAGAATTTTTGCATCTATGTTCATCAGTGATATTGACCTGTAGTTCTCTTTTTTCGTGGTGTGCTTGTCAGGCTTTGGTATTAGCATGATGTTGGCCTCGTAGAATGTGTTACGAAGTGTTCCATCCTCCCTAATTTTTTGGAATAGCTTGAAAAGGATAGGTAGTTAATCCTCTCTGAAAGTTTGGTAGAATTCCCCAGGAAAGGTATCTGGTCCTGGGGTTTTATTCTTTGGGATGATTTTTATTTCTGTTTCAATCTCTTTCCTTGTGATTGGTCTGTTCAAATTGTCTGCTTCTTCTTGAGTGAGCTTTGGGAGATTGTAGGAGACTAAGAATTTATCCATTTCCTCTAGGTTATCCATTTTTTTTTGAATATAGTTTTTCATAGTATTCTCTTATAATCTGTTGTACTTCTGCTGAGTCTGTTGTTATTTCTCCTCTTTCATTTCTGATTTTGTTTATTTGAGCTTTCTCCCTTTTTTTCTTTATAAGTCTGGCTAGGGCTTTGTCAATTTTATTTATCTTCTCAAAGAACCAGTTCTTTGTTTCATTGATCCTTTCTACTGCCTTTTTCATTTCAACAGCATTTATTTCTGCTCTGATTTTTATTATTTCTCTCCTTCTGCTGACTTTTGGCTTTGTTTGTTCCTCTTTCTCTAATTCGGTTAGGTGTAGTTTAAGATTGCTTATTTGGGATTTTTCTTGTTTGTTAAGATGTGTCTATATTGCAATGAATTTTCCCCTTAAAACAGCTTTTGCTGTATCCCATATGAGTTGGTGTGGCATGTTATCATTTTCATTTGTCTCCAGGTATTTTTTGATTTCTTCTTTAATTTTTCAGTGCTCCATTGCTTATTCAATAGCATATTGTTTAGTCTCCACATCTTTGTGCTTTTCTCAGCTTTTGGCTTGTAATTAATTTCTAGCCTTATAGCATTTTGATCGGAGAAGATACTTGTCATTATTTCAATTTTTTTTATATTTGTAGAGGCTTGCCTTGTTTCCCAACATATGGTCTATCCTTGAGAATGTTCCATGTGCACTTGAGAAGAATGTGTATTCTGTTGTTTTTGGTTGAAGTGTTCTATATATGTCTATTAAGTCCAATTGTTTTAGCTTTTTGTTTAGCTCCACTGTTTCCTTTTTGATTTTTGTCTGGGTGATCTGTCCACTGATGTGAGTGGGGTGTTGAGGTCCCCTACTATTATTGTGTTGTTTTTAACATCTTCCTTTAGGTCTGTTAATAGTTGCTTTATGAACTTTGCTGCTCCTGTGTTGGGTGCACAGATATTTATAAGCGTTATTTCTTCTTGATGAAGTGTCCCTTTGATGATTATATATTGTCCCTCTGTGCCTCTCTTTACCTGCCTTATTTTTAAATCCATTTTGTCTGATATAAGTATTGTGACACATGCTTTCTTTTGCTTGCTATTAGCTTGAAGTATTGTCTTCCACCCTTTCACTCTGAGCCTGTGTCTGTCCTTGGAGCCGAGGTGTGTTTCCTGGAGGCAACAAATTGTTGGATCTTGTTCTTTTATCCATTTTGCCACTCTGTGTCTTTTTACTGTCAAGTTCAATCCGTTTAAATTGAGGATGATTATTGATGCATGAGGGCTTAATGCTGTCATTCTGTCACTCGTTATCTGGTTTTCCTGCCTTACCTTTGTTTCTCGTTCTGTGTGTTTTAGCCTACCCTTTGACTTCTGCAATTTCTTATGCTGGTTTTCTTAGATTTTTCCTTATTTATGTTTTGTGGCTCTGTTCTGTTTTTTAGTTTAGTGGCTACCCTGAAGTTTGTATTTAGAATCTCATGTATAATATAGTCCATTCTCTCATGGTCTCTTACTTACTTGGCCTAGACTGATTTAGTCCCTTTGCTCTTCCCCTCCTAAACTATTATTTTCATCTCTTATTCCAACTCGTGTTATGAGTTTGTAGTTAGAGTGATAACATCATCTTTGCTTTGGTGGTTTCCTTACCTTTATTCTAATGCTATAGTTGAATATTTGCTATCCTATTCTGGTTCTATCTATTTGTTTCCCTACTCTATGGTTTGTGACTGCTTTCTGCCTTTTCTTCTTTTTTCAGGTAAGAGAGCCTTCTTGAGGATTTCTCGTAGTGGAGGACTTTTGGTTACAAATTCCCTTAACTTTTGTTTGTCTGGGAAAGATTTAATTTCTCCCTCATATCTGAAGGATATTTTTACTGGATAGAGAATTCTTGGCTGAAGATTTTTATCTTTTAAAGTTTTGAATATGTCACTCCATTCTCTCCTAGCCTGTGAGGTTTCTGAAGAGAAATCTGCTGGAAGTCTGATAGGAGTTCCTTTGTAGGTTATTTTCTTCTGTCTTGCTGCCCTGAGTATTCTTTCTTTGTCATTCATTTTTTCCGTTTTTACTACTATATGCCTTGCAGTAGGTCTTTTTACATTGACAAATCTAGGAGATCTGAAAGCTTCCTCCACACACATTTCTCCCTCAATCCCTAGATTTCGGAAGTTCTCTTCTATAATTTTATTTAGCACACTTTCTGCTCCATTTTCATTTTCCACACCCTCAGGAATTCTGATGATTCTTAAATTGGTTCCCCTCATTGGATCCGCTATTTCTCTGATATTTTCCTCATTCTTTTTAATCCTTAGTTCTCCTTCTCCTGCTGTCTGGAGCCATTCAGCCTGTCTATCTTCGATTATGCTAATTTGCTCCTGTATGGTATCTACACGGGCATTCAGGGAATCTGTATTCTGTTTTATCTGATCCATTGTATTTTTCATCTCTAGTATTTCTGATTGATTCTTCTTTAAAGTGTCAATCGCTTTTGTGAAGTAACTCCAGAACTTGTTGACTTGTTTCCCTATATTTCCCTTTACCTCATTGAGTTTTTGGATGATAGCTACTCTGAACTCATTTTCACTTAGTTTACCTACTTCCAAGTCCTCAGGACTTAATTCTGTGCTTTTATTGTTTTCCTTCTGGTCTGGAGCTTTTATAAATTGCTGAAAGGTATAGGAGCGGTTTTTGCACGATGGTAGTATTCGGTTGCAGTTACAGCCTGTCGCCACTAGATGGGGGTCGAGAGCCACAGTTTCTGAGCCCTCCGACTTCAGCCCCTATGGCGGGCATGCAGTGAGGGTTGGGGGAGGAGGGGCACTTTCTCTCACGTGCTGATCTGGATTCCAATCAGCTCTCGTTCTCTGGTCTCCTGGGGCCCTGCTTGATGGGGTCCCCTCACACGGAAGCTTTCCCCCGTCAGTGGGTTTCCACTGCATCAGTGGTGGGAGTCCTGGAGAATCCCCAGATGCATGGCCCCTCACCTGCAGCAGCTATCCCAGTCTCTAGGAGAGGGAGTGAAGTTCTCTCTTACCCTGTTACAGCTCCTCCAAGGCCAGCTGCAGCCTCTCCGTCTTCTGTTGTCGTGCTGCTGTAGGTCTCTGACAGTCTCTGTATTAGGGATATTGGTTGAAATTCAGTTGTTCAGCTTCTTTGGTTTTAGTTTGGAGGGAAGAGAGTCCCGGGTCAGGTCACCCTGCCGTTTTGCTGATGTCACTCCTAACTGGCTTTCAGAAGCATCTTCTTTAACAGGCTGATCAGGACTGAAGTTGTACGTGCTTTTTCCTCCCAGGCTTTTCAATTGTAGAGGTGAAGCAAGAAGGAGCCGGCTCAGTGACCACCAATTTCCTCCCAGCTCTGTAGATTCCCAAGATTAGAGCTTTCATAAGATTGCTCTTCCCCTTAGAGAGAGGGGTTTGTGTGGTGATGGTTTTGCAAGAACCACATTCTTAGGCTGTTGATCACATGACCACGTTCACCTAGAAAGTACTGGACACTTGGAATGGAGAAGGTACTTTGGGGGGATTTGGCATTAGCCAGACATGGTGTCCCCTTTCCCTAAGTGAGATCCTCCAAGAACACGAATAAGGCCCCAGTATGCCTTAAATTTGAGATTAGGAAACTGTCTACTTCCTAAAGTAGCATGAATCTATGCAATCCTAATCTTTGCAGAGCTCCATCTTTTTGCTGGCCCAAGAGGTTTTATTTTTATTTTTGGTATAAATGCCAAAGTACCAGCACTGGTCTCTCCTAAAGCACCCCAGCCAAGAGCCAAGTCTTCCCTCAGCTTCTTGGTAGTTTTAGGCAGCTGCAAACTGTTGAGGTGGGGTGAAAGCAGGGGTTGGGGATGAAGTGCTGATGGAAGGCTGATGAGAGCGCTAGGAAGAGAAGGCAATGACAGAGTAGGAGAGTTTGAGAGGAGGATTTGACAGAGAAATGCACGTGAGTTCACTCTGTGGTCCCAGGTTGCCCTGATAAAGCTAATGTTGTTCTCAACTTCTTGATATTTCAAAGTTTTAAAAGACCCAGTGTTAAAGTAGTTTTGGACATGCAGGTAGAGACTGAAAGGGGAGAAACAAAGCTTTGCCTCTCATTCTGAGTTTCTCTGGTCATTCTTGTCCCACCTGGGATACGTAATCTTTTGTGACAGTGAAGAAGGTGATGGAGTCAAAGATTCTGCCCCCAAGGCTCCCTGTCCCTGATGAGGAACCTGGCATCATTGCTCTCAGAGTTCTCTTCACACAGGAGCTGGAGGGCTGTCAGCTTTTGAATAGAAGAAGTCACCAGGCATCATGCTACTAACAATATAATTTAATATAGATATCAAAAGACTTCTGAAGTCTTATATCTAACTGGGCATAATGCTCATGCTGCTTTTGCATCTGTTGGATCAGTCATTGCCCAGACGGTGGAACATGTCACGTGACTTCTCATTTATATTGTCTGTCCCAGATATGGTTGTTGCTCACAGGGGACATCACTGTTCTCCTGCCTCTGATGACTGATGCCTCCTCCCCAGCCCTGATTTGGAATCCAAAAGTATGTTCAACAAGGTTGTCGTGATTTATTAATCAAATGTTTGTTAACCCATTGGGTTATGAAGTGCCTATTAAGTAATGTCTATGAAGTTTTGGAAGTCTAGAAAATCAGAGATGATAGAATGTAATTTTTGCCCAAAGCAGGTGTTTCTCATTTGAGTGCATTTCATCACTTAAAACCATGAGAGTTTTCACAATTTCTGTAGCTGATTTCATTACCAAAACTGAAGAATGTTCCCTCCTGGCAAGTTAAATTAGACTCTTCACCAGAAGTAGTTGTGTTATAATGTATATTAAATAAGAGACCATGGGGAATCATTTCCCAAGTCATGGGGTCCCCGAAAACAGGGAAGCAGGAGCATGCATTTCAGCCAGGGAATGAATATTCAAAAGGGAGAGGTGGGTATTCTCTTCTGCTGGGTCACATGGAAAACATGCTTCCACACACACTGCAGGTTTTGGTGATAAGGCCTAAGGCCCTCCTGGAGGGCTCTTAGCATTAAAAATAAGGCAAAGGTCACAGGCATAGCTCTCTGGTGTGGTTTGGTCTGGTTCAGGATGGTTGGTGATTGCATCTCCTTAACATGAGAAAAGGAAAATGAACAATTTGGACAACAGTTAAAATATCCAAACCCACTCTTGACATCCTTGTGCTATTTGGTGGTGGCAGTTTCATGTACATTTGGCTGTTCTAGCACAATTTTCTTATACATAACTTTCCTCTGAGCTATTGGCACACTATTTGGGGCAACACATCCACCCTACAAATGACTCAGAGCCCCATTCTCTCAGCCTGACCTGTGCATCCAGATCATATCAGCAGGCACTTGCTCCTTTCTTCTCTCCTTCTGCCCCTCTTTGCCCCCTGTCTCATCTGACCCATACCCAGCTGATCATGACTCTGCTGCTCTGACCCAGGACAAAAGGCACCTGTGCCTGTGCTTAGCCATCATGTCTGGAGAGAAGCTTGGCTGCTCTCCTGAGGCTCTTATTACTAAATTTGTAATTGCTTTAGAAGTTTTCAGTGAACAGAAAGAGAAAATGAAGAAGGGAAATGAACAGAGTGTCAGAGATGTTTGGGACACTGCATTCAATATACGTGTCATGGGAGTCCCACAAGGAGAGGAGAGAGAGAAAGGAGAAGAAAAAGATATGGGAAGAAATAATGGCTGAAACTTTCTCAATTTTGGTGGAAAAAACACCAAACAAACCAAAACTATTAATGGACACACCCAAGAAACTCAGTGAAGTCCAAGGAGGATAAAGGATCATAGAAAAATGGGTAACATTTCCCCCCATTCCTCCTTCCCTTCTACCCTAGATCTGACAAGTAGAAATGGCAAGCGACAGGATATATTGGAGTATATGAGGAAGCCATTGGTGTAAAGCTAATTCAGCCTGACTTTGTTTTTCCAAAAGGGCCTGACTGTGGCTGTTGAGCACACATTGTATATCTGCTTTAAACATTTCCTATGGCAAGAACAAGTGGCCTTAAGATAAAGGTGCAACCTCCCCCCGGATTGGCCTTTCCTTAAGGTTAAGCATCTTTCCTTATGCTAGGAACTGATTGCTGTACTCGCCTTTGAACACCCAGCTCACCTGTGACCACCCAGCTCGAGACAACAGACCTGCCACCCTGCTGTGTCCACTGAGACAGCAGACCTACCTGCTGTGTCCATCAATTGCTGTGCTGACAGAGCAGTCTCATGACTGTTGTAAAAGGGACAGTTCAATCATATGTGAAACATCCTTTTTGGGGGTTTATAACCACTCTGTGCACCCCACTTCTTCGGTGCCCTTTCATCCTTCGGGAAGAAAGGGCCCGGGGCATGGTCCTCACATTTTAGCTCAGAATAAACTCTCCCAAATTTTCATTTATAGATTGGTTATGGATTATTTTCGTCGACAGTCTCATGGTCTCATTTCCAGCCCAGCCCTCTCTTCAGACAGCACCTATGGCTAATTTTCCCCATAGCTGCTGCTTCTATGTCATGTTAGAGGGGAGAAATGCTGGGAGGGAGATGCTTCTGAGTCTGTGACATCACCCAGACACGACGCCTCTTCATCTTGACCTAGAACCCAGGGAGCTCAGAGGAAAATGAAACTCTAACAATGCCATGCATGTGCAGAGGAGGCCTCTGCCCACTTTCTCCAAATAGCTTCTTCTACAAACAGAGCTTTGCTCCTTTTTGTCTTACAGGAGATTCTTTTTCACTATTACTTTTTAAATTGTGGTAAAATATACATAACATAAAATGTAGCTATTAACCATGAGTATGTGTACAGTTCAGTGACATTAAGTATATTCACATTGTGTGCAACCATCATGGCTATCCATCTCCAGAACTTTTTTCTTCCCAGATGGAAACTCTGAACCCATTAAACAGTAACTTCCCTTTCCCCTGTCCCCTTAGTCTCGGGAAATCACCATTCTACTTCTTGTCTTCACAAATTTGCAAGAGATTCTTATGTAAATACAAGAGTGCTGAGCATGTTCTCTTCTTAAGCCTTACTCCTTATTTATCAATTAGACCTTTTTAGGCAGTAGGCCAACTCTAAGCCAGCAGAGATTTGAAGGAAAGTAGACAGTACAGAAGAAGAGCTGGGGAGGGAGCAAGGCATGGCACAAAGTTTGCCTGAACTCATCCTTCTGCCCCCGACCACCAGGAGGAAGTGGAGAGTCCTCCCAACTTCTCATGAATGTGTTCAGGTTGGACAGAGAGGCCTGGATCTCCACACTCTGGGATATTTTGGAAGAGAAAGAGAGAGACGAGAAGGACAATTCTTTATCTGAATGGGGTATTGATGTTGTCAGGGACAACTGAGGGTGCTTGAAGCCTCGTAAAGGCTTCCGTTCTTGTTTCCAAGGAAAGAACAGCCCCAGTGAAGAGTGACTGTCTCCATCTGGGCTCTGCTTCTCTGCTCTTTCTACAAAACCCACTGTCCCGAGAAGTAGGAATATAAGCGGCATTACCTCCAGAAACAACATCCCTAGTCCTGATCCTCACTGTAGCTGCTCAGTAGGGTGGAGGGTGAGATCTTCCGCCACAAGCCTGATCTCCTTCACGACTGACAGGTTAGCTTGGCATGAGGTGTGAGAAAGCTGAACTTGAGGCTGAGTCTAGGAGGTCCTGGTCTTAGGCTCTGAGGAGAATTCTAGGCACCAGAGGACAGTTCTGGTTACCAGACCTGTACAGTTTGTGGAGGTGGACATGGTGGGGAAAGGAGCTCATTGTCAGGACTGCTACACACTGAGTTGGGGCTCCTGGCTTCTGTTGGCAGCATGGTGGCCACATAGCATGGCCTGGCTGCTTCCTTAGTTCTCAGGTTCTTCCTAATGTGATGAGTTGCTCAGCTCTAGTCTGTATCAAGCATGCTTCAGATATGTCTTAGGTGGAAAGCTTGGGTCCTTGGGCTATACCGTCCAGAAGACCTGGAAAACACTTTCTTTTGCCTATGTTGGTTACTTCTTTGTCCCTGAGCATCTCAGACACTTGTGTCCTGCTCCTTTCCAGGATGAGGCTAGTCCATAAGACCTGAATCTTTTGAGCTGATCAGGCAGAATACCCTAGTATCTTTCTCTTCCGTCTTGAGTCAGACACATCCGAAATACCCATAAAAGTTTGTTTGATGCAGGAGTGAATAATACACAAATTTACTTTGGTTTGACTGTGTGTGGGAGATGTCCACATCTGAAGTCCTGCCAGGCTTTATCTTCCTAAGGCATTTAGCTCTCAGAATAATGAGGGCAGATACAAAGTAGGGACCTCAGAGTGAGATGGGGAAACGGGGAAGAGAGGCCTGGGCGGGAGCCAGTCTCCACTAGAGCTTTGGGCACAAAGGTGAGACAACATTCTATGGATCTGTAGGTTCTGGGTGTCTACCCTGGTACAACGGAGTGGCTCAGCAGTAGTGGGACAAGGTGAAGGTGACACCTAGGACATTATTAGTAAGCTCTTCTGTTTTTGATCCAGACAGCAGCTCTTGAGATACAGAACCACACTTAGCTTTGGAGAATGGAAAGTTATATCCCCCATTTTCAGTTTTCCCTCCACCAGAATCATGTGCCATCCTAATGCTTGATCAGAGTCCTGGTTACAAGTGAGCAGGCCATGAAAGGTAGAGGTCCACTATTGCCCTTTGGAGAAGATTTCATTTCTGTTCTTTCAGTGAATTGTTTCCAACAATAGTGCTGGGGTTCAACAAATACCCGGGTTGGACTGGAGACAAGGATGGGTCACGGAGATAGCCTGGCTGGGGCTCTCTGCAACAGCTGAAGGTATTGTGAGAACAACATTCTAAGGCAGTTGCTGAGTCAGACTGACAACTTTTACCATTAGTGAATACTGTGCTGTGAGAAGGAATGAATAGGGCTGTGGGGGATTCTGGCCTGAGTCAGAAGTGATGTTCCCTAACCTGGTTGAATTCTGGGTGGTCAAAGAGCCTGAATATCACCCCACAATGCCTTACATGTGTGATTAGCATCAGCCTACTTCCTAAAATATCATCACTTGACCCAATCCTTTCCCTTTTAGTCTTTTGCTGTTTGAAGCCTGAACCCTTTTTCCATATTCATGCAGAAGTGCCCTTGCGGTCTGCCCCGTAGTCTAATGTTTAAGTTCACAGGCTCCTCTTTTGCTGCCCGGGGTTCACCAGTTTGTATCTTGGGCGTAGAACTACACACTGCTCATCAAGCCACACTGTGGTAGCATCCCACGTAGAAGGACTAGAAGGACCTACAGCTAGGCTAAACAACTATGTACTGGGACTATGGGGAGGCAAAACAGAAAGAGGAAGATTGGCCACAGATGTCAGCTCAGGGCCAATGTTCCTCACCAAAAAGCATACTTTAAAAAAAGAAAACAATGCCTACTGCTGGTCTCACCTGAAAGACACTAGCCAAGAGCCCAGTCATCCATCAACTTCTTGGTAGTTTCAGACAAAGGCAGAATCTTGGGTGTGCATGTGCAGCATGGAGATTGGGTGTTAAGGAGAGTGGGAGGAAGGTAAGGAGAGGCCAGAAGGGGAGCCTTAGAGGAGGGTTGAGGACGAATGCCCTTGAGTTCAGTCTGCGCTCCCTGAAGACCACTTTAGCTCTGGGTGAGGTTACTAGGCATGAGCTTGTCATGATTTTACCAGCTCCCAGTCACTCATTAGGTCCTTAAATGCACAGAGTCTGCACCTGGAGAGAGAAAGTGGGAGGAATTATGTCCTTTTGCACTAGAGTTCATTGTGCAAAACACTTTCTTGCTGCAGCTCTGCTGCCAAGGTTTCCTTAATAGAGAAGAGTGCAGAGCAGTGGAAGGTGGTGGGCCTGGCTGCCAGGGTGGTCAGGAAGGAATTGTCTCCTGGAGGAGAGCGCTGTGAGGGGTGGAAATCTTTTCAGCAGGCTAGCTGGAGGCAGAGAGCTGCCTGGGAAGTGCTGACAGGCACAGAAAGACATGGGAGTGGGACATGTCTGCCCTGGGTGTTTCCTGGGGACTGAGTCCTGAGACTGGGCTGTGCGCTGTGCTCTAAGTAATTGACTCAGTGAAGAAGGGCTGAATGGGGGACTCTTCCACTGCTTTCTCCTCCCCCTCCCCACTATCAAGTATTCTTTCCATTTTCCAATGCAAACAGTTAATAATCAGACTGTTATTCTCCCAGGCATGCTAGTAAAGGAGAGTTCTTATGGGCAGATGGTAGCAAATATGGAGAGTGACTGAGTATTGTCAAAGATGTATTCTTGATTAAAATTTTGTTGATAAATGGCTTACACTGAATATAATGACTTTTTGATAAGAAAGACCCATAAAGTAATGTTAACATTTACCATAGCATTCCTGTGTATAGTCTCTTTGATTTTACAAAATATATCCTCTGTAATTATTGCATTTAAGATCATGGAAATTGCAAAAGTTCAGATGGTATATATCACACTGCAATGAGTAAAAGCTTCATTTTTTTCAATTGTTTTATTGAGGACATAATGGTTTATAACATTGTGTAATTTCAGGTGTGCATTATTATTTATCAGTTTCTGTATACACTGCAAGAGTAATTTACATTTTCCTGGAAGTAGACAAATCTGTCAGCTCATTCTGTATAGTTACCTTCAGAAAGTACTTAAAGCATGATTTTAAATTAAGTGACTTCAGTCATCTTTTCTTTGAACATGGGCCAATCTTTAGAGTAAAACTCATGTTATTTTAGGGGCCAGCCTGGTGGCATAGCAGCTAAGTTCACATGTTATGCTCGGCAGCACATTGTTCACCAGTTGAGATCCCAGGTGAGGATCTACGCATGGCTAGTCAAGCCACGCTGTCATAGGCATCCCACAGATAAACTAGAGGAAGATGGGGCACAGATGCTAGCTCAGGGCCAGTCTTCTTTGGCAAAAAAGAGGAGGATTGGTGGCAGATGTTAGCTCAGGCCTATCTCCCTCAAAAAAAAACCAACAAAAGAAAACTCATGTTATTCCAGTCAACATTTTGTGTGGAATTTTGTATATCTTCAGAGTATCAAAAGAATAAGTGGACCCTGCTCACATTGAAAATGAGAACATTGGTCCATAGTACAGTGGGGATTGGTGTGGTGAAGTGTTTAGGGGAAGGACTCTGGCTGTGATGGACCCGTGGGTTGCTTCCATCTCTTGGACATTGTGAATAGTACTGCTGTGAACATAGGTGTTTTTTAGGCTTTTTCAGCAAGCAAATTTTTCTTTTCTTCTAATTCTTGTATGGTTTAATTTTTTGCCTTTAGGCGCCTAATCCATTTGAGGGTTATTTTACATTATGTTATGAGGAACGGACCCAGTTTGCTCTTTTTCCTCAAATCACTACCTATATATATATGCATATAACCAATGCACGTCCTTTCTATTGCAAATTTTAAATTATCTCTATTACATGTAATACTTCATACAGTGCAAATGCTATGGTTGTTAATACTATAGCTGTTGTTTAGGGAATAATGACAAGAAAGAGTCTGTGCATGTTCAGTAGGATGCAACCATCATTGGCTGGTTGATCCCTGTTGGTTGAGTCCTCAGGGGATTTGGAAGGTGCATTGTTCTTTAATATCTACTAGAGGGTCTCTGGTAGGGCGGGGAGGAGAGAGCCTTGCCCTGGGAGAGAGATGTCCTTCCATCCCTCCCCAAGGACAGAGGCAACGCATACTTTGGAGGAGGGAAGAAGTTCATCCTGATCTCCAAGACATTGAGAGACATTCGTTTGTCCTGAAGAAGAGACCCTGTTTTCCTGGATTTGCTCAGACTCAGACGTGTCATGCATTTGTTGTGTACTGAATGATGTTGACTGAGCAAATGAGAAATCAGCTATTTCTGCCTTAGATGTTGTCATTTATTAAGGCTCTAGCAACCCCTCTGGAGCTGTCCTCTGCCACAAAGAAGAGTGGGTCACAGGTGGTGTCTCAGTCTGACCCCGCTGTTTGAAGCGTCTCATTGTTCTCCACATCCAGAGCCGGAAGCTGGAAACACTGGTGAAGACTGCTGGAGGAGTCTGCATTCTATTTCCATAGGAGATGAGGCCCTGGGCCTCATGGTGACACACCAGGGGGCCTGTGGTATCCCTCTGTGGGAGATGAGAGGAAGGGACATGAAGTATGGCCTACCAACTCCTGCTATCCTAAGGCACGGGCCTCAGAGAAGATAGGGACTGGTGACCTCCTTCAATGCAAGATGTATTTGAGGTGTGAGGTTGTTGAGATGGAGAAGACAAGCTTCTGGATCTTTCCATCACTGACCTCCGTTCTGACTGTGGTTACTGTCTGTAGCTTACCCCAAGTCAGGGTACCTTCTCCTGCTAGAGAACAAGGCCGCACATGTGTAGGTTGTGTGTCTGGTGCTCCTCCAATCCCCCAGAGACCAGATTGATAGGGAAAAGCCCCTGTCACTCAGGTCTGGGCCCCAGACTGAGACTGCAGGGATGTAGTCAGTTCCGACTGGTCAGTACCGCCCAGGCCCATCTGCTTTGGGCAGTGTTGGCAGATGCCCTGGGCCTTACCAGGAAGGTGGACTTCCTCTTCCTCAGGTATCTCACACTGATCTACATGGGGTGGGTGTAGAAATTGAAGTGATCACTGCACTCCCGATCCCTCTGCACTCTCAGCCAACATCCTGGACTATGTCTGCTCTAGCGTACAGGCCAACCAGGCCCCATTGCACCACAATGCATTTGGCCCCAGGACTAGGCCTGGCCTGGGTCCAAGGCAGAGCACTCAAGACCCCCTTCAGTCTGGCTCTATTCTCCAGCTGGCAGGAAGAGTGCAGGCCCTCAGGGACTCCTGGGCAGAGCTCAACCCTTGCCTCCACCACTACCAGGACACTGTGGCTGCTTTCTCCTCCATGGTCCCAAGACAGGGTGGAGTCCCCATGATGGGAGAAAGCCAGCTGGTCTGGGGAGCCAGAGGGTCGGGTAGGTGGTACCTGCAGTAACATGAGGTCATTCAGATTGTTCTGCTGATCATATCCAGGGTGGCGGATCACTCTGAGCACGGATATGCGCTGCTGGGTGCTTTCCAGCCTCCCCATGTTGTGGGCCCCCAGGATGACATTTCTATGACTGCAAAGGAAAGGTGGCTTAGATGTAGGTGTGAGCCATAGGGGCTGGGTCCCCCAGCTCTGCAGGGCAGGAGGACAGCCCAGGGTGATGTGATTGTAGCTGAAGGAATTGATGAGACAGGAGGGTTGTGGGGCTGAGCTGTCTGTGCCCTCTACTTCTCTAAAACCCTGAGCTGGGGATGCTGGCGGACAGTGGGACTTCGAGTTTTACTTCCTGTAGAATAAATTGATAAGTAGCTTGAATTCATATTTTCAGCCCCAATGTGTGCCTTGCATTTCCCCTGTTGCTCTTTTTGATTATGTCCTTCTTTTTTCCTCGTTTACATTGGCCCATTCTCTAGCCCCAGACCTCCCTGGTGTCCTTGTCACCCCTTCATTGTTAGGACCCTGCTTTCAGATGACCTCTCTCTTGAACTCTTTTTGGCCTGTGTGATTGGTCACCCAGGAAGCTCCTTAGTGCCTCATGTTCTTGAGCAGAGAGCTGCCATCTGCACAAAGTCTTCTCGCACCAGGAATCCTGCAAGTGGCCAGACCCACTGGAGTCTGGGTCTGAAGATATGCCATGTAGGGATGGGAATGGGGCCTGGCCTCTTGGACTGAGAAGGTCTCCCCGGAAAGGAAGGATTCAGTACTTATCTCTGTTCTCCCAGAACCCTCGATGTGGGGAACAGTGTGGCGCTCCACAAAGACTAGAAGATGGGAGGCAGGAGACACGATGCAGAGGACAGCAGAGCTTGGGCCTGCAAGGGTCTTCTCCACACAGTGGGTGGGCACTCCAGGGTTCTTCAGGAAACACTGCTGACTCCCCATCCCAGACTCAGCTCCCTCCCACCTCCCCCAAAGGAGGAAAAGAACCCTTGGTCCAGGCATGGCCAGCTTCAGCCTGCCCTGTTGAGGAGAGATGCTCTGCTGTTGGATGGGAGCCCACTGGAGTGGCGTCTTCCTGAAGTACATGGTACTTTCTTCCTTGGGGAGCTTCCCGGATCCCACTGAGTCCAGCTCAGGGTCAGCTCATGACCGGTATGGAACTGGCTTTAAAATTCTCGATGTGAGCTGATGGGACTGTTATTGCTGTCTCCTTGTCTCCCAGGCTCTGACACATAGATGTCAAAGTGAATTTAGAGAGCACATTTATATAGTACATTCTAGGTGCCAGGGTCAATTCCAAGAGTTTTATGCACACCAACTAATTTAACTCTTATAGGAACTCTATGAGGTAGGCATGCAATGATTCCTATTTTAGGGTGAGGATCCTGAGGAACTGTGAATTCAAATAACTTACCCCATGATGCAGAGGTAGGCAGTGCCTAGGCAGGCTGGATCCAGGGTCTATGAGAGGGATAAGATCTCTGAGGTTAGGGATGGTCACTCACCTGCCCCAGAGCTGGGGGCTTGAGAAAGGCCATGAGGAGCAGGAGGAGGTGCATCTTCCTAGGAAGGCTGCCCAGTGAGTTGCTGCTGGTGCTTCTTCCTGCCAGTCTTTCATCCTCCAAGACAGGAAGGAAGCCTGGGGCTGGGAGTCAGAATTCACAGTCTCCTTCACCTGCTGGTGTGATAGGTTTCATCTCCCAGCTGCCCAGGAGGCTTGCCCCCTAACTGCCAGTGATCTGGGGAAGAGAGTCATCCCAGACAACACTGCCATCCCCCCTCCTACTGCTGAGTCATTGCTGGCCGCTCAAACGGGAACCCAGGGTTACGGAGGGGTGCTTGGAGCTTGTGTCTCAGAATGCTAAACCCATGAAATTCAATAATTTCCCAACAACATGTGAAAGCTGGTGGCTGCCCATTTCCTTTGTTTTCTGTTTCTCTGGGATTAGAGCTCAGTCATTTGGAATTTTACTTTCTCTGAATAATATACGTTTCCTGGATTCCTTATTCGTTTATACTTAGTAATGCATGGAGAAAGGTGAAAGAAACACAGTCGTGGTGTTGGTGGGATGTGGTGAGGACACCAGGAATAAGCTGAAGGAGATGAAGGAGCAACGGGGAAGCCTGCCCGCCTTCCCTCTGAACCCTGGCCACCCTGCTGAGACCCTGGGTGCTCCCACTTCATATTTATTTGTTTATTCATTCCTTTTTATTTTATTGAGGTCACATTTGTTTATAAGATTATGTAAATTTCAGGAGAACATCATTAGATTTCAGCTTCTGTATAGACTGCATTGTATTCACCATTAAAAGTCTAGTTTTCATCTGTCACCATACATATGTGCCCCTTTACCTCTCTTCACCTCAGCCCATCTGCTTACACTCTGGCGACCACCAATCTGTTCTTGGTATCTATGTGTTTGTTTTTTATCTTCCACATATGAGTGAAATCACGTTGTTTTTGTTTTTCTCTGTCTGAGTTATTTCACTTTGTAGAATACCCTCGAGGTCCACACACGTTATTGCAAATGGCAAGATGTCATTGCTTTGGAGGCTGAGCTGTATCCCACGGTATATATACACCATGTCTTCTTTATCCATTCCTCCATGATGGGCACGTAGGTTGCTTCCACGTCTTGTTTATTGTGAATAATGCTGCAAAGAACATAGGGGTCCACATCTCTTTGAATTGACGTTTTTATGTGCTTTGCAATAATACCCAGAAGTGGAATAGCTGGATCATATGATATTTCTATTTTTAAGTTTTGAGGAATCTCCATACCGTTTTCCATAGAGGCTGCACCAGTTTGCCTTCCCACCAACAGTGTATTAGGGTGTCCTTTAATCCCTATCCTCTCCAACACTTGCTGTTTTCTGTCATTTCGATGATAACCATTCTGAAGTGTGTGAGGTGATATCTAATTGTACCTTTGATTTGCATTTCCCTAATTACTAGTGATGTTGAAGACTTTTTCATGCCCTCATGGCCATCTGTGTATCTTCTTTGGAAAACTGTCTGTTCATATTCTCTGCACATTTTTTAACTGAGTTGTTCATTGTTTTGTTGTTGAGTTGCATGAGTTCTTTATGTATTTTGGAAATTAATCCCCATGGCATGTATGATTTGCAAATATCTTCTCACAGTTGCTAGGTTATCCTTTTGTTTAGTCAATGGCTTCCTTTGCCAAGCAGAAGCTTTTTAGTTTGGTGTAGTCTCATTTGTTTATTTTTTCTTTTGTTGCCCTTGTCTGAGGAGACATGCTATTCAAAAAGATACTGCTAAGACCCAGGTCAAAGAGAGTACTGCCTATGTTTTCTTCTAGGGGGTTTATGGTTTCAGGTCTCCCATTCTAGTCTTTAATCTATTTTGAGTTAATTTGTGTATGTGGTAAAGGTAATCATCTACTTTCATTCTTTTGCCTGTGGCTGTTCCATTTTCCCAGCAGTGTTTAGTGAAGAGACTTTCATTTCTCCGTTGTATGTTCTTGGCTCCTTTGTCAAAAATTAGCTGTCCTCCCATTTCTTTCAATGAGTTGTCCATGGAGAGTGGAATGTATGAGAGTAGATAGGGATACTTATGTTTTTTAAATGTTTTTATTTCTAGTTTACTAAAACATTGTAATATTAGATCGAATATGAGTGTGAAATGTTTCAAAACATCCATAGTTGGTTGCATCTACTTTGGACTGTTTTATTACATTTCCGTCAGTTACAACATTTTTCTTCTCTGAGATGTTGGGGCATTAAAGTCTTGTGCATCCCACCTCCTCCCTGGGCCCCCTAGGCCACCAACAATGCAAGTCTTCTGTGAAGGGTTATGCTGGGTCACTTCTCCTTCATCCCTCATATGCTGCTGTGGTCAGAAACCAATCTTGTCGCTCTTGGCTTTGGAGGAGAGCAGTGTACTACCGAGCCATTCCAGACATCCTCAGGGCTGCCTTAATGTCACTCTCAGAAGGAAGTTTTGGAAGCTCTTTGAGAAGGTTCTACTGATGAGCCTGTGATGTTTCATGGAGTGTCAGTGCTGGGAGAAGGCTGTGCCTGCGCCATTGTCTTCCCCCGACATGTGTCTGCTGGAAGTGAGAAACTCTCTTTCCAAGAAGTGACCTGTGCTGTTGCCCTTGTAGAAAAAGTAGGGGACACAGGACATTCAGTGACATCAGCATACAGTCTTCCCCTCAGAGAAATTAGTGGGAAAGAGCGAACTAGACTCTGGATGTGGCAGAGATTTGAAAACGTTGCAAGACCCTCAGTGTTTCCTGGCAGAAAAGCTCACTTCTGAGACTGAGCAGCTGATCCTAGGGCCCTGAGTAAATATAGGAAGAGGTGGAGGTGGACATAGTCCCTGAAACCCTCTTCCACAAATGCTCAGACAATCCAAATATTCAAGATAGGAGAGTGGTGATACACATTGTGATACATTCATGGGGTTGAATGCTGTACAGCTGTTCAAAAGCACCATGTTTTAGAGACTGCTTAGTGGCATGGAGCAGTTTGTATCATCTAACATCAGGTGGAAAAGTAGACTGTAGAACGGTGTACACAATTTGATACTAATTCTGTTAAAGAAAAAGATAAGAACTAGAACAACCATTTTCTGTGACTCTTATTTTCACCGTTATGTTATCTAGTTTTTTTCTATAATTGAAATGTATTCGTTTTATAGGCAGCAAAAAATTCAGCTCTCATGATCGCTATAAGCAGCAAACACTATTAGGCATCACAGTTGAGATGAGCTAGCAGTTTAATAAAACAATTTCCTTTTCTTCCAGGGGACACAGGTCAGCCACACTGTGCAGCCTCACTTGAGGTCAGGTGTGGCTGTGTGACTGTCGCCACAAATGGGATGTGAGTGGAAATGCTGTGGGCACCTTCCAGACCAGGCCCCTAACACAGTCCTGTGCTGACTGTTTAGACTCCTCCCCTTCCAGGGTTTGATGCAGGTGAACACGGGGAACACGGATGCCACCTTCAGGGAACTGAGTCTAGTCCCTTGATCATGGGTTGACCATGTAATGATTGTCCAAAATGGGACACTTGAGAGAAAGAAGCGGCACCACGCACCAGGAAGTCATTTTGGACTGTGTGTGAGCAAGAAAAAGACTTCTGTTGTGTTAGTCACTGAAATGCTCAAGTTTATCAGTTAGAATAATTAAAGTTATCTTAACTAGCACATGGGCCATCTTCCTGAAGCCTACCTTTTTCTGAATTGTAATATTGATACAAATAAAATTATTTTAATCAGTATACAGTTTAAAATATAGAATAAATTAAACAACAGAAAGAAGAAAAATGTCATCCTTGATCTCACCACCCAACTGACCACTGTTAACAGAAGTTTTTCCACGTAGATTTTTTCTATGTGTATTTTTACTTCAGTTTGATCACAATATGTTTAGTTTTTCAACCTATTGCTTAAATGATTCAGCATAAATATTTCCCTCATTTTATTAAAAATCTATCGCTGAAAATCATTTAATGATATCATGGATATTTAATTGATAGGCTTTTAAGTTATCTAAATAATGCAGAAAAATTCTGAAAATGAATATGTGGGACTAAAAAAACCTACAAGGAAAATATAAGTATAAACAAAGATACGATTGTAGTATATACGGATCTCTAACTTATTTGGCTTAAACATACCTGGTGAACATTCTTCTCTGCAAAAAAACGTAATTCAGTCTCAAAACTTTCAAGTTCCCATAGTGTTCACTGCTATGAAACTTTTCAAAAGCTCATACCCAAATTGGTGCTGAATGTTGGCATTGTTTCGAAGGTTTGACTTTTGTAACAAATCTGTAAGGAATAACCTTGTCCACTTCTCTCATTGTGCTTGAAGGCCAGGTGAAAGACTCCTTTGTTCCGTTTATTCTTATGAACCTTTGTGCACAAGGTCCGAAAATGCCATTTTCTCAATGTCCATACTGAATGTAGGCATCATTATTTTTGTAAATCCCTCCTGATTAGCCAAACAAAAATTTATTAACATTTTAATTAGCATTGATTAATAAGTGAGCTTCTTCTTTTTTCCAAATGTTGATTAGTTCTTTTATAACTTACCTATTTATGTTCTTAGCCTAGTTATCTACAGCAGTGGATACTGTAGATGGTAAGGGCTGAGGAATCCATAATGAGCAGGTGCCATATTGTACCATTTTCCTATTTTGGAGATTAATACTGATTCCAGTTTTGGATTTATTATTAAATAATGGTGTGATGAACATATTTATTGATAACACATGCACACACACTCCAGTACTTTAGACCTTGTGTAAGAATAAGTCCTAGAAGAAAAATGACTAGATCAAAAGGAGAAATAGATATAAACTGACTTAGAATCCATTTTAAGGAAACAGGTACCATCAAGAACATCCCAGTCTTCCTGATACTACAGGCATCAGAAGGTCATCATTTTCCTTCCTAACGTGCGTCATACAATGTTAAGTGCTCTTATCAGGTGAGAGGGGGAATTGACCCACCAGGCATTGTCCTTCAAGGCCACACACCCAAGTCCCTGGTGGCGAGTATCCCTGGCTACTCTCTTGCTGGCTCTGGCTTACACCCTGGGGCTCCATGGAGGTCCTCATGGCTGACGTTCTGGGGTCCATTTCTTTCTTGTGACGGCTTCTCCCAAGAGTGTTCTTTTTATCACTGTGACCCGAAGTTGTCCCCTGGCTCCTGCCCCTTCTACTATTCACTGGCTCATCTCCGCACGTGCATTCAGCTCTTCCTTCGTGCCTCTGCTGGTGCTTCTGCCGGTGCTGTGGGTCCCACAGAATGCTTGGTGGATGGACATGGGGACTGTCTTGAAGGAAAAATAAGCTTTCTTTTGCTTTTCATCTTAGTTTTCAATGTGCTGGATTTTACTTTTCATATCTGTGTGATTTTTTTTGTTATTCTTCTCCATGATGGTTCTTCTCTTTTTGGTGTTGGTCCCAACTGACTCAGTGTTTGTCCAGCTATCATGAATTTGTTTCATTCTGTCACATGCAATTTATCGGTGGTGCTGTTTGCAGGATACGGAATCTTAAAATAAGGTCATCTGGGTCATACTTGGTGACAAAAATAATCAAAGACTAATCTTTAGATAAGAGAGATAGAGTGACGTTTATCAAGCCGTTGCTGAAGTCTAGCCCGAAAGTGCTGTCTCCATCAGGGAGGAAAACTCGCCTGAGAAGTGTGGTCACAGCATGGCTATAGACCATTTCACAACCAAGAACATACATGAAGCAGCATGGGAATGCAATTTTTTTCCAAGTCACAAGGATATGTTTTTCTGTAGTTTAGAATATACATTAATAGGTCAACTTGACCTTCGTGCTCCGAGAAGAAGAGATTATCTTCAAAGAACTGCTGGTATTGGAGTCAGAGAAAGAGAGACATTCATCCCTGTCTTTAAAGACTGCATTCTTAGGTCCAGCCAGTGGGTGCAGTGGTTAAGTTCGCACATTATGCGTCAGGAGCGCGGTTTGGATGCCAAGTGTGGACCTACGCACTGCTTATCAAGCCATGCTGTGGCAGGCGTCTCACATATAAACCAGAGGAAGATGGGCACGAATGTTAGCTCAGGGCCAATCTTCCTCAGCAAAAAGAGCAGGATTGGCACCGGATGTTAGCTCAGGGCTAATATTCCTCAATAAATAAATAAATAAAGAATGCATTCTTTGCTTTGGGAAGATGTTTGAAGCACATGTACAGTGTCTGGTGGGTCATAAGTCAGGCTGCTCTAGGGAAAGCAAGTTTTAGGTTGAATCACTGTTAAACGAGAACAGTTTGTCCACTTACCTCAAGATGTGAAAGCTTCTTGTTATTCTTATTATTTTCACCACAGTGAAGGATCTTGACTTGAAATGTGGCATTTTGTGCATTTGTGCCCTGGGCTCATGCCTTCTACATGTCAATAAATAAAAACAAGGCTGCCCAGGTGGCTCTTTCCTCTCTCCCTCCATCCTGTCCGGTCATGGGATCCCCTGAGCACAGATTGGGAACCTCAGGACCTGTGGGTCTCGAAGTCTCTTCCAATTTCACACTGCCCTTCTTGAATCAAACAAGATCACTCATATGAAACTCTAATGTGCAATACAGATAAAATACAGAGAATTTCATTATTTTCAAGGCAAGAGCTTTTGTGGAATCCAAATACCGATCCATCTGTAAAACTGACCTGCCTGGGGGAAGGGGAGGAGCCAGGGGAATTTAGAGGAAATTCCCCTCCATGTAAGTTTCCCAGTATCAGGGACAAAGCCTGTTATGTGTCTGTCACAAAGAGAGAGATCAGCAATTGACTTATTGATGGACAGCCAAGTGGTACTTTCTGGCCCAACAGCCCTGGAGCCCTCAGGCACACTGAGCTGCTATACCCCAGGTTGCCAGCAGGGGGAGACAGGCCAGGCTGAAAGGGGCTGAGGCTGCTGAGAGACTCCAAAGGACATTGTGGATATGGCCCTGGGAATGCTAGGCTGGATGGAAGACCTGAACTGTCTCTGCTCAGGTGGGAAGTGGGTACTGGGTCCTCTGATAGGCATCAGGTGGGCCAGCAGCTCAGGCATGACAGGGACAAGCCATAGAGGAGAATTCACATTGGAGTTTGGGAACTTGGTTAGGGAGATGAGAGAGAAGCTGGCTCAAAACAGCGTGGGCTAGAAGGGAAGGAAGCTGGTGGTCAGGGCAGGCAGAAGAAAAACAGACGCTGGTGTGGGACAGTCAGCCAGGGAGGAAGGTTGAGCGAGCTCAGTTCTGGGCCCAGGGTAGGGCAGGAAATGGGACCCGAGTGAGGCTGGAGGCCATCATGGCAGCATCTGAGCATCAGAAGCTGCAGGTGGTCCTGGCTGTGGGA
This sequence comes from Equus asinus, assembly GCF_041296235.1. Classification (NCBI taxonomy): domain Eukaryota; kingdom Metazoa; phylum Chordata; class Mammalia; order Perissodactyla; family Equidae; genus Equus; species Equus asinus. The sequence continues at coordinate 170,760,498 of NC_091791.1, forward strand.
GAGGCTGCCCCACTGGAGACAGAAGCCCTGGAAACAGGAAACTCAGTGCCCACGGCCTGGCCCCCTGGCCTCCTGTCTCCCTGGAGTTATTCTCCTTCCACTGCCCTGCTCCTCTCTCTGCCAAATTGTCAGGGTGTCGGTGATGGTGGTTGGGTTAGAGAAGGTAAGAACTTTCTAAAGCCCAGGGAGGAACATATTTTGAGGAAGAAGATCATCCTTTTATAATGGGCAGCCTTCAGACTCAGCCCTTGCACAGGGCTCAGCACCACAGAGCTGTGACTCAGAAAGGATACAGCATGGGGTTTAGGGGGAAGGAGAGCTGGAGGAGGAAGGAGGAATGACAGCCACAACTGACAGCAGAGGGCTGCCTGGAGCGTGCTGCTGCGTGTTGAAAGTGGTTCAGTGAGTCAGTGAGACTTCAGTCACACTCGCTAGAGATCCATTTATTATGGCTCCTCAGTCCCACTGCCTGCCCCATGGGATTCCTGCCTCTGCCCCAGAAAAGGTGGTCAGGCACACAGGAAGGTCAGCATCACAGCTGCTATGAGCAGCGCTTCATTGTTGACTTTATCCAGGGCAGAAAGTGTGAGACCTTCATGAAGACACCTGGAGGGGTCCCGTTGTTTTGTCCATAGGAGAAAATACCCTGGATCAGCTTGTTACACATGAGGGGTCCTCCGGAGTCCCCCTGGGGGCAGAGAGAGGAAGGACTGAGTTGGCCTCCCTGTTGTCCTGCCCTACCCTCCAGCCCAGTGGTCAGTAGTATGTGGGAGAGCAGGACCAGGGCAGCCTTGTCAACTCCCTCATCCCGGACTCCAGCCTGGCTCTGACTTTTCTTTGCAGCTCCACCCAGGCCAAGACTTTCTCTTCAATCCTCAGGGAAATTTGGGTGAGAACCCTGCTGTGGGGTGACTGATCCTTCCTCACCCTGCAGCCATGATCTGCTGTGGGGAAAAAACTAAAGACTGCATTCATGGACCCAGGCTGCCCAAGCTCTCAGGCTGAGGCAAGAAGATATGGCCACTCCCATCCCCCAGAGCTCCCCATTTCCTCTCTCCCCGGGTCTGTCTCGATGGATGCTGGAAACCTTACCTTGAAGCTGTTCTTCTTCTTCTTTGGGTCCCCTACACAAATCTGGGTGGACTGGTTGTAATGGTTGGGGAAGTGGAAGTAACAATCATCATCCTTCTGCACAGTCAGCTCCACATCCTGCAGTGTGTCGGACACTCTGTCTACTGGGGAGACTTTCCCCCAGCCGGCCACACTGCACACCTGTCTAGGCTTCACCTGGGCCTTGCCCCTGCGCAGGCTGAGGGGCCGCACAGCTGAAGTCAGCTTGGCCCTTCTCTCCAGCTGATGGGAAGAGGCAAGATAGTCCAGCTCAGTTTCTGGCCTCCTGGGCCTGGACACCACAATGGGGCTGCACTGACTTCCCCCTCCCCTGAGCCACTGGGACTAGGCAGGTGACCGGGATGGGAAGGAGGGGAGGGACAGGTCCCAGTGGGAGGGGAAGCAATCTCGACCCAGGACAGCAAGAGCAGCGGGGAGGTTCCCTTACCTTTAGTAACATGATGTCGTTGGCGAAGTTCTTAGAATTATAGTTTGGGTGGCGTATGGCTTGTCTCACAGTGATGACTTGCTGGGTCTTCTCGTGCTTCCGGATGTTGTGGGCCCCAAGAGTGACATTCATTAATCTGCATAGAAAGTAGAGTGAGGTGGTGGGGTGCATGGAATCAAAAGAGATCGATTCCTGGAGCCATGAAGGGCGGGTGACGTGGGGCAGGGCAGGGCTGCAGCCAGTGGAAATCGAAACAGGAGGAGGACTGGGCACTGAGTGACTGTGTCCCCTGTGCTTCTCAATGACGTTGAGGGTAGGTCACCTGGATGCTTTCTCTAGCCCTCAAGTCATATTGTGAAAATTCTCTGAATTCGCATTTTGACCCTGATGCATGGTTTCATCCTCCCCATCTGCTTTATTTGGCCAGTGTGGTGTCTCTCCTCAACGGGACCACTTGCTCTTACCTCAGACCCTCTGACCCCAAAGCTTACCTGTCCTGTTTCTCACTTTCCATCACCCAGTCATGCTCTCAGATGGCTCCTCTCATAGGATCTCACGGCCTTGAGTTAACAGGAGTCAGGGGAGCTCCCCTGGGCTGCGGGCCCTGGGCAGAGGACAGGGCTCCCTATAGGGGTCTCAGGAGGTGTCAGTTGTCTGTGGCCCTCACCTTCCCTGGCAGTGAGCAGCCGTCAGAACAAAGTCCTCTCGCACGAGGACACCGCCACACCTCCTTTTGTTCTCAAGCAGAAACTGAACAAATGCCATGTAGGGGCGGGAGTGGGGCTTGGCCTCATGTCCTCCGATGATGTCCTCTGAAAGAAAAGACTGGAAGATGGGCTTTCTGGGAACGGCTGTGGTCAGGAGGGAAGGTTCTGGAAGGTGATGATTGAGGGTAGTGTCTACAGTGCCGTGCGGACACCGGGGAGAGTCCTCCCAGGTTCTCCTAGTAGGAGAATAACCTTTTCTGAATGTCAAGCCTCAGAACCTCTTGTGAGAAAAGGGAGGACAGTATCTGTTGTCCCTGAACTACTTCAGACCATACATGGAGGAGATCAGAGCTGTCTTCACAATGGAGGAGCCCAGAGGATCGTGGACAGGCCTCTGCTATGCCTTCTGTCTTAGTGCGTCTCTCAAGCCTGCTGAGCCTCTGCTAATGTGTCAACTGGTACCCTATCTAATAATCTATCCGTGAGCTTATGGCATTGGATTTTCTACAACCCTAATGTCCGAGGGTCTAACCCATCCTAGGATCTCAGTAGACATTTTCTGCCTGCATGAATGAACATCCTTCACTTAGCTTTAGGCTGAAGTTTGGTGGGAATCGTGCTGGTGGGATTGAAGGCCATTGGCCTGGAGAGGGGACACTGTGTGGAGCAGCCAAAGGCCTGAGATGGCAGGGGGAGGTGGGGCTGAAAATGTACTGCCCAGGACCACGGCAGAGCCACGCCAACGGGGCGCCCTGCATGCAGTGATCCAGCCCCTTCAGAGATCAGCTGCTCCCTGGGCTTCTCTCCTCCGCGGGGGTGAGTGGGTGAAGTAACCAGGAAATGAAACCGAATCTTAAGCTGGGTCCAGGACAACTCTCATTACCGCAACCGATTTTTCTGACCTGCCCTTTCTTGGTTGGAGTGAGGGATTTTAATTACTTGTCATTTGTAGCTTCCCGTCATCTGCCAAATGCCTTTCTGTGAACAATCCATTTCCCAGGTGATAAGAGAGAGGCTCACATACTAAACCTTCTAGTGAACACCCTTCCTTCCTGCCATCCTTTCTGAGTGTCTATGCAGCATCAGACTTGTTAGTGTAGGTTTGGGATGGAGGCTGAGGTCTAGAAGGTTCTTCGACTCAAACTGAGGAAAATCCCTGACTGTGCTGGGCAGAAGGGTGAGGAGTCCAGAGGGTTTTGTGAGATGGGCTGGGGTTTCTGGAATGGGGATGGTCACTCACCTGTCCCAGCCTCAGGAGGCAGAAGAAACGCTAACAAAAGCAGGAGTGGCCGCATCTTTCCCGAAGGTCTGCCAGGGTCACAGCTGCAGGTGTTACTTCTTTCCAGACACACAGTCCCCAAGGTGAAGGCAGGAGTGGTGGCTCAAGACCTCGCAGACCTCCTAGACCTTTGCTCCTCTGATTTTCTTCTGTCATCTGCAATGTGGTTTGTCAAAGTTCTCTGGATTGGCTTAGGTGACAGTAGCACTGTCACCAACCACACTTGCACTCCCAGTGCTGAGTCACAGTGTGAAAGCAAGAAGAAAGAACAAGAAAGTGAAGCCTGTGCTGCAGCCAGCAGAGGAGCTGGACTCCAGAAGCCCCTCACTGACTGAATCTAGAATGTCTCCATTTCTCAGCTCTTGGCTCTTTTTCCATCCTGATGAAGTTATGAATAACTATTTAGGAAGCTAGGTCCAAGGAGATGAGTGAGATGTCTCCTGCCCTTGAGAAGATGGTGGTCGCCTTGAGTAGACTGAGAATCTGTGGTTAGTGTGTAGGCCAGTAGGGGCTGTGGTGGGGGTCTGCTTGGTGGTTGGAGATAGTCTGGACCTGCCTTAGGGGCATGTAGTGCTGGACACACGCAGACACCCACAGTGGTGGTAACCTCACTGCCTCTCTGACCACAAGTTCAGCTTCCTATTTTGGAATATTTAGAATCCCCTCTTTAAATGTAAATATGCTGTGACAAAGAGGGCTTCCTTTATCTCACAGTTTTGAATAAAATCCTGGACTTGATATTCATGGGACTAAAACAAACCATCATTGCGTCCATCAGAATTGAATGCCTAAGTGGTTTATTCTTGAGTCATTGAGCACCCCTAGACCTGAGGGGGGGATTGTTCCACCCCAATCGGAGTGTCTGTTTTCTGAGGAGAGAGTTCCCCTAGAGAAATGCTGGTTACTGATGTCAGATGGGAAAATGGATGCCGATCATCCTAATAATCACTATTCACTAAATAGTCTCTGTCCCGGGTCCAGTGAATCCTGGCTTTGATGTGCCTGGGCCAAAAAATTATAAATATTTTCCAACAGATTATCCCAACATCCTCTCCAGTATGATGACAGATGAGGGAGTAGTGGAAAAGAAGACATTATGAATTCTAAACAGCCAGATCCCAATTCTGTTAAAGCAACAGAATGTTATGAAGACACAGAAAAAGAGGGGAAGGCAGCCTGCTTAAGGACTAATGATGATGATCTCGGGGTGGTGATATTCTTGGGAATTTTAACCTTCTTGTTTGTCTGTTCTTCCTTTAACTGTCTTTCTATGATGAACATGTGTTACTTTTCCACCCAGTAAACATTGTCCCGTAGTTGAGGCACGCTCATCAATGGCAAACATTCAGCAGACGACGTCTTTCTAGTCCAGCCTTCTCTAAGGTGGATAATTTAAAAATGAGTTTACCTTTCTCAATCCATTCTTATATACAAGATTCAGAGATTGTTGACAAATTTACTCCATATGCTATAGGCTCTAGGACATGTTGGTGAATAAAGAAAGAATTAATGATTTCCACTCTAAAGATGGAAGGTTAGTGAGTCCCTGGCAGCCTCCCCTCCATCCTCCTCTACCCAGTGTGTTTCTGGCTTCTGTCCCAGAGAAGATGGATGGATGAATCCTGGAGGCAATTTTTCCTCAGAGTAGAAAGCTCGAGGTCCTGGTGTGGACAGGTGGGTGTTTCTCATTCTTTTTTCCAAAGGAGACAATGTCCTGGGCCACCTTGTTTCTCACAAGGGAGCCACTGGCCTCCCCCTGTGGGCAGGGGAGGAGGGGCTGGGCTGGGGCTTCTCCTGCTCCTCCTCTCCCTTATGCCCTGCAGTTGAGTGGTCTCTGTTTGGGGGCTGTGAGTGAGATGTGGGCCAGGACAGCCTTTGTGGCCTTCTTCGGTTCTGGGGCCCCAGCCTGGCCCTGACAATTCCCTTCTTTTTCTCCCCCAGGAAGACTTTGCCTATAATTGGCTGTGTGACCGGCTCCTATCCCTGCAGGGTGACAGGACCACAGATTGATTTGGTGACCAGGCTGAGTACATAAGGAGATAGCTAGTTCTGTCTGCCCCAGATCTCCTCAAGCTTGGCTGTACCCCAGGCTGTGCGGGGACAGTGCCAGGGATCTCACCTTAAAAAGAGTCTTACTCTTTGTTGCATCCCCCACACCTATCTGGGTGATGGTGTTGTAATGGCCTTCGTAGTGAGAGATGCACTGCTTATCCCTGAGGATATCAAGCTCTACTTCCCACAGTTTTATGGCCGAGGGAGTACTCCCACCAAGGTGCTCCCAGTCAGCCACACTGCACATCGTCCTTGGCTTTGCCAGTTCTCTCTTCCTGGGCAGCCTGAAGGGGCTCACAAAGGCAGTCAGGTTGGCCTTCTTCTTCAAGCTGAAGGCAGAGGAAAGGAATTCACAAAGACTCCAGGGACCATCATGGGGTTGCCTTCTCCACTGCACGGAGACAAGTATAGGGGTCATGCTGGGAAAGAGGGAGGGATGGAGGTCGTGGAGGATGCAATAACCTCTGGATTAAAGTATGCAAGAACCAGTGGGGCCATGTGCCCTACCATTAGTAACACAATGTCCTTGGAGAAATTCTTAGGCTTGTAGTCTGGGTGGGGGATGGCTCCTCTCACAGGGATGACCTGCTGGGTCCTCTTCTGCTCCTGGATGTTGTGGAGCCTCAGAGTGAAGTGGGTTAAGCTTCACAGAGCAAAGTGGGACGTGCAGTCACAGGAGATGCACCCCAGGAGCCATGAAGGAGGCAGGACGACTTGGGACACGGCAGGACTGGAGTGGGGAGGAATTACAGGAGTGGGGCCCTGGGGCTGAGCATCCCCGTGTCCTCTGCTTCTTGACATTCCATGCTGGGTGGCAGTTCCTGGAGCAGACTCTGGGTGCTCACCAAGGTATAGAGGTTGCCTGTGTCTAATCAAAACCTTGAATTTCTCCCCTGTGCACCCTGGGCATGGAGCACAACCTCAGCCTCCTCCCAATGCCGCCTTTTGACCAGCCTGTCTCTTCAACAGGCCCCTTGCACTGACCTGTCCCTTTCTCCCCAAAGCTTCCCTGTCCTCTGAAGGGCTCTTCTGTGTTACCTGGTGGCCCAGCTCTGCAGCCCATGAGAAGGCAGTTCTCTGTGAAGTGTGGGCAGATGGGTGGGGCCACACGCTGCTCCTCACCTTCCTCAGCAGCGAGTGGCTGCTGTCAGCACAAAGTCCTCACACACAAGGAACCCCCCCCCCCCCGCAGCTTTTTCTTTTCTCTGGAGTCTGGATCAGAGGAAATGCCAGATAGGGACAAGAATAAGGATTGGCCTCATGGCCCCTGATGATTTTCCCTGAAAGAAGAATTCTACCCTGCTTGCCGTGCTCATGGAGTCACAGGCTGGAGCAGGGAACTGAGGACAAAGGAGAGCAGGGTGGGAAGGAGTTGGAGGGCAGATCCTGGGGTCTGTAGCAGCCAGAAGCAACCAAGACGGGGGTCCTACAGGTTCCTGGGGTGGCAACCCTGGCTTGCCTAGTGACCCTCCAGACTCAGATTCTCTCTCTGACAAAGAGAAGAGCAGTCCTCATTCCTTAATTCCTCCTGCAGACACATGTGTGGAAGACAGGAATGGTGTTTGGAACAAAAGATGAAGGCCCAGTGGATCCTGGAAAACCCTTTTCCTTACATTCTCTGGGTCCTCTCCTTCCTCGTCTTATCCTGACCTCACTGGGCTGCTGGTCTGTAATATTTGGAACATGAGCTCAAGAGCCTGGGTTGTGTTTGCTCTGTATCTGCTTGAGCCTGACAGGTCATAGGTGCCCAGTAAGTGTCTTGTCTGCCCAAAGGAATGGTTCCCAGTTAGCCTCTGAGGAGGGTAGGTTTAGTTAGTCCTGGTAGGTTCTGAGCAGCAGGCAAGATGGAGCTGCCAAAGCTGCTGTGCCCATTGACTGAAAATTTACCAGAGAGACCTTGAGAGTGAACCAGCAGAACATCAGTGTTAAGGGAAGTGGGATGCCGCCAGCTCTGGGATCAACTGGATCCTTAGCTTCTTTCCTGGGCAGCATTGGAGTGACAAAGCTTGGAGAAGGCAGTGGAACTGGAGGATAGATTTTAGGACATTGAGTTAGAAAGCTAGTGGGTCCTACTTTGATTTCAGAAGTCAGCCCCTTTCTCCAAGCTTCCCTTTCCTTGAGAATTAATTGTTTCTCATTCCCTTCTTCCAACCCCCTTCCAGTTGCCTTTGTAAAAGAACCCACTTTCCAGATGGCAAGGGTAGGGCCTGGGGAGGAACAGCACCTGCTGGCCCTCATGGAGAACCACGTTCTGCCCTGCCATTCCTTCTGAGTTTTCATCATGCGTCAGCTTTGCTGGTGTTTGCTGGAGGTTGGACATGGAGTTCAGAAGTTCCTGGGATGGACCAGCACTAAGATGTGTCTGAGTGCAGTGTTTGAGCAGGGCTGAGCCTGTGTGGGATATGCTGTGCATCTGTTTGTGGGAACAGTCACTCACCTGCCTCTCCCCTGTGGAACAGAAGACACACCACCAGGAGTGGCAGTGGCGACATGTCCGCAGGAAATTTGTCCAGGTCACAGCTGCTGGTGCTTCCTCCTTGTAATCTAACTCCAAGTATCTCCTCAGTGTTGTGGCATTTATCACGTAAGTTTCCCTTTGAATGCCTCACACTGCTGTCTGATCAAGTCCTCGGGCCTGAGTGGAGCAAGACCTTATCAGTCACCACACAAGCACTTGTAGCTCTTGTCTCAGTGCTGACCATACCCACAGAAAGCAGGAACTGCTGGCTGCTCTCAGGATGGTTGCGGATGTTGATCAGCCAGTAGCAGGTCCCTGAGCCCCAGCAACCTGTGATGATAGATCCAACACTATCTTCATTTCCTTGGCTTTCTTTGGATGTAATTATTGAGGATGATCATTATGGAAGCCCCTTTCTGTGTGAGACTTGGGGGCATTGAGATGAGATTCCTTGCTTCTGATAGGAAGCCAAAGCCATCAGTGATCAGATAATGCTGGTGTAAGCCAGGGTCAGAGGCATTTACAGATGGAGTGGGAGTATTGCTCAAGAGGGCTGGTTCCAGTTACTGAAGATTGAGTGGTTCAAAACAACAAACTACATTGCTTTTGCCCACAAATCTGCTTTTTGGTCAGCTTTTAGTGTGGACAGCTCCCCTCTGCTCCCCTTGGTGTCAGCAGAGGATTGATGCCCGGAGGCCAGAATCACATGAAGGCTCGCTCACACATGCCCAGTGATTGGTCCTGGCTGTCCACAAGCCACGTCGCTTCCTCTTCATGAGGGCCTCTTAAGTAGTCTCTGTGCATGGGACTGTCGGGTCTTCCTCACGATGTGATGCTTGGCTTCCCCAGAGTGAGCATCTCCTAAAAAGCGAGCCAGGCAGAAGCTGTGTTCTTTTTCTTTCCTAGACTTTGAAGTCATCATGCATCCATTCTACCCTATTTCACTGCTTGGGGCAATCAAAAGGCACCCCTGGCCCCAATTAAATAGGAAAGGGCACAGACCCCGCCTGTGAGTGGGAGGAGGGTTGCAGTCCTGTAGGAAAAGCCTGTGGCATGGGAGATATACAGTGGCAGTCCCAGCAAAGCACCATCTGTCACGCTGCTTTATGTGTCTGTAGAGTTGGTCAGAGACTCTGATCTGTATAAGACCAGGTCACAGCCTTTGATCGGCTAGAGTCTGCTTGTCCGAATCTCGTGTTCTGAGCATGGATGATTGTTGGTTCTGCCCAAAGTTATTGTCCTTAATGAATTACTGATACCACGTGAAATGAGAATGGATGCTAGGCAGCTAAAGCAGTATTTTCACACCACTGGCCAGAGAACGACATTTCTGATATCCTGGCATCATTTTCTAAATGAGTTATCTTGATTATCTCCCCATGATGGAAAGAGAGGAGTGAGTCATGGAATTGAAAATAGTGTTGATTCTTAACATGTTGATCCCAATTCTCTTAAAAAACCACAGATTCTTAGTTAAAGAAACAGAGCACAATGCCAATGGTGAGTCTGGCAGGGGAGCCACAGTGAACTAGAACGAGTCATTCAAGTCATGCCTGTGTGGGGTGGGGAAGGTGTTCAAGTCAGGCCTCCCTGCTGTGTGGACACCCTCGTCACCTCACGTTGGCTCAGACACCCTGCACTGGGCAACACAGCTTGGGGTGTTAGACCACTTGTGAGGTGAGGATGGCAGCCCAGTGCAGGGAGTGGATGCCCAAGTGGGGTGAGCCGGGTGTTCACAGTAGGGGCTGGCCTAGTAGGTGGTATCAGAGCTCAAGTGGGGAGACAGACAGTGGGGCAGGCTGGTGCAATTTGTCAGAGCAGGCTGATTAGGGTCAAGTGGGCTTTGGTATGAAGGGGCTGCTGATGTGGAGTGTCTGAGCCTGCATGGAGCAAGGAGGGGACCCACATAGGGGAGGATGGGGATGTGGGACATTTGTTATGTAAATCTCTGTGGGGATTAATCAAATAAGTAAACATGTCAATGCTAATGATTAGATGTCTAAAGATTAGATGGTATTGATGGTGTCAGTGTTAGTTTCCTGGGTTTGATGGCTGGATTGTGGTTATAGAAGAGTGTCCTTGTTTGTAGGAATTACACACTAAAGTATCTTGGAAGTGACAGAGCGCCCTGTCAGTGACTTTACTCTCACATGACTCAAGAAAACAAAAGTTCTTTGTATTGTACTTGCAGCTTCTCTGTAAGCTTGAGATTGTTTCAAAATTAGAAGGAAATCCATTGCTTTCACGTACACAAACAACCATCAGTTTGAAGATATAACCATAAAGAAAATCTATTAGTCGCAACTAAAAAACCAAGATGCTAGGTAAAGCTCATCCAGAATTGTGAAAAATCTATTCGACGAAAACTTTTAAATAGTCCTAAAAGCAGAAAAATATACGAGTTGTAGAAAGATAGCCTTAGTTCTCAGATAGGATGGATCTGTACCAAAAAGGTATAATTTCCCCCAAAGTAATATGTACAGTTAATGTGATTCCTATAAAAATATCAATTTTTTTCCTAATGCTGTACAAGTTCTAGAGAATTTCTAAATTTATCTGGAAAATAAACAAGGAAGATTAGCTAGGAAAATTGTGACAAAAAGAAAAAAGACTAGTAAGGAGAGAATTAAACTTGTCTGACATTATAAACATCTTATAAAACTTCTTTCCTGAAAATAGCGTGGCCTGACTCATGAAAAGACAGAGAGACCAAATGTAGTTTATCATAAGGTGGGATTTCAAATCACTGGCGGTTTGATGGACTTTTTAATAAATGATACTGGAACAACTAGATAGTGATTTGTCAGGTGATGAAATTGGAGCCACATTCCACGTAAACCACCAGAATAAACTCCAAATAGATAAGAGATTCAAATATACAAAAATAATACCATACATGCACTAGAAATAAATAGGGGTAAATTCCTTTTTAAACTTAGAAAAAGGAAAGCCTTTCTAGCAATGACTCTAAATCCAGAAACATTAAAGTTAAGATTGATAAATAAACTTTGATATATAAATAAAAAACTTTTTTAATTTGTATGTCAAAAAGCAGTATAGGAAAATCAAAATACAGACAGCCAACTTGTAAAAAAAAAAAAACTGTTGCAACATATACCACAATTAAAGAGCTAATCTATCTAATATATAAAGAAATCTGAAAATTCATAAGAAAAAGATCCAGAACCTGATAGATGAATAGGCAAAAGACAAGACAGTTCACAGTAAAATATAATTAAAACATAATGAAGTCTCACCTTACTCAGCTTACATTAAGAGAAATGGAATGGAAAAAATAGAAATAAAAGTTCTACCAAGACACTCTATTTCATCTCACAAGTGGCCCAAAATTCTAAAATTAAAGAGCACACTCCATTGGCAAGGCTGTTTTCTTTGGATTTGTGTTGCAGGATATGTCTTTATTTTTTCTTCCATAATTTTGCTCTCATCCTATCCATGTCTTTATATTTGAGTTTCTCCTCTTAACAGAACAAAATTGGTCTTGCATTTTTAATTCAGACTGAGAATCTCTGCTCTTCAGTTGGAGTGTTTAATCTGCTTACATTTAATGCAACCACTGATAGGATTAGGTTGAAGAATATCATATTGCTATTTGATTTCTATTTGGGTGATTAATTTTTTGTTCTTCTGTCCTTCTTTTCCTGGCTTCTTTTGTTGTATCTGATTTTGCCTTCTTTATTGGCTTTTGGTTACATCTCTATATAGTATTTTAGTGGGTACTGTAGGATTGCAATATGTTTCCTTCACATATCACAGTCTACGTTGAATTAATGTTATACCATTTCATATAAGATAATTGCAATAAAATGTTTCCATTTATCCTCCCTCCCACCCTTTGAATTATTTTTGTCATACATTTTGCTACTATATTGCATAAATTCTAAAGCATTTTTGCCTTAGCCATTAATCTTCAAAAGAAATTTATATAAAGTCTTCTATATTTGGTCACATTTACACTTTTATTACTCTTTTGCCCTTCCTGCCTACACTGGGCACCATTTCCCTTCAGCCTGAGGAATTGCTTTTACTCTTTCTTGCAGTGCAGGCCCAGTGGCAACAAATTCTCATACCTTTGTTGTTCTGAAAACGTTTTTACTTTGCCTTCATTTTTCAACAACGTGTTCACTGAACACAGAGTTCCAGAAAGAGGTTGATTATTTATTTTTTCTTTCCAACCATTTAGAAATGTCATCTCCCTGTCTTCTGACTTCCATCATTTCTGATGAGAGCTTATTGCTACTCTTATTGTTGTTTCTCTTAAAATAAAGGACATTGCTTTCCTCCCTGTCTACTTTCAGCCTTTTTTCTTCATGTTTGTTTTCTTTTTTTCTGAAGAAGTTTGCCCCTGTATTGACTTCTGGGTCCATTCTCCTCCATTTTGTGTCTGTGGGATGCCTGCCACAGCATGGCTTTGTCAACAAAAATAATCCATAACCAATCTATAAATGAAAATTTGGGAGAGTTTATTCTGAGCTGAAATCTGAGGACCATGGCCCAGGGCCTTTCTTCCTGAAGGAAGAAAGGGCACCAAAGAAGTGAGGTGTACAGAGTGGTTATATACCCCCAAACAGGATGTTTCACATATGATTGAAATGTCCCTCCCACAATAGTCACAAGATTTCACTGGTGGCACAGAGCTTGATGGACACAGCAGGTAGTGGGTCTGCCATCTTGGTGGCCGCAGCAGGAAGCAAGTCTATTGTCTCAAGCTGGGTGGTCACAGGTGAGCACAGGAATCAGTTCCTAGCCTAAGGAAAGATGCTTAAGCCTTAAGGAAATGCCAATGTTGAGAGGGGGAGGGAAGTTACACCTTTATCTCAAGGGCCTTTTTTCTTGCCATAGGGAATGTCTAAAGCAGGTATACAATGCACGCTCAATGGCCACAGTCAGGCCCTTTAGGAGGAACAAGGTCAGGCCAAATTAGGTTTATACCAAATGGCTTCCTCATATGCTCCAATATATCCTATTGCTTACCATTTCTATTTGTCACCTTCATAAGCAGTGTGTAGGCCCGCGCCTGAGCTCCAAACGAGCAAACTCAGTGCCACTGAAGCAGAGTGCACAAACTGAACAACTGCACTGCCGGGTGGCCCCATATCTTTGGTTTTTACCAGTTTGACTGTTATATGCTTACATGTGGATTCCTTTGCCCTCCCCGAGGTTCACTGAGCTTCCTGAATCTGTGGATGAGGAATGTAGTCTAGCAATAGGCCTGTGATGAAAAGGAACCACTTCTTCTTTTATGCACTTCTTTTATGGTGAAATGTGTTTGTCAGACAAAAGCAGTGTTGTGTGGGATAGCAAGACAGTAAATCAACCCTGTGAGTTCTGTAAGTCCACAAAGGGGGAACCGGCAGAAGTACGGTGGTGGGCAGGAAGGCAGAGCCACCCCAAGAGAGGATCCCAAAAGAAATTAGCAAGATCTCACATTTCTTTGGGCCTCTCTCCCCCAGGAGCTGGCCTGGTGGTTCTCTCCCTGCCATCCCGGGACCCAGCTCTTCTGGTGGGTCTGGAGGGAAGGAAGGGAGATGGGGGTGGATTTGGGTGAGTAGAGGCATTTCCTTGAGGTCATTCCAGAGATCTTTTATTGATTTCTATTTAAATTTTCATTACAGAGGTACTTGAGGAACAGAAGGATTGTTTCCTCAAAGGCAGGGGTGGGGCAGGGGACACTTCCACAGACAAAGGAGATTTGAAGGAATCACCATGATTAGGGTGCTGACCCACCCCCATCCAAATGTGCCCCTGAGCAGACTTCAGCTCACCAAGCGAGGTGTTGGAATCCTTGTCACAGAATGCCTGCACAGCAGCCCAGAGGTTTTCTCTCCAGGGAGGGGTCTGAGCAGAAGCTCAGCTCTTGTTCAGGGATGCCAGGAAGTCATCACAGGGCAGGGGTTAGACCACATGTCAGGGCTCTTGCTGGCCTGGCTGTCAGGGTGCCTGGGCTCAGTCCAGGCTCTGTTCTAACTCTGTGGTCCCTTCAGTGGGACACTGCCCCCTCCTGGGACTGTGTCCCTCCCTCATCTCTCACAGGAGGAAGACCTGCAGCACGGTCCTCAAACTTGTGTCAAAACCACAGAACCATTTCCTCAAAGTACATGTTACAGTGAAACTAAATATGCATGTGGCTGGGCAACTTTTCAGATACTAGTTTTCTTTTGCTTTCAGCATTTTATTATCTGTCTTTTTCCATCAAGGAGCCAGGTTCTTAGTATGTCTTCGAAGCAGAGATATTTTTTCAGCTCCAGATCAGAAGCTGTGTGTCCTCACTGCTCTGCGCTTGTCAAAGTGCCCACAGTCAGGAAGAGATTGTGTTGCTGCCTGGTTTGTGCACAACAAGGTGGGAAAGGCCATGCCTGTGAGGGTTACATGATGCCAGAATATGTACCCCTTTGGTGAGAGGGTAGTGCTGTGTGGGTTTGGAGCAGGAGCTCAGAGCTGGAACCAATGCTCAGTTCCCAGGTCCTGCCCCATATGAGCAGCAAGCCCTTGGAGAGATGGCTGCTGGGAGTGTTTCCTGAGCTGAGCCCAAGACAGGGAGATCCTCATTCAGCAAATGATCCCGTACTCTACGTGGGGGCTCCAAGTCAAATACCTCCTAAAATTGAAAAATAGGATGGTCTGGAAACTATGGATGTAGCAGTAACAACAGTTGCCTAAGAGGAGAGGCCTTTCTCCAGTTTTCCAGACCGTGTGAACCTCCCTGAATCTGGTTTGATTCTGCGCAGGCAGGAGGTACAGTAACCACAGGGATCATGTTTCCGGCCAGTCCAGTTGGATGGGTGTTTAAAGTCTGACTCTAGTTGCCTTCAAGCAAGTATGTAATGCAGTTTTTCCTATGATCTGAAGCTGTACAATGACATTCCTACCTCTGACTTTAAAGGCAAATGAAGGTAAGGCTGCCCTCGCTGCCCTTCTCCCTCCCTACGGGCTGTCCTCTCCTCTAGGTGCAGAGGATGCTCCAGTGGACAGAGTGTGGGGACTTCACCCCTAGAAACTACTGACTGCTGTCATTTCCAAATCCCATGCCTGCTGTTCTAGAGTCACATGTGCTCACACTCACACGTGACCAGCAAAGAAACAGAATGCAAATACTTTATTCCTCTGGATTTACCACGAGATCTAGGCCATGTGCACTCGTGAGGAGGGAGAGAGGTTTACATGATTTGGGTGAAACTCCCACTGTCAGTGTCCCTCAGGTTCAGATGACAGAGTCTGTGTTAGGTCCACTGTGCATCCCCAGTGCTGGGCACTTAGGAGCTCAATCAGGGTGTGTTTGTTTATTGATGGAAAAGTGGTCCTTTCCAATCCTACTGCAGAGGGTAGGGCTAACTCAAAAGGCTGAGACAGCCCTAGGTGGCCAGTGAGGGGTCTTAGCCTAGAGGTCAGCAGTGAGTAAGAGGGACAAGCTGAAAGGGACTCTGGCTATCAAGTGACCAGATGGCCAATGCACCCTGAGCACTTCGGGGGACACTGGGCTGGATGTGAGGGGTTGAGCTGACCTTGCCAGGTGAGAGATGGGGCAGGGGCTCTGGAGAGACAGTCTGCCTGCTGTGTCCTCCATGGACCCCGCCTTCTGCCAGCACAAGCCCGGTCCTTGTTCCACTCTCTGCTAGGTCATGAGCTAGGCTGGCATCTCAGGGCAGAGGCCCTGCTGGAACCACACAGAGCTCTGGGTGTCTTAGGCAGGAGGGCTATAAGGAAGGGGCCAGCTCAGATCAGGCTTGTTTGGAGTGGACAGGAGTTGGTGGACTCTGAGAACTCTCTGTGGAAAGCAGGGATGGAGAAGAAGGGGCAGCCAGAAGACTGGAGGGCAAGCTGGGCCCCAAGGTCACAGGAGGACAGGGAGGAGATTCAGGCTGGGTGAGAACGAGGAGCTTCTCCAGAGACCCACCCTGACTCTGCGCCAGCTTCTGGCTGTGGGAGAGAAATGTCCTGCTCAGTTTGCTTCTCCCCTCCCCAGTGTGGGTGGCTGTGATGTTGAGCTGCAGCCCCAGGCTTGCCTGCTTGGTGTCCGGGACATATGGTGTCATCCCCCTTCCTCTCTGCCATCTAACACAGGGAAGGAAGTAAGAAGTTCACCCTGAGCCCCAGGACCAGAGAGGTTCATGTTTTCTCCTGATGGTGCTCAGCGTCAGCCCTAGCAGAAGGGCAGACCCAGAGAAAGATGAGGGTCAGAAGTAGCTGGGTAACAGCTTTTCTTGATGTTTGGGGGAGGTGGTGGTGGGAGGGGGAAGAGGAAGAAGCAGAAATCAACAGATTTTTGCCATCGGCCTTTTAAGCACAGAGTAGGTGCCTGTGACTGAGGGTCAGTGAACAAACAAGAAACCCGCTCTTCCCACTCAGCTAAGAGACATTTATTTAGTTACGGTGTTGTTGTGGATCAGCTCCAGAGAAGATAAGCTGATTCTCCCAGTTAGAGGCTTTTCATGGTTTTCTTTATCCAGGGCAGGAAACTCGAGACTTTGGTGAAGGCCCGTGGAGGTGTCCCATTGTTTCGTCCATAGGAGACAATGCCCTGGATCACGTTCTTACACACGAGAGGGCCCCCAGAGTCCCCCTGTGGACAGAGAGCAGGGAGGATTGAGTCTGTGCTCCCCCAGGTCCTGCCTACCTGCATCCCAAGCACACTCTCAGTGAAGGCCGCCTGGCGTGGCCTCCATGTGGGAGATCAGAGAGCAGGGCAGGCCCCTGCGGGCTCCTCAGCTGCCCAGTCCTGACCCTGGACATTGTCCCAGCTTCATTTCACTCAGGGGGCAGCTCCCTCTCCTCCACCAGGTCCCGGATCCTCTCCCATGAGGGCGCTGTGGGACTGTTATTCGGTCTACCATTTAAGGACATGGAAGCAGGAAGGTGGGGCTGACACTCAGCATGCAGGGTAAGCCATTTAACCAAGATGGGAGCCAGCTCTGAGGAGGTACCTGGTTTGACTGCTGCACACCCAGGGAGCAGTTTTCTAATACGTGTGCCCAGCGTGGGGCAGAGTGTTGCAAATTCATCTTCCGGATGGAGTACCATGTTTGGATGCATCTCAGGCCCCGGGTAGGCTCCCAGAAGGCCTGTGACTCCCCACTCTGGCTGTTCCCCCCTTCTCTTCCCGGGAGAAAGATCAGAGTCTAGGGGGTGAAGGTGTTCCTACTATTTGGATCTGCAGCTCCCAGATCTTCCCCAAACACCCCTCTCTCCAGAGCCGAGCTAGACAGATGCCCAGTCTCACCTTAAAGGAAGACTTCTTTTCCTTTGGGTCCCCCACGCACAGCTGAGTGGTACTATTGTAATAATTGCGTAAGTAAGATTCACACTCCCGGTCCTGCTGCACAGTCAGCTCCACCTCCTGCAGCGTGTCTGAGAAGCTGCCCATCGGGGCGACTCTCCCCCATCCGGCCACTCTGCACACCTGTCGCGGCCTCACCTGGGCCTTGGCCCTGGGCAGGCTTATGGTCCTCACAGCTGCAGTCAGCTTGGCCTTTCTCTCCAGCTGATGACAGAGGCAAGAAAGTCCAGCTAAGCCACTGGCCTCCTGGGCCTGGACACCGCGATGAGGCTGCACTGACTTCCCTCTCCCCTGAGCCACAGGGACTAGTCAGGTGGCCGGGATGGGAAGGAGGGAAGGGACAGGTCCCAGTGGGAGGGGAAACAATCTGGACCCAGGAGAGTAAGAGCAGAGGGGAGGTTCCCTTACCTTTAGTAACATGATGTCATTGGAGTAGTTCTTAGGGTTATAGTCTGGGTGTGGGATGGCTGCTTTCACAGAGAAATTCTGCTGGGTTGTCTCCTGCTTCTCGATGTCGTGGGCCCCCAGAGTCACCTTGAAAGAGCTGCACAGAAAGCAGAGTGGAGATGTAGGGGGACCTGGAGTGAAAGGAGATCCAGCCCAGGAGACATGAAGGGCAGGGCAGGCCTGGAGCTTGGGGAAATCCAAACAACCAGAGGACTGTGCACTGAGTGACTCTGTCCCTTGTGTTTCTCAATGACATTGAGGGTAGGTCACCTAGAAGTTTTCTCTTGCACTCTGGCAATATTGTGAAAATAATCTGAGTTTGCATTTTGACCCTAATGCATGATTTCATCCTCAACAGAGGCTTTATTTGGCCAGTGTGGCCTCTCTGCTCAACTCGGCCTATTGTTCTCATCTCTGATCCTCTGATCACAAAGCTTACCTGTCCTATTTCTCACTTGCAGTCACCCAGTCATGCTCTCAGATGGCTCCTCTCATGAGCTCTCATGGCCTTGAGTTCCCAGGAGCCGGGTGAGTTCCCCCAGGTTGCAGCCCTTGGGCAGAGGACAGGGGTCCCTGTAGGAGTCTTAGGAGGTGCCAGTTACCTGTGGCCCCTCACCTTCCCCGGCAGTGAGCAGCCGTCAGAACAAAGTCCTGTCGCACGAGGACACCGCCGCACCTGTGCTTTTTCTCTCCAACCAGAAATTGAACCAATGCCATGTAGGGACGGGAGTGTGGCCTGGCCTCATGTCCTCCGATGATCTCCCCTGAAGGAAAAATCTTATCTGCTTGTGTGCACCCAGTGAGTCCATCAGTCATGCATTAGCTTGACTGCTCAGTACTGCTGGGCATCTGGGAGCCTGGGATGGCCTGGAGTTGAGAGGGGCAAGAGTGGGGCTCCCTCTAGAAAAAGGAAGAAGACAGGCTTGGCCTGTGAATCTGTCTTCCACAGATAATTTGAGGAAAACATATGCGTCTTAAAGACAGCAAAGTGCTAGAGGCTCCTGAAAATTCCTCTCCTGACTTTGCTTTGTTTCAAGAGCCTTTGTAAGGCCCTGTTGTCCTGTGATGTCTGGGGTGGTGCTGCTTTCCAGTGGCCAGGACTTAAGTTTAGGGATCTAGATGTTGTCATAGCCTGTTTCCCATGGCCTGACACATAGTGGGGGCCCAAAGTTGTTTGTTGGCTGCATGAAGGAATGGCTCCCAATGGGCCTGAAGGAGAGTTTGTAGGGCCAGTGCTTATGGGATTCTGGAAAGCAGAGAAGTTCAGGTCTTCAAACAGTGGCTCCATCCTGGAAAGAAGGGAGCTGCTAAAGACCTGGGAAGAAAAGCAGAGCTGGAGAAGGGACTGAGGGGCCTTGGGACTGAGCAAGGCATCAGCAGTCCTCTGGGGACAGTGGTCCCACCAACTCCGGGGTCTGCAGAGCTCTAGACTTCTCTCCTAAGCAGACACTGAGGGGAGCATCTGTCATCCCAGACCTGGAAGCCAGGCCCACTCTGCCCTCTGCAGGGGAATTCATTATTTTCTCTTTTCTAGTTTCCCTTCCTCTGCCATGCACTTCCAGTTAAGTTCCACTTTGCAGATGGCAAACGTAGGGCCCAGGGAGGGAATAGCACCCACTGACTCTTCTTGAGAACAGCCTCCTGCCCTGCCATTCCTGCTGGTAGCTTATTCAGTGTCATACTTGGGATTCTGAGATGGGACAGGAGCTGGGATTCAGAATGTTGCTGGTGGATGGATGGATCAGGGATGTGCAGAAGGGGCAGGAGACCTGTGCCCACTGTGTTTGGGGGGAGGGGTTGGGCATCTGATGGCGGGGATGGTCACTCACCTGCCTCTGCCCCAGGGGACAGTAAAAACGCCAGCAGGAGCAGGAGAGGCTGCATCTTTCCAGGAAGATTGCCCAGGTTGGAGAGGCTGGTGCTTCCTCCTTGCTCTCTTTTATCCCTGAGGAGAGGAAGGAGATACAGTTGGGCTCAGTGACCTCAAGTCCCCGTGTGGTGTGTGGTGCTTCATCAGAGACGGCTTTCTATGAAACCTTCCCCGCCCCCACTCTTTCTGCCTGATGACATCCTCTGGGTGGTTGTGTGATAATCAAGCAGTGACCACATCAGAACCCACAGTGGATGACTCAGGGCGGAACAATTGTTCCAGCCTAGAGCAGGAACCCAAGGGTACAAAGTGGAGACTGTGGGCTGTGGTATCGGCCAGTAGAGGTATTGGAGCCCCAGAAACCTGAGTCCCCAGTGATAGAACCACCAATGCCTCATTTCCATGTTGCTAAGTCCATCAGGATGATTTCTTCAGCAGATATGTGTTTGAGTCCTTCTCTGTGCCATGACCAAACATATTGGAGATGTGTCTCCTTCTTTTAGAGAGCTGTCTGTCTGGTGGAGGAGACGGAAGCATCAGTCATCAGAGCACAGCATGGGAAGGACCGTAGTAGAGGGATGCACAAGATGAGAAGAAAGCATGGCCACCATCTACCAAATCCATGTAGCAACCCATTCATCAGCACAGCTTCCTTCTTAGGGGATTTTTAACATCTCTTTTTAAATTACAAATGCTCAGAGTGATAGAGTCCATGTCTCTTGTCCATGTTTTAACAAAAGCGCTGCACTTGAACTTTATTGGCCTAAATTAACAAATCTTTATGACCCTAGGAATTGAACCCACTAATTGAGTTAAGCCTAGGTCAGTTTCCTTTGGGTAGGCTGGAGTCATTCCCACCCAAACCACATGGACTAAGACTGGGAAAGGGCTGAGTCCCCAAAGGAAGTTCAGATGACTAAATTGCTGATACCGTGTGAAGTGAGAAAGCTTACCAGGCAACCAAAGACCAATCATTATCCTTTCAGTATTCTGTGTTCTCCATCGAGCGAGCCACACTTCTGATGGAGCCGGCCCAGCACATCATAGACTCACATTTGCTCAACAAACTCTGCCGATGAGCTCGCTATGATGGAAATGAAGGACTGTTGTTTCTAAACAGCCCAAGCCCAATCCTGTTCAGAGAACAACTAAGCATATCTGAGAGGTTAGGGCCTGGTGATTTAATTTCCCTCTTTACATTTTCTGTACTTTACAATTTTTCTATGAAGAATATTCTGTATCAAAATACATGATTCCAGTGTAAATATTCCTCTTATCATACCAAATACATTTATCAAACCTCTACCTCTTTGTTCCTAGCTTACCCAGTAGTAAACATTTTAAAAATAAAATCACTTTTCTGATTATAGTGGTGATAAATGTTCGTTAAGAAAATTTGGAAAGTAGAAAGGAACAATGCCACTCCTTTTCCTCTCACCAGCAGACAGCCTGTTACTATGAGCAGTGCGTTTTAAATACTTGGGATCATATTATATACACAGTACAGTTTTCTTTTATCCTCATTTAACTCTACAATTTAAGCATGTTCCTCATGCTCTTAAAAATCTCTAGTCAATATCACTACACTATTTATTTCCCACATACTAAAGAATTCAACATGCAACTATTTCCTAACATTGTTGGAAAATTTTAAAAATAATTTAAGCAAAGAGGAAACAATTAAAATTACCTCATTTCCCATCACTCATTGATAATCATCTTTAATGTCTTGAAGTATGATCTAACATATTTTTCTCTCGTGTGTATGCGTATTTTTTAAAACTCAAAGGGAGTTATACTAAACATAAATCTATGACCCTTTATTAAAAATAGAGGTGAAATTCACATAACATACAGTTAACTGTTTTAAAGTATAACTCAGTGGCATTTAGTGCATTCAAAATATTGTGCAACTACCACCTCTCCCTAGTTTTGAAACTTTTTCATCACCCAGAAGAACAACCAACCATACTGGGTAAGCTGTGGCTCCACAACACAGTGAGTACCGAATCACTTTCCCTCCTCCCTCTCCCAGCCCCGGCTATGGATTTACATATTCTGGATACTTCATATAAAAGGAATCAAGTGGTATTTGACCTGTTGTATCTGGGTTCTTTCACTTAGCATAATGATTTTGAGGTCCATCCAGCTGTGGCATGTATCAGTATTCATTCTTTTTATAGATAAATAATATTCCTTTGTATACTTATACTACAATTTATCCATTCATCTGTGGGTAGACATATGGGTTTTTCCCACCTTTTGGTATTATGACTAATGCTGCTATAAATATTTGTGTATAAATTTCCATGTGGATCATGTGTTTTCCTTTCTCTTGGATACACACCTAGGAGTGGCACTTCTAGGTCATATGGTAATCCTATGTTTACATTTTTGAGGAGCCACCAAACTTTTTCCCTCAGTGGTTGCACCATTTTACATTCCCACCAGCAATGTACAAGGCTTCCCATTTGTCCACATCTTCGCCAACACTTGTGATTTTTCTTTCTTTCTTTTTGATTATTGCCATTCAGGTTGTTATGAAGTGATATGTCACTGTGGTTTTGATTTACATTTCCTTAATAATTAACGATGTTTGTGTCTTTTCCTTTTTTTGCTGGTCATTTGTATATCTTGGGAAAATGTCAGTTCAAGTCCTTTGCTCATTTCTTAATTGAGTTCTTTGTCTTTTTCTTGTTGCGCTGTAAGAGTTCTTTATATATCCTGGATACTCAACCCTTATCAGATGCATGATTCGTAAACATTTCCTCCCATTCTGTAGACTGTCTTTTCACTTTAGTGATACTACCTTTAGTACACAAAACTTTCTATTTTTTATGCAATCCAATTTATCGATTTTACCTTTTGTTGCTTGTACTTTTGGTTTCAAATCTAAGAATCTAGCATCAAATAAGAGGTCACGAAGATTTTCTCTATGTTTTCTTATAAGAGTTTTATGTTTTAAGCTGTTATATTTAGGCTGTTGATCCATTTTGAATTAATTATTGTATATGGAGTCAGGTAGGGATCCAACAACATTCTTTCCATGTAGTAATCACGTTGTACCAGTGCCATTTATTGAAGATATTATTCTTTCCCCACTGAATGGTCTTGGCACCCTTGTCAAAAATCAGTTGGCCATAGATGTTCAGGTTTGTTACTCGGTTCGCAATTCTATTCTATTGGTCTACATGTCTATCCTTATGCAGTACCACACTGTTTTCGATTTCTGTCACTTTGTAGTAAGATTGTTTTTTGGAGGAAGATTAGCCCTGAGCTAACATCCGCTGCCAATCCTCCCCCTTTTTGCTGAGGAAGACTGGCCCTGAGCTAACATCCATGCCCATCTTCCTCTACTTTATACATGGGATGCCTACCACATCATGGCTTGACAAGTGGTGTGTGGGTCCGCACCTGGGATCTGAATTGGTAAACCCCAGGACACAGAAGCAGAACATGCAAACTTAACCACCGCGCCACTGGGCTGGCTCCAGCTTTGTAGTAAGTTTTGAAACCAAGAAGTATGAGTCCTCCAACTTTGTTTTTCTTTTTCAATGTTGTTTTGGCTATTTGGGGCCCCTTGAAATTCCATATGTATTTTAGAATTGGCTTTTCCAGTTCAGCAAAAACGGCCTTTGGAATTTTGATAGAGATGACATTGACTCTGCAGATGGCTTTGAGGAGTATTGCTGTCTTAACACTGTATGTCTTCCAGTCCATGAACGTGGGATGTCTTTCTATTTAGTTAGTCCTTCAATTTTTTCCTGCAATGTTTTGTAGTTTTCAACATATGATTTGTTCACCTCCCTGGTTAAATTTATTCCTAAATATTTTATTCTTTTAGATGCTATTGTAAATGGATTAGTTTTCTTAATTTCCTTTTTGTATTGTTCATTGCTGGTATATAGAAACGCAAGTGATCTTCTACCCTGCACAATTTTTAATATATTTATTAACTCCTATTCAGTTCCACTCCCTTTTATGTTGTTAATGTCACATATTCCATTTTTATACATGTGTGCCCATAAGTTTTACAATTATTGCTTGATGCACTTGTTATTTGATAACTATTTATTATGCATTTATGTATTTTAAACCATATAGGAAACAAAAAGAAGATTTACAAAACCAGAATAGACTAATACTACCTTTCATATTTATCTTTGTAGTTATTTTTAGCAGAGATCTTTTTTACTTCATTTGGATTCAAGTTGCCATCTAATGCCCTTGTTTCAGGCTGGAGGACTCCCTTTAGCATCTCTCGTAGGGCAGGTCTACTAATGATGAATTCCCTTAGCTTTTGTTTATCTGGGGATATCAGTATTTCTCCATTTTTTTGCAGGGCAATTTCAACAGATATAGAATTCTGGGTTGACAGGCTTTTTTTCCCTTTCATCACTTTAAATAAATCATCCCACTGCCTCCTGGCCTCCATGATTTCTGATGAGAAATTGACAATCTTACTGTGAATCATCTGTCCATGATAAGTCACTTCTTCTTGCTGCTTTCTGGATTTACTCTTTGTCTTTGTCATTTGACGGTTTGACTATAGTGTATCTTAGTGTGGATCTCTGAGTTTATCCTCCTTGAAATTTGTTGAGCTTCTTGGATTTGCATACTTCTATGTTTCATCAGATTTAGGAAGTTTTGGGCCATTATTTCTTCAAATATTTTTTTTTTTCTGATTCTTTCCTTTTTCTCCTTCTGGGACTCCCATAATGCATCTGTTAGTATTCTGGATAGTTTCGCATGGGTCCCTTAGGCTCTGCTCATTTTCTTCATTCTTTTTTTCTTTCTGCTCCTCAGACTGGATTCTTTCCTTTGCCCTGAAAGTTCATTGATTCTTTCTTCTGCCTGGTCAATCTATTGTTGAATCTCTCTAGTGGAATTTCCATTAAATCTATTGTACTTTTAAGCTTCAAAATTACAATTTGTAAATATCTATGGATATTATCTACTTTTTCATACATTGTTCTTGATTACTTAAGTTCCTTTAATAGTTTCCTTTAGTTCTTTGATTATTTTAAAGACAGTCAATTTACATTTTGTCTTATGTAAACAATGTCTGGGCTTCTCTAAATGTTTTCTGTCATTTTATTTTTATCCCCCTGTGAATGGATCATATTCTTTTGTTTCTTTGTATTTGCAATTTTCCAATGAAAACTGGGAATTTTGCATATTGTAATGTGATAGCTCTGGAAATAATGGTGTCCCCTTGCCCCTGGAATTGGTTATATTGCTTGTGAATTGGTACAGTCATCCATTTGATTAGTGACCCTTCCAAATTTTTTTGCAAGGACTATGTTCCTTGCTTGTGTGGTCACTGGAGTCTCTGTTACCTTATCTCTATGTAGTTGTGTCTGAGAAAGCTGCTTCAATCTCTGTCAAGACAAGAAGCAGAGAAATATTTCAGAATACACTTCATGGCTTCATGTTGTGTTTGAAGTCTCAAGTAAAAAGTCAGTCCCTTGATAAGGCATGACGGTGTCAACAGAGCACGACACTATGGAACCTTGATGTTCTCTGTGTCTGGGCTGTTGTGGGTCATTCTCCTGACTTGAAGCTAGAAAACTTCAGGGCTTTATGTCCACTCCAGTCCAAGATGCCTCTCCTCGGAATTGCTAGAGCTCCCATAATTTCATTAATCACTCCCTTGCTTTAGTATATTTGGAAAGCACCAGCTCCTCACACAGGAAGGAGAGGTTAGAGGAGGACATGAAACCTCTGAGTCTCAGGACCTGCCCTTTCCCACCACCCTCATTCCTGGCCCTCACCCAACTTGGGTTGGTTGTTTAACAGTGAGGCTAGGGCCCTGAACATAGCCACCTTGACAGGATAGACTGATCTTCCTAAGAATGCAGAGAGTGGGAAATTCAAGGAAAATTTTCTTTTAACCTCAATGGCTAGTCAAATGGCCAAGGTCACGGAGGAACATCCTCCCAAATCCAGAAGCAGTAATACAGATTTAAGGGAGTGGAATGCTTACTGAGGTGGCAGACAAGTGGAAAAGGGTATAATACAGGTGCCTTCCTAGAAAGAATCCTACCTGGAAGAAGCCTCAGTGGAGAGACTAAATTTCTTCTCAGATTTGACCAAATAGAGACCAACTAAAAGATGGGGAAAAGCATTTGTGACTTGTAATTTTAAGAAGCTGGATTGAAGTGAAAGTTGATAATAAAAATATACCTAGAGGGGCTGGCCCCGTGGTCGAGTGGTTAAGTTTGCGCGCTCCGCTGCAGGCGGCCCAGTGTTTCGTTGGTTCGGATCCTGGGCGCGGACATGGCACTGCTCATCAGACCACGCTGAGGCAGCGTCCCACATGCCACAACCAGAAGAATCCACAACGAAGAGTGCACAACTATGTACCGGGGGGCTTTGGGGAGAAAAGGGAAAAAATAAAATCTTTAAAAAAAAAAAAAAAGTATACCTAGAAAAGAAGATATGATTCTTCAGTTTGTCAAACAAATGAGACAATAATATCCAATGTCATAATGTCGGCTGATATTTATTGATCACCAACCACAGATCCTCATCCCACCATCTGAGTTCCTACCGATGTTTCTTCCATTTCACAAATGAGAAAGCTAAGACGTTGAGGAGGTAAGAGACTTGTTCCACATGACTCAGCTCATGAGAATGGAGGGGGACTTGGGATTAGAATGCAGGGATCTGATTCCAAAGTCTGGGATCTTGCCCACACCTCTACAAGCTTAACCCTATCATATAGAGTTCAAGGAATCCGGGGGAAATTTAAGCAGGTGCTGAGGAGTAAAAGTTTCTATCTATATCTTTAATATGTGACTCTAGTTCTCTTAGAAAAGAAAGATTCCTCAGTGTCCACCATACAGTGATGGAAATTCCATCATATTGTGATGGAAAAGGTCCTTGGGATCACACACTCCCTTTGCTTTTATTCTTCATTCTCCTGATTTTCTTCTCCGACATGTAAGAGAACGTCATGCTTGGCCCATGAGTGGCAATCCCCTTGGCCTTTGCCTCTTACCAAATCACATCTAGTACTTATTGGACATGGGCAGGACCATTCCTTGCAGCAAGGACAATGGCACAATGACATGACACTCCTGCACTCATACATGGCATTTGAGTCTGCTGCTATAAACCACTTTCCCTGAGTCTGATCATTCTCTTAAGTTTGACCTGAAATCCGAAGCTACAGGCATAAAGGGCCCTAGCTTATTTAATTTGACCATGAGACTCAGCCATGCTCTTGAGAAGAGATTCCTGCCTTAGGTAGGAGTTGTCTCTACATTCCTATTAGGAAGCTGGGATGATAGTCAGAATTTCAGGGGTGTTTACAGGGCATCAAAAAGAGTTTTCGGGGAAAGACGTGTCAGTGAAGGAGAACCTAGGTTATGAGTGAGAGTGGGGAAGATTGTACTTCCCTTTTGCCTCTGTATTGGTAAGGATAAGGGAGAGAGGGCAGGATTGGGGAGAGAAAAATGTTTATAAGACAGATATAAATTTATGAGATTTCCAGAGTTCTGGTAACCACTAGACCACCCTTTAATTTCTGCTTGTTGCCTACTCTAATCATTGCCCAGCCATCAACAAAGAGCAACGTGTGGATGTTGGGTTGGGAATAATTTAGTAAAGCTCTGGTGTGGGTCAATGTCTGGGGTGAGAGTAGACAGAGGACTATAGAGCAAGGGGGAGGAGAAGTGGGCTTGGGTGAGAACAGTGTGCCCACCTCCTCCCAACTGGGGGCATGTGTTGACCGCACTTCTGGGTGGGAGCAGGTTGGAAGGGAGTGATGTTCTGGGTTGTGATGTCAGTTTTGATGTGACCTTGGATCACACTCAAGACTGTCCCCCCCCCCCCCCAATCCCCATCTGAGGGTCTTTACCTTCCCAGGAACTTTGCCCCCAGAGGCCATTTCCTTTCCCCAAAGCATTCATTCCCCCAGGGCCTAAAGGTTATACCTTAACCTTCTGGAGTAAATGAGTTCTTTTTTCTCCCATCTCTCTCAGAAGCTGGTGCTGTGTGCTTTCTTACCATGTCTGTACGGGATGTGGCAAATGGTTTGGTTTGGGGTAGGTAAGAGCTGTGCTGCTGAATCATTTACGAGAACCTCTAGTATACGACTGCAAAATTGGTGGGTATTTCTCATTCTTTCTGTCTCATAGTTCAGCGTAGGTATAATGAAGTGTTGTGTTTGCAAAATATAACTCACACCTCAGAATTCTTGTGTCACGTCACCTATCTCTCCTCCAGCCTTGATATGACATCTCCTAGTAGTAGGGCACCCACCTCCTGCACTGCTATTAAACTTCTATTTCTGACCAAGTACTAGGAAGTAGCACTGAAACCACATGTGGACAAAGCAGAAGATCTGGACCATTCTAGCCAGCCCTTCAAAGGCTGCACATGAGAAATCAGGCATTGCAGAATCCTGCTGGGCCACTGAGAGCATTTGACCAATGGAATTGCAACAGGATAATTTACTGAGATACCAAAGACTATTATTCTGTCTGTATTCTCTCTGGCTTAATTTGCCAGAACCTCCAGTATATGATTGCAAAACTCTAAGCATTTTCAATGTTGCCTTGTCTCAGGTTCCTATGCCTGGAAAATGGAGGATGGATCTGTTACTGGACCACACTTAATTCATGATGGCATTGAACTCCACCACTGAGGTTTTTAGGAGTCAGCTTTCTGGCCCCCTGGGCATCAAATGCTAAGACTTTAGTTGTGTGGCTATGAGCATCTTAAATACCTAGACATAAATACCTACTCATGAGGGACACTCGATAACTCCTGAGGAGATAATGGGGACCAGAATGAGTGGGATTAGCATTGGCGTGTGTCTTTGGCTCCCAGAAATCTCATCTTTCCTGAAGTCTCATGGGGCAGGGAAGTTAGACATTTTTGTTGACCCCATAGAGGATATAACAGATAAGAGGAGGAAAGCCTTGTCCCAAGAGGGTGCCCACCCTGGGCTCTGCTGAGTGTCCCAAAAGGGAAGGTCCCCAGTGGTACACCAACTCCCAGCTGATGCGTGTAGGAAAAAAATGGGTGGGGGAGGGGTGTGCATCATGCTATCTTCAAATGGGCTGTTATCTGATAGTTGCTTTTTAACACAAATACAGTTTGGGGGAAATCAGGGAAGAGAGAAGGCAAAGGGCATTACTATGAATCCACATCTCACTATGTTTCCAGACATATGTGATTCATATATGTGATCTCACTGAATTCTCCACTCTCTGCATGGGCATTCTCAGGAATCACATTGTAAAATGAAACAGACCCAGAGAGATTAAGCGATGTGCTCAAGGTCACATGGTTACAGAAAGTGTGTACACACATATACACACAGGACGCGTGCCTGCCCAGCTGCAAACTCTCTTTTGTATCACTCTAAGAGGTGGTGGAAGCCACAGCGGGCAGAGTTTAGCTCTGCAAAGGAGAGTGTTCTGACAATCAGAGTTCTCTTAGAATGGCTGCTCAGGTGGCCCAGGAGCTTTCTCTCCACGGAATTGTTGGGAGAGAGGCTGGCAAACAGATTCCTCAGGGGCCAGAGAGGTTATCTTGGGTGTAGACATAAGATCACTTAAGACTTCGCAGCTCTGAGCCTTTATCTCTCAGTTGGGAGTGACCTGTCCTGGAGCTGAAGAGCCCTGAGCTCCTGCTCAGTTATATCAATCTCTGCGTCTCATTATCCTCCTCGAACATAAGAGCATTGGGCTACAGCAGAGGCTTTGTAAACATTGTTAGCCATAGAACTCTCTCCTCAATCGGGTTATGTGTGTGCCAAGGTAGCTTTTCGAAATCATCTATGCATGCCTATACCTGTATCTATCCATATGTACATAGACACACACATGCATATTTCATATATGATACACACTCAAATATATGCCTGTCTGTGTGCATATATATTTGTGTGTGCTTGCGTGTATAATCCTGTATTTTTGTTTGTTTTGTTCCCTTCCTTTTCTCTTTCTGAGCATGATCTTGGAATATCTTTGCTTCAGGAGGATTTTCAGCCCTCAAACAAAAGCTGTGTGAAGTCAACTGTTCTCCCCGTGTCACGGAAGTGGGCAAGATCACTAAGATATTCTGCTACAGAGGTCTTGGTGGCAATAAGATGTGAGAAGGCACGCCTGCTAGGGTGACGAGAACACAGAGGCAGACATTTACCACATGTGAAAATTACTTTGGTGTGTGTGTGTTTTGGTCGGGGGACATTCATCTACCGCTGTGACTGGACTGAACTCTACAGCCAGATAAGCATCAAGATAAGGCACCCAGATAAGCATCAAGATCTGGGAGGGGATGGCTGCCCTGCATGCCCAGCTCCACTGACCAGGCCCAGGGAGCCCAGTGTCAACACAGAGGCTCTTATCACACATGTGGCCTCTAAGCTAAGAGCTGGCCAACTTTGAGGGTCACTGTGACCTTGAATGCTAAGCATGGAGAAGTAACCATAGTGGCCTGTGGGTTGGAGGCTCTTCCCATTTTTCTGGCACCATGTGAGCCTCCCTGATCTGGTATGATTTAAGGAAGCTGAGGAACTGGGGTATGTCTTCCATGTCAGAGTTTGTACTGAACTTTTTACCCATAGGTTACCCTAGATGTAAACCATAAAGAAATGGCAGCCCTGGTTGAGTTTTTCCTCCTTGTATCTCCCCTTCATCCGGGGGTGGGGCTCCACTGACCACAGTACTGGAAACTTCATTTCCAGTCCCAAACACTGCTGTTCTGGAGACAAATGTGACAGTGCATGTGAAAAATGGAAGTGGTAAGACAGATGGATGCTGTTATTCTCCGACAAGATGATTTTCATTTGTTTGGATTTCCCCCGCAGATTCAGGACAATCTGACCAGCCAGGATGAGGAAGGAGACTTGGGGAAATTCTGATGAAAGTCCTTTGGGCTGTAAGTTTCATGAGGGTAGGACTGGTGTCTGCCACGCCTACTTCTGAGCCTCCAGTGCCTGGCACATAGCAGGTGCTCGATATTCCTTTCTTTGCTGATTGATTGCAAAAGTAGTGCTACTCAGTCCCTCTGCAAAGACTCCCTCTCTTATGTGACTGGCAACTATAGCCCAGGTGGGCAGCAAACATCCTAGGGCAGAAGCCAGGTTACCACAGGTAAACAAGAGACAGGCTGAAAGGGGCCGAGGCTGTGAGTGAATGGTCTATGAGTCAATTCAAGCACATAGGGGCTGTGGTGCTGGATGTTAAGAGCACAGCCAGGAAGAGGTGTGGAAAAGCATCAAGCTGGGTGATAACACAGCAAGGGTTTGTGAGGAGGTGGTGGGAGGTGGGAGAGAAGAGGATGCAGAAAACAGGGAAGAAACGTAAGCAGAGGTTGGCCTGCCCACATCTGGTACCCAGTGACTGTTGTTCAATAAATAAAAGAGAAATCAATCATTTCCATCTAGTTATTAAGGCCATGGCAGCCTTCCCCAAGAATTTGGGGGGTCTGCAGTCTTCCCCAAGAATTTGGTCAGTCCAAGAGGGGGCTCTCATTGATCTCTTTCTCCAGGACAGGAAGCTCTGGATCTTGGTGAAGACCTGGAAGGGTTCCATTTTTCATCCAAAGGAGACAATGCTCTGCATGGCATTGTTACACAGGAGGGGTCCCCAGAGCCTCCTGTATGCAGAGGAAAGGAGGACTGTGCTGGTCTCCATGTGTTCCCGCTCTCCTCATCTCCCTGGGGTAGGTGGTCTCTGTTTGGGTGCTGTGTGGGAGATCAGGGGCAGTCCTGGGGTCCAGCCCTGGCCTCGAGTGTTCTCCCAGCTTGACCCTGGCCTGGGCCCTGCCCACTGAGCTTCTGTGAGGCTGTACCTCTGGAGTAGCTGCCTGGCTTTGCGCAGGCGGTGCTCTCACACAGGTGCGAGCCTGAACTCGGTTCCCTGGGTCTAATCCCCGGCTTGGGGCTGCAGAGACTTGGAGGAATGGCCACCATTTTCTTCACACAAAGGCATAGTTTAATACCCAGTAGCCACGTGAGTGACAGTCATGAGGGGGTGCCTGTCTGTACTTACTGCTGTCAGTTGGGTTGGCTCTTTCTGAGGCAGGTACCCCAGGGGACATTATTTCCAAAGGCAAACCTTCAGATGAGGCACTGTATTAGTTTCCTATGGCCACCGCAACAAATTCTCACCAACTTAATGGCTTAAAAGGCTGGAAATTTATTCCCTCACAGTTCGCAGGCCGGAAATCCAACATCAGTTTCCCAGGGAATCTGTTGCTTGCCTCTTCCAGCTTCAGGAAGTGCATTTCTTGGTCCATGTCCTCTTCTTTCATCTTCAAAATACACAAAAATATAATTAAAGGAAATATAAATAAGCCAAGATAACAGAAAAGAATAGCATTATCTAATATTCACCAGCTAGTTACAACCACCACCAACCATTTTGTGTACATTTTAATAGGCTTTTTACTATGCAAATTTGTATACTTCATAAAATAAAAAAGGGATAATGCTACACATAAGATTTTTCGCTTGTTTTATTGAGGTATAATTGACATACAGCACTGCGTATGTTTAAAGTATACAGCATAATGACTTGCGTATATTATGAAACAGTCACAACCGTAAGTTTAGTTAACATCCGTCATCCTTCTAACATGGTTTGTCTTGGTCTCTGCAGTGCAGGGGGTGCTTCAGCCTCGGTCCTCTGTTCTAAGATTTTCTCAGTGGTGTCTTGTCCGTGAATAGTTGTTAGTTGTTCTTCTCGTGAGGGGGAGCAAAGTCGGGAATGACCTATGTTGCCATCTTGGTGACGTTACTGTCACACACATGAGATTTTGTAACCTGCTACTGTCACTTGGTCATCTGTGACTGTCAGGAAATACTAGTCATCATTTCAATGGCTGCTTCTATTTTGTCATTTGCATGTGATATATGAACTTACAACAATTTACTTACTGATGCTCTTTTTGCTTTCTTTCAAGGTTGCTCTCATTTTTAAATTTTTTGCTAGTATATAGCACACTGCAATGAACAACCTTTAAGTACTTGTCTCATTTTCTGAGAATAAGTACATAAACTGGGTTTGCTAGTTCAAAGCATACTTGCATTTTTTAACTTATTGCACACACTAGCAAATTGGTATCTAAAAGGATAGTGCCAATTTATGTACTCAGTATCAAAAGATTTCTATGGCAGTTTCTCCTCACCTACGCCCACACTGAGTACTGTCATTTTTTAAAATCTTTGCCAGTCCAATAGGCTAAAATGTTAACTTGATGTTTTAATAGTTTTCTTTTTTGGGAGTGACAGTATGCAAATAGTCAGTTAAGGTTTTTTGCCTGCTTTTCCTGTAATGTTCCTAAAAATCATATTTATGTTTATATCATACTCCATTATGTGGATATACCATCTTTAATGCTTTCCACTTTGTTATTTATGTTGTGTCTAAATTTTGACAATTTTAAATAATATTGAGATGAGCATCTTTATGCTCAAAGTTTGTTGTTTATTGTAGGCATGTGTGAACGTGAGTGTGTTGTGTGTTTGACACTCTGTTTTCAGGATATATTCCCAGTAGTAGAATTATTGAGTCATAATGTTACCGGCCAAGGGAGGTTGCTCACTGCAACACATGCCAATAGTCAGGAGGCAAAGTGGTGGGAGAGGAAGGATTTCTTTATTATAGCTTACTAGCAAGAGGGATGATGGTGGACTAACGTCCAAAAGAGTCATTTACAGAGCAAAGACTACACGCTGGTTATATAGGGGGTTGGTCTCCAGGTGGGGATGCTGGCTGGTGTCTGGGTGGGGCCTCCATCTGACCTTCAGGTGGGGGCGGATATCTGGTCCCAGATCCTGATAGTCCTTTGTTTTATTGGATATGCATTAGAGAATGTAACAAGGCACTATACTCTGATCTTTCAGTTATTGTTGATGGTGGCTATCAGCATAGGCTCTCCACTGGGGGTCATCATATTACTAAGGAACTCAAAAGAACAAAGTTATCATCTTAAAGTAGCTGGGAGGGGTCACAAAATCTTCAGGGTATGCCTGGACTAGTTAATCAGAGGTCATTCAAAGTTACACTATGGTTTCTTTTCTACAATGTGGCTTCCCTTATGCCAACCTGGTGTTGACCTGGTATCAGTATAATATAAACATTTTAACAAATGGCATTGAATTATTGAACTGTATCTCCTTGTTGCTGGGAAACTTGCTAAGGAAAGAAGACATCCAGGGTACTGTCCCATTAACCACTCTCTGGTTCTTGCCCTGCCACAGTCATTACCACAGTGAAATACCATTTCATCACTGTGCTTCTCATCCCTGGGATCTCACCTTTACACAGGTAGATGGGGCCAGGGTTCCCATCAGGTGCCAGCAATCTATGGGGAGGAAGAAGAGGCTAAACCCCTCCTCATGAGGATGAAGGGGTGGGTGGGGGATTTCTCTCCCCTCTCTTGCTCCAAGCTTGGTCCCACGTCTACTGGGTCAGAACACTCCCCTCAGCAGGTTTCTCAGGCCCTTCTCTTCCCTTTTCCATTGCTTGTTGGCCTGACCATCAAACATCAGTGATCTGAAGTGGAGTTAGCCCCTTGGACATCCATAGATTTCCTAAGTGGTACAAGATTGCACCCAATCCAGAAAAGGGAATTTTTGAAGTTCAGGAAGAGGATAGGATCCCAAAGTCAGGATAGAGTTTGCAAACCAGATTGGATTAGCTTTTTGTAGGAATCCTCCTCTGAAGAAAACCAACCTGGGATGAATTTGAAGATTCCTCACTGAGGTTAAACTATCTTTTCTTTTAGTGGCAAGACTCCACTAAAATGTAGTCACTGAACTATTTTCTGTGATTTTATGAGGTAAAGAATAACCGGCAAAATGATAGGGCAGTGACGAGGTGAAATAGTTCTAATTATGTCCTTCACATGAGAAACCAAATCAAGGTTGGTTGAATAAATACAAAAGTAACACCCTGACTTCCATCTTTAGTGATAGCAGGCCAGGTTATTTGAACCAACGCAGTGAATGAAAAAAATTTAGGGGAAAAAACGGGGGAAAAATCCTTTTTAAAGCGTTGACAAACTGACAAGACAGCACAGGACTGTCAGGTTAAATTTTGGATTTAATTCTGAAACCGGGAACGATAAGCAGAAGTCAAGACAACCTAAGCTGGTTTTGTCATGAATGTATTTGCCATGTAAACAATTGCGCCTTCGGTTTTGGTGATTTCTTGGGGTAAGAGGGATAAAAGTGAAGGCCCTGGGTCCAACCAATATAGAGACTCAAGTAAGAAACTCTCCTCATGTTAATCTGGGGCCTCACAGGCCGTCCATTAGCATAACAGTGAGCAGAACTAACTCTACCCTCCACAGAGAAGAGAGCCTTGGTACTGAACAATGCAGGAAAATTTAAGAAAGGGAAAAGCAACCGGATTCTGAGAAGCTGTGACCAGGGACAGCCTTCCTGAAGATTTACAGACGAAATTCTCATTGGGTCTCCAACAGTGGTCTTGATTTTCAGGTGGATTAGAAGGGAAGTGCCACCCGGGGCCAAGCAGAAGCAATTGTAAATCCTCTCTGAAAAAGATACCTTTATTCCAGGCCTTGGGAAGCCTGCCACCCTCGGCCTCTATTCACCACACATACAAAATCTTTTAAAAAGTATCAAGCTGCACATAGTCAAAATACCAAAGTACACATGAAAACGTGACACCGTGAATGAGAGCCAGCAGAAATAACTCTTAGTAGGGACAGATCAGCAACCACGTGCTTGAGAGTTTGGAATTGTCTTGCACATTTTATAATGCAATCTTAAAAATGACTGGAGGGAACAGGAAAATATGAAGTGTCATTACTGAATGGATAATAAACACTAGACAGAATTTCCAAATATAAAAAACGAAATTGTTACCGAAAGCAAAGTGGGTTTCCTCCTGGCCAGTGAAATCAGACTCTCCACCAGAAGGAGCTGACTCACACAGTGAGGTGTATTTCCAGCAAATGGGAGACCATGAGGAATCATTTCTGGAGTCATGGCGTCCCCGAACAAAGGGAAGCAGGGACTTGTATTTCAGTTGGAGAATGGGAGTTCCAAAAGGGAGAGGTGGATGGGTCTGGCCCAGTGGTGCAGGGGTTAAGTTCACACGTTGTGCTTGGCAGCCTGGGCTTTGCAGGTTCCGATCCTGGGTGTAGACATGGCACCATTTCTCAAGCCATGGTGTGGCAGGTGTCCTACATAAAAAGTAGAGGACGATGGGCACGGATGTTAGCTCTTTCTCAGCAAAAGAAGGAGGATGGGCAGCTGATGTTAGCTCAGGGTCAATGTTCCTCCAAAAAAAAAAAAAAAAGGAAAGTGAGAACAGGGTATTTTCTTGCACAGGCTCAGATGGGAAACATGCTTCCACATACTGCAGGTTCATAAGGCCTAAGCTCCTCCTGGAGAGATGTTAGCACTTAAAATAAGGTATAGGTCTCCTAGTGAGGTTTGGTCTGGTTCAGGGTGATTGGTTGCATCTCCTTAACATAACAAAAGGGAAGAAAAATGATTTGGAAAGCAGTTACATGCTTTCAACCCCCACCTTGAATTCCTCAGGGTAATTAGTCCTGACAAAATAACAACATTAAAAATGAAGTGGGTGGATTTGCTTGCACATTGAAGACAACAGAAAAGAGGATTCTTGAGTGGAAGAAATATCTGAAGAAATAGTTAGAGTACAATACAGCAAAAACAAAACTAGCCTAGTAACTAGACACTATTAAAGAAAAATGAACATTGTTTATGTAAAATGATAATCACAATTTCCAAAGTGTTAACAAAACAGGCTGGAATTAAAATCCACAATTTTGAGAGAAGGTAAATGAGATTAAATGTCCTGCGTTTCCTGCATTTTCAGGGAGAAGGGTAAACCTACTGATTAAATTTATTCTTTGATAAGTTGTGGAGACATCCTGTACTTTTATGTAACCGCTAAAATAATATAAGCAATGCATAACTTCCAAAGAGTAG
Organism: Equus asinus; assembly: GCF_041296235.1. NCBI lineage: Eukaryota > Metazoa > Chordata > Mammalia > Perissodactyla > Equidae > Equus > Equus asinus. Next base: position 170,797,115 of record NC_091791.1, read on the forward strand.
AAGGGAAAAAAGGAAAGGTAAAAAGTAATCCATCCAAGACAAGGTGAGAAAGACGAGGGAAAAAAAACACAGAATAGTTGGGAGAAACGCAAAACATAAAGTCAGAGCAGACTTAAAAGCAAATGTATCCATAACTACGTCAAATGTAAGCATCCTGAATACGCCAGGTACAATTCAAAGAATATCAAGTCAGCTGTGAAAACAGACATAAAGGTGTGCCCTGTGCAACAGACAGGTCTAAAAAGTTGAAAGTCAGAGAAAGGAAATGGATCTACCATTATTGACAATAACCGTAGAAAACCATTGTAGGTGTATCAATACCAGACAAAAGTGACTTCAAATCTAAAGTGTCTGTGAAGAGAAACAGGGTCCTTTCACAACGATAAACAGATCAATTCATCAGGAAGACAAAATGATTTTACACTTTAATGCACCTATTATCTGGCCAGAAAATCTATACAACGAAAATTGAAAGAACTCCAAGGAGATAAATAAACCTACCATCACCTCAAGAATTAGTACAGCAAGTAGACCATAAAAAAATTCCATAAGGATATGGACGATGTAAAGAGAACAAGGAACCGACTGGATCTAATAGCAGATTTAGAACATTGCATCCAATATTAACATATTCTAAAAATACACACAAAACATTTGCCAAAATTGATCATATATTGGGCCATAAAGCAAATCTTGAAAAACTCTAAAGTGTAAATCTTTGGAATGTTTTCTGGCCACAACATAGTTAAGCTAGAAATCAATATAATGGTAAATAGAAAAATCCTCTTAATATTAGAAACAAGAAATACACTTTTAAACAACCCACAAGTCAAAATAAAATTTAAAAAGAAACAGAACATGTTTGGGGTTGAATAATAACAATAACAGTAGTTATTAAAAATTGTAGAACACAGCTAACATAGGTAGAGAAAAATTTGTAGTCTCAAAACTCACATATCTACAAAAAACTGAAATTATTGAGGTGATCATATAACCCCAGGAATTAGGAATTGATAAGTGAATAAATTCAATGAAGCGGGACGAAGAAATAATAAGCAGCAGAAGTTAATGAAATAGTAGGCAAAGATACAACAGAGAGGTTTAATAAAGCAAATATTAATTATTTGAAAATGCTGATAAAATTGACAAGCCTCTGGAGAAACTAATCATGAAAAAATCAGAGGAAGTACAAATATTTAAGATCAGGAACTAAAAAGGGAATATATTTACAAAGCTGCAGACCATTGAATGATAAGACAAGAATATTATGAAAAACTTTATGCTAACGCATTTTAAATTTTAGACAAAATAGAAATATCACTGCCTAACACTTTCTCAAGAAGGAATTGCCACCTTAGGTAATACTGGAGCTATCAAAGAAATTGTATCAGCCCTCAGAAATTTCCACATAGGGAACTGACCTAGATGGCTTCCCTGTTAATTTCTACCAAAATGCAAGGAAGGAAAACTGTGAATCTACAAATGCTTCCATAAAAGAGAAAAAGAAGGAACGCTACCATCTCGTTTTATAAGGCTGGCATAATCTTAAAACAAATAACAGGATAAGAAAGGAAATGTGCAGGTCAACCTCATGTACGATTAATAGACACAAAACCCTAAACAATATCAACTCTCAAAACTAGTCCAATAATATAGAAAGGTTAAAGCATCACAGGCAAGTTAAGTTTTCACCAATAGTGTAGGTCTCATTTAAACTTAGAAAGATCGACTAATGCAATTTGCCACACAAACAGATCCAAGAGAAAAATCATATCATCTCACTAGACAGAAAGGCATTTGATAAAAATCAATATCCACTCATAGTAACAAAGATAACTTGTTATCAGACCAAAACAGAAAGAAATTTCCTGAATCTAACAAATGGTATCTGTAAAACCTACAGAAACCATTTAACCAACCCCTAGTCTAGTAAGATAACCAAGGTTTCCATCTTTTCCACAAGATTGCAAGAAAGCTCTTCCCTCTGGGCTGCTTTGCGCACAGTGTGCGATCTTGGTGTTCTCCAGCTCTTTCCCTTGGGCAGGCTTGAGTCTGAGAATGACCCTAAGTGGATCCTTTCAGGAAGTGTATGGAGATTCAAGGGGGAGAACATAAAGAGTAGATCCGAGGGAGGGAGCAGGGCTGGGCTGCAAAGGAGGGTTTGCAGCCCTGCTGGCTCTTTTTCTACCTTTAATGCCCCTTCCCTGGGCCTGATGCTCTGACTCTCATGTTGTTCCTGTATTTGGGGCCCTGGGTTCTCTTGTTCAGGGAAGATCATCAGGGCACAGAGGCCGAGCTCCTCTCCTGCCCTGAGAGGGCACACCTGCAAATGACGCTAAGTACTGGGTCCAGGAGTGAGAGAGGTCATTGTGATGGTCCCTCACTGAGCTGGATGGGGAAAAAGCTTGGACTTCTCCAGGTTTTGGGCAACAAGAGTCAGAAATTGATGGATACAGTGTGGGGATAGCAGTTTGGGCTCAATGGATCTATTTGTTTTTAAGAAAATCTGAGAAGGAAGAACTGATATCCCCAGTTATTCTGGGATATTGTTCCCTGTGGAACAATAAATAAAGGTTCCCTTTAGGCCCTCTCCCCAGGAAGAGTTTGTTCCTTAGTCCTTACTGGCCAGGACCAGACTCTCTCAGTCACTCTCTCACTTACTGATAAAGCCCCTTTTCCTTTCATGACTAAACCAGCTGGGCGCACTCTCTCTCTCTGTCTCTCTTTCTCTCTCTCTTCTTTTTTCCTCTGAGTTGATGCCCCATCTCTACTACTTGCCCCTCCAGTTTTGCTCTTGAATAAAAGAGTAAGCTCCATGAGGCATGGAACTTAGTTCCCCGAGGGACAACTGAGGAGCCAGATCATATCAGCCAGCCAGCTACAACCTCATCCCAATGTCCTTTGTGCCACAGACGAAAGACAGCAAATGCCAAAACATTCGCACTGCTGAAAGCTCACTAATTTGTGGATTTCACGCTTCCAAATCCTATACAAGGTTTGCTCTTGCTTGGTTCAGAGACACTGTTCTTTACAAATGCAGCTCTCTCTTAGCAAGCAATCAATTCAGATATTGTTTCAGACATTGAATCCTCTTCTCTTCCTGTGACACACCTTGCAATTGTTCTGGAGAAGTTCCGTGTGCTGACTAAGCTTGCTGAGAAGCTTGCCTTTTTTTCTTAGCAGCTTGCTGTGAAGTAGTGGCCAACTGAGACAATGTCACATATCTCATTGCATGACATCTTTCCTTGACTTAATCCTTTATCCTCACCGTCATTGTCAGCCTTGCACCTCCCAAATAAATTGTTCCCACCATAATCTTTGCTTCAGGCTCTGCTTTCTATAGGAGTTACAACAGAACAAAGTGGGAAAGTACCCTTTTTGGCATTTCCTCCTTGTATCTCAGGCTGGAAGTTCAAGTTCAGAAGGAGTCTTCTCATAAGTTCCAAACAAAATAATCCTCCTGGATATCCTTCCATTACACTCTTTTCTCCACATGGGATTCCCTTCTGGCAGTCTTGGGATATTTCTTCCCTCTGTTTAACCACAGTTTATAATGGAAGGCCTTTTCTTATTCTTTTTACAAGGAGTTTCTGGGAAACGAATCAGAAATTTCACTTACCTGCTTTCTATTTAGGTAGAGTAAAGCCAGCATGGCAGCCTTACAAAAAGCATTCTGAGATCCTCAGCCACACTGAGGGAAGGATGCATTACTTGTTTCTTCCAAAGGCAAAGCATCTCGTGGGGAAAATGAGACGTCTATATTAGCAAATACTTTAGTAACAGAAGAAGAGTTGGGGCTTGTCCCACAAAGTCACCAGAAAAAAAACTATTGGCCTCAAAAGAGGTTGCATTTTCCTCCTCTCTTCCACATACTTCATTCTTCCTGTTTTACAGTTGTGTGATTGTCTAACCAGAGAATGACTAAAACAACCAAAGAATAACTGGATGTGTGCTGTGGCTGCTCAATGACAACCTTGGGATCAGTGCACATGGAGAGCTTTATTGAATGTTGTCAAAAATGATGGAGATGATAAGACGTGATGCAAAACAGAGAAGATGTGGACTTTAAGAGGAGATGGATGTGGAGTAGTAAGGAGAGAGTGGTGAGAAACAAAGTGATAGTTTATAAATTATTTGGTAGGTACTCAAAAGACTCTTGAAGAATCAGTGCTGGAAAACAGAATGACTTTCCAGGAGCTTCTTGGAATCTCCAGAGTACCAGGCTTGGAGGAATCTGTTAAAACTGACTAGTCAAAAATTAGTACATTTTCACATTTTTTTCAATCCGTGCAACAAAACACGATCCATGACTTTTTCTGTTTCTCTATAGATATTTCACTTCTGGCATTTGCTCTCATCTTCTTTGCCTTTTTTGGATGGCTTTTAGATGGTGTGATGTGCAGCCCCCTTCTTGTAAATCACCACCTTCCACCACTAAGTTTCATTTCCAGGAACATGACATTCTAGAAGTGAAGACCAATTGTGTAATCTTAGTATTGACCTTTTAAATAAAGACTGACTTTTTGTCTTTAGGAATTCCAGTGAACTTCCTCTTTCCTAAGTGATTTCCATTCTCATCTTTCCTTCATTATATAAAACGACTGTATGCCCCACACCTGATGCTCCATGTCAATATTCTCATCTGAATTCCCACTTCCAAAGCAAACTCTAGCCTGACACAGGAGAGGAGGGTATATGATATACTCAGGAAAACCTGCAACAGGCAGACAATGAAGCATTGTGAGTGGGGTCCATATGTGCTAACCCTGTGCCATTGTATCCAGATGGAAGGCAGACATTCCAACGTGGCCTAATCAGTCGTAGTGTAACCTTGACACTCCTTTCAATGCCCTAAATTTAATAAAAATAAATTATCCCTTGAAAATCTGTCATCGCAAAAATGCAAAATGCTTGGGGGATGAATTAAGGCTGAGAACCCCTTTTGATTAGCCAATAACCATAAACTTGCAGTTGTCTGCTGTCACCACAAATCACCCTTCTAAGATCTGCTGTGTCGGAAGAGCTGTTGATTCTTCACACTTGCCACTAGGTAACCTCATAAAGAGAAAACCACGGTGGGCCTTCGAGCAAAAACAGAGATGCAACTTCCTGCAAATTCTGAACCTTTCCATTGTTTGAGCTGATATGGGGAAGCCAACTCATAGGACCACCAGAGAAAAACTCCCTAGGAGAAAGGTTTTATATAACAGAGATGGAGATGGAATGTCCAAGACCAGGCAATTCTCTCATTCAAAAAGATACATTGGGTACTTTCTCTGTGTGTGGTACTCTACAAAGCCCAGGAAGTCAGACGGTGGCACTGACAGATTTAGTTTCTAATCTCAAAGAGTGAGTCATACATTAGCCAAGTATACATACACGTATATGATTATGAACAGCGGCAAGTGCTCTGACGGAAAAACAACTATAAGAGAACATGACAGGTTAACCTGCCCTTTTCAAGAGATAGGAAAGACCTTCCTGAAGAGGTCATATTTACCAGTCATGCAAATGTACAGTTGAAGATGGAAAGTATTCTTTGATATGTCCAAGTAATTATCTTGAGATGACCACACACCTAGAGTTCTGGAGTACCCGAGCATTATGAGAAATAATGAGGAGTTTTGACAAAATTTCATTTCTTCTATTTTCCAGAAAATATGTGGAATTCAAAGGCAATAGACAGAAATGAGTAAATTGGAGTACTTGAAAATGCAAATCTTCTGTTTAACCAAAGGCAACAGCGTAATGCATAAAACAACTATGGATTGGGAGACAATATTTACAGTGATCTGTTGAAAAATAGCATCTAGAATATATCAAGAAGTCTTGAAAATCCTTAAGGAAAACAATGAAATGTAAATGTGAAAGTGATACAACAAACAACTGACAGAAGAGCAAACTCGAATGGCTAAGAAATATTTGAAGAGACAATTTCGTGGTCAGGGAGTGCTAATAAAAAACACAGTGATTCACCGCTTCACACCTAGTAGACTAACACAAATTATTAAGCTTTGTAATACTAAGTATTGTTGGCAGAGTTAACTGGAACAATAACTTTGTGAAGCAACTGAGCAATTTCCAAGACAAGTGAAGGTACATACACTCTCTAACCCAGCCTTTCCACTTCAAGGATATACCCTCACATCCCTAGAGAAATTCACATCACAGAATGCTCATTGCAACCTTTTCCTAGTAGCAAAAGATTGGAAAAAGCCTAAATTTCCTAAGAATGGATAAATAAATTGTGTTAATTGCATACATTGGAATATATGCGTCCCTTAATATGAATGAATTATACTTCCGTGTATCAACATGGAAAAATCCAAAAAATATATCATTGATTTGTTTCTTCCAGGGAGGGAAACAGGATGACTAAGGAGTCAGAGGTGCTTTTACTGCTTTTGAAACCTAAATTTTACACCAAGTAAATATATTTCTTTTTTAAAAAATGCAATTCATTTTTTAAATGTTAAATAATAAACAGTTTGCAGAGTGCTGGTATAGCATAAACTACTTTTTTAAAGTTTAAAAACAGACAAAAAGAAGAATGACCAGCTTACTCCTGCTCCCCTCACTGTTTCAAAACCCAGACAGATCACACTTTAGCTCAGATGGAGTCCAGACTTCCCCCATGGTTTCTAAACCTGAGTACTGCACTGGCTGGGAACAAAAGCTCTTCATTTTCTTCCATTATTTGCTTCTGACAATAAAGACAACTGGGGAAGAAAAATATAGTGAGGACCAGTGAGATAGCAGACTCTACACAAGCAGAGAGAGGCTGGGGCCCCTGAGTTCTCACTCGCTTTCCACCTCCAAGGGCAAACACCTGGCCTGTGGAGCAGCTGCTGCCCTGGGCAGGATTCTGGGGAAGCCCAGCTCCTCTGGCTGAGCTTGCCATCTCTGCTCCTTCCTTCTTCAAGACCGTTTACTTTCTTCTGTCAGAAAATTATCACAATGTGCTGGCTGAGTTAGAACAAGGCACTTTGATGAAATCTGCTGTATACATTCTTATAATAAATAAATAAATTGGCTAATGTCTACAATGCAAGCAGTTCAGATCTGTAAGTCCTGGTGTGTCTGAATTCAGCTCTCTACTAAAGCGGAACTGACCCTTCTCTTGGGCCCCTCCAACTGGTGGATAAGGTCTCAGCTGGAATGCTCAGTTGACAGTCTCAGATCGCAGGGCTCAGTCTCTTCTCTAACTATTCAGTCCCTCTTCTTTGCCTCCCACTGGCCTAGACTTTTCCTTCCCGTTGGAGGCTGAGCCAATCTTCAAATTTCTTAGCGAAGCCCACGGAGAAGAAAATATTCCTTCTCTGAACCCATTGAATGTCTATTGGATGTCCTGATCTTCTGCTGATATCTCATGATCTCTAAGGTCTGGGGCTTCTGTGTCATGACCTCCCAGGTCAGAACCAGGTGAGTGTTGGCTTATGTCCCCCTGGGCCTGCTCACAGTTCTGCCTGCTCGGGAACCTGTTCTTGCTTCTATCAAGGCCCATGTGCCTTCTAATTGGGTTAGTGTTCACGTTTCTTGAGTGTCTGAGCCCTTGAGGTGATTTTGAACTTGATATAGAAAAGGTTTAATGTCCCAGGAGGGAGATTTCCCTAATGTATACTCTTCAGGTGACCCTGAACTATCCCTGCCCCATTTTTCTCCCTCGCTTCATTTAAAAGCTGTCACTGTTACTCTTGAAATTCATAGCACTAGTGGTAGGCAGAATCCTAAAATTAGTGCCAGTGACTCTCACCCTTGTGTCGTCTCCTCCCCTTTGAGTGTGTTTCGAATTGGTGAATATAATGAGATATCACTTCCATGACTATGTGTGGTAAAAGAGATGATCTTGGTGTGCCTAACCTAATCACATGAGCCCTTCAACAGCATAGCGTTGTCTCTCTAGCTGGTTTCAGAGGATGAAGTTATGGAAACTCCAAGTCTGAGGAGGATTTGATCCTGGCTTAAAGATTGAGGGGCCCATGTGGCAAGGACTGAGGGTAGCCTTTGGAAGCTGAGAGCTGCCCCCTGATAATAGCCAGCAAGGAGATGGGACCCTCAGTCCTACAACTGCCAGGAACTGAGTCTTGTCAACATCCTGAATAAGCCTGGCAGCTGATTCTCCTCCAGATCCTCCAGATGAGAGCCCAGCCTGGCTGACATCTTGACTTTGGCCTCCAGAGACCTTGAGCAGGAACCCAGCTAAGCCCGCCCAGACTTCCGATCTACAGAACTATGAGATAACAAATGGATGTTATTTTAAGTTGCTAAATTTGTAGTAACTTGTTACACAGCAATAGAAAATAAATACAGCATTTATCAGAGATGATCCACATGACAGGAAATTGAACCTTTTTAGGGCAAAGCAAGGTGGAGAAAAGGGGACATGAAAAAAAAAGAAGACGACAACCATCACCTCCCCTGGAATGTGATCCTGAAGAAATTCTGCGCTCCTTCTATGTGAACAGACTCCATTTCCTTTGAATCCTCTCTTTTTCCTTTCCTTTTCTCCATTTTCTGTCACACCTCCATCGAGATTGTGTACGTGAGATTGTATATGGAGTGCGCTTGAATGTGTGACGAAGAGATGTGTGTTGATGGATTGGGAGTATTACCTTCTGAAGCAAACAAGCTCTCCCTCCTGTTTTATGGTCCAGTCCAGCTTTCTCTTCTTAGAGAAACTCTGGGGGAATCAGCACCTCAGTAAGGTGGGAGCTGTGAGCTATTGAGGGGCTTGTGCCATAGGAATGGGATAATGATGAGCAGATGATGTGTATAGAGCACCTATTCTTCATCAGGTACTGTTTTAAGTGCTTTATATGAACTCATTCAATCCTATAACAATCCCAGAGGTTGTAGCATTCTTATCATTCTTTTACAGTTGAGAACACTGAGGCACAGCCAGGTTAAGGAACTTTTCCGTGGGTGCTTTTAGCTGGTGGTGGAACCAGGATTCAAGCTTAGCTGCCTGGCTGTAGAATGTGCACCCACTACATGGAAGATCTTCATCCAAGTCAAAATTACTTTCGGGAAAACGTAATGTATTGCATGTATCCTTGTCAATTATAAGCCCCCCTGACCCTTCTCTGAACCAGCCACATGGTGACTGTCTTCTGGTCCCCTTAGAGCTGCCCTCAACTCAGGACAAGGTCAGATCTCCTGCACCTCCTAGGGGAGGTGGTGAGAGGGAGTAGTCTTGAGTGATTTTCTTGCATTGAGAGTATCCTTGAGCAGCCTTCAGAGTTAAATTGGGAGAGAAAAGGCTCAGAAAGAAGGTTATATAGCTCACCTGGGCCCCCACAAGTGGCCAGGCCATTAACGAGAAACATCAAGTCAAGGAATGAAGGAGAAGGTGGTGAGGTGGTGGGTCTGAGGGCCATGGAAACTTGCCACTGCTTGGACCTACTTCCTGAGATTCTGAGGGAAAAACTCCTGCTTCAGTCCAAGGTGGACAGCCAACTCTGCCCCGGCAAGTAATCCAGAGAGATCTCTGCCCCATGTCCCTCACCCAATGAAAACAACCTCCTGGTGGTCTCAGAGCAGGCTGTCTATCATTGGCTGGGGAGACACCATAAGACTAGAGATGTTTAAGACACTGTGGTGAAGAAGTAATATGACAGCCTTGTGGCTTTTTCCACTAACTCTTCAACTGTCACCACCCGAGAAGTTGGTGCGTTGAGTGGGCAGATTTCTTCCTGTGCACAACCTCAGGTCTAGTCACATGAGTCTCCTCCCGGGTGACAAAACCACCACACCAAAACACCTCGTACAGCTCCAAGCTCTAGCAGTGTCCTGTTACATATACGTTGCAAATCTGAGCATGCAATTTCACTCCAGAGTCCATACTCGTCTGCCTTTGGAGATGAGTTTTATTATGATCCCTCAAGCAGTCCCAAGGACTTCCTGGCTCATGTTTGTGGAGAAGGCTGGGAAACTCAGTGTCCCACTTTTAAAATGGAGAATGTTTTTTTGTCGCTGACATTGCTGGTCACCTGCCCCATATCCATCTCCCCTTCTTCCTCACTGAAGAACTCCAGTTTTGCTCAGAGCGGTAATGTACCCAGCTACACATACTCACCCTCCCACTCATTTGTATGTAGAGGTTTACAGGTGACACAATTCTAGCCCAGGAAAGTCACTGCCAGTGTTTCTAGGAGAGATTTTTCAAAGGGCAACTTCTCTTTCACCTTTGTCCCTTCCTTTCATGCCTGGAGAAGGAGTTCTACTTGTGATGTATGACTATGGGATGATAAGATTGAAGACTTCTCCCTCCCTCAATCTTCCTTTTACTAGTTTGCTCTCTTCCCATCACAATGTCTTATTTCCAGTCTGATTTTCTGGCTGCCGAATAGCCACTGATGCTCTGATGAAGCCCTCTCTTGGATTCACCCTCCTATCACACCTTCCAGAGGAAGTCACTTAATGGGCATGAAGGCTGCAGAGACCCAGGGGATAGGAGGAGACTGCACAGAGAGAGCCATGTGTCAGCAGTAAACTGACTGTACCGAAGACATGTGACCAGAGAGAGGTCTCCAAGCCCCCAGGCTTCGGCCATGTTTCAGACCCTGGAACTATATGACATGACCATGGTGTGAAGTTAGTCTCAAGAATGGCTAACTAAGGTTAAGTTCCCTGCCAGCTCAAATGTATGGCAGGCACAAGTCAAAATTACATCAATTGATAGAAACAAAGAGAGGTGATATATTTCAAATGCCGGAGTTTTTAAACTTTATACCCATGTGTCGACAATTCTGAGTGCCAAGGTATGCTTTATATCAATGTGACACTTAGTAGTGAAAAAAATCATTGGACAATCTAATAGGATCTACAAACTAATGAGAGAGTTGAGCAATGTTGCTGGATATACAATAAATATAAAAAACTCAATTAGGTTCTAGACACCTACAACAAATAATCATAAAATATACTTTTAAAAAAGGATTTTGTTTACATTAGAAACAAAATCTCTAAGATATTTAGGAATAAATAATAGGTGTCAGAATTTTGGGGAGAAAATAATTTTAAAAAGAGGAAAGGAAAATAAATGGTGAAGTATACTTTGCCTTTGGATGACATGATTCAATATTCCTAAAGATGTCACCTCTCTCAGAATTAACTCGCAGATGCAATAACATTCTCATCAAAGCCCAAGAGAGTTTCAAGCAACTTAACAACTTGTTTTTAAAATTTAAATATAAAATTAAAAGGCCTAGAAGACCCAAGAAATAATTGAATAAGACTAAGATGAGGGCTTACCTTACCAAATATCAATATTTGTTACAAGGCTATAGTTATTAGGACAATGCAGTATTTATACAAGGATTAAAAAAATGGGGGGCTGGCCCAGTGGCACAGTGAAGTTTGCACACTCTGCTTCCACCGGGAGGGGTTCGTGGGTTCAGACCCCAGACTCAGACCTATACACGGTTCATCAAAGCATGCTGTGACAGTGTCCCACGTACAAAACAGAGGAAGATTGGCACAGATGTTAGCTCAAGGACAACCTTCCTCAAGCAAAAAGAGGAAGGCTGGCAATGGATTTTAACTCAGGGCCAATCTTATACACCAAAAGAAAAATAATAATAAAGGGGAAAAAAAGGAAAAGATCAGTGGAACAGAGCAGAAAGTTCAGAAATAAACCTCCTCACATTTCGACTCCATAGATGACAGAGGCCTGAAAAATTAGTGGAGAAAAGATGGACTCTGATCAATGTTGCTGGAAAAGTGGTTATCCATGTGGGGAAAAATTAAATTACATCCCTAATTCATACCATCACTAACTAGAAATCAAAGACTGTTAGAGACCTGAATGTAAGAAAAAAATTTTTAAAAGTATAAAAGAAAATGTAGACTATATTTATATTCATAGGGTAGAGAAGTTTCCTTAATGAGATGCAAAAGGCACAGACCAAAAAGGAAAATACTAATTTATTTGCCTAAGTGGGAAAAAAAATGTCTGCACACTAAAGAAACCATAAGGAGGACTGGCCTGCTCAGGCCTGCGGCCCCCACGGCCCATGGTAATGTAGCTCTCTCCCTCAACTTCAAAGGTGATGTCAGAAAGTCCACGTGCAGCACGCTGTTGGCAGGACCTGCCTCGGAAGCAGCATCCTACAGATACGCTGCCCTGGGAACAGGGCAGAGAGGAGGCAGCAGAGCAGCTTGCTCTCAGACCTTCTACTCGTAGGCGGGGGACTCACCTCCTCTCTGCATGACAGTGTGGCTGTGTGACTGAACTCCCCAAAACGTTACTCTGGGAGATACAGAAAAGATAATTTTACCACTCTGGGGTAGGGAGTGCCTTCTATTTCAAATCTTCTTATCAACGCCCACTTTCCTCTTCATCTCTTAATGACCCAAGGGATAATTGTTAAACACCTTCCTACCCCACAATATTATTTATTGTAATCTAAGCTTTAGGACGTTTATCTGAAACAGGAAATATTGTCTAACTGGCCAATCATGCAGGCACTAGTCACATGGAAAACTTCCCAGCTTCATGCCAGGAACAAAACTGCTGCTTAATAAACTTGTATGACATCTAAATCACTACAATGTTAAATATTTTGTTAAAAATTATTATATTTTCAACATATAAAACATGGGGAAGGGGCCGGCCTGGTGGCACACAGGTTAAGTGCACATGTTGCGCTTTGGCAGCCCGGGATTTGCTGGTTCAGATCCTGGGTGTGGACATGGCACTGCTCAGCAAGCCATGCTGCGGCAGGCATCCCACGTATAAAGTAGAGGAAGATGGGCATGGGTGTTAGCTCAGGGCCAGTCTTCCTCAGCAAAAAGAGGATTAGCAGCAGATGTTAGGTTAGGGCTAATCTTCCTCAAAAAAAAAAAAAAAATGGGGAAAATGGTACAATGATTACCCATACATCCGTCATCCAGATTAAACTGTTATCAAGTTTACCCTATTTTCTTTTAAAAGGCTGTCTTTAATCTAACTTCTGCCCTGAAATTTGTTCCAACTCAAACATCAGAAAAGATTTGGAAAAAAGTATGCTGTCGCGTTGTCAGCCAGAGCATCATTTCTCTTCTTGTGACACGTTAGTGGGCTCTCCAGGAGGCCCACCACAAACACCTGGGATCAGATGGCAGCAAAGGTGAGGGAGGACCCTCCTTCACACTTCTTCGGGTGCAGAGAGGTGACAACTGAGAAGGGGTGCCTGTGGTCGCTTATTTTGGGAATGTGCCAAGCATGGGTCACCTTTTTTACCGATCCGGCACGTCAAAGAAATCCAACGACATCAGAGCCAAGGCTTCTCTGCAAGGTGAGCACGTACACACACTCCAGTTTCACGGAAAACAGTCAGTGAAGATAAAGCCCACACCAAGGAGACTTTTCAAGGAAGAACGATGTGGGGCCAGTGACGGGGATTTCTCCCACTGGGGATTTACCCCACTCCCTTTGTGGTAGGGGCTCTGAAAGAACCCACATGTATAGATTAAACTTCCACCACCAGACTGATGACCCTCACATCTAGAGCCCCAGTCCAGACCTATCTCCCAGGCTCTGGACTGGCCTCCTAACTGACTTCTAGCACCTTCGCCTGGATGCCCCAGGGACACATCAAACTCAACGGTCCAAAACTGAACTAATTATTTCCACTTCTTCTCCAAACAGTCTTCTTGAAAACCCAAGAATTCTCTGATTCAAATTTCACAAACTATTCTCTTTTTTTTTGAGGAAGATTAGCCCTGAGCTAACTACTGCCAGTCTTCCTGTTTTTTGCTGAGGAAGCCTCGTCCTTGTTCATTGATGGGACATTAGAGAAGGCAGTGGCTCAGGGGTGACACCACAGATAGTGCCAAGGTGCCTCCATGTAGCTTCGAGACTGTGTCAGGCTCGGCAGGGGAGAGGAAGTCAGTGCCAGAGAAGAGGATAACTGGAGCTCCGTGGATTGGGAGAAGACTTGTCTATGAGCATTGGTGGCACACTTCCTTTTGGGGACTTGCAGGGAATTATGTGGCAGGGGGAAGGGTGAGGACATGAATAAGGTACTTGGAACCTGAAAGTTCTATGTTAGAAGCCAGCAAAACGCAGGTGGCTCATGGGCCAGAGCCACAGCGGCAGGGCCCACGGTCAAGGCTGTGGAGTAGATGGTGTGCCTGGAAAGGACTACTCCCCTCTGTGTGGAGTGTGTGATCGCGGACATGGGCAGGGAGAGGGCACCTGCTGAATCGCTTATCAGAAGCCCTCTATGAGTGACAAGGATCTGGAGATCATTTGTGAGGAAATTCAGTCTCTTCTCATTTTGAGTTGAGTGAGGAAAGCCAATCTTCTCCTCCACCCCTATTCTCACTGCTCCCCACCCTAGGCACATGGAGGGTGGGTGCTGGCCCCTGATTTTGAATCAGCTCTGACGAAGGCCACTTAGCATACTGCTCCATGTTGAATCAGAGCGTGAACATGAGGGGGGAATCCGGGGCTCAGGCCACTGCTGAGGAGGGCTGCCTTAGTATAAATAAATGCAAAGGGAGCTTATGGAGTGACTGGGGTGGCAGGAGGGGGACAAAGGCAGTGAGGAAAGCAAACCTAGGTGTCTGAGTTAGCACTAGAAAAACCCTAAGAGAACCCAGAACAGGATGTGGTAGTTTCCTATTTGACATTTCACACAGCTACACAAAGAGCAGTAGTGTTTATCAGCCAGATCAAGATTGCCACAACTGTCTGCTTGAATTTATGAATTAATTTGGGGAAAATTGCCATCTTTAAAACATTAAGCCTTTCAAGCTGCAACACTTAGCAATATTTTGGATTCAAGTAAGAGAAACCTGATTTACAGTAGCGCAGACAGCAATGGTTTATGTTTCCCATATGACAAGCAGTCTAGGGGCAAGCAGTCCAGGGCTGCTGCAGTGATGGCATGATATTTCTTACAAGTTTCTTTAATTTCTTCAATCTGTACACGTTGATTTTTCAGCCTCATGCTTATTGCTTCCTTGGCACAACATGGCCGCAGCTACTCCAGGCATCACATATGATTTCTATCAGGAAAAAGAAAGGAAGAAAGAAGGATAATGCCTGCTCAAGAAAGGAAAACAAACAAACAAGGAAAAAGAAACTATCCCAGACATCCATTTACCTCTCATTGGCAAGAACTTTGTCAAAAATTGTCCCCCTTTGCAAGAAAATTTGGGAAAACACAATTCTATCCCTCTCTCCCCAGATTTTGGATTTTGTTAGCAAAAAAAGACGGTGAACGGTTTTCAAATAGGCAACTTGTAGATCTGTGACACCATCTATTAACATTGCATATCTTTTGAATTTATTCAGCCTTCTTTTATGTTCTTCATAAACTTTTATTTTAATCTGCACATGTTTTATGTATCTTTGTTAGATTTGCTCCTAGGAACCCTATAATTCTATTGCTATTGTATTATCTTTAAAAATATATACATATATTCTAATTGTTTGTTGTTCGGAATTTATTATTATTATTATTATTACTTTTGATGAGGACGATTGGCCCTGAGCTAAGATCTGTGCCAATATTTCTCCATTTTGTATATGCAATGCCACCACTGCACAGCTTGATGAACAGTGTGTAGGTCTGTGCCCAGGATCTGAACCCATGAACCCTGGGCTACCGAAACGGAGCCTGCAGACTCAACCACCACACCACCAGGCTGGCCCCTGGAATTGATTTTTGTTTATTGATCTTGTTGAGTCTAATATACAACTAATTAGTTCTATTGGTTTGTAGATTCTCTTGGGCCGTCTACACAGAGGTGGACGGTCATATCATCTGTGAAACTATTTCATTTCCTTTTCTGATCCTGACAACTTTTACTCTCTTTTGTTGTCTTACTGATAAGTTGGACCCTCGAATACAATTTTGATTAAAAGGAATACTGGAAAGGTAAAATCTCTGAGATTACATCATTAGGATATTTGCTATTTCCTGTTGTCGTAGTCTGTGCTAGAGCGGGCTTTGTATCAGGCCAGCGGCAGTGGAGATGAACAGAAGTGAGCAGATTGTTGAGAGACTTCAGAAATAGAATCGTAAGGACTTGGTGACTGCATTTGTGGGCTGAGGAAGAGAAAGGAATCAATTTAAAAAAAGAAATGTTTTATTTTGACGTAATTTCAGGATTAGAGAAAAGTTGCAAGACTATACAAAGAATTCTTGAATATCCTTCCCCAAGATTCCAAATGTCAGCATTTTGCTACAGTTGCTTTTCTCTCTCTCTCTCTCATTTAAAAGTAATTTGTGGATATATTGCCTTTTTACACCTTAATTCTTCAATGTATTTCCCCAGAAGCAAAGAATTCTCTTTTATAAAACACAATACCAGTATTAAAATCAGAAATTAATATTGCTATGATATTATTATATAATCTACAGACCTTATTCATATTTCTTCAATTGTTCCAGTAATGTTCTTTGCAGCACAAAGTCCAAGATCATGCATTACCTTTCGTCTTCTTTCTTTAGTTTCCTTTAGTCTGGAGGTCATTCCCACCAAATGTCTCTAGTAAAATAGTCAAGTTACTATTTACCTTTGGTAATTAATAAGTATTTTGTGGGGAGGTACTTTGAAGCTACATAATATCCTGTTACACCTCAAATGTTCACCTACTGGCTGTGGCGATTCTTGCCTAAAAGAATTACTGTTAGGATGGCAGCCCGATGGTGATTTTCTAGTTCTATCATTCCTTGTACATTTATTAGTAGATTTTCTTCTTACTGAAAGTCTCCTGTTTATAATAAACTCTCCTGTTTATGTATGCATTCATTTATTTATATCACTGTGGACTTGTGCATTCTTGCTTATTTCAATAGGTTACAATCTTTTGTTGTCATTTGTTTTGATGCTCAGATTGTCCCATATTTGAGGAAGGAGTCCATTTTCATGTTTAGGTCTTTGGCTTAAACACCTGATGGGCAAGGCTGCGTTTAGCGAAAATCAAGGAGGAGGAGGAAAATGTTCCCACTGTTGCTTTAATTTGCAGCCTTTGATTACTTGTGAGATTTACTTTACTTACATATATTTATCTCCATTTGTGAACTGTGTGTTCAAACCCTGTGACTATTTTCCTTAATATTTATAAGAACCAACCCCTTATTGTTTAAGGCCATTAACCCTTTGTCTGACATAAACATCACAAATTTCTAATTGAGAGGATACAATGAACTAGAAACTTTACCAGCAATATCTTATTTAATCCTCACCACAATCCTCTGACTCAGTATTATCATTATTTCATTTTATAGAGGAGAAGGCAAGAGGGTTTAGAAATGTCGCCCCCGGGACCAGCAACACAGAAGCCAGGATTCAAATCCAAGTTTGCATGACACCAAAACTTGGATTCCTCTCCATTTATCACTGTGCCTGCTGGGAAGACTTTTCAATTCTTTAAGACTCCTTGGAAATCTAGTGTAATCCCCAGAGTCTTCCCATAGTTTAAACCACAAGACCAGTCATTATAATCACATCTTAAGTGCAGATTTATTGTAGCCAGCCCATGAGCTGGAGATGCATCGTCACATTGACAACATGGGAACATTCGACATGGATACTGCAAGTGTGTTTGGGACCCTGCAGAAGAAACGCATAGAGTAGGTGGGTGTTCATAGTAGGGCTTGTTGAGGATAAAATGGCATCTGCAGGCACCCGATGAAGCTGGTACGCTTTATGAAGATAACGAGCTGGGGCGGTGGTGAACGTCGGCTGAAACACAGCAGCCGGGAAAGGCCTCACACCCCAACCCCGGGAAGCCACCCACCATAGAAGGCTCAACAAGACAGTTTCTGAG
This sequence comes from Equus asinus, assembly GCF_041296235.1. NCBI lineage: Eukaryota > Metazoa > Chordata > Mammalia > Perissodactyla > Equidae > Equus > Equus asinus. The sequence goes on from NC_091791.1 coordinate 170,814,882, forward strand.
GCCCCATCTGGCCTTGAATTTCTGGAATTCTCCCACTCTCCATAATAGGCACCTCGTGGTTTCCTTCACTTTTGCTTGCTTTCTTCCTCTTTTTCTCTTTTATGCATCCAGTCTCCTTTTTGTTTTTCTCCTCTAACAGGTGTTAGGCCTGCCAGGGGTCCCCTCCTGGAAAAACCCTGTCTGGCCCTGTTACTCTCTGACTGAAGTAGTCACACTCTGCTGACCTGCAGGCTGCCATCCTTGATTCATGGTCCCAGGAGCCCCGATTTATGAATTAGGGGAGGGAAGAAGGTGGCAAGGCAAATGGTCTGGGGACTCAACAGCCACCTTTTCCATTCCCGCGGCACTGACCGTGTGCATGGCGCCCTCTTGTGTCCAGACTGAGGTATTTACCGTCTAGTCCAGGCAGACCAGAGCAATTTTTTTTTTTTCCGCATAAGAGAGCAATTAGGGAAAACAAAGGTATTAGTCGAAGACGTTATTTTATTTTAAAATAATAATAGTTTTACTGAGTTTAAAGAAAAATGTACATTCTTAAAAATTAGATTATCCAATTTACTGAACAGGAGATCAATTAGAATGTGGGAAGAGAGTTTTATTTACAGAAATGCTAACTAGCATGTTTGATAGAGCAGCCGAGAAGAATGCGTCTAGTCATTTATCCCTGTGCTCACCCAGCCTTTTAGAGAACCCCACCTGCGTGAATGTGTTTTATCTCATTTCAGCCCCAAATAGCTGGAGACAGCTCTCTCAAGGCCTGACCTTCCCTCCAACCGGCCTGCTTAAGCCCTCTGTATATGTCCTCTAGACATAGCACACGTCACTGTGTGCAGAACAGAACTTTCGACTCACCCTCTCCCTCCCAGCCTGTTCCTCCCCAAACTCTTCCCTGCTTGGCACCATCATCCTCTTAGCTGCACAGGTCCGAAGCCTAGGAATCATTCTTGACCCCTGTCTTTCCCACATCTTACCTCCAATTTCCAAATATAACCACTTACCCCCACTGCTACTATCTTAGGCCAAGCCGCCGTTCTCTCTCCCCTGATGACAGCAGTAATGTCCTAGGGGGTCTGCCTCCTTCTTCTCCCCCAGCCCCCGACAGCCGCCCCACTATCTTCCTCTCAAACAAGAGCAAGCTTGTAAAAGTCCAAATCAGATCATGTTATGCCTCTGTTCAAGGTCCTCCAATGAGTTCCCATCTCATTTAGAATTAAACTCAAAAGTCCTTCCCGTGGCCTACTCTCTTACCTTATCCTCCCCTATCCTCCCCATCTCTCACTCCTTTCCAGCCACACTGGCCTCCTTGCTGTTCCTTGAGACTTTGCCCTGTTATTCCCTCTTTCTGGAATGTTCTATCCCCAGATCTTTCTTCCCTCCTTTATTTCCTTCAGCCCTCTATTCAAATATTGCCTCTTCAAATAAGACTGTCCCAACCACCTTGTCAAATACAGCCATCTCCACACTCTCTCTTCCCTTCCTTTGACTTATTTTCCCTTTTAGCACTTACCTCCTGACGGGAGATTACATCTCTGCTGTGGGCATATTTATTGCCTGCTCTGCCCTGGCTGAGATGTAAGATTCATGGCCAGAGACTTTGTTTTGTTCTTTGCTGAACTCTCAGCTCTAAGCACATAGTGGCTGCTCACAGACGAATGAGAGAATGAATTAATTATTAGTTCAAATTATATGAAATTGTTGACGTCCTAAAAATTCTGGCCTACAAAAATAGCAACTCAAGTAGTTCATCTTTATAACATACCTTTATTGCCACTTTGTACGTAGGGAAACTGAAGCTCAGTGAAGTCAAGTGACTTCCCCCAGTGTGATATTGTGATATAATAAGAAATATATGTACTTGCTTTTCCTTTCCGATTCCTGGCACAGTTCTAAGACCCTCCGAACTTCCTGAGCAACAGGAGCATCTCTTGTTATTCCTGACAAGCCCCTTGCAACCATACTTGAGTGTATATTAACGAGTTTACTGGGGGCTGGAAGCCCCTAGATTGCTTCAGAATGGGGGATGGTTGCCATAGGAAACAGCCATGTGATTAGTGGGTTGGAACTTTCACTCCCAGTCCCTGACCTCTGCGGAGAGGAGAAGGGATTGCGTTCATCGCCAACAGCCCAGGATTTAATCAGTCGTGCTTACATAATGGAATCCCCCTTAAAAGCCCAAACCAAAGGGTTTAGAGAACTTCCATGTTGGGGAACACATCCACGTGCTAGAAGGGTAGTGTTCCCCAAACTCCATAGAGACAGAAGCTCCTGCACTTGGGACCCCTTCCCAACCTCATCCTAGGTACCTTTTCATCTGGCTATTCATTTGTATCCTTTATAATATCCTTTACAATAAACTGGTAATAGTAAGTAAAATGTTTTGCTGGGTTCTGTGAGCTGTTATAGCAAATTATTGAACCTGAGGAGGGGGTCATGGCTACAATCTCCAATCTGCAGCTAAAGCAGACAGAAATGTGGGTAACCTGGGGACCCGCTACTTGCAATTGGTGCCTGAAGTGGGAGGCAGTTGCGTGGGACTGAGCCCCTAACCTGTGGAGTCTGCACTAACTCTGGGCACTTAGTCCAGAATGAATTAAATTCATTTACCTAGCTGGTGTCTACAGAGAATTGGATAATTGTTTGGTGTGGAAAACTCATACATTTGGTGCCAAAAGTGTTGTGGGTAGAGAAACGCTTTCCTTTCCCGAGTCAAATAAAAGAAGAATGAGAAGTAGACATGGAAAATTTCATCTGTTTCAACAGAATGCTGACAGAGCTCCTACTGTGTTCTGGGCACTGCTAGGCTTGAGAGCCATTGAGGAGCAGGTCTTGCCCCATCTTCCAACTCAATGTCTCTCTCTTTGTGGTTATAGGGTCTCTAGCTGGCAGGAATGGGCAGGGCTATGCGTGTGCCAGAGCAGGTCCACACCTCTGCAGAAGGGCCAGTGTGGACTGCACCCCACTGCTTCTGTGACTCCTGGCACCCAGGGTCCTGCCTGTGGTGGGCCTTGAACCCCTTCCTTCTGGTCCCAGAGGAAATGTGGAACCGCCTTCCCATTGTGCTGGCCCTCTGTCCATATCCATTCTCCTCTTCAATGTTGTAAAGCTGGAAAAGCCTACACAGGCCACCCCATGCATTGCTGATCCATCCTAAGAAGGTACAACTGGGAAACCACACTGATCCCAACACTTCTATGCTCAGTAAACCATACATGACCTGGAAGGGCATCCAGAAGGGGTTAAAGGGACAGGCCAGCGTTGCTTTGACAGCAAAGGATGGTTAGAGTCAGGGGTCATGTCCAGAGATGATCAAATGTGTATGGAACTTGTCTCCTCCAGTCTTTGACCTCTCTGAGTCACAGTGGAGAGAATGTGCCACAGAAGGGGAGAGGGAAATGAAAAAGCCAAATCATCACCTCCTCCTTTTAGTCTTCTTCCAAGCTCTTCTTAAAATTTCAGTTTCTCTCCTTAGTCATTTCCCCTGTCCAATGTTTTGTTTCAGAATTAGCTGGAAAAGTTCTGTTTTTCTCTCTTTAACTAGGATTTTGCTTATTCTAAAGTTTACTGAGCCCTAGGGAATTTATACTCTATAAATAAATAAAAGCATTCTTATTACATAGCTCTATTCAGAGCATTAGTTGAAGGGGAGAAGTGACATTTTTCTTTATTTGCTTAGAAATGCGTTGCAGTCACAATAGCTTTCCTCCTGCCTTGGATTAATGACATAATTATTCACACTGGGCAACAGAGATGGAATGAGTTTGAACTTGGTATGAATTAATACACTAAAATATGCCTCCTGTTCTCTCTCATTGCCTAATTAATTCTGAATTATGAAATTCCCTTTGAGCTCAGCAAAAGCATGGTCACCAGATTCTGGTGCAATTATTCTTTCTTTGCAATAAAAATCAAGTGATTTGATAATTATGGGCTGTTTGAAAAGAGAATATTCATTTGACCATCCTGGGAGGGAGAGAGCAAATGTCATAAGGGAACTTTCTAGAAGTTTTATAGTGAAGAACATGTATGTGATGCGTGTCTAAGGGTCTCAAGGGAGACTGAAATTTGCTGTGAACCATCTTCACCGTGAGGGTACGTAGAGAGCTTAGGAGCATTATCCCAAGACTTTCTCCCAGTCCTATGCCTCGATGTCTGAAATTTCTGCTTTGAAACCCATGCCTTTGGGTTAGGACATTGTCTTCAGAGGTTCCCAGTTAAATATGAATGTATTACCCATGGAGAATAGCACAATTGTCCACCAACACAGGGAAAGGAGGACTTGCCATTCCATGACCAACTCTGCCCACACTCTTGCTTGATGCCCCTGTAAGGGAGGAAGAGTCACTAATGTGAATTATTGGAACTCAGGAACTTGGCTGGGCTTTCATAGCCAATGGATGAAGCATTGTGACATAAGATGCACAAATACAGCCCCTCTACCTTACTCTCGCTTACACTCTTTGGGGATATGTAAGTGGATTCTAGATCTGACCACTATCTTCAACTGACTTTCTTCCTCAAGTTTTCCAGAGAGGTTAAGATCCCAAGAATTGGATTCAAGTCTCAAAGGAGAAGCCTGAGCTGTAAGGTCTTGGTCAACCATTATTAGGACGTTCAAGTGGAATATTCCATACTTGAACAACCGTTAGTAGAAGGGTATTTTAATTATTTGTTATTCCTTGTCTGTGGCTCCCTTAGGATCTTCAGGGGAAAAGAGCAATTGGCATTGTGGAATTTTAATATTTTCCTTTGGTTTCCTGGCGATGATATGATCAAACACTATCAATATAAAACCTCCAATATAAGAATCTGGTGGGGCCGGCCCTGTGACCGAGTGGTTAAGTTTGCGCGCTCCTCTTCAGGCAGCCCAGTGTTTCGTTGGTTCAAATCTTGGGCGCGGACATGGTACTGCTCATCAAACCACACTGAGGCGGCGTCCCACATGCCACAACTAGAAGGACCCACAACGAAGAATATACAACTACGTACCAGGGGGCTTTGGGGAGAAAAAGGAAAAAAAAAATAAAACCTTTAAAAAAAAAAAAAGAATCTGACAATATTCTTCACCCATCTGAGCATCAATTAGTTTATCACATTGCCTTGAAATGATGGCGTTCTACTATATTTTTCTTATTAACATATAAACATTCTGTACTATCCCTTATCTGGAAGACAAAATAAAACAATTTCCTAAATCTTTCAACTCTCTTCAGTTACATCTGCATGTCTCTACTTCCCTTTAGGGACAATTTATGAAAACTATCACCTGTACTTTTTGCCTCCACATTGTCACCTCATAGTCTACACAATTCTTGTCAATTTATTTTTTTATGCTAATTCACTGAGACTATCTTTGTCAAAGTCATCAATGTTCTCCCTCTTGCTAAATTTAATGCCATTTCTGTGACTTTTTCTTTCCTGTACCCTCAGCTGTATTTGACATTGTTGACTATGCCCCATTTCATAACACTTGTTTTTTTAACTTGGCCTCTAGGATATCTCTCTCCTGCTTATCCTCTGAAGTCTTTGTCCATGGATTCTCAGCCTGTTTTTCCTAGAGGTTCTTCTTCCCAGGCTCAGTCTGTTTCTTTATCTATATTTCTTCCCTAAGTGATGTCATTGAGTACCATGTCCTTAAATACACTACCTATACACTGATGACTCCTGTACTACCAATTCTCGCTGCAGTAGCAAATAACTGCAATATCTCAATGCCTTATAATGAACATACGTTTCTTATTAATGTTACAGGAAAGCTGTTGGTCAGCTGTGGCTCTGCTTAGACTTGGCTGGACTCAGCATGCCTTCTCAGTCTAGACTAAGCAGCTCTTTCCTGAACTATGGTGGAGGGCAGAGCAACAGAGTACAATGCAAACTATGAAATCACATTTAAAGCTTTTTCTCAGACATGCACATGCCCTCACGTCTCATTGACCAAATCATACCACATCCAAATATGTGAGTTGGAGACATTTTCCCTCCAAAGAGTGCACAGATAACTCACATGACAGAACATGAGTGAGGATAAATCATCTTATTAGAAGACAAGAGCAAATAATTGAGAATGATAATTCCATTAACCATGATCCATCCTTAATCACCTATGTTCACTTCCCTCCCTAATACACCATATTCTTACTCATAAAAAAAAAAAAAAAATTGGCCCGAGGGTTGTTTTGCATTTCAAATAGTCACAGGCTGGTAGCACTTTTGCCAATATAATTCTCTCAAACAAATTTTTGTATTGTTATTGTTTTAATCTGTTTGATTCTGGTTGGATCTATGTTCCAATAGACACAGAAACTATTTTCCTCAAGACGTACCTCTCTCTATACTTGATTACAGGTGCTTTGAGCACATCATGCTGCCATGGGAACATACTGATGATCTCTTTCCCTTGAGTCATTTGGTCCAATGGGGAAAGAATTACTAGGAGCCACCCTGATCCAATCAGAAGTCTTAACACGGATCTGATGGCAACACCCTTGGTTTGGTATTTGCCCAGAGGTGCACTATTTAAAAGGCCTTTCTATTCAAAGCATTTTTCAGTTTTATCTTTTACAGGTGGGAGGTGAGAACAGTTTCATTTTCCAACCTTGAAGACCCAGAATTTCTGAGTTCTATTTTCCTTTCCATCCACTGAAATAGGCAAATTTTCTCTGAGCTCATCTCTTGCTCATGCTACCAGAATTCTCTCTTTCAATTTGTTCGCCCATATTCAATAAGTTCATTAGGAACATTACCAAAACTTTCATCACTGCACAGCATGAGTCTTACTTTTCCAGCCTTCTAGAAGAGTTTCCTTGCTACCTCACCTCAAAGCTAATGCCTCATACAGTAGCCCCTCCTTATTCACAGTTTCACTGTCTGTGGTTTCAGTTACCTGTGGTCAACCACAGTATGAAAATATTAAATGGAAAATTCCAGAAATTAACAATTCATAAGTTTTAAATTGCACACCATTCTGAGTAGTGTGATGAAATCTCTCACTGTCCTGTTCTGTGCCACTGGGAATGTGAATCATCCCTTCGTCCATGGTATCCGTGCTGTATATGCTACCTGCCCGGTAGTCACTTAGTAGCCGACTTGGTTATCAGATCAACTGTTCTGTCTGGCAGTGCTGTGTTCAAGTATTATTTTACTTAATAATGGCCCCAAAGCACAAGAGTAGTAATGCTGGTAATTTGGTTGCCAAGGAGAAGCTATAAAGTGCTTCCTTTAAGTGAAAAGGTAAAAGTTCTCTACTTAATAAGGAAAGCAAAAAAAATTGTATGCCGAGGTTGCTAAGATCTACAGTAACTTTTATGATAGTGTATTATTATAATTGTTCATTTTTTGGGGGAGGGGGTGAAGAAGATTAGTCCTGAGCTAACATCTGTTTCCAATCTTCCTCTTTTTTGCTTGAGGAAAATTGTCACTGAGCTAACATCTGTGCCAATCCTTCCCTATTGTGTATGTGGGATGCCATCACAGCATGGCTTGATGAGCAGTGTGTAGGTCTACACTGGGGATCTGAATCCATGAACCCCAGGCTGCTGGAGCAGAAAGCATGAGCCCAACCACTATGCCACCAGGCTGGCCCTATAATTGTTCTATTTTATTATGTTATTGTTGTTAACCTCTTACTGTGCCTAATTTATAAATTAAACTTCATCACAGGTATGTATGTATAGGAAAAAAGATAGGGTTTGGTACTATCCACAGTTTCAGGCATCCCCTGGGGGTCTTGGAATGTGCTCCCCACAGATAGAGTGGGACTTCTGTATCTTAAGTTTTTAATTAATGCACCATATTTTAAGTTTTCAGCACTTCTGCTACCAATTTCTGTATCAGTAAGCCTTTGCTGAGGTAACAAACAACTCCCACACATCAATCCCTTACAACAATAAACGTTTGTTTATTTCTTGCTCATATTTCATGAGGGCTATGGGGTATCTGTGGCTTAGCTCACGTTGACTGTACTTTGGTCCACGTGTTTCCTCACTTGAGGATCCTGGCTGGTGGAGCAGCCCTTATCTGAGACATTGTTCTTGTGGGGGAGAGCAGGAGCAACAGGAACTGAACTAAACTAGGTAGTCACACCTGAAACTTCTGACTGGACGGAGCAAACTCACGCCCACTCACTTCCAGTTGGCCAGAGCATGCTCACAAGTTCAGTGAGAGAGGGAGGTAGAGTCAGCCAAAGAACACAAAGTCATCTGACCAGGAAGAGAGCGAGTAGCTGGGATAAATAATCCAGTCTACTAACACTCCAAAACATGTCTTCAGCTCTGGCATCTCTCCTCTTAAGACCAGTAAATTCATGTATTGAACTGCCTGCTTGACTTGCCCATTGAGATGCCCAAGAAGCATCTCAGATTAAATATGTCCCAAACTAAACTCTTGGATCCTCAATCTACCCCAACCTGTTAGTGCTGTCTTCTCACTAAATACAATCACCATTCTCCCAGGAGGTCAGACCCAAACCCACAAGTTGTCTTTGCTTCATTTTTTTTGCTTCATAGTCTACCCATGAGCAAATTCTGCTGGGTCTACCTTCAATATATATCTCAACTTCTTACCACTGCCGGCACCATCATTCTACTCTCCTAACTGACTTCCCTGCTTCTAGTCTTGCCTGCCTACAATAAATTCCTCACGCAACAAACAGAAGGATCTTTGAAGAATACATATTATATCTTATTAATCTCCTGCCCGAAACTGTCCAATGTTCCAGTTTCTACACAGCCATGGGGGTTCCCATGGCCAAGTGTCAATAGTAGGCTCAGCACAACCAGAAGGACCTACAACTAGAATACACTATGTACTGTACTGTGTACTGTGGGGCTTTGGGAATAAGAAAAGAAAAGAAGCATGGCAACAGATGTTAGCTAAGGTGCCAATCTTTAAAAAAAACAGGAGGCTCAGATTGACACAAAGATCAGTCTTAAGCTCTCAGACGTGAATAAATCAAATTGCCTTTACTTATCTAAAGGATACAGAAAGGAAGACCCTACAGTCAGGCTAGATGGCAATGTATCAGCAATATTTTCCAGGACAGGTGGTGATTGCAAGCTTTTGGACCCCCAAATGCCTCATCAGCTGGTGAACAGTTACAGATAGCAACATCTGAGTGAGTGGAGGTCACACCAGGGCTTTTGGGGGCTCAACTAACTCATTTTGGAGCTGCCCTACGAGGCTGGAAGACCTGTGTATCTGCTGGTCTGGACCGTGGTGGAACCCAATCTCATCTGAACCAGGTACGTTCAGGATCATTCAATATGCAAGAGCACCACAGGTAACAGTATGCACCATACATGCAGGCATAAGTACTGCCCTCATTTAGCACCTCCAACCTCCCCCAGGCTAACACAGCCTGATCCAAGTGACTCCTGAACTCAGTAGAGTGGAACCAGGGTCTGGTACCCAGGTGTCCCTGGGAGTCATGCTACCTGGCCTTTAATACAGCTCTAAGTCTTCTCCTGAAGGCCCTCATCATAATTTAAATAAAATCAAAGACCTTGGGGCTGGCCAGAGGCATAGCGGTTAAGTTCATGCACTCTGCTTTGGTGGCCTGGTGTTCTCTTGTTCGGATCCCAGTTGTGGAGCTATGTACTTACCAAGCCATGCCATGGCAGGCATCCCACATATGAAATAGAGGAGGATGGGCACAGATGTTAGCTCAGGGCCACTCTTCCTCAAAAAGAAAAAAAAAAAATCAAAGCCCTGAAAATGGTCTCAAGGCCCCAGATGATCTGGCCTTGATCTGGACGTGTTCAACTTGTCTCTCCTGCTCTGGCCCACACTGGCTTCTTACTGTTCCCAGAACACTCCAACTCATTTCTGCTACAGAACCTGCATGCGTATCATCCCTCTGATTGGATGCTCTTCTTCCAATTCCTCAGGTGACTTCTTCCATCATTTCATTTGAGTACCTAAATGTCACTCCTCAGCGAGGACTTTGACCACCCAATCTAAAACAGCCCCTGTTCCCATTCACATCACTTTGTATTGCCTTTTTACATGTTTATAATACTGAAAACTTCTTGACATTATGCCATATGTTTATTTGTTTAACTTTTTCCCCTGAGTAGATCAGGGCTGCAGGGTGAGGAAGGATCCGTCATCCCACAGCAGAGTTCTCACCAAAATTTCCCTGAGGATTAGAGAGAAAACCTTGGCCTGGGTGGAACTGCAAGAAAGAGTCACAGCCAGGCTGGAGCCCTGTGATGAAGGAAGTGACAAAGCCCGCCCTGGCCCTGCTCTCCTGCACAACCCATAATGGAGACCACTGACCCCTGGGGTGGAGGGTAGGGCAGGACCACGAGGAGGCCAACTCAGTTCTTCCTTTCTCTGCCCCCAGGGGCACTCTGGAGGCCCCCTCATCTGCAAAAAGCTGATCCAGGGTATTTTCTCCTATGGACAAAACAAGGGGACCCCTCCAGGAGTCTTCATGAAGGTCTCACACTTTCTGCCCTGGATAAAGTCAACAATAAAGCACTTCTAAGAGCAGGCAGGAGGCTGACCTTCCTCTGTGCCTGACCATCCTTTCTGGGGCAGAGGCAGGAATCCCATGGGGCGGGCAGTGGGACTGAGGGGCCATAATAAATGGATCTCTAGCGAGTGTGACTGAAGTCTCACGGACTCACTGAACCACTTTCAACACGCAGCAGCATGCTCCAGACAGCTCTCTGCTGTCAGATGTGGCTGTCCTTCCTCCTTCCTCCTCCAGCTCTCCTTCCCCCTAAACCCCATGCTGTATCCTTTCTCAGTCACACATCTGTGGTGCTGAGCCCTGCGCAAGGGCTGAGTCTGAAGGCTGCCCATTATAATAGGACAATCTTCTTCCCCAAAATATGTTCCTCCCTGGTCTTTAGAAAGTTCTTGCCTTCTCTAACCCAACCACCATCACCGACACCCTGACAATTTGGCAGAGAGAGGAGCAGGGCAGTGGAAGGGGAATAACTCCAGGGAGACAGGAGGCCAGGGGGCCAGGCTGTGGGCACTGAGTTTCCTGTTTCCAGGGCTTCTGTCTGCAGTGGGGCAGCTTCTCCCACAGCCAGCACCATCTGCAGCTCCTGACGCTGAGATGCTCCCATGATGTTCTCCACCCTCATTCAGGTCCCATTTCCTGCCCTACCCTGGGCCCAGAACTGAGTTCGCTCAACCTTCCTCCCTGGCTGACTGTCTCACACCTGCATCTATTTTCCTTCTGACTGCCCTGTCTACCAGCTCCTTTCACTTCCAGCCCACCCTGTTTTGAGCCAGCTTCTCTCTCATCTCCCTAACCGAGTTCCCAAAGTCCCATGTGAATTCCCCTCTATGGCTTGTTGCTGTCATGGCTGATCTGCCAGCCCACCTGATGCCTATTAGAGGACCCAGTACCCACTTCCCACCAGAACAGAGACAATTCGGGTCCTCCATCCAGCCCAGCATTCCCAGGGCCATATCTACAATGTCCAGTGGAGTCACTGAGCAGCCTCAGCCCCTTTCAGCCTGGCCTGTCTCCCCATGCTGGCAACCTGGGTTACAGCAGCTCAGTGAGCCTGATGCCTCCAGGGCTGCTGGGCCAGAAAGTACCACTTGGCTGTCCATCAACAAGTCAATTGCTGATCTCTCTCTTTGTGACAGACACATAACAAGCTGTGTCCCTGATACTTGGAAACTTACATGGAGGGGAATTTCCTCTCAATTCTCCTGGTTCGTCCCCTTCCCCCAGGCAGGTCAGTTTGACAGATGGATCAGTATTTGGAATCCACAAGACCTCTTGCCTTGAAAATAATTAAATTCTCTGTATTTTATTTATATTGCACATTAGAGTTTCAGATGAGTGATCTTGTTTGATTCAAGAAGGGCAGTGTGAAATTGGAAGAGACTTCGAGACCCAAAGGTCCTACGGTTCCCTATCTGTGCTCAGGGGATGCCAAGACCGCACAGGAGGGAGGGAGGGGACAACTGGGGCAGCCTTGTTTTTATTTATTGACATGTAGAAGGCATGAGCCCAAGTCCACAAATATACAAAATGCCATATTTCAAGTACAAGATCCTTCAATGTGATGAAAATAATAAGAACAACAAGAAGTTTTCACATCTTGAGGTATGTGGGGAAGCTGTTTATTTCAACCATGATTTAACTTAAAACTTGTTTTCCCCAGAGCAGCCTGACTTATGACCCATCAAACATGTACATCTGCTTTAAACATTTTCCCAAAGCAAAGAATGAACTTTTTATTTGATTTATTTATTTATTTATTTTTGAGGAAGATTGGCCCTGAGCTAACATCTGCACCCATCTTCCTCTATTTTATATATGAGATGTCTCCCACAGCATGGCTTGATAAGCGGTGCGTAGGTCCACACCCGGGATCTGAACTGGGCTCCCGAAGCAGAACGTGTGAACTTAACCACTGCACCACCAGGTTGATCCAAAACTGCATTCTTTAAAGATAAGAATGAATGTCTCTCTTTCTCTGACTCCAATACCAGCACTTCTTTGAAAATAATCTCTTCTTCTCAGAGGACCATGTCTAAACTACATGTGCTAAACTACAGAAAAACATATCGTTGTTACTTGGAAAAAGATTGCATTCGACTTGTGGTTCGGTATGTTCTTGTTTGTGAAATGGTCTATAGCCATGCTGTGACCACACTTCTCGGGAGAGCTTTCCTCCCTGATGGAGACAGCACTTCTGGGCTAGTCTTCAGCAACAGCTCAATAAACATCGTTCTATCTTTCTTATCTAAAGATTAGTCATTGAATATTTTTGTCACCAATTATGACCCAGATGACCTTATTTTAAGATTCCGTATCCTGCAAACAGCACCACTGATAAATTGCCTGTGACAGAATGCAACAAATTCGTGATAGCTAGACAAACACTGAATAAGTTGGGACCAACATCAAAAAGAGAAGAACCATCATGGAGAAGAATAATAAACAAATCACACAGATATGAAAAGTAAAATCCAGCACATTGAAAACTAAGATGAAAAGCAAAGAAAGCTTCTTTTTCCTTCAAGACAGTCCCCATGTCCATCCACCAAGCATTCTGTGGGACCCACAGCACCGGCAGAAGCACCAGCAGAGGCACGAAGGAAGAGCTGAATGCACGTGCGGAGATGAGCCAGTGAATAGTAGAAGGGGCAGGAGCCAGGGGACAACTTCGGCTCACAGCGATAAAAAGAACACTCTTGGGAGAAGCCGTCACAAGAAAGAAATGGACCCCAGAACGTCAGCCATGAGGAGCTCCATGGAGCCCCAGGGTGTAAGCCAGAGCCAGCAAGAGAGTAGCAGGGATATTCCCCACCAGGGGCTCGGATGTGTGGCCTTGAAGGACAGTGGCTGGTGGGTCAATTCCCCCTCTCACCTGATAAGAGCACTTAACATAGTATGACACACGTTAGGAAGAAAAATGATGACCTTCTGATGCTTATAGCATCAGGAAGACTGGGATGTTCTTGATTATAACTATTTCTTTAAAATGGAATTTAAGTCAGTTTATAACTATTTCTCTCTTTTGATCTAGTCATTTTTCTTCTAGGACTTATTCTTACACAAGGTCTAAAGTATAGGAGTGTGTGTGTGTGTTAATAAATATGTTCATCACACCATTATTTAATAATAAACCCCAAATTGGAATCAGTATTAATCTCGAAAATAGGAAACTGGTACAATATGGTACCTGCTCATTATGGATTCCTCAGCCCTTAACATCGAAGGTATCCACTGCTGGAGAACACTCAGCTAAGGACATTAATAGGTAAGTTATAAAAGAACTTTATTTGGAAAAAAGGAGAAGTTCACTTATTAATCAATGCTAACTAAAATGTTAATAAGTTTTTGTTTAGCTAATCAGGAGAGATTTACAAAAACAACGGTGCTTACATTCAGTATGGACATTGAGAAAATGGCATTTTCAGACCTTGTGCACAAAGGTTCATAAGAATAAAAGGAACAAAGGAGTCTTTCACCTAGCCTTCAAGCACAACGAGAGAAGCGGACAAGGTTATTCCTTACAGATTTGTCACAAAAGTCAAACCTTCGAAACAATGCCAACGTTCAGTACCAATTTGGGGATGAGCTTTTGAAAAGTTTCATACCAGTGAACACTATGGAACTTGAAAGTTTTGAGACTGAATTACGTTTTTTTGTGGAGAAGAATGTTCACCAGATATGTTTAAGCCAAACTAGTTAGAGATCCGTATATACTACAATCGTATCTTTGTTTATACTTATATTTTCCTTGTAGGATTTTTTTAGTCCAACATATTCATTTTCATATTTTTTCTATATTATTTAGATAATCTAAAAGCTTATTAATTAAATATGAATGAGAGCGTTAAATGATTTTCAGCAATAGATTTTTAATAAAATGAGGGAAATGTTTATGTTGAATAATTTAAATGATAGGGTGAAAAACTAAATATATTGTGATGATACCTAAGTAAAAATACACATAGAAAAAAATCTACGTGGAAAAACTTCTGTTAACAGTGGTCAGTTGGGTGGTGAGATTAAGGATGACATTTTTCTTCTTTCTCGTTTTTAATTTATTCTGTATTTTCAACTGTATACTGATTAAAATTATTTTATTTGTATCAATATTACAATTCAGAAAAAGTTACCCTTCAGTAAGATGGTCTGTGTGTTAGTTAAGATAACTTTAATTATTCTAACTGATAAACTTGAGCATTTCAGTGACTAACACAACAGAAGTCTATTTCTTGCTCACACACAGTCCAAAATGAGTTTCCTGGTGTGTGGTGCCCCTTCTTTCTCTCAAGTGTCCCATTTTGGACAATCATTACATGGTCAACCTATGATCAAGGGACTAGACTCAGTCCCCTGAAGGTGGCATCCGTGTTCCCCATGTTCACCTGCATCAAACCATGGAAGGGGAGGAGTCTACACGGTCAGCACAGTACTGTGTTAGGGGCCTGGTCTGGAAGGTGCCCACAGGATTTCCACTCACATCCCATTTGTGGCGACAGTCACACAGCTACACCTGACCTCAAGCGAGGCTGCACAATGGGGTTCATCCGTGTCCCCTGAAGAAAAGGAAATTGTTTTATTAAACTGCAGGCTCATCACTGCCACGATGCTTAATAGTGTTTGCTGCTTACAGCGATCATGAACCCTAAATTTTTTTCTGCCTATAAAACAAATACATTTCAATTATAGGAAAAAACTATATAATATAAAGGTGAAAATAAGGGTCACATAAAATGATCGTTCTAGGTCTTGTCTTTTTCTTTAACAGAATTAGTATCAAATTGTGTACACCGTTCTACAGTCTACTTTTCCACCTGATATCAGATGATACAAACTGCTCCATGCCACTAAGCAGTCTCTAAAGCATGGTGCTTTTGAACAGCTAGACAGCATTCCACCCACGAATGCATCACAGTGTGTGTCACCACTCTCCTATCATGAATATTTGGATTGTCTGAGCATTTGTGGTAGAGGGTTTCAGGGACTATGTCCACCTCCACCTCTTCCTATATTTACTCAGGGCCCTAGGATCCGCTGCTCAGTCTCAGAAGTGAGCTTTTCTGCCAGGAAACCCTGAGGGTCTGGCCCCTTTTTCAAATCTCTGCCACATCCGGAGTCTAGTTCACTCTTTCCCACTAACTTCTCTGAGGGGAAGACTGTATGCTGATGTCACTGAATGTCCTGTGTCCCCTGCTTTTTCTACAAGGGCATCAGCACAGGCCACTTCCTGGAAAGAGAGTTTCTCACTCCCAGCAGACACATGTGGTGGGAATTCAACGGCGCGGGCACAGCCTTCTCCCAGCACTGACACTCCATGAAACATCACAGGCTCATCAGTAGAACCTTCTCAAAGAGCTTCCAAAACATCCTTCTGAGAGAGACATTAAGGCAGCCCTGAGGATGTCTGGAATGGCTCAGTAGTACACTGCTCTCCTGCAAAGCCAAGAGCCACGAGATTGGTGTCTGACCACAGCAGGATCAGAATGAAGGAAGGAGAAGTGACCCAGCATCAGCCTGCTCAGAAGATTTGCATTGTTGGCAGCCTAGCGGGCCCAGTGAGTAGGTGGGCCTAAATTAGTATACGTCACGCAAATTTAACGTCCCATAATCCCAGAGGAGATAAACGTTGTAACTGTTGGAAATGTAATAAAACACTCCAAGGTAGATGCAACTAGTTATGGATGTTTTGAAACATTTCACACTCATATTTGATCTAATATTACAGTTTTACTAAAATAGAAAATAAAAACATTTTAAAAACATAGGTATCCCTATCTACTCTCATACATTTCACTCTCCATGGACAACTCATGGAAAGAAAGGGGAGGACAGCTAATTTTTGACAAAGGAGCAAAGAACATACAACTGAGAAATGAAAGTCTCTTCACTAAATACTGTTGGCAAAACGGTACAGCCACAGGAAAAAGAAGGAAAGTGGAGCATCATCTTTACCACACATACAAATTAACTCAAAATAGATTAAAGGCTGGAATGGGAGACCTGAAACCACAAAACCCCTAGAAGAAAACATAGGCAGTATGCTCTTTGATATGTGTCTTAGCAGTATCTTTTTGAATATCATGTCTCTTCAGGCAACGGAAACAAAAGAAAAAAATAAACAAATGAGACCACATCAAACTAAAAAGCTTCTGCACGGCAGAGGAAACCATCGACTAAACAAAATGATTACCTAGCTACTGTAAGAAGATATTTGCAAATCATATATGCCATGGGGATTAATTTCCAAAATACATAAAGAACTCATGCAACTCAACAATAAAAAAATGCACAACTCAATCATAAAATGTGCAGAGAATATGAGCAGACAGTTTTCCAAAGAAGATACACAGATGGCCATCAGGCCATGACAAGGTCTTCAACATCGCTAATAATTAGGGAAATGCAAATCAAAGGTACAACTAGATATCACCTCACACACTTAGGAATGATTATTATTAAAATGACAAAAAATAACAAGTGTTGGAGAGGATATGGATTAAAGGGAACCCTCATACCCTGCTGATGGGAATGCAAACTGGTGCAGCCACTATGGAAAATGGTATGGAGATTCCTCAATAAACTAAAAATAGAAATATCATATGATCCAGCTATTCCACTTCTGGGTATTATTCCAAAGTGCATTAAAACATTAATTCAAAAAGATATAGATCCCTATGTTCATTGCAGCATTATTCACAATAACCAAGACCTGGAAGCAACCTATGTGCCCATCATGGAGGAATGGATAAAGAAGACATGGTGTATATATACAATGGGATACTGCTCAGCCTCCAAAACAATGACATCCTCCCATTTGCAGCAACGTGGGTGGACTTTGAGGGTATTTGGCAAAGTGAAATAAGTCAGACAGAGAAAAACAAAAAAACATATGATTTGACTCATATGTAGAAGATGAAAAAACAAACACATAGATACCAAGAACAGATTGGTGGTCACCAGAGTGTAAGCAGATGGGCTGAGGCAAAAAAGGGGTAAGGGACACATACGTATGGTGACAGATGGAAACTAAACTTTTAATGGTAAATACAATGCAGTCTATACAGAAGCTGAAATATAATGATGTCCATCTGAAATTTACATAATCTTATAAACCAATGTGACCTCAATAAAATAAAAATAAATGAATGAATAAATAAATATGAAGTGGGAGCACCCAGGGTCTCAGCAGGGTAGCCAGGGTTCAGAGGGAAGGTGGGCAGGCTTCCCCGTTGCTCCTTCATCTCCTTCAGCTTATTCCTGGTGTCCTCACCACATCCCACCAACACCACGACTGTGTTTCTTTCACCTTTCTCCATGCATTACTAAGTATAAACAAATAAGGAATCCGGGAAACTTACAGTATTCAGAGAAAGTAAAATTCCAAATGACTGAACTCTAATCCCAGAGAAACAGGAAACAAAGGAAATGGGAAGCCATCAACTTTCATGCGTTGTTGGGAAATTATTGAATTTCGTGGGTTTAGTATTCTGAGACATAAGCTCCAAGTACCCCTCCATAACCCTGGGTTCCCTTTTGAGAGGCCAGCACTGACTCAGCAGTAGGAGGGGGTATGGCGGTGTTGTCTGGGATGACTCTCTCGCCCCCAGATCACTGGCAGTTAGGGGGCAAGCCTCCTGAGCAGATGGGAGATGAAACCTATCACACCAGCAGAAGAATGAGACTGTGAATTCTGACCCACTGCTCCAGGCTTCCTTCCTGTCCTGGAGGATGAAAGACTGGCAGGAGGAAGCAGCAGCAGCAACTCACTGGGCAGCCTTCCTAGGAAGATGCACCCCCTCCTGCTCCTCATGGCCTTTCTCAAGCCCCCAGGTCTGGGGCAGATGAGTGACCATCCCTAACCTCAAAGATCTGACCCCTCTCATAGACCCTGTAGCCAGAGTGCCGAGGCACTGCCTACCTCTGCATCGTGGGGTAAGTTATTTGAATTCACATTTTCTCAGGATCCTCACCCTAAAATAAGAATTATTTCATGCCTACCTCATAGTGTTTCTATAAGAGTTAAATTAGCTGGTGTGCCTAAAACATTTGGAATTGCCCGTGGCACCTAGAATGTACTATATAAATGTGCTCTCTAAATTCACTTTGACATCCATGTGCCAGATCCTGGGAACAAGGAGATAGCAATAACAGTCCCATCAGCTCACATCTAGAATCTTAAAACCGGCCCCAAGCTGGTCATGAGCTGACCATGAGCTGTACTCAGAGGGATCTGGGAAGCTCCCTGTGGAAGAAAGTACCTGGTACTTCAGGAAGAGGCTACTCCAGTGTGCTCCCATCCAACAGCAGAGCAACTCTCCTCAACAGGGGAGGCTGAAGCTGGCCAGGCCTGGACCAAGCGTTCTTCTCCTCCTTTGGGGGAGGTGGGAGGGAGTTGAGTTTGGGATGGGGAGTCAGCAGCGCTTCCTGAAGAACTTGGAGTGCTCTCCCAATGTGTGGAGCAGACCCTTGCAGGCCCAAGCTATGCTTTCCTCTGCATCATGTCTCCTGCAAAGTTCCATCTTCTAGTCTTTCTGGAGCATCAAGCTGTTCCCCACATTGAGGGTTCTGAGAGGAGAGAGACAAGCACTGAATGCTTCCTTTCAGGGGAGATCATCTGAGTCCAAGAGGCCAGGCCCCATTCCCATCCCTACATGGCATATCTTCAGACCCAGACTCCGGTCGGTCTGGCCACTTGCTGGGGATTCCTGGTGCTGGTTCCTTTGTGCTGATGGCAGCTCTCTGCTCAGGAACATGAGGCACTAAGGAGCTTCCTGGGTGACCAATCACAGAGGCCAAGAAGAGTTCAAGAGAGAGGCCATCTGAAAGCAGGATCTTAGCAATGAAGGGGTGACAAGGACACCAGGTAGGTCTCCAGGGTAGAGAATGGGCCAATGTAAATGAGGACAAAAGAAGGACATAATCCAAAAGAGCAACAGGGGAAATGGAAGGCACAGATTGGGGCTGAAAATATGAATTCAAGGTACTTATCAATTTATTCTACAGGAAGTAAAACTCAGGGTCCCATCCCACTGTCCCCTATGATCCCAGGCTCAGGGCTTTGGAGAAGCAGAGGTCACAGACAGCTCAGCCCCACAGCCCTCCCATCCCCTCAATTACTTCAGCTACAATCACATCACCCTGGGCTGTCCTCCTGCCCTGCAGAGCTGGGAGACCCAGCACCAGCGGCTCATACCTACTTCTAGGCCAGCTTTCCTTTGCAGCCATAGAAATGTCATCCTGGGGGCTCACAACATTGGGAGACTGGAAAGTAACCAGCAGTGTATATCTGCGCTCAGAGCCATCTGCCACCCTGAATATGATCAGCAGAACAACCTGAATGAGCTCATGTTACTGCATGTACCACCTACCCGACCCTCTGGCTCCCCAGCCCAGCTGGCTTTCTCTCATCATCGGGTCTCCACCCTGTCTTGGGACCATGGAGGAGGAAGCAGGCACAGTGTCCTGGTAGTGGTGGAGGCAAGGGTTGAGCTCTGCCCAGGAGTCCCTGAGGGCCTGCACTCTTTCTGCCAACTGGAGAATAGAGCCAGACTGAATAGGGTCTTGAGTGCTCTGCCTTGGACCCAGGCCAGGCCTAGACCTGGGCCAAATGCATTGTGGTGCGATGGGGCCTGGTTGGCCTGTATGCTAGAGCAGACATAGTCCAAGATGTGAGGCTGAGAGTGCAGAGGGGTTAGGAGTGTAGCGATCGCTTCAATTTCTACAACCACCCAATGCAGATTCATATGGGGAACCAGAGGAAGAGGAAGTTCACCTTCCTGGTAAGGCCCAGGGCATCTGCCAACATGGCCCAAAGCAGACAGGCGTGAGCGGTTCTGACCAATTGGAACTGACTACATCCCCACAGTCTCAGTCTGAGGCCGAGACCTGAGTGACATGGGGCTTTTCCCTATCAATCTGGTCTCTGGGGGATTGGAGGAGCACCAGACATACAACCTACACATGTGTGGCCTTGTCCTCTAGAAGGAGAAGTTACCCTGACTTGGGGTGAGCTACACACAGTAACAACAGTCAGAACAGAGGTCAGCGATGGAAAGATCCAGAAGCTTGTCTTCTCCATCTCAACAACCTCACACCTCAAACACACCTTGCATTGAAGGAGATCACCAGTCCCTATCTTCTCTGAAGCCTGTGCCTTAGGATAGCAGGAATGGGGAGGCCTGATTTCATGTCCTTGCTCTCATCACCCACAGGGGAATACTGCAGGCCTCCTTGTGTCACCATGAGGCCCAGGGCCTTGTCTCCTATGGAAATAGGATGCAGACTCCTCCAGCAGTCTTCACCAGTGTTTCCAGCTTCCTGCCCTGGATAAGGAGAACAATGAGACACTTCAAACAGCGGGGTCAAACTGAGACGCCCCCAGTGACCCACTCTTCTTTGTGGCAGAGGACAGCTCCAGAGGGGTTGCCAGAGCCTTAATAAATGACCATGTCTAGAGCAGAAATATCCTATTTCTCATGTGCTCATTCAACATCATTCAGTACACAACAAATGTATGCCAGGTCTGAGTCTGAGAAAATCCAGGAAAATGGGGTCTCTTCCTCAGGACAAATGAATCCCCTACAATGTCTTGGAGACCAGGATGAACTTCTTCCCTCCTCCAAACTATGCATTCCCTCTGTCCTTGGATTCGGATGGAAGCACATCTCTCTCCCAGGGCAAGGCTCTCTCCTCCCCACCCTACCAGAGACCCTCTAGTAGATATTAAAGTACAATGCACCTTCCACATCCCCCGAGGATTCAACTAATGGGGATCAACCAGCCAATGATGGTTGCATCCAACTGAACCTGCACAGACTCTTTCTTGTCATTATTCCCTAAACAATAACTACAGTATTAACAACCATAGCACTTGCATCGTATTAAGCAATGGGCATTTTGTATGTGTCTGACTCAGGATTGAAGAGAAAGACACCACAGTATTCTGCCCAGTGAGCTCAAAATATTCAGGTCTTAGGGACCAGCCTCACCCTGGAAAGAATTTGGACGCAGGAACATGTGACCTGTCCAAGGACAAAGAAGCAACCAGCATAGGCAAGAGAAAGTGTTTCCAGGTCTTCTGGACAGTCGACCCTAAAGACAGAACTTTTCCTGGTAAGATGTATCTGAAGCATGCTTGATACAGACCAGAGCTGAGCTCCTCATCACAACACAGAGAAACTGAGAATGAAGGCAGGAGCTGGGCCATGCCACAAGGATGCCATGCTGCCCACAGAAGCCAGGAACCCCAACTCAATGTGTAGCAGTCCTGACAAAGGGCTCCCTTCCCCACCACACCTACCTCCACAGATTATCCATGTCTGGCCTCCAGACATGTCCTCTGGTTTCTCGAATTCTTCTCAGAGCCTAAGTCCAGGGCCTCTGACACCCAGACTCAAGTGGAGTTTTCTCACACCTCGTGCCCAGCTAACCTGTCAGGTAGTGAAGGAGACGAGAGAAGAGGAGGAAGATCCCAATCTGCACCCTACTGAGCAGCTTCATTGAGGTTGAGGGAGGGATGTGGGTTCTGGAGGCAATGCCGCTTATATTCCCACGTCTCAGGACAGAGACCTTTGTAGAAAGGGTAGAGGAGTAGAGCCCAGGTGGAGGCTGTCAATCTTCATTGTGGCTGTTCTTTCCCTGGAAACAAGAACAGATGCCCTCACTAGGCTTCTAGCACCTTCCACTTGTCCCTGATGATATCAATGCCCCATTCAGATGAGGAAACATCCCCATCTCTTTCTTTATCTTCCAAAATATACAAAAGTGTGGGGAGCCAGACCTGTCTATCCCACCTGAGCACATTCAGGAGAAGTTAAGAGGAAGCTGACTTCCTTGTGGTTGTTGGGGGCAGAAGGATGAATTCAGGCTGGCTTGTGGGACATCGCTTGCCCGTCCCCAGCTCTTCCTTTGTCCCTTCCACATTTCTTCCAACCTCTGCTTGCCTAGAGTTGGCCTACAGCCTAATAAGGTCCAATTGATAAATAAGGGTTAAGGCTTAAGATGGGAGCTTGCTAAAGGCTCTTGCTTTTGTATAAGAATCTCACACAAATTTACAGAGATAAGAAGTACAACGGTGATTCCCAGGAAATGGGAGAGAGGGCAAAGGGAAGTTACTGTTTCATGGGTTCAGAGTTTCCATTGGGGAAGATGAAAAAATTTCAGAGATGGGTAGTCACGATGGTTGCAGAACATTGTGAATATAGTTAATGTCCCTGCACTGTACACTTAAACATAGTTAATAGCAAAATATGATGTTATGCATGTTTTACAACAATTTAAAAAGTAACAGTAAAAGAGAATTTCTTGTAATACAGAAGGAACTAAGTTCTAATGATAGAAGAAGCTATTTGCAGAAAGTGGGCAGTGACCTCCTCTGCACATCCATGGCATTGTTAGAGCTAGATTTTCCAGGCTCAGGGGAGAAGGAAGTCAGTGCAGTCCCATCATGGTGTCCAGCCCCAGGAGGCCAGTAGCTGAGCGGGACCTTACTGCCTTTTCCCATCAGCTGGAGAGAAAGGCCAAGCAGACTACAGCTGTGAGGCCTGTCAGCCTGGCCAGGAGCAAGGCCCAGCTGAGGCCTGGACAGCTGTGCAGTGTGGCTGGCTAGGGGAAAGTTTCCATGGGCACTTTAGCAACCGTTCTTCATGAAGTGAAGCTGACCTGACCGTGCATAAGGATGCAGTGTATGGTTCATGCTTCCCCAGGTATTACTGCGGGCTCACCCCGATTTGTGTAGTGGACACAAAGGTGAGGCAGAACAGCTTCAAAGTAAGGTTTCCAGCATCCACCTAGACAGGCCCTTGGAGAGAGGAAATGGGGAACCCTGAGGGATAGAGGGGCCATATATTTATGCCTCAGCCTGAGAGGTGGGCCTCCTGGGTCCAAGGATCCAGTCTTTGGTTTTTATCCCTCGCGGATCAGGGCTGCAGGGCAAGGAAGGATCAGGCATCCCACGGCAGAGTTCTCACTAGAATTTCCCTGAGGATTGGAGAGAAAGCCTTGGCATGGCTGGAGCTGCAAAGAGCACTCAGAGCGAGGCTGGAGTCCCAGGATGAGGGAGGTGCCAAGGCCTGGCCTGGCCCTGCTCTCCCAGGAAGCCCGTAATGGAGACCACTGAGCCCAGGGTGGCGAGAAGGGCAGGGCCACGAGGAGGCCAGCTCAGTCCTTCCTCTCTCTGCCCCCATGGGGACTCCTGGGGCTCTTGGTCTGTAACAACATGGCCCAGGCTATTTTCCCCTTTGGGTAAGCATGAGATGCCTCTAGGAGTCTTCACGAAGGTGTCGCACTACCGGCCCTGGATAAAGAGAACAATGAAGAACTTCCAACAGCTGGTGTGAGGCTGACCTTCCTTTGTGCCTGACCATGTTTTCTGGGGCAGAGGCAGGAATCCCATGGGGTGGACAGTGGGACTGAGGGGCCATAATAAATGGATCTCTAGCGAGTGTGACTGAAGTCTCATTGACTCACTGAACCACTTTCAACAGGCAACAGCATGCTCCAGGCAGCCCTCTGCTGTCAGTTGTGGGCAGTCCTTCCTCCATCTCCTCCAGCTCTCCTTCCCCCATGCTGTATAGTTTCTGAGTTACACCTCCGTGGTCTTAGCTGTCTGCAAGGGCTGAGTCTGAAGGCTGCCTATTATAAAAGGACAATCTTATTCCCCAAAATATGTTCCTCTCTAGGCCTTAGAAAATTCTTAACTTCTCACAGCCAACCACTGTCACCAAACCCCCAACAACTCAGCAGGGAGAGGAGCAGGTGGAAGGGGAGTAATTCCAGGGAGCCAGGATGCCAGGGGACCAGGCCATGGGCACTGAGTTTCCCATTTCCAGGGCCTCTCTCTCTCCAGCGGGGGCAGCATCTCCCACAGACAGCACCATCTACAGCTTTGGAGTGTCAGGAGCTCCCACGATGGCCCCCAGCCTCACTCAGGTCCCCTTCGCTGCCCTGTCCTCGGTCCAGCACTGAGATCATTCTTACCTTCCTCTCTGGTTGCCCACCCAACACCAGCCCCTATTTTCCATCTGTATGCCCTGGCCACTAGCTCCTTTCCCTTCCAGCCCACTCTGTTTTGTGCCAGCCTCTCTCTCATCTCCCTAACCGAGTTCCCAAAGTCCCATGTGAATTCTCCTCCATAGCTTGTTCCTGTCATACCACAACCACCAGCCCACCTGATGCCTATTAGAGGACCCAGTACCAACTTTCCACCTGAGCAGACAGAGTTCACTTTCTCCATCCAGCCAAGCAAACCCCAGGGCTTCTACCACCATGGCCTGTGGAGTCCTCAGCCCCTTTCAGCCTGACCGGACACCCCCTGCTCACAAGCTAGGTTGTGGGAGCTCTGTGAGCCTGAGGGCTCCAGGGCTGTTGGACTGAAAGGACCACTTGGCTGTCCATCAGTACATCAATTGTTGGTCTCTCTCTTTGTGCCAGACACATAACAGGCTCTATCTCAGATACTGGGAAACTTACAATGAGGGGAAATTCCCTCTAAATTCTCCTTGTTCCTCTCTTTCCCCCACGCAGGTCAGTTTGGCCAATGGATCGGTATTTGGAATCCACAAGAAATCTTGTCTTGAAAATAATTAAATTCTCTGTATTTTATCTGTTTTACACATTAGGGTTTCACATGAGTGATCTTGTTTGATTCCAGAAGGGCAGTGTTAAAATGAAAAGACTTCGAGACCCACAGGTCCTGAGGGTCCTGACCTGTGCTCAGTGGAGTCCATGTCTGGAGGGGAGGGAGGGAGGGACGAGCAAAGAGGTGCAGGCTGATTTTTATTTATTTACATGTAGGAGTCTTGAGCCTAGTCCACAAACCCACAAAATGCCACATTTCAAGTGCAAGCCCTCTCAGTGTGATGAAAATAACAAGAATAACAAGAAGCTGTCACATTTTGAGGTGTGTGGGGAAGTCGCTCTGGTTTAACTGTGATTCACCCTAAAACTTATTTTTCCCAGAGCAGCCTGACTTATGACCCATCAAATACGCATTGTACATCAGCTCAAACATTTCTCCAAAGCAAAGAATGCATTCTTTAAAGATAGTGGTGAATATCTCCCTTTCTCTGATGCCAGTACCAGCATTTCTTTCGAGATAAGCTCTTCTTCCTAGAGGACCAAGTTCAAGCTGACGTGCTATGTATGTGCCAAACTGCAGCAAAACATATGCTTGTGACTTGGAAAAAATTTGTATTCCTGCCATGGTTGCTCTCTGTTCTTCATTGTGAAATGTTCTGTAGCCATGCTGTGACCCCGCTTCTCAGGAGAGCTTTCCTCCTTGGGGGAGACAGCACTTCTGGGCTAGTCTTCAGCAGTGGCTCAATAAATATCACTCATCTCTCTTATCTAAAGGTTGGTCATTGATTATTTTCGTCACCAATTATGACCCAGACACCTTATTTTAGGATCCTGTATCCTTCAAAGAGCACCACCAGTGAAGTGGATGTGACAGAACACAGCAAATTCACGATAGCTGGACAAACACCGAATCAACTGGGACCAACATCGAAAAGAGAAGCACCATCATTAAAAAGAATAACAAATAAGTCTCCTCGATATGAAAAGAAAAATCCAGCACATTGAAAAATAAGATGAAAAGCAAATGAAAGCTCATTTGTCATTCAAAACTGTCCCCATGTCCATCTGCCAAGACTTCCCTGGGGCTCACAGCACAGGCAGAAGCACAGGGGAGGGAAGAGCTGAATGCACGTGCGGAGATGAGCAAGTGAATAGCAGAAGGTGCACGAGCCAGGGGACAACTGTGGGTCACAACAGTAAAAAAGGACAGTCTTAGGAGAAGCTATCACTCTAAAGTGATAGAGACCTGTGGGAAGCATTCCCCCTCTCTAGACAAGGTCTGGTGATGGAAGGCGAATCGTGCAAGGCACTTCTCCAGGGAACATAATTCTTTAGGCAGAATCCATTGTCCTTCCAAGTTTGCTGGTTAATCGGATGATCAAGAAGTATCTATATATTATTCTTGACCTTCTGCTTTCTGTTAAAATGTTATAGAGGTTTTCTCCTAAAAGCAATAAATAATAAATAATTGATGAATAGAAGGGTCGAGGGGTGCAGGGATGCCCCTCGGTGAAGAATGGCTGGCCGACACCCCTGATATTTTCTGAATTATATGCATGCTTTCTATCAAGGTTATGTCTATACTTATTTCTGTTTTTTATTCTTGAAGATATATAGTTTAGCTTAGCTTTTCAGCTCTTTACTTTACTAACAAAATGATATTTTCTCCAGCAGTGTGCTTAAGGGACTGTTAGCTCTACAATCTAAAAGACAAAGGAATGCTTTCACCGGCTAAAGGGCATGAAAATGTAAAGATGTTTAACTGCCCGCTGAGAATGCAGATAGCCCTGAGGATAAGATACCCTGGAGTCGCCTTTTGTTCCCATTAACCATCAACACTAATGACATAAATGATTGAGGGAGGCAGGGATGGCTCCCCCAGGATGTAACCAGACAGAATGGTGCCCTGTCTGGAGGCCTGGACCTTCCCTCTTTGATTTAACTTTACCATGAATTACAACAGATGTCTAGGTACCTATCTCTTTTAGCTTAGAGACAACAAACACTAGTTAATTGCGGAGAAGACAATCATTAACCTTATGCTATATAGAATGGAATGCTAATAAATATTGTTGTGCTCCTTTTTTACTTCCTTATCTCTCTGAGAGTATTTGTAGAGCTATTTCTGTACTAATCCTGAAAACTATAAAAACGACACTTGTGCACAGTAAAGGTGGACTTGCTAACACCAACCCAAGACTCACGTCCTCTTTATTTTCCCCTCCCTCAGTTCACCGACGCTGTCTCTCCCACAGGAACCTGGAGTCTGCCGAGGCTGGACCCCAGCAGAGACCCCAGACAGTCAGCCATGAGGAGCTCCACAGAGTCACAGGGTGTAAGCAAGAGCCAGGGAGAGAGTAGCCATGGGAATGCGCCACCAGGGACGCTCATGTGTGTCCTCAAAGGACAGTGCCTGGTGGGTCAGTTTCCCCTCACACCTGACAGGAGCACTTGATATTGAATGACACACGTGATGAAGGAAAATGATGACCTTCTAATGCCCGTAGCATCAGGAAGAGTAGGCTGCTCCCGATGGCACCTGTTTCCTTAAAACGGCTTCCACATTATTTTACATCAATTTCTCTCTCTTGATCCAGCGATTTGTCTTCTAGGACTTAATCCTACTAGAGCTCTAAAAGCGTGTGTGTGTGTGTGTGTGTGTACGTGTTTGTCTGTGTGTTATTCATAAAGAGGATCATCACACAATAATTTAATAATGGACCCCAAACTGGAATCGGCATTAATTTCCAAAATGGGAAAATGGTAAAATATGGTAAGTGCTGCTTATAAATTCTGCAGCTCTTAACATTCTACATTATCCGTGGCTCTAGGAAACTTGGCTAAGAAGATTAATAGGACAGTTATAGAAAACACTAATGGACATGTGAAAAAAAGCAAAAGCTCACTAAAAAATCAATGCAAATTAAAATATTAACAATTTTTTGCTTATCTAATTGGGAAGCATTTACAAAACTAATGATGCTTACATTCAGTACGGATATTGAGAAAACGGCATTTTCATACCATGTACACAAAGGTCCTTATAAAAAAAGGACAAAGGGAGTCTTTCACCTAGCCATCAACCACACTAAGGAAAGTGGACAAGGTTATTCCTTATAGATTTGTTACAAAAGTCAAATCTTTGAAATAGTGCCAATGTTCAGCACCAATCTGCTGATTAGATTTGAAAAGTTTCATACCATTGAACACTATGGAAACTTCAATGTTTTGAGACAGAATTACATTTTGTCACACAGAAGAATGTTCATGTGGTCTGTTTAAGTCAAGAGTAGTTAAAGATCAGTATAGACTACAATCGTATCTTTGCTTATAAGTATATTTTCCTTTTGGCTTTTATTCCGCCTACATATTGATTTTCATAATTTTCCTGTATTATTTAGATAACTTTAAGGTGTATTTATTAAATACTAATGAGATCATAAAATGATATTCAATAATAGATTTTTAATAAAATGAGGTAAAGTTTATGTTGAATAATTTAAATTATAGGATGAAAAACTAAATATATTTTGATCACGCCTATATAAAAATACACATAGAAAAACACCTACATGGAAAAACATCTCTTAACAGTGGTCAGCTGGGCGGTGAGATTAGAGCTGACATTTTTCTTCTTTCTGTATTTTAATTTATTCACAATTTTGAAACGTGTAATGATTAAAATAAATTTATTTTTATAAATATTACAATTCAGAAAAAGGTAGGCTTCAGTAAGATGGTCCGTGTGTTAGCTAACTTTAATTATTCTAACTGATAAACTGTAGCATTTCAGTGACTAACACAAGAGAAATCTAGTTCTTGCTCACACACAGTCCAAAAGGAGTTTCGTGGTGAGTGCTGACCCTCTTACTCTCAAGTGTCCTTGTTTGGCAGTAATTATGTGGTCACTCCATGATCAGAGACCAGGATCACTCCCCTGAAGGTGGCATCCGTGTTCCCCATGTTCACCTGCATCAAACCCTGGAAGGGGAGGAGTCTACATGGTCAGCGCAGGATGGTATTTGTGGTCTGGTCTGGAAGGTGCCACAGCATTTCCACTCACAT
The DNA here is from genome assembly GCF_041296235.1 of Equus asinus. Classification (NCBI taxonomy): domain Eukaryota; kingdom Metazoa; phylum Chordata; class Mammalia; order Perissodactyla; family Equidae; genus Equus; species Equus asinus. The sequence continues at coordinate 170,843,992 of NC_091791.1, forward strand.
CCCATTTGTGGCGACAGTCACACAGCCACACCCAAGAGCAAGTGAGGCTGCACAATGTGGTTCACCTTTGCCCCCTGGAAGAAAAGGAAATTGTTTCACTAAACTGCTAGCTCATCTCAACAGCAATGCGCAAAAGTGGTTGTTGTTTATAGGGATCATGAGCCCTAAATTTTTTTCTGCCCATAAAACTGATATATTTCTATTATAGAGAAAAATTGGATAATATAAAGATGAAAATTAGAGTCACACAAAATGGTTGTTCTGGTTATCTTTCACATTAAAAAAATTAGTTCAAATTGCATACAGCGTTTGACAATCTACATTTTCAACTTAAAAGTGGGTGACACAAGCTGCTCCATGCCACTAAGCATGATGCTTTTTAACATGATGCTTTTTAACAGCTGGGCAGCATTCCATCCCATGAATATATCACAGCTCTATTACCACTCTCCTCTCTTGGATCATCGGACTTTCTGATGATTTGTGGCAGAGGGTCTTAGGGAACATGTCCACCTCCACATCTTTCTACGTTTACCAAGGGCCCCAGGGTCAGACGCTCAGTCTCAGAAGTACACTTTTCAGCCAGGAAGTACTGAGGGCCTGGCAGTTCATTTAAACTGTTCTCTGCCACATCCAGGGTCTGGGTCCCTCTTTCTCACTGACTACTCTGTGGGGGAGACTGTATGCTGATGTTACTGAAGGTGTTATGTCATCTGCTCCTTCCTACAAGGACAACAGAACAGGCCACTTCTTGGAAAGAAGGTTTCTCGCTCCCAGCAGACACACGTGGTGGGAAGACACTGGCACAGGCACAGCCTTCTCCCAGAGCTGACACTCCATGAAACATTAGAGGCTCATCAGTAGAAATTTCCCAAGGAGCTTCCAAAACGTCCTTCTGAGAGTGACACTAAGGCAGCCCTGAGGATGTCTGGAATGGCTCAGTAGTACACTGCTCTCCTACAAAGCCAAGAGCATCGAGATTGCTTTCTGACCACAGCAGCGTCAGAAGGATGAAGGGGGAGGGACCCAGCAGCAGCCTGCACAGAAGATTTGCATGGTTGGCAGCCTAGGGGGCCCAGGGAGGAAGTGGGAACACACGAGTTTAATGTCCCAACATCAGAGAAGAGAAAAAGATGAAACTGACAGAAACGTAATAAAACAGTCCAAAGTACACGTAACAAGCTTTGGATGTGGTGAAAGGTTTCACATTCATGTTTGATCTAATATTACAATTTTTTACTAAAATGGAAAACAAAAACATTTAAAAACATTCATATCCCTATCTACTCGCATACATTCCATTCTCCATGGACAATGTCAAGAAAGAAATGAGAGAACAGTGAATTTTTTAACTAAAGGAGCCAGGAACATACTTCGGAGAAAGTCCAGGTACCTGCAGGGTGTTCCCAGTGTGAGAAGACTGTGCTGACCGCAGCTCTCTGCTGGGGAACAGGAGGAACCAAGGAGCCTCCTGGGCAACAAGTCACACGGGCCATGAAGAGTTCATAAGGGGGCCATGAAAACCAGGGTGGTAGCAATGAAGGGGTGACAAAGAGACCAAGTAGGTCTGGGGGCAGAAACAGGCCAGTATAAATGAGGAGAAAAGAAGGACGTGATCAAGAAGAGTGAGGGGGGAAACTGAAAGCTCCATTGGGGCCCAAAATATGAATTGAAGCTCTCTCTCAATATATTCCAGGGGAAGTAAAACTCAAGGTCCCTGTGTCCCCCACCATCCCCAGCTCAGGGCTTTGAGGAGCTGAAGGCACAGACAGCTCAGCCACAGAGCCCTCCCATCCCCTCAATTCCCTCAGCTACTGTCTCACCATCCTCCTCCCCTACAGCGCTGGTGGACCAAGCTGCTGCGGCTCACACCTACCTCTAGGCCATCTTTCCCTTGCAGCCCTGTAAATGTCATCCTGGGGCCAAGAACATCAGAGGCTGGAAAGCACCCAACAGTGCATGTCTGTGCTCAGAGCATCCGCCACCCTGAATATGATCAGCAGAACAACCTGAATGACATCGTCTTACTGTAGGCACCATCTACCTGATGCTCTGGTTCCCCAGCCCAGCTGGCTTTCTCCCAGCATGGAGGCTCCATCCTGTCTTGGGGCCAAGGAGGATGAAGCAGGCACAGAGTTACAGATAATGGTGGGGGCAAGAGGTGAGCTCTCCCCAGGTGTCCCTGAGGGCCTGCACTCTTCCTGCCAGCTGGAGAATAGAGCCAGACTGAACCGAGTCTGAGGCCGGTGCTCTTCCTCTGACTCAGGCCAGGCCAAGTCCTGGGACCAAGTGGACTATGGTGGGATGGGAACTGCTTGGCCAGTATGGTAGAACAGACATGCTCCAGGATGAGTGGCTGAGAGAGCAGAGGGATCTGAAGTGCAGCAATTGGTTCAATTTCTCCACCCAACCAATGCGGATTTCTGTGGGGAACCCAAGGAAGAGGAAGTCCACCTTCCTGGTAAGGCCCTGGGCATCAGCCAACATGGCCCAAAGCATACGGGCCTGGTGGTACTGACCACTCTGAAGAAACTACACCCCCACAGCTTCAGTGTGGGGCCCAGACCTGAGTGACATGGGGTCCTTTTTTATGGAGTCTGATCTCTAGGGGATTGGGGGGAGCACCGGATACAAAGGTACACATATGCAGCCTTGTCCTGAGGATGGACAACGTAGTCTGACTTGAGTTGAGCTACAGACCATAACCACAATAAGAACTAAAGTCCAGCGATGGAAAGATCTGGAAGCTTGACATCTGCACCTCACCACCCTTCTATCTCATACATCCCGCACTCAAGGAGCCTAGCTGTCCATATCTTCTCTGAGGGCTATGACTTAGGGCAGCAGGAGTGGGGAGGTCTGACTTCATGTCCCTTCCTCTCGTCATTCATAGGGGGACACCAATGGGCCCCTGGTGTGTCACCATGAGGCCCAGGCCATTGTCTCCTATGGAAATAGGATGGGGACTCCTCCAGCAGTCTTTGCCAGGGTTTCTAGCTTCCTGCCCTAGATATGGAGTACAATGAGATGCTTCATGCAGGGGGGGGTGACTGAGATCACCCCGGTGACTCACTGTTTTATAGGGCAGAGGCCAGCTCCAGGGGGGTTGCCAGAGCCTAAATAAATGACCACATCTAGCGAGGAAATATCCAATTTCTCATTTGCTCAGTCAACATGATTCAGTACCCAACAAAGATATGCCAGGGCTAGTCTGAACAAATCCAGGATTATGGAATCTCTTCCTCAGGACAAATCAATCCCACTCAATTTCTTGGAGATCAGTATGGGCTTCTCCCCTCCTCAAAACTATCCATTCCCCCATCTCCCCTCCCTCCATGGTCTTGGGAAGGGATAGAAGAACCTCTCTCTCCCTAGGGCGAGGCTCCCCACTCCACCCCTTACCAGAGACCCCCTAATTGATATTCAAGTACAATCCAAATTACATATGGACCTCAGATTCAACCAATGGGGATCAAAAACCCTATGATGGTAGTGTCCTATTGAACATGCACAGATTTTTTTGTCATCATTCCCTGAACAATAACTACAGTATTAACAACTATAGCATTTGCATTGAATTAGGTATTGTAAGTAATCTCGAGATAATTTGAAATATATGGAAGGGAGGATGCACATAGGTTATATTCAAATACTTTGTCATTTTGTATAAGGAATTGAACAGCTGCAGCTTTTGATATCCACAGGCATCCTGGATCCCATCCCCCTTGGATACTGAGGGACAGCTGTATGCTCTAAAACTGTGTGCCATTGGTGTGTGTGGGACAGGCAGAACAAAGGGCAGAATTGAAATGTCGTACAAGGCCTAATTTAATACATGGAACAGGAGGCATCCCAAATCACTGGGAAACAATAAACGTCTGGTAGATGGTGATAGTACAACTACGTAGTTATTGGGGAAAAAGAGAAAATTGCATCTATTCTTCACATCATAATCTAAAATAACCCTCAAATGGATCAGAGATCTAAATGTAAAAGAAAACATACAACACTAGAAGGAAAGAAAAAAAAAGATTTGTTTGCTTACAAATAGTTAACAACCTACCATGTTCACAGCAGCACTATTCTCAATGGCCAAGAGATGGAAGCAACCCACGTGTCCGTCACAGCCAGAGTCCTTCTTCTAAACCCTTCACCACACCATCCCCACTGTACTGTGGACCAAAGCTCTCATTGTCAATGTGAGGAGGGTCTGCTTCTTGTTTTGATGCTCTGAAGATATACAAAACTCCACACAAAATGCTCACCAAAATAAAATGACTTTTAGCCTAAAGATTAGCCCATATTCAAAGAAAAGATTACTGAAGTCACTTAACTTAAAATCATGCTTTAAAAACTTTCTTAAGGTAAGTATATAGAATGAGCTGGCAGATTTTTCTAGCTCCATCAAAATGTGAATTACTCTGACAGTCTATATAGAAACTGATCAATAATAATGTACATCTGAAATTACACAATGTTATACACCATGATGACTTCAAAAATAGTTATTTCAATTATTCAAAAAATAATTGAAAAAAGCAAAAAAGTGTAAGTCACTCTTTGCAGTGTGACATTTACCATCTGCACTTATGCAGTTTCTGTTCTCTTATGTGGAATAATCACTGAGGACGTATTTTGTCAAATCCGAGTGATGATAAAGAGAAATTCTTTGTTAAATGTGAACATTATTTTATGGGTTTCACTTATCAGAAAGTCATTAGTCTAATATTCAATGTAAGCCATGTTTCAACAAAATTTTAATCAACAGTACCTTTTTGAGAATACCCAGGCACTCTCTGTATTTGCTATCATCTACCCACAGGAATTCTCCTTTAGTAGCATGCTCAGGAGGAGAAACGTCTCTTTAGTAAATGTTTGCACTGGCAAAATGGAAGAATACTTGATTGGGGGGAGAGAGCAGTCACAGAGTCCCCCATTCAGCCCTTCCTCTCTGCGGCAATTCCTTAGAGCCTCAGAGCACAGCCCAGTCTCAGGACTCAGTCCCAGGAAACACCCAGGCACCCAGGGCAGACATGTCCCACTACCATGTCTTTCTCTGCCTGCCAGCACTTCCCAGGCAGCTCTCTGCCTCCAGCTGCCCTGCGGGAAAGGTTTCTGGACATCATGGTGCTCACCTCCAGGAGACAATTCCTTCCTGACCATCCCAGAGGCCAGCCCCACCACCTTGCATTGCTCTGCACTCTTCCCTCTTAAGGAAACCTTGGCAGCAGAGCTCTGGAATTAGTGTTTTGCACATTGACCTCTAGTGCAAAAGGACACAATTCCTCCCACTCTTTCTCCAGGTGCAGACTATGCATTAAAGTCACTACGGACTAGACTGAGAAGCTGTAAAACCATGATGAGCTCATGCTTAGCAACCTCACCTGGAACTGAAGTAGATTTCCGGTCTGCAGGGAGCACACACTGAACTCAAGCACATTTGTCATCAACTCTCCTCTAAGGCTCCCCTTGTGGCCTCTCCTTCCCATTCAACTACTCTCCTTAACACCCTGTCTCCACCCCTCCCCCATCTCCATGCAGCAGCCACACACCCAGGATTCTGCCGCGGTCTGAAACTACCCAGAAGTTGATGGATGACTGGGCTCTTGGCTAACATGTTTCAGGTGAGACCAGAGCCGGGCAGTATTATTTTTTTTAAGTATCCTCTTTGGTGAGGAATTTGGGCCCTGAGCTAACATCTGTTGGCAATTTTCTTCTTTTTTCTTTTCTTCCCTAAGTCCCAGTACATAGTCATATGTCCTAGTTATAGATCCTTCTAGTCCTTATATGTGGGATGTTACCATAGTGTGGCTTGAGGAGCAGTGTGCAGGTCCATGCCCAAGAGCCACACAGGTGAACCCTGAGCCACCAATGTGGAACCCGTGAACTTAACCACTTGACCAAGGGACAGGCCCCAAGGGCACTTTTGCATGAATACAGAAAAAGGGCTCAGACTTCAAATAGTGAAAGACTAAAAGGGAAAGGATTGGGTTGAGTGTTGATATTTTAGGAAGTAGCTTGATGCCAATCACACCCAAGGCAATGTGTGGTGATAGTCAGGCTCTTTGAACACCCAGAATTCAAACAAGGTGGGGACATCACTTCTGACTCAGGCCAGAGTCCCCCAAAGCCCTGTTCACTCCTTCAGAGTTGCCAATATTTCCTCCTGGTGAGTGTGGTCACGCTGACTCAGCAACGCCTAAGAAGGGGGTTCTTACAACACCTTCAGCACTTGGCCGAGAGCCCCAGCCAGGCTATCTCTGTGACCCATCCTTGTCTCAGTCCTACCAAGGAATTTGCTGACCCCAGCGCTATTGTTGACAACAATTCACTGAAAGGATAGAAACTTATCCAAAGGGCAAGGCTGGGCCTCTCTGTTTCATGGCCCGCTCACTGGTAACCAGGACTTGGATAAAGTATTAGGATGGCACATGATTCTAGTGGAAGGAAAGCTGAAAGGGAGCGATATAACTTTCCATCCTCCAATGCTAGGAATGATTTTCTATGCCAAGAGCTACTGTCTACATCAAAAATAGGATAGCTTATGAAGAGTTTCCTAGGTGTCACCTTTACCTTGTCCGTCTACTGCTGTGCCATACAGCCCTACCAGGTCAGATAACCAGAACCTAACTGGGCCATCAGAGTATTCCTTCAGCACTACTCCAGTGGCCCAGATGGAGAATGGATCCCACCCAGACCCTTCCTGCCAATTTGCCCATCTCACTCTGATTTTCCTTCCTGTCTATCTGCCCTTATTTTTCTGAGAACTCAATGTCTTAGGAAGTTAAATCCATGCAGGTGTTCAGAAACCCATGTGGACATCTCCCACCCTCATGCAAGCCAAAGCAAATTTGTATACTATTCACTCATGCATCGAACACACCTTTAGGGGTATTTCGCATGTGTCCAACTCAGGATAGAAGAGAAAGCTACTAGAGCTACTTGATCAGGTCCAAATATTAAGGTCTTAGAGACAAGCCTCATCCTGGAAGAGAGCAGGACACAGGAGTCTGAGATAGTCAAGGACAAAGAAGCAACCAGCATAGGCAAGAGAAAGTGATTTCCATTTTTTCTGGACAGTCTACCCTAAAGACAGAACCTTTCCCTGTGAGGTGTATCTGAAGTATGCTTGATACAGACCAGAGGTGAGTTCCTCATCACAACAGGGAGAAACTGAGAACTAAGGAAGGAGATGGGCCATGCCACAAGGCCACCATGCTGTCCATCGAAGCCAGGAGCCCCATCTCAGTGTATAGCGGGCCTGATAAAGGGCTCCCTTCCCCACCATGTCCACCTCCACAGACTATCCCAGGCCCTAAACATCCTGTATTCTGGCCACTGGATCTTTCCTCTGGTTTCTAGAATTCTCCTCAGAACACCAGACCAGGACCCCACAGACCCATCCTCAAGTTGAGATTTCTCAGACCTAATGCCAAGCTAACATGTCAAGTGGTGAATGAGACCAGACAAGTGGAGGAAGATCCCATCCTCCACCCTACTGAGCAGCTGCACTGAGGATCAGCTCTAGGGATGTGTTTTCTGGAGGCAACGCCGCTTATATTCCCATTTCTCAGGGCAGGGAGTTTTGTAGAAAGACCCGAGGAGCAGTGCACAGTCACTCTTTGTTTTGGCTGGTCTTTCCTTGGAAATAAGAACAAAGGCCTTCAGGAGGCTCAAGCACCTCTCCGTTTTCCCTGATGCCTTTAATACCCTGGTCAGATGAGGAAATTTATTTCTCCTTCTCTCTTTTTCCTCCAAAATACTCAAAAGTGTGGAGAGCCAGGCCTCTCTTTCCCACCTGAATGCATTCAGGAGAGGTTAGGAGGAACCTCAGCTTCATCTTGGTGGTCGGGGCAGAAGGATGAATTCAGGCAGGCTTGTGTGCCATCGCTTGCCCCTCCCCAGCTCTTTCTCTCTCCCTCCACTTCTCTTCAAAACTCTGCTTGAATTACTACTTAAAATAATAGCTCTCCTTCTTAGTTTATCTACTGCCTAGTAAGGTCCAATTCCTAATAAACAGGTAAATCTGAAGATGAGACCATGCTCAAAGCTCTTGCTTTTACATAAGAATCTCTTGAAAATTGATGCAGACACCAAGAAGAATGCTGATTCCCTGGGACTAGCAGGAGAGGGCAATGGGGAGTTCTTGTTTCTTGAGTTCAGAGTTTCAATTTGGGAAGACGAAAAAGCTCTGGAGATGAATAGTGGTGATGGTTGCACAAGGATGTGAATGTACCTCATGCCACTGAACTGTACACTTAAAAATGGTTAATAGGGGTTGGACCAGTGGTGTATGGGTTAGGGTCACTCACTCTGCTTCAGCGGCCAGGAGTTCAAGGTTCTAATGCTGGGTGTGATCCTACACACCTCTTATCAAGCCATGCAATGGCAGCATCCACCTATAAAATAGCGTAAGATTGGCGCAGATGTTAGCTTAAGGCCAATCTTCTTCACATAAACAAAAAAGCGTTGATGGCTAAATTTTAGGTTCAATGTATTTGACTACGATTTAAAAAGTACTCATAAAAGCGAATCTCTTGTAATACAAAAGGAATAAAGCTCTAATGGTCGAAAACACTTCTTGTAGAAAGTGGGCAGTGATCTCCTCTGCACATATGTGACATCTTTGGAGCTACATTTTTCTTTTGAGGATTCAGGTTTCTAAGCCAAGTAGAAAAGGCATAATGTCTGGTTGCTGTCCCAGACTCAGAAGTAGTGGCACACCAACATTTCCCTGCACTAACACAACATAGAAGCAGCAGCTGTGGGGAGAAGGAGCCAGAGGTCTGTCTGGAGAGAGGGCTGAGCTGGACAGGAGACCATGAGATGTAGGGTAGAAGGGAAGGAGGAACGAGGGAGATCTGGCCCATTCTTCTATGCTACTTCATCCTCCTTGGAGTTTCTTGAGTGTCTTCTGGGTGTACATTAAGGATTATGGTTTGTTTGGGACTTACATACACCAAAATTGAGAAATTTTTAGCCATTATTTCTTCAAATTTTTTTTCTTCTTGTTTCTCTTTCTTCTCTCCTTCTGGGACTCCCATTACACGCATATTGCATATGGTGTCCCACACATCCATGACACTCTGTTCACTTCTCTTCTTTCTTTTCTCTTTCTGTTCATTGAAAAGTTCTAAAGCCATTACAAATTTAGTAATGAGAACCTCACAAGAGCAACCAAGCTGCTCTCCAGACACGATGGCTAAGCAGAGGCACAGGTGCCTTCTGCCCTTGACCAGTGCAACAGAGTCATGATCAGCTAGGTGTCGGTCCAATGAGACAGGGGGCTAAGATGGGCAGAACGAGAGCAGAGAGGGGCAACTGCTTGCCAATATGATCTGGATCCAGGGGGTACCCTGGGAGACCCGGGGTCTGAGTCATTTGTGCAGTAGACATGTAGCCCAAGGCCGTGTCCCAATAGCTTAGAGGAAAATTATCAGAAAAAATGTGGTTGCACAAACAAAGTACAAGAAACCAGCTACAGCAATTGTGAGAACTCTCATGGGTCTCTTGACAAGATGCACTCAAATGATAAACACCTACTTTGGGCCAAAATTACATTCTATCATCTTTGATTTTCTATGCTTCCAAGACCTGATAAATATTATTTAATAGGTACTTAATAACCCAATGTGTTAACATACAATTCATTAATAAATCACTTCAACATTGCTAAACAGATTGGGGTTTCCACATCGAGGGTGGGGAGGAGGCCTAAGCCATCAAATGTAGGAAACAGTGATATCTCCTAAAAGCTACAGCGACATCTGGGATAGAGAAGGAAAACGAGAAGACACTTGACATGTTCCACCTTCTGGGTAATGACTGACCCAACAGATGCAAAAGCAGCATAAGCATTATGCCAGTTTGAGAAAGACTTGAGAAGTCTTCTGATATCTATATTAAATTATATAAGAACAAAGAAAAAGAATTTAAACTTTCCGGCTTAATGCTTGTATTCTAAGTAGCATCATAACTTTGAATTTCTCCTGTGCGAAAGTATACAGCCTTCAAACATCTGTGTGCAGAGAGCTCTGAGAGCAACCATGCCAGGTTCCTCACCAGGGATGGGCAGCCTTGGGGGCAGAACCTTTGCCTACATCACAATCTTCACTGCTGCGTCAGAATACCTGTGCCAGGGGGGACAGGAGTGACTAAGGGAACTCAGAATGAGTGAGGATGCTTTGTTTCTCCTCTTTCAGTATCTTCATGACCCCACCTACTTTAACAGTGGGGCCTTTAAAGCTTTGAAATATCAAGAAGTTGAGAACAACATTAGCTTTATCAGGACAACCTGCAACCACAGAGCGACCTCAAGTGCATTTCTCAGTCAAACCCCTCCTCTCAAGCTCTCCTATTCTGTCATTACCTTCTATTCCTAGCACTCTCATCAATGCCTTATCTGTACTTCATCACCAATCTCTGCTCCTCACTCTCATGCCTAACAGTTTCAAGTTGCCTGAAACTACAAAGACTTTGATGGATGACTGGGCTCTTGGCGAGTGTGTTTTACAAGAGACCAGTGCTGTGTACTTTGGCATTTGTACAAAAAGAAAAATTCTTTGGTTAAAAACCAATGAAGCTCTACAAAGAGTAGGATTGGATAGATGCATGTTGTTTTAGGAAGTACACAGTTGCCTAATTACAAATTCAAGGCAGACTGTTGTCATATTCATGTTGTTGAAGGGTCTCAGTTAGGGCAAAGGGACACCATTTCTGGCTAATCCCAAAGCCTCCAGAAAGCCCGATCTTCACTAAAGGAGTCCAGGATTTTCTCCTGGAGAGTGTGTTCTCCTAGATTGTGGCTCTTGCAAAACCCTCACCAAATAGCCCTGTTTGAGTGAGGGGAAGAGGGATGTAATGAAAACTCTTATCTTGAGAATCAATAAAACTGGGAGGAAATTGGTGGTCACAGAGCCGTCTCCTTCTTCCTTCACCTCTAGGATTGAAAAGCCTGAGAGGAGTAGGCATAGAGCACTTCAGACCTGATCAACCTTTCCGAGAAGATGCTGCTGCTCTGTTCTGGTTGGCTAATCTCCTACCCTCCAGGGCTGAAGGAGGTAAGTGCCCCTGTAGAAAATCAGAGGCCTGGCTTATTCCAACACTGACACTTTCACAGTGTCCCAGTGAGGCTGCCATTATATCCTTACTTACCTCAGTCCATTCCCAGAAATTGGCTGATCCCCAGATCTGTCACTGGCTATGCAGTGTGGAAAAAGAACAGAAAAGAAAGCTCCTCCTAAGGACACCTGGTGGATCTTCTCCCCACCAAGGGTCACATCCTTGTCACCTGGAAAATGACTTAGTATTAGAATAACACATGATTCTAGTGGAAGGGGAAAGCTGAAAATGAGTGCTATCACATTCTCCATTCTCCAAAGCTACAAGTGGTAATGTACGCCTGGAGCTATTGTATGGATCAAGAACAGAAGAGCTAGCTAATACACCATTTCCAAGGTGTCACTTTCACCTTCTCCCCATTGTTCAGAGCCACTCAGCTCTCCAGGGCAGATATCTAGAACCAAACAGAACCATCAGAGTGTTGCCTCACTGCTTCTCCCTCCTCCCTGGTGGAGACTGGCTGCCACCCAGACCCCTCCAGCCCATTTCCCCATCTCCCTCTGATTTCCCATCATTTGTATTCTGCCTTCTGGGTGACTTAGAAAGTTAAAGCAGTGATGAAGTTCAGATTGCATTCAAACTGCTCCTCCTCTGCTGTTGACCAAAGCAGATTTGAGGACTGTTCATTCATGTACCCGGCCAGCATTTATGGGATTTGTACTATGTGCCTGAGCCAGATGGGGAAGAAAGAAACCAGAAGAAAGAAACCATTTTGGCTCCATGAGCATAAAATGGCCAAGTCTACGACCAGACCCATTCTAGAGGTAAGCGGATCACAGGCGTCTGAACATCTTGAGGACCAATTCACCAGGCTAGGTCAGAGATATCAGCTTGCATGTCTTCTAGAAGAGTCTCCTTAACATGTATTTAAAGTGTGTTTACTCCAGAACAAGGGCTGAGCACCTCATCTCTACAGGAGGAAACTGAGAACTAAGCCTCAGGAAACAAGTCATGCTGCAAGCCCGCCAGATGCCCTCTGAAGCCTGCAGCCCCCTCTCATTGTGTTGGTCCCTGAGGACACTCAAACCACCCCAGCCTCTGAACATCCCATGGGGTAGGCCACCAGGCGGTGCTCGGCCCATGTTTGCCATGAACACAGAGATCCAGGTCAATTTTCTCTTTCAGGGAAGATCAGATGGGGCAGAGAGGCCACACCACAGTCCCCGCCCTACATGGTGTCTGTACCTTCCTACAATAACAAAGATGGTGGGAATAGATGTGTAGGGTCCTAGTAGAAGACAACATTGCAACAGTAGCCCACTGCAATGGAAGGTGAGGAGCACAAATGAGTCCTTGTCTTCTTGGGATTCCATGGTAGCATCTCAAGGCCTGTGACTAAGCAAAGTCACTGAGCACACAGAGCCAATGACTAGTCAGAGGAGCAACCTGTTCTGCTAAGACCAGGACACAGTGAGTGTGGGACTCAGGGGTGGACTGTGTGGAGAGACATCTGGATGGAAAACAGGCTGCTGAAGAACCAGGTTGGGTCACTGCTGTCCAGCCAAGAAAGGTGACACTGTCCACTTTTACCTTCCTCCCTATCTGACTCAGCTGCAGGTGTACCTTAGGCTGGAACTTCAACTCGCCTTTCAGAGACTGAGTTGTAGCTCCTGTGATTTACTCAATCCAGCTTTTCTTTAGAGAAAAAGAAGTGTGATCCTGGGTGCTCACAATATCAGAAAAATGGAACATAGCCAGCAGGTCATTCCTGTGCTCACAGCCTTCCCTCAACAAGGATTATAATGATCATTCAAAGGTCAACAACATCATGCTACTGAAGGTACCATCTTGCTGAATTTCAGGTGCAATTGCACAGTTCAGGAGGGAGAAGATAGCTCATTTAGGGTCTCAGTCCCCTCCCCTCCTCCAACCTGTCTGCTCTCCTGGGCCTGTGTAATAGCATGGGGCTTGGGAGACTTCGGGCAGGGAGTGGAGGCAACCTCACTTGTGGATCTGAGCCCGGCTGGAGGGCGGGACCCGAATTGCCATCTTTTACCCTTCTGAACAGCTTCAAAACAAGCCTCGCCTCAACTCGGCTGTGAAGACCATCATCCTGCCACAGAGGGAGGACTAGGTGAGGCCCGGGCAGGGGTGCAGTGTGGCAATCTGGGGACAAATGGCAAGTGGTAAAAAGGCAAACACACTGCAAAAGGTGGATCTAGAAATGCAGAGTGAGCAGAAGTGCAAGGACCTCTTCAAGAACTACAAAAACTCCACCCAGCTGTGTGGGGAAGCCTAAGGAAAAAAAGGCAGCTTCAAGCCTAAGGAGAAAAGAATCTTCCCATCCTTGCCCCAGGGACACAGTGATGCTGGGGTGACATTGCCAGGATTTCTGTCACCAAACAACCAATGGTTGACCAGGGTCCACTCATAGGTGGAGGCTTGCTGTTCCCAGCAGGTTTAACCCAGGTTACTTCCTTCAGCCAATCTCTTGACCTTTGTCCATGGACAACAAGACGAGGGCCTGGGACTGGGTGGAGCTGGAGAGGGCACAACCAGGACACAGGTTCATGGTGCAGGTGGATCACAGGGGATCCACCAATCTCCCTGAAACTCAGAGCCAAGGTGAATGGTGACCACTCAGCCACTACCCCTCTGAACAGCTGGGCCCTGAGAGGGGGTCAGGAGAACCCCAGGGAGAAAAGGATGCTGAGCAGGGTGAATCCAGAGGCCTCTGACTGAGACTTCACCCTTCTCTGTGCACAGAGGGACTCCAGAAGCACACTCATGTGTAACAATGTGGCCCAGGGCATTGACTCCTTTGCAAGAAAGAATGGGAAGCTTCGACATAGTTTCACCAGGATCTCAAGCTTTCTGCCTGGAGAAAAGCACAATACTTCAGTGGGCATGCCCAGACTCAGGTACCCCCAGGATTTATCCATCCATCTTTTCAGGGACAGAGGCCAGAACTGCCCCCGGCAGAGTGGAGGGAGGGGAGGCTGCCAGGGACTTAAACTCCCATCTCTAGAGTGGAAATCGTTGATTCCTACTTCAATCAACATAATACGCTATAGTCTACAACTTATTGAGCAAATATTTCTTCTATTCATCAAGAATGTCTGTTTTATATGAGAAAGGATTCAGAGAAGTAACTTCCTTTTGAAAACATCCACTTTAGAGAAGGTAGACCATAAAGAATTAGTCTCTGAATGCTTGCCGTTCATGAGTTTGTTTGACTACGGGAAAATGAATGCTGAGTGGAAAAGTACTACATACTCATTGAGGAAAACAGTAGAAACAGAATACAGCAATATGAACATTAAAATTCCTGAGAATTCCACCACCCAGTCATCTTCATCCTTAATGCTTAAGCAGGTTGCCTTCCTCTGTTTTCCATGTCTTCATAGGATGCTGTTCCTTCAGCAGAATTGGGGTTAGGCCGTTAGAACTCATGATGCCTCCCTTTCCATGACTCCGTCATCTCTTGTCACACTGTTGAGAGTGTTGGGATAATCTGTTTGCAAATATTTATAACTGTTAGGCACAAGGACATCAGAGCCATGGTTCACTGCATCCCGGACAGACTTCTTAGTGCATAGGAATTATAGGACAATTGGCATCTATTTCCCCATTGCCTGGCAAAAGTGACCCGCATCTCTTGAGATGAACCCCCTCCCCAGATACCAGCCACTATGATATGGGTAACAGTCACCACCTCGTGCTACAAGACCCAAGCATAAACCAATCAGGCCCCTCAATTCTGACAGACCCGCTAATGGTTTCTTTTGGTTCAAGGAATATCAATTCCAGGAGCTTTGCTCAAAATCGTGGGATAAAAGAAGCTCTGTTTGTCACAGAATACTTACATTGAAAGAGGGGATTTTAAATATTCCAAAATACAAGCCTAGACTGGTGGCCCGAGAGGAAGTGGGGTTACCATTTGGGATTTGGGTGTGTCCAGCTCTACATGCTATTAAGGCAGGTCCAGCCTCTATCTCCCACCACCAAGCAGACCCCCACTACAGCCTTTACCAGGTGGTACCAGCGATTTTCAGTCTACCCCAGCTGACTGCCATCTTCTCAAGCGGAGGAGCCATCACACTCATCTGCCTGATGTTAGCTTGCTAAATAATTATTCATGACTTCGTCAAGTTGGAAAACGAGCCAAAAGCTGAGAAAAAGAGACATTCTTGATTCGGTCACTGAGGCGCTCCTAGGTTCCAGCTCCTCTACTGGCTGCAACAAAGGCTGCCCTTTCTTGTTCTTTCTTGTTCCTTTCACTTTGTGACTCAGCACAGGGAGTGGAAGTGTGGTGAGACTGCTTCTGTCACCTACCCAAAGCCAGAGACCTTCGACAAATCACCTTGCAGATGATGCAGGATAACCAGCAGCACAGATGGAGGAGGTCTGTAAGGTCCTGGGCCACAGCCCTGCCTTCTTCTCCCTGACCAAGTATTTAGAAGGAATAATGACCAACAGCTCTGACCTGGGCAGCCTTTCAAGGAACATGCATCCACTCCTGCTCTTGTTGGCCTTTCTTCTACCCTCTGAGCCTGCAATAGGTGAGTGACCATCCCCATGCCAGAGGCTCCAGCCCATCTCAGAAAACCCTCTGGACTCCTGACCCTTCTACCCAGCACACTTACGGATTTTCCTCTATTTCAGACCAAGAGAGTTCTAGCACCCAGCTCCCATCCCAAACAGACTAACAAGTTTGATGCTGCATAGACACACAACAAGGATGGCAGGAAGGAAGGGTGTTCACTAAAAGATTTAGCATGTGAGCCTCTCTCTAATCAACTGGAAAGTGGGCTCTTCATAGAAAGGCATTGGGCAGAGGAAATTGAGCTCTAAAAGATAAGTAATTAAAATCCCTCAGTCCAACTCAGGAAAGGGCAGATCAGACAAACCAGCTGCAGTAGAGGAATTGTCGCTGGAACCAGCTAAAGAAACAGCTTCACTTGGTGCCCTTACCCCCTCACCCCTCCCAGGAGATGACCCCAGGGAGCAGTGGATCACAGAAGGGGCTGGGTGACTGCATGCAGGGCTTTCCTGTTGCTTTGGCTCTGCCAGAGGCCCAAGGATCCCATTTTTTCCACCCCACCTTCCCCCGCCTTCCCAAGCCATAGGCTGCTCCACACAGGGCCCTCCCTACATGATGATGGCCTTCAATCCCACAAGCACGATCCCCACCAAACCTCAGCAGAAAGCTAAGTGAAGGCCATTCATTCACACAGTCAAAAAATGTTTACTGAGATCCCAGGACAGGTTAGCCCATAGGACATGAGGATTGTAGAAAATCCAACTCCATAAGCTCATGGACAGATTGTTAGATACGGGCACCAGTCAGGACCTTAGCAAAGGCCCAGAAGGGTTGGGAGACTCCCTGACACAGAAGGCGTCAGCAGAGCCCTGTCCACAATCCCCTGGGGCTTCACCATTGTGAAGACAGCTCTCATCCCTCCCATACATGGTCTGAAGCAGGACAGGGACAAGAAGCACCATCCTCTGCTTTCTCAAAGCGGGGTTGGAGGCTCCACATCCCAAAAAGGTTATTCTGCTCCAGGGAGAACCTGGGAGGACTCTCGCCTCGTTTCTGCAGGGCATTGTAGACGACACCCCCAATCGCCACCTTCCGGAGCCTTCCCTCCTCACCACAGCTGCTTCTAGAAAGTCCATCTTCCAGTTTTTCTTTTCAGGAATCGTCATTGGAGGACATGAGGTCAGACCCCACTCCCGCCCCTACATGTCGTTGGTTCAGGCTCGCATGAACGGGATGGTCAAGACATGTGGCGGTGTCCTTGTGGACTTGGACGGTGTTATGACAGCTGCTCACTGCTGGGGATGCTGAGGGGCCACAGACAGCTGAAACCTCCTGAGACCCCAACAGGGTCCCCTGTCCTCCGCCCATGGGCAGGAGGCAATTGGAGCTCCCTCAGCTTCTGGTAACTCAATGCCAGAAAAGCTCTTGCGAGGAGCCATCTGAGAGCATGATTGGGCCATGGAAAGTGAGAAATAGGACAGGGAAGCTTTGCAGTCCGAGGGTCAGAGGTGAGAGCAAGTGGCTCAGTTGAGAAGAGAGACCACACTGGCCAACTAAAGCAGCTGTGGAGGATGAAAACACGCATTCTGTTCAAAAGGCAAACTCAGAGTCTTTTTACAATATTGCCTGAGGGCAAGAGAAAGCTTCCTGAAGCCCTCCTCTCAGTGTCCTTGAGAAGGACAGGACACACAGTCACTTAGAACCAAGGTCTCGTGTTGTCTCGATTTCCCCTAGCAGTAGCCTTGCCCTGCTCCAGTTGTCACCCTCCCATCATGACTCCAGGGCTGGATCTCCTGTGACCAATTGTCCCCACATCCACACTCTCCTTTCTCTGCAGCTCAGTCAGCGTGACTCTGGGGGCCCACGACATCCTGAATCAAGAGTGGACCCTGCAGGTCATCCCTGTGAAAGAAGCCATCCGCCACCCAGACTATATTCCTGGAGACTTCTTCAACGACATCATGATACTAAAGGTAAGGGAACCTCCCTGCTGCTCTTGCTCACCTGGGTCCAGATTGCTTCCCCTCCCACTGTGGCCTGTCCCTTCACTCCTTCCCATCCCTGCCACCTGACTAGTCCCAGTGGCTCAGGGGAGAGGGAAGTCAGTGCAGCCCCATCGCGGTGTCCAGGCTTAGGAGGCCAGTGGCTGACCTGGACTTTCTTGCATTTTCTCATCAGTTGGAGAGAAAAGCCAAGCTGACTGCAGCTGTGCTGCCCCTCAGCATCTCCAGGGGCACAGCTCAGGTGAGACCCATAGATGTGTGCCATGTGGCCAGTTGAGGGCAAATCGCCCCAAAAGGCATCGTTTCCAACACGCTGCGGGAGGTGGAGCTGACTGTGGAGTAGGACGAGGTGTGCGAATCCCACTTATATGATCATTACAATAGTAGCACTCTGCTGTGCATAGGGGACCTGAAGGAAAGGAAGACTTCCTCTGAGGTGAGACTGGGCATCCGCCTAGCTGAGCTTGGGGAGGGGCGTGTTTCGGGACCTGGAGACCCAAGCAGTAGGGACTCCTCCACCCCCTAGACTCTGAGATTCCTTCTGGAAAGAGAAGGGGGGAGAAGCCAGAGTGGGGAGTCACAGGTCTTCTGGGAGCCTACCTGGGGTCTGTGATGCATCCAAACATGGTGCTCCATTCAGAAGATGAATTTGCAACACTCTGCCCCACGCCAGGCGCAGGTGTTAGAAAAGTGCTCCCTGGGTGTGCAGCAGTCAAACCAGGTGGCTCCTCAGAGCTGGCTCCCATCTTGGTTAACTGGCTCACCCTACATGCTGAGTGTCCTCCACATCTGCCTGCTTGCATGTCCTTAAATGGTAGACCAAAGCACAGTCCCACAGTGCCCTCATGGAAGAGGATCTGGGACCTGGGGGAGGAGAAGGAGCCGCCCGTTGAGTGAAATGAAGCGGGGACAATATCCAGGGTCAGGACTGGGCAGCTGAGGGGGCCCACAGGGGCCTACCCTGCTCTCTGATCTCCCACATGGAGGCAACCCAGGCGGCCTTCACTGAGAGGGCACTTTGATTGCAGGTGTGCAGACCCCGGGGGAGCATGGACTCAGCCATCTGCACTCTCTGTCCACAGGGGGACTCTGGGAGCCCACTCATCTGTAAGAACATGCTCTAGGGCCTTGCCCTCCATGGACAAGATGACAGGACAAGTCCACAGGTCTTCATCAAACTCTCAAGCTTCCAGCCCTGGATAAAGGAAACCATGAAATCCTATGAAAAGCCTCTAACTGTAGGAACCAGCCCACCTTCTCTGGAGCTGATCCAGAATGTCACCAGCAACCAAATAAATGTCTCTGAGCTGAGTAGGAAGAGCTGGTTTCTTGTTTATTCACTGACCCTCATTCACAGGCACTAACTCTGTCCTTAAAAGGTCAAGGACACAAATCTGCTGTTTTCTGCTTCCTCCTCTTTTGCCTCCCCCACCACCTCTCCCAAACCTCAAACAAAGCTGTTCCCCAGCTCCTTCTGACCCTCACCTTTGTCTGGGCCTGCCCTTCTGCCAGGGCTGCAGCTGAGCACCATCAGGAGAAAACATGAACCTCTCTAGAGCTGGGGCTCAGGGTGAACTTCTTACCTCCTTCCCTGTGTTATATGGCAGACAGGAAGAGGGATGACACCATGGGTGCAGGACACCAAGCAGGCAAGCCTGGGGCTGCAGCTCAACATCATAGCCACCCACACTGGGGAGGGCAGAGGTTGCCTGAGCAGGACATTTCTCTCCCACAGCCAGGGAGCTGGCGCGGAGTCAGGGTGGGTCTCTGGAGAAGCTCCTCGTTCTCACCCAGCCTGAGTTTCCTCCCTGCCCTCCTTTGACCTTGGGGCCCAGCTTGCCCTCCAGTCTCCTGGCTGCCCCTTCTTCTCCATCCCTGCTTTCCACTGAGAGATCTCAGTGTCCACCAACTCTTGTCCCCTCCAGACAAGCCTGATCTGAGTTGGCCCCTTCCTTACAGCGCTCCTGCGTAAGACACCCAGAGCCGCGTGTGATTCCAGCAGGGCCTCTCCCCTGAGATGCCAGCTCAGCTCATGCCCTGTCCTAGAGGGTCATAGGGACCAGTGGCCACCTGGTCACTTGATAACCTGAGTCCCTTTCAGCCTGTCCTTCTTACTCACTGCTGGCCTCTAGGCCACCGTGGTTACTGCTGCATCCACAGGTTCCAGACCACCCAGATTTTTCAACTTTAGGAGTTTTTTGGCTTGGGGCCCACACATAAAGTATGGGATCCTTTGCTGAATGAAGATCTCCCTGAGTTGGGCTCAGCTTAGGAAACACTCCCAGCAGCCATCTCTCCAAGGGCTTGCCCCTCATATGGGGCACTACCTGGGAGCTGAGCATACGTTCCAACTCTGAGCTCCTGCTCCAAACACACACAGCACTACCCTATCATGACAACGAGTATGTACTCTGGGATCATGTAACCCTCACAGGCATGGCCTTTCCCACCTTGCTGTGCACAAAGTAGGCAGCAACACAATCTCTTCATGACTGCCGGTACTTTCACAAGCGCAGAGCAGTGAGGACACGCAGCTTGTGATCTGGAGCTGAAAAGATATCCCTGCTTCGAAGACATACTAAGAACGTGGCTCCTTGATGGAAATAAACAAAAAGGAACATGCCAAAAGCAAAACAAAAATAATATTTAAAAAATTAGCCCAGCACATGCATATTGAGTTTAGATATCACATTTACTTGAGGAAATGGTTCTGTGGTTTTCATACAAGTTTGAGGACCCTGCTGCAGGTCTTCCTCCTGTGAGAGATGAGGGAGGGACACAGTCCCAGGAGGGGGCAGTGGCCGACTGAAGGGACCACAGAGTTAGAACAGAGCCTGGACTGAGCCCAGGCGCCCTGACAGCCAGGCCAGCAAGAGCCCTGACATGTTGTCTAACCCCCACCCCGTGATGACTTCCTGGCACCCCTGAACAAGAGCTGAGCTTCTGCTCAGGCTCCTCCCTGGAGAGAAAACCTCTGGCCTGCTGTGCAACCCTTCTGTGAGAAGGATTCCAGCACCTGGCTTAGTGAGCTGAGGTCTGCTCAGGGGCACATTTGGATGGGGGTGGGAAAGCACCCTAATCATGCTGATTCCTTCAAATCTCCTTTGTCTGTGGAAGTGTCCCCTGCCCCACCCCTGCCTTTGAGGAAACAATCCTTCTGTTCCTCAAGTACCTCTGTAATGAAAATTTAAATAGAAATCAATAAAAGATCTCTGGAATGACCTCAAGGAAATGCCTCTACTCACCCAAACCCACCCCCATCTCCCCTTCTTCCCTCCAGACCCACAAGAAGAGCTGGGTCCCAGGACGGCAGGGAGAGAACCACCAGGCAAGTTCCTGGGGGAGAGAGGCCCAAAGGAAAGTGAGATCTTGCTAATTTCTTTTGGGATCATGTCTTGGGGTGGCTCTGTCTTCCTGCCCACCACCATACTTCTGCTGGTTCCCCCTTTGTGGATTTACAGAACTCACAGGGTTGATTTCCTGTCTTGCTAACCCACACAATGCTGCTTTTGTCCAACAAACACATTTCACCATAAAAGAAGTGCAACCACTGGTTCCTTTTCATCATAGGCCTATTGCTAGACTACTTTCCTCATCCACAGATTCAGGAAGCTCAGTGAACCTCGGGGAGGGCAAAGCATATAACAGCCAAACTGACAAAACCAAAGATGGGGTCCACCCACTGGTTCAGCAGTTAAGTTCATGCACTCTGTTTTGCTGGCCTAGGGTTCGCGGGTTTGGATCCCAGATGTGGACCTACACATGGCTTGTGAAGCTGTGCTATGGTAGGTGTCCCACGTATAAAAAATGGAAGAGGACAAGCACAGATGTTGGCTCAGGACTAATCCTCTTCAGGAAAAAAAAAAAAAGACAAAGATAAGGAGAAAAGGCTGAAAGTAGACAGACAGGAAAGCAATATATGTTACTTTAAGATCAACACCAATAAGAGTAACAATGAGCTCTCATCAGAAACGACGGAAGTCAGAAGACACTGGGATGACATTTCTAAATAGTTGAAAGGAACAGGCAACCTATATCTGAATTCTATCTTCAGTGAATATACTATTTAAAAATGAAGGCAAAGTAAAGACATTTTCAGAAAAACAAAGGTACAAGAATTTCTTGCCATCAGCCCTGCACTGCAAGAAAGACTAAAAGCAGTTCCTCAGGCTGAAGGGAAATGATCCCCATTGTAGGCATGAAGGACAAAAGAGAAATAAACGTGTAAGATGAGACCAAATATAAAAGACTTTATATAAATTTCTTTCAAAGGTTAATGACTATTAATGCAAAAATGCTGTAGGATTTATGCAATAAGGTAGCAAAATGTATGACAAAAATAACTCAAAGGGTGGGAGGGAGGATAAATGGAAATATTTTATTACAATGTTCTTATGTGAAGTGGTATAACATTAATTCAAAGTAGACTGTGATATGTGAAGGAGGCATATTGCAATCCTACAGAACACACTAAAACACTATTTAGAAATCTAACCAAAAGCCGATAAAAAAGAAAGAATCACATACAACAAAAGAAGGCAGGAAAAGAAGAACAAAAGAACAAAACGTTAATCACACAAGTAGAAATCAAATAGCAATATGATATTCTTCAACCTACCCCTATCAGTATTTGCATTCGATGTAAGCAGATTAAACAGTCCAACTAAATGGCAGAGATTGTCAGTGTGGATAAAACATGCAAGACCAATTTTGGGCTGTTTACAGGAGATATTCAAATACAAAGACATGGATAGGATGAGAGCAAAATTATGGAAGAAAAAATAAAGACATATCCTGCAACACCAATCCAAAGAAAACAGCCTTGCCCATGGAGTGTGCTCTTTAATTTTAGAATTTTTGGCCACTTATGAGATGTAATAGACTGTCTTGGTAGAACTTTTATTTCCATTTTTTTCCATATTTTATTTCCATTTCTCTTAATCTGAGTGAGCTGAGACTCTTCATTATGTTTTAATTATGTTTTACTGGAAACTGTCTTGTCTTTTGCCCATTCTTCTATCAGGTTCTGGATCTTTTTCTTCTGAATTATCAGAGTTCTTTATATATTAGATAGATTAGCTCTTTAATTGTGGTATATGTTGCAATGGTTTTTTTTCCAAGTTTGCTGTCTGTATATTGAATTTGCTTACAGTGCTTTTTGACATACAAATTAAGGAAGCTTTTTATTTATCTATTGTAGTTTATTTACCAATCTTTTCTTTTAATGTTTCTGGATTTAGAGTCATTCCTAGGAAGGCTTTCCCCTTTCTAAGTTTATAAAGGAATTTACCCATGTTTATTTCTAGTGCATGCATGATATTATTTTTTATATTTGAATCTCTTGTCTGTTTGGAGTTTCTGTTGGTGGTTTGTGTGAAATGTGACTCCAATTTAATCTCTTAGCAAATCAATATCTAGTTGATTCACTATCATTTATGAAAAAGCCCATCATTTCCCCAATGATTTGAAATGCCCCCTTATGAAAAAGTACATTTCCATATGCACTTGGGAATGTTTCTGGATTTTCTATTCTGTTTGATTGGTCTCTCTGTGTGTTCATGAGTCAGTGCCTGTCTGTTTTCAGGGAAGAATTTTTCTAAGATATTCTTAATACCGTTAGGCTTAACATGCTTACTGATTTGATTAATCCCCACATAGATTTATAAAACAAGTCTCCCACGTCCCCATCATCCCCTATGTGGGTCCCCTCCTTGCTCCATGTAGGATCTGGCATTCCACATCAGTAGTCCCTTCGTGCCGAAGCCCACCTCACCCTAATCAGCCTGCTGTGACAAATGGCACCAGCCTGCCCCCTGTCTGTCTCCCCACTTGAGCTCCAATACCACATACTAGGCCAGCCGCTAGTGTGAACGCCCTGCTCACCCTACTCAGGCATCCACTCCCTGCACTGGGCTGCCATCCTCACCTCACAGGTATTCTGACACCCCACGCTGTGCTGCCCAGTGCAGGGTGTCTGAGCCAATGTGAGGTGAGGAGGGTGTCCACACAGGAGGGAGGTCTGGTGTGAGCACCTTCCCCACCCCACACAGGCACGACTTGGACACCTCCCTCTGGTTCACTGTGGCTCCCCTGCCAGACTCACCACTGACATTGTGCTTTGTTTCTCTAGCTAAGGTTCTATCGCTTTTTAAGAGAATTGAGATCAACATGTTTAGAACCAACAGTATTTTCAGTTCCATGACTCACTCCTCTTTTTCCATCATGGGGAGATAATCAAGAGAACTCATTTAGAAAATGGTATCAGGATATCAGAAATGTCATTCTCTGGGCAGTGGTGTGAGAATACTGCTTTGACTACCTGGCATCTGTTCCCATTTCACGTGGTATCAGTAATTCATTGAGGAGAATAACTTTGGGGAGAATCAGCACTCTTCCATTGTCAGGACCCAGGATGTGGAGAAAGCAGACTCCAGCCAATCAAAGGCTGTGACCTGGGCTTAGACACATCAGAGCCTCTGACCAACTCTACAGGCACCTTAAGCAGCGTGAAAGATTGTGCTTTGCTGGGATGGCCTCTGTATATCTACCATCCCACAGGCTCTTCCTAAAGGACTGCAACCCTCCTCCCCTCACAGGTGGGGTCTATGCCCTTTCCTATTTAATTGGGGCCAGGGGTGCCTTTTGAAGGCCCCAAGCAGTGAAATATGGTAGAATGGATGCATTATGACTTTAATGTCCAGGTAATAAAAAGAACACAGCTTCTGCCTGGCTGGCTTTAGGGAGGTGCTCACTCTGGGGAAGCCAAGCATCACATTGCGAGGAAGACCCGACAATCCCATGCACAGACCCTACTTGAGAGGCCCTCGTGGAGAGGAAGGGATGTGCTTATCAGACAGCCAGCACAAACCACTGGGTGTGTGTGAGTGAGCCTTCAGGTGATTCTGGCCTCCAAGCTTCAAGACTCCCTTGATTCCAAGAGGAGCAAAGGGGAGCCATTCACACTAAAACCTGACCAAAACACAGATTTGTGGGCAAAATCAATGTGGTTTGTTCTTTTAAACCACTCTCTCTTTAGTAACTGGAGCAAGCCCTCTTCAGCAATACTCCCACTCCATCTGTAAATGCCTCTGACCATGGCTTACACCAGCGTCATCTGACCACTGATGGCTTTGGCTTCTCAGCAGAAGCAAGGAATCTCATCTCAATGCCCCCAAGTCTCATACAGAAAGGGGCTCCCATTTGAGGCCAACAGTTTTTTCTGGTGACTTTCTAGGATGAGCCCCAACTCTTCTTTTGTTAGTAAAGTATTTGCCAATATAGACGTCTCATTTTCCCCACCAGATGCTTTACCTTTAGCAGGCCCATGTAATGCTTCCTTCCCTCAGTGAGTCTGAGAATCTCAGAATGCTCTTCATAAGGCTGCCATGCTGGCTTTACTTTACCTAGAGAGAAAGCATTTAGGCGAAATTTCTGGTTCACTTCCCAGAAACTCATTGTAAAAGGAATAAGAAAAGGCCTTCCAACATAAACTGTGGTTAAACAGAGGGGAGAAATATTCCAAGACTGCCAGAAGGGAATCCCAGGTGGAGAAAAAATTTTAATGGAAGGATATCCAGGAGGATTATTTTCTTAGTAACTTATGAGAAGACTCCTTCTGAACTTGAACTCCTGGCCTGAGATTCAAGGAAGTAATGCCAAAAATTGCACTTTCCCACTTTGTTCTGTTGTAATTCCTGTAGAAAGCAGAGCCTGAAGCAAAGATTATGGTGGGAACAATTTATTTGGGAGGTACAAGGCTGACAATGACAGTGAGGAAAAAGGATTAGGTCAAGGAAAGATGCAATGCAGTGAGATATGTGACATTATCTCAGTTGGCCGCTACTTCACAGCAAGCTGCTAAGAAACAAGGCATGTTTCTCAGCAAGCTTAGTCAGCACATGGAACTTCTCCAGAACAATTGCAAGGTGTGTCACAGGAAGAGAAGAGTATTCAACGTCTGAAACAAAATCTGAATTGATTGCTTGCTAAGAGAGAGCTGTATTTGTAAAGAACAGTGTCTCTGAACCAAGAGAGCAAATCTTGTATAGGATTTGGAAGTGGGAAATCCAGAAATTAGTGGGCTTTCAGCAGTGTGAATGTTTTTGCCTTTGCTGTCTTTCCTCTGATGGACATTGGGATGAGGTTGTAGCTGGCTGGCTGATATGATCTGGCTCCTCAGTTTTCCCTTGGGGAACCAAGTTTCATGCCTCATGGAACTTGCTCTTTTATTCAAGACCAAAACTGGAGGGGCAACTAGTAGAGATGGGGCATCAACTCAGAGGAAAAAAGAGAGAGAGAGAGAAATAGAGAGAGAAAGAGTGCGCCTAGCTGGTTTAGTCATGAAAGGAAAAGGGGCTGTATCAGTAAGTTAGAGAGTGACTGAGAGAGTCTGGTCCTGGCCAGTAAGGACTAAGGAACAAACTCTTCCTGGGGAGAGGGCCTAAAGGGAACTTTTATTTATTGTTCCACAGGGAACAATATCCCAGAATAACTGGGAATATCAGTTCTTCCTTCTCAGTTTTTCTTGAAAATGAACAGATCCCTTGAGGCCAAACTGCTACCCCCACACTGTATCCGACAATTTCTGACTCTTGTTGCCCAAAACCTGGAGAAGCCAAAGCTTTTTCCGCGTTCAGCTCAGTGAGGGACCATCACACTGACCTCTCTCTCTCCTGGACCCACTACTTAGCAGTGGTTTGCAGGTGTGCCCTCTCAGGGCAGGAGAGGAGCTTGACCTCTGAGCCCTGATGATCTCCCCTGAACAAGAGAACCCAGGGCCCCAAATACAGGAACAACAGGAGAGTCAGAGCATCAGGCCCAGGGAAGGGGCATTAAAGACAGAAAAAGAGCCAGCAGGGCTGCAAACCCTCCCCTTTGCAGCCCAGCCCCTCTCTCTCTCTAGGATCTACTCTTCATAATCTCCCCCTTGAATCTCCATAGACTTCCTGAAAGGATCCCACTTGGGGTCATTTCCAGACTCAAGCCTGCCCAAGAGAAAGAGCTGGAGAACACCAGGATCGCACACTGTGTGCAAAGCAGCCGAGAGGGAAGGGCTTTCTTGCAATCTTGCGGGAAGGATAGAAACGTTGGTTATCTTACTAGAGGAGGGATTGGTTAAATGGTTTCTGTAGGTTTTACAGATACCGTTTGTTAGATTCAGGAAATTTCTTTCTGTTTTGGTCTGATAACAGGTTATCTTTGTTATCATGAGTGGATGTTGATTTTTGTGAAATGCCTTTCTGTTTAGTGAGATAATTTTTCTCTTAGATCTGTTTGTGTGGCAAAATGCATTAGTTGATCTTTCTAAGTTTAAATGAGATCTGCACTATTGATGTAAACTTAAATTGCTTGTGACCTTTTTATGTTTCGTTGGACTAGTTTTGAGAGTTGATATTGTTTAGGGTTTTGTGTCTAAGAATCATGCATGAGGTTGACCTGCACGTTTCCTTTCTTATCCTGTTATTTGTGTCAAGGTTATGCCAGCCTTATAAAACGAGATGGTAGCGTTCCTTCTTTTTCTCTTTTATGGAAGCATTTGTAGATTCGAAGTTTTCCTTCCTCGAATTTTGGTAGAAATTAGCAGTGAAGCAGTCTAGGTCAGTTCCCTATGTGGAAAATTTTTGATGGCTGATGCAATTTCTTTGATAGCTCCAGTATTACCTAAGGTGGCAATTCCTTCTTGAGTAGGTGTTAGGCAGTGATATTTCTATTTTGTCTAAAATTTAAAATGTGTTTGCATAAAGTTTTTCATAACATTCTTGGCTTATGTTTTAATGGTCTTCAGCTTTGTAAAAATATTCCCTTTTTAGTTCCCGATCTCAAATATTTGGACTTCCTCTCTTTTTTTCATGATTAGTTTCTCCAGAGGCTTGTCAATTTTATCAGCCTTTTCAAATAATTAATACTTGCTTTATTAAACCTCTCTGTTGTATGTTTGCCTACTGTTTCATTAACTTCTGCTGCTTATTATTTCTTCGGCCCACTTCATTGAATTTATTCACGTATTTATTCCTAACTTCTGGGGATAGATGATCACCCCAACAATTTCAGTTTTTTGTGATATGTGAGTTTTAAGACTATAACTTTTTCTCTACCTGCGTTAGCTGTGTTCCACAATTTTTAATAAGTACCGTTATTGTTATTATTCAACTCAAAACATGTTCTATTTCTTTTTAAATTTTATTTTATCATGGGATATTTAAAAGTGTATTTATTTTTTTCTAATATTATGAAGATTTTTCTAGCTACCATTTTATTGATTTCTAGGTTAATTATGTTGTGGCCAGAAAAGATTCCCAAGATTTGCATTTTTAGAGTTTCTCAAGATTTGCTTTATGGCCCAATATATGATCAATTTTGGCAAAAGTTTTGTGTGTATTTTAAAAATATCTTAATATGTGTCGACAAAAATAATCCATACCCAATCTATAAATGAAAATTTGGGTGAGTTTATTCTGAGCTGAAATCTCAGGACCATGGCCTGGGACCTTTCTTCCCAAAGGAAGAAAGGGCACCAAGGAAGTGAGGTATACAGAGTGGTTATATACCCCAAACAGGATGTTTCACATGTGTGTTGATGAAAATAATCCATAACCAATCTATAAATGAAAATTTGGGTGAATTTATTCTGAGCTTATATCTGAGGATTATAACCCAGGAGAGTCTTCCCACAAAGGAACAGAGCACTCCATAGAAGTGGGGGTATACAGGATGGTTATATACCCTTAAAGAGGATGTTTCACATATGATTGAAATGTCCCTTTTACAATAGTGGCATGACTGCTCTGTAGGCACAGCGATTTATGGAAACAGCAGGTAGGTCTTCTGTCTCAGTGAACACAGCAGGGTGGCAGTCTGTTGTCTCCAGCTGAGTGGTCACAGGTGAGCTGGGTGGTCAAAGGTGAGTGCAGCAATCAGTTCCTAGCCTAAGGAAAGATGCTTATCCCTAAGGAAATGCCAATGTGGGGGGAAGTTGCACCTTTATCTCAAGGGCCTTTGTTCTGGCCATAGGAAATGTCTAAGCAGATATACAGTGGGTGCTCAACAGCCACAGCCAGGCCCTTTTGTAAAAAACAAAGTCAGGCTGAATTAGGTTTGTACTAAATGGCTTCCTTGTATACTCCAATATATTCTATTGCTTGCCATTTTTATTTGTCATATTGGATACAATGTTCTAAATATGCTATTAGATCCACTTGTCCTTGTTTTCTTTAAATCATCCATATCCTTATGGAATTCTTTTATGGTCTACTTGCTATACTAATTCTTGAGGTGATGGTAGGTTTATTTATCTCCTTGGAGTTCTTTAAATTTTCGTTTTGTAGACTTTCTGGCCAGATAATAGGTGCCTTAAAATTTAAAATCACTTTGTCTTCCTGATGAATTGATCTGTTTATCGTTGTGAAAGGACCCTATTTCTCTTCACAGACACTTTTGATTTGAAGTCACTTTTGTCTGGTATTGATACACCTACAATGGCTTTCTACGGTTATTGTCAATAATGGTAGATCCATTTCCTTTCTCTTACGTTCAGCTTTTTAGACCTGTCTATTGCACAGAGCACACATTTATGTTTGTTTTCACAGCTGACTTGATTCTTTGAATTGTACCTGGCGTATTCAGGATGCTTACATTTGACGTAGTTATGGATACATTTGCTTTTAAGTCTGCTCTGACTTTATGTTTTGCGTTTCTCCCAACTATTCTGTGGGTTTTTTCCCTCTTCTTTCTCACCTTGTCTTGGATGGATTACTTTTTACCTTTCCTTTTTTCCCTTCTACTCTTTGGAAGTTATGCATTGCTTATATTATTTTAGTGGTTACATAAAAGTACAGGATGTCTCCACAACTTATCAAAGACTAAATTTAATCAGTAGGTTTATCCTTCTCCCTGAAAATGCAGGAAACACAGCCCTTTTAATCTCATTTACCTTCTCCCAAAATTTTGGATTTTAATTCCACCCTGTTTTGTTAACACATTGGAAATTGTGATTATCATTTTACAGAAACAATGTTCATTTTTCTTTAATACTTTCTAGTTACTAGGCTAGTTTTGTTTTTGCTGTATTGTACTCTAATAATTTCTTCAGATATTTCTTCCACTTAAGAATCCTCTTTTCTGGTGTCCTCAATGTGCAAGCAAATCCCCCCACTTCGTTTATAATGTTGTTATTTTGTCAGGGCTAATTACCCTGAGGAGTTCAAGGCGGAGTTTGAAAGCATTTGACTGTTTTACCAAATCATTTTTCTTCCCTTTTGTTATGTTAAGGAGATGCAACCAACCACTCTGAACCCGACCAAGCCTCACTAGGAGAGCTATGCCTATGACCTTGGCCTCATTTTAAGTGCTAAGATCTCTCCAGGAGGAGCTTAGGCCTTATGAACCTGCAGTATGTGGAAGCATGTTTCCCATCTTAGCCCGCTCACGTGAACACCCTCCTCTCCCTTTTTTTTTTGGAGGAAGATTAGCCCTGAGCTAACATCTGCCACCAATCCTCCTCTTTTTGCTGAGGAAGAGTGGCCCTGAGCTAACATCCATGCCCACCTTCTTCTATTTTATACATGGGATGCCTGCCACAGCATGGCTTGACAAATGGTGCGTAGGTCTACACAGGGATCCGAACCGGCTAACCCCAGGCGGCCAAAGCAGAACATGCAAACTTAACTGCTGCACCTGCAGGCCCACCCCATCCACCTCTCCCTTTTGAAACTCCCGTTCTCCAACTAAAATAAAAGTCCCTTCTTCCCTTTGTTCGGGAACCCCATGACTCCGGAAATGATTCCTCAAGGTCTCCCATTTGCTGCAAATACACCTTACTGTGTGAGTCAGCTCCTTCTGGTGGAGAGTCTGATTTCACTTGCCAGGAGGAAACTCACTTTGGTTTCAGTACAATTTTGTTTTTTATATTTGGAAATTCTATCTAGTTCTTTATCCAATCAGTAATGACACTTCATATTTTCCTGCTTCCTGCAGTCATTTTTAAGTTTGTATTATAATATGTGCAAGATAATTCTAAATCTCAAGTACATAGTTGCTGATCTGTCCCTACTAAGAGTTATTTCTGCTGGCTTTCGTTCACGGGGTCACGTTTTCATGTATTCTTTGGCATTTTGATTATGTGCAGTTTGATACTTTTTCAAAAGATTTTGCATGTGTGGTGGGTAGGGGCCGAGGGTGGCAGGCTTCCCAAGGCCTGAAATAAAGGTACCTTCTTCAGAGAGGATTTGCAATGGCTTCTGCCTGGCCCCTGGAGTCATTTCCCTTCTAAACCACCTGGAAATCAAGACCACTGCTGGAGACCCAATGAGAACCTAGTCTGAAAATCTTCAGGAAGGGTGTCCCTGGTCACAATTTCTCAGAATCTGGTTGTTTTTCCCTTTTCTCCATTTTCCTGCATTGTTCAGTACCAAGGCTATCTTCTCTGCTGAGGGTAGAGGGTAGATTTGCGTCTGCTCACTGTTAGGCTAAAGGGCAGCCTGTGGGGCCCCAGATTAACATGAGGAGAGTTTCTTACTTGAGTCTCCATATTGGTTGGACCCAGGGCCTTCACTTTTATCCCTCTTTCCCCAAGAAATCACCAAAACCGAAGGCCCAATTATTTAGATGGCAAATACCTTCAGGGCAAAACCAGCTTGAGTTGTCTCGACTTCTGCTTAACTTCTGGGTTTGAGAATTAAATCCAAAATTTAACCTGACAGTCCCCTGCTGTCTTGTCAGTTTGTCAATGCTTTCAAAAGTTGGATTCCCCCTGTTTTTCCCTTAAATTTGTTTCTTCAGAGGGTTGGTCCAAATAACCTGGCCTGCTATCACTAAAGATGGAAGTCAGGGTGTTACTTTTGTATTTATTCAACCATCCTTCATTCAGTTTATTTTGTGAAGGAGACAATTAGAACTATTTCACCTTGCCACTGCCCTTCATTTTGCCAGTTACTCTTTACTACACAAAATCACAGAAAATAGTTCAATGACTACATTTTAGTGGACTCGTGTCACTAAAAGAATGGATCGTTTAACCTCAGCGAGCAAACTTCAAATTCATCCCAGGTTGGTTCTCTTCAGAGGAGGATTCCTACAAAAAGCTAATCCAATCTGGTGTGCAAACTCTTTCCTGACTTTGGGATCCTATCCTCTTCCTGAATTTCAAAAATTCCCTTTTCTGGATTAGGGGGAATCTTGTACCACTTAGAAAAATCTATGAGTATGCGAGGGCTCTATTCTCTAATGCATATCCAACAAAACAAAGGACTGTCAGGAACTGGGACCAGATGTCTGCCCCCACCTGGAGATCAGATGGCGGCCCCACCCAGAGACCAGCTGCCTTCCCCACCTGGAGACCAACCCCCTATATAACCAGCTTGTAGTCTTTGTTGTGTAAGATGATTCTTTTGGACATTAGTCCTCCATCTTCCCTCTTGCTAGCAAGCTGCAATAAAGAAATCCTTCCTCTCCCACCACTTTGCCTCCTGACTATGGGCATGTCTTGCATTGAGAAGAGGACCCTCCCTTTGCCGGTAACAATATGACACAATAATTCTGCTGCTGGGACTCTATCCTGTAAACAGTGTGAAACACACACACACACAAACACGGGCACACTCACACCTTCACACATTTCTACGAAAAACTTTGAGCATAAAGATGCTCATCGCAATATTATTTAAAATTGTCAAAAATGAGAAACAACCTAAATAACAAAGTGGAAACCATTAGCTACGGTATATCCACATAATGGAGTATGATATAAACATAAATATGATCTTTAGGAACCTTGTAGAAAACCAGGCGAAAAACTTTAACTGGCTATTTGCATGCTCTCACTCCCAAAAGAGAAAATTATCAAAGCATCAAGTTAACACTTTAGCCTATTGGACTGGCAACAATTTAAAAAAAGGACAATATTCTGTTTGGGCATATATGTGGAGAAACTGCCATAGAAATTTCTTGATATAGAGTACATAAATTGGTACTATCCTTTTAGATAGCAATTTGCTAACATGTGCAATAAGTTAAAAAAATGCAAGTATGCTTTGAACTAGCAAACCCAGTTTATGTACTTATTCTCAGAAAATGAGACAAGTACTTAAAGGTTTTTCATTGCAGTATGGTATACACTAGCAAAAAATTTAAAAATGAGAACAACCTTGAAATAAAGCAAAAAGAGCATCAATAAGTAAATTCTTGTAAGTTCATATATCACATGCAAATGACAAAATAGAAGCAGCCATTGAAATGATGACTAGTATTTCCTGACAGTCATAGATGACCAAGTAACAGAATCAGGTACAAAATCTCATGTGTGGGAGAGTAACGTCACCCATATGGCAACATAGGTCACTCCCGAATTTGCTCCCCCTCACGAGAAGAATGACTAACAACTATTCATGAACAAGACACCACTGAGAAAATCCTAGAACAGAGAACTGAGGCTGAAGCACCCCCTGCACTGCAGAGACCAAGACAAACCACGTTAGAGGGATGAAGGATGTTAACTAAACTTATTGTGATGACTATTTCACAACATAAGCAAGTCAAGTCATTGTGCTGTATACTTTAAACATATGCAGTGCTATATGTCAATTACATCTCAATAAAACAGGGGAAAAAATCTTATGTATAGCATTATCCCTTTTTTATTTTACAAACTATACAAATTTGCATAGTAAAAAGCCTATTAAAATGTACACCAAATGGTTGCTGGTGGTTGTAACTGGGTGGTGAATATTAGATAATGCTAATTTTTTTCCTGTTATCTTGGTTTATTTGTATTTCCTTCAATTATATTTTTGTATATTTTGAAGATGAAAGAAGAGGCCATGGACCAAGAAATGCACTTCCTGAAGCTGGAAGAGGCAAGAAACAGATTCCCTGGGAAACTGATGTTGGATTTCCGGCCTCCAGAACTGTGAGGGAATAAATTTCCAGCCTTTTAAGCCATTAAGTTGGTGAGAATTTGTTGCGGTGGCCATAGGAAACTAATACAGCGCCTCATCTGGAAGTTTGCATTTGGAAATCATGTCCCCAGGGGTAGCTGCCTCAGAAAAAGCCGCCCCCACTGACAGGACTAAGTATGGACAGGCACCCTCTCAGGACTGCCACTCATGTGGCTACTTGTTGTTAAACTATGCCTTTGCATGAAGAAAATGGTGGCCATTCCTCCAAGGTTCTGCAGCCCCAAGCTGGGGATTACTCCCAGAGAGCCAAGTTCAGGCTCGCACCTGTGTGAGAGCACAGCCACCCAAAGCCAGGCAGCAGCTCCAGAGGTGCAGCCTCACAGAAGCTCAGTGGGAAGGGCTTAGGCCAGGGTCAAGCTGGGGGAGCATTCAAGGCCAGGGCTGGACCACAGGACTGCCTCTGATCTCCCACGCAGACCCAAACAGAGACCACCCATCCCAGGAAGATGGGGAGAGCAGGACCACATGGAGGCCAGCTCAGTCTTCCCTTCCTCTGCCTGAAGGGGGCTCTGGGGGCCCCTCCCGTGTAACAATGCCACCCAGGGCCTTGCCTCCTTTGGATGGAAAATGGAACCCCTCCAGGTCTTCACCAAGATCCAGAGCTTCCTGTCCTGGAGAAAGAGATCAATGAGAGCCCCATTATTGAGAATTTCTTGGGGAAGAGTCCAGACCTCCCTGCATGGAGGCTGCCATGGCCTTAATAACTAGATGGAAATGACTGATTTCTCTTTACTTATTGAACAACAGTCACTGGGTACCAGCTGTGGGCAGGCTAGCCTCTGCTTACGTTTCTCCCCTGTTTTCTGCATCCTCCTCTCTCTCACCTCCCACCACCTCCTCACAAACCCTTGCTGTGTTATGACCCAGCTTGATGCTTTTCAACACCTGTTCCTGGATGAACTCCTCACATCCAGCCCCATGGCCCCTAGGGCCTAGAAGTGACTCATAGACCATTCACTCACAGCCTCGGCCCCTTTCAGCCTGTGTCTTGTTCACCTGTGTAGGACGTTGCAGGCCACTTGGGCTATAGCTGCCAGTCGAGTAAGGGAGGGAGTCTTTGTAGAGGGGCTGAACAGCACTACTATTGCCATCAATCAGCAAACAAGGGAATATCGAGCACCCGCTATGTGCCAGGAACTGGAGGCTCAGAAGTGGGCATGGCAGACACAAGTCCTACCCTCATGAAACTTACAGCCCAAAGGACTTTCATCAGAATTTCCCTAAGTCTCCTTCCTTGTCCAGGCTGGTCAGATTGTCCTGAATCTGTGGGGGAAATCCAAACAAATGAAAATCATCTTATTGGAGAATAGCAACATTCATCTCACTTACCATTTCCAGTTTTCACATGCACTGTCACATTTGTCTCTAGAACAGCAGTGTTTGGGATTGGAAATGAAGAGCCCAGTTCTGTGGTCAGTGCAGCCCCACCTCTGGATGAAGGAGAGATACAAGGAGGAAAAACACAACCAGGGCAGTGATTTCTTTATGGTTTACATCTAGGGTGCCCTATGGGTAAAAAGTTCAGTACAGACTCTGACATGGAGGACATACCCCAGTTCCTTATCTTCCTTAAATCACACCAGATCAGGGAGGCTCACATAGTGCCAGAAAAATGGGGAACAGCCTCCAAGCCACAGGCCACTATGGTTACTGCTCCATGCTTAGCATTCAAGGTCACAGTGACCCTCAAAATTGGCCAGCTCTTAACTTGGAGGCCACATGTGTGATAAGAGCCTCTGTGTTGACACTGGGCTCCCTGGGCCTGGTCAGTGGAGCTGGGCATGCAGGGCAGCCATCCCCTCCCAGATCTTGATGCTTATCTGGGTGCCTTATCTTGATGCTTATCTGGCTGGCTTATCTTGATGCTTATCTGGCTGTGAAGTTCAGTCCAGTCACAGTGGTAGATGAACGTCCCCCAACCAAAACACACACACACCAGACTTATTTTCACATGTGGTAAAGATCTCCCTCTGGGTTCTCGTCACCCTGGCAGGCAGGCCTTCTCACATCTTATCACCACAAAGACCTCTGTAGCAGAATATCTTAGTGATCTTGCCCACTTCCGCGACACGGGGAGAACAGTTGACTTCACACAGCTTTTGTTTGAGGGCCGAAAATCCTCCTGAAGCAAACATGTTCCCAGATCATGCTCAGAAAGAGACAAGGAAGGGGACAAAACAAACAAAAATACAGGATTATACACACAAGCACACACAAATATATATGCACACAGACAGGCATATATTTGAGTGTGTATCATATATGAAATATGCATATGTGTGTCTATGTACATATGTATAGATACAGGTATAGGTATGGACATATGATTTCAAAAAGCTACCCTGGCACATACATACCCATTTGAGGAGAGATTTCCATGGCTAACAATGCTTACAAAGCCTCTGCTGTAGCCCGATGCTCTTATGTTAGAGGAGGATAATGAGGCCCAGAAATTGATATAACTGAGCAGGAGCTCAGGGCTCTCAAGCTCCACCTCAGGTTGCTCCCAACTGAGAGATAAAGGCTCAGAGCTGCCAAGTCTTAAAAGTGATCTTATGGCTCTGCCCAAGATAACATCCCTGGTCCCTGACGAAGATGTTTTCCAACCTCTCTCCCAACAATTTCCTGGAGAGAAAGCTCCTGGGCCACCTGAGCACCATTCTAAGACAACTCGAACTCTCAGAACACTCTCCTTTGCTGAGCTAACATCTGCCCGCTGTGGCTTCCACCACCTCTTAGAGTGATACAAAAGAGAGTTTGCAGCTGGGCAGGCACACGTCCTGTGTGTATGTGTGTGTACACACTTTCTATAACCATGTGACCTTGAGCACATCACTTAATCTCGCTGGGTCTGTTTCATTTTACAGTGTGATTCCTGAGAATGCCCATGCAGAGAGTGGAGAATTCAGTGAGATCACATATATGAATCACATATGCCTGGGAACATAGTCAGGTGGGGATTCATAGTAATGCCCTTGGCCTTCTCTCTTCCCTGATTTCCCCCAAACTGTATTTGTGTTAAAAAGCAGCTACCAAATAACAGCCCATTTGAAGATAGCATGATGCACACCACTCCCCTGCCCATCTTTTCCCTACATGTGTCAGCTGGGAGTTGGTTTACCAGTGGGCACCCTGTCTTTTGGGACACTCAGCAGAGCCCAGGGTGGGCACCCTCTTGGGACAGGGCTTTCCTCCTCTTATCTGTTATATCCTCTATGGGGTCAAGAAAAAGGTCGAAGTTCCCTGCCCCCATGAGACTGCAGGAAAGATGAGATTTCTGGGAGACAAGGGCCAAGCCAAAGACACAAGCCAATGCTAATCCCCCTCATTCTGGTCCCCATTGTCTACTAAGGAGTTGTCGAGTGTCACTCAGAGTAGGTATTTATGTGTAGGTGTTTAAGATGCTCATAGCTGCTCAGCCAAAGTCTTAGCATTTGATGCCCAGGGGACCAGAAAACTGACTCCTAAAAACCTCAGTGGTGGAGTTCAATGCCTTGATGAATTAAGTGTGGTCCAGTAACAGATCCATCCTCCATTTTCCAGGCTTAGGAGCCCAAGACAAGGCATCATTAAATATGTTTAGAGTTGTGCAATCATATACTGGTTGTTCTGATAAAAAAGCCAGAGAGAATACAGGCAGAATAATAGTCTTTGGTATCTTAGTAAATTATCCTGCCGCAGTTCCATTGGTAAAATGCTCTCAGTGGCCCAGAAGGTTTCTGCAATGTCTGATTTCCCATGTGCAGGCTTTGAAGGGATGGCTAGAATGGTCCAGAACTTTTGCTTTGTCCACATGTGGTTCCAGTGCTACTTCCTAGTACTTGGTCAGAAATAGAAGTTTAATAGCAGTGGGGGGCGGGGGCCCTACTACTAGGAGATGTCATTTCAAGACTGGAGGAGAGAGAGAGGACGTGACACAAGAATTCTTAGGTCTGCGTTATATTTTGCAAATATAACACTTCATTATATCTACGCTGAACTAT
Organism: Equus asinus; assembly: GCF_041296235.1. Classification (NCBI taxonomy): domain Eukaryota; kingdom Metazoa; phylum Chordata; class Mammalia; order Perissodactyla; family Equidae; genus Equus; species Equus asinus. The sequence continues at coordinate 170,881,532 of NC_091791.1, forward strand.
GAGACAGAAAGAAAGAGAAAGACCCACCAATTTTGCAGTCATGTACTAGAAGTTCTGGTAAATTATTCAGAAGCAACCCCTTACCCACCGCAAAGCAAACCATTTGCCACATCCCATACGGACACGGTAAGAAAGCACACAGCACCAGCTACTGAGTGAGATGGGAGAAGAAATAACTCGTTCACTCCAGAAGGGCAAGGTGTGACCTTTAGGCTCTGTGGGAACGAATGCTTTGGGGAAAAGAAACGTCCTCAGTGAGCAAAATTCCTGTGGAGGTAAAGACACTCAGGTGGGGTTTTGGGGGAGAATAGTCTTGACTGTGATCCAAGGTCACATCAAAAGTGACATTACAACCCAGATCATCACTCCTTTCCAAGCTGCTCCCACCCAAAAGTGCAATCAACAGCTGCCCCCAGTTGGGAGGGCGTGGGCACTCTGTTCTGACCCAAACTTGCTTCTCCTCCCCCTTCCTCTATATTCCTCTGTCTACACATCATCCCAGACATTGACCCACACCAGACTTTTACTGAATTATCCCCAACCCAACATCCACATGTTGCTCTTTGTTGGTGGCTGGGCAATGATTACAGTAGGCAACAAGGAGAAATTAAAGGCTGTTCTAGTGGTTGCCAAAACTATGTTAATCTCATAAATTTATATCTGTCTTATAGACATTTTTCTCTCCCCAATCCTGCCCTCTCTCCCTTATCCTTACCACTACAGAGGCAAAAGGGAAGTACAATCTTCCCCACTCCCACTCATAACCTAGGTTCTCCTTCACTGACACGTCTTTCCCTGAAAACTGTTTTAGATGCCCTGTAAACACCCCAGACATTGACTATCATCCCAACTTCCTAATAGGAATGGAGAGACAACTCCTACCTGAGGCAGGAATCTGTTCTCAACAGCATGGCTGAGTCTCATGGTCAAATGAAATCAGCTAGGGCCCTTTATGCTTGTAGGTTCTGATTTCAGGCAGGACTTAAGAGAATGATCAGACTCAGGGAAAGTGGTTTATAGCAGCAGACTCAAATGCCATGTATGAGTGCAGGAATGTCATGTCATTGTGCCATTGTCATTGCTGCAAGGAATGGCCCTGCCCACGTCCAATAAGTACTAGATGTGATTTGGTAAGAGGCTAAGGCCCAAGAGGATTGCCCCTCATGGGCCAAGCATGACATTCTCCTACATGTCAGGGAAGAAAATCAGGAGAATGAAGAATAAAAGCAAAGGGAGTGTGTGATCCCAAGGACCTTTTCCATCACAATTTGATGGAATTTCCATCACAGTATTGTGGACACTGAGGAATCTTTCTTCTCTAAGAGAACTAGAGTCACATATTAAAGATATAGACAGAAACTTTTACTCCTCAGCACCTGCTTAAATTTCCCCCAGATTCCTCGAACACTATATGATAGGGTTAAGCTGTAGAGGTGTGGAGAAGATCCCAGACTTTGGAATCAGATCCCTGCATTCTCATCCCAAGTCCCCCTCCATTCTCATGAGCTGAGTCATGTGGAACAAGTCCCTTAGCTCCTCAGGGTCTTAGCTTCCTCATTTGTGAAATGGAAGAAATATTGGTAGTGACTCAGATGGTGAGGTGAGGATCTGTGGTTGGTGATCAATAAATATCAGCCGACATTATGACATTGGGTAATATTGTCTCATTTGTTCAACAAACTGAAGAATCATATCTTATTTTCTATAGATTTTATTATCAACTTTCACTTCAACACAGCTTTTTAAAATTACAAGTCACAAATGTTTTTCACCATCTTTTAGTTTTTCTCTATTTGGTCATATCTGAGAAGAAATTTAGTCTCTCCACTGACGCTTTTTCCAGGTAGGATTCTTCCTAGAAAGGCACCTGTATTATAGCTTTTCCACATGTTTGCCACCTCAGTAAGCATTTCACTCCCTTAAATTTGTATTACTACTTCTAGATTTGGGAGGATGTTCCTCCATGACCTTGGCCATTTGACTATCCATTGAGGTTAAAGAAAATTTTCCTTGAATTTCCCACTCCCTCCATTCTCAGTCTAGTCAGTCTATAATGTCAAGGTTACTATGTTCAGGGCCCTAGCCTGACTCTTGAAGAACCAACCCAAAAAGGGTGAGGGCCAGGAATGAGGATGATGGGAAAGGGCAGGGCCTGAGACTCAGGGGTTTTATGTCCTCCTCTAACCTTAGTATATTTGCTTTCCAAATATAATAAAGCAAGGAAATAATCAATGACATTATGGGAGCTCTAGCAATTCCGAGGAGAGTCATCTTGGGCTGGAGTGGACATAAAGCCCTGAAGTTTCCTAACTTTAAGTCAGCAGAATGACCAACAACCCCCTAAACACAGAGCAAATAAAGGTTCCATAGCGTTGTGCTCTGTTGACCCTGTCATGCCTTGTCTTATCAAGGGACTGACTTGTTACTTTAGACTTCAAACACCACCTAAAACCATGAACTGTATTCTGAAATATTTCTCTGCTTCTTGTCTTGACAGAGATAGAATCAGTCTTCTTAGACACAACTAGATAGAGGTAAGGTAACAGAGACTGCAGTGACCACACAAACAAGGAACATAGTCCTTGTAAAAAATTTGGAAAATCACTAAACAAATGGATGACTGTACCACACTACTAGTAATATGACCAATCCCTGGGGCAGGGGGACAGCATTATTTCCAGAGCTACCACATTACAATATGCAAAATTCCAAGTTTTCATTGGAAAATTGAAAATACAAAGAAACAAAAAAAGTATGATCCATTCACAGGGGGACAAAAATAAATTTACAGAAAACATTTTGAAGAAGCCCATACATTGTTTATATAAGACAACATGTAAATTGACTGTCTTTAAAACATTCAAAGAACTAAAGGAAACTATGAAAGGAACTCAAGGAAATCAAGAACAATGTATGGAAGTGTAGATAATATCCATAGATATATAGAAATTATAATTTTGAAGCTTAAAAGTACAATAGCTGTAATGAAAATTCCACTGGAGGGATTCAACAATAGATTGACCAGACAGAAGAAAGAATCAATGAACTTTCAGGGCAAAGAAAAGAATCCAGACTGAGGAGCAGAAAGAAAAAAGAGTGAAGAAAATGAACAGAGCCTAAGGGATCCATGGGAAACTATCAAGAATGCTAACAGATGCCTTATGGGAGTCCCAGAAGGAGAAAAAGGAAAGGACCAGAAAAACAATATTTGAAGAAATAATGGCCCAAACTTCCTAAATCTGGTGAAACATAGGAATATGCATATCTAAGAACCTCAACAAATTTCAGTGAGGATGAACTCAGAGATCCACACTAAGATACACTACAATCAAACTGTCAAATGCCAAAGACAAAGAGTAAATCTAGAAAGCAGCAAGAAGAAATGACTTAACGTGGACAGATGACTAACAGTAAGATTAACAGACCATTTCTCGTCAGAAATCATGGAGGCCAGGAGGCAATGGGATGATATATTTAAAGTACTGAAAGGAAAGAAAAGCCCGTCAACCAAGAGTTCTATATCTGGTAAAACTGCCCTACAAATAAATGGGGAAATACAGATATCCCCAGATAAACAAAAGCTAAAGGAATTCATCATTAGTAGATCTGCCCTACAAGAAATGCTAAAGGGAGTCCTTCAGGCTGAAACAAGGGCATTAGATGGCAACTTGAGTCCAAATGAAGAAATAAAGATCTCTGATAAAAAGAACTACAAAGATAAATATAAAAGCTAGCATTAGTCTATTCTGGGTTTGTAACTCTCCTTTTTGCTTCCTGTATGATTTAAAATACATAAATGCATAATAAATACTTATTAAATAATAAATGCATCAAGCAATAATGGTAAAACTTATGGGCACACATGTAGAAAGATGTAATATGTGACATCAACAACATAAAGGAGTGGAACTGAATAGGAGTTAATAAATTAATTACAAAAATTGCAGGGTAGAAGATCAGTTGTGTTTCTATATACTAGCAATGAACAACCCAAAAAGGAAATTAAGAAAACAATTCCATTTCCAACAGCACTAAAAGAATAAAATACCTAGGACTAAATCTAACCAAGGAGGTGAACAAATCATACATGAAAACTATGAAACTTTGCTGAAAAAAATTGAAGAAGGACTAATTAAATAGAAATACATTCCATGTTCATGGATTGGAAGACGTATAGTGTTAAGATGGCAATACTCTTCAAAGCCATCTACAGAGTCAATGCCATCTCTATCAAAATTCCAGTGGCCATTTTTGCTGACCTGGAAAAGCCAATTCTAAAATTCATATGGAAGTGCAAGGGGCCCCAAATAGCCAAAACAACATTCAAAAAGAAAAACAAAGTTGGAGGACTCGTACTTCTTGGTTTCAAAACTTACTATAAGATGAGGGTGACCCGGTGTCAGCATGGTTAAGTTCACATGCTCTGCTTTTGTGACCTGGGATTCACCAGTTCGGATCACAGGTGCAGACCTACACACCACTTGTCAAGCCATGATGTGGTAGCCATCCCATGAATAAGTAGCAGAAGATGGGCACAGATGTTAGCTCAGGGCTAGTCTTCCTCAGCAAAAAGGAGAAGGATTGACAGCTGATGAAGGTTCAGGGCTAATCTTCCTCAAACAAACAAAAAAAACTTACTACAAAGCTACAGCAATCAGAAACAGTGTGGCACTGCATAAGGATGGACATATAGACCGATGGAATAGAAGTGAGAAACCAGAAACAAACCGGAACATCTTTGACCAATTGATTTTTGACAAGGGTGCCAAGACCATTCAGTAGGGAAAGAATAATATCTTCAATAAATGGCGCTGGTACAACCTGATAACTACATAAAAAGAATGTAGTTGGATCCCTACCTAACTCCATACACAATAATTAATTCAAAATGGATCAACAGCCTAGATATCAGAGCTTAAAGCATAAAACTCTTAGTAAATCTTCATGACCTCTGATTTGGCACTGGATTCTTAGATTTGACACCAAAAGCACAAGCAACAAAAGATAAAATAGATAAATTGGATTTCATAAAAATTAAAATGTTCTGTGTACTAAAGATAGTATCAAGAAAGCGAAAGACAATCTACAGAATGAGAGAAAATATTTATAAATCATATATCTCATAAAGGTTGAGTATCCAGAATATATAAAGAACTCTTACAACTCAACAACAAAAAGACAAACAACTCAATTAAGAAATGGGCAAGGACTTAAACTGACATTTTCCCAAGATATATAAATGACCTGGAAACAGAGGAAAAGATACAAACATCAGTATTTATTAAGGAAACGTAAATCAAAACGACAATGACATATCACTTCATAACAACCTGAATGGCTATAATCAAAAAGAAAGAGAGGAGGCAGCCCCGTTGCCAACAGGTTAAGTTAGCGTGCTCCGCTGCAGTGGCCCAGGGTTCGGATCCTGGGCGTGGACATGGTGCTGCTCGACAGGTCACGTTGAGGCGGCGTCCCACATACCACAACTAGAAGGACCCATAACTAAGATATACAACTATGTATGGGGGGGGGGTGGTTTGGGGAGATAAAGCAGTAAATAAATAAATAAATCAATCAATAAAAGTAAAAAAAAAGAAAGAGAGAAAAATCACAAGTGTTGGAGAAGATGTGGACAAATGAGAACCCTTATACATTGCTGGTGGGAATGTAAAATGGTGCAACCACTGAGGTAAAAAGTTTGGTGGTTCCTCAAAATGTAAACATAGGATTACCATATGACCTAGAAATTCCACTCCTAGGTGTGTATCCAAGAGCAATGAAAACATATGATCCACACAGAAATGTCTACACAAATATTTATAGCAGCATTAGTCATAATAGCCAAAAGGTGGGAAAATCCCAAATGTCTACCCACAGATGAATGGATAAATTGTAGTATATGTATACAAAGGAATATTATTTATCTATAAAAAGAATGAATATTGATACATGCCACAGCTTGGATGAACCTCAAAATCATTATGCTAAGTCGAAGAACCCAGATAAAACAGGTCAAAATACTTCTTGATTCCTTGTATATGAAGTATCCAGAATATGTAAATCCATAGAGATAGAAAGGAGATTATAGGCTGCCAGGGGGCGGGGCCGGGGGCGGGAGAGGGAGGAGGGAAAGTGATTCGGTACTCACTGTGCTGTGGACCTACAGCTTACCGGGTATGGTTCGTTGTTCTTCTGGGTGATGAAAAAGTTTCAAAACTAGGGAGAGGTCGTAGTTGCACAATATTGTGAATGCACTAAATGCCACTGAGTTGTACTTTAAAATAGTTAACCGTGTGTTATGTGAATTTCATCTCAAGTTTTAATAAAGGCTCATAGACATGTTTAGCATAATTCCCTTTGAATTTTGTAAAATGCAGATATACACAAGAGAAAAATGTTAGATCATACTTCAAGACATTAAAGATGACTATCAATGAGTGATGGGAAATGAGGTAATTTTAATTGTTTCCTCTTTGCTTAAATTATTTCTAAAATTTTCCAACAATGTTAGGAAATATTTGCATGTTGAATTCTTTAGTATCAGGGAAAGAAATACTATAGTGATATTGACTAGAGATTTTTAAGAGCATGAGGAACGTGCTTAAATTGTAGAGTTAAATGAGGATAAAAGAAAACTGTACTGTATATATAATATGATCCCAAGTATTTAAAATGCACTGCTCATGGTAACAGGCTGTCTGCTGGTGAGAGGAAGATGAGTGGCACTGTTCCTTTCTACTTTCCATATTTTCTTAATGAACATTTCTTACCACTATAATCAGAAAAGTGATTTTATTTTTAAAATGTCTACTACTGGGTAAGCTAGGTGCAAAAAGGCAGAGGTTTGATAAATGTGCTTGGTTTGATAAGGAGAATATTTACACTGGAATCATGGATTTTGATACAGAATATTCCTCATAGAAAAACTGTAAAGTACAGGAAATATAAAGAGGGAAACTTAAATCACCAGGCCCTAAACACTCAGAAATGCTTAGTTGTTCTCTGAACAGGATTGGGCTTGGGCTGTTTAGAAACAACAGTCCTTCACTTCCATCATAGCGAGATCATCGGCAGAGTTTGTTGAGCAAATGTGAGTCTATGATGTGCCAGGCCGGCTCCATCAGAAGTGTGGCTCTCTCGATGGAGAACAGAGAATCCTGAAAGGATAATTATTGGTCTTTGGTTGCCTGGTAAGCTTTCTCACTTCACACGGTATCAGCAATTTAGTCGTCTGAGCTTCCTCTGGGAACTCAGCCCTTTCCCAGTCTTAGTCCATGTGGTTTGGGTGGGACTGACTCCAGCCTACCCAAAGGAAACTGACCTAGGATTGAGTCAATTAGTGGGTTCAGTTTCTAGGGTCATAACTATTTGTTAATTTAGGCCAATAAAGGTCAAGTGCAGGACTTTTGTTAAAAACATGGACAAGAGAGACGGACTCTATCACTCTGAGCATTTGTAACTTAAAAAGAGATGTTAAAAATCCCCTAGGAAGGAAGCTGTGCTGATGCATGGGTTGCTACATGGATTTGGTAGATGGTGGCCATGCTTTGCTTTCATCTTGTGCATCCCTCTACTACGGTCCTTCCCATACTGTGCTCTGCTCACTGATGCTTCTGTCTCCTCCACCAGACAGACAGCTCTCTAAGGGAAGGAGACACATCTCCACTATGTTTGGTCATGGCACAGAGAAGGGCCCAAACACTTATATGCTGAAGAAATCATCCCGATTGACTTAGCAACATGGAAATGAGGCACTGGTGGTTCCTTCACTGGGGACTCAGGTTTCTGGGGCTCCAATACCTCTACTTGTCGATACCACAGCACACGGTCTCCACTTTGTACCCCTGGGTTCCTGCTCTAGGCTGGAACAATTGTTCCGCCCTGAGTCATCCACTGTGGGTTCTGATGTGGTCACTGCTTGATTATCACACAACCACCCAGAGGATGTCATCAGGCAGAAAGAGTGCAGGCGGGGAAGGTTTCATAGAAAGCCGTCTCTGATGAAGCACCACACACCACAGGGGGACTTGAGGTCACTGAGCCCATCTGTACCTCCTTCCTCTCCTCGGGGCTAAAAGAGAGCAAAGAGGAAGCAACAGCCTCTCTGACCTGGGCAACCTTCCTGGAAAGATGCAGACTCTCCTGTTCCTGCTGGCCATTTTAGTGTCCCCTGGGGCAGAGGCAGGTGAGTGACCATCCCCGCCCTCAGATGCCCAACCCCTCCCCCCAAAGACAGTGGGCTCAGATCTCCTGCCCCTTCTGCACATCCCTGATCCATCCATCCACCAGCAACATTCTGAATCCCAGCTCCCGTCCCATCTCAGAATCCCATGTATGACGCTGGATAAGCTACCAACAAGAATGTCAGGGCAGAAGGCAGTTCTCAAGAACAGCCAGTGGGTGCTATTCCCTCCCTAGGCCCTACGTTTGCCATCTGCAAAGTGGAACTTAACTGGAAGTGCATGGCAGAGGGAGGGAAAGTGGAAAAGAGAAAATAATGAATTCCCCTGCAGAGGGCAGAGTGGGCCTGGCTTCCAGGTCTGGGATGACACAGATGCCTCCCTCAGCATCTGATTAGGAGAGAAGTCTAGAGCTCTGCAGACCCCGGAGTTGGTGGGACCACTGACCCCAGAGGACTGCTGGTGCCTTGCTCAGTCCCAAGGCCCCTCGGTCCCTTCTCCAGCTCTGCTTTTCTTCCCAGGCCTTTAGCAGCTCCCTTCTTGCCAGGATGGAGCAGTTGTTTGCAGACCTGAACTTCTCTTCTTTTCTGAATCCCACAAGCGCTGGCCCTACAAACTCTCCTTCAGGCCCTTGGGGGCCATTCCTTCATGCAGCCAACAAACAGCTTTTGGGCACCCACTATGTGTCAGGCCATGGGAAACAGGCTACGACAACATCTAGATCCCTAAACCTAAGACCTGGCCACTGGAAAGCAGCAGCATCTCAGACATCACAGGACAACAGTGCCTTATACAGGCTCTTGAAACAAAGCAAAGTCAGGAGAGGAATTCTCAGGAGACTCTAGGACTTTGCTGTCCCTAGGATGCGTAATTGGATGCTCACCTCCAATTATCTGTGGAGGACACATTCACAGGCCAAGCCTGCTCCTCTTCCTTTTCCTAGAGGGAAAGCCCCACCCCAGCCCCTCTCAACTCCAGGCCATCTCAGGCTCCCAGATGCCCAGCAGTCCTGAGCCTTCAAGGTGATGCATGCCTTGTGAACTCGCTGGGAGCGCACAAGTAGATAAGACTTTTCCTTCAGGGGAGATCATCGGGGGACATGAGGTCAAGCCCCACTCTCGCCCCTACATGGCATTTGTTCGTTATCTGATTAAAGAAAAAAGGAAGAACTGCGGCGGTGTCCTCGTGCGACCGGACATTGTTCTGACCGCTGCTCACTGCTGGGGAAGGTGAGGGACCGTAGACAGCTGACGCTTCCTCAGACCCCAAAAGGGACCCCTGTCCTCTGCCGAGGGCCTGCAGCCTGGGGTAGCTCCCCTGGCTCCTGGGAGCTCAAGGGCATGAGAGGTCATCAGAGGAGCCATCTGAGGGCATGCCTGGGTTATGGAGAGTGAGAATAGGACAGGCAAGCTTTGGGGTCAAAGGGTCAGAGGTGAGAGGTACTGGCCCAGTTGAGAAGAGAGACCACACTGGTCAAATGACGCAGCTGTGGAGGATGGAACCATGCACTAGGGTCAAAAGGCAAACTCAGAGTCCTTTCACAATATTGCCTGAGGGCTGACAAAGCTCCCAGAATCCCCTCTCAGAGTCACCCACTGCCCAGTGCTCCCATTGTTTTGATTTCTCCTTCCTGCAGCCCTGCCCTGGCCCAGCTGTCAGCAGCCCTTCATGGCTCCTGGGCTGGATCTCCTTTGACTCCACGCCCCCCATATCCCCACCCTGCTTTCTGCATAGCTCAATCAAGGTGACCCTGGGTGCCCACAACATTAAGAAGCAGGAGAAGACCCAGCAGGTCATCTCTGTGAAGGAAGCCATCCCCCACCCACATTATAATTCTAAGAAGATCGCCAATGACATCATGATACTAAAGGTAAGGGAACCGCCCTGCTGCTCTTGCTGTCCTGGGTCCAGATGGCTTCCCCTCTCACTGGGACCTGTCCCTTCCCTCCTTCCCATCCTGGCCACCTGACTAGTCCCAGTGGCTCAGGGGAGAGGGAAGTCAGTGCAGCCCCATCGCGGTGTCCAGGCCCAGGAGGCCAGTGGCTGAGCTGGACTTTCTTGCCTCTGTCATCAGCTGGAGAGAAAGGCCGAGCTGACTACAGCTGTGCAGCCCATCAGCCTGCCCTGGGGCACAGCCCAGGTGAGGCCTGGAAAGGTGTGCAGTGTGGCAGGCTGGGGGAGAGTCACCCCAAATGGCAGAGGGTCTGACACTCTGCAGGAGGTGGAGTTGACAGTGCAGCAGGACCAGGTGTGCAAATCCTACTTATGCAATTACAACAGTACCACTCAGCTTTGCGTGGGAGACCCGAAGGAAGAGAAGTCTTCCTATAAGGTGAGACTGGGCACCTACCTAGCTTGGCTCTGGGGAGAGTGGTGTTTTGGGACTTTCAAACCCAAGGAGTGGGGCCTCCTCCACACCCTAGACTCTGATCTTTCTCCTGGGAAGAGAAGGGGGAGCAGCCAGAGTGGGGATTCACAGGTCTTCTGGGAGCCTACCAGGGGCCTGAGATGCATCTAAATATGGTGCTCCATCCACATCATGAATTTGCAACACTCTGCCCCACGACGGGCACAGGTGTTAGAAAACTGCTCCCTGGGTGTACAGCAGTCAAACCAGGTGGCTCCTCAGAGCTGGCTCCCATCTTGGTTAAATGGCTCACCCTCCATGCTGAGTGTCAGCCTCACCTGCCTGCTTCCATGTTCTTAAAGGGTAGACGGAATAACAGTCCTACAGCGCCCTGATGGGAGAGGATCTGGGACCTGGGGGAGGAGAGGGAAGCACCCCTGAATGAAATGAAGCTGTGACAATGTCCAGGGTCGGGACTAGGCAGCTGAGGGGCCCACAGGGACCTGCCCTGCTCTCTGATGTTCCACATGGAGGCCAGGCCAGCCGGCCTTCACTAAGAGGGCACTTGGGATGCAGGTGGGCAGGCCCCGGGGAAGCACGGACTCAATCCTCGCCACTCTCTGTCTACAGGGGGACTCTGGAGGACCTTTCGTGTGTAAGAACGTGATCCAGGGCCTTGTCTCCTATGGACGATCAGGCGGGATTCCTCCAGGGGTCTATACCAAAGTCTCGAGTTTTCTGCCCTGGATAAAGAAAATCATGAAGGTGCCGGCCCCATTTTGGCGTGGCTAAGTTCGTTTGCTCCACTGCGGTGGCCCAGGGATTTCCCCATTCACATGCTGGGAGCCGACATGGCACTTCTCAACAGGCCATGCAGAGGCGGCATCCCACACGCTGCAACTAGAAGGATCCACAACTAAGAATATACAACTATGTACCGGGCAGCTTTGGAGAGGAAAAAAAAAGGAAAAACTAAAATCTATAAAAGAAAATAAAAAAAAGAAAACCATGAAAAGCCTCTAACTGTAGGAACCAGCTCACCTTCTCTGGAGCTGATCCAGAATGACACCAGTAACTAAATAAATGTCTCTGAGCTGAGCAGGAAAGGCTGTTTTCTTGTTTATTCATTGACCCTCATTCACAGGCACTAACTCTGTCCTTAGAAGGTCAAGGACACAAATATACTGTTTTCTGCTCCCTCCTCTTCCACCTCCCACCACCACCTCCCCCAAACCTCAAGAAAAGCTGTTACCCAGCTCCTTCTGACCCACACGTTTGTCTGGGCCTGCCCTTCTGCCAGGGCTGCAGCTGAGCACCATCAGGAGAAAACATGAACCTCTCTGATCCTGGGTCTCAGGGTGAACTTCTTACCTCCTTCCCTGTGTTATATGGCAGACAGGAAGGGGGATGACACCATGGGTCCCGGACACCAAGCAGGCAAGCCTGAGGCTGCAGCCCTATGGCATAGCCACCCACACTGGGGAGGGGAGAGGCTTCCTGAGCAGGATATTTCTCTCCCACAGCCAGGGAGAGGGCACACAGTCAGGGTGGGTCCCTGGAGAAGCTCCTTGTTCTCACCCAGCCTGAGTTTCCTCCCTGTCCTCCTGTGACCTTGGGGCCCAGCTTGCCCTCCAGTCTCCTGGCTGCCCCTTCTTCTCCATCCCTGCTTTCCACCGAGAGTTCTCAGAGTCCACCAACTCCTGTCCCCTCCACACAAGCCTGATCTGAGTTGGCCCCTTCCTTATAGCCCTCCTGCCTAGGACACTCAGAGCTCCGTGTGGTTCCAGTAGGGCCTCTCCCCTGAGATGCCAGCCCAGCTCATGACATGGCAGAGAGTGCCACAAGGAACCAGGCTTGTGCTGGCAACAGGCGGGACCCGTGGAGGACACGGCAGGCAGGCTGTCTCTCCAGAACCCCTGCCCCATCTCTCACCTGGCAAGGCCAGCTCAACCCCTCACATTCACCCCAGTGACTCCCCAAGTGCTCAGGGTGCATTTCCCACTTGGTCATTCAGTAGCCTGAGTACATTTCAGCCTGTCCCTCTTACTCACTGCTGGCCTCTAGGCTAAGACCCCTCACTGGCCACCTAGGGCTGTCTCAGCCTTTTGAGTTAGCCCTACGCTCTCTGCAGTAGGACTGGAAAGCACCATTTTTCCATCAATAAACAAACACACCCTGATTGAGCTCCTAAGGGCCTGGCACTGGGGATCCACAGTGGACCTAATACAGACTCTGTCATCTGAACCTGAGGGACACTGACAGTGTGAGTTTCACCCAAATCATGTAACTCTCCCTCCCTGTCACGTGAGTGCACATGGCCTAGATCTCGTGGGAAATCCACAGGAATAAAGAACTTGAGTTTTGTTCCTATTGCTGGTCACAGTCCATGTGAGCATGAGCACGTGTTACTCTAGGACAGCAGGGTGTGGGATTTGGAAATGACAGCAGTCATTTAGTTTCTAGGAGTGAAGTCACCACACTCTGTCCACTGGAGCCTCCTCTTCACCTAGAGGAGAGGGCAGCCTGTAGGGAGGGAGGAGGGCAGCGAGGGCAGCCTTACCTTCATTAGCCTCAAAAGTGGGAGGTAGGAATGTAATTGCACAGAATCAGAGTGTAGGAAAAACTGTATTCTGTATTTGGTTGAAGGCAACTAGAGTCAGACTCTAAACACCCATCCAACTGGACTGGCCGGAAACATGATCCCTGTGGTTACTGTACCTCCTGCCTGCGCAGAATCAAACTAGATTCAGGGAGGTTCACATGGTCTGGAAATCTGGAGAAAGGCCTCTCCTCTTTAGGCCACCGTGGTTACTGCTGCATCCATAGTTTCCAGATCACCCAGATTTTTCAATTTGAGGAGGGTTTTGGCTTGGAGCCCACACATACAGTACGGAATTCTTTGCTAAATGAGGATCTCCCTGAGTTGGGCTCACCTCAGGAAACACTCCCAGCAGCCATCTCTCCAAGGGCTTGCCTGTCATATGGGTCAGGACCTGGGAGATCAGCATGCGTTCCAGCTCTGATCTCCTGCTCCAAACACACACACAGCACTATCCTCTCACCACAAGAGGTACTTACTCTGGGATCATGTAACCCTCACAGGCATGGCCTTTCCCACCTTGTTGTGCACAAAGCAGGCAGCAACACAGTCTCTTCATGACTGCGGGTACCTTCATGAGGGTAGAGCAGTGAAGACACGCAGCTTCTGATCTGGAGCCGAAAAAATATCTCTGTATCTAGGACATACTAAGAACCTGGATCCTTGATGCAAAAAGACAAGAAAGAAAATGCCAAAAGCAAAACAAAAGTATTATTTAAAAAGTAGCCCAGCCACATGTATATTGAGTTTAGATATGATATTTACTTGAGGAAATGGTTCTGTGGTTTTCATACAAGTTTGAGGACGCTGCTGCAGGTCTTCCTCCTGTGAGAGATGAGGGAGGGACACAGTCCCAGGAGGGAGCAGTGGCCGACTGAAGGGACCACAGAGTTAGAACAGAGCCTGGACTGAGCCCAGGCGCCCTGACAGCCAGGCCAGCAAGAGCCCTGACATGTTGTCTAACCCCCACCCCGTGATGACTTCCTGGCATCCCTGAACAAGAGCTGAGCTTCTGCTCAGACTCCTCCCTGGAGAGAAAATCTCTGGGCTGCTGTGCAGCCATTCTGTGACAAGGATTTCAGCACCTCGCTTGGTGAGCTGAAGTCTGCTCAGGGGCACATTTGGATGGAGGTGGGTAAGCACCCTAATCCTGCTGATTCCTTCAAATCTCCTTTGTCTGTGGAAGTATCCTCTACCTCACTCCTGCCTTTGAGGAAATGATCCTCCGCTCAACATCTCTGTAACAAAAATTTAATAATAAAAATAAACAAAATATCTCTGTAATGACCTAAAGGAGACGCTTCTACTCACCAAAAGTCACTCCCATCACCCCGTCTTCCATCCAGACCCACAAGGAGACCTGGGTCCCAGGATGGCAGGGAGAGAACTCCCAAGCCAGGTCCTGGGGGAGAGAGGCCCAAAGAAAAGTGAGATCTTGCTAATTTATTTGGGAACGTGTCTTGGGATAGCTCTGCCTTCCTGCCCACCACCATACTTCTGCCGGTTCCCCCTTTGTGGACTTACAGAACTCACAGGCTTGATTTCCTGTCTTGCTATCCCACACAGCACTGCTTTTTTCCAACAAACACATTTCACCATAAAAGAAGTGCAGCCCCTTGTTTCTTTTCGTCATAGGCCTATTGCTAGACTACATTCCTCATCCACAGATTCAGGAAGCTCAGTGAACCTTGGGGAGGGCAAAGGAATCCATGTGTAAGCATATAATAGTCAAACTGGTAGAAACCAAAGATGGGGCCCCCCAGCAGTGCAGTGGTTCAGTTTGTGCACTCCGCTTCGGTGACCCTGAGTTTGCTGGTTTGGATCCCAGGTGTGGACCTACACAGCGCTCATGAATCCATGCTGTGCCAGGCACCCCACAAACGAAAAAAATGGAAGAGGATGGACACAGATGTCAAGTCAGGCCAAATCTTCTTCAGAAAAAAAAGAAAACAAAGATGAAGACAAAAAGGTGAAATTAGACAGAGAGGAAAGCAATGCCCTTTACTTTATAGAAACAATAAGAGTAACAACAAGCTCTCATCAGAAATGATGGAAGTCAGAAGACAGTGAGAGGACATTTCTAAATGTTTGGAAAGAAAAAAGAAATAGGCAACCTCTTTCTGGAACTCTATGTTCAGTGAACATATTGTTGAAAAATGAAGGCAAAGAAAAGACATTTTAGGAAAACAAAGGTATGAGAATTTGTTGCCATCGGACCTGCATTGCAAGAAAGACTAAAAGCGGTTCCTCAGGCTGAAGGGAAACGATCCCCATCGTAGGAAGGAAGGAAAAAGAATAAAAAAAGTGTAAATGTGACCTAATATAAAAGACTTTATATAAATTTCTTTCAAAGGTTAATGACTATTAATGCAAAAATGCTTTAGGATTTATGCAATATAGTAGCAAAATGTATGACAAAAATAACTCTAAGGGTGGGAGGGAGGATAAATGGAAATATTTTATTACAATGTTCTTATATGAAGTGGTATAACATTAATTCAAAGTAGACTGTGATATGTGAAGGAGGCATATTGCAATCCTACATTGCTCAGTAAAATACTATATAGAGATCTAACCAAAAGCCGATAAAGAAGGAAAAATCAGGTACAACAAAAGAAGGCAGGAAAAGAAGAACAAAAGAGCAAAACATTAATCACACAAATAGAAATCAAATAGCAATATGATATTCTTCAACCTAACCCTATCAGTAGTTCCATTAAATCTAAGCAGATTAAACACTCCAACTAAAGGGCAGAGATTGTCAGTGTGGATAAAAAATGCAAGACCAATTTTGTGCTGTGTACAGGAGACACTCCAATATAAAGACATGGATAGGATGAGAGCAAAATGATGGAAGAAAAAATAAAGACATATCTTGCCACACCAATCCAAAGAAAGCAGCCTTGCCCATTGAGGGCGCTCTTTAACTTTAGAACTTCGGCCACTTATGAGATGAAATAGAGTGTCTTAGTAGAATTATTATTTCCATAGTTTATTTCCATTTCTCTTAATATGAGTGAGCTAAGACTTCATTATGTTTTAATTTTATTTTACTGTGAACTGTCTTGTCTTTTGCCCATTCTCCTATCAGGTCTTGGTCTTTTTCTTCTGAATTTTTAGAGTTCTTTATATATTAGATGGATTAGCTCTTTAATTGTGATATGTGTTGCAATAGTTTTTTTTTTCCAAGTTTGCTGTCTGTATTTTGAATTTGCTTGCAGTGCTTTTGACATACGAATTAAAAAAGTTTTTCATTTGTATACTAAAGTTTATCAATCTTTTCTTTTAATGTTTCTGGATTAAGAGTCATTTCTAGAAAGGCCTTCCCTTTTCTAAGTTATAAAGGAATTTACCCATGTTTATTTCTAGTGCATGAATGATATTACTTTGTATATTTGAATATCTTATCTATTTGGAGTTTATTCTGATGGTTTACGTGAAATGTGACTCCAACTTAACCTCTTAATAAATCACTGTCTAGTTGTTCCAGTATCATTTATTAAAAAGTCCATCATTTCCTCAATGATCTGAAATCCCACCTTATGAAAAACCACATTTCCATATGTACTGGGGAATGTTTCTAATTTCTTATTCTGTTTGATTCCTCTCTCTGTCTGTTCATGAGTCAGGGCCACACTGTTTTCAGTAAAGAAGTTTTATAAGATGTTTTTAATATCTGACGGGGTTCATGCTCTCCATTACTAGTCTTTTTTATTTTTGTCACGATTTTCCTAGCTAATCTTGCTTGCTTATTTTCCAGATAAGTTTAGAAATTGTCTAGAACTTGTGAAAAATTGATATTTTTATAGGAATCACATTAAATGTATATATTACTTTGGGGAGAAATTATACGTTTTTGGTGTAGATCCATCCTATTTGAGAACTAAGACTATATTTCTATTTCTCAAGTCTATTTTTGTGTTTTTAGGACTATTTAAAAGTTTTCCTCGAATAGATTTTTCACAATTCTGGTTAAGCTTTTCCTGGCCTCTTGGGTTTTTTGTTGCTACTATGACAGATTTTCTTTATACTTATATCTTCAAACTGATGGTTGTTTGTATATGTGAAAGCTATGGGTTTCCTCCTAATTTTAAAACAATCTCAAGCTTATAGAGAAGTTGCAAGTACAATACAAAGAACTTCTGTTTTCTTGAGCCATTAGAGAGTAAAGTTACCGACATGGTGCTCTGTCACTTCCCGAATACCTTGGTGTGTAATTCCTACAAACAAGGACACTCGTACATAACCACATTCCAGCCACCAAACCCAAGAAATTAAGATTCATATCATCAATATCAACTAATCTTTAGACATCTAATCATTAACCTTACTTTGTTTAATATTAGATTAATCTGAAAAGAGATTCATATAACAAATCTCCCAGATCCCAATCTTCCCCTATGAGGGTCCTCTCCTTCCTCCACGTAGGCTCTGGCATTCCACATCTGTAGCCCCTTCGGGCCAAAGCCCAACTCACCCTAAACAGCCTGCTCTGACAAACGGCACCAGCCTACCCCCCTGAAGAGGTCCCTGTCTCCCCACTTGAGCTCCGATACCACCTAGTAGGACAACCCCTTGTGTGAACATCCTGTTCACCCAACTTGGGCATCCACTCCCTGCACTGGGCTGCCATCCTCACCTCACATGTATTCTGACACCCCAAGCCATGCAGCCCAGTGCTGGGTGTCTGAGCTAATGTGGGGTGAGGAGGCAGTCTACACAGAGGCAGGCCTGGTGTGAGCATCTGCCCCACCCCACACAGGCAAGGCTTGGACACCACACTCTGGTTCACTGTGGTTCCCATTCCAGAGTCACCACTGACATTGTGCTTTGTTTCTTTAACTAAAGTTCTATTGCTTTTTAAGAGAATTGGGATCAACATGTCTAAAACCAACATTATTTTCAATTCCATGACTCCCTATTCTTTTCCATTACGGGGAGATAATCAAGATAACTCTTATGGGGAATGCTACTTGGATATCAGAAATGCTCTCTGGGCAGTGGTGTGAGAATACTGCTTGGGCTCCCTGGCATCCGTTCCCACTTCACGTAGTATCAGTAATTCATTGATGATAATAACTTAGGGGAGAACCAACACTCTTCCATTCTCAGGACCCAGGATTTGGAGAAAGCAGACTCCAGCCCATCAAAGGCTATGACCTGGGCTTAGACACATCAGAGCCTCTGACCAACTCTACAGGCACCTAGAGCAGCATGACAGATTGTGCTTTGCTGGGATGGCCTCTGTGTACCTCCCATCCCACAGGCTCTTCTTACAGGACTGCAACACTCCTCCCACTCACAGGCAGGTTTGTGACCTTTTTTCTCAATTGGGTCTGAGGGGGGTTTTAGATGCCACGAACCAGGAAATAGGGTAGAAGTGATGCATTATGAATTCAAAGTCTAGGTAATAAAAAGAACACAGCTTCTGCCTGGCTCACTCTTTGGGAGATGCTCACTCTGGGAAGCCAAGCATCATGATGTGAGGAAGACCCGACAATCCCATGTGCAGAGACTACTTGAGGGGCCCTCACGGAGAGGAAGGGACGTGCCGAGCGGACAGCCAGCATCAACCACTGGGCACATGTGAGCGAGCCTTCAGGTGATTCTGGCCTCCGGGCATCAAGCCTCCGCTGACACCAAGGGGAGCAGAGGGGAGCTATCCACACTAACCCCAGAGCAAAACGCAGATCCATGGGCAAAATCACTGTGGTTGTTATTGTTTTAAATCACGCAGTTCTTTAGGAATGGAACAAGCCCTCTTCAGCCATGGCCACACCTTCTGTCCATCCATCCAATCATCATCCTCAACTCCCTTGTCTGATCCCTGATGGTTTTGTCTACTCCACTAGAAGCAAGGTATTTCATATCAATACCCCCAAGCCTCACATAGAACGGGGCCTCCATAAATAATCATCCTCAATAATGAGGTCTAAAGAGAGCCAAGGAAATGAAGATAGTGTTGGATCTATCATCACAAGACTCAGGTTGCTGGGGCTCAGGGACCTGCTACTGGCTGATCAACATCTCCAACCACCCCACGTGTAGCCGGCAGTTCCTGCTTTCTGTGGCTATTATCAGCACTGAGACAAGAGCTACAAGTGCTTGTGTGGTGACTGATAAGCTCTTGCTCCACTCAGGCCTGAGGACTTGATCAGATGGCAGTGTGAGGCATTCAGAGGGAACCTTATGTAATAAGGGCCACAACACTGAGGAGACATTAGGAGTTAGATGACAAGGATGAAGCTCCAGTACAATGACCTGGGGAGCCTTCCTGGGGAGATATGGCCACTGCCACTCCTGGTGGCGTTTCTTCTGTCGCACAGGGGAGAGGTAGGTGAGTGACTGTCCCTACTAACACAGGCCCAGCATCATCCTGCACAGGCTCAGCCCTGCTCAGACGCTGCACTCAGACACATCCTAGTGCTGGTCCATCTGAGAACTCTCTGAACTCCAGGTCCAACATCCCTCAAAGACCAGCAAATCTGATGCATAATGAAAACTCAGCAGGAATGGCAGGGCGGAACGCTGTTCTCACAAGGGCCAGTGGGTGCTGTTCCTCCCCAGGTCCTACCCTTGTCATCTGGAAAGCGGGTTCTTTTACAAAGGCCTCTGGAAGGAGGTTGAAAGCTGGGAATGAGAAATAATTAATTCCCAAGGAAAGGGCAGCTTGGAGAAAGGGGCTGACTTCTGAAATCAAAGTAGGGCCCACTAGCTTTCTAACTCGATGTCCTAAAACATATCCTCCAATTCCACTCCCTTCTCTAAGGTTTGTCACTCCCATGCCGCCCAGGAAAGAAACTAAGGATCCAGTTGATCCCAGAGCTGGCAGCATTCCCTTAACAGTGATGTTTGGCTGGATCAGTCTCAAGTTCTCTCTGGTAAGTTTTCAGTCAATGGGCACAGCAGCTTTGGCAGGCTCCATCTTGCCTGCTGCTCAGAACCTTACCAGGACTATCCCTACCTACCCTCCTCAGAGGCTAACTGGGAGCCATTCCTTGGGGCAGATAAGACATTTACTGGGCACCTACGACCTGTCAGGCTCAAGCAGATACAGAGCAAACACAGCCTAGCATCTTGAGCTCATGTTCCGAATATTACAGACCAGCAGCCAGTGAGGTCTGGAAAAGAAGAGCAGGGAGAGGACTCAGAGAACGTCAGGGAAAGGATTTTGCAGGATCCAGCAGGCCTTCATCATTTGTTCCAAACACCATTCCTGTCTGCCACACAGGAGTCTACAGGAGGAATTAAGGATGAAGGCTGCTCTTCCCTTTGTCAGAGAGAGAATTTGAGTCTGGAGGGTCACTAGGGAAGCCTGCGTTTCAACCCCAGGAACCTGCAGGGCCCCCTTCTTGCTTGCTTCAAGCCACTACAGACCGCACTATTTGCCACTCCAGCTCCTTCCCACCCTGCTCTCTTTTGTTCCCAGTTCCCTGCTCCAGCCTGTGACTCCATGAGCACAGCAAGCAGGGTAGAATTTTCTTTCAGGGAAAATCATCCGGGACCATGAGGCCAATCCTTATTCTTGTTTCTATCTGGTATTTCTTCTGATCCAGAGTCCAGAGAAAAGAAAAAGCTGTGAGAGTTTCCTCAAGTGTGAGGACTTTGTGCTGACACCAGCCACTCGCTGCTGAGGAAGCTGAGGAACAGCATGTTCCACCCTTCTGGTGACACTTCACAGAGAACTGCCTTCTCAGAGGTCGCAGAGCTGGGCCACCTAGTAACACAGAAGAGCCCTTCAGAGGACAGGGAAGCTTTGGGGAGATAGGAACAGGTCAGTGCAAGTGGTCTGTTGAAGTGACGGGCTGGTCAAATGTGCCATCGGGAGGAGGCTGACGTCGTGCTCCATGCCCAGAGTGCACAAGTGAGAAATTCAGGTTTTGCTTAGACACAGGCAAGCTCTGCATCTGACTGAGCACCCAGAATCTGCTCCAGGAACCGCCAGCCAGCATGGGACGTCAAGAAGCAGAGGACACGGGGATGTTCAGCCCCAGGGCCCCAGCCCCTGTAATTACTCCCACTCCAGTCCTGCTGTGTCCCAAGCCTTCGTGCCTCCTTTATGGCTCCTGGGGTGCATCTCCTGTGACTACACATCCCACTCTGCTCTGTGCAGCTTAACCCACTTTTCCCTCAGGCTCCACAACATCCAGGAGCAGGAAAGGACCCAGCACGTCATCCCTGTGAGAGGAGACATCCCCCACCCAGACTACAAGCCTAGGAATTTCTCCAAGGACATTGTATTACTAAGGGTAGGGCTCATGGCTCCACTGGTTCTTGTACATTTTAATCCTGAGGTTTTGCATCCCCCATGACCTCACTCCTGTCCCTCCTTCCCAGTATGACCCTTTCACTTGTATCAGGGCTGTGGAGAAAGGAACCCCATGACGGTCCCTGGAGTCTTTGTGAATTTCTCTCCTCTGCCTTTAGCTTGAAGAGAAAGGCCAACGTGACTGCCTCTGTGAGCCCCCTCAGGCTGCCCAGGAGGAGAGAGCTGGCAAAGCCAGGGACGGCGTGCAGTGTGGCTCACTGGGAGGACCTTGGTGGGAACACTTCCTCAGTCATAAAACTGCGGGAAGTAGAGCTTGATATCCAAAGGGATGAGCAACGCATCTCTCACTACAAAGACCATTACAACAGCATCACCCAGATATGTGTGGGGGACCCAACAAAGAGGAAGACTTTTTAAGGTGAGATCCCCAGCACTGTCCACGCCCAGCCTGGGGTACAGCCAAGCTTGAGGAGATCTGGAGCAGAGGGAACTCGCTATATCCTTATGTACTCAGCCTTGTCACCAATTCAATCTGTGGTCCTGTCACCCTGCAGGGATAGGAGACTCTACCACAGCCAATTATAGGCAAAGTCTTCCTGGTGGAGGAGAAGAAAGGAATTGTCAGAGCCAGGCCGGGGTCCCAGAGCAAAGAGGGGCACAAAGGCTGTCCTGGCCCACATCTCACTCCCAGCCCCCAAACAGAGACCGCTTAACCTCAGGGCATAAGGGAGGGGAGGAGCAGGAGAAGGCCCAGCCCAGCCCCTCCTCCCCTGCCCACAGCGGGAGCCCAGTGGCTCCCTTGTGAGAAACAAGGTGGCCCAGGACACTGTCTCCTTTGGAAAAAAGAATGGGAAACATTCACTTGTCTACAGCAGGACCTCAAGCTTTCTACCCCATGGAAAAACTGCCTCCAGGATTGATCCATCCATCTTCTCTGGGGCAGAAGCCAGCAATGCACTGAGTAGAGGAGGATGGAGGGAAGGCTGCCAGGGACTTAATGAACTTCCATCTTTAGAGTGGAAATCATTAATTCTTTCTTTATTCACCAAAATGTCCTAGGGCCTATAGCGTATTGAGCAAATTTTTCAACAGTCTCTGAATCTTGTATATAAGAATGGATTGAGAAAAGTAAACTCATTTTCAAAATATCCACCTTAGAGAAGGCTAAACTAGAAAGAAGTCATCTGCTGAATGTTTGCCGTTGATCAGTGTGCTTTGACTATGGGAAAATGTTTACTGGGTACAAAAGTAATGCATGTTTATCATAGAAAGACAGGTAAAGGCAGAACAGACAAATAAGAATATGAAAATTCCCAAGAATTTCACCTCCCCGAGACCAGCATCATTAGTGCTTAAGCACGTTGCCTTCCCGTCTTTTTCTGTGTCTTCATAACATTCCGCTGCTTTAACAGAATTGGGATTGGGCTGATTAGAATTCATAATGTCTTCTTTTCCACTACTTCCTCATCTGTCATCATACTGGAGAGGATGCTGGGATAATCTGTTGGCAAATACTTATGTTAGGCCCAGGGATGACAGAGCCATGATTCACTGGACCAGGACAGAGAGTACTTGGTGGATAGTGATTATTAGGATGATCAGCATCCATTTCCCCATCTGACATCAGTAGCCAGCATTTCTCAAGGGCAACTCCCTCCTCAGAAAACAGACACTCTGATTGGGGTGGAACAATCCCCGCCTCAGGTCCAGGGGTGCTCAATGACTCAAGAATAAACCACTTAGGCCATTCAATTCTGATGGACTTAATGATGGTTTGTTTTGGTCCCATGAATATCAAGTCCAGGATTTTACTCAAAATTGTGGGATGAATGAAGCTCTCTTTGTCACAGAATATTTACATTTAAAGAGGAGATTCTAAATACTCCAAAACACTAGGCTGGACTTGTGGTCAGAGAGGCAGTGAGGTTACCACTGGGGGTGTCTGCGTGTGTCCAGCTCTACATGCCCCTAAGGGAGGTTCAGATGTTATCTCCCACCACCAAGCAGACCCCCACCACAGCCCTTACTGGCCTACACTCTAACCACAGATTCTCAGTCTACTCAAGGCGACCGCCATCTTCTCAAGGGCAGGAGCCATCTCACTCATCTCCTTGGAGCAAGCTTCCTAAATAGTTATTCATGACTTCATCAGGATGGAAAAAGAGCCATGAGCTAAGAAATGGAGACATTCTAGATTCAGTCACCGAGGGGCTTCTGGGGTCCAGCTCCTCTGGTGGCTGCAGTACAGGCTTCATTTTCTTGTTCTTTCTTCTTGCTTTCACGCTGTGACCCAGCACTGAGAGTGCAAGTGTGGTTGTTGACAGTGCTACTGTCACCTAAGCCAATCCAGAGAATTTCGACAAACCATCTTGCAGATGACACAAGGAAACCAGAGCAGCACAGGTCTAGGAGGTCTGTGAGGTCTTGAGCCACCACTCCTGCCTTCCCTTGGGGGACATTGTGTCTGGAAAGAAGTAATACCAGCAGCTGTGACCTCGGCAGACCTTCAGGAAAGATGCAGCCACTCCTGTTTTTGCTAGTGTTTCTTCTGCCTCCTGAAGCTGGGACAGGTGAGTGACCATCCCCATTCCAGAAACCCCAGCCCATCTCACAAAACCCTCTGGACTCCTCACCCTTCTGCCCAGCACAGTCAGGGACTTTCCTCAGTTTGAGCCCAAAAACTTTCTAGACGCCAGCCTCTACCCCAAACCTACACTAACAAGTCCGATGCTGCATAAACACTCAAAAAGGATGGCAGGAAGGAAGGGTGTTCACTAGAAGGTTTAGTGTGTAAGCCTCTCTCTTATCACCTGGGAAGTAGATTGCTCATAGAAAGCTATTTGGCAGAGGATGGGAAGCTACAAATGACAAGTAGTTGAAATCCCTCACTCTAACCCAAGAAAGGGCGGCTTAGAAAAATCGGATGTGGTAATGAGAGTTGTCCCGGACCCAGCTTAAGATTCAGTTTCACTTCCTGGAAACTTCACCCCCTCACCCTTGCTGAGGAGAGAAGCCCAGGGAGCAGCTGGTCTCTGAAGAGGCTGGATCACTGCATGCAGGGTGCCCCGTTGCCATGGCTCTGCCATGGTCCTGGGCAGCACATTTTCAGCCCCACCTCCCCCTGCCGTCTCAGGCCTTCGGCTGCTCCACACAGTGTCCCCTCTCCAGGCCAATGGCCTTCAATTCCACCAGCACGATCCCCACCAAACTCAGCAGAAAGCTAAGTGAAGGACATTCATTCATGCAGCCACAAAATGTTTACTGAGATCCTAGGACGGGTTAGACTCTCGGACATGAGGACTGTAGAAAATCCAGCACCATAAGCTCACGGACAGATCATTAGAAACGGGCACAAATTCAGACATTAGCAGAGGCTCAGCGGGCTTAGGAGACTCACTGAGACAGAAGGCGTAGCGGAGCCCTGTCCATGATCCCCTGGGCTCCACCATCATGAAGACAGCTCTTATCTCACCATGCATGGTCTGAAGTAGGACAGGGCAACAAGTACTGTCGTCCCTTTTCTCACAGGAGGTTCTGAGGCTTGACATTCAGAAAAGGTTATTGTCCTACTGGGAGAACCTGGGAGGACACTCCCTGGTGGCAGCAGGGCACTGTAGACCCCACCCTCAATCACCACCTTCCAGAACCTTCCCTCCTGACCACAGCCACTCCAGGAAAGCCCATCTTCCAGTCTTTTCTTTCAGAGAACATCATCGGAGGACATGAGCCCAAGCCCCACTCCCACCCCTACACGGTGTTTGTTCAGTTTCTGCTTGAGAACAAAAAGAAGAGGTGTGGCGGTGTCCTCGTGCTAGAGGACTTTGTTCTGACGGCTGCTCACTGCCGGGGAAGGTGAGGGGCCCGCAGACAACTGATACCTCCTGAGACCCCTACAGGGACCTCTGCCCAGGGGCTGCAGCCCAGGTGAGCTCCCCCAGCTCCTGGTAACTCAAGGCCATGAGAGGAACCATCTGAGAGCATGACTGGGTGACGGAAAGTGAGAAATAGGACAGGGAAACTTTGGGGTCAGAGCGTCTGAATTGAAAGCAAGTGACTCGGTTGAGAAAAGAGACCACACTGTCCAACTAAAGCAGCTGGGAAAGCTGAAAGCAATCATTAGGGTGAAAAGGCATACTCAGAGTATTTTCACAATATGACTTGAGGGCTAGAGAAAGCGTCCAGGTGACCTACCCTCAAGGTCATTGAGAAGCACAGGGGACAATCACTCAGTGCCCAGTCCTCCTCTTGTTTTGATTTCCACCAGCTGCAGCCCTGTACTCCCCCATGTCATCCGCCCTTCATGACTCCAGGGCTGGATCTCTTTTGATTCCATGCACCCCACCACCTCACTCTACTTTCTTTGCAGAGTAATCAATGTCACCCTTGGGGCCCACAACATCCAGAAGCAGGGGAAGACCCAGCAGGTCATCACTGAGAGACAAGCCATCCGCCACCCAGACTATAATCCTAAGAACCTCTCCAATGACATCATGTTACTAAAGCTAAGGGAACCTCCCTGCTGCTCTTGCTGTCCTGGGTCCAGATTGCTTCCCCTCCCAGTGCAACTTGTCCCTCCCCTCCTTCCCCTCCTGTCCATCTGACTAGTCCCAGTGGCTCAGGGGAGAGGGAAGTCAGTGCAGCCTCATCGCGGTGTCCGGACCCTGGAGGCCAGTGGCTGAGCTGGACTATCTTGCCTCTTCCCATCAGTGGAGAGAAAGGCCAAGCAGACTATAACTGTGTGGCCCCTCAGCCTGCACAGGGGCACAGCCCAGGTGGACCCAAGCCCGGTGTGTAGAGTGGCCGGCTGGGGGAAAGTATCCCCAGTAGACAGAGTGTCCGACACACTGCAGGAGGTGGAGCTGACTGTGCAGAAGGATGATGATTGTTACTCCCACTTCCCAGACCACTACAACCAGAACCCCCAGATTTGTGTAGGGGACACAAAGAAGATGAGCAGCAGCTTCAAGTTAGGGTTTCCAGCATCCACCGAGACAGACCCAGGGAGAGAGGAAATGGGGAGCTCTCAGGGATGGGCGTGGCCATGTCTTCAAGCCTCAGCCTGAGAGCTTGGGCACCTGGGGTGTACGGATGCAGTCTTCAGTTTTATCCCCAGAGCAGAGCAGGGCTGCAGGGCGAGGAAGGATCAGTCATCCCACAGCCGAGTTCTCACCAAAATTTCCCTGAGGATTAGAGAGAAAGCATTGACCTGGGTGGAGCTGCATGTGACAGTCAGAGCCATGCTGGAGTCCTGGGATGAGGGAGTTGACAAGGCCCTCCCTGGCCCTGCTCCCCCACACAGCCCATAATGGAGACCACTGACCTCTGGGTTGGAGGGTAGGGCAGGACCACAGGGAGGCCAACTCAGTCCTTCCTCTCTCTGCCTGCGGGGAGACTCCAGAGGCCCCCTCATGTGTAATAAGCCAATCCAGGGTATTTTCTCCTATGGACAAAACAACGGGATGCCTCCAGGAGTCTCCATGAAGGTCTCACACTTTCTGCCCTGTATAAAGTCAACAATGAAGCACTTCTAACAGCAGGCAGGAGGCTGACCTTCCTCTGTGCCTGACCATCTTTCCTGGGGCAGGAATCCCGTGGGGCGGGCAGTGGGACTGCAGGGCCGTAATAAATGGATCTCTAGCGAGTGTGACTGAAGTCTCACGGACTCACTGAACCACTTTCAACACGCAGCAGCATGCTCCAGGCAGCCCTCTGCTGTCAGTTGTGGCTGTCCTTCCTCCTTCCTCCTCCAGCTCTCCTTCCCCCTAAACCCCATGCTGTATCCTTTCTCAGTCGCACATCTGTGGTGCTGAGCCCTGTGCAAGGGCTGAGTCTGAAGGCTGCTCATTATAAAAGGACAATCTTCTTCCCCAAAATATGTACCTCCCTGGTCTTTAGAAAGTTCTTACCTTCTCTAACCCAACCACCATCACCGACACCCTGACAATTTGGCAGAGAGAGCAGCAGGGCAGTGGAAGGGGAATAACTCCAGGGAGACAGGAGGCCAGGGGGCCAGGCCGTGGGCACTGAGTTTCCTGTTTCCAGGGCGTCTGTCTCCAGTGGAGCAGCTTCTCCCACAGCCAGGACCATCTGCAGCTTCTGATGCTCAGATGCTGCCATGATGGCCTCCAGCCTCACTCTGGTCCCATTTCCTGCCCTACCCTGGGCCCAGAACTGAGCTCAATCAACCTTCCTCCCTGGCTGACTGTCCCACAGCAGCATCTGTTTTCCTTCTGACTGCCCTGTCTACCTGCCCCTTTCCCTTCCAGCCCACCCTGATTTGAGCCAGCTTCTCTCTCATCTCCCTAACCGAGTTCCCAAAGTCCCATGTGAATTCCCCTCCATGGCTTGTCACTCTCATGCCTGAGCTGCCGGCCCACCTGATGCCTATCAGAGGACCCAGTACCCACTTCCCACCAGAACAGAGACAGTTCAGTTCCTCCATCCAGCCTAACATTCCCAGGGCCACATCCACAATTTCCTGTGAGTCTCTCAGCAGCCTCAGCCCCTTTCAGCCTGGCCTGTCTCCCCCTGCTGGCAACCTGGGTTACAGCAGCTCAGTGAGCCTGATGCCTCCAGGGCTGCTGGGCCAGAAAGTACCACTTGGCTGTCCATCAATAAGTCAACTGTTGATCTCTCTCTTTGTGCCAGACACATAAGAAGCTGTGTCCCTGATACTGGGAAACTTAGATGGAGGGGAATTTCCTCTACATTCTCCTGGTTCCTCCCCTTCCCCCAGGCAGGTCAGTTTGGCAAATGGATTGGTATTTGGAATCCACAAGGAATCTTGCCTTGAAAATAATTAAAATCTCTGTATTTTATCTGTATTGCACATTAAAGTCTCGCATGAGTCATCTTGTTCGATTCAAGAAGGGCAGTGTGAAATTGGAAGAGACTTCAAGACCCACAGTTCCTGAGTTTCCCAATCCGTGCTCGAGTATCCCATGACAGGACAGGAGGGAGGGAGAGAGGAGTGAGCCACCTGGGCAGCCTTATCTTAATTTATTGACATGCAGAAGGCATGAGCCCCAGTCCACAAATGCAAAAAATGCCACATTTCAAGTCAAGATCCTTCAGTGTGATGAAAATAGTAAGAATAACAAGAAGCTTTCACATCTTGAGGTATGTGGGGAAGCTGTTCTGGATTAACCATGATTCAACCTAAAACTTGCTTTCCCCAGAACAGCCTGACTTCTGACCCACCAAACATTGTACATCTGCTTCAAACATTTTCCCAAAGCAGAGAATGAATTATATATCTACTTATCAATTAATTAATTAATTTATTTATTTATTTATTTATTTTTTGAGGAAGGTTAGCCCTGAGCAAACATCTGCTGCCAATCATGCTCTTTTTGCTGAGGAAGACTGGCCCTGACTTAACACTCGTGCCCTTCTTCCTCTATTTTATATGTGGTTTGCCTGCCACAGCATGGCTTGATAAGCCGTGCGTTGGTCCACACCTGGGATACAAACCGGGCTCCCGAAGCAGAACATGCGAACTTAATCACTGCACCACCAGGCCGGCCCCAAGAATGCATTCTGTAAAGGTAAGAATTAATGTCTCTCTTTCTCTGACTCCAATACCAGCACTTCTTTGAAGATAAGCTCTTCTTCTCAGAGGACCAAGGTCAAGTTGACCTGTTATATATGTGCTAAACTACAGAAAAGCATATCCTTGCGAGTTGGAAAAAAATTGCATTCCTATCCTATTTCATGTATGTTCTTGTTTGCGAAATGGTCTATAGCCATGCTGTGTCCACACTTCTCAATAGAGCTTTCCTCCCTGATGGAGACAGCACTTCCAGGCTAGTATTCAGCAATAGCTGAATAAACATCGCTCTATCTTTCTTATCTAAAGATTGGTCATTAAATATTTTTGTCATCAATTATGACCCAGATGATCTTATTTTAGGATTCTGTAGCCTGCAAACAGTACCACTGATAAATTGCATGTGATGGAACGCAACAAATTCGTGATAGCTGGACAAACAC
This sequence comes from Equus asinus, assembly GCF_041296235.1. Classification (NCBI taxonomy): domain Eukaryota; kingdom Metazoa; phylum Chordata; class Mammalia; order Perissodactyla; family Equidae; genus Equus; species Equus asinus. The sequence goes on from NC_091791.1 coordinate 170,910,919, forward strand.
TGAATCAGTCGGGACCAACATCAAAAAGAGAAGGACCACCTTGGAGAAGAATAACAAACAAATCACACAGATATGAAAAGTAAAATCCAATACATTGAAAACTAAGATGAAAAGCAAAAGAAAGTTTATTTTTCACTCAAGACAGTCCCCATATCCATCTACCAAGCATTCTGTGGGACCCACAGCACCGGCAGAAGCTCCAGCAGAGGCACGAAGGAAGAGCTGAATGCACGTGTGGAGATGAGCCAGTGAATAGTAGAAGGGGCAGGAGCCAGGGGACAACTTCGGGTCACAGTGATAAAAAGAACACTCTTGGGAGAAGTCGTCACAATAAAGAAATGGACCCCAGAACGTCAGCCATGAGGAGCTCCATGGAGCCCCAGGGTGTAAGCCAGAGCCAGCGAGAGAGTAGCCAGGGATATTCCCCACCAGGGGCATGGGTGTGTGGCCTTGAAGGACAGTGCCTGGTGGGTCAATTCTCCCTCTCACCTGATAAGAGCACTTAATGTGGTATGACACATGTTAAGAAGGAAAATGATTGAACAACCTAGAAGAAATGGATAAATTTCTAGACTCTTACAACCTCCCCAAACTGAATCAGGAGGAAATAGAGAATCTGAATAGGCCAATCACAAGTAAAGAAATAGAAACAGTAATCAAAAACCTCCCCCAAAATAAGAGTCCAGGACCAGATGGCTTCTATGGAGAATTCTACCAAACATTCAAAGAAGATTTAATGCCTATCCTTCTCAAACTATTCCAGAAAATTGAGGAAGTTGGAGCACTCCCTAACACATTCTATGAAGCCAACATCTCTCTGATCCCCAGACCTGACAAGGACAACAGAAAGAAAGAAAACTGCAGGCCAATATCACTGATGAACATAGACGCAAAAATCCTCAACAAAATTCTGGCAAACTGAATACAGCAATACATCAAAAAGATTATACACCATGATCAAGTGGGATTTATAGCAGGGACACAGGGATGGTTCAACATTCGCAAGTCAATCAATGTGATACACTACATTAACAAAAGGAGAAACAAAAACCACATGATAATCTCAATAGATGCAGAGAAAGCATTCGACAAGATCCAACATCTATTTGTGATAAAAACCCTCGATAAAATGGGTATAGAAGGAAAGTTCCTCAACATAATAAAGGCCTATATGACAAACCCACAGCCAACATCATACTCAACGGACAAAAACTGAAAGCCATCCCTCTGAGAACAGGAACGAGACAAGGGTGCCCACTTTCACCACTCCTATTCAACATAGTAGTGGAGGTGTTGGCCAGAGCAATTCAGCAGGAAAAAGAAATAAAAGGAATCCAAATAGGCAATGAAGAAGTAAAACTCTCGCTGTTTGCAGACAACATGATCTTATATATAGAAAACCCCAAAGAATCCATAGGAAAACTATTAGAAACAATCAACAGCTACAGCAAAGTTGCAGGATATAAAATCAACATACATAAATCAGTAGCATTTCTATACACTAACAATGAACTAACAGAAAAAGAACTCAAGAACTCAATCCCATTCACAATCGCAATGAAAAGAATAAAATATCTTAGGATAAATTTAACCAAGGAAGTGAAAGATGTATACAATGAAAACTACAAGACTTTCTTGAAAGAAATTGATGATGACATAAAGATATGAAAAGACATTCCATGCACATGGATTGGAAGAATAAACATAGTTAAAATGTCCATACTACCTAAAGCAATCTACAGATTCAACGCTATCCCAATCAGAATCCCAATGACATTCTTTACAGAAATTGAACAGAGAATCCTAAAATTCATATGGGGCAACAAAAGACCCCAAATTGCTAAAGCAATCCTGAGTAAGAAGAGCAAAGCCGGAGGCGTCACAATCCCTGATTTCAAAACATACTACAAAGCTACAGTAATCAAAACAGCATGGTACTGGTACAAAAACAGGTGCACAGATCAATGGAACAGAATTGAAAGCCCAGAAATAAAACCACACATCTATGGACAGCTAATCTTTGACAAACAAGCTGAGGGCATACAATGGAGAAAAGAAAGTCTCTTCAACAAATGGTGCTGGGAAAACTGGACAGCCACATGTAAAAGAATGAAAATTGACCATTCTTTTTCACCATTCACAAAAATAAACTCAAAATGGATCAAAGACCTAAAGATTAGGCCTGAAACAATAAGTCTTCTAGAAGAGAATATAGGCAGTGCACTCTTTGACATCAGTTTCAAAAGAATCTTTTTGGACACCATAACTCCTCAGACAAGAGGAACTATAGAAAGAATAAACAAATGGGACTTCATCAGACTAAAGAGCTTCTTCAAGGCAAGGGAAAACAGAACTGAAACAGGAAAACAGCCCACTAATTGGGAAAAAATATTTACAAGTTACTTATCTGGCAAAGGGTTAATCTCCATAATATATAAAGAACTCACACAGCTCAACAACAAAAAATCAAACAACCTGATCAAAAAATGGGCAGGGGACATGAACAGACATTTCTACAAACAAGACATAAGGATGGCCAATAGACACATGAAAAGATGCTCATCATCGCTAATCATCAGGGAAATGCAAATCAAAATTACACTAAGATATTACCTTACACCCATTAGATTGGCAAAAAATATCCAAAACCAAGAGTGACAAATGTTGGAGAGGCTGTGGAGAAAAAGGAACCCTTACACACTGTTGGTGGGAATGCAAACTGGTGCAGCCACTATGGAAAACAGTATGGAGATTTCTCAAAAAGTTAACAATAGAAATAACTTATGACCCAGGCATCCCACTACTGGGTATCTATCCTAAGAACCTGAAATCAGCAATTCCAAGAGTCCCATGCACCCCTATGTTCATCGCAGCATTATTTACAATAGCCAAGATGTGGAACCAACCTAAGTGCCCAGCAACTGATGATTGGATAAAGAAGTTATTGTATATATACACAATGGAATACTACTCAGCCATAAAAAAGGACAAAATTGTCACATTCACAACAAAATGGATGGACCTTGAGGGTATTATGTTAAGCGAAATAAGCCAGATGGAGAAAGACGAACTTTGTATGACTCCACTCATAGGTGGAAGTTAACATATAGACAAGGAGAACTGATCAGTGTTTACCAGGGGAAAGGGGGGGGGGAGGGGATGGCACTAGGGGTGAAGTGGTGTACCCACAACATGACTGACAATAATGTACAACTGAAATTTCACAAGGTTGTTAACTATCATGATCTTAATAAAAAAATTAATTAATTAAAAAAAAAGAAAAATGATGACCTTCTAATACCTGTAGCATCAGAAAGACTGGGATGTTCTTGATTATACCTGTTTCCTTAAAATGGAGTTTAGGTCAGTTTATATCTATTTCTCTCTTTTGATCTAGTCATTTTTCTTCTAGGACTTATTCATACACAAGGTCTAAAATATAGGAGTGTTTATGTGTCTTATTAATAAATATGTTCACCACACCATTGTTTAATAATAAACCCCAAGTTGGAATCACTATTAATCTCCAAAATAGGAAACTGGTACAATATGGCACCTGCTCATTATTGATTCCTCAACCCTTAACATCTACAGTATCCACTGCAGGAGAAAACTAGGCTAAGAACATTAACAGCTAAGTTATAAAAGAACTAATCAACATTTGGAAAAAAGGAGAAGCTCACTTATTAATCAATGCTAATTAAAATGTTAATAAATTTTTGTTTAGCTAATCAGGAGGAATTTACAAAAATAATAATGCTTACATTCAGTTTGGACATTGAGAAAATGGCATTTTTTGACCTTGTGCACAAAAATTCATAAGAATAAAAGGAAGAAAGGAGTCTTTCACCTAGCCTTCAAGCACAATGAGAGAAGCGGGCAAGGTTATTCCTTACAGATTTGTCACAAAAGTCAAACCTCCGAAACAATGCCAACGTTCAGCACCAATTTGGGGATGAGCTTTTGAAAAGTTTCATACCAGTGAACACTACATGATCTTAAAAGTTTTGAGACTGAATTAAGTTTTTTTGCAGAGAAGGATGTTCACCAGGTGTGTTTAAGCCAAATTAGTTAGAGATCCGTACATACTCCAATCGTATCTTTGTTTATACTTATATTTTCCTTGTAGGTTTTTTTTAGTCCAACATATTCATTTTCATAATTTTTCTGTATTATTTAGATAACTTAAAAGCCTATTAATTAAATATGAATGAGAACATTAAATGATTAAATGATTTTCAGCAATAGATTTTTAATAAAATGAGGGAAATGTTTATGTTGAATAATTTAAATGATAGGATGAAAAACTAAATATATTGTGATCACACCTAAGTAAAAGTACACATAGGAAAAAAATCTATGTGGAAAGTCTTCTGTTGACAATGGTCAGTTGGGTGGTGAGAGTAAGGATGACATTTTTCTTCTTTCTATTTTTTAACTTATTGTATATTTTAAACTGTATACTGATTAAAATAATTTTATTTTTATAAATATTACAATTCAGAAAATGGTAGGCTTCAGGAAGATGGTTTGTGTGCTAGTTAAGGTAACTTTAATTATTCTAACTGATAAACTTGAACATTTCAGTGACTAACACAACAGAAGTCTTTTTCTTGCTCACACACAGTCCAAAATGACTTCCTGGTGCGTGGTGCCGCTTCTTTCTCTCAAGTGTCCCATTTTGGACAATCATTACATGGTCAACCCATGATCAAGGGACTAGACTCAGTTCCCTGAAGGTGGCATCCGTGTTCCCCGTGTTCACCTGCATCAAACCCTGGAAGGGGAGGAGTCTAAACAGTCAGCACAGGACTGTGCTGGGGACCTGGTCTGGAAGGTGCGCACAGCATTTCCACTCACATCCCATTTGTGGCAACAGTCACAGAGCCACACCCGACCTCAAGTGAGGCTGCACAGTGTGGTTCACCTGCGTCCCCTGGAAGAACAGGAAATTGTTTTATTAAACTGCTAGCTCATCTCGACCACAATGCTTAATAGTCTTTGCTGTTTATAACAATCATGAGACCTAAATTTTTTTCTGCCTATAAAATTAATACATTTCAATTATAGAAAAAAACTAGATAAGATAAAGGTGAAAATAAGAGTCACATAAAACGGTTGTTCTGGTTCTTGTCTTTTTCTTTAACAGATTTAGTATCAAATTGCATACAATATTCTATAGTCTACTTTTTCCACCTGATATCAGATGATACAAACCGCTCCATGCCACTAAGCAGTCTCTAAAACATGATGCTTTTGAACAGCTGGACAGCATTCCACCCATGAATGCATCACAGTGTGTATCACCACTCTCCTATCTTGAATATTTGGATTGTCTGAGCATTTGTGGTAGAGGGTTTCAGGGACTATGTCCACCTCCACCTCTTCCTATATTTACTCAGGGCCCTAGGATCAGCTGCTCAGTCTCAGAAGTGACTTTTTCTGCCAGGAAACACTGAGGATCTGGCACCTTTTTCAAATCTCTGCCACTTCCAGAGTCTAATTCGCTCTTTTCCCACTAACTCCTTTGAGGGGAAGACTGTATGCTGATGTCACTGAATGTCCTGTGTCCCCTGCTCTTTCTACAAGGGCAACAGCACAGGTCACTTCTTGGAAAGAGAGTTTCTCGCTCCAGCAGACACGTGTGGTGGGAAGACAATGGCGTGGGCACAGCCTTCACCCAGCACTGACACTCCATGAAACATTACAGACCCATCAGTAAAAACTTCTCAAAGAGCTTCCAAAATGTCCTTCTGAGAGTGACATTAAGGCAGCCCTGAGGATGTCTGGAATGGCTCGGTAGTACACTGCTCTCCTGCAAAGCCAAGAGCGACGAGATTGGTTTCTGACCACAGCAGCATCAGAAGGATGAAGGGGAAGTGACCCAGCATAACCCTTCACAGACGATTTGCATTGTTGGCGGCCTAGGGGGCCCTGGGAGGAGGTGGGATGCACAGACTTTAATGTCCCAACATCCCAGAGAAGAAAAATGTTGGAACTGACGGAAATGTAATAAAACAGTCCAAAGTAGATGCAACTAGTTGTGGATGTTTTGAAACATTTCACACTAATCTTTGATCTAATATTACAATGTTTTACTAAAACAGAAAATGAAACATTTAAAAAACATAGGTATCCCTCTCTACTCTCATACATTCCACTCTCCATGGACAACTCATGGAAAGAAATGGAAGGACAGCTAATTTTTGACAAAGGAGTCAAGAACATACAATGGAGAAATGAAAGTCTCTTCACTAAATACTGTTGGCAAAACGGGACAGCCACAGGAGAAAGAATGAAAGAATGAAAGTGGACCATTATCTTTAGCACACACACAAAGTGAGACCTGAAACAATAAAATGCCTAGAAGAAAACATAGGCAGTACTCTCTGGGACCTGGGTCTTAGGAGTATCTTTTTGAATAGCATGTCTCCTCAGGCAACGGAAACAAAAGAAAAAATAAACAAATGAGACTACACCAAACTAAAAAGCTTCTGCACAGCAAAGGAAACCATCAACCAAACAAAATGATAGCCTAGCAACTGTGAGAAGATATTTGCAAATCATATATGCCATGGGGATTAATTTCCAAAATACATAAAGAACTCATACAACTCAACAACAAAAAAATGAACAACTCAGTTCAAAAAATGTGCAGAGGATATGAACAGACAGTTTTCCAAAGAAGATACACAGATGGCCAACAGGCCATGACGAGGTCTTCAACATCACTCATAATTAGGGAAATGCAAATCAAAGGTACAACTAGATATCACCTCACACACTTAGAAATGGTTATTATTAAAATGACAGAAAATAGCAAGCGTTGGAGAGGATAGGGATTAAAGGGCGCCCTCATACACTGCTGGTGGGAATGCAAACTGGTGCAGCCACTATGGAAAACGGTATGGAGATTCCTCAATAAACTAAAAATAGAAATATCATATGATCCAGCTATTCCACTTCTGGGCATTATTCCAAAGTACATGAAAACATTAATTAAAAAAGATATGGACCCCTATGTTCATTGTAGCATTATTCACAATAACCAAGACCTGGAAGCAAGCTGCGTGCCCATCATGGAGGAATGGATAAAGCAGACACGGTGTATATATACAATGGGATACTGTTCAGCCTCCAAAACAATGCCATCTTGCCATTTGCAGTAACGTGGGTGGACCTCGAGTGTATTTTGCAAAGCGAAATAAGTCAGATGGAGAAAAATGAAAAAGCATATGATTTCGCTCATATGTGGAAGATAAAAAAAACACACAGTTACCAAGAACAGATCGGTGGTCACCAGAGGGAAAGCAGATGGGCTGAGGCGAAAAGGGGTAAGGGACACATATGTATGGTGACAGACGGAAAGTAGACTCTCAGTGGTGAACACAATGCAGTCTATACAGAAGCTGAAATCTAATGATGTTCTCCTGAAATTTACATAATCTTATAAACAAATGTGACCTCAATAAAATAAAAATGAATGAATGAATAAATAAATATGAAGTGGGAGCACCCAGGGTCTCAGCAGGGTGGCCAGGGTTCAGAGGGAAGGCGGGCAGGCTTCCCCGTTGCTCCTTCATCTCCTTCAGCTTATTCCTGGTGTCCTCACCACATCCCACCAACACCACGACTGTGTTTCTTTCAGCTTTCTCCATGCATTACTAAGTATAAATGAATAAGTAATCCAGGAAACTTACATTATTCAGAGAAAGTAAAATTCCAAATGACTGAGCTCTAATCCCAGAGAAACAGGAAACAAAGGAAATGGGCAGCCATCAACTTTCATGCATTGTTGGGAAATTATTGAATTTTGTGGGTTTAGCATTCTGAGACACAAGCTCCAAGCACCCACATGTCACCCTGTGTTCCTGTTTCGGCGGCCAGCACTGACTCAGCGGTTGTCTGGGGGGGGGTGGCGGTGTTGGCTGGAATGACTCTCTCAGCCCCAGATCACTGGCACTTAGGGGGCAAGCCTCCTGGGCAGCTGGGAGATGAAACCTATCACGCCAGCAGAAGAATGAGACTGTGAATTCTGACCCCCAGCCCCAGGCTTCCTTCCTGTCTTGGAGGATGAAAGGCTGGCAGGAGGAAGCAGCAGCAGCAACTCACTGGGCAGCCTTCCTAGGAAGATGCACTCCCTCGTGCTCCTCATGGCCATTCTCAAGCCCCCAGGGCTGGGGTAGGTGAGTGACTGTCTCCAACCTCAGAGACATGAGCCCTCTCATAGACCTTGGAGGCAGCCTGCCTAGGCACTTCTTACCTCTGCATCGTGGGGCAAGTTAGTTGAATTCACAGTTCCTCAGGATCCTCACCGTAAAATAGGGATCATTTCATGCCTACCTCATAGAGTTCCTATAAGAGTCAAATTAGTTGGTGTACATAAAACTCGTGGAATTTCCCCTGGCACCTAGAACATGCTATATAAATGTGCTCTCTAAATTCATTTTGAGGGACTGGCCCGGTGGTGCAGTGTTTAGGTTCCCACGGTCTGCTTCTCGGAAGCCCGGGGTTCACCGGTTTGGATCCAAGGTGCAGACATGGCACCACTTGGCAAAAGCCAGGCTGTGACAGGCAGTCCACGTACAAAGAAGGGGAAGATGGCCATGGATGTTAGCTCAGGGCCAGTCTTCCTCAGCAAAAAGAGGAGGATTGGCAGTAGTTAGCTCGGGGCTAATCTTCCTCAAAAAATAAATAAATAAATAAATAAATTCACTTTGACATCCATGTGTCAGAGCCTGGGAGACAAGGAGATAGCAATAATAATCCCATCAGCTCACATGTAGAATATTAAAGCCAGATCCAAGCTGGTCATGAGCTGACCATGAGCTGCACTCAGAGGGATCCGGGAAGCTCCCTGAGGATGAAAGTACCAGGGACTTCAGGAAGAGGCCACTCAAGTGGGTTCCCATCCAACAGCAGAGCATCTCTCCTCAACAGGGGAGGCTGAAGCTGGCCATGCCTGGACCAAGGGTTCTTCTCCTCCTTTGGGGGAGGTGGGAGGGAGTTGAGGTCTGGGATGGTAAGTCAGCAGTGTTTCCTGAAGAACCTCGAATGCCCTCCCAATGTGTGGAGCAGACCCTTCCAGGCCCAAGCTCTGCTGTCCTCTGCATAATGTCTCCTGCCTCGCACTTTCTAGTCTTTCTGGAGCACCAAGCTGTTCCCCACATCGAGGGTTCTGACAGAACAGAGATGAGTACTGAACACTTCCTTTCAGGGGAGATCATCTGAGTCCAAGAGGCCAGGCCCCATTCCCATCCCTACATGGCATATCTTCAGACCCAGACTCCAGTCGGTCTGGCCACTTGCTGGGGATTCCTGGTGCAAGAAGACATTGTGCTGATGGCAGCTCTCTGCTCAGGAACATGAGGCACTAAGGAGCTTCCTGGGTGACCAATCACACAGGCCAAGAAGAGTTCAAGAGAGACGCCATCTGAAAGCAGGGTCCTAGCAATGAAGGGGGGACAAGGACACTAGGTAGTTCTGGGGGTAGAGAATGGGCCAATGCAAATGAGGTAAAAAGAAGGACATAATCCAAAAGAGCAACAGGGGAAATGGAAGGCACAGATTGGGGTTGAAAATATGAATTCAAGCACTTCTGAATTTATTCTACAGGAAGTAAAACTCAGGGTTCCACTGTCCCCCACCATCCCCAGCTCAGGGTTTTAAGCAAGCAGAGAGCACAGACAGCTCAGCCCCACAGCCCTCCTGTCCCCTCAATTCCATCAGCTAAAATCACACCACCCTGGGCTGTCCTCCTGCCCTGCAGAGCTGGGGGATGGAGCTTCTGTGCCTCACACCTACCTCTAGGCCTCCTTTCCTTCCCAGCCATAGAAATGTCATCCTGGGGGCCCACAACACGGGGAGGCTGAAAAGCACCCAGCACTCATATCTGTACTCAGAGCCATCTGCCACCTAAATGTGATCAGTAGGAGAACCTGAATGACATCATGCTACTGCAGGTACCACCTACCTGACCCTCTGGCTCCCCAGCCCAGCTGGCTTTCTCCCATCATGGGGACTCCACCCTGTCCTGGGACCATGGAGGAGGAAGCAGGCACAGTGTCCTGGTAGTGGTGGAGGCAAGGGATGAGCTCTGCCCAGGAGTCCCTGAGGGCCTGTACTCTTCCTGCCAGCTGGAGAATAGAGCCAGACTGAATGGGGTTTTGAGTGCTCTGCCTTGGACTCAGGCCAGGCCTAGTGCTGGGGCCAAATGCATTGTGGTGTGATGGGGCCTGGTTGGCATGTGTGCTTAAGCAAATATAGTCTAGGATGTGAGCCTGAGACTGTAGAGGGATCAGGAGTGCAGTGATCGCTTCAATTTCTACACCCGCCCAAGGTAGATTTGTGGGGGGAACCAGAGGAAGGGAAAGTCCACGTTCCTGGTAAGGCCCAGGGCATCTGCCAACACTGCCCAAAGCAGACGGGCCTGAGCGGTATTGACCAGTTGGAACTGACTACATCCCGTCAGCCTCAGTCTGGGGCCCAGACCTAAGTGACATGGGGCTTTTCCCTATCAATCTGGTCTCCAAGGGATTGCAGAAGCACTGGACACACAACCTACACATGCGCAGCTTTGTCCTGGGGAAGGGGAAGGTACCCTGACTTGGGGTGAGCTACAGACAATAAACACAGTCAGGACTGAAGACCATCAATGGAAAGTTCCAGAAGCTTGTCTTCTCCATCTCAACAACCTCCCATCTCAAACACACCTTGCACTCAAGGAGCCCACCAGTCCCTAGCTTCTCTGAGGCCTGTGCCTTAGGATAGCAGGAGTTGGTAGGCCTGATTTCATGTCCCTTCTTCTCATCACACACAGGGGGATACCACAGGCTGCCTGGTGTGTCACCATGAGGCCCACGGCCTCATCTCCTATGGAAATAAGATGCGGACTCCTCCAGCAGTCTTCGCCCGAGTATCCAGCTTCCTTCCCTGGATAAGGAGAACAATGAGATGCTTCAAACAGTGGGGTCAGACTGAGATGCCCCCATGACCCACTCTTCTTTGTGGCAGAGGACAGTTCCAGGGCCTGCCAGAGCCTTAATAAATGACCATGTCTAGAGCAGAAATATCCGATTTCTCATTTGCTCATTGAGCATCATTCAGTGCACAATAAATGTGTGCCAGGTCTGAGTCTGAGAAAATCCAGGAAAATGGGGTCTCTTCCTCAGGACAAATGAATGTCCCTCAATGTCTTGGAGATCAGGATGAACTACTTCCCTCCTCCAAACTATGCGTTCCCTCTGTCCTTGGGTTGGGATGGAAGGACATCTCTCTCCCAGGGCAAAGCTCTCTCCTCTCTGCCCTACCAGAGACCCTCAAGTAGATATTAGAGAACAATGCACCTTCCACATCCCCCAAGGATTCAACCAACGGGGTTCGACCAGCCAACGATGGTTGCATCCTACTGAACATGCACAGACTCTTTCTTGTCATTTTCCCTAAACAACAACTACAGTATTAACAGCCATGGCATTTGCACTGTATGAAGTATTACATGTAATAGAGATTATTTAAAATGTACAGTAGGAAGGACGTGCATAGGTTATACGCAAATATTGTCATTTTATACAAGGAATTGAACAGCTGGAGATTTTCTTACCAACAGGGGTGCTTGAAGCCATCCCCCTCGGATACTGAGGGATGACTGTAAACTCTAAAACCGTGTGCCACGGTGTGTGTAGAACAGGCAGGACAAAGAGCAGAACTGAAATTGCACAGAAAGCCCAATTCAACACAGAGTAAAGGTGGCATCTCACATCACTGGGAAACACGAAACTTTTAACAGACGGTGACAGAACAACCAGGTAGTGATTTGGGGAAAAAGAGAAAATTGGATCCACTCTTCACACCATAACCTAAAATAACCTTCAAATGGATTAGATGTCTAAAGGCAAAAAATTAAACCATACAAGGAATAGAAGAAAAAAAAAATTTGCTTGCTGAAAAAAGCTAAAAAACACCTATATTCACAGCAGCACTATTCACAACGGCCAAGAGATGGAAGCAACCCACGGGTCCATCACAGCCAGTCCTTCCCGTAAACACTTCACCACACCAACCCCCACTGTACTATGGACCAATGTTCTCATTTTCAACATGAGCAGGGTCCACTTGTTCTTTTGATACTGTGAAGATATACAAAATTCCACACAAAATGTTGGCTGAAATAATATGACTTTTTAATTTTTCTTTTGAGGAAGATAGGCCTGAGCTAACATCTGCCACCAATCCTCCTCTTCTTTGCCGAGGAAGACGGGCCCTGAGCTAACATCCGTGCAGCAACTTCCTCTGGTTTATATGTTGGATGCCTGCTACAGCGTGGCTTGACTAACGGTGCTTAGGTCCACACCTGCTTCTGAACTGGCTAACAACAGGCTGCCGAAGCACAACATGTGAACTTAGCCACTATGCCACCAGGCTGGCCCCTAAAATAACATGACTTTTACTCAAGATTGGCCCATTTTCAAAGAAAAGATCACTGAAATCACTTAATTTAAAATCTTGCTTTAAATACTTTCTGAAGGTAACCATACAGAATGAGCTGACAGATTTTTAACCTCCAGCAAAATGTCAATTACTCTTGCAGTGTATACAGAAACTAATCAATAATAACATACACCTGAAATTACACAATATTATAAATCATTATGTCCTCAACAAAATAATTGGAAACAATGAAGCTTTTACTCATTGCAGGGTGACACGTACCATCTGAACTTTTGCAATTTCCATGACAATAAATGCAATAATCACAGAGGACACATTTTGTTAAATCCAAGTGAGTATACCCAGAAATGCTGTGGTAAATGTGACCACTACTACATGGGTCTTGCTTATCACAAAGTCATGATATTCAGTGTAAACCATTTATCAACAAAATTTTAATCAAGAATATACCTGTGACGATACTCAGTCACTCTCTATATTTGCTACCATCTGTCCATAAGAACTCTCCTCTACTAGCATGCTTGTGAGGATAACAGTCTCATTATTAACTGTTTGCATTGGCAAATGGAAAGAATACTTGATAGTGGGGAGGGGGAGGAGAAAGCAGTGGAAGAGTCCCCCATTCAGCCCTTCCTCTCTGTGACAATCACTTAGAGCCCAGAGCACCGCCCAGTCTCAGGACTCAGTCCCCAGGAAACACCCAGGGCAGACATGTCCCACTCCCATGTCTTTCTGTGCCTGTTGGCACTTCCCAGGCAGCTCTCTCCTCCAGCTGCCCTGCTGAAAAGATTTACACACCTCACAATGCTCACCTCCAGGAGACAATTCCTTCCTGACCATCCTGGCAGCCAGGCCCACCACCTCCCACAGCTCTGCACTCTTCTCTATTAAGGAAACCTCGGTAGCAGAACTGTGGCAAGAAAGTGTTTTGCACAATGAAATCTAGTGAAAAAGGACAAACTTCCTCCCACTATCTCTCTCCAGGTGAAGACTCTGGGCATTAAAGGCCCTACTGAGTGACTGGGAACTGGTAAAACCATGACAAGCTTGTGCCTAGTAACCTCACCCAGAACTAAAGTGGTCTGCAGAGAGCGCACACTAAACTCAAGTACATTCATCCTCAACCCTCCTCTAAGGCTCCCCATCTGGGCTCCCCTTACCTTCCTACTATTCTCCTTAACATCCCATCTTGACTTCCTCCCCAATCTCCATGCTGCACTCCCACACGCAGGATTCTGCCTTTGTCTGAAACTACCAAGAAGTTGATGGATGACTGGGCTTCTGGCTAGTGAGACTAGAGGAAGGCACTGTTTTCTTTTTTTAAAGTATGCTTTTTGATGAGGAACATGGGCCCTGAGCTGACACCTGTGGCCAATCTTCCTCTTCTTTTTTTCCTCCCATGAGTCCCAGTACATAGTTGTTTATCCTAGTTGTGGGTCCTTCTAGTCCTTCTATGTGGGATGCTGCCACAGTGAGGCTTGATGAGCAGTGTCTAGGTCTGCGCCCACTATCCAAACTGGTGAACTTTGAGCGGCCAAAGAGGAGCCTGTGAACTTAACCACTAGACCAGAAGGCAGGCCCCCAAGGGCACTTTTGCATGAATATGAAAAAACAGTTCAGGCTTCAAACAGCAAAAGTCTAAAAGGGAAAGGATTGGGTCAAGTGATGATATTTTAGGAAGTAGGCTGATGCTAATCACACATGCAACGCATTGTGGGGTGATATTCAGGCTCTTTGAACACCCAGAATTCAACCAAGGTAGGGAACATCACTTCTGACTCAGGCCAGAGTTCCCCAAAATCCTATTCATTCCTTAGAAGAGCTCAGTATTTCCTCCTAGTGAATGTGGTCAGGCTGACTCAGCAACTGCATAAGAATGGGGTTCTCACGACACCTTCAACACTTGCAGAGAGCCCCAGCCAGGTTATGTCTGTGACGCAACCTTGTCTCATTCCTACCCAGGAATTTGCTGAGCCCCTCCACTATTGTCCAAAGCAATTCCCTGAAAGGATAGAAATGAAAACTTTGTCAAAGGGCAATGGTGGACCTTTTCATTTCATGGTCCACTCACTTGTAACCAAGACTCTGATCAAGTATTAGGATGGCACAGGATTCTGGTGGAGGGAAAGCTGAAAATGGGGGATATAATATTCCATTCCCCAAAGCTAAGAGTGGTCCTCTATCTCAAGAGCTGTTGTCTGGATCAAAAGCAGAAGAGCTTACTAATAGCTTCCTAGGTGTCACCTTCACCTTGTCCAACTACAGCTGAGCCACTCAGTTCTGCCAGGCCAAATACCCAGAACCTAACTGATCCATAGACTGTTGCCTCACCATTGTGCCAAAGACTCTAGTGGAGACTGGCTACCACCCAGGCGTTTAATCCCCATTTCTCCATCTCACTCTGAAGTCCCAACTTTGTATCTGCCCTCATTATTCTGAGAGTTCAATGCCTTAAGAAGATAAAGCCCAGCAGGTCTTCAGATGTGGACATCTCCCACACACAGGCAAGCCAAAGTGAATTTGTGTATTATTCACTCCTGCATTAAACAAACTTTTATGCGTATTTTGCATGTGTCTGACTCAAGTTGGAAGAGACAGATACTAGAGTATTCTGCCTGATTAGCTCAAAATATTCAGGTCTTATGGACCAGGCTCATCCTGGAATGGAGCAGGACACAAGTGTCTGAAATGCTCAGGGACAAAGAAGTAACCAGCATAGGCAAAAGAAAGTGTTTTCCAGGTCTTCTGGACAGTCTACCCCAAGGACGCAAACTTTTCAGGTAACATATATCTGAAGCATGCTTCATACAGACCAGAGCTGAGCAACTCATCACAATAGAAAGAACCTGAGAATTAAGGAAGCAGCCGGCCCACGCTACGAGGCCACTATGCTGCCCACAGAAGCCAGGAGCCCCAACTCAGTGTGAAGCGGTCCTGACAACGAGCTCCCTTCCCCACCATGTCCACTTCCACAAACTGTCCAGGTCTGGTAACCAGATCTGTTCTCTGGTGTCTAGAATTCTCTTCAGATTCCAAGACCAAGACCTCCTAGACTCAGCCTCAAGTTGAGCTTTCTCATGCCTCATGCCAAGCTAACCTGTCAGTCATAAAGGAGATCACACTTGTGGAGGAAGATCCCATCCTCCGCCCTAGTGAGAAGCTCCACTGAGGATCAGGACTAGGGATGTGGTTTCTGGAGGCAATGCCACTTATATTCCTACTTCTCAGGACAGTGAGTTTTGCAGAAAGGGCAGCAGAGCAGGGCCCAGGTGGAGATAGTCACACTTCATCGGGGCTTTTCTTTCCTTGGAAACAAGAACAGAAGCCCTTTTGAGGCATCAAGCACCTCTCAGTTGTCCGTAACAACATCAATACCCCATTCAGATAAAGAATTGTCCTTCTCCTCTCTCTTTCTCTTCCAAAATATCCCAAACTGTGGAGCTCCAGGCCTCTCTGTCCAACCTGAACACATTCCCGAGAAGTTAGGAGGACCCTCCACTTCCTCGTGGTGGTCGGGAGCAGATGGATGAGTTCATGCAAACTTTGTGCCGTGCCTTGCTCCCTGCCCAGCTCTTCTTCTGTACTGTCTACTTTCCTTCAAATCTCTGCTGGCTTAGAGTTGGCCTACTGCCTAAAAAGGTTTAATTGATAATAAGGAGTAAGGCATAAGAAAAGAACAGGCTCAAGGCTCTTGTATTTACATAAGAATCTCTTGCAAATTTATGAAGACAAGAAGTAGAATGGTGATTTCCAGAGACTAAGGGGACAGGGCAAAGAGAATTTACTGTTCAATGGGTTCAGAGTTTCCATCTGGGAAGGAAAAAGATTCTGGAGATGGATAGCCATGATGGTTGCACACATTGTGAATATACTTAAGGTCACTGAACTGTGCACGTAAACATGGTTAATAGTTACATTTTATGTTATGTATATTTTACCGCAATTTAAAAAGTAATTGACAAAAAGAATCCCCTGTAAGACAAAAGGAGCAAAGCTCTGATTGTAGAAGAAGCTATTTGGAGAAAGTGGGCAGAGACGTCCTCTGCACATTCATGCCATTGTTAGAACTACATTTTGCTCTGAGCTCTCTGGTTTCTAGTTCAAGCAGAAGAGGTGTCACGTCAGGTTGATGTCACAGACTCAGAAGCATCTCCATCCCAACATTTCTCCCCTCTAACATGACTTAGAAGCAGCAGCTGTGAGGAGAATGAGCCAGAGGTGCGGTCTGAAGAGAGGGCTGGGCTGGAAATGAGACCAAGAGACCTACGATAGAAGGGAAGGAGGAATGAGGAAATCTTGCCCATTCTTCTATGGTCCTTTATCCTCCTTGGACTTCACTGAGTTTCTTGAGTGTGTACATTAATAGTTTTGGTTTGTTTGGATTTTTTTTCACCAAAATCGAGAAAGTTTCAGCCTTTATTTCTTCCAATATCTTTTTCTTCTCCTTTCTCTCTCTCTCCTCTCATTCTGGGACTCCCATGACATGTGTATTGAATGCAGTGTCCCACACATCTCTGACATGCTCTTAATTTCCCTTCTTCATTTTCTCTTTCTGTTCACTGAAAACTTCTAAAGCAGTTACAAATTTAGTAATGAAAGGCTCAGGATAGCAGCCAAGCTTCTCTCCAGACACGATGGCTAAGCAGAGGCACAGGTGCCTTTTGCCCTTGGTCAGAGCAGCAGTCATGACCAGCTAGGTGTGGGTCAGATGAGACAGGGGGCAAAGAGGGGCAGAAGGAGAGCAGAAAGGAGCAAATGCCTGCTGATATGATCTGGATGCACAGGTCAGGCTGAGAGAACGGGGCTTTCAGCCATTTGTAGGGTGGATGTGTAGCCTTACATGGTATGCCAATAGCTCAGAGGAAAGTTATGTATGAGAAAATTGTGCTGGTGCAGCTAAATGTATAAGAAACTGTCATTCCCTAGTTATCAGGAGGAGCTGAGGGATGGGTCTGGATATTTTAACTGTTCTCAAAATTGCTCTTTTTCATTTTCTTATGTTAATGAGATGCTATCACCAACCACCCTGAACCAGACCAAACCTCACCAGAGAGCTATACCTATGACCTTTGCCTTATCTTTAATACTAAGAGCTCTCCAGGAGGGGCTTAGGCCTTTTTACCAAAACCTGCAGTGTGTGTGGAAGCGTGTTTTCCCTGTGAACCAGCACAAGAGAATACCCACCTCTCCCTTTCGAATATTCATTTCCCGGCTGAAATGGATGTCCCTGCTTCCCTGTTTTCGGGGACACCGTGACTTGGGAAATGATTCCCCATGGTCTCTTACTTAATATACTTTGTGACACAATCACTTCTGATGAAGAGTCTAATTTAACTTGCCAGGATGGAACATTCTTCAGTTTTGGTAATGAAATCAGCTACGGAAATTGTGAAAACACTTATGGTTTTAAGTGATGAAACGCACTCAAATGATAAAAACCTCCTTTGGGCAAAAATTACATTCTATCATCTTTGATTTTCTATACTTCCAAGACTTCATAGACATTATTTAATAGGTACTTCACAACCCAATGGGTTAAGACACATTTGATTAATAAATCACTACAACGTTGTTGAACATACTTTTGGATTCCAAATCAGGGGTAGGGGGTAGGCATCAGTCATCAGAGGCAGGAGAACAGTGATGTCCCCTGTAAACAACAGCCATGTCTGGGACAGAGAATGAAAGTGAGAAGACACGTGACATGTTCCACCTTCTGGGCAATGACTGATCCAGCAGATGCAAAAGCAGCAAAACATTATAACCACTTTGAGGTAAGACTTCATAAGTCTTCTGATATCTATATTAAATTATACAAGAACAAAGAAGAATAATTTAAACTGCCAAGCTGTTTGCTTGTATTGGTAGTACTATGATGCCTTGAGACTTCTCCCATCCAAAAGTTGACAGACCTCCAGCTCCTGTGTGCAGAGAACTCTGAGAGCAACCATGCCAGGTTCCTGACCAGGGACAGGGAGCCTTGGGGGCAGAATCTTTGCCTCCATCATGTTCTTCACTGTCACACAACATTACCTGTGCTAGGTTGGACAAGAGTGACCACAGAAACTCAGAATGAGAGGCAAAGCTTTGTTTCTCCCCTTTCAGTCTCTATCTGCATGTCTGAAACTACTTTAACACTGGAGTCTTTTAAAACTTTGAAATATCAAGAAGTTGAGAACAACATTAGCTATCAGGGCAACCTGGGACCACAGAGTGATCTCACGTGCATTTTTTTGTCAAACCCTCCTCTCGAACTCTCCTACTCTGTCATTGCCTTCTCTTCCAAGCACTCTCATCAGCCTTCCATCAGCATGTCATCCCCAATCCCTGCTCTCACCCCCACCTCAACAGTTTCACGTTGCCTAAAACTACCAAGAAGTTGATGGAAGACTTGGCTCTTGGCTCGTGTGTTTTAGGAGAGACCAGTGCTTGGTATTTTGGCATTTATACCAAAAAGAAAAAGAAAAACTCTTGGGCCATCAAAAAAATGCAGCTCTACAAAGAGTAGGATTGCATAGATGCATGCTACTTTAGGAAGTAGACAGTTGCCTAATCTCAAATTCAAGGCATAATGGGGTCATATTCATGTTCTTGGGGGATCTCACTTGGGGAAAGGAACACCATGTCCGGCTAATACCAAATACCCCCATAGCTCCTTCTCCATTCCAAGTGTCCAGTACTTTCTAGGTGAACGTGGTCATGTGATCAAGGGCCTAAGAATGTGGTTACTGCAAAACTGTCACCACATAAACCCCTCTCTCTAAGGGGAAGAATGAGCTGATGAAAGCTCTAATCTTGGGAATCTATAGAACTGGGAGGAAATTGGTGGTCACTGAGCCGGCTCCTTCTTGCTTCACCTCTACGATTAAAAAGCCTGGATGAAAAAAGCACGTACAACTTCAGACCTGATCAGCCTGTCAAAGAAGTTGCTGCTTCTGCTGTTCTTATTGGCCAATCTCCTACCCTCCAGGGTTGAAGGAGCTAAGTGCCCCTGTAGATCCTCAGAAGCCTTCCTTATCCCATCAGACACTTCCACAGTGTCCCTGTGAGGTTGTCCTTATGATCTTTCCTTCCCTCAGTCCATTCCCAGAAATTTGCTGATGCCCAGATCTGTCGCTAGATCTGCAGGGTAGAGAACTGCAGAAAAGAAATCCACTCCCAAAGAGACCTGGTGGGTCTTCTCACTTCCAAGGGTCAAATTCTTGTCAGCTTGAAAATGACTTAGTATTAGAATAGCACATGATTCTGGTGGAAGGGGAAGCTGAAATAAGCACGATAATTCCCATTCTCTAAAGCTACGCGTGGTTATTTATCCCAGGAGCTATTATCTGAATCAAGAATAGAAGAGCCAGCTACTACTCAGTTTGCTAAGTGTGACTCTCACCGTGTCCCCATTCTACGTAGCCACTCAGCTCTACCAGAGCAGATATCTAGAACATAATTGAGCCATCTGAGTGTTGCCTTACCAGTGCTCCCACGACCCTAGTGGAGTCTGGCTCCCAACCAGCCACTCCAGCCCATTTCCCCAACTCACTCTGATTTCCTATCCTTTCTCTTCTGCCCACTGTGTCCCTGAGAAAGATCAACTGTGCTGGACTTCAGATTTCATTAAAATCACTCCTCTTCAGTTGCTGATCTAGGCAGATTTGAGGAGTGGCCATTCATGTACCTGACAAGCATTTCTGGGGTATATACTATGTGCCTGACCCAGGATCGGGGAGAAAGAAGCAAGAGAATTCAGCTCCATGAGCACAAAATGTTCAGGTCAGACTAGACCCATCCAGGAAGCAAGCAGGACACAGAAGTCTGAGAAGCTCAGGGAAAAAGAAGCAACCAGGGTCAGAGGGAGAGAGTAATTTCCAGGTCTTCTAGGAAAGTCTCCTTAACAAGTTTATGAAGTGTGTTTGCTCCAGAACAAGAGCTGAGCTCCTCATCTCTATGGAAGGAAACTGACAACTAAGCCAGGAAACAAGTCATGCTGCAAGCCCGCCAGCTGCCCGCTGAAGCCTGCAGCCCCCTCTCATTGTGTTGGGTCCCTGAGGACACTACAACCACCCCAGCCTCGGATCATCCCATGGGTTTAGGCCACCAGCAAGTGCCCATTTCCTTTTTTCCATGAACACAGAGATTCAGGGCAAATTTCTCTTTCAGGGAAGATCAGATGGGGAGGGGCCAGAAGGCATTGCCAGCCCCACATGGCATCTGTACTTTCCTACAATGACAAAGAAAGCTGGAGCAGATGAAGGAGGGGTCCTAGTATGAGACAAGTTCATACTGAGAGCAGCTAACTGTAATGGAAGATGAGGATTACAAATGGATCCTTGTCTTCCTGGGAACCCTGGTACCTTCCCATGACCCATAACTCAGGAAGGTCACTGAGCACACAGAGCCAATGACTAATCAGAGGAGCAATCTGGTCTGCTCAGACCAGGACACAGTGACCATGGGTTACACGGGTGGAGCATGTGGACCGAGACCTGGGTGACAGACATGCTGCTGAAGAACCAGGCTGGGTCACTGCCACAGAGCACAGATGGGTGACACTGTCCATTTTTCCCTTCCTCCCTATCTGACTCAGCTGCCTTTCAGAGACTGAGTTCTAGCTCCTGTGGCTGACCCAATCCACCTTTTCTTTAGAGAAAAACAAGTGTCATCCTGGGGGCTCACAATATCAGAAAAGTGAAAAACAGCCAGCAGGCCATTCCTGTGCTCAAACGTTCCCTCACAAGGATTATAACAATAATTCAAAGACCAACGATATCTTGCTACTGAAGGTACCATCTTGCTGACTTTCAGGTGAAACTGCACAGGTCACAAAGGAGCAGGCAGCTCACTCAGGGTCTCAGTCCCCTCCTCTCTTCCAACCTGTCTATTCTATTGGGTCAATGTAATAGCAGGGGGCTTGGGAGACTCCAGGCAGGGGGTAGAGACAACCTCACCCCTGGTTCTGAGACCAGCAGGGGCCGGGACCTGAACTGCCATCCCTCACCTTTCTGACCAGCTGCAAAACAAGGCTCAACTCAGCCCAGCTGTGAAGACCATCGCCCTGCCACAGAGCCAGGACTCGCTGAGGCCAGGGCAGATGTTCAGTGTGGCAGGCTGGGGACAACTGGCAAGTGGCAAAAAGACAAACACAGTCCAGGAGGTGGATCTAGAAGCGCAGAATGAGCAGAAGCGCAAGGACCTCTTCAAAAACTATAACTAGTCCCTCCAGCTGTGCTTGCTTAACCCTGAGGACAAGAAGGCTGGAGCAAGTGTAAGGAGACAGGGATCTTCTCACCCTTGCCCCAGGGACACAGTGATGCTGGGGTGACATGGCCAAACCTTCTGCCACCTAGCAAGCAATGGTTGACCTCAGTGCAGTCATGGGTGGAGGCTTGCTGTTCCCAGTATGTGGAGCCCAGGCATCTCCCTGCAGCCAATCTCTTCACTTTTGTCCATGGCACAAGAGCAGGGCCTGGGACTGGGTTGAGCATGAGAGAGGACACAGCCAGGACACAGGCTCATGGGGTGAGTAAATCACAGAAGATCCACCTACACCTCTGACACTCAGAGCCGAGGTGAGTGGTAATCAATCAGCTAGTACACATCTGAACAGCTGGGCCCTGAGAGAGGGGTAGGAGAGCAACAGGGAGAAAATAATGTTGACAAGGAGGAGCCAGAGAGCTGCAACTGAGACTTCTCCCTTCTCTGTGCACAAGGGTACTCCAGGGGCCCCTCATATGTAACAACATGGCCCAGGGTGTAATCTCCTTTGGAAAGAACAATGGGAAATCTCCATTTGTCTTCATCACCATCTCAAGGTATCTGTCCTCCATAAAAAGAACAATACTTCAGGTTACAGGGCCCAGACTCAGGTGCCCCCAGGATTGATCTAGATGGGATTGGACGGGACAGGATTGATCTTCTCTGGGGTCAAAGCCAGAACTGCCCTGGGCAGTGCGGGTTGGAGGGGAGGCTGCCAGGGACTTCATAAACTTCCATGTCTAGGATGGAAATCGTTGATTCCTCCTTTATTCACCAAAATAGCCTATAGCTTATAGACTACTGGGTAAATTTTTCTTATATTTTTCAGCAATGCCTAAATCTTCTATATAAGAGTGGATTCAAAAAAGTAAACTCATTTTTAAAATATCCAGCTTAAAGAAGGCTAGACTGGAAAGAATTGGTCTGCTGAATGGTTGCCAATGATGCGTGTGCTTTGACTACAGGAAAATGTTTACTGCGTAGAAAAGCAATACATGTTCATCATAGAAAGACAGGGAAAGGCAGACATAGCAATAAGCACATTAAAATTCCAAGAATGCCACCACCCAGATGTCATCATCATTAATGCTTAAGCAGGTTGCCTTCCCCTCCTTTTCGTTATCTTCATAAGTTTCCGTTGCTTTAACAGAACTGGGATGGGGCTGTTTAGAACTCCTAACGCCTTCCTTTCCACTGCTCTGTCATCTGTCATCACACAGGTGAGAGTGTTGGGATAACCGGTTTGCAAAGGTTTATGACTGTTGGGCCCATGGACGTGATAGCCATGTTTCACTGGACCCTGGGCAGAGAACACTTAGTGGATACTAATTATTAGGATGATCAGCATCCAATTCCCCATCACTTGGCAACAGTAACCTGCCTTCCTTTAGGAGAACACTCTCCCCAAAAATCAGACACTAGAATTTGGGTGGAGCAGTCCCCACCTCAGGCCCAGGGGTGCTAAACGGTCCGAGAATGAACCAATCAGGCCACTCAACACCGATGGACCTGCTGATGGTTTGCTCTGGTCCAATGAATATCAATTCCAGGACTTTTGTTCAAGATTGTGAGATAAAACAAGCTCTCTTGATCACAGAATGTTTAGATTTAAAGAGTGAATTCTGAATATTCCAAAAATACGAGGCTGGATTTGTGGTCAGAGAAGAAGTGGGGTTACCATTTGGGGTGTTTGGGTGTGTCCAGCTCTACATGCCCCTAAGGCAGGTCCAGTCTCTATCTCCCACCACCAAGTGAAGCCCCACCACAGACCTTACCAGCCTGAACACTAACCGTTGATTCTAACTCTACTCCAGCCGACCATTGTCTTCTCAAGGGCAGGAGCCCTCTTGCCAATCTCCCTGGAGCTAGCTTGCTAAATAATTATTCATGACTTCATCAGGATGGAAAAAGAGCCAATGGCTGGAAAATGGAGACATTCTAGATTCAGTCACTGAGGGGCTTCTGGGGTCCAGCTCTCTGCTGGCTGTAGCACAGGCTTTGCTTTCTTGTTCTTTCTTCTTGCCTTCACCTTGTGACTCAATACTTGGAGTGCAAGTGTGGTGACAGTGTTACTGTCACCTAACCCAAGCCTAAGAACTTTGACGAAGCACTTTCCCCAATAATACAGAAAAACCAGGGGCACAGCCCTAGGAGGTCTGTGAGGCCCTGAGCCACACCCCTGCCTTCCCCTCGGGGACTGTGTGTCTGGAAGGAAGAAACACCAGCAGCTCTGACCTGAGCAGAACTTCAGGGAAGATGCAGCAACTCCTGCTCGGCTTGGCCTTTCTTCTGCCCTCAAGGCTGGGACAGGTGAGTGAGCATCCACATTCCAGAGGCTCCAGCTCATCTCACAAGACCCTTTGTACACCTGACCCTTCTGCCCAGCACATTCAGAGATTTTCCTCAATTTCAGCCTGAGAACTTTCTAGACCCCAGCTCCCATCCCAGACCAAGACTAACAAGCCCAATCCTACATAGACACTTAACAAGGATGGTCAGAAGGAAGGGTCTTCACTGAAATATTTAGTGTGTCTGCCTCTCTTATCACCTGGAGAGTGGGTTCTTCATAGCAAGGCATTCAGCAGAGAATGCGATGCTACAAAAGACAAGTAATTAAAATCCCTCCCTTCAACTCAGGAAAGGGCAGCTCAGACAAACTGACTGCAGTGCTGGGACCTGTCCCTGGACCCAGCTGAAGAACCAGTTTCATTTCTCTGAGCTCTCACCTCCTCATCCCTGTCCAGGAGGGGAGTCCATGGTGCAGTAGATCTCACAAAGGGGTGGAAGACTGCATGCATGGCTCCGCTGGGGCTTTACATCTGTCGCAGCCCTGGGCAGCCATTTACAGCCACACTTCCCCCTTGCCTTCCTAAGCCATCGGCTGTTCCACAAAGTTCCTCCCCCCATGCCATTGGCCTTCAATACTACCAGCACAAATCCCACCAAACCTCAGTTTAAAGCTAAGAGAAGGCCATTCATTCACGCAGGCAAAAAATGTTCACTGAGATCCTAGGATGGGTTACGCCGTAAGACATGAGGATTTTATAAAATCAAACTCCATAAGCTCACAGACAGATTATGAGATACGAGCACCAGGTGGGACATTAGCAGAGGCTCAGAGGGGTCGGGAGACTCACTGAGACAGAAGGCATCAGTGGAGCCCTGGCCACGATCCCCTGGGCTCCACCATCGTGAAGACAGCTCTTATCTCCTCCATGCAAGGTCAGAAGTAGGACGGGAACAACAAGCACTGTCCTCCCTTTTCTCACAGGGGCTTCTGAGGCTTGGCATTCAGAAAAGGTTATTCTCCTACTAGGAGAACCTGGGAGGACTCTGCCCCCGTGTCTGCAGGGCACTGTAGACCCCACCCTCAATCACCACCTTCTGAAGCCTTCCCTCCTGAACACAGCCACTCCCAGAAAGCACATAGTCCAGTCTTTTCTTTCAGAGGACATCATTGGAGGCCATGAGGCCAGTCCCCATTCCTGCCCCTATATGGCTTTGGCTCACTTTGTGGAGCAGGAGAATGAAGGCAGGTATGGTGGTGTCCTCATGAGAAAGGACTTTGTTTTGAGGGCTGCTCACTCCCAGGGAAGGTGAGGGGCCATAGACAATTGACACTCCTGAGACCCCTACAGGGACTGTTGTCCTCTGCCCAGGGGCTGAAACCCAGGGGAGCTCCCCTGGCTTATGGTAACTCAAGGCCATGAGAACTCATGAGAGGAGCCATCTGAGAGCATGACTGGTCCATGGAAAGTGAGAAACAGGGCAGGTAAGCTTTGGAATCAGAGGGTCAGAGGTGAAAGCAAGTGGGCCAGTTGAGAACAGAGACCACACTGGTCAAATAAAGCAGGTGTGGAAGATGAAACCATGCACTAGGGTGAAAGGCAAACTCAGAGTATTTTCACAATATTGCCAGAGGGCAAGACAAGCTTCCAAGTGTCCTTCCCTCAGTGGTTTTGAGAAGCACAGGCGACAGTACTCAGCACCCAGAGCTCATGTTGTCTTGATTTCCCCTTGCTGCAGTCCTGCCCTGCCCTGGCTGTCACCCGCCCTTCATGGCTCCGGGCCTGGACCTTCTGTGACTCTAAGCCCCTCACATCCCCACTCTACTTCCTGTGCAGCTCAGTCAACGTGACCCTGGGGTCCCACGGCATTCAAGAGCGGGAGAGGACCCAGTAGGTCATCCCTGTGAAAGAAGCCGTCCGCCACCCACGCTATAATCCTAACAACCTATTCAATGACATCATGTTACTAAAGGTAAGGGAATCTCCCTACTGCTCTTCCTGTCCTGGGTCCAGAGTTATTTCCCTCCCACTGGGACCTGTCACTTCCTTCCCTCTCATCCTGGCCACCTGACTAGTCCCAGTGGCTCAGGGGAGAGGGAAGTCAGTGCAACCCCAATGCAGTGTCCAGGCCCAGGAGGCCAGTGGCTGAGCTGGACTTTCTTGCCTCTTCCCATCAGCTGGAGAGACAGGCCAAGCTGACTGCAGCTGTGGGGCCCTTCAGCTTGCCCAGGGGCAAGACCCTGGTGAAGCCCAGACATGTGTGCAGTGTGGTCAGCTTGGGGAAAGTCTCAATGGGCATTTTAGCAATCACTCTGCAGGCAGTGAAGCTGACCATGCAGAAGGATGAGGTGTGTGATTCCTGCTTCCTTGGCTATTACAGCGGGGCCACTAAGATTTGTGTAGGGGACGCAAAGAAGATGAAGACCAGCTCTGAGGAAATGTTTCCAGCGTCTGCCTAGGCATACCCGGGGAAAGAATAAATGGGGAGCTCTGGGACATGGGAGTGGCCATATCTTCATGCCGGACAGGTGGGCTGCCTGGGTCCATGAATCCAGTATTTAGTTTTTTCCCTGGAGTAGATCAGGAGTGCAAGCTGACGAAGGATCATTCATCCCACAGCAGAGTTTTCACCAAAATTGCCCTGAGGATTAGAGAGAAAGCCTTGGCCTGGGTGGAGCTGCATGTAACAGTCAGAGCCAGGCTGGAGCCCTGGGATGAGGGAGGTGACAAGGCCTGCCCTGGTTCTGATTTCACATGTGGCCCCCTGAGACACCACTGACCCTAGGGATGGTGAGAAGGGCAGGACCCCGAGAATGCAAGCTCAGCCTTTCCTCTCTCTGCTTCCAGGGGGGCTCTGGGGGACTCTTCTTGTCTGTGAAAATGTGGTCCAGGGCATTTCCTCCTATGGACAAGAGAGTGAGACCCCTCAGGCGTCTTCATGAAGGTGTCACACTACCTGCCCTGGATAAAGAGAATAATGAAGTGCTGCTCATAGCAGGCATGAGGCTGACCTTCCTCTGGGCCTGACCATCTTTCCTGGGGCAGAGACAGGACTCCCAAGGGGAGGGCAGTGGGATTGCAGGGCCATAATAAATGGATCTCTAGTGCGAGTATGACTGAGGTCTCACTGACACACTGAACCGCTTTCAACCTACAGCAACATGCTCCTGGCAGCCCTCTTCTGTAAGTTGTGGGCTGTCCTTCCTCCTTTCTCTTCCAGTCCTACTTCCCCGTAGACCCCATGCTGAATAGTTTTTCAATCACAACTCTGTGGTGCTGAGCCCTGTGCAAGGGCTGAGTCTGAGGGCTGCCCATTATAAAAGGACAAACTTCTTCCCCAAAATATGGTCCTCTTTGGGACATAGAAAATTCTTACCATCTCTAAGCCAACCACCATCAACAACACCCCAACAAGTCAGCAGAAAGAGGAGCAGGGCAGTGGAAGGGGTGTAACTCCAAGGACCCGGGAGGCCAGCGGCCTGGCCCTGGACACTGAGCTTCCTATTTCCAGGGCCTCTCTCTGCTGTGGGGGCAGCTTCTCCCACAGCCAGGAACACCTGCATCTTTCGATGCTCAGATGCTCCCTAGATGGCCTCTAGCCTCACACTCGTCCCATTTTCTGCCCTACAATGTGCCCGGCACTGAGCTCAGTCAACCTTCCTCCTGGCTGATGGTCCCACATCAGCCCCTGTTTTCCATCTGACTGCCACGCCCACCAGCTCCTTTCCCTCCAGCCCATCCTGTTTTGCGCCAGCCTCTCTCTCATCTCCCTTACAGAGTTCCCAAAGCCCCATGTGAATTCTCCTCTATAGCTTGTCCTTGTCATCGCACAACCACCAGCCCTCTTGATGCCTATCAGAGGACCCAGGACCCACTTCCCATCTGAGCAGAGACAGTTAGGTTTTCCATGCAGCCCAGCATCCCTGGGCCTTCTGCCATCATGGACTGTGGAGTCACTCCAGAGCCTCAGGCCCTGGCAGACTGTCCTGACTACCCCTGCTGGCAACCTGAGTCTTTGTGCCAGGCCCATAACAGGTTCTGTCCCTGATACTGAGAATCTTACAGTGAGGGGAAATTTCCTCTAAACTCCCCTGGTGCCTCCCCTTTCCCCAGGTCAGCCAGTTTGGCCAATGGATCAGTTTTTGGAATCCTCAAGACAGCTTGCCTGGAAAATATTTAAATTCTCTGTATTCCATCTCAATTGCACATTAGAGTTTCCCATGGGTGATCTTGTGTGATTCCAGAAGGGCAGTGTGAAAATGAAGAGACTTCGAGACCCTCAGGTCCTGAAGTTCCCCGTCTGAGCTCAGTGGAGTCCATGTCTTGAAGGGAGGGAGGGAGGAGACAACTGGGACAGCCATATTTTTGTGTATTTACATGTGGAAGGCATGAGCCTCAGTCCACAACCCCACAAAATGCCACATTTCAAGTGCAAGCCCTTTCATTGTGATGAAAACAATAAGAATAACAAGAAGCTTTCACATCTTGAGGTGTATGGGGAAGCCATTCTGGTTTAACCGAGATTCCACCTAATACTTGTTTCTCCCAGGGTAGCCTGACTTATGATCTACAAAACACGCATTGTACATCTGCTCAAACATTTTCCCAAAGCAAAGAATGCACTCTTTAAAGACAGGGATGAATGCCTCCCTTTCTCTGATGCCATTACCAGCACTTCTTTCAAGGTAAGATCTTCTTCCCAAAGGACCAACGTCAAGTTGAGCTGCCACGTATGTGCTAAACTGCAGAAAAACAGATCCTTGTGACTTGGAAAAAAAATATATTCCTGTCATGCTTCCTGTATGTTCTTTGTTGTGAAATAGTCTATAGCCATGAGGTGACCATGCTTCTCAGGGGAGCTTTCTTCCTTGGGGGAGACAGGACTTCCAGGCTAGTCTGCAGCAAATTGGCTCAATAAATATCACTTCATCTTTCTTATCTGATGATTTCTTTCTTATCTGACTGATTGGTCATTGATTATTTTCATCACCAATTATGACCCAGACACCTTATTTTAGGATCCTGTATCCTTCAAACAGCACCACCAGTGAACTGGATGTGACAGAACACAGCAAATTCATGATAGCTGGACAAACACTGAATTAATTGGGACCAACATCGAAAAGAGAAGCACCATCATTGAAAAGAATAACAAATATATCACACAGATATGAAAAGCAAAGTCCAGCACGTTGGAAACTAAGATGAAAAGCAAAAGAAAGCTTATTTTTCATTCATGACTGTCCCCATGTCCATCTGCCAGGCCTCCCCTGGGGCTCACAGCACCGGCAGAAGCACAGGGGAGCGAAGAGCTGAATTCACGTGTGGAGACGAGCAAGTGAATAGCAGAAGGTGCACGAGCCAGGGGACAACTTTGGGTCCCAGCAGTAGAAATGGACACTCTTAGGAGAAGCCATCACACTACAGAATTAGAAACCCCAGAAAGTAGGCCATGAGGAGCTCCATGGAATCCCAGGGTGTAAGCCAGAGCCAGCGAGAGAGTAGCCAAGGAAATAGGCCACCAGGGACACGCATGTGTGGCCTCAAAGGACAGTGCCTGGTGAGTCAGTTTCCCCTCACACCTGACAGGAACACTTCATATTGAATGACACACATGAAGATTCAAAACTATGACCTTCTAATGCCCGTAGCATCAGGAAGCCTGGGCTGCTCCCGATGGCACCTGTTTCCTTAAAACGGCTTCCACATTATTTCACATCTATTTCTCTCTCTTGATCCAGCGATTTGTCTTCTAGGACTTAATCCTACTAGAGCTCTGAAAGCGTGTGTGTGTGTGCACGTGTCTGTGTGTGTGTTATTCAGAACGAGGACCATCACACCATAATTTAATAATAGACCCCAACTGGAATCAGAATTAATTTCCAAAATAAGACAATGGTAAAATATGCTATGTGCTGCTTACAAATTCTGCAGCTCTTAAATTTCTACATTATCTGTGGCTCTAGGAAACTTGCCTAAGAACATTAATAGGCCAGTCATAAAAAAAACTAATAGACATTTGGAAAAAAGTAAAAGCTCACTAAAAAATCATGCAAATCAAAATAATAATAATTTTTGCTTATCTAATTGGGAAGGATTTACAAAACCAACGATGCTTACCTTCAGTATTGACATTGAGAAAATGGCATTTTCATACCATGTGCACAAAGGTCCTTAAAAAAAAGGACAAAAGGCGTCTTTCACCTAGCCATCAACTACACTGAGAAAAATGGACACCATTATTCCTTATAGATTTGTTACAAAAGTCAAATCTTCGAAATAGTGCCAATGTTCAGCACCAATCTGCTGATTCGATTTGAAAAGTTTCATACCATTGAACACTGTAGAAACTTCAATGTTTTGAGATAGAATTACATTTTGTCACATGGAAGAATGTTCATGCGGTCTGTTTAAGTCAAAAGTAGTTAAAGATCAGTACAGACTACAATCATATGTTTGCTTACAATTATATTTTCCTTTTGGCTTTTATTACTCATACATATTCATTTTCATAATTTTTCCGTGTTATTTAGATAAGTTTAAAGTGTATTTATTAAATAAGAATGAGATCATAAAATGATATTCAATAATAGATTTTTAATAAAATGAGGTAAAATTTATGTTGAATAATTTAAATTATAGGATGAAAAACTAAATATATTGTGATCACACCTATATAAAAATACACATAGAAAAACACCTACGTGGAAAAACATCTCTTAACAGTGGTCAGTTGGGCGGTGAGATTAGGGCTGCCATTTTTCTTCTTTCTATGTTTTAATTTATTCACAATTTTGAAAAGTGCAGCAATGAAAATATTTTTATTTTTATAAATATTACAATTCAGAAAAATGTAGGCTTCAGTAAGATGGTCCATGTGTTAGTTAACTTTAATTATTCTAACTGAAAACCTCTAGCATTTTAGGGACTAAAACAAGAGAAGTCTAATTCTTGCTCACACACAGCCCAAAAGGAGTTTCGAGGTGAGTGGTGCCCCTCTTACTCTCAAGTGTCCTTGTTTGGGCAGCAATTATGTGGTCACTCCATGATCCAAGACCAGGATCAGTTCCTTAAAGACGGCATCCGTGTTCCCCATGTTCACTTGTGTCAAACCCTGGAAGGGGAGGAGTCTACATAGTCAGGGCAGGACTGCATTTCTGTCCAGGTTGGGAAGGTGCCTACATCGTTTCCACTCACATCGCATTTGTGGCAACAGTCACACAGTCACACGCAAGTTCAAGTGAGGCTGCACAGTGTGGTTCACCTGTGTCCCCTGGAAGAAAAGGAAATTATTTCACTAAACTGCTAGCACATCTCAACCATGATACATAATAGTTTTTGTTGTTTATAGGGATCATGAGCCTTACATTTTTTTCTGCCTGTAAAACTAATATATTACTATTATAGAAAAAATTGGATAATATAAAGGTGAAAATTAGAGTCGCATAAAATGGCTGTTCTGGTTCTTGTCTATCACATTAAAAAAATTAGTTCAAATTGTATACAGCGTTTGACAATCTAATTTTCAACTTAAAACTGGATGACACAAACTGACCCATGCCCCAAGCATGATGCTTTTTAACATGATGCTTTTTAACAGCTGGGCAGCATTCCATCCCATGAATATATCACAACTCTATTACCACTCTCCTCTCTTGGATCATCGGACTTTCTGATGATTTGTGGCAGAGGGTCTTAGGGAACATGTCCACCTCCACATCTTTCTACGTTTACCAAGGGCCCGAGGGCCAGATGCTCAGTCTCAGTAGTAAGCTTTTCTGCGAGGAAACACTGAGGGTCTTGCAGTTCATTTAAACTGTTCTCTGCCACATCCAGGGTCTGGGTCCCTCTTTCTCACTGACTACACTGAGGGGGAGACTGTATGCAGATGTCACCAAAGGTGTTATGTCACCTGCTCCTTCCTACAAGGACAACAGCACAGGCCAATTCTTGGAAAGGAAGTTTCTCACTCCCAGTAGACACGTGTGGTGGGAAGACAATGGCGCGGGCACAGCCTTCTCCCAGCACTGACACTCCAGAAAACATCACAGGCTCATCAGTAGAAACTTCCCAAGGAACTTCCAAAACGTCCTTCTGAGAATGACATTAAGGCAGCCCTGAGGACGTCTGGAATGGCTCAGTAGTACACTGCTGTCCTACGAAGCCAAGAGCACCGAGATTGTTTTCTGACCACAGCAGCATCAGAGGGATAAAGGATAAGTGACCCAGCACCAGCCTGCCCAGAAGATTTGCGTGGTTGGCAGCCTAGGGGGCCCAGGGAGGGGGTGGGAACACACGACTTTAATGTCCCAACATCAGAGAAGAGAAAAAGATGTAACTGACAGAAATAAAACAGTCCAAAGTACATGTAGCCAGCTTTGGATGTGGTGAAAGCTTTCACATTCATGTTTGATCTAATATTACAATTTTTTACTACAATGGAAAACAAAAACATTTAAAAACATTCATATCCCTATCTACTCACATAAATTCCATTCTCCATGGACAACTTCAAGAAAGAAATGAGAGAACAGCTTATTTTCTAACTAAAGGAGCCAAGGACATACTTTGGAGAAAGTCTGGGCACCTAAAGGGTGTTTGTGTAGTGAGAAGACTGTGCTGATGGCAGCTCTCTGCTGGGGAACAGGAGGAACTAAAGAGCTTTCTGGGCAACCAGTCAGACAGGCCATGAAGAGTTCCTGAGGCGGTCATGAAAACCAGGGTGGTAGCAATGAAGGGGGGACAAAGAGACCAAGTAGGTCTGGGGGCAGAAACAGGCCAGTGTAAATGAGGAGAAAAGAAGGATGTGATCAAGAAGAACGATGGGGGAAAACCAAGGCTCCATTGCGGCCCAAAATATGAATTCAAGCTCTCTCTCAATATATTCTGGGGGAAGTAAAACTCAAGGTCCCTGTGTGCCCCACCCTCCCCAGCTCAGTGCTTTGAGGAGCAGAGGGCACAGACAGCTCAGCCCCAGAGCCCTCCCATCCCCTAAATTCCCTCAGCTACTGTCTCACCATCCTCCTCC
Source organism: Equus asinus (assembly GCF_041296235.1). Taxonomy (NCBI): domain Eukaryota; kingdom Metazoa; phylum Chordata; class Mammalia; order Perissodactyla; family Equidae; genus Equus; species Equus asinus. Next base: position 170,943,931 of record NC_091791.1, read on the forward strand.
CCTACAGCGCTGGTGGACCAAGCTGCTGCGGCTCACACCTACCTCTAGGCCACCTTTCCTTTGCAGCTCTATAAATGTCATCCTGGGGCCCAGAACATCAGGAGGCTGGAAAGCACCCAGCAGCACATATCTGTGCTCAGAGCATCCGCCACCCTGAATATGATCAGCAGAACAACCTGAATGACATCGTGTTACCGCAGGCACCATCTACCTGATGCTCTGGTTCCCCAGCCCAGCTGGCTTTCTCCCAGCATGGAGGCTCCATCCTCTCTTGGGGCCAAGGAGGATGAAGCAGGCACAGAGTTACAGATAATGGTGGGGGCAAGAGGTGAGCTCTGCCCAGGAGTCCCTGAGGGTCTGCACTCTTCCTGCCAGCTGGAGAATAGAGCCACTGAACCGAGTCTGAGGACAGTGCTCTGCCTCTGATGCAGGACAGGCCTAGTCCTGGGGCCAGGTGCAACATGGTGGGCTGGGGCCTGGTTGGTCTGTATTGTAGGCCAGACATGCTCCACGATGCATGGCTGAGAGGGCAGAGGGATCTGAAGTGCAGCAATTGCTTCAATTTCTACACCCACCAAATGCAGATTTGTGTGGGGTACCCGAGGAAGAGGAAGTCCACCTTCCTGGTAAGGCCCTGGGCATCTGCCAACATGGCCAAAAGCAGATGGGCCTGGGTGGTACTGACCAGTCTGAAGAGATTACATCCCCACAGCCTCAATCGAGGTCCCAGACCTGAGGGACATCGGGCTTTTTCTGAGGAGTCTGATCTCTAGGGGATTGGAGGAGCACTGGATACAAAAGTACATGTGTGCAGCCTCGTCCTGGGGAAGGGAAATGTACGATGACTTGGTTGAGCTACAGTCAGTAACAAAAGTCAGAACTGAAGACCAGCGATGGAAAGATCCAGAAGCTTGACTTCTGTACCCCACCACCCTCCTATCTCACACATCCCACATTGAAGGAGCCCAGCTGTTCATATCATCTTGAGGGCTGTGCCTTAGTGCAGCAGGAGTGGGGATGCCTGACTTCATGTCCCTTCCTCCCCTCATCCACACGGGGACACCAGAGGGCCCCTGGTGTGTCACCATGAGGCCCAGGCCATCGTCTCCTATGGAAATAGGATGGGGACTCCTCCAGCAGTCTTCACCAGGGTTTCAGGCTTCCTGCCCTGGATAAGGACAACAATGAGACGATTCATACAGAGGGTTGTGACTGAGATCCCCCCTGGTGACTCACTCTTCTATGGGGCAGAGGCCAGCTCTAGGGAGGTTCCTAGAGCCTAAATAAATGGCCATGTCTAGAGAGGAAATATCCAATATCTCATTTGCTCAGTCAACAAGATTCAGTACACAGCAAATGTATGCCAGTCTGAACAAATCCAGGATTATGGAGTCTCTTCCTCAGGACAAATCAATCCCACTCAATTTCTTGGAGATCAGTTTGGGCTTCTCCCCTCCTCAAAACCATCCATTCCCCCATCTCCCCTCCCTCCATGGTCTTGGGAAGGGATAGGAGGACATCTCTCTCCATAGCGCAAGGCTTCCCACTCCACGTCTTAACAGAGACCCCCTAATAGATATTAAAGTACCATCCAAATTCAATATTGCTCATGGATTCAACCAACGGGGATCAAAAAGCCAATGATGGTAGTGTCCTATTGAACATGGACAGATTTTTTTTGTCATTATTCCCTAAACAATAACTACAGTATTAACTGTATAGCATTTGCATTGTACTAGGTATTGTAAGTAATCTAGAGATAATTTAAAATATACTGAAGGGAGAATGCACACAGATTATATTCAAATACTTTATCATTTTGTACAAGGAATTGAACAGCTGTGGATTTTGATATCCACGGGCATCCTGGAACCCATCCCCCTTGGATACTGAGGGATGACTGTTTGCTCTAAAACTGTGTGCCATGGTGTGTGTGGGACAGGCAGAACAAAGGGCAGAATTGAAATGCCATACAAGGCTTAATGCAATACATGGAACAGGAGGCATCCCTAATCACTGGGAAACAATAAACGTCTGGTAGATGGTGATAGTACAACTATGTAGTTATTTGGGGAAAAAGAGAAAATGAGATCCACGCTTCACACCATAATCTAAAATAACTCTGAAATGTATCAGAGATCTAAATGTAGAAAAAAAACATTCAATACTAGAAAGAAAAAAAAGAAGATTCACTTGCTTAAAAATAGTTAACAAGCTACCATGTTCACAGCAGCACTATTCTCAATGGCCAAAAGATGGAAGCAACCCACGTGTCCATCACACCCAGAGTCCTTCTCCTAAACCCTTCACCACACCAACCCCACCGTACTGTGGACCAAAGCTCTCATTGACAATGTGAGGAGGGTCTGCTTCTTGTTTGGATACTCTGAAGATACACAAAACTCCACACAAAATGCTCACCAAAATAAAATGACTTTTAGCCTGAAGATTAGCCCATATTCAAAGAAAAGATTACTGGAGTCACTTAATTTAAAATCATGCTTTAAAAACTTTCTTAAGATAACTACATAGAATAAGCTGACAGATTTTTCTACCTCCATCAAAATGTGACTTACTCTTATAGTTTATATAGAAACTGATAAATAATAATGTAGATCTGAAATTACACAAATTATAAGCCATTATGACTTCAGAAGTAATTATTTCAATTATTCATAAAATAATTGAAAAAAAAGAAAGAAGTATAAGCTACTCTTTGCAGTGTGACATTTACCATCTGCACTTTTGCAGTGTCTGTGATCTTACGTGGAATAATCACTGAGAACATATTTTGTCAAATCCGAGTGACTGTACACAGAAATTCTCCTTTAAATGTGAACATTGCTTTATGGGTTTTGCTTATCAGAAAGTCATTAGCCTAATATTCAATGCAAGCCATTTATCAACAAAATTTTAATCAACAATACCTTTTTGACAATACCCAGGCACTCTCTGTATTTGCTATCATCTACCCAGAGGAATTCTCCTTTACTAGCGTGCTCAGGAGGAGAAAAGTCTCTTTATTAAATGTTTGCACTGGCAAAATGGAAAGAATACTTGATGGGGGGGAGAGAGCAGTCACAGAGTCACCCACTCAGCCCTTCCTCTCTGCGACAATTACTTAGAGCCCCAGATCACCACCCAGTCTCAGGACTCAGTCCCCAGGAAACACCCAGGGCAGACATGTCCCACTCCCATGTCTTTCTCTGCCTGTCAGCACTTCCCAGGCAGCTCTCTGCCTCCAGCTGCCCTGCGGAAAGGTTTCCGGACATCCTGGTGCTCACCTCCAGGAGAAAGTTCCTTCCTGACCATCCCAGAGGCCAAGCCAACCACCTTGCATTGCTCTGCTCTCTTCTCCCTTAAGGAAACCTCAGCAGCAGAGCTCTGGCATTAGTGTTTTGCACATTGACGTCTAGTGCAAAAGGACGAAATTCCTCCCACTCTTTCTCCAGGTGCTGACTGTGCATTAAAGTCACTACAGACTTGACTGGGAAGCTGTAAAACCGTGACAAGCTTATGCTTAGCACCCTCACCTGGAGCTAAAGTAGATTTCCGGTCTGCAGGGAGCACACACTGAACTCAAGCATATTTGTCATCAACTCTCCTCTAAGGCTCCCCTCCTGGCCTCTTCTTACCATTCTACTACTCTCCTTAACACCCCGTCTCCACCCCTCCCCCATCTCCATGCTGCAGCCGCACACCCAGGATTCTGCCATGGTCTGAAACTACCCAGAAGTTGATGGATGACTGGGCTCTTGGCTAACATGTTTCAGGTGAAACCAGAGCCGGGCACTGTTTGTTTTTTAAACTATGCTCTTTGGTGAGGAAGTTGGGCCCTGAGTTAACATCTGTTGACAATTTTCCTCTTTGTTCTTATCTCCCCTAAGTCCCAGTACATAGTCATACGTCCTAGTTGTAGGTCCTTCTAGTCCTTATACGTGGGATGTTGCCACAGTGTGACTTGATGAGCAGTGTGTAGGTCCTCGCCCCACAGCCACACAGGTGAGCCCTGAGCCGCCAAAGTGGAGCCCGTGAACTTAACCACTTGACCAAGGGACAGGCCCCAAGGGCACTCTTGCATGAATACAGAAAAAGGGTTCAGACTTCAAATAGTGAAAGACTAAAAGGGAAAGGATGGGTCCAGTGATGATATTTTAGGAAGTAGCTTAATGCTAATCACACCCAAGGCGATGTGTGGTCATAGGCTCTTTGAACACCCAGAACTCAACCAAGGTGGGGAGCATTGCTTCTGACTCAGGCCAGGGTCCCCCAAAGCACTACTCATTCCTTCAGAGTTGCCAGTATTTCCACCTGGTGAGTGTGGTCACGCTGACTCAGCAACGCCTAAGAATGGAGTTCTTACAACACCTTCAGCACTTGGCAGAGAGCCCCAGCCAGGCTATCTCTGTGACCCATCCTTGTCTCAGTCCTACCACGGAATTTGCCCACCCCGGCACTATTGTTGACAACAATTCACTGAAAGGATTGAAACTTCTTCAAAGGGCAAGTGTGGGCCTCTCCGTTTCATGGCCTGCTCACTGGTAATCAGGACTTGGATAAAGTATTAGGATGGCACATGATTCTAGTGGAAGGAAAGCTGAAAGGGAGCGATATAACTTTCCATCCTCCCATGCTAAGAATGATTTTCCATCCCAAGAGCTATTGTCTACATCAAAAATAGGAGAGCTTCCTAGGTGTCCCCTTCATCTTGTCCCTCTACTGCTGCGCCATTCAGCTGTTGATGAAAAGAATCCATAACCAATCTACACTTGAAAATTTGGGAGTTTATTCTGAGCTAAAATCTGAGGACCATGGCCCGGGGCCTTTCTTCCTGAAGGAAGAAAGGGCACCAAAGAAGTGGGGTGCACAGAGTGGTTATATACCCCCAAACAGGATGTTTCACATATGATTGAAATGTCCCTTTTACAATAGTCTCGAGACAGCTCTGTCGTCACAGCGATTGATGGAAATGGCAGGTAGGTCTGCTGTCTTGGTGAAAACAGCAGGGTGGCAGTCTGTTGTCTTGACACAGGTGACCTGGGTAGTCAAAGGCGAGTGCAGCAATCAGTTCCTTGCCTAAGGAAAAATGCTTAATCCTTAAGTATATGCCAATGTTGGGAGGGGGAGGGAAGTTGCACCTTTATCTCAAGGGCCTTTGTTCTTGCCATAGGGAATGTCTAAAGCAGATATACAATGCGTACTCAATGGCCACAGTCAGGCCCTTTTGGAAAAACAAGGTCAGGCCGAATTAGGTTTACACCAAATGGCTCCCTCATATACTCCAATATATCCTATTGCTTGCCATTTCTATTTGTCACTTTCCCCTTTTGATCTATAATGTTTTGATAGAAAGCATTGATGATCAAAATATCGTCCCTCGGTGCCAGGGTGGTTGCTGCCTGCCCTGGGTCCATCATGTCCCTCAGGCTAGGCTTTTATCTCATTTATTTTCCTAGTCGTACACGTTGGGGGGATATAGTGGACAAGCATAGAGGTATGTATATTAACAGAGGAAGTATTTCATAGGTTATGTGATTTTCAATTAATTTTAGGTTGTTGCACAAACATTGTATATGTGCTTTTCTATGACACTTCACATTCACATTGTATATTATTATAGAACAAGTACAGTCACAGTAATAATTCAACATATTTGAAAACATTAGTTTAAAATGAGTTCTTAGGCATAGTTTTTATCAGAAAAGGAAATTTGTCCAGGGTTGTAAGACAGATCAAACATCTGGAGTCAGCAAGAAATAATTATTCTAGTTTGTATGGTATTTTTACAGCACTGATTAAAGAAAATGATAATTAGTTTGAACATTCTGACTAGTACAAGAATTCCAATAAGTAATAGAAATAGGAATTGCAGTCCAGATCGAAAAAGGGAACTGATACTGAAAGGGAGCCAACCAAACAAATCAAACTGGGTGTAGGATCACTCAAGGCATCCACCTGCTTCTTCATGTGTTTTAGCAGAGATGACACATTGGAATACTCATCATGTATAAAAGCACAGCATCCAGTCTGAATGATTGTTTATGTACCACCTTGGGATGCAGTAAGAATATCTAAAGCCATTCTGTTTTGAAGGACAGCCCTTCTCATTAAAGACATTTTACTATTTAAATAAGGTTATTCCTGCTTGACTATCATTAAGGGCTTCTTGAGTAAATTTAGTCAGAGCTTTCATATGTAATAATGCGTCTTTTAGGCCAAAAGAAGAAGCAAATGTAGCTGAAAATATAGCCATACCAGTGGAACACTGAACAAGCCCATCTGGCCTTAAAGAGAGGGAGATTGGCAACAGGTTTTAACTCAGCCTGACTCCTTCCCTGCTTTTAAAGGAAACTCAGGGTGCAATGTTTTAGCCATCCAGGCAGTAGCCAAAGCCAAAGATTTATTCCACATAACCATTGAGTTCCATTAGGAGTCACTCGATAATTGCCTGGCCTTCAAGACCAGTCTGTTCCAAATTAATCACTTTAAGTATGATAGCATTCCAAACAAATTATAAAATAGGTATACAGTTTAAGCATAAGAAAGTTATAAATGAGGAGATAGAAGGTTGGGAATACAGGCCTGGTCCAGAGTCTTGGGACAGCTATCTACAACAAACGCCGTCTTCTTCGCCTCCTCCTATGGTCCTTTTCAACAGAGCTACAAAGAGTCTTTTATTTGATGTCTCTTTTGATAAGTAAGTTCTCCAGGTTATAGTCCATGATCCTTAAGTTCTGGGAATTCTCTGTGAAAGAATCAGCTACAAATCTTTCATTTCTTTTAAGCACCACAATAAGACCATGAAAACAATGTAATACATCCCTTAAACAAAGTTGGTTCATATATTTCTTCATTTAATTGCATAGGTTGTTTTATTATTATTTTAAAAGGAGACAACCGATACTTACAAAAAGTATAGATCTAAGATTCAGGAGCACTAGCACAAGAGCTTTTGGCAGTGAGAGAGTAAATGCTTCTGAAAGCTTGCCAATTAAGTTTTGGTTGTGCCATTACTTCTTTTTACCAATCCTGAGGATTGAGGATGGTAAGCACAGTGGAAGTGCTGCAGTATTGGCCAAACATTACAAATAGATTTAATTATTTATCTGGTGAAATGAGTTCCTCAGTCACTATGTAACTCGGGAGGAATTCCTTAAACAGGAATTATCTTTTTCAAATAATAATTTACCTAAAGCCATCATTCTTCTGCAAGGAAAAGCCTCGAAAAAATGTGAGAACATACAGATCATTACAAGATATATTTATCCTTGAGATGGTGGCATTTGGACAAAGTCCAATTGTCGTACCTCAAAGGGTCCCTTAAGAAGGGAAAGTGGCCTTGTGACTCATGAAGTGGCTTCTCTGGATTACACTTTGGGCATATAGCACAAGTAGAGGCCATATGAGCCACTGGGAGAAAGTTTCCAAAAGTATTGTTTTTCCCTTTTGTTGTAATCTTTATATATATATTTTTTTCTTCTGTGGCAATTTCTTAAGCCTGTAGAAGGAAATCTTTTTACTGGATTAGCAGAGTTAACAGAAAGTAGCAGGCATTCTTGTGGCTGGACAGCATATCCAGCTTGATAACATTCTTGTTAAATGTGTTTAAGTAAGACTATTTGTAAACCAAATTAAACAAGAGAATGCAGTCGTGATCTTCTCCCCTTGTGATGTTGGAAGCAAGGTAGCAGGGTTAAAATAGTGAATAATATTTACCTACACAATATAATCTAAGGTTTATCATCATTTACTTGACAATGCTTCTCATGCAATTTAGCATACCAAACAAGCCTAATTAGTACCCCTACTTTATATGAATAAAGAACAAATTTCTTTGAGAAGTCCCAGGGGCCCTGTGAAAATCCTCAGAGAAATTTTCCTCATTCATCCAGGTCAAATGAAACCCTTTATTCAGGATTAGAATATATCTATACATACATATAACTTTTTTTTGAGAGAAGCTTGTCAAAAATATAAAAAAGTTTTTAAAACTCTTACTTAAACAAGATCAAGAGGTTGCTAATCTTGTCATTGTAAAACAAGGGTCAATGTAACAATGCTTCAAAGTGACAACAGCACAAATCCTTAATAGAGAGACCTCTGTCTTTTTGCACTTCGGAAATTATCTTAACAAATCATAGATCTTCCGTAAACTTACTCAGAAGGAAAAATCTTTTATAACCTCTTTATCAAGAGCAGATTAAGAGGTTAAGAAAATTATCCTTTTTAGAGAGAAAGCCAAATTTTAATTTTTGTATCAGCTTACTTTTTCATATTAAAACCCATTTACTTAATTAGATTCATTTCAATCTTAACAAACTTGACCAGGCATAAAACTCTTTTCTGAATTTCTCTTGCACAAACCTTCTATAACTTTCTTTTGCATTCAGAATTTGTCCCATGTCCATTTTTTTCCTCCTAGTACTTTAGGACAAATTTATCTTTCTTAACCAATCAAACAAAATTATTCCATTCTTTTTATACCTTCTGTACTGAGAACTTACACCTTACTTTCCTTGAATATAAATACATTTTCCTTACTAACTTCTAGTAGCTTTAGTCACATATATTAGAACTCTTTAACCTTTAACACACCCTAGTAAACACTACAAAGGTAAGCAATTATGAATTGTCTTTTATATCATCATTCTAAACACTTTTCATAATTTGTAGAAACACATCACTTTACAATAAAACACAAGGCATGCTTTTAAGTAGACCCAAATGCTTTTAGCCTCTTTACAATAAGAAGCCAAAAGTAAATAACTTAGATATGTTTAGCAATGTTTCAGTGTTCTATCCAATCCAAAAATGACCCAGATCCTCAGATTTTTATCATTTAACTTAACTTAGCAAAACTCAAGATTGTTACCAAAAAGAATTTGGAAGCTGTTTTTTCCCAAGTATACAGACCATAAAAATTATTTCACCCACTTTTATCTATTTAAATCATTTGTTCCCAACAATTATGTTCAGATTACCTACGAAAACCTCATGAGACATTAGACAAAACTGGTCATCATTTAAAGCTGCTATTTTGCTGATGAATTTCTAACAGACAACATGAACTTATTTGACTAGTAAACCCAGGCTGCATGCCTGCATCATATTCAAATACCAACAATTCTTGAGGACATGCCTTTTCAATCAAACCAACAAAATTAAACTTTTATTAACCAAAGATTAATCTCTATCATGTTCAGTTGAACGACATTTGGGTTTGTTCTATTTAGAAAAACTTTTTGTAAGTGCTTACTTTGAGTCAATAGAATAGAGCTCGTTAGAAATTGTACCATCCAGAGGTAAAATATCACACATTTGTAACATACATAGACACATGCATACAACAGACAGAACAAAGATTTTCCTTAGATTTCTGAGTTAGGTGTTCTCATAGCAGACAGCGGTGGCAAAACTTGTATTCCCAGTTTTTTCCCTCTTTCTGTCTTTTAGCCTTAGCAATCTGGCTTGGGATCCCCCTTTGTTAAGCAATTGCAGTCACAGCATGAAGCCAGCCAGAGACCAAAGGAGAGGCAGCCCATTTGGGAACTGATAGGAATGTTTTAGAAGCTTGATTTCCAGCTTCTCTTTTAATTTTGTTTTGTTATAAAGTCCGAACAGCTTCTAAGGACAGTGTAATGGGTCAGAAAGTGTGCTGCTTGTGAGTGTTACTCCCTATAGAAAGGTCGTAAACACTCTCTTACGTGCCTCGGTTTCTCCCTCCGGCCGTCTAAAACCACCTTGGGGCTCTGAGAGTCTGGTGACCAGTCCTTATGTGCTTGTCCCCGGACGAGCCATTATTATTTACCGTGCATGAAACTGGAGTTCCCTATGGGACCGCTGCACCTCACAAGGATTGATCCTCTGACACTCCCACTGAGGTCCTTAGTCACCTAAGGAGGCCTTTTGGTAAAGGCCAGGAGGAGCTACTGTCCCTTTTCTTCGGAGCTGAACACGTTCACTCTCTCATTTCTCTATCAAGCAGTTTGTTCAGACTTTATAAACACAATTCTTTCCAATTTTAAGCCAAATTAAAAGGTCAGCCATCCCCCTTCACTCCCAAGTTCCCCTAGGCTCCTCTGTTCTAGGAACTTCCCTCTAGGCTCCTCTGGCCTAGCAAATTCCTCCTAGGTTCCCCTTACCTAGGGTATGTACCAGTACCCCTTAAGATACCTAGTCTTAAGACCTTACCCAGCTCATATAAACTCTTCAACTGTCAACCTAAAATAAGGAGGTCCGGGTTTCAGGAGAACTCAGCAGGGTCACCTGAAGACTGCAGTGATCCAGGGGACCTCAATGGACCCTTATTGGTACCAAATGCCGGTTCAGTGTAGATTTCAGGTGGTCTCTGGTGGGTTTCTCTGAAATTCTGCCCTGACTATGCCAAGAATGTCGATGAATATAATCCATAACCAATCTATAAATGAAAATTTGGGAGAGTTTATTCTGAGCTAAAATCTGAGGACCATGGCCCGGGGCCTTTCTTCCTGAAGGAAGAAAGGGCACCAAAGAAGTGGGGTGCACAGAGTGGTTATATACCCCCAAACAGGGTGTTTCATATATGATTGAAATGTCCCTTTTACAATAGTTGCGAGACAGCTCTGTCAGCACAGCGATTGATGGAAACAGCAGGTAGGTCTGCTGTCTCGGTGAAAACAGCAGGGTGGCAGTCCTGTTGTCTCGAGCTGGGTGGTCATAGGTGAGCTGGGTGGTCAAAGGCGAGAGCAGCGATCAGTTCCGGACCTAAGGAAAGATGCTTAATGCTTAAGGAAATGCGAATGTTGGGAGGGGGAGGCAAGTTGCACCTTTATCTCAAGGGCCTTTGTTCTTGCCATAGGGAATGTCTAAAGCAGACATACAATGCATGCTCTATGGCCACAGTCAGGCCCTTTTGGAAAAACAAGGTCAGGCCGAACTAGGTTTACACCAAATGGCTTCCTCATATGCTCCAATATATCCTATTGCTTGCCATTTCTATTTGTCACAGTCCTACCAGGTCAGATAAACAGAACCTAACTGAGCCATCAGAGTATTCCATCACCACTACTCCAATGGCCCAGGTGGTGAATGGCTCGCACCCAGACCCTTCCTGCCAATTTCCCCATCTCACTCTGATTACCCTTCCTTTCTCTCTGCCCTGATTTTCTGAGAGCTCAATGCATTAGGAATTTAAATCCTTGCAGGAGTTCAGAAACCCATGTGGACATCTCCCACACACATGCAAGACAAAACAAATTTGTGTATTATTCACTCATGCATCAAACACACCTTTATGGGTATTTCGTATGTGTCCAACTCAGGATAGAAGAGAAGGCTACTAATGTATTCTGCTTGATCAGGTCCAAATATTCTCATCTTAGAGACCAGCCCCATCCTGGAAGACAACAGGACACAGGGGTCTGAGATAGTCAAGGACAAAGAAGTAACAAGCATAGGCAATAGAAAATGTTTTCCATTTCTTCTGGACAGTCTACCCTAAAGACAAAACATTTCCCTGTGAGATGCATCTGAAGTATGCTTGATACAGACCAGAGGTGAGTTCCTCATCACAACAGGGAGAAACTGAGAAAGAAGGAAGGAGACGGGCCATGCCACCTGGCCACCATGCTGTCCATCAAAGTCAGAAGCCCCATCTCAGTGTTTAGTGGGCCTGATAAAGAGCTCCCTTGCCCACCATGTCCACCTCCACAGACTATCCCAGGCCCTAAACATCCTGTCCTCTGGCCACCAGATCTTTCCTCTGGTTTCTAGAATTCTCCTCAGAGCACCAGATCAGGACCCCACAGACCCATCCTCAAGTTGAGATTTCTCAGACCTAGTGCCAAGCTAACCTGTCAAGTAGTGAATGAGACCAGACAAGTGGAGGAAGATCCCATCCTCCACCCTACTGAGCAGCTCCACTGAGTATCAGCACTAGGGATGTGGTTTCTGGAGGCAACGCCGCTTATATTCCCATTTCTCAGGACAGGAGTTTTGTAGAAAGACCAGAGGAGTAGTGCATAGTCACTCTTTGTTTGGGCTGGTCTTTCCTTGGAAATAAGAACAAAGGCCCTCAGCAGGCTCAAGCACCTCTCCGTTTTCCCTGATGCCTTTCATAGCCTGTTCAGATGAGGAAATTTACTTCTCATCTTTCTCTTTATCTTCTAAAATACTCAAAAGTGTGGAGAGTCGGGCATCTCTCTCCCACCTGAACACATTCAGGAGGTGTTAGGAGGAACCTTGGCTTCATCTTGGTGGTCAGGGGCAGAAGGATGAATTCAGGCCAGCTTGTGTGCCCAGCTCTTCCTCTCTCTTTCCACTTCTCTTCAAATCTCTGCATGCATTTTTAGTTAAACTGATAACTCTTCTTATTATTTTATCCACTGCCTAGTAAGGTCCAATTCCTAAAACAGAGGGAAATCTGAAGATGAGACCATGCTCAAAGCTCTTGCATTTACATAAGGATCTCTTGGAAATTGATGCAGACACAAAGGACAATTGTGATTCCCTGGGACTAGCAGGAGAGGGCAATGGGAATTCCTGTTTCTTGCGTTCAGAGCTTCAATTTGGGAAGAGGAAAAAGCTCTGGATATGGATATTGGTGATGATTTCATAAGAATGTGAATGTATTTAATGCTGCTGAACTGTACACTTAAAAATGGTTAATAGGGGCTGGCCCAGTGGTGTAGTGGTTAGGGTCACTCACTCTGCTTCGACGGCCAGGAGTTCACAGGTTCTAATCTTGGGCATGGACCTATACACCTCTCATCAAGCCATGCAACGGCAACATCGCACATACAAAGTAGAGTAAGGATTGTCACAGATGTTAGCTTAAGGCCAATCTTCTTCACATAACCAAAAAAAGCTTGATGGCTAAATTTTATGTTCAATGTATTTTATCACGATTTAAAAAGTAGTTGTAAAAATGAATCTTTTGTAATACAAAAGGAATAAAGCTCTAATGGTAGAAAACACTTCTTGTAGAAAGTGGGCAGCAATCTCCTCTACACATATATGGTATCATTGGAGCTAAATTTTCCTTTTGAGCATTCAGGTTTCTAAGTCAAATAGAAAAGGCATAATGTCTGGTTGCTGTCACTGACTCAGAAGTAGCTGCACACCAGCACTTCCCCCACTAACACGACATAGAAGCAGCAGCTGTGGGGAGAAGGAGCCAGAGGTCTGTCTGGAGAGAGGGCTCGGCTGGACAGGAGACCATGAGATCTAGGGTAGAAGAGAGGGAGGAACGGGGAAAATATTGCCCATTCATCTGTGATACTTTATCCTACTTGGAGTTTGTTGAGCTTCTTCTGGGTGTACATTAAGTATTATGGTTTGTTTGGGGTTTATTTACACCAAAATTGAGAAATGTTTAGCCGTTATTTCTTCCATTTTTTTTCTTCTCCTTTCTCTCTCTTCTCTCCTTCTAGGACTACCATTACATGCATATTGCATGTTGTGTCCCACACATCCCTGACACTCTGTACACTTCTCTTCTTACTCTTCTCTTTCTGTTCACTCAAAAGCTCTGATGCAATTACAAATTTATTAATGAGAACCTCACAAAAGCAGCCAAGCTTCTCTCCAGACACAATGGCTAAGCAGAGGCACAGGTGCCTTCTGCCCTTGGCCAGAGCAGCAGAGTCATGATCAGCTAGGTGTGGGTCCAATGAGACAGGGGGCCAAGAGGGGCAGAAGGAGAGCAGACAGGGGCAACCACTTGGCAATATGATCTGGATCCAGGGGGTACCCTGGGAGACCCGGGGTCTGAGTCACTTGTGGAGTAGACATGCAGCCCAAGGTAGTGTCCCAATAGCTTAGAGGAAAATTATCAGAAAAAATGTGATAGCACAGCCAAACATGCAGGAAACCAGCTACAGCAATTGTGAGAACTCTCATGGATCTCTTGACAAGATGCACTCAAATGATAAATACCTACTTTGGGCCAAATTACATTCTATCATCTTTGATTTTCTATGCTTCCAAGACGTCATAAATATCGTTTAATAGGCACTTAATAACCCAATGTGTTAACATGCAATTCATTAATAAATCACTTCAACATTGCTAAACAGACTGGGGTTTCCAAATCGAGGGTGAGGAGGAGGCCCAAGTCATCAAATGTAGGAAACAGTGATATCTCCTAAAAGCTACAGCGACATCTGGGATAGAGAAGGAAAACGAGAAGACACTTGACATGTTCCACCTTCTGGGTAATGACTGATCCAACAGATGCAAAAGCAGCATAAGCATTATGCCAGTGTGAGAAAGACGTGAGAAGTATTCTCATATCTATATTAAATTATATAAGCACAAAGAAAAAGAATTTAAACTTTCATGCTCGATGCTTGTATTCTAAGTAACATCATAACGAAATTTCACCTGTCTGAAAGGAAAGAGCCTCCAAGCATCTGTGTGCAGAGAGCTCTGAGAGCAACCATGCCAGGTTCCTCACCAGGGATGGGCAGCCTCGGGGGCAGAAACTTTGCCTACATCATGGTCTTCAATGGGGCATCAGAATACCTGTGCCAGGTGGGACAGGAGTGACTAAGGGAACTCAGAATGAGAGGCAAAGCTTTGTTTCTCCTCTTTCAGTCTCTATCTACATGACCCCACCTACTTTAACAGTGGGGCCTTTAAAGTTTTGAAATATCAAGAAGTTGAGAACAACATTAGATTTATCAGGTCAACCTGCAACCACAGAGCGACCTCAAGTGCATTTCTCAGTCAAAACCCTCCTCTCAAGCTCTCCTATTCTGTCAATACCTTCTCTTCCTAGAACTCTCATCAATGCCCCATCTGTACTTCATTCCCAATCTTTGCTCCTCACTCTCATGCCTAACAGTTTGAAGTTGCCCAAAACTACCAAGAAGTTGATGAGTGACTCGGCTCTTAGCTAGTGTGTTTTACGAGAGACCAGTGCTAGTACTTTGGCATTTGTACAAAAAGAAATGTTCTTCAGTTAAAAAAACAATGAAGCTCTACAAAGAGTAGGATTGAACAGATGCATGTTGTTTTAGGAAGTACATAGTTGCCTAATTACAAATTCAAGGCATACTGTTGTCATATTCATACTTTGGAGGGTCTCATTTAGGGGAAAGGGATAGCATTTCTGGCTAATCCCAAAGCCTCCAGAAAGACCGATCTCCTCTAAAGGATTCCAGAATTTTCTCCTAGAGAATGTGGTCTCCTAAGATTGTGGCTCTTGCAAAACCCTCACCGAACAGCCCTGTCTGAGTGAGGGCAATAGGGATGTAATGAAAGCTCTTACCTTGAGAATCAATAAAATTGGGTGGAAATTCGTGGTCACAGAGCTGGCTCCTTCTTCCTTCACCTCTAGGATTGAAAAGCCTGAGAGGAGAAGGCACAGAGCACTTCAGGCCTGATCAACCATTCCGAGAAGATGCTGCTGCTCTGTTCTGGTTGGTCAGTCTCCTACCCTCCAGGGCTGAAGGAGGTAAGTGCCCCTGTAGAGAATCAGTGGCCTGGCTTATTCCAACACTGACACTTTCACAGTGTCCCAGTGAGGCTGCCATTATATCCTTCCTTGCCTCAGTCCATTCCCAGAAATTGGCAGATCTCCAGATCTGTCACTGGCTATGCAGTGTGGAGAAAGTACAGAAAGGAAAGCTCCTCCTAAGGACACCTGGTGGATCTTCTCCCTCCCAAGGGTCACATCCTTGTCACCTGGAAAATGACTTAGTATTAGGATAAGACATGATTCTAGTGGAAGGGGAAAGCTGAAAATGAGTGTTATAACATTCTCCACTCTCCAAAACTACCAGTGGTAATGTATGCCTGGAGCTATGGTATGAATCAAGAACATAAGAGCTAGCTAATACTCCATTTCCTAGGTGTCACTTTCACCTTCTCCCTATTCTTCGGAGCCACTCAGCTCTCCCAGGGCACATATCCAGAACCTAATAGAACCATCAGAATGTTGCCTCACTGCTGCTCCCACCTTCCTAGTGGAGACTGGCTGCCACCCAGGCCCCTCCAGCCCATTTCCCCATCTCCCTCTGATTTCCCATCATTTGTATTCTGCTTTCTGGGTGACTTAGAAAGTTAAAGCTGTGATGAAGTTCAGATTGGATTAAAACCACTCCTCCTCTGCTGTTGACCAAAGCAGATTTGAGGACTGTTCATTAATGTACCCAGCAAGCATTTATAGGATTTGTAGTATGTGCCTGAGCCACATGGGGAAGAAAGAAACCAGAGTATTCGGCTCCATGAGCATGAAATGTTCAAGTCTAGGACCAGATCCATTCTAGAGGTAAGCGGATCACAGAGGTCTAAACAGCTTGAGGACCAATTCACCAGGCTAGGTCAGAGATATCAGTTTGCATGTCTTCTAGGAGAGTCCCATTAACATGTATTTGAAGTGTGTTTGCTCCAGAACAAGGGCTGATCGCCTCATCTCTACAAGAGGAAACAGAGAACTAAGCCAGGAAACAAGTCATGCTGCAAGCCCGCCAGATGCCCTCTGAAGCCTGCAGCCCCCTCTCATTGTGTTGGTCCCTGAGGACACTCAAACCACCTCAGCCTCTGAACATCCCATGGGTTTAGGCCATGAGGCAGTGCTTGGCCCATGTTTGCCATGAACACAGAGATCCAGTGCAATTTTCTCTTTCAGGGAAGATCAGATGGGGCAGAGAGGCCAGACCACAGTCCCTGCCTTACATGGCATCTGTACTTTCCTACAATAATGTAGATGGTGGGAGTAGATGTGGGGGGTCCTGGTACAAGACAACATTGCGACATAGCCCACTGCAATGGAAGGTGAGGAGCACAGATGAGTCCTTGTCTTCCTGGGATTCCATGGTAGAGTCTCAAGGCCTGGAACTCAGCAGAGTCACTGAGCACACAGAGCCAATGACCAATCAGAGGAGCAACATGATCTGCTGAGACCAGGACACAGTGACTGTGGGACTCAGGGGTGGACTGCATGGAGAGACATCTGGATGGAAAACAGGCTGCTGAAGAACCGGGCTGGGTCACTGCTGTCCAGTCAAGAAAGGTGATACTGTCCACTTTTCCCTTGCTCCCTAGCTGACTCAGCTGCAGGTGTGCCTTAGGCTGGAACTTCAACCTGCCTTTCAGAGACTGAGTTGTAGCTCCTGTGATTTACCCAATCCACCTTTTCTTTATAGAAAAAGAAGTGTGATCCTGGGTGCTCACAATATCAGAAAAATGGAACATACCCAGCAGGTCATTCCTGTGCTCAAAGCCTTCCTTCAACAAGGATTATAATAATTATTCAAAGGTCAAAGACATCATGCTACTGAACATACCATCTTGCTGAATTTCAGGTGCAATTGCACAGTTCACAAGGGAGCAGATAACTCATTCAGGCTCTCAGTCCTCCCCTCTCCTCCACCCTGTCTGCTCTCCTGGGCCTGTGTAATAGGAGGGGGCTGGGGAGACTTCGGGCAGGGAGTGGGGGCAACCTCACCTGTGGATCTGAGCCCGGCTGGACCCAAACTGCCATCTTTTTCCTTTCTGACCAGCTGCAGAGCAAGTCTCACCTCAACTCAGCTGTGAAGACCATCATCCTGCCACAGAGACAAGAGTAGGTGAGGCCCGGGCAGGGGTGCAGTGTGGCAGTCTGGGGACAAGTGACAAGTGGTAAAAAGGCAAACACACTCCAGGAGGTGGATGTAGACGTGCAGAATGAACAGAAGTGCAAGGACCTCTTCAAAAACTCCATCCAGCTGTGTGTGGGGAAGCCTAAGGACAAGAAGGCCATTGCAAGCCTAAGGAGAAAAGAATCTTCCCATCCTTGCCCCAGGGACACAGTGATGCTGGGGTGACATTGCCAGGACTTCTCTCACTCAACAACCAATGGTTGACCTGGGTCCACTCATGGGTGGAGGCTTGCTGTTCCCAGCAGGTTTAACCCAGGCATCTCCCTCGAGCCAATCACTTGACCTTTGTCCAAGGACAATAAGATGAGGGCCTGGGACTGGGTGAAGCTGGAGAGAGGACACAGCCAGGACACAGGTTCATGGTGCAGGTAGATCACAGGGGATCCAG
This sequence comes from Equus asinus, assembly GCF_041296235.1. Taxonomy (NCBI): domain Eukaryota; kingdom Metazoa; phylum Chordata; class Mammalia; order Perissodactyla; family Equidae; genus Equus; species Equus asinus. The sequence goes on from NC_091791.1 coordinate 170,961,943, forward strand.
CAATCCCCCTGAAACTCAGAGCCAAGGTGAATGGTGAACACTAATCAGCCACTACCTCTCTGAACAGCTGGGCCCTGAGAGGTGGTCAGGAGAGCCCCAGGGAGAAAAGGATGCTGAGCAGGGTGAAGCCAGAGGGCTCTGACTGAGACTTCACCCTTCTCTGTGAACAGAGGGACTCCAGGGGCACACTCATGTGGAACAATGTGGCCAAGGGCATTGACTCCTACGCAAGAAAGAATGGGAAGCTTTGACATAGCTTCACCAGGATCTTCAGCCTTCTACACCTGGAGAAAAGCGCAATACTTCAGACGGCATGACCAGACTCAGGTACCCCCAGGATTTATCCGTCCATCTTTTCAGGGGCAGAGGCGAGCACTGCCCCCGCCAGAGTGGAGGGGAGGGGAGGCTGCCAGGGAATTAATAAACTCCCATCTCTAGAATGGAAATCATTGATTCCTCCTTCATTCACCATAATATGCTAGAGCCTATAGCATATTGAGTAAATATGTCTTCTATTTATCAAGAATGTCTGTTTTATATGAGAATGGACTCAGAAAAGTAATCTCATTTTTAAAACATCCACCTTAGAGAAGGTAGAGCATGAAGAAGTAGTCTGCTGAATGCTTGCCGTTCATGAGTGTGTTTGACTATGGGAAAATGTACGCTGAGTGGAAAACTATTAATACTCATAGAGAAAAACAGTAGATGCAGAAAACAGCAATAAGAACATTAAAATTCCTGAGAATTCCACCGCCCAGTCATCTTCATCCTTAACGCTTAAGCAGGTTGCCTTCCTCTGTTTTCTATGTCTTCATAGGATGCTGTTCCTTCAGCAGAATTGGGGTTTGGCTGTTAGAACTCATGATGCCTCCCTTTCCATGACTCCTTCACCTCTCGTCACACTGGTGAGAGTGTTGGGATAATCTGTTTGCAAATGTTTATAACTGTTAGGCACAGGGACATCAGAGCCGTGCTTCACTGCACCCCAGACAGACTCCTTAGTGCATAGGAATTATTAGGACAATTGGCATCCACTTCCCCATTGCCTGGCGACAGTGACCCACATCTGTTGAGATGAACCCTCTCCCCAGATACCAGGCACTATGATATGGGTAACAGTCCCCACCTCGTGCTACAAGACCCAAGCATAAACCAATCAGGCCCCTCAATTCTGACAGACCCGCTGATAGTTTCTTTTGGTTCAAGGAATATCAAGTCCAGGAACTTGGTTCAAAATCGTGGGATAAGAAAAGCTCTGTTTGTCATAGAATATTTACATGAAAGAGGGGATTCTAAATATTCCAAAATACAAGCCTAGACTGGTGGCCAGAGAGGAATTGGGCTTACCATTTGGGGTTTGGGTTTGTCCAGCTCTATATGCTATTAAGGCAGGTCCAGCCTCTATCTCCCACCACCAAGCAGACCCCCACTACAGCCTTTACCAGCTGGTACCAATGATTCTCAGTCTACCCCAGCTGACCGCCATCTTCTCAAGCAGAGGAGCCATCATGCTCATCTCCCTGGAGTTAGCTTGGTAAATAATTATTCATGACTTCATCAGGATGGAAAAGGAGCCAAGAGCTGAGAAAAAGAGACATTCTTGATTTGGTCACTGAGGGGCTCCTAGGGTCCAGCTCCTCTGCTGGCTGCAGCAAAGGCTCCCCTTTCTTGATCTTTCTTCTTGCATTTACTTTGTGACTCAGCACTGGGAGTGCAAGTGTGATGAGACTGCTTCTGTCACCTACCCAAAGCCAGAGAACTTCGACAAATCACCTTGCAGATGATGCAGGATAACCAGCAGCACAGGTGGAGGAGGTCTGTAAGGCCCTGGGCCACACCCCTGCCTTCCTCTCCCCGACCAAGTATTTAGAAGGAAGAATGACCAGCAGCTCTGACCTGGGCGGACTTTCAGGAAAGATGCAGCCACTCCTGCTCTTGTTGGCCTTTCTTCTGCCCCCCGAGCCTGCAATAGGTGAGTGACCATCCCCATGCTACAGGCTCCAGCCCATCTCAGAAAACCCTCTGGACTCCTGACCCTTCTACCCAGCACAGTCACTGATTTTCCTCAATTTCAGACCAAAAATTTTCTAGAACCCAGCTCCCAGCTCAAACAGACTAACAAGACTGATGCTACATAGACACACAACAAGGACGGCAGGAAGGCAGGGTGTTCACTAAAAGATTTAGTGTGTGAGCTTCTCTCTTATCAACTGGAAAGTGGGCTATTCATAGAAAGGCATTTGGCAGAGGAAATGGAGCTCTAAAAGATAAGTAATTAAAATCCCTCAGTCCAACTCAGGAGAGGGCAGATCAGACAAACCAGCTGCAGTAGTGGAACTGTCACTGGAACCAGCTAAAAAACAGTTTCACTTCTTGGTGCCCTCATCCCCTCACCCCTCCCAGGAGAGGACCCCAGGGAGCAGTGGATGTCAGAAGGGGCTGGGTGACTGCATGCAGGGCTCTCCTGTTGCTTTGGCTCTGCCAGAGGCCCAGGGATCCCATTTTCCGCCCCACCACCCTCGCCTTCCCAAGCCGTAGGCTGCTCCACACAGGGCCCTCCCTACATGGTGATGGTCTTCAATCCCACAAGCATGATCCCCACCAAACCTCAGCAGAAAGCTAAGTGAAGGCCATTCATTCACACAGTCAAAATATTTTCACTGAGATCCCAGGACAGGTTAGCCCATAGGACATGAGGATTGTAGAAAATCCAACTCCATAAGCTCATGGACAGATTGGTAGATACAGGCACCAGTCACCTTAGCAAAGACTGAGAAGGGTTGGGAGACTCCCTGACACAGAAGGCGTCAGCAGAGCCCTGTCCACAATCCCTTCAGGCTCCACCATTGTGAAGACAGCTCTCATCCCTCCCATACATGGTTTGAAGCAGGACAGGGACAAGAAGCACCATCCTCCGCTTTCTCACAGGGGCTTTGGAGTCTCCACATTCCGAAAAAGTTATTCTGCTCCAGGGAGAACCTGGGAGGACTCTCGCCTGGTGTCTGCATGGCATTGTAGACCCCACCCTCAATCGCCACATTCTGGAGCCTTCCCTCCTGACCACAGCTGTTTCCAGAAAGCCATCTTCCAGTTTTTCCTTTCAGGAATCATCATCGGAGGACATGAGATCAGGCCCCACTCCCACCCCTGCACGGCATTGGTTCAGGTTTCCATGAAGAGGATGGCCAAGACTTGTGGCCGTGTCCTCGTGGAACTGGACGTTGTTCTGACAGCTGGGGACGGTGAGGAGCCGCAGACAGCTGACACCTCCTGAGACCCCAACAGGGAGCCCTGTCCTCTGCCCATGGACAGCAGCCGAGGGGAGCTCCCTCAGCTTGTGGTAACTCAGTGCGAGAAAAGCTCTTGCGAGGAGCCATCTGAGAGCATGACTGGGCCATGGAAAGTGAGAAATAGGACAGGGAAGCTTTGCAGTCTGAGGGTCAGAGGTGAGAGCAAGGGGCTCAGTTGAGAAGAGAGACCACACTGGCCAACTAAAGCAGCTGTGGAGGATGAAAGCATGCATTCTGCTCAACAGGCAAACTCAGAGTCCTTTCACAATATTGCCTGAGGGCAAGAGAAAGCTTCCAAAAGCCCTCCTCTCAGTGTCCTTGAGAAGCATGGGACACACAGTCACTCAGAACCGGGTCCTCCAGTGGTCTCGATTTCCCCTATCTGGAGCCTTGCCCTGCCCCGGCTGGCACCCTCCCATCATGACTCCTAGGACAGGATCTCCTGTGACTGATTGCCCCCACATCCACACTCTCCTTTCTCTGCAGCTCAATCAGGGTGATTCTGGGGGCCCACGACATCCTGAATCAAGAGAGAACCTGGCAGGTCATCCCTGTGAAAGTAGCCATCTGCCACCCAGACTATATTCCTAGTGAATACTTCAATGACATCATGATACTAAAGGTAGGAATCCAAATGTACAAGAAACCAGCTACAGCAATTCTGAGAACTCTCATGGGTCTCTTGCAAGATGCACTCAAATGATAAACAACTACTTTGGGCCAAAATTACATTCTATAATCTTTGATTTTCTGTGCTTCCAAGACTTCATAAATATTATTTAATGGGTACTCAATAACCCAACGCATTAACAGGCAATTAATTAATAAATCACTTCAACATTGCTAAACAGATTGGAGTTTCCAAACTGAGGGTGGGGAGGAGGCTTAAGCCATCAAATGAAGGAAACAGTGATATCTCCTAAAAGCAACAGCCACATCTGGGATAAAGAAGGAAAATGAGGAGACACTTGACATGTTCCACCTTCTGGGGAATGATCGAACAGATGCAAAAGCAGCATAAACATTATGCCAGTTTGAGAAAGACTTGAGAAGTCTTCTCATATGTAGACTAAATTATATAAGAACAAAGGAAAAGAATTTAAACTTTCAGGCTTCATGCTGTTACTCTAAGTAGCAACAAAACTTGAAATTTCTTTTGTCTGAAGGCAAACAGCCTTCAAGCATCTTGTGTGCAGAGAGCTCTGAGAGCAACCATGCCAGGTTTCTCACCAGGGACAGGTAGCTTCAGGGGCAGAAACTTTGCCTACATCGCAGTCTTCACTGGGGCTCAGATTACCTGTGCCAGGTGGGACAGGAGTGACTAAGGAAACACAGAATGAGTGACAATGCTTTGTTTCTCCTCTTTCAGTCTCTATCTGCATGGCCCCACCTACTTTAACACCAGGGCCCTTAAAGCTTTGAAATATCAAGAAGTTGAGAACAACATTAGCTCTATCAAGACAACCTGGGAACTCAAGAGCATTTCTCAGTCCAACTCTGCCTTTCAAGCTGTCCTATTCCATCCTTAGCTTCTCTTCCTAGCACTCTCATCAATGCCCCATCTGCACTTCATCCCCAATCTCTGCTCCTCACTCTCATGCCTAACAGTTTGAAATTGCCTGAAACTACCAAAAAGTTGATGGATGACTAGGCTCTTGGCTTGTGGGTTTTAGGAGAGACCAGTGCTGGGTACTTTGGCATTTGTAGAAAAAGAAAAATTCTTCTGTTAAAAAAAACATGAAGCTCTACCAAGAGTAGGATTGGATAGATGCATGTTGTTTGAGGAAGTGCACATTTGCCTAATTACAAATTCAAGGCAGACCGTTGTCATATTCAAGCTCTTGGAGGGTCTGATTCAGGGGAAAGGGACACCATTTCTGGCTAATCCCAAAGCCTCCAGAAAGCCCTATCTCCACTAAAGGAGTCCAGGATTTTCTCCTGGAGAGTGTGTTCTCCTAAGATTGTGGCTCCTGCAAAACCTTCACCAAACAGCCCTGTCAGAGTGAGGGGAAGAGGGATGTAAGGAGAGCTCTTATCCTGAGAATCAACATAACTGGGAGGAAATTGGTGCTCACAAATCCAGCTCCTTTTTCCCTTACCTCTCGGATTGAAAGGCCTGAGAGGAGAAGGCACACAGCACTTCAGACCTGATCAACCTTTCCGAGAAGATGCTGCTGCTCTGTTCTGGTTGGCCAATCTCCTACCCTCCAGGGCTGAAGGAGGTAAGTGCCTCTGTAGAGAATCAGAGGCCTCGCTTATTCTAACACTGACACTTTCACAGTGTCCCAGTGAGGCTGCCATTATATCCTTCCTTGCCTCAGTCCATTCCCAGAAATTGGCTGATCCCCAGATCTGTCACCAGCTAAGCAGTGTGGAGAAACTACAGAAAAGAAAGCTCCTCCTAAGGACACCTAGTGGGTTTTCTCCCCCAAGGGTCACATCCTTTTCACCTGGAAAATGACTTACTATTGGATGACACATGATTCTAGTGGGAAGGGAAAGCTAAAAATGAGTGCTGTAACATTCACCATTCTCCAAAGCTACCAGTGGTAATGTATTTCTAGAGCTATAGTATGGATCAAGAACAGAAGAGCTAGCTAATACACCATTTCCTAGCTGTCACTTTCACCTTCTCTCCATTCTTCAGAGCCACTCAGCTCTCCCAGGGCAGATATCCAAAACCCAACAGAACCATCAGAGTGTTGCCTCACTGCTGCTCCCACCTCCCTAGTGGATACTGGCTGCAACCCAGTCCCCTTCAGCCCATTTACACATCTCCCTGTGATTTCCCATCATTTGCATTCTGCCTTCTCAGTGACTTAGAAATTTAAAGCTGTGATGAAGTTCAGATTGCATTCAAACTGCTCCTCCTCTGCTGTTGACCAAAGCAGATTTGAGGACTGTTCATTCATGTGCCCAGCCAGCATCTATGGGATGTGTGCTATGTGCCTGGCTCAGATGGGGAAGAAAGAAACCAGAGTATTCGGCTCCATGAGCATAAAATGGTCAAGTCTAAGACTAGACCCTTTCTGGAAGTAAGTATGTCATAGGAGTCTGCACAGACTGAGGACCAATTCACCAGGCTAGGTCAGAGATATTAAGTTGCAGGTCTTCTAGGAGAGTCCCCTTAACATGTATTTGAAGTGTGTTTGCCCCAGAACAAAGGCTGAACGATTAATCTCTACAGGACAAAACTGAGATCTAAGCCAGGCAACAAGTCATGTTGCAAGCCCACCAGCAGCCCTCTGAAGCCTGCAGCCCCCTCTCCTTGTGTTGGGTCCCTGAGGGCACTCCAAACACCTCAGCCTCTGAACATCCCATGGGTTTAGGCCACCAGGCATTGCTCAAACCATGGTTGCCATGAACACAGAGATCCAGTGCAATTTTCTCTTTCAGGGAAGATCCGATGGGGCAGAGAGTCCAGAACACAGTCCCCGTCCAACATGGCATCTGTAATTTCCTACAATATCATAGATGGTGGGAGTAGATGTGGGGCAACCTGGTACAAGACAACATTGCGACATAGCCCACTGCAATGGAAGGTGAGGAGCACAAATGAGTCCTTGTCTTCCTGGGATTCCATGGTAGTGTCTCAAGGCCTGGAACTCATCAGAGTCACTGAGCACACAGAGACAATGACCAATCAGAGGAGCAACATGATCTGCTGAGACCAGGACGCAGTGAGTGTGGGATTCAGGGGTGGACTGCGTGGAGAGACATCTGGATGGAAAACAGGCTGCTGAAGAACCAGGCTGGGTCACTGCTGTCCAGCCAGGAAAGGTGACACTGACCACTTTTCACTTTTCCCTTCCTCCCTCTCTGACTCAGCTGCGGGTGTGCCTTAGGCTGGACCATCAACCTGCCTTTCAGAAACTGAGTTGTAGCTCCTGTGATTTAGCCAATCCACCTTTTCTTTAGAGAAAAAGAAGTGTGATCCTGGGTGTTCACAATATCAGAAAAATGGAACCAAGCCAGCAGGTCATTCCTGTGCTAGAAGCCTTCCCTCACAAGGATTATAATGATCATTCAAAGGTCAATGACATCATGTAACAGTAGGTGCCATCTTGCAGAATTTCAGGTGCAATTGCACAGTTCACAAGGGAGCAAACAGCTCATTCAGGGTCTCAGTCCCCTCCCCTCCTCCACCCTGTCTGCTCTCCTGGGCCTGTGTAATAGGAGGGGTCTTGGGAGACTTCGGACAGGGAGTAGAGGCAACCTCTACTTGGATCTACCTTGGATCTGAGACCAGCTGAAGAGTGGGACCCGGACTGCCATCTTTCACCTTTCTGACCAGCTGCCAAACAAGTCTCACCTCAACTCGGCTGTGAAGACCATCGTCCTGCCACAGAGGCAGGATAAGTTGAGGCCCGGGTAGGTGTGCAGTGCTGCAGTCTGGGGACATGTGGCAAGTGGGAAAAAAGGGCAAATACACTGTGGGAAGTGGATCTAGAAGTGCAGGATGAGCAGAAGTGCAAGGACCTCTTCAAAAACTCCACCCAGCTGTGGGGGAAAGCCTAAGGACAAGAAGGCCGCTGCAATCCTAAGGAGAAAAGAATCTTCCCATCCTTGCCCCAGGGACACAGTGATGCTGGGGTGACATTGCCAGGACTTCTGTCACCAAACAACCAATGGTTGACTTGCGTCCACTCATGGGTGGAGGCTTGCTGTTCCCAGCATGTTTAGCCCAGGCTTCTCCCTCCAGCCAATCTCTTGACCTTTATCCATGGACAACGAGACGAGGGACTTGGACTGGGTGGAGCTGGAGAGGGCACAGCCAGGACACGGTTTCATGTTGCAGGTGGATCACAGGGGATCCACCAATCCCCCTGAAACTCAGAGCCAAGGTGAATGGTGACCAGTCAGCCACTACCTCTCTGAACAGCTGGGCCCTGAGACAGGGGTTGAGGCCCCAGCGAGAAAGGGATGCTGAGCAGGGTGAAGCCAGAGGCCTCTGACTGAGACTTCACCCTTCTCTGTGCACAGAGGGACTACGGGGGCAAACTCTTGTGGAGCAATGTGGCCCAGGGCATTGACTTTTTTGCAAGAAAGAATGGAAAGCTTTGACATAGCTTCACCAGGATCTCGAGCTTTCTACACCTGGAGAAAAGCACAATACTTCAGGCGGCATGCCCAGGGTCAGGTGTCCCCAGGATTGATCCATTCAATTTTTTCAGGAGCAGAGGCCAGAACTGCCCTGGGCAGAATGGAGGGGAGGGGAGGCTGCCAGGGAATCAATAAACTCTCACCGCTAGAGTGGAAATCGTTGATTCCTCCTTCACTCACCATAATATGCAATAGCCTATAGCTTATTGAGTAAATATTTCTTCTATTTATCAAGAATGTCTGTTTTATATGAGAATGGATTCAGAAAAGTAACCTCATTTTTAAAACATCCACCTTAGAGAAGGTAGACTGTAAAGAAGTAGTCTGCTGAATGCCTGCCAGCCATGAGTGTTTGGCTACGGGAAAATGAATGCTGAGTGGAAAAGTATTACACAATCATAGAGAAAAACAGTAGAAGCAGAAAACAGCTATAAGAACATTAAAATTCCTTAGAATTCCACCACCCAGTCATTTTCGTCCTTAACGCTTAAGCAGGTTGCCTTCCTCTGTTTTCCATGTCTTCATAGGATGCTGTTCCTTCAGCAGAATTGGGGTTAGGCTGTTAGCACTCATAATGCCTCCCTTTCCATGACTCCTTCACCTCTCGTCACACTGGTGAGAGTGTTGGGATAATCTGTTTGCAAATATTTATAACTGTCAGGCACAGGGACATCAGAGCCATGGTTCACTGCACCCCAGACAGACTCCTTAGTGCATAGGAATTATAGGACAATTGGCATCCACTTCCCCATCACCTGGCAAAAGTGACTCGCATCTCTTGAGATGAACCCTCTCCCCAGATACCAGGCACTATGATATGGGTAACAGTTCCCACCTCGTGCTACAAGACCCAAGCATAAACCAATCAGGCCCCTCAATTCTGACAGACCTGCTGATGTTTTGCTTTGGTCCAAGGAATATCAAGTCCAGGAACTTTGCTCAAAATCATGGGATAAGAGAAGCTCTGTTTGTCACGGAATATTTACATGAAAGAGGGGATTCTAAACATTCCAAAATACAAGCCTAGACTGGTGGCCAGAGAGGAAGTGGGGTTACCATTGGGGGTTTCGGTGTGTCCAGCTCTACATGCTATTAAGACAGGTCTAGCCTCTATCTCCCACCACCAAGCAGACCCCCACTACCGCCTTTACCAGGTGGTACCACTTATTCTCAGTCTACCCCAGCTGACCGCCATCTTCTCAAGTGGAGTAGCTACACCTCATCTCCATGGAGTTAGCTTGCTAAATAATTGTTCATGACTTCATCAGGATGGAAAAAGAACCAAGAGGTGAGAAAAAGAGACATTCTTGATTTGGTCACTGAAGGGCTCCTGGGGTCCAGCTTCTCTGCTGGCTGCAGCAAAGGCTCCCCTTTCTTGTTCTTTCCTCTTGCTTTCACTTTGTGACTCAGCACTGGGAGTGCAAGTGTAGTGACACTGCTTCTGTCACCTACCCAAAGCCGGAGCACTTCGACAAATCACATTGCAGATGATGCAGGAAAACCAGCAGCACAGGCAGAAGAGGTCTGTAAGTTCCTGGGCCACACCCCTGCCTTCCTCTCCCCGACCAAGTATTTAGAAGTAAGAACCACCAGCAGCTCTGACCTGGGCAGACTTTCAAGGAAGATGCAGCCACTCCTGCTCTTGTTGGCCTTTCTTCTGCCCCCTGAGCCTGCAACAGGTGAGTGGCCATCCCCATGCTAGAGGCTCCAGCCCATCTCAGAAAACCCTCTGGACTCCTGACCCTTCTACCCAGCACACTCACTGATTTTCCTCAATTTCAGACCAAGAATTTTCTAGAACCCGGCTCCCATCCCAAACAGACTAACAAGTCTGATGCTGCATAGACACACAACAAGGATCTCAGGAAGGAAGGGTATTCACTGAAAGATTTAGCGTGTGAGCCTTTCTCTTATCTATTGGAAAGTGGGATGTTCATAGAAAGGCATTTGGCAGAGGAAATTGAGCTCTAAAAGATAAGTAATTAAAATCCCTCAGTCCAACCCAGGAAAGGGCAGATCAGACAAACTGGCTGCAGTAGTGGAACTGTCACTGGAACCAGCTAAAAAAACACTTTCATTTCTTGGTGCCCTCACCCCCTCTCCCCTCCCAGGAGAGGACCCCAGGGTGCTGTGGATCTCAGAAGGGGCTGGGTGACTGCACACAGGGCTCTCCTGTTGCTTTGGCTCTGCCAGAGGCCCAGGGACCCCATTTTCCACCCCACCTCTCCCGCCTTCCCAAGCCATAGGTTGCTCACACAGCGCCCTCCCTACATGATGATGGCCTTCAATCCCACAAGCACGATCCCCACCAAACCTCAGCAGAAAGCTAAGTGAAGGCCATTCATTCACACAGTCAAAAAATGTTTACTGAGATCCCAGGACATGTTAGCCCACAGGACATGAGGATTGTAGAAAATCCAACTCCATGAGCTCATGGACAGTTTGTTAGATACGGGCACCAGTCAGGACCTTAGCAAAGGCTCAGAAGGGTTGGGAGACTCACTGAGACAGAGGCGTCAGCAGGGCCCTGTCCACAATCCCCTGGGGCTCCACCATTGTGAAGACAGCTCTCATCCCTCCAATACGTGGTCTGAAGCAGGACAGGGACAGGAAGCACCATCCTCTGCTTTCTCACAGGGGCTTTGGAGGCTCCACATGGCGAAAAGGTTATTCTGCTCCAGGGAGAACCTGGGATGACTCTCGCCTGGTTTCTGCAGGGCACGGGAGACCCCACCCCCAATTGCCACCTTCCAGAGCCTTCCCTCCTGACCACAGCCGCTTCCAGAAAGCCCACATTCCAGTTTTTCTTTTCAGAAATCATCATCGGAACACATGAGTTCAGGCCCCACTCCTGCCCCTATGTTGTATTTATTCTGAAGGGAAAGGCCAAGAGGTGTGGCGGTGTCCTTGTGAAATTGGATGTTGTTCTCACAGCTGCTCACTGCTGGGGAAGGTGAGGGGCCGCTGACAGCTGACACCTCCTGAGACCACAACAGGGAGCCCTGTCCTCTGCCCATGGACAGCAGCCGAGGGGATCTCCCTCAGCTTCTGGTAACTCAGTGCCAGAAAAGCTCTTGTGAGGAGCCATCTGAGAGCATAACTGGGCCATGGAAAGTGAGAAATAGGACAGGGAAGCTTTGCAGTCCGAGGGTCAGAGGTGAGAGCAAGTGGCTCAGTTGAGAAGAGAGACCACACTGACCAACTAAAGCAGCTGTGGAGGATGAAAGCATGCATTCTGGTCAAAAGGCAAACTCAGAATCCTTTCACAGTATTGACTGAGGACAAGAGAAAGCTTCAAAAAGCCCTCCTCTCAGTGTCCTTGAGAAGCACGGGACACACAGTCACTTAGAACAGGGCCCTCGTCTTGTCTCGATTTCCCATAGCTGTAGCCTTGCCCTACTCTGGCTGCCACCCTTCCATCATGGCTCCAGGGCTGCATCTCCTGTGACTGATTGACCCCACATCGCCACTCTCCTTTCTCTGCAGCTCAATCAGGGTGACTCTGGGGGCCTATGACATCCTGAATCAAGAGAGGACCTGGCAGGTCATCCCTGTGAAAGAAGCCATCCGCCACCCAGACTATATCTCTAAAGACTATTTCAACAACATCATGATACTCAAGGTAAGGGAACCGCCCTGCTGCTCTTGCTGTCCTGGGTCCAGATTGCTTCTCCTCCCACTGGGGCCTGTCCCTTTCCTCCTTCCCATCCTGGCCACCTGACTAGTCCCAGTGTCTCAGTGGAGAGGGAAGTCAGTGCAGCCTCATCCCAGCATCCACCCCGAGGAGGCCCATGGCTGAGCTGGACTTTCTTGCCTCTTCTCATCAGCTGGAGAGAAAGGCCAAGCTGACTGCAGCTGTGCGGCCCCTCAGCCTGCCCAGGGGCACAGCCCAGGTGAGGCGCAGAGAGGTGTGCCATGTGGCAGGCAGGGGGAGAGTCACCACAAATGGCAGAGTTTCCAAAACACTGCGGGAGGTGGAGCTGACTGTGCAGCAGGACCTGGTGTGTGAAGCCCGCTTATATGATCATTACAACAGTACCACTCTGCTGTGTGTGGGGGACCCGAAGGAAAGGAAGACTTCCTTTCAGGTGAGACAGGGCATCTGCCTAGCTCTGCTCTGGGGAGAGAGGTGTTTCGGGTCCTGGATACCCAAACAGTAGGGACTCCTCCACTCCCTAGACTCTGATCTTTCTCCTGGGAAGAGAAGGGGGCAGCAGCCAGAGTGGGGAGTCACAGGCCTTCTGGGAGCCTACCAGGGGCCTGAGATGCATCCAAACATGGTGCTCCATTCAGAAGATGAGGTTGCAGCACTCTGCCCCACACCGGGCACAGGTGTTAGAAAACTGATCCCTGGGTGTGCAGCTGTCAAACCAAGTGGCTCCTCAGAGCTGGCTCCCATCTTGGTTAAATGGCTCACCCTCCATGCCGAGTGTCATCCCCATCTGCCTGCTTCCATGTCCTTAAACGGTTGACCGAAGCACAGTCCCAAAGCACCCTCATGGATAGAAGATCAGTGACCTGGGGGAGGAGAGGAAGCCACCCCTTGAGTGAAATGAAGCTGTGACGTTGTCCAGGATCAGGACTGGGCAGCTGAGGGGCCCACAGGGGCCTGCCCTGCTCTCTAATCTTCCCCATGGAGGCCACGCCACGCAGCTTTCACTGAGAGGGCATTTGGGATGACGGAGGGCAGGACCAGGGTGGCACGGACTCACTCCTCCCTGCTCTCTGTCCACAGGGGGACTCCTGGGATCCTCTTGTGTGTAAGAAGGTGCTCCAGGGCATTGCCAGTGGTGAACTAAATGACGGGAAACCTCCACGAGTCTTCACCAAAGTCTCAAGCTTCCTGCCGTGGCTAAAGGGAACCATGAAATCCTATGAAATGCCTCTAACTGTAGGAACCAGCCCACCTTCTCCGGAGCTGATCCATAATGTCACCAGCAACTAAATAAATGCCTCTTAGCTGAGCAGGAAGGGCTGTTTTCTTGTTTATTCACTGACCCTCATTCACAGGCACTAACTTGTGCTTAGAAGGCCAATGACACAAATCTGCCATTTTCTGCTTCCTCCTCTTCTGGTTCCCCTACCACCTCCCACAAACCTCAAGCAAAGCTGTTCCCCAGCTCCTTCTGACCCACACCTTCCTCTGGGCCGGCCCTTCTGCCAGGGCTGCAGCTGAGCACCATCAGGAGAAAACATGAACCTCTCTGGTCCTGGGGCTCAGGGTGAACTTCTTACCTGCTTCCCTGTGTTAGATGGCAGAGAGGAAGGGGGATGACACCATGGGTCACAGACACAAAGCAGGAAAGCCTGGGGCTGCAGCTCAAGGGCATAGCCCCCACACTTGGGAGTGGAGGGGCTGCCTGAGCAGGACATTTCTCTCCCACGGCCAGGGAGCTGGCGCGGAGCAAGGATAGGTCTCTGGAGAAGTTGCTGGATCTCACCCAGCCTGAGTTTCCTCCCTGTCCTCCTATGACCTTGGGGCCCAGCTTGCCCTCCAGTCTCCTGGCTGCCCCTTCTTCTCCATCCCTGCTTTCCACCGAGAGTTCTCAGAGTCCACCAACTCCTGTCCCCTCCAGAAACCCTGATCTGAGCTGGCCCCTTCCTTATAGCCCTCCTGCCTAAGACACCCAGAGCTCCGTGTGATTCCAGCAGGGCCTCTCCTCTGAGATGCCAGGCCAGCTCATGCCCTGTCCTAGAGGGCTACAAGGGCCCAGGATTGTGCTGGCAACAGGCAGGGTCCATGGAGGACACAGCAGGCTGTCTCTCCATAAGCCCTGCCCCATCTCTCACCTGACAAGGCCAGCTCAACACCTCACATCCAGCCCAGTGTCCCCCGAAGTGCTCAGGGTGCATTGGTCACCTGGTCACTTGATAACCTGAGTCCCTTTCAGCCTGTCCCACTTACTCACTGCTGTCCTCCAGGCTAAGACCCCTCACTGGCCCCCTAGGGCTGTCTGAGCCTTTTGAGTTAGCCTTTCCCTCTCTGCAGTAGGACTGGAAGGCACAATTTTTCCATCAATAAACAAACACACACTGATTGAGCTCCTGAGTGCCTGGCACTGGGGATCCACAGTGGACCTAATACAGACTCTGTCATCTGAACCCGAGGGATACTGACAGTGTGAGTTTCACCCAAATCATGTACCTCTCTCTCCCTCCTCACGTGAGCCCACATGGCCTAGATCTCATGGGAAATCCACAGGAATAAAGTACTTGTGTTCTGTTTCTATTGCTGGTCACAGTCCGTGTGAGCATGAGCATGTGTGACTCTAGGACAGTAGGCGTGGGATTTGGAAATGACATTAGTCATTTAGTTTGTAGGAGTGAAGTCACCACACTCAGGCCAATAGAACATTGTCTTCACCTAGAGAACAGGGCAGCCCGTAGGGAGGGAGAAGGGCAGTGAGGGCAGACTTACCTTCATTTGCCTTAAAAGTGGGTGGTAGGAATGTAATTGCACAGATTCAGATGGTAGCAAAAACTGTATTATGTATTTGCTTGCAGGCAACTAGAGTAAGACTCTAAACTCACAAACAACTGCACTGGCCGGAAAGCTGATCCCTGTGGTTACTGTACCTCCTGCCTGCGGAGAATCAAACCAGAATCTGGGCGGTTCACATGGTCTGGAAAACTGGAGAAAGCCTTCTCCTCTTGGGGCCAGCATGGTTACTGCTGCATCCATAGTTTCCAGACCACCCAGATTTTTCAACTTTATGTTTTTGGCTTGGAGCCCACACATAGAGTATGCGATCCTTTCTGAATGAGAATTTCCCTGTGTTGGGGTTACCTTCTGAGACACCTCCAGCAGCTATCTTTCCAGGGGCTTGCTGCTCATATGGGGCACGACCTGGGAGCTGAGCATACGTTCCAGCTCTGAGCTCCTGCTCCAAACACACACAGCACTACCCTCTCACCACAAGGGTTACATAATCTGGGATCATGCAACCCTCACAGGCATGGCATTTCCCACCTTATACTGCACAAAGCAGGTACCAACACCATGTCTTCATGACTGCGGGCACTTTCACAAGGGCAGAGCAGTGAGGACACACAGCTTCCGATTTGGAGCTGAAAAAATATCCCTGCTTCGCACACATACTAGAACGTGGCTCCTTGATGGAAATATACAAAAAGGAAAATGCCAAAAGCAAAACAAAGATAATATTTAAAAAAGTAGCCAAGCCACATGTATATCTTGTTTAGATATAACATGTACTTGAGGAAATGGTTCTGTGGTTAAAACATGAGGACCCTGCTGCAGGCCTTCCTCCTGTGAGAGATGAGGGAGGGACACAGTCCCAGGAGGGGGCAGTGGCCGACTGAAGGGACCACAGAGTTAGAACAGAGCCTGGACTGAGCCCAGGAGCCCTGACAGCCAGGCCAGCAAGAGCCCTGACATGTTGTCTAACCCCCGCCCCGTGATGACTTCCTGGCATCCCTGAACAAGAGCTGAGCTTCTGCTCAGACTCCTCCCTGGAGAGGAAACCTCTGGGCTGCTGTGCAGTCATTCTGTGACAAGGATTCCAACACCTCGCGTGGTGAGCTGAAGTCTGCTCAGGGGTCATTTGGATGGGGGTGGGTAAGCACCCTAATCCTGCAGATTCCTTCAAATCTCCTTTGTCTTTGGAAGTGTCCCCTGCCCCAGCCCTGTCTTTGAGGAAACAATCCTTCTGTTCCTCAAGTACCTCTGTAAAGAAAATTTAAATATAAATCAATAAAATATTTCTGGAATGACCTCAAGGAAATGCCTCTACTCACCCAAACCCACCCCCATCTCCCCTCCTTCCCTCCAGACCCACAAGAAGAGCTGGGTCCCAGGATGGCAGGGAGAGAACCGCCAAGCCAGCTCCTCAGGGAGAGAGGCCCAAAGGAAAGTGAAATCTTGCTAATTTCTTTTGGGATTTGTCTCGGGATGACTCTGCCTTCCTGCCCACCACCATACTTCTGCCGGTTCCCCCTTTGTGGACTTACAGAACTCACAGGGTTGATTTCCTGTCTTGCTATCCCACCCAACACTGCTTTTGTCCAACAAACACATTCACCATAAAAGAAGTGCAGCCACTGGTTCCTTTTTCATCATAGGCCTATTGCTAGACTACATTCCTCATCCACAGACTCAGGAAGCTCAATGAACCTCGGGAGGGCAAAGAAAACAACATCTAAGCATATAATAGTCAAAAAATGAAAGATAGGGGCCCGCCCACTGGTGCAGCAGTTAAGTTCATGCACTCTGTTTTGGTGGCCCAGAGTTCGCGGATTTGGATCCTTGCACAGACCTACACACTGCTTATGAAGCTGTGCTATGGCAGGTGTCCCACATATAAAAAATGCAAGAGGACAAGCACAGATGTTGGCTCGGGACTAATCCTCTTCAGGAAAAAAAAAAAAAAAACAAAGATAAGGAGCAAAGACTGAAAGTTGACAGACAGGAAAGCAATATACGCTACTTTAAGAGAAAAACTAATAAGAGTAACAACAAGCTCCCATCAGAAACCACCGAAGTCAGAAGACACTGTGATGACATTTCTAAATAGTTGAAAGGAAAAGGCAACCTATATCTGAATTCTATCTTCAGTGAATATATTATTTAAAAATGAAGGCAAAGTAAAGACATTTCAGAAAAACAAAGGTACAAGAATTTGTTGCCATCAGCCCTGCAGGGCAAGAAAGACTAAAAGCAGTTTCTCAGGCTGAAGGGAAATGATCCCCATTGTAGGCACGAAGGACAAAAGAGAAATAAACGTGTAAGGTGTGACCAAATATAAAAGACCTTATTAAATTTCTTTCAAAGATTAATGACTATTAAGGCAAAAATGCTTTAGGATTTATGGAATATAGTAGCCAAATGGATGACAAAAATAACTCAAAGGGTGGGAGGGAGGATAAATGGAAATAATTACTCCAGTGTTCTTACATGAAGTGGTATAACATTAATTCAAAGTAGACTGTGGTATGTGAAGGAGCCATATAGCAATCCTAGTGTAACCACTAAAATATTATATACAGATCTAAACAGAAGCTGATAAAGAACACAAAATGAGATACCACAAAAGAAGGCAAGAAAAGAAGGAGAAAGGCACAAAAAATCAATTACACAAGTAGAAATCAAATAGCAATATAATATTCTTCAACCTACCTCTGTCAGTGGTTGCATTAAATGTAAGCAGATTAAACAGTGCAACTAAAGGGCAGAGATTGTCAGTGTGGATAAAGAGTGCAAGACCCATTGTGTGCTGTGTACAGGAGATATTCAAATATAAAGACATGGATAGGATGAGAGTAAAATGATGGAAGAATAAATAAAGACATATCCTGCAACACCAATCCAAAGAAAACGGCCTTGCCCATGGAGTGTGCTCTCTAATTTTACAATTTTTGGCCACTTATGAGATGAAATAGAGTGTTTTGGGAGAACTTTTATTTCCATTTTTTTCCATATTTTATTTCCATTTCTCTTAATCTGAGTGAGCTGAGACTCTTCATTATGTTTTAATTATATTTTACTGTGAACTGTCTTGTCTTTTGCTCATTCTTCTATCAGGTTCTGGATCTTTTTCTTCTTAATTTTCAGAGTTCTTTATCTATTAGATAGATTAGCTCTTTAATTGTGGTATATGTTGCAATAGCTTTTTTTCCAAGTTCGCTGTCTGTACTTTGAATTTGCTTACAGTGCTTTGTGACAGACAAATTTAAAAAGTTTTTTATTTATCTATTGTAGTTTGTTTATCAATCTTTTCTTTTAACGTTCCTAGATTTAGAGTCATTGCTAGGAAGGCTTTCCCCTTTCTAAGTTTATAAAGGAATTTACCCATGTTTATTTCTAGTGCATGCATGGTATTACTTTTTATACTTGAATCTCTTATCTGTTTGGAGTTTATGCTGCTGGTTTGTGTGAAATGTGATTCCAGCTTAATCTCTTAGCAAATCACTACCTAGTTGATCCAGAATAATTTATTAAAAAGTCCATCATTTCCCCAATGATTAGAAATGCCCCCTTATGAAAAAGTACATTTCCATACGTACTTGGGAATGTTTCTAGATTTTCCATTCTGTTTGATTGGTCTCTCTGTCTGTTCATGAGTCAGTACCTGTCTGTTTTCAGCAAAGAAGTTTTCTAAGATATTCTTAATATCATTAGGCTTAATATGTTTACTTATTTGATTAATCCCCACATAGATTTATATAACAAATATATCACATCCTCATCGTTCCCTTTGTGGGTCCCCTCCTTGTACCATGTATGCTCTGGCATTCCACATCAGTAGCCCCTTTGTGCCAAAGCCCACCTCTCCCTAATCAGCCTGCTCTGACAAATGGCACCAGCCTGCCCCTCATCTGTCTCCTCACTTGAGCTCTGATACCACCTACTAGGCCAGCCCCTGGTGTGAACACCCTGCTCACCCCGCTTGGGCATCCACTCCCTGCACTGGGCTGCCATCCTCACCTCACAGGTGTTCTGACACCCCAAGCTGTGCTGCCCAGTGCAGGGCATCCGAGCCAACGTGAGGTGAGGCCACTCAGGAGGGAGGCCTGGCATGAGCACTTTCCCCACCCCAAACAGGCACGACTTGGACACCTCCCTCTGGTTCACTGTGGCTCCCCTGCCAGGCTCACCATTGACATTGTCCTTTGTTTCTCTAGCCAAGATTCTATTGCTTTTTAAGAGAATTGAGATCAACATGTTTAGAACCAACAGTATTTTCAATTCCATGACTCACTCCTCTTTTTCCATCATGGGGAGATAATCAAGAGAACTCGCTTAGAGAATGTAGCAGGATATCAGAAATGTCGTTCTCCGAGCAGTGGTGTGAGAATACTGCTTTGGCTCCCTGGCATCCGTTCCCATTTCACGTGGTATCAGTAATTCATTGGGAGAATAACTTAGGGGGGGAATCAACACTCTTCCGTTCTCAGGACACGGGATTAGGAGAAAGCAGACTCCAGCCAATCAAAGGCTGTGACCTGGGCTTAGACAGATCAGAGCCTCTGACCAACTCTACACACACCAAGAGCAGCGTGACAGATTGTGCTTTGCTGGGATGGCCTCTGTATATCTCCCATCCCACAGGCTCTTCCTAAAGGACTGCAACCCTCCTCCCACTCACAGGATGGGTTTTTGATCTTTCCTAATTAGTTGGGGCCAGGGGTGCCTTTTTATTGTACCAAGCAGTGAAATATGGTAGAATGGATGCATTGTGACATCAAAGTCTAGGTAATAAAAAGAACACAGCTTCTGCCTGGCTCGCTTTTGTGAGATGCTCACTCTGGGGAAGCCAAGCATCATGATGCGAGGAAGACCTGACAATCCCATGTGCAGAGACTACTGGAGAGGCCCTCATGGGGAGAAAGGGACATGCCAAGCAGACCGCCAGCACCAAGTACTGGGCACGTGTAAGCGAGCCTTCAGGTGATTCTGGCCTCCGGGCTTCAAGCCTCCCTTGATTCCAAGGGGAACAAGGGGAGCCATCCACACTAAAACCCGACCAAAACGCAGATTTGTGGGCAAAAGCAATGTGGTTTGTTGTTTTCAACCACTTGATCTTTAATAACTGGAACAAGCCCTCTTCAGCACTTCTCCCACTCCATCTGTAAATGCCTCTGACCATGTCTCACACCAGCATTATCTGATCACTGATGGCTTTGGCTTCCCAGCAGAAGCAAGGAATCTCATCTCAATGCCCCCCGTCTCACACAGAAAGGGGTTCCTTTTGAGGCCAACAGTTTTTTCTCATGACTTTGTAGGACTGAGCCCCAACTCTTCTTTTCTTACCAAAGTATTTGTCAATATAGATGTCTCATTTTCCCCATGAGATGCTTTGCCTTTAGAACGTGCAAGTAATGCATCCTTCCCTCAGTGAGGCTGAGAATCTCAGATTGCTCTTCGTAAGGCTGCCATGCTGGCTTTACTCTACCTAAGTAGAAAGCATTTAGGTGAAATTTCTGGTTCGTTTCCCAGAAACTCCTTGTAAAAGAAATAAGAAAAGGCCTTCCAACATAAACCATGGTTAAACAGAGGGGAGAAATATCCCAAGACTGCCAGAAGGGAATCCCATGTGGAGAAAAGAGTGTAATGGAAGGATATCCAGGAGGGTTACTTTGTAACTTATGAGAAGACTCCTTCTGAACTTGAACTTCGGGCCTGAGATACAAGGAGGAAATGCCAAAAATGGTACTTTCCCACTTTGTTCTGTTGTAACTCCTATAGAAAGCAGAGCCTGAAGCAAAGATTACGGTGGGAACAATTTATTTGGGAGGTGCAAGGCTGACAATGACGGTGAGGAAAACTGATTAGGTCAAGGAAAGATGCAATGCAATGAGATATGTGGCATTATTTCAGTTGGCCACCACTTCACAGCAAGCTGCTAAGAAACAAGACAAGTTTCTCAGCAAGCTTCATCAGCACGTGGAACTACTCCAGAACAATTGCAAGGTGTGTCACAGGAAGAGAAGAGCATTCAATGTTTGAAACAAAATCTGAATTGATTGCTTGCTAAGACAGAGCTACGTTTGTAAAGAACAGTGTCTCTGAACCAAGAGAGAGCAAATCTTGTGTAGGACTTGGAAGTGTGAAATTCAGAAATTGGTGAGCTTTCAGCAGTGTGAATGTCTTGGCATTTCCTGTCATTTGTCTGTGGGACAATGGACATTGGGATGAGGTTGTAGCTGACTGGCTGATATGGTCTGGCTCCTCAGTTGTCCCTCGGGGAACCAAGTTCCATGCCTCATGGAACTTACTCTTTTATTCAAGACCAAAAAGGGAGGGACAACTAGTAGAGATGGGGCATCACGTGAGAGGAAAGAAGAGAGAGAGAAAGAGCATGCCCAGCTGGTTTAGTCATGAAAGGAAAAGGGGCTTTATCGTAAGTTAGAGAGTGACTGAGAGAGTCTTGTCCTGGCCAGTAAGGACTAAGGAAAAAACTCTTCCTGGGGAGAGGGCCTAAAGGGAACAATATCCCAGAATTACTGGCAATATCAGTTCTTCCTTCTCAGTTTTTCTTGAAAATAAACAGATACCTTGAGCCCAAACTGCTACCCCCACACGGTATCCATCAATTTCTGACTCTTGTTGCCAGAAACCTGGAGAAGCCAAAGCTTTTTCCGCATCCAGCTCAGTGAGGGACCATCACAACAACCTCTCTCTCCTGGACCCACTACTTAGCAGTGGTTTGCAGGTGTGCCCTCTCAGGGCAGGAGAGGAGTTCAGCCTCTGAGCCCTGATGATCTTTCCTGAACAAGAGGATCCCGGGTCCTAAATACAAGAACAACATCAGAGTCAGAGCATCAGGCCCAGGGAAGGGGCATTAAAGGTAGAAAAAGAGCCAGCAGGACTGCAAACCCTCCCCTTTGCAGCCCAGCCCTGCTGCCTCCCTGGGATCTACTCTTCATATTCTCCCCCTTGAATCTCCATACACTTCCTGAAAGGATCCCACTTGGGGTCATTTCCAGACTCAAGCCTGCCCAAGGGAAAGAGCTGGAGAACACCAGGATCGCACATGTGTGCAAACCAGCCGAGAGGGAAGGGCTTTCTCACAATCTTTCAGGAAGGATGGAAACCTTGGTTATCTTACTAGATGAGGGGTTGGTTAAATGGCTTATGTAGGTTTTACAGATACCATTTATTAGATTAAGGAAATTTCTTTCTGTTTTGGTCTGATAACAGCTTATCTTTGTTATCATGAGTGGATGTTGATTTTTGTCAAATGCCTTTCTGTCTATTGAGATAATGATATGATTTTTCTCTTAGATCTGTTTGCGTGCGAAATTGCATTAGTCAATGTTTCTAAGTTTAAGTGAGATCTGCACTCTTAGTGTAAACTTAACTTGCCTGTGATGCTTTAACCTTTCTATGTATTGTTGGACTAGTTTTGAGAGTTGACATTGTTTAGGGTTTTGTATCTATGAATCACGCATGAGGTTGGCCTGTACATTTCATTTCTTATCCAGTTATTTGTGTCAAGGATATGCCAGCCTTATAAAACGAGATGGTAGTGTTCCTTCTTTTTCTCTTTACTGGAAGCATTTGTAGATTCAAAGTTTTCCTTCCTCGAATTTTGGTGGAAATTAACCGTGAAGCCGTCCAGGTCAGTTTCCTATGTGGAAAATTTCTGATGGCTGATGCAATTTCTTTGATAGCTCCAGTATTACCTAAGGCGGCAGTTCCTTCTTGAGTAGGTGTTAGGCAGTGATATTTCCTTTTTGTCTAAAATTTAAAATTTGTTCACATAAAGTCTTTAATAACATTCTTGGCTTATCTTTTAATGGTCTTCAGCTTTGTAAAAATATTCCCTTTTTAGTTCCTGATCTTAAATGATTAGTTTCTCCAGAGGCTTGTCAATTTTATCAGCCTTTTCAAATAATTAATATTTGCTTTATTAAACCTCTCTGTTGTTTATTAACTTTTGCTACTTACTATTTCTTCCTCCCACTTCATTGAATTTATTCACATATTAATTCCTAACTTCTGGGGATATATGATCACCCCAACAATTTCAGTTTTTTGTGATATGTGAGTGTTAAGACTATAACTTTTTCTCTACCTGCGTTAGCTGTGTTCCACAATTTTTAATAAGTGCTGTTATTATTATTCAACTCAAAATGTTCTATTTCTTTTTAAATTTTATTTTATCATTATTTAAAAGTGTATTTCTTTTTTTCTAATATTATGAGGATTTTTCTAGTTACCATTTTATTGATTTCCAGTTTAATTATGTTGTGGCCAGAAAACATTCCAAAGATTTACATTTTTAGAGTTTCTCAAGATTTGCTTTATGGCCCAATATATGATCAATTTTGGCAAAAGTTTTGTGTATATTTTTAAAATATCTTAATATTGGATGCAGTGTTCTCAATATGCTGCTAGATCCAGTTGGTTCCTTGTTTTCTTTAAATCATCCATATCCTTATGGAATTTTTTTATGGTCTACTTACTGTCGTAATTCTTGAGCTGATGGTAGGTTTATTTATCTCCTTGGAGTTCTTCCAATTTTCATTTTAGAGATTTTCTGGCTATATAATAGGTACATTAAAATTTAAAATCATTTTGTCTTCCTGATGAATTGATCTGTTTATCGTTGTGAAAGGACCCTATTTCTCTTCACAGACACTTTTGATTTGAAGTCACTTTTGTCTGGTATTGATACACCTGCAATGGCTTTCTACGGTTATTGTCAATGATGGTAGATCCATTTCCTTTCTCTGACTTTCAGCTTTTTAGACCTGTCTATTGCACAGAGCACATATCTATGTTTGTTTTCACAGCTGCCTTGATATTCTTTGAATTTTAACTGGAGTATTCAGGATGCTTACATTGACAGGATGCTTACAGTTATGGATATATTTGCTTTTAAGTCTGCTCTGACTTTATGTTTTGCATTTTTCCCAATTATTCTGTGGGTTTTTTCCCTCTTCTTTCTTACCTTTTCTTGGCCGGACTACTTTTTACCTTTCCTTTTTTCCCTTCTACTATTTGTGAGTTATACATTGTGTATATTATTTTAGCGGTTACATAAAAGTACAGGATGTCTCTACAACTTATCAAAGACTAACTTTAATCAGTAGGTTTACCCTTCTCAGTGAAAATGCAGGAAACACAGAACTTTTGATCTCATTTACCTTCTCCCAAAATTTTGGATTTTAATTCCACCCTGTCTTGTTAACACATTAGAAATTGTGATTATCATTTTACATAAGAATGTTCATTTTTCTTTAATAGCGTCTAGTCACTAGGCTAGTTTTGTTTTTGCTGTATTGTACTCTAATAATTTCTTCAGATGTTTCTTCCACTTTAAGAATCCTCTTTTCTGTTGTCTTCAATGTGCAAGCAAATCCCCCCACTTCGTTTTTAATGTTGTTATTTTGTCAGAAGGAATTACCCTGAGGAATTCAATGGGGGGTGGTTGAAAGCATTTAACTGTTTTTCCAAATTGTTTTTCTTCCCTTTCGTTATGTTAAGGAGATGCAACCAACCACCCTGAACCAGACCAAGTCTCACTAGGAGAGCTACGTCTATGACCTTGGCCTTATTTTAAGTGCTAAGATCTCTCCAGGAGGAGCTTAGGCCTTATTAACCTGCAGCATGTGGAAGCATGTTTTCCGTCTGAGCCTGTGCAAGTGAACACCCTCCTCTCCCTTTTTTTTTTTTTGAGGAAGATTAGCCCTGAGCTAACATCTGCCACCAATCCTCCTCTTTTTGCTGAGGAAGAGTGGTCCTGAGCTGACATACATGCCCATCTTCCTCTACTTTACATGTGGGACGCCTGCCACAGCATGGCTTGACAAATGGTGCATAGGTCTGCACCTGGGGTCTGAACTGGCAAACCCTGGGCCGCCAAGCAGAACATGCGAACTTAAGTGCTGCACCACCAGGCCCACCCCATCTGCCTCTCCCTTTTGAAACTCCCGTTCTCCATCTGAAATAAAAGTCCCTGCTTTCCTTTGTTCGGGGACACCATGACTCCAGAAATGATTCCTCACTGTCTCCCATTTGCTGCAAACACACCTTACTGTGTGAGTCAACTCCTTCTGGCAGAGAGTCTGATTTCACTGGCCAGGGGAAAGCTGCTTTGGTTTTGGTAACAATTTCATTTTTTATATTTGGAAATTCTGTCCAGTTCTTTATCCAATGAGGAATGACACTTCATATTTTCCTATTGTCTCCAGTCATTTTTAAGTTTGTATTATAATATGTGGAAGATAATTCCAAAATCTCAAGCACATAGTTGCTGATCTGTCCCTACTCAGAGACATTTCTGCTGGCTCTCGTTCACAGGGTCACGTTTTCATGTGTTCTTTGGCATTTTCATTATGTGCAGGTTGATACTTTTTTAAAAGATTTTGCATGTGTGGTGGGTAGGGGCCGAGGGTGGCAGGCTTCCCGAGGCCTGGAATAAAGGTATCTTCTTCAGAGAGGATTTGCAATGGCTTCTGCCTGGCCCCTGGAGTCATTTCCCTTCTAAACCACCTGGAAATCAAGACCACTGCTGGAGACCCAATGACAACCTAGGCTGTAAATCTTCAGGAAGGCTGTCCCTGGTCACAGCTTCTCAGAATCCGGTTGTTTTTCCCTTTTCTCCATTTTCCTGCATTGTTCAGTACCAAGGCTATCTTCTCTGTGGAGGGTAGATTTAGTTCTGCTCACTGTTATGCTAAGGCATGGCCTGTGGGGCCCCAGATTAACATGAGGAGAGTTTCTTACTTGAGTCTCCATATTGGTTGGACCCAGGGCCTTCACTTTTATTGCTCTTCCCCCAAGAAATCACCAAAACCAAAGGCCCAATTGTTTAGATGGCAAAAACCTTCAGGGCAAAACCAGCTTGACTTGTTTTGACTTCTGCTTAACTTCTGGGTTTCGGAATTAAATCCAAAATTTAACCTGACAGTCCCTTGCTGTCTTGTCAGTTTGTCAATGTTTTAAACAGGTTTTTTCCCCTGTTTTTTCCCTTAAATTTTTTTCATTCAAAGGGTTGGTCCAAATAACCTGGCCTGCTATCAGTAAAGATGGAAGTCAGGGTGTTACTTTTGTATTTATTCAACCAACCTTCGTTCAGTTTCTCTTGTGAAGGACACAATTAGAACTATTTCACCTCGTCACTGCCCTATCATTTTGCCAGTTATTCTTTACCTCACAAAATCACCGAAAATAATTCAATGCCTACATTTTAGTGGACTCTTGCCACTAAAAGATAGTTTAACCTCAGTGAGCAAACTTCAAAATCATCCCAGGTTGGTTTTCTTCAGAGGAGGGTTCCTACAAAACGTCAATCCAACCTGGTGTGCAAACTCTTTCCTGACTCTGGGATCCTATCCTCTTCCTGAATTTCAAAAATTCCCTCTTCTGGATTAGGGGCCATCTTGCACCACTTAGAAAAATCTATGAGTATGCAAGGTCTCCATTCTCTAATGCATATCCAACAAGACAAAGGACTGTCAGGAACTGGGACCAGATGTCTGCCCCCACCTGGAGATCAGATGGCTGCCCCAGCCAGACATCAGCTGCCTTCCCCACCTGGAGACCAACCCCCTATATAAGCAGCTTGTAGTCTTTGTTCTGTAAGATGATTCTTTGGACGTTAGTCCTCCATCTTCCCTCTTGCTGGCAAGCTGCAATAAAGGAATCCTTTCTCTCCCACCTCTTTGCCTCCTGACTATTGGCATGTCTTGCAGTGAGCAGAGGACCCTCCCTGGGCCAGTAACATTATGACACAATAATTCTGCTACTGGGACTCTATCCTGTAAACAGTGTGAAACACACACACACACACACACACACACAAACACGGACACACTCACACATTTCTACAACAAACTTTGAGCATAAAGTTGCTCATCTCAATGTTATTTAAAATTGTCAAAAACGAGAAACAACCTAAATAACAAAGTGGAAATCATTAACTATGGTATATCCACATAATGGATTATGATATAAACATAAATGTGATTTTTAGGAACCTTGCAGAAAACCAGGCGAAAGACCTTAACTGGCTATTTGCATCCTCTCACTCCCAAAAGAGAAAAGTATTAAAAACGTCAAGTTAACATTTTAGCCTATTGGACTGGCAACAATTTAAAAAAATGACAGTGCTTTGTTTTCACATCAGTGAGGAGAAACTGCCATAGAAATTTCTTGATATTGAGTACATAAATTGGTACTATCCATTTAGATAGCAATTTGCTAATGTGTGCAATAAGTTAAAAAAATGCAACTACGCTTTGAGGTAGCAAGCCCAGTTTACGTACTTATTCTCAGAAAATGAGACAAGTATTTAAAGGTTATTCATTGCAGTATGGTATATACTAGCAGAAAATTTAAAAGTGAGAGCAACCTTGAAATAAAGCAAAAAGGGCATCAGTAAGTAAACTGTTGTAAGTTCATAGATCACATGCAAATGACAAAATAGAAGCAGCCATTGAAATGATGACTAGGATTTCCTGACAGTCATATATGACCAAGTAACAAGAGCAGGTTACAAAATCTCATGTGTGGGAGAGTAACGTCACCAAGATGGCAACATAGGTCATTCCCCACTTTGCTCCCCCTCACGAGAAGAACAACTAACAACTATTCACGGACAAGACACCACTGAGAAAATCCTAGAACAGAGAACAGAGGCTGAAGCACCCCCTGCACTGCAGAGACCAAGACAAACCACATTAGAAGGATGATGGATGTTAACTAAACTTATTGTGATGATTGTTTCACAATATACGCAAGTCAAGTCATGATGCTGTATACTTTAAACATATGTAGTGCTATATGTCAATCATACCTCAATAAACCAAGGGAAAAAACCTTATGTGTAGCATTATCCCTTTTTATTTTACTAAATATAGAAATTTAAATAGTAAAAAGCCTATTAAAATGTACAACAAATTGTTGTTGGTGGTTGTAACTGGGTGGTGAATATTATATAATGCTATTCTTTTCCCGTTATCTTGGCTTATTTGCATCTCCTTTAATTATATTTTTGTATATTTTGAAGATGAAAGAAGAGGCCAAGGACCAAGAAATGCACTTCCTGAAGCTGGAAGAAGAGAGAAACAGATTCCCTGGGAAACTGATGTTGGATTTCTGGCCTCCAGAACTGTGAGAGAATAAAGTTCCACCCTTTTAAGCCATCAAGTCGGTGAGAATTTGTTGCAGTGGCCATAGGAAACTAACACAGCACCTCATCTGGAGGTTTGCATTTGGAAATCATGTCCCCTGGGGTAGCTGCCTCAGAAAAAGCCACCCCGACTGACAGGAGTAAGTGTGGACAGGCAGACCCTCAGGACTATCACTCATGTGGCTACTGGGTATTAAACTACATCTTTGTGTGAAGAAAATGATGGCCATTCCTCCAAGGCTCTGCAGCCCCAAGCTGGGGACCTCCCAAGCGTGGGACAGAACCAAGTTCAGGCTCGCACCTGTGTGAAAGCATGGCCACCCAAAGCCAGGCAGCAGCTTCAGAGGTCCAGCTCACAGAAGCTCAGTGGGCCAGGCCGAGTCCAGGGTCAATTTGGGAGAACACTCGAGGCCAGGGCTGGACGCCAGGACTGCCCCTGATCTCCCACACAGCACCCAAACAGAGACCACCCACCCCAGGGAGATAGGGAGAGCAGGACCACACGGAGGCCAGCTCAGTCACCCCTTCCTCTGCCTGAAAGAGGCTCTGGGGCCCCCTCCTGTGTAACAATGCCTCCCAGGGCATTGCCTTCTTTGGACGAAAAACAGAAGCCCTCCAAGTCTTCATGAAGATGTGGAGATTCCTGTCCTGGAGAAAGAGATCAATGAGGGCCCCCTCTGACCATTTTCTTGGGGAAGAGTCCAGACCTCCCTGCATGGAGGCTGCCATGGCCTTAATAACTAGATGGAAATGACTAATTTCTCTTTTATTTATTGAACAACAGTCACTGGGTACCAGCTGTGCGCAGGCTAGCCTCTGATTACGTTTCTCCCCTGTTTTCTGCATCCTTCTGTCTCCCACCTCCCACCACCTCCTCACAAACCCTTGCTCTGTTATGACCAAGTTTGATGCTTTTCCACACCTGTTCCTGGCTGAGCTCCTCACATCCAGCCCCATGGCCCCTATGGGCTAGAATTGACTCATAAACCATTCACTCACAGCCTCGGCCCCTTTCAGCCTGTCTCTTGGTCACCTGTGGCAACCTGGCTTCTGGCCTAGGACTTTGCTGCCCACTTGGACTATAGCTGCCAGTCAAGTAAGGTGGGGAGTCTTTGCAGAGGGGCTGAACAGCACTACTATTGCCATCAATCAACAAACAAGGGAATATCGAGCACCCGCTATGTGCCAGGCACTGGAGGCTCAGAAGTGGACGTGGCAGACACCAGTCCTACCCTCATGAAACTTACAGCCCAAAAGACTTTCATCAGAATTTCCCCAAATTTCCTTCCTTGTCCAGGCTGGTCAGATTGCCTTGAATCTGCTGGGGAAATCCAAACAAATGAAAATCATCTTGTAGGAGAATAACAGCATTCATCTGTCTTTCCACTTCCAGTTTTCAAGTGCACTGTCACATTTGTCTCTAGAACAGATGTGTTTGCAACTGGAAATGAAGTTTACAGTTCTGTGGTCAGTGGAGGCCCACCTCTGCATGAAGGGGAGATACAAGGAGGAAAAACTCAACCAGGGCCGCCATTTCTTTATGGTTTACATGTAGGGTAACCTATGGGTAAAAAGTTCAGTACAAACTCTGACATGGAAGACATACCCCAGTTCCTCAGCTTCCTTAAATCAGATCAGGGAGGCTCACATGGTGCCAGAAAAATGGAGAACACCCTCCAACCCCCAGGCCACTATGTTTACTGCTACACGATTAGCATTCAAGGTCACAGTGACCTTCAAAATTGGCCAGCTCTTAACTTGGAGGCCACATGTGTGATAAGAGCCTCTGTGTTGGCACTGGGTCCCATGGGCCTGGTCAGTGTAGCTGTGCATGGACGGCAGTCATCCCCTTATCTTGATGCTTAACTGGGTGCCTTATCTTGATGCTTATCTGGCTTGAGAGTTCAGT
Source organism: Equus asinus (assembly GCF_041296235.1). NCBI lineage: Eukaryota > Metazoa > Chordata > Mammalia > Perissodactyla > Equidae > Equus > Equus asinus. Next base: position 170,991,846 of record NC_091791.1, read on the forward strand.
CCAGTCACAGCGGTAGATGAACATCCCCCGACCAAAACACACACACACCAGACTCATTTTCACATGCAGTAGAGATCTCCCTCTGGGTTCTTGTCACCCTGGCAGGCGTGCCTTCTCACATCTTATCACCACAAAGACCTCTGTAGGAGAATATCTTAATGATCTTGCCCACTTCCGTGACACGGGGAGAACAGTTGACTTCACACAGCTTTTGTTTGAGGGCTGAAAATCCTCCTGAAGCAAAGATGTTCCAAGATCACGCTCAGAAAGAGACAAGAAAGAGAACAAAACAAACAAAACTACACGACTATACACACAAATATATATGCACACAGACAGACATATATTTGAGTGTGTATCATATATGAAATATGCATACGTGTGTCTATGTACATACGTATAGATACAGGTATAGGTATGTAAATATGATTTTGAAAAGCTACCCTGGCACATACATAACCCTATGAGGAGAGATTTCTATGGCTAACAATGTTTACAAAGCCTCTGCTGTAGCCCGATGCTCTTATGTTAGAGCAGGACAATGGGGCCAGAAATTCATATAACTGAGCAGGAGCTTGGGGCTCTTATCCTCCAGGTCAGGTCACTTGAACTGAGAGATAAAGGCTCAGAGCTGCGAAGTCTTAAAAGTGATCTTATGTCTCTGCCCAAGATAACATCCCTGTGCCCCTGACGAAGATGTTTGCCAGCCTCTCTTGCAACAATTCCCTGGAGAGGAAGCTCCTGGGCCAGCTGAGCACCATTCTAAGGGAACTCTGATTGTCACAACACTCTCCTTTGCTGAGCTAACATCTGCCCGCTGTGGCTTCCACCACCTCTTAGAGTGATACAAAAGAAGGTTTGCAGCTGGGCAGGCACGCGTGCTGTGTGTGTATGTGTGTGTACACAGTTTCTGTAACCATGTGACCTTGAGCACACCACTTAATTTCTCTAGGTCTGTTTCATTTTACAATGTGATTCCTGAGAATGCCCATGCAGAGAGTGGAGAATTCAGTGAGATCACATATATGAATCACATATGCCTGGGAACATAGTGAGGTGTCAATTCATGGTAACGCCCTTGGCCTTCTCTCTTCCCTGATTTCCCCCAAACTGTATTTGTGTTAAAAAGCAGCTACCGATAACAGCCCATTTGAAGATAGCATAATGCACACCCCTCCCCCACGCATCGTTTTCCTACACACGTCAGCTGGGAGTTGATTTACCAGTGGGGACCCTCTCTTTTGGGACACTCAGCAGAGCTCAGGGTGGGCAACCTATTGGAACAAGGCTTTCCTCCTCTTATCTGTTATATCCTCTATGGGGTCAACAGAAAAGTCTAACTTCCCTGCCCCCATGAGACTTCAGGAAAGATGAGATTTCTGGGAGACAAGGCCCAAGCCAAAGACACAAGCCAATGCTAACCCCACTCATTCTGGTCCCCATTGTCTCCTCAGGAGTTACAGAGTGTCACTCAGAGTAGGTATTTATGTGTAGGTATTTAAGATGCTCATAGCTGCTCAGCCAAAGTCTTAGCATTTGATGCCCAGGGGGGCCAGAAAGCTGACTCCTAAAAGCCTCAGTGGTGGAGTTCATCACCTTGATGAATTAAGTGTGGTCCAGTAACAGATCCATCCTCCATTTTCCAGGCTTAGGAATCCGAGACAAGCCAACATTAAAAAGGTTCAGAGTTTTGCAATCATATACTGGAGGTTCTGGCAAAAAAGCCAGAGAGAGGACAGAGAGAAAATAGTCATTGGTATCTAAGTAAATTATCCTACTGCAGTTCCATTGGCAAAATGCTCTCAGTGGCCCAGCAGGATTCTGCAATGCCTGATTTCTCATGTGCAGCCTTTGAAAGGCTGGCTAGAATGGTCCAGATCTTCTCCTTTGCCCACATGTGGTTCCAGTGCTACTTCCTAGTACTTGGTCAGCAATAGAAGTTTAATAGCAGTGGGGGGCAGGGGCCCTACTACTTGGAGATGTCATATCAAGACTGGAGGAGAGAGAGAGGACATGACACAAAAATTCTTAGGTCTGAGGAATATTTTACAAACATAACACTTCATTATATCTATACTGAACTATGAGACAGAAAGAAAGAGAAAGACCGACCAATTTTGCACTCATATACTAGAGGTTCTGGTAAATGATTCAGCAGCACCTTCTCAGCTACCCCAAGCCAAACCATTTGCCACATCCCATACAGACATGGTAAGAATGCACACAGCACTAGCCCCTGAGTGAGATGCGAGAAGAAAGAACATGTTCACTCCAGAAGCTTAAGGTGTGACCTTTAGGCCCTGTGGGAATGAATGCTTTGGGGAAAGGAAATGGCTTCAGTGGACAAAATTCCTGGGAAGGTAAAGACCCTGAGGTGGGGTTTTGGGGGAGAGGAGTCTTGAGTGTGATCCAAGGTCACATTAAAAGTGACATCACAACCCAGAACATCACTCCCTTCCAACCTGCTCCCACCCAGAAGTGCGGTCAACACCTGCCCCCAGTGGGGAGGAGGTGGGCACACTGTTCTCACCCAAGCCCACGTCTCCTCCCCCTTCCTCTATAGTCCTCTGTCTACTCATCACCCCAGACATTGACCCACACCAGAGCTTTACTGAATTATCCCCAACCCAACATCCACACGTTGCTCTTTGTTGGTGGCTGGGCAATGATTACAGTAGGCAACAAGGAGAAATTAAAGGGTGTTCTAGTGGTTACCAAAACTCCAGCAATCTCATAAATTTATATCTGTCTTATAGGTATTTTTCTCTCTCCAATCTTGCCCTCTCTCCCTTATCTTTACCACTGCAGAAGCAAAAGAGAAGTACAATCTTCCCCACTCCCACTCATAAGCTAGGTTCTTCTCCACTGACACGTCTTTCCCTGAAAACTGTTTTCGATGCCATGTAAACACCCCAGAAATTCTGACTATCATCCCAGCTTCCTAATAGGAATGTAGAGACAACTCCTACCTGAGGCAGGAACCTCTTCTCAACAGCATGGCTGAGTCTCATGGTGGAAAGAAATCAGCTAGGGCCCCTTACGCTTGTACGTTCTGATTTCACGCAGAACTTAAGAGAGTGATCAAACTCAGGGAAAGTGGTTTATAGCAGCAGACTCAAATTCCATGTATGAGTGCAGGAATGTCATGTCATTGTGCCATTGTCATTGCAACAAGGAATGGCCCTGCCCATGTCCAATAAGGACTAGATGTGATTTGGTAAGAGGCTAAGGTCCAAGGGGATTGCCCCTCATGGGCCAAGCATGACATTCTCCTACATGTCTGGGAAGAAAATCAGGAGAATGAAGAATAAAAGCAAAGGGAGTGTGTGACGTCAATGACCTTTTCCATCACAATTTGATGGAATTTCCATCACAGTATGGTAGACACTGAGGGACATTTCTTTTCTAAGAGAACTAGAGTCACATATTAAAGTTATAGACAGAAACATTTACTCCTCAGCACCTCCTTAAATTTCCCCCCGGATTCCTTGAACACTATATGATATGGTTAAGCTTGTATAGGTGTGGGCAAGATCCCAGACTTTGGAATCAGATCCCTGCATTCTCATCCCAAGTCCCCCTCCATTCTCATGAGCTGAGTCATGTGGAACAAGTCCCTTAGCTCCTCAGGGTCTTAGCTTCCTCATTTGTGAAATGGAAGAAACATCTGTAGGAACTCAGATGGTGGGGCGAGGATCAGTGGTTGGTGATCAATAAACATCAGCCGACATTATGACATTGGATATTATTGTCTCATTTGTTCAACAACCTGAAGAATCATATCTTCTTTTCTAGATATATTTTTATTATAAACTTTCACTTCAACACTGCTTCTTAAAATTACAAGTCAGATATGCTTTTCACCATCTTTTAGTTTGTCTTTATTTAGTCATATCTGAGAAGAAATTTAGTCTCTCCACTGAGGATTTTTCCAGGTAGGATTCTTTCTAGGAAGACACCTGTATTATACACTTTTTCACATGTCTGCCACCTCAGTAAGATCTCCACTTCCTTAACTTTGTGTTGCTACTTCTGGATTTGGGAGGATGTTCCTCCATGACCTTGGCCATTTGTCTAGCCGTTGAGCTTAAAAGAAAATTTTCCTTGACTTTCCCACTCCCTCCACTCTCAGCCTAGTCAGTCTATCCTGTCAAGGTGGCTTTGTTCAGGGTCCTAGCCTGACTCTTGAAGAACCAACCCAAACAGGGTGAGGGCAAGGAATGAGGATGATGGGAAAGGGCAGGGCCTGAGACTCAGGGGTTTCACATCCCCCTCTAAACACTCCTACTTGTGTGAGGAGCTCATGCTTTCCAAATATACTAAAGCAAGGGAGGGATTAGCAAAATTATGGGAGCTCTAGAAACTCTGAGGAGAGTCCTCTTGGGCTACAGTGGACATAAAGCCCTGACGTTTTCTAGCTTCAAGTCAGCAGAATGAGCAACAACCTCCAAGACACAGAGCAAATAAAGGTTCCATAGTGTTGTGCTCTGTGGACCTTGTCATGCCTTGTCTTATCAAGAGACTGACTTGTTACTTTAGACTTGAAACACCATCTAAAGCCATGAACTGTATTGTGAAATACTTCTCCGGTTCTTGTCTTGACAGAGGTGGAACCAGTCTTCTCAGACACAACTAGATAGAGATAAGGTAACAGAGACTCCAGTGACCACACAAACAAGGAATACAGTCCTTGCAAAAAAGTTTGGAAAAGTCACTAAGCAAATGGATGACTGTACCACTCTACAAGTAATATGACCAATCCCTGGGGCAGGGGGACAGCATTCTTTCCAGAGCGACCACATTACAATATGCAAAATTCCCAGTTTTCACTGCAAAATTGCAAATACAAAGAAACAAGAAAGTATGATCCATTCACAGGGGGATAAAAATAAACTGACAGAAAACATTTTGAGAAGACCAGACATTGTTTATATAAGACAAAAAGTAAATTGAATGTCATTAAAATATTCAAAGAACTAGAGGAAACTATGAAAGGAACTCAAGGAAATCAAGAACAATGTATGGAAATGTAGATAATATCCATAGATATATAGAAATTATAATTTTGAAGATAAAAGGTACAATAGCTGTAATGAAAATTCCACTAGAGAGATTCAACAATAGATTGACCAGGCAGAAGAAAGAATCAATGAACCTTCAGGGCAAAAGAAAGAATGCAGTCTGAGGAGCAGAGAAAAAAAAAGAATGAAGAAAATGAACAGAGCCTAAGGGACCCATGGGGAAACTATCAAGAATACTAGCAGATGCATTATGGGAGTCCCAGAAGGAGAAAAAGGAAAGGATCAGAAAAAATATTGGAAGAAATAATGGCCCAAAACTTCCTAAACCTGATGAAACATAGGAATATGCAAATCCAAAAAGTGGAACAAATTTCAAGGAGGATAACTCAGAGATCCACACTGAGATACACTATAATCAAACTGTCAAATGACAAAGACAAAGAGTAAATCCAGAAAGCAGCAAGAAGAAGTGACTTAACGTGGACAGATGATTCACAGTAAGATTAACAGCCCATTTCTCGTCAGAAATCATGGAGGCCAGGAGGCAGTGGGATGATATAGTTAAAGAGATAAAAGGAAAAAAAAACCTGGCAACCAAGAATTCTATTTCTGGTGAAATTGCCCTGACAAAAAATTGAGAAGTACAGATATCCCCAGATAAACAAAAGCTAAGGCAATTCAGCATTAGTAGACCTGCCCTACAAGAAATGCTAAAGGGAGTCCATCAGGCTGAAACAAGGGCATTAGATGGCAACTTGAGTCTAAATGCAGAAATAAAGATCTCTGGTAAAAAGAACTACAAAGAGAAATATAAAAGCTAGCATTAGTCTATTCTGGGTTTGTAGCTCTTCTGTTTGCTTCCTATATGTTTTAAAATACATAAATGCATAATAATAAATAATTATGAAATAATAAATGCATAAAGCAATAATTGTAAAACTTATGGGCACACATGTATAAAGATGTAATATGTGACATTAACAACATAAAAGGGAGTGGAACTGAATAGGAGTTAATAACTGAATTAAAAAATTTTCTGGGTAGAAGATCAGCTGTGTTTCTATATACCAGCAATGAACAAACCAAAAAGGAAATTAAGAAAACAATTCCATTTACAATAGCATCTAAAAGAAGAAAATACTTAGGAAAAAATTTAACCAAGGAGGTAAACAAATCATGCATTGAAAACTACAAAACATTGCTGAAAAAAATGGAAGAAACATTAACTAAATAGAAAGACATCCCATGTTCATGGATTGGAAGACATACAGTGTTAAGATGGCAATACTCCTCAAAGCCATCTACAGAGTCAATGCCATCTCTATCAAAATTCCAAAGGCCATTTTTACTGAAGTGGAAAAGCCAATTCTAAAATTCATATGGAATCGCAAGGGGCCCCAAATAGCCAGAACAACATTGACAAAGGAAAACAAAGTTGGGGGACTCATACTTCTTGGTTTTCAAACTTACTACAAAGCTGGAGCTGGCCAGGTGGCACAGTGGTTAAGTTTGCACATTCTGCTTCGGTGGCCTGGGGTTCACTTGTTCAGATCCCAGGTGTGGACTCACACATCCCTTGTGAAGCCATGATGTGGTAGGCATCCCACGTATAAAGTAGAGGAAGATGGGCATGGATGTTAGTTCATGGCCAGTCTTCCTCAGCAAAAAGGAGGAGGATCAGCGGTGGGCATTAACTCAGGGCCAATCTTTCTCAAATAAAAAAAAAGCTAACTACAAAGCTACAGCAATCAAAAACAGTGTGGTACTGCATAAGGATAGACATATAGACCAATGCAATGGAACTGAGAACCCAGAAATAAAGCTGAACATCTTTGGCCAATTGATTTTTGACAAGGGTGCCAAGACCTTCAGTGGGGAAAGAATAACATCTTCAATAAATGGCGCTGGTACAACCTGATAACTACATGAAAAGAATGTAGTTGGTTCCCTACCTAACTCCATAGACAATAATTAATTCAAAATGGATCAACAGCCAAAAGATAAGAGCTTAAACCATAAAACTCTTAGAAGATAACATAAAGTAAATCTTCATGACCTTTGATTTGGCACTGGATTCTTAGATTTGACACCAAAAGCACAAGCAACAAAAGGTAAAATAGATAAATTGGATTTCATAAAAATTAAAAAGTTTTATGTACTAAAGATAGTGTCAAGAAAATGAAGTGACAATCTACAGAATGGGAGAAAATGTTTACAAATCATGTATCTGATAAAGGTTGAGTATCCAGAATATATGAGGAACTCTTATAGCTCAACAACCAAAAGACAAACAATTAAGAAAGGGGCAAAGGTCATGAACCAACATTTTCCAAAGATATAGAAATGACCAGCAAACAGAGGAAAATATACAAACATCATTAATTATTAAGGAAATGTAAATCAAAACCACAGTGAGATATCACTTCATAACAACCTGAATGGCTATAATCAAAAAGAAAGAAAGAAAAATCACAAGTGTTGGTGAAGATGTGGACAAATGGGAACCCTTGTACATTGCTGGTGGGAATGTAAAATGGTGCAACCACTGAGGTAAAAATTTTTGTGGTTCCTCAAAAATGTAAACATAGGATTACCATATGACCTAGAAGTGCCACTACTAGGTGTGTATCCAAGAGAAATGAAAACATATGATCCACATGGAAATTTATACACAAACATTTATAGCAGCATTAGTCATAATACCAAAAGGTGGAAAAACCCAAATGTCTACCCACAGTTGAATGGATAACTTGTAGTATATATATACAAAGGAATATTATTTACCTTTAAAAAGAATGACTATTGATACACGCCACAGCTTGGGTGGACCTCAAAATCATTACACTAAAAGAAAGAACCCAGATACAACAGGTCAAATACCGTCTGATTCCTTTTATATGAAGTATCCAGAATATGTAAATCCACAGAGCAAGATAGATTATAGGCTGCCAGGGGGCGGGGCCGGGGGTGGGAGACAGAGGAGGGAAAGTGATTCGGTACTCACTGTGCTGTGGACCTACAGCTTACCTGTTATGGTTGGTCGTTCTCCTGGGTGATGAAAAATTTTCAAAACTAAGGAGAGGTGGTAGTTGCTCAATATTTTGAATGCACTAAACGCCACTGAGTTGTTCTTTAAAATAATTAATTGTACGTTGTGCGAATTCACCTCAATTTTTAATAAAGGCTCATAGATTTATGTTTAGCATAACTCCCTTTGAATTTTAAAATATGCAGATATACACGAGAGAAAAAAATGTTAGATCATACTTCAAGACATTAAAGATGATTATCAATGAGTGATGGGAAATCAGGTAATTTTAATTGTTTCCTCTTTGCTTAAATGATTTTTAAAATTTTCCAACAATGTTAGGAAATGGTTGCATGTTGAGTTCTTTAAAATCTGGGAAAGAAATACTATAGTGATATTGACTACCAGATTTTTAAGAGCATGAGGAAGATGCTTAAATTGTAGAGTTAAACGAGGACAAAAGAAAACTGTATTGTGTATATAATATGATCCCAAGTATTTAAAATGCACTGCTCATGGTAACAGGCTCTCTTTGGGAGAGAGCGAATTGAGTGGCATTGTTCCTTTCTACTTTCCATATTTTCCTAAGGAACATTTATCACCACTATAATCAGAAAAGTGATTTTATTTTTAAAATGTCTACTACTGGGTAAGCTAGGTGCAAAAAGGTAGAGGTTTGATAAATGTACTTGGTTTGATAAGGAGAATATTTGCACTGGAATCATGGATTTGGATACAGAATATTACTCATAGAAAAATTGTAAAGTAGAGGAAATGCACAGAGGGAAACAAATCACCAGGCCCTAAACACTCAGATATGTTTAGTTGCTCTCTGAACAGGATCAGGCTTGGGCTGTTTAGAAACAACAGTCCTTCATTTCCATGAGAGTGAGATCATCAGTGGAGTTTGTTGAACAAATGTGAGTCTATTATATGCCAGGCTGTATAAATCAGAAATGTAGTCATCTGAACTTCCTTTGGGGACTCAGCCCTTTCCCAGTCTTAGTCCATGTGGTTTGGGTGGGACTGACTCCAGCCTACCAAAAGGAAACTGACCTAGGCTTGAGTCAATTAGTGGGTTCAATTCCTAGGGTCATAACGATTTGTTAATTTAGGCCAATAAAGGTCAAGTGCAGGTCTTTTGTTAAAGGCATGGACAAGAGAGATGGACTCTATCTCTCTGAGCATTTGTAACTTAAAAAGAGATGTTAAAAATCCCCTAGGAAGGAAGCTGTGCTGATGAATGGGTTGCTACATGGATTTGGTAGATGGTGGCCATGCTTTCTGCTCATCTTGTGCATCCCTCTACTATGGCCCTTCCCATACTGTGCTCTGGTCACTGATGTTTCTGTCTCCTCCACTAGACAGACAGCTCTCTAAAAGAAGGAGACACATCTCCACTATGTTTGGTCATGGCACAGAGAAGGGCCCAAACACATATCTGCTAAACAAATCATCCTGATGGACTTAGCAACATGGAAATGAGGCATTGGTGCTTCCATCACTGGGGACTCAGGTTTCCGGGGCTCCAATACCTCTACTGGCCGATACCACAGCACACAGTCTCCACTTTGTACCCTTGGGTTCCTGCTCTAGGCTGCAACAAGTGGTCCACCCGTTATCCACTGTGGGTTCTGATGTGGTCAATGCATGATTCTCACACAACCACCCAGAGGATGTCATCAGGCAGAAACAGTGGGGGCGGGGAAGCTTTCATAGAAAGCCGTCCCTGATGAAGTACCACACAACCACAGGCAGCCTTGAGGTCACTGATCCCATCTGTACCTCCTTCCTCTCCTCGAGGATAAAAGAGAGCAAGGAAGAAGCACTAGCCTCTCTGACCTGGGCAAGCTTCCTGGAAAGATGCAGCTTCTCCTGCTCCTGCTGGCCTTTTTACTGTCCCCTGGGGCAGAGGCAGGTGAGTGACCACCCCCGCCCTCAGATGCCCAACCCCTCCCCCCAAACACAGTGGGCACGGATCTCCTGCCCCTTCTGCACATCCCTGATCCATCCATCCACCAGCAACATTCTGAATCCCAGCTCCCGTCCCACCTCAGAATCCCAAGTATGACGCTGGAAAAGCTACCAGCAGGAATGGCAGGGCAGAAGGCTGTTCTCAAGAAGAGCCAGTGGGTGCTATTCCCTCCCTAGGCCCTACGTTTGCCATCTGGAAAGTGGAACTTAACTGGAAGTGCATGGCAGAGGGAGGGAAAGTGGAAAAGAGAAAATAATGAATTCCCCTGCAGACTGCAGAGTCGACCTGGCTTCCAGGTCAGGGATGAACAGATGTTCCCCTCAGTGTCTGCTTAGGAGAGAAGTCTGAGCTCTGCAGACCCCGGAGTTGGTGGGACCACTGTCCCCAGAGGACTACTGGTGCCTTGTTCCGTCCCAAGGCCCCTCGGTCCCTTCTCCAGCTCTGCTTTTCTTCCCAGGCCTTTAGCAGCTCCCTTCTTTCCAGGATGCAGCCACTGTTTGGGGACCTGAACTTCTCTGCTTTCCAGAATCCCACAAGCACTGGCCCTACAAACTCTCCTTCAGGCCCATTGGGAGCCATTCCTTCATGCAGCCAACAAACAGCTTTTGGGCACCCACTATGCGTCAGGCCATGGGAAACAGGCTATGACAACATCTAGATCCCTAAACCTAAGTCCTGGCCACTGTAAAGCAGCACTATCCCAGACATCACAGGACAACAGGACCTTAGAAAGGCTCCTGAAACAAAGCAAAGTCAGGAGAGGAATTTTCAGGCGCCTCTAGGACTTTGCTGTCCCTAGGATGCATAATTGGACGCTCACCTCCAATTATCTGTGGAGGACACATTCACAGGCCAGCCTGCTCCTCTTCCCTTTTCTAGAGGGAAAGCCCCCCACAGCCCCTCTCAACTCCAGGCCATCTCGGGCTCCCAGATGCCCAGCAGTCCTGCCGTCAAGGTGACACATGCCTGGTGGACTCGCTGGGAGCGCACAAGTAGATAAGACTTTTCCTTCAGGGGAGATCATCGGGGGACATGAGGCCAGGCCCCACTCTCGCCCCTACATGGCATTTGTTCAAATTCTGATTGAACAAAAATGGAAGAGCTGCGGTGGTGTCCTCGTGTGACAGGATGTTGTTCTGACGGCTGCTCACTGCTGGGGAAGGTGAGGGGACAAAGACAGCTCACACCTCCTGAGACCCCAACAGGGACCCCTGTCCTCTGCCGAGGGCCTGCAGCCCGAGGTAGCACCCCTGGCTCCTGGGAACTCAAGGCCATGAGTGGTCATCAGAGGAGCCATCTGAGGGCATGCCTGGGTGATGGAAAGTGAGAATAGGACAGGTCAGCTTTGGGGTCAAAGGGTCAGAGGTGAGAGCTAGTGGCCCAGTTGAGAAGAGAGACCACACTGGTCAAATGAAGCAGCTGTGGAGGATGGAACCATGCACTAGGGTTAAAAGGCAAACTCAGCGTCCTTTCACAATATTGCCTGAGGGCTGAGAAAGCTCCCAGAATCCCCCCTCAGAGTCACCCACTGCCCAATACTCCTGTTGTTTTAATTTCTCCTACCTGCAGCCCTGCCCTGCCCTAGGTGTCCCCTCCACTTCACGGCTCCTGGGCTGGATCTCCTTTGACTCCACACCCCTCACATCCCCACCCTACTTTCTGTGTAGCTCAATCAAGGTGGCCCTGGGGGCCCACAACATTAAGAAGCAGGAGAGGACCCAGCAGGTCATCTCTGTGAAGGAAGCCATCCCCCACCCACACTATAATTCTAAGAAGATCGCCAACGACATCATGATACTAAAGGTAAGGGAACCGCCCTGCTGCTCTTGCTGTCCTGGGTCCAGATGGCTTCCACTCCCACTGGGACCTCTCCTTTCCCTCCTTCCCATCCTGGCCACCTGACTAGTCCCAGTGGCTCACGGGAGAGGGAAGTCAGTGCAGACCCATCGCGGTGTACAGGCCCAGGAGGCCAGTGGCTGAGCTGGACTTTCTTGCCTCTGTCATCAGCTGGAGAGAAAGGCCGAGCTGACTGCAGCTGTGCAGCCCATCAGCCTGCCCTGGGGAACAGCCCAGCTGAGGCCTGGAGAGGTGTGCAGTGTGGCAGGCTGGGGGAGAGTCACCCCAAATGGCAGAGGGTCAGACACACTGCAGGAGGTGGAGCTGACCGTGCAGCAGGATCAGGTGTGCGAATCCTATTTTGGCAATTACAACCGTACCACTCAGCTGTGTGTGGGGGACCCGAAGGAAAAGAAGTCTTCCTATAAGGTGAGACTGGGCACCTACCTAGCTTGGCTCTGGGGAGAGAGGTCTTTTGGGACATTCAAAGCCAAGCAGTGGGAACTCATTCACCCCTTAGACTCTGATCTTTCTCCTGAGAAGAGAAGGGGGGAGAAGCCAGAGTGGGGAGTCACAGGGCTTCTGGTAGCTTACCGGGGCCTGAGAGGTAGCCAAAGATGATGCTCCATTCGAAAGATGAATTTGCAACACTCTGCCCAATGCCGAGCACAGGTGTTAGAAAACTGCTCCCTGGGTGTGCAGCAGTCAAACCAGGTGGCTCCTCAGAGCTGGCTCCCATCTTGGTTAAATGGCTCACCCTACATGCTGAGTGTCAGCCTCACCTGCGTGCTTCCATGTTCTTAAATGGTAGACCAAATAACAGTCCCACAGCACCCTCATGGGAGAGGATCTGGGACCTGGGGGAGGAGAGGGAGCCACCCCCTGAGTAAAATGAAGCTGTGACAATGTCCAGGATCAGGACTGGGCAGCTGAGGGGCCCACAGGGACCTGCCCTGCTCTCTGATTTGCCACATGGAGGCCACACCAGGCAGCCTTCACTGAGAGGGCGCTTGGGATGCAGGTGGGCCGAAACGGGGAGCACGGACTCAAACCTCCCCACTCTCTGTCCACAGGGGGACTCCGGGGGCCCTCTCGTGTGTAAGAACGTGATTCAGGGCATTGTCTCCTATGGACGATCAGGCGGGCTTCCTCCACGGGCCTTCACCAAAGTCTCTAGTTTCCTGCCCTGGATAAAGAAAACCATGAAGGGGTGGGCCCCATGGCCGAGGGGTTAAGTTCTTGCGTTCCACTGCGGCAGCCCAGGGTTTTGCCCGTTCACATCCTGGGCGCAGACATGGCACTGCTCAACAGGCCAAGCTGAGGTAGCATCCCACATGCCACAACTAGAAGGATCCACAACTAAGAATATACAACTATGTACCGGGATGCTTTGGAGAGGAAAAAAAAGGAAAAAACTAAAATCTTTCAAAGAAAAAAAAAAGAAAACCATGAAAAGCCTCTAACTGTAAGAACCAACCTACCTTCTCTGGAGCTGATCCATAATGACACCAGCAACTAAATAAATGTCTCTGAGCTGAGCGGGAAGGGCTGGTTTCTTGTTTATTCATTGATCCTCATTCACAGGCACTAACTGCTTAGAAGGCCAATGGCACAAATCTGCTGTTTCCTGCTTCTTCCTCTTCCCCCTTCCACCGCCACCTCCCCCAAACCTCAAGCAAAGCTGTTCCCAAGCTCTTTCTGACCCTCATCTTTCTCTGGGCCTGCCCTTCTGCCAGGGCTGCAGCTGAACATCATCAGGAGAAAACATGAACCTCTCTGCCCCTGGGGCTCAGGTTAAACTTCTTACCTCCTTCCCTGTGTTAGATGGCAGAGAGGAAGGGGGATGACACAATGGGTACCGCACACCAAGCAGGCAAGTCTGGGGCTGCAGCTCAATGGCATAGCCCCCACAACGGGGAGGAGAGTGGCTGCCTGGCCAGGACAGTTCTCTCCCATAGCCAGGGAGCTGGCGCGGAGTCAGGGAAGGTCTCTGGAGAAGCTGCAGGATCTCACCCAGCCTGAGTTTCCTCCCTGCCTTCCTGTGACCTTGGGGCCCAGCTTGCCCTCAGGTCTCCCGGCTGCCCCTTCTTCTCCATCCCTGCTTTCCACTGAGAGTTCTCAGAGTCCACCAGCTCCTGTACCCTCCACACAAGCCTGATCTGAACTGGCCCCTTCCTTCTAGCCCTCCTGCCTAGGACACACAGAGCTCCGTGAGATTCCAGCAGGGCCTCTCCCCTGAGATGCCAGGCCAGCTCATTCCATGGCAGAGAGTGCCACAAGGAACCAGCCTTGTGCTGGCAACAGGTGGGACCCATGGAGGACACAGCAGGCAGGCTGTCTCTCCAGAACCCCAGCCCCATCTCTCACCTGATAAGGCCAACTCAATCCCTTACATTCAGCCCAGTGACTCCCCAAGTGCTCAGGACGCATTGGCCACTTGGTCATTCAGTGGCCTGAATACATTTCAGCCTGTTCCTCTTAGTCACTGCTGGCCTCTAGGCTGAGACCCCTCACTGGCCACGTAGGGCTGTCTCAGCCTTTTGAGTTAGCCCTACCCTCTCTGCAGTAGGGCTGGAAAGCACCATTTTTCCATGAATAAACAAACACACACTGATTGAGCTCCTAAGTGCCCAGCACTGGAGATCCACACTGGACCTAATACACTCTGTGATTTGAACCCGAGGGACACTGACAGTGTGAGTTTCACCCAAATCATGTAACTCTCTCTCCCTGTCACATGAGTGCACATGGCCTAGATCTCATGGGAAATCCACAGGAATAAAGTACTTGTGTTCTGTTTCTATTGCTGGTCACCATCCGTGTGAACGTGAGTACGTGTGACTCTAGAACAGCAGGGCGAGGGACTTGGAAAAGATATTAGTCATTAGTTTCTAGGGGTGAAGTCACCACACTCTGTCCACTGGAGCATCGTCTTCACCTAGAGGAGAGGGCATCCCATAGGGAGGGAGAACGGCGACGAGGGCAGCCTTACCTTCGTTTGCCTCAAAAGTGGGAAGTAGGAATGTCATTGCACAGGTTCAGAGGGTAGGAAAAACTGTATTATGTATTTGCTTGAAGGCAAATAGACTCAGACTCTAAAGACCCATCCAACTGGACTGGTCGGAAAGCTGATCCCTGTGGTTACTGTACTTCCTGCCTGCACAGAATCAAACCAGAATCTGGGAGGTTCACCTTGTCTGGAAACATGGAGAAAGGCCTCTCCTCTTTAGGCCAGCATAGTCACTGCTGCATCCATAGGTTCCAGACCACCCAGGTTTTTTGACTTCAGTAGGTTTTTGGCTGGAGTCCGCACATAGAGTACGGGATCATTTGCTGAATGAGGATCTCCCTGTCTTGGGCTCAGCTCAGGAAACACTCCCAGCAGCCATCTCTCCAAGGGCTTGCTGCTCATATGGAGCATGACCTGGGAGCTGAGCATACGTTCCAGCTCTGAGCTCCTACTCCAAACTCACACAGCACTACCCTCTCACCACAAGGGATACGAACTCTGGGATCATGTGACCATCACAGGCAGGGCCTTTCCCACCTTATTGTGCACAAAGCAGGCAGCAACACAATCTCTTCATGACTGCGGGAACTTTCACAAGCGCAGAGCAGTGAGGACACACAGCTTCTGATCTGGAGCCGAAAAAATATCTCTGTATCTAAGACATACTAAGAACCTGGATCCTTGATGGGAAAAGACAAAAAGGAAAATGCCAAAAGCAAAACAAAAATAATATTTAAAAAAGTAGCCCAGCCACATGCATATTGAGTTTAGATATCACATTTACTTGAGGAAATGGTTCTGTGGTTTTCAGACAAGTTTGAGGACCCTGCTGCAGGTCTTCCTCCTGTGAGAGATGAGGGAGGGACACAGTCCCAGGAGGGGGCAGTGGCCGACTGAAGGGACCACAGAGTTACAACAGAGCCTGGACTGAGCCCAGGCACCCTGACAGCCATGCCAGCAAGAGCCCTGACATGTTGTCTAACCCCCGCCCCGTGATGACTTCCTGGCATCCCTGAACAAGAGCTGAGCTTCTGCTCAGACTCCTCCCTGGAGAGAAAACCTCTGAGCTGCTGTGCAGTCATTCTGTGACAAGGATTCCAGCACCTCGCTTGGTGAGCTGAGGTCTGCTCAGGGGCACATTTGGATGGGGGTGGGTCATCACCCTAATAATGCTGATTCCTTCAAACCTCCTTTGTCTGTGGAAGTGTCCCCTGCCCCACCCCTGCCTTTGAGGAAACGATCCTTCTGGTCTCAACATCTCTGTAACAAATATTTAAGAATAAAAAAATAAACAAAATGTCTGTAATGACCTCAAGGAGACGCTTCTACTCACCAAAAGTCACTGCCATCTCCCCTTCTTCCATCCAGATCCACAAGAAGACCTGGGTCCCAGGATGTCAGCGAGAGGACCACCAAGCCAGCTCCTGGGGGAGAGAGGCCCAAAGGAATGTGAGATCTTGCTAATTTGTTTGGGAACATGTCTTGGGATGGCTCTGCCTTCCTGCCCACCACCGTACTTCTGCTGGTTCCCCCTTTGGGGACTTACAGAACTCACAGGCTTGATTTCCTGTCTTGCTATCCCACACAACACTGCTTTTGTCCAACAAACACATTTCACCATAAAATAAGTGCAGCCCCTGGTTCCTTTTCGTCATAGGCCTATTGCTAGACGACATTCCTCATCCACAGATTCAGGAAGCTCAGTGAACCTCGGGGAGGGCAAAGGAATCCACATGTAAGCATATAATAGTCAAACTGGTAGAAACCAAAGATAGGGGCCCGCCCAGCAGTGCAGTGGTTCAGTTTGGGTACTCCGCTTCGGTGGCCCTGAGTTTGCTGGTTTGGATCCCAGGTGTGGACGTACACACCGCTCATGAATCCGTGCTGTGCCAGGCATCCCACAAACAAAAAAAATGGAAGAGGATGGACACAGATGTCAAGTCAGGCCCAATCTTCTTCAGAACAAAAAGAAAACAAAGTTGAAAACAAAAGGCTGAAAGTAGACAGAGAGGAAAGCAATGTGCTTTACTTTATAGAAACAATAATAAGAGTAATAATAAGCTCTCATCAGAAACGATGGAAGTGAGAAGACTGTGAGATGGCATTTCTAAATGTGTGGAAAGAAAAAAGAAATAGGCAACCTCTTTCTGGAACTCTATGTTCAGTGAACATATTGTTGAAAAATTAAGGCAAAGTAAAGAGATTTTCAGAAAAACAAGGATATGAGAATTTCTTGCCATTGGACCTGCATTGCAAGAAAGACTAAAAGTTTCTCAGGCTGAAGAGAAAAATCCCCATCATAGGAAGGAAGGTAAAAGAATAAAAAAAATGAAAATGAAACCAAATATAAAAGACTTTATATAAATTTCTTTCAAAGGTTAATGACCATTTAAGGTAAAAATGCTTTAGGATTTATGCAATATAGTAGCCAAATGTATGATGAAAATAACTCAAAGGGTGGGAGGAAGGATAAATGGAAATATTTTATTGCAATTATCTTATATGAAGTGGTATAACATTAATTCAAAGCAGACTGTGATATGTGAAGGAAACATATTGCAATTCTACAGTACCCACTAAAATGCTATGTAGAGATGTAACCAAAAGCCGATAAAGAGGGCAAAATCAGATACAACAAAAGAAAGCAGAAAAAGGACAAAAGACCAAAAGATTAATCACACAAATAGAAATCAAATAGAAATATGATATTCTTCAACCTAACCCTATCAGTAGTTGCATTAAATGTAAGCAGATTAAACACTCCAACTGACGAGCAGAGATTGTCATTCTGATAAAAAATGCAAGACCAATTTTGTGCTGTGTACAGGAGACACTCAAATATAAAGACATGGATAGGATGACAGTAAAATGATGGAAGGAAAAATAAAGACATATCCTGCAACACCAATCCAAAGAAAACAGCCTGGCCCATGGAGTGTGCTCTTTAATTTTAGAATTTTGGGTACCTACGAGATAAAATAGAGTGTCTTGGTAGAATTATTATTTCCATTTTTTCCATATTTTATTTCCATTTCTCTTAACATGAGTGAGCCAAGACTTCATTATGTTTTAATTATATTTTACTGTGAACTGTCTTATCTTTTGCCCATTCTTCTATCATGTCTTGGTCTTTTTCTTCTGAGTTTTCAGAGTTCCTTCTATATTAGATAGATTAGCTCTTTAATTGTGACATGTGTTGCAACAGTTTTCTATTCCAACTTTGCTGTCTGTATTTTGAATTTTCTTACAGTGCTTTTTCACATGCAAATTTAAAAAGTTTTTTATTTATCTATCAAAGTTTATCAATCATTTCTTTTAATGTTTCTGGATTTAGAGTCATTTCTAGAAAGGCCTTCCCTTTTCTAAGTTATAAAGGAATTTACCCATGTTTATTTCTAGTGCATGTATGGTATTATTTTGTATATTTGAATATCTCATCTATTTGGATTTTATTCTGGTGGTTTACGTGAAATGTGACTCAAACTTAACCTCTTAACAAATCACTGTCTAGTTGTTCCAGTGTCATTTATTTAAAAGATCATCATTTCCCCAATGATCTGAAATCCTACCTTACGAAAAACTACATTTCCATATGTACTGGGGAATGTTTCTGGATTTCCTATTCTGTCTGATTGGTCTCTCTGTCTGTTCATGAGTCAGTGCCACACTGTTTTCAGGAAAGAAGTTTTCTAAGATGTTTTTAATATATGACAGGGTTAATCTTCTCCCTTACTAGTCTTTTTTTTTTTTTTGTCACAATTTTCCTTGCTAATCTTGCTTGCTTATTTTCCAGGTAAATTTAGAAATTGTCTAGAACTTGTGCAACATTAGGAAAAAAATTGATATTTTTATAGGAATCACATTCAATGTATATATTACTTTGGGGAGAAATTATACTTTTTTGGTGTGGATCCATCCTATCTGAGAAATAAGACCATATTTGTATTTCTCAAGTCTATTTTTGTGTTTTTAGCACTATTTAAAAGTTTTCCTCAAATAGATTTTCCACAATTCTGGTTAAGCTTTTCCTAGCATCTTGGGTTTTTATTGCTACTGTCACAGATTTTCTTATAGTTAGATCTTAAAACTGATGGTTGTTTGTATATGTGAAAGCTATGGGTTTCCTCCTAATTTTAAACCAATCTCAAGCTTACAGAGAAGTTGCAAGTATAATACAAAGAACTTTTATTTTCTTGAGCCATTTGAGAGTGAAGTTACTGACATGGTGCTCTGTCACTTCCGAAATACTTTGGTGTGTAATTCCTACAAACAAGGATGCTCTTACATAACCACATTCCAGTCATCAAACCCAGGAAATTAATATTCATATCATCAATACCAACTAATCTTTAGACATATAATCATTAGCTTTCTAAGTTTACTTATTATATTAGTCCCCACAGAGATTTATATAACAAATCTCCCACAACCCCATCCTCCTCTAAATGGGTCTCCTCCCCGCTCCATGTAGTCTCTGGCCTTCCACATCAGTGGCCCCTTTGTGCCAAAACCCAACTCACTGTAATCAGCTGGTTCTGACAAATTGCACCAGCCTGCCCCCCTGTAAAGGGCGTTGTCTCCCGACTTGAGAGCCAATACCAGCTACTAGGTCAGCCCCTTGTGTGAACACCCTGCTCACCCAACTTGGGCATCCACTCCCTTCTCCTGGCTTCCATCCTCACCTCACATGTGTTCTGACACCCCACGCCATGCAGCCTAGTGCAGGGTGTCCAGGCTAATGTGTGGTGAGTAAGGTGTCAACATAGGAGGGAGGCCTGTCATGAGCACCTTCCCCACCCCACACAGGCACGGCTTGAACACCTCACTCTGGTTCACTGTGGCTCCCATTCCAGAGTGACCACTGACATTGTGCTTTGTTTTTTTTAACTAAAGGTCTTTTGCTTTTTAAGAGAATTGGGATCAATACGTTTAGAACCAACAGTATTTTCAATTCCATGACTCTCTCTTCTTTTTCCATTATAGGGAGATAATCAAGAGAACTCGTTTAGAGAATGGTACCAGGATATCAGAAATGTCATTCTCTGGGCAGTGGTGTGAGAATAATGCTTTGGCTCCCTGGCATCCGTTCCGATTTCACGTGGTATCAGTAATTCACTGAGGGGAATAACTTAGGGGAGAACCAACCACCTTCCATTCTCAGGACACAGGATTTGGACAGAGTGGACTCTAGCCGATCAAAGGCTGTGACCTAAGCTGAGACAGATCAGAGCCTCTGACCAACTCTACAGGCAGCTAGAGCAGTGTGACAGATTCTGCTTTGCTGGGACGGCCTCTGTATATCTCCCATCCCACAGGCTCTTCTTACAGGACTGCAACACTCCTCCCACTCACAGGCTGGGTTTTTGACCATTTTTCTTAATTGGGGCTGAGGAGGAGCTTTTGATGGCACCAAGCAGTGAAATAAGGTAGAAGTGATGCAGTAAGACTTCAAAGTCTGGGTAATAAAAAGAACACAGCTTCTGTCTAGCTCGCTTTTTGGGAGATGCTCACTTTGGGGAAAGCAACCATCAGGTTGTGAAGAAGACCCGATATTCCCATGACAGAGGCTACTTGAGAGGCCCTCACGGAGAGGAAGGGATGTGCCTAGCGGACAGCCAGCATCAACCACTGGGCACATGTGAGCGAGCCTTCAGGTGATTCTGGCCTCCAGGCATCAAGCCTCCGCTGACACCAAGGGGAGCAGAGGGGAGCTATCCACACTAAACCCAGAGCAAAACGCAGATTCGTGGGCAAAATCACTGTGGTTCTTGTTGTTTTAAATCACTCAGTTCTTTAGGAATGGAACAAGCCCTCTTCAGCCATGGCCACCCCTTCTGTCCATCCATCTAAGCATCATCCTCACCACCCTTGTCTGATCACTGACGGTTTTGCCTCCTCCACTAGAAGCAAGGAATCTCATCTCAATACCCCCAAGTCTCAAATAGAACGGGGCCTCCATAAATGATCATCCTCAATAATGAGGTTCAAAGAGAGCCAAGGAAATGAAGACAGTGTTGGATCTATCATCACAAGACTCAGGTTGCTGAGGCTCAGGGACCGGCTACTGGCTGATCAACATCTCCAACCAGCCCACGTGTAGCCGGCAGTTCCTGCTTTCTGTGAGTATGGTCAGCACTGAGACAAGAGCTACAAGTGCTGGTGTGGTGACTGATAAGCTCTTGTTCCACTCAGGCCCGAGGACTTGATCAGACGGCAGTGTGAGGCATTCAGAGGGAAACTTATGTGATAACGGCCACAAAACTGAGGAGACCCTTGGAGTTAGACAAGAAGTAAGCATCAGCCACTGTGACCTGGGCTGCCTTCCTAGGGACAGGGGCCACTGCCACTCCTGGTGGCATTTCTTCTGTCCTACAGGGGAGAGTCAGGTGAGTGACTGTCCCCACCAACAGAGGCCCAGCATCATCCCACACAGGCTCAGTCCTGCTCAGATGCTGCACTCAGACACATCCTGGTGCTGGTCCGTCCAAGGAACTTTCTGAACTCCAGGTCCAACCTCCCTCAAACACCAGCAAATCTGATGCATAATGAAAACTCAGCAGGGCGGAACACTGTTCCCCACAAGGGCCAGTGGGTGTTGTTTTTCCCCAGGTCGCACTCTTGTCATCTGGAATGTGGGTTCTTTTACAAAGTCCTCTGGAAGGAGATTGGAAGCTGGGAATGAGAATTAATTAATTCCCGAAGAAAGGGCAGCTTGGAGAAAGGGGCTGGCTTCTGAAATCAAAGTAGGGCCCACTAGCTTTCCAACTCAATGTCCTAAAACATATCGTCCAATTCCATTCCCTTCTCAAAGCTTTGTCACTCCCATGCTGCCCACTAAAGAAGTGAAGTATCCAGTTGATCCCAGAGCTGGCAGCATCCCAATTCCCTGAACACTGATGTTCGGCTGGTTCACTCTCAAGTTCTCTCTGGTAATTTTTCAGTCAATGGGCACAGCAGCTTTGGCAGCTCTGTCTTGCCTGCTGCTCAGAACCCTACCAGGACTATCCCAACCTACCCCCCTCAGAGGCTAACTGGGAGCCATTCCTTTGGGCAGACAAGACATTTAGTGGGCACCTACGACCTATCAGGCTCAAGCAGATACAGAGCAAACACAGCCCAGCATCTTGAGCTCATGTTCTGAACATTACAGACCAGCAGACCAGTGAGGTCTGGAAAAGAAGAGAGGGGAGAGGACTCAGAGAACGTCCGGGAAAGGATTTTCCAGGATCCACCAGACCTTCAACGCTTGTTCCAAACACCATTCCTGTCTGCCACACCTGTGTCTGCAGCAGGAATTAAGGAATGAGGACTGCTCTTCTCTTTGTCAGAGAGAGAATCTGAGTATGGAGGGTCTTAGGCAACGAGGATTGCCACTCCAGGAACGCATAGGACACCGTACTTGGTTGGTGCTGGATACTGCAGACCCCACTATCTGCCACCCCAACTCCTTCCGCCCTGCTCTCCTTTGTCCTCAGTTCCCTGCTCCACCCTGTGACTCCATGAGCTCAGCAAGCACGGTAGAATTTTCTTCCAGGGAAAACGATCAGGGGCCATGAGGACAATCCTTATTCTTGTCCCTATCTGGCATTTCTTCTGATCCAGACTCCAGAGAAAAGAAAAAGCTATGAGGGGTTTCCTTGTGTGTGAGGACTTTGTGCTGACAGCAGCCACTTGCTGCTGAGGAAGGTGAGGAGCAGCTGTGGCCCCACCCTTCTGCCCACACTTCACAGAGAACTGCCTTCTCAGGGGCTACAGAGCTGGGCCACCTAGTAACACAGAAGAGCCCTTCAGAGGACAGGGAAGCTTTGGGGGGAGAGGAACAGGTCAGTTGAAGGGGCCTGTGGAAGAGACAGGCTGGTCAAAGTTGCCATCGGGAGGAGGCTGAGGTCGTGCTCCATGCCTAGAGTACACAGGGGAGAAATTCACGGTTTTGCTTAGACACAGGCAAGCTCTGCATCTGACTGAACACCCGGAATCTGCTCCAGGAACTGCCACCCAGCATGGGACGCCAAGAAGCAGAGGACACGGGGATGCTCAGCCCCAGGGCCCCACCCCTGTAATTCCTCCTCACTCCAGTCCTGCCGTGTCCCAAGTCGTCCTGCCTCCTTCATGGCTCCTGGGGTGCATCTCCTGTGACTGCATGTCCCACTCTGCTCTGTCCAGCTTAATGCACTTCTCCCTGAGCCTCCACAACATCCAGGAGCAGGAAAGAACCCAGCAGGTCATCCCTGTGAGAGGAGCCATCCCCCGCCCAGACTACAAGCCTAGGAATTTCTCCAAGGACATTGTGTCACTAAGGGTAGGGCACGTTGCTCCACTGGTTCTTGCACACTTTAATCCTGAGGTTTTGCATCCCCCACGACCTCATTCCTGTCCCTCCTTCCCAGCATGACCCTTTCACTTGTCTCAGGGCTGTGGAGAAGTCAACCCCATGACGGTCCCTGGAGTTTTTGTGAATTCCTTTCTTCTGCCCTGAGCTTGAAGAGGAAGGCCAACCTCACTGCCTCTGTGAGCCCACTCAGGCTGCACAGGAGGAGAGAGCTGGCAAAGCCAGAGATATTGTGCAGTGTGGCTGACTGGGAGCACCTTGGTGGGAACACTCCCTCAGCCATAAAACTGCGGGAAGTAGAGCTTGATATCCAAAGAGATGAGCAACACATCTCTCACTACAAAGACCATTACAACACCGTCAGCCAGATATGTGTGGGGGACCCAACAAGAGGAAGACTCTTTTTAAGGTGAGATCCCCAGCACTGTCCACGCTCAGCGTGGGGTACAGCCAAGCTTGAGGAGATCTTGGGCAGAGGGAGCTAGCTATATCCTTATGTACTCAGCCTTGTCACCAACTCAGTCTGTGGTCCTGTTACCCTGCAGGCATAGGAGGCTCTACCACAGCCACTTACAGGTAAAGTCTTCCTGGGTAGGAGAAGAAGGGAATAGTCAGGGCCAGGCTGGGGCTCCAGAACTGAGGAAGGTCACAAAGGCTGTCCTGACCCACATCTCACTCACAGCCCCCAAACAGGGACCACTTAACAGCAGGGCATAAGGGAGAGGAGAAGCGGGAGAAGGCCCAGCTCAGTCCCTCCTCCCCAGTCCACAGGAGGAGCCCAGTGGCTCCCTTGTATGGAACAAGGTGGCCCAGGACATTGTCTCCTTTGGAAAAAAGAATGGGAAACATTCACCTGTCTACACCAGGACCTTGAGCTTTCTACCCCGAGGAAAAACTGCCTCCAGGATTGATCCATCTATCTTCTCTGGGGCAGAAGCCAGCAATGCACTGGGTAGAGGAGGATGGAGGGGAGGCTGCCAGGGACTTAATGAATTTCCATCTTTAAAGTGGAAATCATTAATTCTTTCTGTATTCACCAACATGTCCTAGAGCCTATAGCATATTGAGAAAATTTTTCAACAATCTCTGAATCTTGTATATAAGAATGGATTAAGAAAATTAAACTCAATTTTAAAATATCCATCTTAGAGAAGGCTAGACTAGAAAGAAATGGTATGCTAAATGCTTGCAATTGATGAGTGTGCTTCAACTACAGGAAAATGTTTTCTGGGTAGAAAAGTAATACATGTTCATCATAGAAAGAAAGTTAAAGGAAGAATAGACAAACAAGAATATTAAAATTCCCAAGAATTTCACCTCCCCCAGATCATCATCATTAGTGCTTAAGCACGTTGCCTTCCCCTCTTTTTCTGTGTCTTCATAATGTTCCATTGCTTTAACAGAATTGGGATTGGGCTGTTTAGAGTTCATAATGTCTTCTTTTACACTACTCTCTCATCTGTCATCATTCTGGAGAGGATGTTGGGATAATCTCTTGGCAAATACTTATGTTAGGCCCAGGCACATCAAAGCCATGATTCACTGGACCCGGGACAGAGAGTACTTAGTGGATAGTGATTATTAGGATGATCGGCATTCATTTCCCCATCAGCTGTCACCAGTAACCAGCATTTCTCAAGGGGAACTCCCTCCTCAGAAAACAGACACTCTGACTGAGGTGGAACAATCCCCCCTTCAGGTCCAGGGGTGCTCAATGACTCAAGAATAAACCACTTAGGCATTGAATTCTGATGGACTCAATGATGGTTTGTTTTGGTCCCATGAATATCAAGTCCAGGATTTTACTCAAAACTGTGGGATAAAGAAAGCTCTCTTTGTCACAGAATATTTGCATTTAAAGAGGGGATTCTAAATATTCCAAAACATGAGGCTGGACTTGTGGTCAGAGAGGCAGTGAGGTTACCACCAGGGATCTCTGTGTGTGTCCAGCTCTACATGCTCCTAGGGCAGGTCCAGGCTCCATCTCCCACCACCAAGCAGACCCCCACCACAGCCCTTACTGGCCTACACTCTAACCACAGATTCTCAGTCTACTCAAGGCGACCGCCATCTTCTCAAGGGCAGGAGCCATCTCACTCATCTCCTTGGACCTAGATTCCTAAATAGTTATTCATGACTTCATCAGGATGGAAAAAGAGCCAAGAGCTGAGAAATGGAGACATTCTAGATTCAGTCACTGAGGGGCTTCTGGGATCCAGCTCCTCTGCTGGCTGCAGCACAGGCTTCACTTTCTTGTTCTTTCTTCTTGATTTCACCTTGTGACTCAGCACTGGGAGTGCAAGTGTGGTTGTTGACAGTGCTACTGTCACCTAAGCCAATCCAGAGAACTTTGACAAACTGCCTCGCAGATGACACAAGAAAACGAGAAGAGCACAGGTCTAGGAGGTCTGTGAAGTCTTGAGACACCACTCCTGCCTTCACCGTGGCGACCTTGTGTCTGGAAAGAAGTAATACCAGCAGCTGTGACCTTGGCAGACCTTCAGGAAAGATGCAGCCACTCCTGCTATTGTTAGCATTTCTGCTGCCTCCTAAGACTGGGACAGGAGTGTGACCATCCCCATTCCAGAAACCCCAGCCCCCCTAACAAAACCCTCTGGACTCCTCACCCTTCTGCCCAGCACAGTCAGGGATTTTCCTCAGTTTGAGCCCAAGAACTTTCTAGATGCCAACCTCTATCCCAAACCTACACTAACAAGTCCAATGCTGCATAGACACTCAAAAAGGATGGCAGGAAAGAAGGTCGTTCACTAGAAGGTTTAGTGTATAAGCTTCTCTCTTATCACCTGGGAAGTGGGTTGTTCATAGAAAGGCATTTGGCAGACGACATGAAGCTACAAATGACAAGTAGTTAAAATCCTTCACTCCAACCCAAGAAAGGGCTGCTCAGAAAAATCGGGTGTGGTAATGAGAGTTGTCCTGGACCCAACTTAAGATTCAGTTTCATTTCCTGGTAACTTCACCCCTTCACCCCCGCTGAGGAGAGAAGCCCAGGGAGCAGCTGATCTCTGAAGGGGCTGGATCACTAGATGCAGGGTGCCCTGTTGCCATGGCTCTGCCATGGTCCTGGGCAGCACAATTTCAGCCCCACCTCCACCTGCCATCTCAGGCCTTCAGCTGCTCCACACAGTGTCCCCTCTGCAGGCCAATGGCCTTCAATTCCACCAGCAGGATCCCCACCAAACCTCAGCAGAAAGCTAAGTGAAGGACATTCATTCACGCAGCCACACAATGTTTACTGAGATGCTAGGGCGTGTTAGATACTCGGGCATGAGGATTGTAGAAAACCCAGCACCATAAGCTCACAGATAGATTATTAGATACGGGCACCAGTTGAGAGATTAGTAGAGGCTCAGAGGGGTTGGGAGATGCACTGAGACAGAAGGCATAGCAGAGCCCCATTCACGATCCCCTGGGCTCCACCATCGTGAAGACAGCTCTGATCTCCTACATGCATGGTCTGAAGTAGGACAGGGACAACAAGCACTGTCCTCCCTTTTCTCACAGGAGATTCTGAGGCTTGACATTCAGAAAATGTTCTTCTCTTGCTAGGAGAACCTGGGAGGACACTCCCCGGTGGCAGCAGGGCACTATAGACCCCACCCTCAATCACCACCTTCGAGAGCCTTCCCTCCTGACCCCAGCTGCTCCCAGAAAGCCCATCTTCCAGTCTTTTCTTTCAGAGAACATCATCGGAGGACATGAGGCCAAGCCCCACTCCTGCCCCTACACGGTGTTTGTTCAGTTTCTGCTTGTGAACAAAAAGAAGAGGTGTGGCGGTGTCCTCGTGCTAGAGGACTTTGTTCTGATGGCTGCTCACTGCCGGGGAAGGTGAGGGGCCGCAGACAACTGACACCTCCTGAGACCCCTACAGGGACCCCTGTCCTCTGCCCAAGGGCTGCAGCCCAGGGAAGCTCCCCCGGCTCCTGGTAACTCAAGGCCCTGAGAGATCATGAGAGGAGCCATCTGAGAGCATGACTGGGTGATGTAAAGTGAGAAATAGTACACCTAAGCTTTGCTGTCGGAGGGTCTGAAGTGAAAGCAAGTGACTCAGTTGAGAAGACAGACCACACTGGCCAACTAAAGCAGCTGGGAAAGCTGAAAGCAATCATTAGGGTGAAAAGGGAAACTCAGAGTATTTTCACAATATGACATGAGGGCTAGAGAAAGCATCCAGGTGACCTACCCTCAATGTCATTGATAAGCACAGGGGACACAGTCACTCAGTGCCCAGTCCTCCTCTTGTTTTGATTTCCACTAACTGCAGCCCTGCCCTGCCCCATGTCATCCGCCCTTTTATGATTCCTGGGCTGGATCTCTTTTGATTCCATGCACCCCATCACCTCACTCTAGTTTCTATGCAGAGTAATCAGTGTCACCCTTGGGGCCCACAACATCCAGAAGCAGGGGAAGACCCAGCAGGTCATGACTGTGAGACAAGCCATCCGCCACCCAGACTATAATCCTAAGAACCTCTCTTACGACATCATGTTACTAAAGGCAAGGGAACCTCCCTACTGCTCTTGCTGTCTTGGGTCCAGATGCTTCCCCTTCCAGTGGGACCTGTCCCTCCCCTCCTTCCCCTTCTGGCCACCTGACTAGTCTCAATGGCTCAGGGGAGAGGGAAGTCAGTGCAGCCTCAATGCGGTGTCCAGGCCCAGGAGGCCAGTGGCTGAGCTGGACTTTCTTGTGTCTTCCCATAAGCTGGAGAGAAAGGCCCAGCAGACTGCAGCTGTGAGGCCCCTCAGCCTGTCCAGGGGCAAGACCCAGGTGAAGCCTAGACAGATGTGCAGTGTGGCCAGCTGGGGGAAGTCTCCTCAGTAGACAGAGTGTCCGACACACTGCAGGAGATGGAGCTGACTGTGCAGAAGGATGATGATTGTTACTCCCACTTCCCCCACCACTGCAACCAGGCCACCCAGATTTGTGTAGGGGACCCAAAGAAGATGAACAACAACTCTAAGTTAGGGTTTCCAGCATCCACTGAGACAGACCAGGGAGAGAAGAAATGGGGAGTTCTGGGGGATGGGAGTGGCCATATCTTCAAGCCTCAGCCTGAGAGCTTGGGCAGCCTGGGTCCACGAATGCAGTCTTTACTTTTTTCCCCAGAGCAGATCAGGGCTGCAGGGCGAGGAAATATCAGTCATCCCACAGCACAGTTCTCACCAAAATTTCCCTGAGGATTAGAGAGAAAGCCTTGGCTGGGTGGAACTGCAAGAAACAACCAGAGACAGGCTGGAGGCCTGGGATGAGGGAGGTGGCAAGGCCCGCCCAGGCCCTGCTCTCCCACACAGCCCATAATGGAGGCCACTGACCCCTGGGATGGAGGGAAGGGCAGGACCACGGGAGGCCAACTCAGTCCTTCCTCTCTCTGCCACCAGGGGGACTCCGGAGGCCCCCTCATCTGCAACAAGCTGATCCAGGGTATTTTCTCCTATGGAGAAAACAACGGGAACCCTCCAGGAGTCTTCATGAAGGTCTCACAATTTCTGCCCTGGATAAAGTCAACAATGAAGCTCTTCCAACAGCAGGCAGGACGCTGACCTTCCTCTGTGCCTGACCACCTTTTCTGGGGCAGAGGCAGGACTCCCATGGGGCGGGCAGTGGGACTGAGGGGCCATAATAAATGGATCTCTAGCGAGTGTGACTGAAGTCTCACTGACTCACTGAACCACTTTCAACACGCAGCAGCATGCTCCAGGCAGCCCTCTGCTGTCAGTTGTGGGCTGTCCTTCCTCCTTCCTCCTCCAGCTCTCCTTCCCCCTAAACCCCATGCTGTATCCTTTCTCAGTCACAGCTCCGTGGTGCTGAGCCCTGTGCAAGGGCTGAGCCTGAAGGCTGCCCATTATAGTAGGACAACCTTCTTCCCCAAAATATGTTCCTCCCTGGGCCTTACAAAGTTCTTACTTTCTCTAACACAACCACCATCACCAACACCCTGACAATTTGGCAGAGAGAGGAGCAGGGCAGTGGAAGGGGAATAACTCCAGGGAGACAGGAGGCCAGGGGGCCAGGCCGTGGGCACTGAGTTTCCTGTTTCCAGGGCTTCTGTCTCCAGTGGGGCAGCTTCTTCCACAGCCAGGACCATCTGCAGCTTCTGACACTCAGCTGCTCCCATGATGGCCTCCAGCCTCACTCTGGTCCCATTTCCTCCCCTAACCTGGGACCAGAACTGAGCTCACTCAACCTTCCTCCCTGGCTGACTGTCCCACACCAGCCTCTATTTTCCTTCTGACTGCCCTGTCTACCAGCTCCTTTCCCTTCCAGCCCACCCTGATTTGAGCCAGCTTCTCTCTCATCTCCCTAACTGAGTTCCCAA
Organism: Equus asinus; assembly: GCF_041296235.1. Classification (NCBI taxonomy): domain Eukaryota; kingdom Metazoa; phylum Chordata; class Mammalia; order Perissodactyla; family Equidae; genus Equus; species Equus asinus. The sequence continues at coordinate 171,021,382 of NC_091791.1, forward strand.
AGTCCCATGTGAATTCCCCTCTATGGCTTGTCCCTGTCATGCCTGAGCTGCCTGCCCACCTGATGCCTATCAGAGGACCCAGTACCCACTTCCCCACCTGAACAGAAACAGTTCAGGTCTTCCATCCAGCCTAGCATTCCCAGGGCCATATCCACAATGTCCTGTGGAGTCACTCAGCAGCCTCAGCCCCTTTCAGCCTGGCCTGTCTCCCCCTGCTGGCAACCTGGGTTATGGCAGCTCAGTGAGCCTGAGGGCTCCAGGGCTGTTGGGCCAGAAAGTACCACTTGGCTGTCCATCAATAAGTCAACTGTTGATGTCTCTCTTTGTGCCAGACACATAAGAGGCTGTGTCCCTGATACTCGGAAACTTACATGGAGGGCAATTTCCTCTACATTCTCCTGGTTCCTCCCCTTCCCCCAGGCAGGTCAGTTTGGCAAATGGATTGGTATTTGGAATCCATAAGGCATCTTGCCTGGAAAATAATTAAAATCTCTGTGTTTTATCTGTATTGTACATTAGAGTTTCACATGAGTAATCTTGCTGGATTCGAGAAGGGCAGTGCAAAATTGGAAGAGACTTCAAGACCCACAGGTCCTGAGATTCCCAATCTGTGCTCAGGAGATCCCATGACCAGACAGGACGGAGGGACAGAGGAAAGAGGCACCTGGGCAAACTTATCTTTATTTATTGACATGTAGAAGGCATAACTCCCAGTCCACAAATGCAGAAAATGCCACATTTCAAGTCAAGACCATTCACTGTGATGAAAATAGTAAGAATAACAAGAAGCTTTCACATCTTCAGATAAGTGGACAAACTGTTCAGGTTTAACCATGATTCAACCTAAAACTTGCTTTCCCCAAAACAGCCTGACTTCTGACCCACCAAACATTGTACATCTGCTTCAAACATTTTCCCAAAGCAAAGAATGCATTTTTCATTTTATTTATTTATTTATTTATTTATTTATTTATTTATTTATTGAGGAAGATTATCCCTGAGCAACCGTCTGCTGCCAATCCTGCTCTTTTTGCTGAGGAACATTGGCCTTGACCTAACACCCGTACCCATCTTCCTCTATTTTATATGCGGTTCGCCTGCCACAGCATGGCTTGATAAGTGGTGCGTAGGTCCACACCTGGGATCCAAACTGGGCTCCTGAAGCAGAACGTGCGAACTTAACCACCGCACCATCAGGCTTGCCCAAGAATGCATTCTTTAAAGATAAGAATGAATGTCTCTCTTTCTCTGACTCCAATACCATCACTTCTTTGAAGATAAGCTCTTCTTCTCAGAGGACCAAGGTCAAGTTGCCCTGTTATGTATGTGCTAAACTACAGAAAAACATATCCTTGTGACTTGGAAAAAGATTGCATTCCTATCCTATTTCATGTATGTCTTGTTTGTGAAATGGTCTATAGCCATGCTGTGACCACACTTCTCAGGAGAGCTTTCTTTCCTGATGGAGACAGTACTTCCGGGCTACTCTTCAGCAATAGCTCAATAAACATCGCTCTATCTTTCTTATCTAAAGATTGATCATTGATTATTTTTGTCACCAATTATGACCCAGATGATCTTATTTTAGTATCCTGCAAACAGCACCACCGATAAATTGCATGTGACAGAATGCAACAAATTTGTGATAGCTGGACAAACACTGAATCAGTTGGGACCAACATCAAAAAGAGAAGAACCATCATGGAGAAGAATAACAAACAAATCACACAGATATGAAAAGCAAAATCCAGCACATTGAAAACTAAGTTGAAAAGCAAAAGAAAGCTTCTTTTTCCTTCAAGACAGTCCCCATGTCCATCCACCAAGCATTCTGTGGGACCCACAGCACCAGCAGAAGCACCAGCAGAGGCATGAAGGAAGAGCTGAATGCACGTGCGGAGATTAGCACGTGAATAGTAGAAGGGGCAGGAGCCAGGGGACAACTTCGGCTCACAGAAAAAAAAAGAACACTCTTGGGAGAAGCCATCACAATAAAGAAATAGAGACCCCAGAAAGTCAGCCATGAGGAGCTCCATGGAGCCCCAGGGTGTTAGCCAGAGCCAGCGAGAGAGTAGACAGGGATATTCCCCACCAAGGTCTTGGGTGTGTGGCCTTGAAAGACAACACCTGGTGGGTTAATTCCCCCTCTCACCTGATAGAGCACTTAACATAGTATGACACACCTTAGGAAGGAAAATGATGACCTTCTGATACCTGTAGCATCAGGAAGACTGGGATGTTCTTGATTACACCTGTTTCCTTAAAATGGATTCTAAGTCAGTTTATATCTATTTCTCTCTTTTGATCTAGTCATTTTTCTTCTAGGACTTATTCTTACACAAGGTCTAAAGTATAGGAGGATGCGCGTGTGTTATTAATAAAAATGTTCATCACACCATTATGTAATAATAAACCCCAAGTTGGAATCAGTATTAATCTCCAAAATAGGAAACTGGTACAATATGGCACCTGCTCATTATGGATTCCTCAGCCCTTAACATCGACATATCCACTGCTGGAGAAAACAAGGCTAAGAACATTAACAGGTAAGTTATAAAAGAACTAATCAACATTTGGAAAAAAGGAGAAGCTCACTTATTAATCAATGCTAATTAAAATGTTAATAAGTTTTTGTTTAGCTAATCAGGAGGGATTTACAAAAGTAATGATGCTTACATTCAGTATGGACATTGAGAAAATGGCATTTTCACACCTTGTGCACAAAAGTTAATAAGAATAAAAGGAACAAAGGAGTCTTTCACCTAGCCTTCAAGCACAATGAGAGAAGCAGACAAGGTTATTCCTTACATATTTGTTAGAAAAGTCAAGTCTTCGAAACAACACCAATGTTCAGTACCAATTTGGGGATGAGCTTTTGACAAGTTTCATACCAGTGAACACTATGGAAACTTGAAAGTTTTGAGACTGAATTACGTTTTTGTGCGGAGAAGAATGTTCACCAGGTATGTTTAAGCCTAATTAGTTAGAGATCCGTATATACTACAATTGTATCTTTGTTTATACTTATATTTTCCTTGTAGGTTTTTTAGTCCAACATATTCATTCTCATAATTTTTCTGTATGATTTAGATAACTTAAAATCATATCAATTAAATATGAATGAGATCAGTAAACGATTTTCAGCAATAGGTTTTTAATAAAATGAGGGAAATGTTTATGTTGAATAATTTAAAGGATAGGATGAAAAACTAAATATACTGTGATCACACCTAAGTGAAAATACACAGAGAAAAAATCTACGTGGAAAGACTTCCGTTGACAGTGGTCAGTTGGGTGGTGAGATCAAGGATGACGTTTTCCTTCTTTCTATTTTTTAATTTATTCTATATTTTAAACTGCATACTGATTAAAATAATTTTATTTGTATCAATATTACAATTCAGAAAAAGTTACCCTTCAGTAAGATGGTCTGTGTGTTAGTTAAGATAACTTTAATTATTCTAACTGATAAACTCTAGCATTTCAGTGACTAACACAACAGAAGTCTATTTCTTGCTCACACACAGTCCAAAATGAGTTTCCTGGTGCGTGCTGCCCCTCTTACTCTCAAGTGTCCCATTTTGGACAATCATTACATGGTCAACCCATGATAAAGGGACTAGACTCACTTCCCTGAAGGTGGCATCCGTGTTCCCCATGTTCACCTGCGTCAAACCCTGGAAGGGGAGGAGTCTACACGGTCAGCACAGGACTGTGTTAGGGGCCTGGTCTGGAAGGTGCCCACAGCACTTCCACTCACATCCCATTTGTGGCAACAGTCACAGAGCCACACCCGACCTCAAGTGAGGCTGCACAATGGGGTTCACGTGTGTCCCCTGGAGGACAAGGAAATTGCTTCGATACACTGCTAGCTCATCTCAACCACAATGCTTAATAGCGTTTGCTGTTTATAGCGATCATGAGCCCTAAATTTTTTCTGCCTATAATACAAATACATTTCAATTATAGAAAAAAACTAGATAACATAAAGGTGAAAATGAGTCACAGAAAATGGTTGTTCTAGTTCTTGTCTTTTTCTTTAACAAAATTACTATCAAATTCTATACACTATTCTATAGTCTACTTTTTCCACCTGATATCAGATGATACAAACCGCTCCATGCCACTAAGCAGTCTCTAAAACATGGTGCTTTTGAGCAGCTGGACAGCATTCCACCCATGAATGCATCACAGTGTGTGTCACCACTCTCCTATCTTGAATATTTGGATTGTCTGAGCGTTTGTGGAAGAGGGTTTCAGGGACCATGTCCACCTCCACCTCTTCCTATATTTACTCAGGGCCCTAGGATCAGCTGCTCAGTCTCAGAAGTGAGCTTTTCTGCCAGGAAACACTGAGGGTCGGTACCTTTTTCAAATCTCTGCCACATCCGGAGTCTAGTTCGCTCTTTCCCACTAACTTCTCTGAGGGGAAGACTGTATGCTGATGTCACTGAATATCCTGTGTCCCCTGCTCTTTCTACAAGGGCAACAGCACAGGTCACTTCTTGGAAAGAGAGTTTCTTGCTCCAGCAGACACGTGTGGTGGGAAGACAATGGCGCGGGCACAGACTTCTCCTAGCACTGACGCTCCAGAAAACATCACAGGCTCATCAGTAGAAACTTCTCCAAGAGCTTCCAAAACGTCCTTCTGAGAGTGACAGTAAGGCAGCCCTGAGGACCTCTAGAATGGCTCAGTAGTACACTGCTCTCCTACAGAGCGAAGAGTCACGAGATTGGTTTCTGACTACAGCAGCATCAGAATGAAGGAAGGAGAAGTGACCTAGCATCAGCCTGCCCTGAAGATTTGCATTGTTGGCAGCCTAGGGGCCCAGGGAGGAGGTGGGATGCACAAGACTTTAATGTCCCAACATCCCAGAGAAGAAAAATGAACTGGCAGAAATGTAATAAAACAGTAAAGGACATATAAGTAACTGTGGATGTTTTGAAACATTTCACACTCATATTTGATCTAATATTACAATGTTTTACTAAAATAGAAAATAAAAACATTTAAAAAACATAGGTATCCCTATCTACTCTCATACATTCCACTCTCCATGGACAACTCCTGGAAAGAAATGGGAGGACAGCTAATTTTTTACAAAGGAGCCAAGAACATACAAGAGAGAAATGGAAGTCTCTTCACTAAATACTGTTGGGAAAACGGGACAGCCACAGGAGAAAGAAGGAAAGTAGATGATTATCTTCACCACACACACAAATTAGCTCAAAATAGATTAGAGACTGGAATGTGAGACCTGAAACCATAAACCCCCTAGAAGAAAACATAGGCAGTATGCTCTTTGATACGTGTCTTAGCAGTATCTTTTTGAATAGCATGTCTCCTCAGGCAAGGGCAACAAAAGAAAAAATGAACAAAGGAGACTACACCAACCTAAAAAGCTTCTGTACAGCAAAGGAAGCCATTAACTAAACAAAATGATAACCTAGAAACCGTGAGAGGATATTTGCAAATCATATATGCCATGGGGGTTAATTTCCAAAATACATAAAGAACTCATGCAACTCAACAACAAAACAATGAACAACTCAATCAAAAAATGTGCAGAGGATATGAGCAGACAGTTTTCCAAAGAAGATACACACATGGCCATCAGTCCATGACAAAGTCTTTAACATCACTGATAATTAGGGAAATGCAAATCAAAGGTACAATTAGAATCACCTCACACACTTAGGAGTGGGTATTATTAAAATGACAGAAAATAACAAGTGTTGCAGAGGATATGGATCAAAGGAAACCTGCATACACTGCTGGTGGGAATGCAAACTGGTGCAGCCACTATGGAAAACGGTATGGAGATTCCTCAATAAACTAAAATTAGAAATATCATATGATCCAGCTATTCCACTTCTGGGTATTATTCCAAAGTGCATAAAAACATTAATTCAAAAAGATATGGACCCCTATGTTCATTGCAGCATTATTCACAATAACCAAGACCTGGAAGCAACCTGCGTGCCCATCATGGAGGAATGGATAAAGAAGACATGGTGTATATATACTATGGGATACTGCTCAGCCTACAAAACAATGCCATCTTGCCATTTGCAGTAACGTGGGTGGACCTTGAGGGTATTTTACAAAGTGAAATAAGTCAGACAGAGAAAATCAAAAAAACATATGATTTCACTCATATGTGGAAGATAAACAAACGAACACACAGATACCAAGAACAGACTGGTGGTCACCAGAGGGAAAGCAGATGGGCTGAGGAAAAAAGGGTAAAGGGGCACATATGTATGGTGACAGATGGAAACTAAACTTTTAGTGCTGAATACAATGCAGTCTATCCAGAAGCTGAAATATAATGATGTGCACCTGAGATGTATATAATCTTATAAACAAATGTGACCTGAATAAAATAAAAATAAATAAATGTGAAGTGGGAGCACCCCGGGTCTCAGCAGGGTGGCCAGGGTTCAGAGGGAAGGCGGGCAGGCTTCCCTGTTGCTCCTTCATCTCCTTCAGCTTATTCCTGGTGTCCTCACCACATCCCACCAACACCACGACTGTGTTTCTTTCAGCTTTCTCCATGCATTACTAAGTATAAATGAACAAGGAATCCAGGAAACTTATATTATTCAGAGAAAGTAAAATTCCAAATGACTGAGCTCTAATCCCAGAGAAACAGGAAACAAAGGAAATGGGCAGCCACCAGCTTTCACGTGTTGTTGGGAAATTATTGAATTTTGTGGGTTTAGCATTCTGAGACACAAGCTCCAAGCACCCCTCTGTAACCCTCTGTTCCCCTTTGAGCTCAGTGCTGACTCAGAGGTAGGAGGGGGGATGGCGGTGTTGTCTGGGATGACTCTCTCGCCCCCAGATCACTGGCAGTTAGGGGGCGAGCCTCCTGGGCAGCTGCGAGATGAAACCTATCACACCAGCAGCAGAATGAGACTGTGAATTCTGACCCCCTGCCCCAGGCTTCCTTCCTGTCTTGGAGGATGAAAGACTGGCAGGAGGAATCATCAGCAGCAACTCACTGGGCAGCCTTCCTAGGAAGATGCACTCCCTCCTGCTCCTCATGGCCTTTCTGAAGCCCCCAGGTCTGGGGCAGGTGAGTGACCACCCCTAACCTCAGAGATCTTATCCCTCTCATAGACCCTGGAGCCAGCCTGCCTAGCCACTGCCTACCTCTGCATCGTGGGGTAAGTTATTTGAATTCACAGTTCCTCGGGATCCTCACCATAAAATAGGAATCATTTCATGCCTACCTCATAGAGTTCTTATAAGAGTTAAATTAGTTGATGTGTATAAAACTCTTGGAATTGCCCCTGGCACCTAGAATGTACTATATAAATGTGCTCTCTAAATTCACTTTGGCATCCATGTGTCAGAGCCTGGGAGACAAGGAGACAGCAATAACAGTCCCATCAGCTCACATCTAGAATCTTAAAGTCAGTTGCATGCTGGTCATGAGCTGACAATGAGCTGGACTCACTGGGATCCCTGAAGCTCCCTGAGGAAGAAAGTACCAGGGACTTCATGAAGAGACCACTCCAGTGGGCTCCCATCAACAGCAGAGCATCTCTCCTCAACAGGGGAGGCTGAAACTAGCCAGGCCTGGACCAAGGGTTCTTTTCTTCCTTTGGGGGAAGTGGGAGGGAGCTGAGATCTGGGATGGGGAGTCAGCAGTGTTTCCTGAAGAACCCAGGAGTGCCCTCCCAATATGTGGAGCAGACCCTTGCAGGCCCAAGCTCTGCTGTCCTCTGAATCATGTCTCCTGCCTCCCATCTTCTAGTCTTTCTGGAGCACCAAGCTCTTCCCCACATGTAGGGTTCTGAGAAAACAGAGATAAGTACTGAATGCTTCCTTTCAGGGGAGATTATCTGAGGCCAAGAGGCCAGGCCCCATTCCCATCCCTGCATGGCATATCTTCTGACCCAGACTCCAGTGGGTCTGGGCACTTGCTGGGGATTCCTGGTGCGAGAAGACTTTGTGCTCTCCTGTACACTGGCGGCTCTCTGCTCAGGAGCGTCAGGCACTAAGGAGCTTCCTAGGTGACCAATCACACAGGTCAAGAAGAGTTCAAGAGAGAGGCCATCTGAAAGCAGGATCTTAGGAATGAAGGGGTGACAAGGACACCAGGTAGGTCTATGGGTAGCGAATGGGCCAATGTAAATGAGGGAAAAAGAAGGACATGATCAAAAAGAGCAACAGGTGAAATGGAAGGCACACATTGGGGCTGAAAATATGAATTCAAGCTACTTATCAATTTATTCTACAGGAAGTAAAACTCAACATCCCACTGTTCCCATGATCCCCAGCTCAGGGTTTTAGAGAATCAGAGGGCACAAACAGCTCAGCCCAGAGCCCTCCTGCCCTCTCAATTCCCTCAGCTACAATCACATCACCCTGGGCTGTCCTCCTGCCCTGCAGAGCTGGAGGATCCAGCCCCTATGGCTCACATGTACCTCTAGACCTCCTTTCTTTTGCAGCCATAGAAATGTCATCCTGGAGGCGCACAACATCGGGAGGCTGGAAAGCACCCAGCACTCATATCTGTGCTCAGAGCATCCGCCACCCTGAATATGATCAGCAGAACAACCTGACTGACCTCATGTTACTGCAGGTAACACCTACCCGACCCTCTGGCTCCCCAACCCAGCTGGCTTTCTCCCATCATGGGGACTCCACCCTGTCTTGGGACCATGGAGGAGGAAGCAGCCACGGTGTCCTGGTAGTGGTGGAGGCAAGGGTTGAGCTCCACCCAGGAGTCCCTGAGGGCCTGCACTCTTCCTGCCAGCTGGAGAATAGAGCCAGACTGAACGGGGTCTTGAGTGCTCCGCCTTGGACCCAGGCCAGGCCTAGTCCTGGGGCCAAATGCATTGTGGTGTGATGGGGCCTGGTTGGCATGTGTGCTAGAGCAGACATAGTCGAGGATGTGAGGCTGAGAGTGCAGAGGGATCAGGAGTGCAGTGATCGCTCCAATTTCTACACCAGCCCAAGGTAGATTTGTGTGGGGAACCCGAGGAAGAGAGAGTCCATCTTCCTGGTAAGGCCCAGGGCATCTGCCAACATTGCCCAAAGCAGACGGGCCTGAGTGGTACTGACCAGTCAGAACTGACTACATCCCCACAGGCTCAGTTTGGGGCCAAGACCTGAGTGACATGGAGGTTTTCCCTATCAGTCTGGTCTCTGGGGGATTAGAGGAGCACCAGGCAAACAACCTATACATGTTTAGCATTGTCTTCTAAAAGGAGAAGTTACCTAACTTGGGGTGAGCTACAGACAGTAACCACAGTCAGGACTAAGGCCCATCAATGGAAAGTTCCAGAAGCTTGTCTTCTCCATCTCAACAACCTCCCATCTCAAACACACCTTGCATTGAAGGAGCTCATCAGTCCCTATCTTCTCTGAGGCCTGTGCCTTAGGATAGCAGAAGTTGGTAGGCCTGTTTTCATGTCACTTGCTCTCATCACCCACAGGGGGATACCGCAGGCCCCCTGGTGTCACCATGAGGCCCAGGGCCTCATCTCCTATGGAAATAAGATGCGGACTCCTCCAGCAGTCTTCACCAGTGTTTCCAGCTTCCTGCCCTGGATAAGGAGAACAATGAGATACTTCAAACAGTGGGGTCAGACTGAGGTGCCCCCATGACCCACTCTTCTTTGTGGCAGAGGACAGCTCCAGAGGGGTTGCCAGAGCCTTAATAAATGACCATGTCTAGAGCAGAAATATCTGATTTCTAATTTGCTCATTGAGCATCATTCGGTACACAACAAATGTACGCCAGGTCTGAGTCTGAGCAAATCCAGGAAAATGGGGTCTCTTCCTCAGGACAAATGAATACCCCTCAATGTCTTGGAGATCAGGATGAACTTCTTCCTTCCTCCAAACTATGCGTTCCCTCTGTCCTTGGAGAGGAATGGAAGGACATCTCTCTCCCAGGGCAAGGCTCTCTCCTCCTCGCCCTACCAGAGACCCTCTAGTAGATATTAAAGAACAATGCACCTTCCACATCCTTCGAGGATTCAACCAACGGGGATCGACCAGCCAACGATGGTTGCATCCTACTGAACATGCACAGACTCTTTCTTGTCATTTTCCCTAAACAACAACTACAGTATTAACAGCCATAGCATTTGCATTGTATGAAGTATTACATGTAATAGAGATAATTTAAAATGTACAGTAGGAAGGATGTGCATAGGTTATATGCAAATATTGTCATTTTATACAAAGAATTGAACAGCTGGAGATTTTCTTACCAACAGGGGTGCTTGAAGCCATCCCCCTCGGATACTGAGGGATGACTGTAAACTCTAAAACCGTGTGCCACGGTGTGTGTAGAACAGGCAGGACAAAGAGCAGAACTGAAATTGCACAGAAAGCCCAATTCAACACAGAGTAAAGGTGGCATCTCACATCACTGGGAAACACGAAACTTTTAACAGACGGTGACAGAACAACCAGGTAGTGATTTGGGGAAAAAGAGAAAATTGGATCCACGCCTCATACTATAATGTAAAATAACCCTCAAATGGATTAGACGTCTAAAGGCAAAAAATTAAACCATACAATGAATAGAAGAAAAAAAAAATTTGCTTGCTGAAAAAAGCTGAAAAATACCCCTGTTCACAGCAGCACTATTCACAATGGCCAAGAGATGGAAGCAACCCATGGGTCCATCACAGCCAGAGTCCTTCCCCTAAACACTTCACCACACCAACCCCACTGTACTATGGACCAATGTTCTCATTTTCAATGTGAGCAGGGTCCACTTGTTCTTTTGATACTCTGAAGATATTCAAAACTCCCCACAAAATGTTGGCTTAAATAATATGACTTTTTTATTTTTCTTTTGAGGAAGATAGGCCTGAGCTAACATCTGCCACCAATCCTCTTCTTTTTCGCTGAGGAAGACTGGCCCTGAGCTAACATCCATGCCACAACTTCCACTAGTTTATATGTTGGATGCCTGCTACAGTGTGGCTTGACTAGCGGTGCTTAGGTCCACACCTGCATCTGAATTGGCTAACAACGGGCTGCCGAAGTGCAACATGTGAACTTAGCAGCTATACCACCAGGCTGGCTCCTAAAATAACATGACTTTTACCCAAAAGATTGGCCCATTTTCAAAGAAAAGATGACTGAAATCACTTCATTTAAAATCATGCTTTAAATACTTTCTGAAGGTAACTATACAGAATGAGCTGGCAGATTTTCCTACCTCCAGCAAAATGTAAATTACTCTTGCAGTGTATACAGAAACAGATAAATAATAATGTACACCTGAAATTACGCAATGTTATAAACCATTATGTCCTCAATAAAATAATTGAAAACAATGAAGCTTTTACTCATTGCAGGGTGACATGTACCATCTGAACTTTTGCAATTTCCATGACCTTAAATGCAATAATCACAGAGGACATATTTTGTTAAATCCAAGTGAGTATACCCAGAAATGCTATGGTAAATGTGACCATTACTACATGGGTCTTGCTTATCAGAAAGTCATTATATTCGGTGTAAGCCATTTATCAACAAAATTTTAATCAAGAATACCTTTTTGACAATACCCAGGCACTCTCCATATTTGCTACCATCTGCCCATAAGAACTGCCCTTTACTAGTGTGCCTGGGAGGATAACAGTCTGATTACTAACTGTTTGCATTGGCAAATTGAAAGAACACTTGATGGTGGAGAGGGAGGAGAGGGCAGTCACAGAGCCCCCCACTGAGCCCTTCCTCTCTGTGACATCTACTTAGAGCCCAGATCACTTCCCAGTCTCAGGACTCAGTCCCCAGGAAACACCCAGGGCGGACATGTCCCACTCCCATGTCTTTCTCTGCCTGTCACCATTTCCCTGGCAGCTCTCTGCCTCCAGTTGCCCTGCTGAAAAGATTTCCACACCTCACGGCGCTCACCTCCAGGAGACAATTCCTTTCCGACCATCCTGGCAGCCAGGCCCACCACTTGCCACACCTCTGTACTCTTCTCTATTAGGTAAACCTTGGCAGCAGAACTGTGGCAAGAAAGTGTTTTGCACACTGAACTCTAGTGAAAAAGGACAAAATTTCTCCCACTTTCTCTCTCCAGGTGAAGACTCTGTGCATTAAAGGCCCTACTGAGTGACTGAGAACTGGTAAAACCATGACAAGCTTGTGCCTAGTAACCTCACCCAGAACTAAAGTGGTCTGCAGGGAGCTCACACTGAACTCGACTGCATTCAGCCTCAACCCTCCTCTAAGGCTCCCCTTCTGGCCTCTCCTTACCTTCCTCCTATTCTCCTTAACATCCCATCTTGACTTCCTCCCCAATCTCCATGCTGCACTCCCACACCCAGGATTCTGCCTTTGTCTGAAACTACCAAGAAGTTGATGGATGACTGGGATCTTGGCTAGTGTCTTTCAGGTGAAACCAGAGGTAGGCACATTTTTTTTTTTTTAAAGTAAGCTTTTTGATGAGGAACATGGGCCCTGAGCTGACATCTGTGGCCAATCTTCCTCTTTTTTTTTTTCCTCCCATGAGTCCCAGTACATAGTTGTTTATCCCAGTTGGAGGTCCTTCTAGACATTCTATGTGGGATGCTGCCACAGTGAGGCTTGATGAGCAGTGTGTAGGTCTGCGCCCAAGATCCGAACTGGTGAACCTGGGGTGGCCAAACAAGAGCCCATGAACTTAACCACTAGACCATGGGGCAGGTGCTTTTGCACTTTTGCAGGAACACAGAAAAAGAGTTCAGGCTTCAAACAGCAAAAGACTAAGAGGGAAAGGATTTGGTCAAGTGATGATATTTTAGGAAGTAGGCTGATGCTAATCACACATGCAAGGCATTGTGGGGTGATATTCAGGCTCTTTGAACACCCAGAATTCAACCAACGCAGGGAACATCACTTCTGACTCAGGCCAGAGTCCCCATAGCCCTATTCATTCCTTCTGAGAGCCCAGTATTTCCTCCTAGTGAATGTGGTCAGGCTGACTCAGCAACTGCCTAAGAATGGGGTTCTCACAACACCGTCAACACTTGCAGAGAGCCCCAGCCAGGTTATGTCTGTGACCCAACCTTGTCTCATTCCTACCCAGGAATTTGCTGAGCCCCTCCACTATTGTCCAAAACAATTCCCTGAAAGGATAGAAATGAAAACTTTCACAAAGGGCAATGGTGGACCATTTCATGATCCACTCACTTGTAACCAAGACTCTGATCAAGTATTAGGATGGCGCAGGATTCTGGTGGAGGGAAAGCTGAAAATGGGGGATATAACATTCCATTCCCCGAAGCTAAGAGTGGTCCTCTAGCTCAAGAGCTGTTGTCTGGATCAAAAGCAGAAGAGCTTACTAATTAGTTTCCTAGGTGTCACCTTCACCTTGTCCGACTACTGCTGAGCCACTCAATTCTACCACGGCAAATACCCAGAACCCTACTATTCCATAGACTGTTGCCTCACCATTGCGCCCAAGGCTCTAGTGGAGACTGGCTCCCACCCAGGCCTTTCTTCCCCATTTCTCCATCTCAATCTGAGGTCCCAAATTTGTATCTGCCCTCATTATTCTGAGAGTTCAATGCCTTAAGAAGATAAAGACTAGCAGGTCTTCAGATGTGGACATCTCCCACACACAGACAAGCCAAAGTGAATTTGTGTATTATTCACTCCTGCATCAAACAAACTTTTATGCGTATTTTGTATGTGTCTGACTCAAGACAGAAGAGAAAGATACTAGAGTATTCTGCCTGATTAGCTCAAAATATTCAGGTCTTATGGACCAGGCTCATCCTGGAAGGGAGCAGGAAACAAGTGTCTGAGATGCTCAGGGACAGAGAAGTAACCAGCATAGGCAATAGAAAGTGTTTTCCAGGTCTTCTGGACAGTCTACCCCAAGGACAAAAACTTTCCAGGTAAGATATATCTGAAGCATGCTTCATACAGACCAGAGCTGAGCAACTCATCACAATAGAAAGAACCTGAGAATTAAGGAAGCAGCCGGGCCATGCTATGATGACACTATGCTGCCCACAGAAGCCAGGAGCCCCAACTCAGTGTGAAGCGGTCCTGACAATGAGCTCCCTTCCCCACCATGTCCACTTCCACAAACTGTCCAGGTCTGGTAACCAGATCTGTTCTCTGGTGTCTAGAATTCTCTTCAGATCCCAAGACCAAGACCTCCTAGACTCAGCCTCAAGTTGAGCTTTCTCATGCCTCATACCAAGCTAACCTGTCAGTCATGAAGGAGATCACGCTTGTGGAGGAAGATCCCATCCTCCGCCCTAGTGAGAAGCTCCACTGAGGATCAGGACTAGGGATGTGGTTTCTGGAGGCAATGCCACTTATATTCCTACTTCTCAGGACAGTGAGTTTTGCAGAAAGGGCAGCGGAGCAGAGCCCAGGTGGAGATAGTCACTCTTCATTGGGGCTGTTCTTTCCTTGGAAATGAGAACAGAAGCCCTTTTGAGGCATCAAGCACCCTCAGTTGTCCCTGACAACATCAATACCCCATTCAGATAAAGAATTGTCCTTCTCCTCTCTCTCTTTCTCTTCCAAAATATCCCAAAATGTGGAGATCCAGGACTCTCTGTCCAACCTGAACACATTCCCGAGAAGTTAGGAGGACCCTCCACTTCCTCGTGGTGGTCGGGAGCAGATGGATGAGTTCATGCAAACTTTGTGCCGTGCCTTGCTCCCTGCCCAGCTCTTCTTCTGTACTGTCTACTTTCCTTCAAATCTCTGCTGGCTTAGAGTTGGCCTACTGCCTAAAAAGGTCTAATTGATAATAAGGAGTAAGGCATAAGAAGAGAACAGGCTCAAAGCTCTTGTATTTACATAAGAATCTCTTGCAAATTTATGAAGACAAGAAGTAGAATGGTGATTTCCAGAGACTAAGGGGACAGGGCAAAGAGAATTTACTGTTCAATGGGTTCAGAGTTTCCATCTTGGAAGGAAAAAGGTACTGGAGATGGATAGCCATGATGGTTGCACACATTGTGAATATACTTAATGCCACTGAACTGTACAGGTAAAAATGGTTAATAGCTACATTTTATGTTATGTATATTTTACCACAATTTAAAAAGTAATAGTGAAAAAGAATCTCCTGTAAGACAAAAGGAGCAAAGCTCTGATTGTAGAAGAAGCTATTTGGAGAAAGTGGGCAGAGACGTCCTCTGCACATTCATGCCATTGTTAGAACTACATTTTGCTCTGAGGTCTCTGGTTTCTAGTTCAAGCAGAAGAGGCATCATGTCAGGTTGATGTCACAGACTCAGAAACATCTCCATCCCAACACTTCTCCCCTCTAACATGACTTAGAAGCAGCAGCTGTGGGGAGAATGAGCCAGAGGTGTGGTCTGAAGAGAGGGCTGGGCTGGAAATGAGACCAAGAGACCTACGATAGAAGGGAAGGAGGAATGAGGAAATCTTGCCCATTCTTCTATGGTCCTTTATCCTCCTTGGACTACACTGAGTTTCTTGGGTGTGTACATTAATAGTTTTGGTTTGTTTGGAGTTTTTTTCACCAAAATTGAGAAAGTTTCAGCCATTATTTCTTCCAATATCTCTTTTTTCTCCTTTCTCTCTCTCTCCTCTCCTTCTGGGACTCCCATGACACGTATATTGAATGCAGTGTCCCAAACATCTCTGACACTCTGTTCATTTCCCTTCTTCATTTTCTCTTTCTGTTCACTGAAAACTTCTAAAGCAGTTACAAATTTAGTAATTAAAAGCTCAGGAGAGCAGCTAAGCTTCTCTCCAGACACGATGGCTAAGCAGAGGCACAGGTGCCTTTTGCCCTTGGTCAGAGCAGCAGAGTCATGATCAGCTAGGTGTGGGTCAGATGAGACAGGGGGCAAAGAGGGGCAGAAGGAGAGCAGAAAGGAGCAAATGCCTGCTGATATGATCTGGATGCACAGGTCAGGCTGAGAGAACGGGGCTCTCAGCCATTTGTAGGGTGGATGTGTAGCCTTACATGGTATGCCAATAGCTCAGAGGAAAGTTATGTATAAGAAAATTGTGCTGGTGCAGCTAAATGTATAAGAAACTGTCACCCCCTAGTTACCAGGAGGAGCTGAGGGATGGGTCTGGATATTTTAACTGTCCTCCAAATTGTTCTTTTTCCTTTTCTTATGTTAATGAGATGCTATCACCAACCACCCTGAACCAGACCAAACCTCACCAGAGAGCTATACCTATGACCTTTGCCTTATCTTTAATGCTAAGAGCTCTCCAGGAGAGGCTTAGGCTTTTTTACCAAAACCTACAGTGTGTGTGGAAGCATGTCTTCCCTGTGAGCCAGCACAAGAGAATACCCACCTCTCCCTTTCGAATATTCATTCCCCGGCTGACATGGATGTCCCTGCTTCCCTGTTTTCGGGGACCCCGGACTTGGGAAATGATTCCCCATGGTCTCTTACTTAATATACTTTGTGACACAACTACTTCTGGTGAAGAGTCTAATTTAACTTGCCAGGATGGAACATTCTTCAGTTTTGGTAATGAAATCAGCTACGGAAATTGTGAAAACACTTATGGTTTTAAGTGATGAAATGCACTCAAATGATAAAAACCTCCTTTGGGCAAAAATTACATTCTATCATCTTTGATTTTCTATACTTCCAAGACTTCATAGACATTATTTAATAGGTACTTCACAACCCAATGGGTTAAGACACATTTGATTAATAAATCACTACAACGTTGTTGAACATACTTTTGGATTCCAAATCAGGGGTAGGGGGTAGGCATCAGTCATCAGAGGCAGGAGAACAGTGATGTCCCCTGTAAACAACAGCCATGTCTGGGACAGAGAATGAAAGTGAGAAGACACGTGACATGTTCCACCTTCTGGGCAATGACTGATCCAGCAGATGCAAAAGCAGCAAAACATTATAACCACTTTGAGGTAAGACTTCAGAAGTCTTCTGATATCTATATTAAATTATACAAGAACAAAGAAGAATAATTTAAACTGTCAAGCTGATTGCTTGTATTGGTAGTACTATGATGCCTTGAGACTTCTCCCATCCAAAAGTTGACAGCCCTCCAGCTCCTGTGCACAGAGAACTCTGAGAGCAACCATACCAGGTTCCTGACCAGGGACAGGGAGCCTTGGGGGCAGAATCTTTGCCTCCATCATGTTCTTCACAGTCACACAACGTTACCTGTGTCAGGTGGGACAAGAGTGACCGCAGAAACTCAGAATGAGAGGCAAAGCTTTGTTTCTCCCCTTTCAGTCTCTATCTGCATGTCTGAAACTACTTTAACACTGGAGTCTTTTAAAACTTTGAAATATCAAGAAGTTGAGAACAACATTAGCTATCAGGGCAACCTGGGACCACAGAGTGATCTCACGTGCATTTGTCTGTGAAACCCTCCTCTCAAACTCTCCTACTCTGTCATTGCCTTCTCTTCCTAGCGCTCTCATCAGCCTTCCATCAGCATGTCATCCCCAATCCCTGCTCTCACCCCCACCTCAATAGTTTGCCGTTGCCTAAAACTACCAAGAAGTTGATGGAAGACTTGGCTCTTGGCTCGTGTGTTTTAGGAGAGACCAGTGCTTGGTATTTTGGCATTTATACCAAAAAGAAAAAGAAAAACTCTTGAGCCATCAAAAAAATGCAGCTCTACAAAGAGTAGGATTGCATAGATGCATGCTACTTTAGGAAGTAGACAGTTGCCTAATCTCAAATTCAAGACATAGTGGGGTCATATTCATGTTCTTGGGGGATCTTACTTGGGGAAAGGGAACACCATGTCTGGCTAATACCAAATCCCCCCATAGCTCCTTCTCCATTCCAAGTGTCCAGTACTTTCTAGGTGAACGTGGTCATGTGATCAAGGGCCTAAGAATGTGGTTACTGCAAAACCGTCACCACATAAACCCCTCTCTCTATAGGGAAGAGTGATCTGATGAAAGCTCTAATCTTGGGAATCTATAGAACTGGGAGGAAATTGGTGGTCACTGAGCCGGCTCCTTCTTGCTTCACCTCTACGATTGAAAAGCCTGGAAGAAAAAAGCACGTACAACTTCAGACCTGATCAGCCTGTCAAAGAAGTTGCTGCTTCTGCTGTTCCTATTGGCCAATCTCCTACCCTCCAGGGTTGAAGGAGCTAAGTGCCCCTGTAGATCCTCAGAGGCCTTCCTTATCCCATCAGACACTTCCACAGTGTCCCTGTGAGGTTGTCCTTATGATCTTTCCTTCCCTCGGTCCATTCCCAGAAATTTGCTGATGCCCAGATCTGTCGCTAGATCTGCAGGGTAGAGAACTGCAGAAAAGAAATCCACTGCCAAAGAGACCTGGTGGGTCTTCTAACTTCCTAGGGTCAAATTCTTGTCAGCTTGAAAATGACTTAGTATTAGGATAGCACATGATTCTGGTGGAAGGGAAAGCTGAAATAAGCACGATAATTCCCATTCTCTAAAGCTACGCGTGATTATCTATCCCAGGAGCTGTTATCTGAATCAAGAATAGAAGAGCCAGCTACTACTCAGTTTGCTAAGTGTGACTCTCACCGTGTCCCCATTCTACATAGCCACTCAGCTCTACCAGAGCAGATATCTAGAACATAATTGAGCCATCCGAGTGTTGCCTTACCAGTGCTCCCACGACCCTAGTGGAGTCTGGCTCCCAACCAGCCACTCCAGCCCATTTCCCCAACTCACTCTGATTTCCTATCCTTTCTGTTCTGCCCACTGTGTCCCTGAGAAAGATCAACTGTGCTGGACTTCAGATTTCATTAAAATCACTCCTCTTTAGTTGCTGACCCAGGCAGATTTGAGGAGTGGCCATTCATGTACCTGACAAGCATTTCTGGGGTATGTACTATGTTCCTGACCCAGGATGGGGGAGAAAGAAGCAAGAGAATTCAGCTCCATGAGCACGAAATGTTCAGGTCAGACTAGACCCATCCAGGAAGCAAGCAGGACACAGAAGTCTGAGAAGCTCAGGGAAAAAGAAGAAACCAGGGTCAGAGGGAGAGAGTAATTTCCAGGTCTTCTAGGAAAGTCTCCTTAACAAGTTTATGAAGTGTGTTTGCTCCAGAACAAGAGCTGAGCTCCTCATCTCTCTGGGAGGAAACTGAGAACTAAGCCAGGAAACAAGTCATGCTGCAAGCCTGCCAGCTGCCCGCTGAAGCCTGCAGCCCCCTCTCATTGTGTTGGGTCCCTGAGGACACTACAACCACCCCAGCCTTGGATCATCCCATGGGTTTAGGCCACCAGCAAGTGACCATTTCCTTTTTTCCATGAACAAAGAGATTCAGGGCAAATTTCTCTTTCAGGGAAGATCAGATGGGGAGGGGCCAGAAAGCATTGCCAGCCCCACATGGCATCTGTCCTTTCCTACAATGACAAAGAAAGCTGGAGCAGATGAAGGAGGGGTCCTGGTATGAGACATGTTCGTACCGAGAACAGCTAACTGTAATGGAAGATGAGGATTACAAATGGATCCTTGTCTTCCTGGGAACCCTGGTACCTTCCCATGACCCATAACTCAGGAAGGTCACTGAGCACACAGAGCCAATGACTAATCAGAGGAGCAATCTGGTCTGCTCAGACCAGGACACAGTGACCATGGGTTACACGGGTGGAGCATGTGGACCGAGACCTGGGTGACAGACAGGCTGCTGAAGAACCAGGCTGGGTCACTGCCACAGAGCACAGACAGGTGACACTGTCCACTTTTCCCTTCCTCCCTATCTGACTCAGCTGCCTTTCAGAGACTGAGTTCTAGCTCCTGTGGCTGACCCAATCCACCTTTTCTTTAGAGAAAAACAAGTGTCATCCTGGGGGCTCACAATATCAGAAAAGTGAAAAACAGCCAGCAGGCCATTCCTGTGCTCAAACGTTCCCTCACAAGGATTATAACAATAATTCAAAGACCAACGATATCTTGCTACTGAAGGTACCATCTTGCTGACTTTCAGGTGAAACTGCACAGGTCACAAAGGAGCAGGCAGCTCACTCAGGGTCTCAGTCCCCTCCTCTCTTCCAACCTGTCTGTTTTATTAGGTCAATGTAATAGAAGGAGGCTTGGGAGACTCCAGGCAGGGGGTAGAGACAACCTCACCCCTGGATCTGAGACCAGCAGGGGCCGGGACCTGAACTGCCGTCCCTCACCTTTCTGACCAGCTGCAAAACAAGGCTCAACTCAGCCCAGCTGTGAAGACCATCGCCCTGCCACAGAGCCAGGACTTGCTGAGGCCGGGGCAGATGTTCAGTGTGGCAGGCTGGGGACAACTGGCAAGTGGCAAAAAGGCAAACACAGTCCAGAGGGTGGATCTAGAAGCACAGAATGAGCAGAAGCACAAGGACCTCTTCAAAAACTATAACTAGTCCATCCAGCTGTGCGTGCTTAACTCTGAGGACAAGAAGGCCGGGGCAAGTGTAAGGAGACAGGGATCTTCTCACCCTTGCCCCAGGGACACAGTGACGCTGGGGTGACGTGGCCAAGCCTTCTGCCACCTAACAAGCAATGGTTGACCTCAGTGCAGTCATGGGTGGAGGCTTGCTGTTCCCAGTATGTGGAGCCCAGGCATCTCCCTGCAGCCAATCTCTTCACTTTTGTCCATGGCACAAGAGCAGGGCCTGAGACTAGGTTGAGCATGAGAGAGGACACAGCCAGGACACAGGCTCATGGGGTGAGTAAATCACAGAAGATCCACCTACACCCCTGACACTCAGAGCTGAGATGAATGGTAATCAATCAGCTAGTACACATCTGAACAGCAGGGCCCTAGAGAGGGGCAGGAGAGCAACAGGGAGAAAAGGATGTTGACAAGGAGGAGCCAGAGAGCTGCAACTGAGACTTCTCCCTTCTCTGTGCACAAGGGGACACCAGGGGCCACTCATATGTAACAACATGGCCCAGGGTGTAATCTCCTTTGGAAAGAACAATGGGAAATCTCCATTTGTCTTCATCACCATCTCAAGGTATCTGTCCTCCATAAAAAGAACAATACTTCAGGTTGCAGGGCCCAGACTCAGGTGCCCCCAGGATTGATCTAGATGGGATTGGACGGGACAGGATTGATCTTCTCTGGGATCAAAGCCAGAACTGCCCTGGGCAGTGCGGGTTGGAGGGGAGGCTGCCAGGGACTTCATAAACTTCCATGTCTAGGACGGAAATCGTTGATCCCTCCTTTATTCACCAAAATAGCCTATAGCTTATAGCCTACTGGGTAAACTTTTCTTATATTTTTCAGCAATGTCTAAATCTTCTACATAAGAGTGGATTCAAAAAAGTAAACTCATTTTTAAAATATCCAGCTTAAAGAAGGCTAGACTGGAAAGAATTGGTCTGCTGAATGGTTGCCAATGATGCGTGTGCTTTGACTACAGGAAAATGTTTACTGCGTAGAAAAGCAATACATGTTCATCATAGAAAGACAGGTAAAGGCAGACATAGCAATAAGCACATTAAAATTCCAAGAATGCCACCACCCAGATGTCATCATCATTAATGCTTAAGCAGGTTGCCTTCCCCTCCTTTTCATTATCTTCATAAGTTGCTGTTGCTTTAACAGAACTGGGATGGGGCTGTTTAGAACTCCTAACGCCTTCCTTTCCACTGCTCTGTCATCTGTCATCACACAGGTGAGAGTGTTGGGATAACTGGTTTGCAGAGGTTTATGACTGTTGGGCCCATGGACATGATAGCCATGTTTCACTGGACCCTGGGCAGAGAACACTTAGTGGATAGTAATTATTAGGATGATCAGCATCCAATTCCCCATCACCTGGCAACAGTAACCTGCCTTCCTTTAGGAGAACACTCTCCCCAAAAATCAGACACTAGAATTTGGGTGGAGCAGTCCCCACCTCAGGCCCAGGGGTGCTAAACGGTCCGAGAATGAACCAATCAGGCCACTCAACACCGATGGACCTGCTGATGGTTTGCTCTGGTCCAGTGAATATCAATTCCAGGACTTTTGTTCAGGATTGTGAGATAAGAGAAGCTCTCTTGATCACAGAATGTTTAGATTTAAAGAGTGAATTCTGAATATTCCAAAAATACGAGGCTGGATTTGTGGTCAGAGAAGAAGTGGGGTTACCATTTGGGGTGTTTGGGTGTGTCCAGCTCTACATGCCCCTAAGGCAGGTCCAGTCTCTATCTCCCACCACCAAGTGAAGCCCCACCACAGACCTTACCAGCCTGAACACTAACCGTTGATTCTAACTCTACTCCAGCCGACCATTGTCTTCTCAAGGGCAGGAGCCCTCTTGCCAATCTACCTGGACCTAGCTTGCTAAATAATTATTCATGACTTCATCAGGATGGAAAAAGAGCCAATGGCTGGAAAATGGAGACATTCTAGATTCAGTCACTGAGGGGCTTCTGGGGTCCAGCTCTCTGCTGGCTGTAGCACAGGCTTTGCTTTCTTGTTCTTTCTTCTTGCTTTCACCTTGTGACTCAATACTTGGAGTGCAAGTGTGGTGACAGTGTTACTGTCACCTAACCCAAGCCTAAGAACTTTGACGAAGCACTTTCCCCAATAACACAGAAAAACCAGGGGCACAGCCCTAGGAGTTCTGTGAGGCCCTGAGCCACACCCCTGCCTTCCCCTCGGGGACTGTGTGTCTGGAAGGAAGAAACACCAGCAGCTCTGACCTGAGCAGAACTTCAGGGAAGATGCAGCAACTCCTGCTCGGCTTGGCCTTTCTTCTGCCCTCAAGGCTGGGACAGATGAGTGAGCATCCACATTCCAGAGGCTCCTGCTCATCTCACAAGACCCTTTGTACACCTGACCCTTCTGCCCAGCACATTCAGAGATTTTCCTCAATTTCAGCCCGAGAACTTTCTAGACCCCAGCTCCCATCCCAGACCAAGACTAACAAGCCCAATCCTACATAGACACTTAACAAGGATGGTCAGAAGGAAGGGTCTTCACTGAAATATTTAGTGTGTCTGCCTCTCTTATCACCTGGAGAGTGGGTTCTTCATAGCAAGGCATTCAGCAGAGAATGCGATGCTACAAAAGACAAGTAATTAAAATCCCTCCCTTCAACTCAGGAAAGGGCAGCTCAGACAAACTGACTGCAGTGCTGGGACCTGTCCCTGGACCCAGCTGAAGAACCAGTTTCATTTCTCTGAGCTCTCACCTCCTCATCCCTGTCCAGGAGGGGAGTCCACGGTGCAGTAGATCTCACAAAGGGGTGGAAGACTGCACGCATGGCTCCGCTGGGGCTTTACATCTGTCGCAGCCCTGGGCAGCCATTTACAGCCACACTGCCCCCTTGCCTTCCTAAGCCATCGGCTGTTCCACAAAGTTCCTCCCCCCATGCCATTGGCCTTCAATACTACCAGCACAAATCCCACCAAACCTCAGTTTAAAGCTAAGAGAAGGCCATTCATTCACGCAGGCAAAAAATGTTCACTGAGATCCTAGGATGGGTTACGCCGTAAGACATGAGGATTTTATAAAATCAAACTCCATAAGCTCACAGACAGATTATGAGATACGAGCACCAGGTGGGACATTAGCAGAGGCTCAGAGGGGTCGGGAGACTCACTGAGACAGAAGGCATCAGTGGAGCCCTGTCCACGATCCCCTGGGCTCCACCATCGTGAAGACAGCTCTTATCTCCTCCATGCAAGGTCAGAAGTAGGACGGGAACAACAAGCACTGTCCTCCCTTTTCTCACAGGGGCTTCTGAGGCTTGGCATTCAGAAAAGGTTATTCTCCTACTAGGAGAACCTGGGAGGACTCTGCCCCCGTGTCTGCAGGGCACTGTAGACCCCACCCTCAATCACCACCTTCTGAAGCCTTCCCTCCTGAACACAGCCACTCCCAGAAAGCACATAGTCCAGTCTTTTCTTTCAGAGGACATCATTGGAGGCCATGAAGCCAGTCCCCATTCCTGCCCCTATATGGCTTTGGCTCACTTTGTGGAGCAGGAGAATGAAGGCAGGTATGGTGGTGTCCTCATGAGAAAGGACTTTGTTTTGAGGGCTGCTCACTCCCAGGGAAGGTGAGGGGCCATAGACAATTGACACTCCTGAGACCCCCTACAGGGACTGTTGTCCTCTGCCCAGGGGCTGAAACCCAGGGGAGCTCCCCTGGCTTATGGTAACTCAAGGCCATAAGAACTCATGAGAGGAGCCATCTGAGAGCATGACTGGTCCATGGAAAGTGAGAAACAGGGCAGGTAAGCTTTGGAATCAGAGGGTCAGAGGTGAAAGCAAGTGGGCCAGTTGAGAACAGAGACCACACTGGTCAAATAAAGCAGGTGTGGAAGATGAAACCATGCACTAGGGTGAAAGGCAAACTCAGAGTATTTTCACAATATTGCCAGAGGGCAAGACAAGCTTCCAAGTGTCCTTCCCTCAGTGGTTTTGAGAAGCACAGGCGACAGTACTCAGCACCCAGAGCTCATGTTGTCTTGATTTCCCCTTGCTGCAGTCCTGCCCTGCCCTGGCTGTCACCCGCCCTTCATGGCTCTGGGCCTGGACCTTCTGTGACTCTAAGCCCCTCACATCCCCACTCTACTTCCTGTGCAGCTCAGTCAACGTGACCCTGGGGTTCCACGGCATTCAAGAGCGGGAGAGGACCCAGTAGGTCATCCCTGTGAAAGAAGCCGTCCGCCACCCACGCTATAATCCTAACAACCTATTCAATGACATCATGTTACTAAAGGTAAGGGAATCTCCCTACTGCTCTTCCTGTCCTGGGTCCAGAGTTATTTCCCTCCCACTGGGACCTGTCACTTCCTTCCCTCTCATCCTGGCCACCTGACTAGTCCCAGTGGCTCAGGGGAGAGGGAGGTCAGTGCAACCCCAATGCAGTGTCCAGGCCCAGGAGGCCAGTGGCTGAGCTGGACTTTCTTGCCTCTTCCCATCAGCTGGAGAGACAGGCCAAGCTGACTGCAGCTGTGGGGCCCTTCAGCTTGCCCAGGGGCAAGACCCTGGTGAAGCCCAGACATGTGTGCAGTGTGGTCAGCTTGGGGAAAGTCTCAATGGGCATTTTAGCAATCACTCTGCAGGCAGTGAAGCTGACCATGCAGAAGGATGAGGTGTGTGATTCCTGCTTCCTTGGCTATTACAGCGGGGCCACTAAGATTTGTGTAGGGGACGCAAAGAAGATGAAGACCAGCTCTGAGGAAATGTTTCCAGCGTCTGCCTAGGCATACCCGGGGAAAGAATAAATGGGGAGCTCTGGGACATGGGAGTGGCCATATCTTCATGCCGGACAGGTGGGCTGCCTGGGTCCATGAATCCAGTATTTAGTTTTTTCCATGGAGTAGATCAGGAGTGCAAGCTGACGAAGGATCATTCATCCCACAGCAGAGTTTTCACCAAAATTGCCCTGAGGATTAGAGAGAAAGCCTTGGCTGGGTGGAGCTGCATGTAACAGTCAGAGCCAGGCTGGAGCCCTGGGATGAGGGAGGTGACAAGGCCTGCCCTGGTTCTGATTTCACATGTGGCCCCCTGAGACATCACTGACCCTAGGGATGGTGAGAAGGGCAGGACCCCGAGGATGCAAGCTCAGCCTTTCCTCTCTCTGCTTCCAGGGGGGCTCTGGGGGACTCTTCTTGTCTGTGAAAATGTGGTCCAGGGCATTTCCTCCTATGGACAAGAGAGTGAGACCCCTCAGGCGTCTTCATGAAGGTGTCACCCTACCTGCCCTGGATAAAGAGAATAATGAAGTGCTGCTTATAGCAGCCATGATGCTGACCTTCCTCTGTGTCTGACCCTCTTTCCTGGGGCAGAGACAGGACTCCCCAGGGGAGGGCAGTGGGATTGCAGGGCCATAATAAATGGATCTCTAGTGCCAGTGTGACTGAGGTCTCACTGACGCACTGAACCGCTTTCAACCTACAGCAACATGCTCCTGGCAGCCCTCTGCTGTCAGTTGTGGGCTGTCCTTCCTCCTTTCTCTTCCAGTCCTACTTCCCCGTAGACCCCATGCTGAATAGTTTTTCAATCACAACTCTGTGGTGCTGAGCCCTGTGCAAGGGCTGAGTCTGAGGGCCGCCCATTATAAAAGGACAAACTTCTTCCCCAAAATATGGTCCTCTTTGGGACATAGAAAATTCTTACCTTCTCTAAGCCAACCACCATCAACAACACCCCAACAAGTCAGCAGAAAGAGGAGCAGGGCAGTGGAAGGGGAGTAACTCCAAGGACCCGGGAGGCCAGCGGCCGGGCCCTGGACACTGAGCTTCCTATTTCCAGGGCCTCTCTCTGCTGTCGGGGCAGCTTCTCCTACAGCCAGGACCACCTGCATCTTTCGATGCTCAGATTCTTCCTAGATGGCCTCTAGCCTCACTCTCATCCCATTTCCTGCCCTACAATGTGCCCAGCACTGAGCTCAGTCAACCTTCCTCCTGGCTGACTGTCCCACATCAGCCCCTGTTTTCCATCTGACTGCCACGCCCACCAGCTCCTTTCCCTCCAGCCCATCCTGTTTTGTGCCAGTCTCTCTCTCATCTCCCTTACAGAGTTCCCAAAGCCCCATGTGAATTCTCCTCTATAGCTTGTCCTTGTCATCCCACAACCACCAGCCGTCCTGATGCCTATCAGAGGACCCAGGACCCACTTCCCATCTGAGCAGAGACAGTTAGGTCCTCCATGCAGCCCAGCATCCCTGGGCCTTCTGCCATCATGGCCTATGGAGTCACTCCAGAGCCTCAGGCCCTGGCAGACTGTCCTGACCACCCCTGCTGGCAGCCTGAGTCTTTGTGCCAGGCCCATAACAGGTTCTGTCCCTGATACTGAGAATCTTACAGTGAGGGGAAATTTCCTCTAAACTCCCCTGGTGCCTCCCCTTTCCCCAGGTCAGCCAGTTTGGCCAATGGATCAGTTTTTGGAATCCTCAAGACAGCTTGCCTGGAAAATATTTAAATTCTCTGTATTCCATCTCGATTGCACATTAGAGTTTCCCATGGGTGATCTTGTTTGATTCCAGAAGGGCAGTGTGAAAATGAAGAGACTTCGAGACCCTCAGGTCCTGAAGTTCCCCGTCTGAGCTCAGTGGAGTCCATGTCTTGAAGGGAGGGAGGGAGGAGGCAACTGGGGCAGCCATATTTTTGCTTATTTACATGTGGAAGGCATGAGCCTCAGTCCACAACCCCACAAAATGCCACACTTCAAGTGCAAGCCCTTTCATTGTGATGAAAACAATAAGAATAACAAGAAGCTTTCACATCTTGAGGTGTATGGGGAAGCCATTCTGGTTTAACCGAGATTCCACCTAATACCTGTTTCTCCCAGCGTAGCCTGACTTATGATCTACAAAACATGCATTGTACATCTGCTCAAACTTTTTCGCAAAGCAAAGAATGCACTCTTTAAAGACAGGGATGAATGTCTCCCTTTCTCTGACGCCATTACCAGCACTTCTTTCAAGGTAAGATCTTCTTCCCAAAGGACCAACTTCAAGCTGAGCTGCCACGTACGTGCTAAACTGCAGCAAAACAGATCCTTGTGACTTGGAAAAAAATTATATTCCTGTCATGCTTCCTGTATGTTCTTTGTTGTGAAATAATCTATAGCCATGAGGTGACCATGCTTCTCAGGAGAGCTTTCTTCCTTGGGGGAGACAGCACTTCCAGGCTAGTCTGCAGCAAATTGGCTCAATAAATATCACTTCATCTTTCTTATCTACTGATTGGTCATTGATTATTTTTGTCACCAGACACCTTATTTTAGGATCCTGTATCCTTCAAACAGCACCACCAGTGAACTGGATGTGACAGAACACAGCAAATTCATGACAACTGGACAAACACCGAATCAACTGGGACCAACATCGAAAAGAGAAGCACCATCATTAAAAAGAATAACAAATAAATCACACAGATGTGAAAAGCAAAGTCCAGCAAAGTGTAGCACATTGGAAACTAAGACGAAAAGTAAAAGAAAGCTTACTTTTCATTCATGACTGTCCCCACGTCCATCTGCCAAGCCTCCCCTGGGGCTCACAGCACCGGCAGAAGCACAGGGGAGGGAAGAGCTCAATGCACATGTGGAATTGAGCACGTGAATAGCAGAAGGTGCACGAGCCAGGGGACAACTTTGGGTCCCAGCAGTAGAAATGGACACTCTTAGGAGATGCCATCACACTACAGAATTAGAGACCACAGAAAGTCGGCCATGAGGAGCTCCATGGAGTCCCAGAGTGTAAGCCAGAGCCAGCGAGAGAGTAGCCAGGGAAATAGGCCACCAGGGACAAGCATGTGTGTCCTCAAAGGACAGTGCCTGGTGGGTCAGTTTCCCCTCACACCTGACAGGAACACTTCATATTGAATGACACACATGATGAAGGAAAACCATGACCTTCTAATGCCCGTAGCATCAGGAAGCCTGGGCTGCTCCCGATGGCACCTGTTTCCTTAAAACGGCTTCCACATTATTTCACATCTATTTCTCTCTCTTGATCCAGCGATTTGTCTTCTAGGACTTAATCCTGCTAGAGCTCTGAAAGCGTGTGTGTGTGTGCACGTGTCTGTCTGTGTGTTATTCAGAAAGCAGACCATCACACCATAATTTAATAATAGACCCCAACTGGAATCGGAATTAATTTCCAAAATAAGACAATGGTAAAATCTGCTATGTGCTGCTTATAAATTCTGCAGCTCTTAAATTTCTACATTATCCGTGGCTCTAGGAAACTTGCCTAAGAACATTAATAGGCCAGTCATAAAAAAAAAAAAAAAACTAATAGACATTTGGAAAAAAGTAAAAGCTCACTAAAAAATCATGCAAATCAAAATAATAATTTTTGCTTATCTAATTGGGAAGGATTTACAAAACCAACGATGCTTACCTTCAGTATGGACATTGAGAAAATGGCATTTTCATACCATGTGCACAAAGGTCCTTAAAAAAAAGGACAAAAGGCGTCTTTCACCTAGCCATCAACTACACTGAGAAAAATGGACACCGTTATTCCTTATAGATTTGTTACAAAAGTCAAATCTTCGAAATAGTGCCAATGTTCAGCACCAATCTGCTGATTCGATTTGAAAAGTTTCATACCATTGAACACTGTAGAAACTTCAATGTTTTGAGATAGAATTACATTTTGTCACACGGAAGAATGTTCACACCGTCTGTTTAAGTCAAAAGTAGTTAAAGATCAGTACAGACTACAATCATATGTTTGCTTACAATTATATTTTCCTTTTGGCTTTTATTACTCATACATATTCATTTTCATAATTTTTCCGTGTTATTTAGATAACTTTAAAGTGTATTTATTAAATAAGAATGAGATCATAAAGTGATATTCAATAATAGATTTTTAATAAAATGAGGTAAAATTTATGTTGAATAATTTAAATTATAGGATGAAAAACTAAATATATTGTGATCACACCTATATAAAAATACACATAGAAAAACACCTACATGGAAAAACATCTCTTAACAGTGGTCAGTTGGGCGGTGAGATTAGGGCTGCCATTTTTCTTCTTTCTATGTTTTAATTTATTCACAATTTTGAAAAGTGCAGCAATGAAAATATTTTTATTTTTATAAATATTACAATTCAGAAAAATGTAGGCTTCAGTAAGATGGTCCATGTGTTAGTTAACTTAACTTTAATTATTCTAACTGATAACCTCTAGCATTTTAGGGACTAAAACAAGAGAAGTCTAATTCTTGCTCACACAGTCCAAAAGGAGTTTCGAGGTGAGTGGTGCCCCTCTTACTCTCAAGTGTCCTTGTTTGGGCAGCAATTATGTGGTCACTCCATGATCCAAGACCAGGATCAGTTCCTTAAAGACGGCATCTGTGTTCCCCATGTTCACTTGTGTCAAACCCTGGAAGGGGAGGAGTCTACATAGTCAGGGCAGGACTGCATTTCTGTCCAGGTCGGGAAGGTGCCTACATCGTTTCCACTCACATCCCATTTGTGGCAACAGTCACACAGTCACACGCAAGTTCAAGTGAGGCTGCACAATGTGGTTCACCTGTGTCCCCTGGAAGAAAAGGAAATTATTTAACTAAACTGCTAGCTCATCTCAACCATGATACATAATAGTCTTTGCTGTTTATAGGGATCATGAGCCCTACATTTTTTTCTGCCTGTAAAACTAATATATTCCTATTCTAGAAAAGAATTGGATAATATAAAGGTGAAAATTAGAGTTGCATAAAATGGCTGTTCTGGTTCTTGTCTTTCACATTAAAAAAATTAGTTCAAATTGTATACAGCGTTTGACAATCTAATTTTCAACTTAAAACTGGATGACACAAACTGCCCCATGCCCCAAGCATGATGCTTTTTAACATGATGCTTTTTAACAGCTGGACAGCATTCCATCCCATGAATATATCACAACTCTATTACCACTCTCCTCTCTTGGATCATCGGACTTTCTGAGCATTTGTGAAAGAGGGTCTTAGGGAACATGTCCGCCTCCACATCTTTCTACGTTTACCAAGGGCCCCAGGGCCAGACGCTCAGTCTCAGAAGTAAGCTTTTCTGCCAAGAAACACTGAGGGTCTTGCAGTTCATTTAAACTGTTCCCTGCCACATCCAGGGTCTGGGTCCCTCTTTCTCACTGACTACTCTGAGGGGGAGACTGTATGCAGATGTCACCGGTTTTATGCTCCTTCCTACAAGGACAACATCACTGGCCACTTCTTGGAAAGAGAGTTTCTCGCTCCAGCAGACACGTGTGGTGGGAAGACAATGGCACAGGCACAGCCTTCTCCCAGCACTGACACTCCATAAAACATCACAGGCTCATCTGTAGAAACTTCCCAAGGAGCTTCCAAAACGTCCTTCTGAGAGTGACATTAAGGCCGTCCTGAGGACGTCTGGAATGGCTCAGTAGTACACTGCTCTCCTACAAAGCCAAGAACACTGAGATTGGTTTCTGACCACAGCAGCGTCAGAGGGATGAAGGGGAAGCGACCTAGGATCAGCCTGCCCAGAAGATTTGCGTGGTTGGCAGCCTAGGGGGCCCAGGGAGGGAGTGGAAACACACGACTTTAATGTCCCAACATCAGAGAAGAGAAAAAGATGTAACTGACAGAAATGTAATAAAACAGTCCAAAGTACACTTAGCCAGCTTTGGATGTGGTGAAAGTTTTCACATTCATGTTTGATCTAATATTACAATTTTTACTAAAATGGAAAACAAAAGCATCTAAAAACATTCATATCCCTATCTACTCACGTAAATTCCATTCTCCATGGACAAATTCAAGAAAGAAATGAGAGAATAGCTAATTTTTTAACTAAATGAGCCAAGAACATACTTTGGAGAAAATGCGGACACCTGCAGGGTGTTCCCGGTGTGAGAAGACTGTGCTGACCGCAGCTCTCTGCTGGGGAACAGGAGGAACCAAGGAGACTTCCGGGTGACCAGTCACACAGGCCATGAAGAGTTCATAAGGGGACCATGAAAACCAGGGTGGTAGCAACGAAAGGGTGACAAAGAGACCAAGTAGGTCTGGGGGCAGAAACAGGCCAGTCTAAGTGAGGAGAAAAGAAGGACGTGATCAAGAAGAACGATGGGGGAAAACGAAGGCTCCATTGGGGCCCAAAATATGAATTCAAGTTCTCTCTCAATGTATCCTGGGGAAGTAAAACTCAAGGACCCTGTGTCCCCCACCAGCCCCAGCTCAGGGCTTTGAGGAGCTGAAGGCACAGACAGCTCAGCCCCAGAGCCCTCCCATCCCCTAAATTCCCTCAGCTACTGTCTCACCATCCTCCTGCCCTACAGTGCTGGTGGATCGAGCTGCTGCGGCTCACACCTACCTCCAGGCCACCTTTCCTTTGTAGCTCTATAAATGTCATCCTGGGTCCCAGAACCTCAGGAGGCTGAAAAGCACCCAACAGCGCATATCTGTGCTCAGAGCATCCGCCACCCTGAATATGAATAGCAGAACAACCTGAATGACATCGTGTTACTGCAGGCACCATCTACCTGATGCTCTGGTTCCCCAGCCCAGCTGGCTTTCTCCCAGCATGGAGGCTCCATCCTGTCTTGGGGCCAAGGAAGATGAAGCAGGCACAGAGTTACAGATAATGGTGGGGCAAGAGGTGAGCTCTCCCTGGGAGTCCCTGAGGGCCTGCACTCTTCCTGCCAGCTGGAGAATAGAGCCAGGCTGAACCGAGTCTGAGGCCAGTGCTCTGCCTCTGATGCAGGACAGGCCGAGTCCTGGGGCCAGGTGCACCGTGGTGGGCTGGGGTCTGGTTGGCCAGTATTGTAGAACAGACATGCTCTAGGATGAATGGCTGAGAGGGCAGAGGGATCAGGAGTGCAGCATTCACTTCAATTTCTATACCTGACAAATGCATATTTGTATGGGGAACCCGAGGAAGAGGAAGTCCACCTTCCTGGTAAGGCCCTGGGCATCTGCCAACATGGCCCAAAGAAGACGGGACTGGGTGGTAGTGACCAGTCTGAAGAGACTACAACCTACAGCTTCAGTCAGGGTCCCTGACCTGAGTGACATGGGGACCTTTTCTGAGGAGTCTGATCTCTGGAGGAGCACTGGATACAGAGGTGCACGTGTGCAGCCTTGTCTTGGGGAAGGGAAATGTACAGTGACTTGAGTTGAGCTACAGATTGTAACCACAGTCAGAACCAAAGTCCAGCAATGGAAAGATCTGGAAGCTTGACTTCTGCACCTCGCCACCCTCTCATCTCACACATCCTACATTGAAGGAGCCCAGCTGTCCATATCTTCTCTGAGGGCTATGATTTAGGGCAGCAGGAGTGGGGAGGCCTGACTTCATGTCCCTTCCTCTCGTCATCCATAGGGGGACACCGAAGGCCCCTTGGTGCGTCAGCATGAGGCTCAGGCCATCGTCTCCTATGGAAATTGGATGGGGACTCCTCCAGCAGTCTTCACCGGGGTTTCAGGCTTCCTGCCCTGAATAAGGACAACAATGAGACGGTTCATACGGAGGGTTGTGACTGAGATCCCCCCTGGTGACTCACTCTTCTATGGGGCAGAGGCCAGCTCTAGGGGGTTTCCTAGAGCCTAAATAAATGACCACGTCTAAATAGGAAATATCCAATATCTCATTTGCTCAGTCAACAGGATTCAGTACACAGCAAATATATGCCAGTCTGAACAAATCCAGGATTATGGAGTCTCTTCCTCAGGACAAATCAATCCCACTCAATTTCTTGGAGATCAGTATGGGCTTCTCCCCTCCTCAAAACCATCCATTCCCTCATCTCCCCTGCCTCCATGGTCTTGGGAAGGGATAGAAGGACATCTCTCTCCACAGCACAAGGCTTCCCACTCCACGTCTTAACAGAGACCCACCTAATAGATATTAAAGTACCATCCAAATTCAATATTGCTCATGGATTCAACCAACGGGGATCAAAAAGCCTATGATGGTAGCGTCCTATTGAACATGGATAGATTTTTTTTGTCATTATTCCCTAAACAATAACTACAGCATTAACACTATAGCATTTGCATTGTATTAGGTATTGTAAATAATCTAGAGATAACTTGAAATATACGGAAGGGAGAATGCACACAGTTTATGTTCAAATACTTTGTCATTTTGTACAAGGAATTGAACAGCTGCAGATTTTGCTATCCACAGGCATCCTGGATCGCATCCCCCTTGGATACTGAGGGATGACTGTTTGCTCTAAAACTGTGTGCCATGGTGTGTGTGGGACAGACAGAACAAAGGACAGAATAGAAATGCCATACAAGGCTTAATGCAATACATGGAACAGGAGGCATCCCTAATCACTGGGAAACAATAAACGTCTGGTAGATGGTGATAGTACAACTACGTAGTTATTTGGGGAAAAAGAGAAAATGAGATCTACGCTTCACACCATAATCTAAAATAACTCTCAAATGTATTGGAGATCTAAATGTAGAGAAAAACATACAATACTAGAAAGAAAAAGAAAAAAAGATTCGCTTGCTTAAAAACAGTTAACAAGCTACCATGTTCACAGCAGCACTATTCTCAATGGCCAAGAGATGGAAGCAACCCACGTGTCCATCACACCCAGAGTCCTTCTCCTAAATCCTTCACCACACCATCCCCACTTTACTGTGGACCAAAGCTCTCATTGACAATGTGAGGAGGGTCTGCTTCTTGTTGGGATACTCTGAAGATACACAAAACTACACACAAAATGTTGACCAAAATAAAATGACTTTTAGCCTAAAGATTAACACATATTCAAAGAAAAGATTACTGGAGTCACTTAATTTAAAATCATGCTTTAAAAACTTTCCTAAGGTAACTATATAGAAGGACCTGACAGATTTTTCTACCTCCATCAAAATGTGAATTACTCTTATAGTTTATATAGAAACTGATAAATAATAATGTACATCTGAAATTACACAAATTATAAGCCATTATGACTTCAGAAGTAATTATTTCAATTATTCATAAAATAATTGAAAAAAAGAAAAAACTATAAATCACTCTTTGCAGTGTGACATTTACCATCTGCACTTTTGCAGTGTCCGTGATCTTACGTGGAATAATCACTGAGGACATATTTTGTCAAATCCGAGTGACTGTACACAGAAATTCTCCTGTAAATGTGAACATTATTTTACGGGTTTTGCTTATGAGAAAGTCATTAGCCTAATATTCAATGCAAGCCATTTATCAACAAAATTTTAATCAACAATACCTTTTTGACAATACCCAGGCACTCTCTGTATTTGCTATCATCTACCCAGAGGAATTCTCCTTTACTAACGTGCTCGGGAAGAGAAAAGTCTCTTTACTAAATGTTTGCACTGGCAAAATGGAAAGAATACTTGATGGGGGGGGGTGAGAGAAGTCACAGAGTCCCCCATTCAGCCCTTCCTCTCTGCGACAATTACTTAGAGCCTCAGAATACCTCCCAGTCTCAGGACTCAGTCCCCAAGAAACACCCAGGGCAGACATGTCCCACTCCCATGTCTTTCTCTGCCTGTCAGCACTTCCCAGGCAGTTCTCTGCCTCCAGCTGCTCTACTGGAAAGGTTTCCGGACACCATGGTGCTCACCTCCAGGAGACAATTCCTTCCTGACCATCCCAGAGGCCAGCCCCACCACCTTGAATTGCTCTGCACTCTTCTCTTTTAAGGAAACCTCTGCAGCAGAGCTCTGCCATTAGTGTTTTGCACATTCACCTCTAGTGGAAAAGAACGCAATTCCTCCCACTCTTTCTCCAGGAGCAGACTGTGCATTAAAGTCACTACGGACTTGACTGGGAAACTGTAAAACTGTGACAAGCTCATGCTTAGCAATCTCACCTGGAACTGAAGTAGATTTCTGGTCTGCAGGGAGCACACACTGAACTCAAGCACATTGTCATCAACTCTCCTCTAAGGCTCCCCTTCTGGCCTCTCCTTCCCATTCAACTACTCTCCTTAACACCCTGTCTCCACCCCTCCCCCATCTCCATGTGATTAGCACACCCAGGATTCTGCCATGGTCTGAAACTACCCAGAAGTTGACAGATGACTAGGCTCTTGGCTAACATTTTTCAGGTGAGACCAGAGCCGGGCACTGTTTGTTTTTGAAACTATGCTCTTTGGAGAGGAAGTTGGGCCCTGAGTTAACATCTGTTGACAATTTTCTTCTTTTTCCTTTTCTCCCCTAAGTCCCAGTACATAGTCATATGTCCTAGATGTAGGTCCTTCTAGTCCTTATATGTGGGATGTTGCCATAGTGTGGCTTGATGAGCAGTGTGTAGGTCCACGCCCAAGAGCCACACAGGTGAGCCCTGAGATGCCAAAGTGGAGCCCATGAACTTAACCACTTCACCAAGGGACAGGCCCCAAGGGCACTCTTGCATGAATACAGAAAAAGGGTTCAGACTTCAAATAGTGAAAGACTAAAATGGAAAGGATTGGATTGAGTGATGATATTTTAGGAAGTAGCTTGATGCTAATCACACCCAAGGCGATGTGTGGTGATAGTCAGGCTCTTTGAACACCCAGAACTCAACCAAGGTGGGGAGCATCACTTCTGACTCAGGCCAGAGTCCCCCAAAGCACTACTCCTTCCTTCAGAGTTGCCAGTATTTCCTCCTGGTGAGTGTGGTCACGCTGACTCAGCAACACCTAAGAATGGGGTTCTTACAACACCTTCAGGACTTGGAAGCGAGGCCCAACCAGGCTATCTCTGTGACCCATCCTTGTCTCAGTCCTACCACGGAATTTGCCCACCCCAGCGCTATTGTTGACAACAATTCACTGAAAGGATAGAAACTTCTTCAAAGGGCAAGTGTGGGCCTCTCCGTTTCATGGCCTGCTCACTGGTAATCAGGACTTGGATAAAGTATTAGGATGGCACATGATTCTAGTGGAAGGAAAGCTGAAAGGGAGCGATATAACTTTCCATCCTCCCATGCTAAGAATGATTTTCCATCCCAAGAGCTATTGTCTACATCAAAAATAGGAGAACTTGTGAAGAGTTTCCTAGGTGTCCACTTCATCTTGTCCCTCTACTGCTGCGCCATTCAGCTGTCGATGAAAATAATCCATAACCAATCTGTAATTGAAAATTTGGGAGAGTTTATTCTGAGCTGAAATCTGAGGACCATGGCCCGGGGCCTTTCTTCCCAAAGGAAGAAAGGGCACCCGAGAAGTGGGGTGCACAGAGTGGTTATATACCCACAAACAGGATGTTTCACATATGATTGAAATGTCCCTTTTACAATAGTCTCAAGACTGCTCTGTAGGCACAGCGATTGATGGAAACGGCAGGTAGGTCTGCTGTCTCGGTGAACACAGCAGGGTGGCAGTCTGTTGTCTTGAGCTGGGTGGTCACAGGTGACCTGGGTGGTCAAAGGCGAGTGCAGCAATCAGTTCCTTGCCTAAGGAAAGATGCTTAATGCTTAAGGAAATGCGAATGTTGGGAGGGGGAGGCAAGTTGCACCTTTATCTCAAGGGTCTTTGTTCTTGCCATAGGGAATGTCTAAAGCAGATATGCAATGCATGCTCAATGGCCACAGT
Source organism: Equus asinus (assembly GCF_041296235.1). NCBI lineage: Eukaryota > Metazoa > Chordata > Mammalia > Perissodactyla > Equidae > Equus > Equus asinus. The sequence continues at coordinate 171,058,257 of NC_091791.1, forward strand.
CAGGCCCTTTTGGAAAAACAAGGTCAGGCCGAATTAGGTTTACACCAAATGGCTTCCTCATATGCTCCAATATATCCTATTGCTTGCCATTTCTATTTGTCATTTTCCCCTTTTGATCTAAAACCTTTTGATAGAAAGCCTTGATGATCAAAATATTGTCCCTCGGTGCCATGGTGGTTGCTGCCTGCCCTGGGTCCATCATGTCCCTCGGGCTAGGCTTTTATCTCATTTATTTGCCCAGTCATACATGTTGGGGGGATATAGTGGACAAGCATAGAGGTATGTATATTAACAGAGGAAGTATTTCATAGGTTATGTGATTTTCAATTAATTTTAGATTGTTGCACAAACATTGTATATGTGCTTTTCTATGACACTTTACATTCACATTGTATATTATTATAGAACAAGTACAGTCACAGTAATACTTCAACATATTTGAAAACATTAGTTTAAAATGAGTTCTTAGGCATAGTTTTTATCAGAAAAGGAAAATTGTCCAGGGTTGTAAGACAGATCAACCATCTGGAGTCAGCAAGAAATAATTATTCTAGTTTGTATGGTATTTTTACAGCACTGATTAAAGAAAATAACAATTAGTTTGAACATTATGACTAGTACAAGAATTCCAATAAGTAATAGAAATAGGAATTGCAGTCCAGATCGAAAAAGGGAACTGATACTGAAAGGGAGCCAACCAAACAAATCAAACTGGGTGTAGGATCACTCAAGGCATCCACCTGCTTCTTCATGTGTTTTAGCAGAGATGACACATTGGAATACTCATCACGTACAAAAGCACGGCATCCAGTCTGAATGATTGTTTATGTACCACCTTGGGATGCAGTAAGAATATCTAAAGCCATTCTGTTTTGAAGGACAGCCCTTCTCATTAAAGACATTTCACTATTTAAATAAGGTTATTCCTGCTTGACTATCATTAAGGGCTTCTTGAGTAAATTTAGTCAGAGCTTTCATACGTGATAATGCCATCTTTTAGGCCAAAAGAAGAAGCAAATGTAGCTGAAAATATAGCCATACCAGTGGAACACTGAACAAGCCCATCTGGCCTTAAAGAGAGGGAGATTGGCAACAGGTTTTAACTCAGCCTGACTCCTTCCCTGCTTTAAAGGAAACTCAGGGTGCAATGTTTTAGCCATCCAGGCAGTAGCCAAAGCCAAAGATTTATTCCACATAACCATTGAGTTCCATTAGGAGTCACTCGATAAGTGCCTGGCCTTCAAGACCAGTCTCTTCCAAATTAATCACTTTAAGTATGATAGCATTCCAAACAAATTATAAAATAGGTATACAGTTTAAGCATAAGAAAGGTATAAATGAGGAGATAGAAGGTTGGGAATACAGGCCTGGTCCAGAGTCTTGGGACAGCTATCTACAACAAACGCCGTCTTCTTCGCCTCCTCCTATGGTCCTTTTCAACAGAGCTACAAAGAGTCTTTTATTTGATGTCTCTTTTGATAAGTAAGTTCTCCAGGTTATAGTCCATGATCCTTAAGTTCTGGGAATTCTCTGTGAAAGAATCAGCTACAAATCTTTCATTTCTTTTAAGCACCACAATAAGACCATGAAAACAATGTAATGCATCCCTTAAACAAAGTTGGTTCATATATTTCTTCATTTAATTGCATAGTCTGTTTTATTATTATTTTAAAAGGAGACAACTGATGTTTACCAAAAGTATAGATCTAAGATTCAGGAGCACTAGCACAAGAGCTTTTGGCAGTGAGAGAGTAAATGCTTCTGAAAGCTTGCCAATTAAGTTTTGGTTGTGCCATTACTTCTTTTTACCAATCCTGAGGATTGAGGATGGTAAGCACAGTGGAAGTGCTGCAGTATTGGCCAAACATTACAAATAGATTTAATTATTTACCTGGTGAAATGAGTTCCTCAGTCACTATGTAACTCAGGAGGAATTCCTTAAACAGGAATTATCTTTTTCAAATAATAATTTACCTAAAGCCATCATTCTTCTTCAAGGAAAAGCCTCGAAAAAATGTGAGAACATACAGATCATTACAAGATATATTTATCCTTGAGATGGTGGCATTTGGACAAAGTCCAATTGTCGTACCTCAAAGGGTCCCTTAAGAAGGGAAAGTGGCCTTGTGACTCATGAAGTGGCTTCTCTGGATTACACTTTGGGCATATAGCACAAGTAGAGGCCATATGAGCCACTGGGAGAAAGTTTCCAAAAGTATTGTTTTTCCCTTTTGTTGCAACCTTTATATATATATATTTTTTCTTCTGTGGCAATTTCTTAAGCCTGTAGAAGGAAATCTTTTTACTGGATTAGCAGAGTTAACAGAAAGTAGCAGGCATTCTTGTGTCTGGACAGCATATCCCGCTTGATAACATCCTTGTTAAATGTGTTTAAGTAAGACTATTTGTAAACCAAATTAAACAAGAGAATGCAGTCGTGATCTTCTCCCCTTGTGATGTTGGAAGCAAGGTAGCAGGGTTAAAATAGTGAATAATATTTACCTACACAATATAATCCAAGGTTTATCATCATTTACTTGACAATGCTTCTCATGCAATTTAGCATACCAAACAAGCCTAATTAGTACCCCTACTTTATATGAATAAAGAACAAATTTCTTTGAGAAGTCCCAGGGGCCCTGTGAAAATCCTCAGAGAAATTTTCCTCATTCATCCAGGTCAAATGAAACCCTTTATTCAGGATTAGAATATATCTATACATACATATAACTTTTTTTTGAGAGAAGCTTGTCAAAAATATAAAAAAGTTTTTAAAACTCTTACTTAAACAAGATCAAGAGGTTGCTAATCTTGTCATTGTAAAACAAGGGTCAATGTAACAATGCTTCAAAGTGACAACAGCACAAAAACCTTAATAGAGAGACCTCTGTCTTTTTGCACTTCGGAAATTATCTTAACAAATCATAGATCTTCCGTAAACTTACTCAGAAGGAAAAATCTTTTATAACCTCTTTATCAAGAGCAGATTAAGAGGTTAAGAAAATTATCCTTTTTAGAGAGAAAGCCAAATTTTAATTTTTGTATCAGCTTACTTTTTCATATTAAAACCCATTTACTTAATTAGATTCATTTCAATCTTAACAAACTTGACCAGGCATAAAACTCTTTTCTGAATTTCTCTTGCACAAACCTTCTATAACTTTCTTTTGCATTCAGAATTTGTCTCATGTCCATTTTTTTCCTCCTAGTACTTTAGGACAAATTTATCTTTCTTAACCAATCAAACAAAATTATTCCATTCTTTTTATACCTTCTGTACTGAGAACTTACACCTTACTTTCCTTGAATATAAATACATTTTCCTTACTAACTTCTAGTAGCTTTAGTCACTTATATTAGAACTCTTTAACCTTTAACACACCCTAGTAAACACTACAAAGGTAAGCAATTATGAATTGTCTTTTATATCATCATTCTAAACACTTTTCATAATTTGTAGAAACACATCACTTTACAATAAAACACAAGGCATGCTTTTAAGTAGACCCAAATGCTTTTAGCCTCTTTACAATAAGAAGCCAAAAGTAAATAACTTAGATACGTTTAGCAATGTTTCAGTGTTCTATCCAATCCGAAAATGACCCAGATCCTCAGATTTTTATCATTTAACTTAACTTAGCAAAACTCAAGATTGTTACCAAAAAGAATTTGGAAGCTGTTTTTTCCCAAGTATACAGACCATAAAAATTATTTCACCCACTTTTATCTATTTAAATCATTTGTTCCCAACAATTATGTTCAGATTACCTACGAAAACCTCATGAGACATTAGACAAAACTGGTCATCATTTAAAGCTGCTATTTTGCTGATGAATTTCTAACAGACAACATGAACTTATTTGACTAGTAAACCCAGGCTGCATGCCTGCATCATATTCAAATACCAACAATTCTTGAGGACATGCCTTTTCAATCAAACCAACAAAATTAAACTTTTATTAACCAAAGATTAATCTCTATCATGTTCAGTTGAACGATATTTGGGTTTGTTCTATTTAGAAAAACTTTTTGTAAGTGCTTACTTTGAGTCAATAGAATAGAGCTCTTTAGAAATTGTACCATCCAGAGGTAAAATATCACACATTTGTAACATACATAGACACACGCATACAACAGACAGAACAAAGATTTTCCTTAGATTTCTGAGTTAGGTGTTCTCATAGCAGACAGCGGTGGCAAAACTTGTATTCCCAGTTTTTTTCCTCTTTCTGTCTTTTAGCCTTAGCAATCTGGCTTGGGATCCCCCTTTGTTAAGCAATTGCAGTCACAGCATGAAGCCAGCCAGAGACCAAAGGAGAGGCAGCCCATTTGGGAACTGATAGGAATGTTTTAGAAGCTTGATTTCCAGCTTCTCTTTTAATTTTGTTTTGTCATAAAGTCTGAACAACTTCTAAGGACAGTGTAATGGGTCAGAAAGTGTGCTGCTTGTGAGTGTTACTCCCTATAGAAAGGTCGTAAACACTCTCTTACGTGCCTCGGTTTCTCCCTCCGGCCGTCTAAAACCACCTGGAGGCTCTGAGAGTCTGGTGACCAGTCCTTATGTGCTTGTCCCCGGACGAGCCATTATTATTTACCGTGCATGAAACTGGAGTTCCCTATGGGACCGCTGCACCTCACAAGGATTGATCCTCTGACACTCCCACTGAGGTCCTTAGTCACCTAAGGAGGCCTTTTGGTAAAGGCCAGGAGGAGCTACTGTCCCTTTTCTTCGGAGCTGAACACGTTCACTCTCTCATTTCTCTATCAAGCAGTTTGTTCAGACTTTATAAACACAATTCTTTCCAATTTTAAGCCAAATTAAAAGGTCAGCCATCCCCCTTCACTCCCAAGTTCCCCTAGGCTCCTCTGTTCTAGGAACTTCCCTCTAGGCTCCTCTGGCCTAGCAAATTCCTCCTAGGTTCCCCTTACCTAGGGTATGTACCAGTACCCCTTAAGATACCTAGTCTTAAGACCTTACCCAGCTCATATAAACTCTTCAACTGTCAACCTAAAATAAGGAGGTCCGGGTTTCAGGAGAACTCAGCAGGGTCACCTGAAGACTGCAGTGATCCAGGGGACCTCAATGGACCCTTATTGGTACCAAATGCCGGTTCAGTGTAGATTTCAGGTGGTCTCTGGTGGGTTTCTCTGAAATTCTGCCCTGACTATGCCAAGAATGTCGATGAATATAATCCATAACCAATCTATAAATGAAAATCTGGGAGAGTTTATTCTGAGCTAAAATCTGAGGACCATGGCCCGGGGCCTTTCTTCCCGAAGGAAGAAAGGGCACCAAAGAAGTGGGGTGCACAGAGTGGTTATATACCCCCAAACAGGGTGTTTCATATATGATTGAAATGTCCCTTTTACAATAGTTGCGAGACAGCTCTGTCAGCACAGCGATTGATGGAAACAGCAGGTAGGTCTGCTGTCTCGGTGAAAACAGCAGGGTGGCAGTCCTGTTGTCTCGAGCTGGGTGGTCATAGGTGAGCTGGGTGGTCAAAGGCGAGAGCAGAGATCAGTGCCGGACCTAAGGAAAGATGCTTAATGCTTAAGGAAATGCGAATGTTGGGAGGGGGAGGCAAGTTGCACCTTAATCTCAAGGGCCTTTGTTCTTGCCATAGGGAATGTCAAAAGCAGACATACAATGCATGCTCAATGGCCACAGTCAGGCCCTTTTGGAAAGACAAGGTCAGGCCGAACTAGGTTTACACCAAATGGCTTCCTCATATGCTCCAATATATCCTATTGCTTGCCATTTCTATTTGTCACAGTCCTACCAGGTCAGATAAACAGAACCTAACTGAGCCATCAGAGTATTCCATCACCACTACTCCAATGGTCCAGGTGGTGAATGGCTCGCATCCAGACCCTTACTGCCAATTTCCCCATCTCACTCTGATTACCCTTCCTTTCTCTCTGCCCTGATATTTCTGAGAGCTCAATGCGTTAGGAATTTAAATCCTTGCAGGAGTTCAGAAACCCATGTGGACATCTCCAACACACATGCAAGCCAAAGCAAATTTATGTATTATTCACTCATGCATCAAACACACCTTTATGGGTATTTCGTATGTGTCCAACTCAGGATAGAAGAGAAAGCTACTAGAGTATTCTGCTTGATCAGGTCCAAATATTCAGGTTTTAGAGACCAGCCTCATCCCGGAAGACAACAGGACACAGGGGTCTGAGATAGTCAAGGACAAAGAAACAACCAGCATAGGCAAGAGAAAATGTTTTCCATTTCTTCTGGACAGTCTACCCTAAAGACAGAACATTTCCCTGTGAGATGCATCTGAAGTATGCTTGATACAGACCAGAGGTGAGTTCCTCATCACAACAGGGAGAAACTGAGAACTAAGGAAGGAAACAGGCCGTGCCACAAGGCCACCATGCTGTCCATTGAAGTCAGGAGCCCCATCTCAGTGTTTAGTGGGCCTGATAAAGAGCTCCCTTACCCACCATGTCCACCTCCACAGACTATCCCAGGCCCTAAACATCCTGTCTTCTGGCCACCAGATCTTTCCTCTGGTTTCTAGAATTCTCCTCAGAGCACCATACCAGGACCCCACCGACCCATCCTCAAGTTGAGATTTCTCAGACCTAATGCCAAGCTAACCTGTCAAGTAGTGAGTGAGACCAGACAAGTGGAGGAAGATCCCATCCTCCACCCTACTGAGCAGCTGCACTGAGGATCAGCACTAGAGATGTGGTTTCTGGAGGCAACGCCGCTTATATTCCCATTTCTCAGGACAGGAGTTTTGTAGAAAGACCAGAGGAGTAGTGCATAGTCACTCTTTGTTTTGGCTGGTCTTTCCTTGGAAATAAGAACAAAGGCCCTCAGGAGGCTCAAGCACCTCTCCGTTTTCCCTGATGCTTTTAATACCCTGTTCAGATGAGGAAATTCACTTCTCACCTCTCTCTTTATCTTCTAAAATACTCAAAAGTGTGGAGAGCCAGGCCTCTCTCTCCCACCTGAACACATTCAGGAGACGTTAGGATGAACCTCGGCTTCCTCTTGGTGGTCAGGGGCAGAAGGGTGAATTCAGGCAGGCTTGTGTGCCATCGCTTGCCCCTCCCCAGTTCTTCCTCTCTCCTTCCACTTCTCTTCAAATCTCTGTGTGCATTATTAGTTAAACTAACAACTCTCCTTATTAGTTTATCTACTGCCTAGTAAGGTCCAATTCCTAAAACACTGGGAAATCTGAAGATGAGACCATGCTCAAAGCTCTTGCATTTACATAAGGATCTCTTGGAAATTGATGCAGACACAAAGGACAATTGTGATTCCCTGGGACTAGCAGGAGAGGGCAATGGGAATTCCTGTTTCTTGGGTTCAGAGTTTCAATTTGGGAAGATGAAAAAGCTGTGGATATGGATATTGGTGATGGTTGCATAAGAATGTGAATGTATTTCATGCCACTGAACTGTACACTTAAAAATGGTTAATAGGGGCTGGCCCAGTGGTGTAGTGGTTAGGGTCACTCACTCTGCTTTGATGGCCAGGAGTTCACAGGTTCTAATCCTGGGCGTGGACCTATACACCTCTCATCAAGCCATGCAACGGCTGCATCCCACATACAAAATAGAGTAAGATTGGCACAGATGTTAGCTTAAGGCCAATCTTCTTCACATAAACAAAAAACGGTTGATAGCTAAATTTTATGTTCAATGTATTTTATCACAATTTAAAAAGTAGTTGTAAAAACGAATCTTTTGTAATACAAAAGGAATAAAGCTCTAATGGCAGAAAACACTTCTTGTAGAAAGTGGGCAGCGATATCCTCTGCACATATATGGTATCATTGGAGCTACAGTTTCCTTTTGAGCATTCAGGTTTCTAAGTCAAGTAGAAAAGGCATAATGTCTGGTTGCTGTCACAGACTCAGAAGTAGCTGCACACCAGCATTTCCCCCACTAACACGACATAGAAGCAGCAGCTGTGGGGAGAAGGAGCCAGAGGTCTGTCTGGAGAGAGGGCTTGGCTGGACAGGAGACCATGAGATCTAGGCTAGAAGGGAGTGAGGAACGGGGAAAATATTGCCCATTCATCTGTGATACTTTAACCTACTTGGAGTTTGTTGAACTTCTTTTGGGTGTACATTAAGTATTATGGTTTGTTTGGGGTTTATTCACACCAAAATTGAGAAATGTTTAGTTGTTATTTCTTCAAATTTTTTTTCTTCTCCACACTCTCTCTCTTCTCTCCTTCTGGGACTCTCATTACACGCATATTGCCTGTGGTGTCCCACACATCCCTGACACTCTGTACACTTCTCTTCTTACTTTTTTCTTTCTGTTCACTCAAAAGTTCTGATGCAATTACAAATTTAGTAATGAGAGCCTCAGGAGAACAGCCGAGCTTCTCTCCAGACACGATGGCTAAGGTGAGGCACAGGTGCCTTCTGCCCTTGGCCAGAGCAGCAGAGTCATGATCAGCTAGGTGTGGGTCCAATGAGACAGGGGGTCAAGATGGGCAGAACGAGAGCAGACAGGGGCAACTGCTTGGCAACATGATCTGGATCCAGGGGGTACCCTGGGAGACCCGGGGTCTGAGTCATTTGTGCAGTAGACATGCAGCCCAAGGTAGTGTCCCAATAGCTCAGAGAAAAGTTATCAGAAAAAATATGAGAGCGCACCCAAATGCACAAGAAACCAGCTGCAGCAATTCTGAGAACTCTCATGGGTCTCTTGCAAGATGCACTCAAATGATAAACAACTACTTTTGGCCAAAATTACATTCTACAATCTTTGATTTTCTATGCTTCCAAGACGCAATAAATATCATTTAATGGGTACTCAATAACCCAACGTATTAACAGGCAATTAATTAATAAATCACTTCAACGTTGCTAAACAGATTGGGGTTTCCAAATCGAGGGTGGGGAGGAGGCCTAAGTCATCAAATGTAGGGAACAGTCATATCTCCTAAAAGCTACAGCCACATCTGGGATAGAGAAGGAAAATGAGGAGACACTTGACATGTTCCACCTTCTGGATAATGATCGAACAGATGCAAAAGCAGCATAAGCATTATGCCAGTTTGAGAAAGACTTTAGAAGTCTTCTCATATGTAGACTAAATTATATAAGAACAAAGAAAAAGAATTTAAACTTTCAGGCTTCATGCTGTTACTCTAAGTAGCAACAAAACTTGAAATTTCTTCTGTCTGAAGGCAAACAGCCTTCAAGCATCTGTGCGCAGAGAGCTCTGAGAGCAACCATGCCAGGTTTCTCAGCAGGGACAGGTAGCTTCAGGGGCAGAAACTTTGCCACATCACAGTCTTCAATGGGGCTCAGATTACCTGTGCCAGGTGGGACAGGAGTGACTAAGGGAACTCAGAATAAGTGACAATGCTTTGTTTCTCCTCTTTCAGTCTGTATCTGCATGGCCCCACCTACTTTGACACCGGGGCCTTTAAAGCTTTGAAATATCAAGAAGTTGAGAACAACATTAGCTCTGTCAAGACAACCTGGGAACTCAAGTGCATTTCTCAGTCCAACCCCGCCTTTCAAGCTCTCCTATTCCATCCTTAGCTTCTCTTCCTAGCACTCTCATCAATGCCCCATCTGCACTTCACCCCAGTCTCTGCTCCTCACTCTCATGCCTAACAGTTTGAAATTGCCTGAAACTACCAAAAAGTTGATGGATGACTAGGCTCTTGGCTCGTGGGTTTTAGGAGAGACCAGTGCTGGGTACTTCGGCATTTGTAGAAAAAGAAAAATTCTTCTGTTAAAAAAAACATGAAGCTCTACCAAGAGTAGGATTGGATAGATGCATGTTGTTTGAGGAAGTGCACATTTGCCTAATTACAAATTCAAGGGAGACCGTTGTCATATTCACGCTCTTGGAGGGTCTGATTCAGGGGAAAGGGACACCATTTCTGGCTAATCCCAAAGCCTCCAGAAAGCCCTATCTCCACTAAAGGAGTCCAGGATTTTCTCCTGGAGAGTGTGTTCTCCTAAGATTGTGGCTCCTGCAAAACCTTCACCAAACCAGCCCTGTCAGAGTGAGGGGAAGACGGATGTAAGGAAAGCTCTTATCCTGAGAATCAACAAAACTGGGAGGAAATTGGTGCTCACAAATCCAGCTCCTTCTTCCCTTACCTCTCGGATTGAAAGGCCTGAGAGGAGAAGGCACACAGCACTTCAGACCTGATCAACCTTTCCGAGAAGATGCTGCTGCTCTGTTCTGGTTGGTCAGTCTCCTACCCTCCAGGGCTGAAGGAGGTAAGTGCCCCTGTAGAGAATCAGAGGCCTCGCTTATTCCAACACTGACACTTTCACAGTGTCCCAGTGAGGCTGCCATTATATCCTTCCTTGCCTCAGTCCATTCCAGAAATTGGCTGATCCCCAGATCTGTCACCAGCTATGCAGTGTGGAGAAACTACAGAAAAGTAAGCTCCTCCTAAGGACACCTAGTGGGTCTTCTCCCCCAAGGGTCACATCCTTTTCACCTGGAAAATGACTGAGTGTTAGGATAACACATGATTCTAGTGGAAGGGAAAAGCTGAAAATGAGTGCTATAACATTCTCCATTCTCCAAAGCTACCAGTGGTAATGTATGTCTGGAGCTATAGTATGGATCAAGAACAGAAGAGCTAGCTAATACTCCATTTCCTAGCTGTCACTTTCACCTTCTCCCCATTCTTCGGAGCCACTCAGCTCTCCCAGGGCGGATATCCAAAACCTAACAGAACCATCAGAGTGTTGCCTCACTGCTGCTCCCACCTCCCTAGTGGAGACTGGCTGCCACCCAGGCCCCTCCAGCCCATTTCCCTATCTCCCTGTGATTTCCCATCATTTCTATTCTGCCTTCTGGGTGACAGAAAGTTAAAGCTGTGATGAAGTTCAGATTGCATTCAAACTGCTCCTCCTCTGCTATTGACTGAAGCAGATTTGAGGACTGTTCATTCATGTACCCAGCCAGCATTTATGGGATGTGTACTATGTGCCTGGCTCAGACAGGGAAGAAACAAACCAGAGTATTCAGCTCCATGAGCATAAAATGGTCAAGTCTAAGATTAGACCCATTCTGGAACTAAGTATGCCACAGGAGTCTGCACAGATTGAGGACCAATTCACCAGGCTAGGTCAGAGATATTAATTTGCAGGTCTTCTAGGAGAGTTCCCTTAACATGTATTTGAAGTGTGTTTGCCCCAGAACAAAGGCTGAACGATTAATCTCTACAGGACAAAACTGAGATCTAAGCCAGGAAACAAGTCATGTTGCAAGCCCACCAGTAGGCCTCTGAAGCCTGCAGCCCCCTCTCCTTGTGTCGGGTCCCTGAGGGTACTCCAAACACCTCAGCCTCTGAACATCCCATGGGTTTAGGCCACCAGGGAGTGCTCTGCCCATGGTTGCAATGAACACAGAGATCCAGGGCAATTTTCTCTTTCAAGGAAGATCAGATGGGGCAGAGAGGCCAGAACACAGTCCCTGCCCAAATGACGTCTGTAATTTCCTACAAAATCATAGATGGCAGGAGTAGATGTGGGGTGTCCTGGCACAAGACAGCATTGCGACAGTAGCCCACTGCAATGGAAGGTGAGGAGCACAGATGAGTCTTTGTCTTCCTGGGATTCCACGGTAGCGTCTCAAGGCCTGGAATTCAGCAGAATCACTGAGCACACACAGCCAATGACCAATCAGAGGAACAACCTCATCTGCTGAGACCAGGACACAGTGAGTATGGGATTCAGGGGTGGACTTCGTGGAGAGACATCTAGATGGAAAATAGGCTGCTGAAAAACCAGGTTGGGTCACTGTCGTCCAGCCAAGAAAGGTGACACTGTCCACTTTTCCCTTCCACCCTAGCTGACTCAGCTGGAGGTGTGCCTCAGGCTGGACCGTCAACCTGCCTTTCAGAGACTGAGCTGTAGCTTCTGTGATTTACCCAATCCACCTTTTCTTTAGAGAAAAAGAAGAGTGATCCTGGGTGCTCACAATATCAGAAAAATGGAACATAGCCAGCAGGTCATTCCTGTACTCACAGCCTTCCCTCACAAGGATTATAATGATCATTCAATGGTCAATGACATCATGCTACAGTAGGTGCCATCTTGCAGAATTTCAGGTGCAATTGCACAGTTCACGAGGGAGCAGATAGCTCATTCAGGGTCTCAGTCCCCTCCTCTCCTCCAACCTGTCTGCTCTACTGGGCCTATGTAATAGCAGGGGGCTTAGGAGACCTCAGGCAGGGAGTGGAGGCAGCGTCACCTGTGGATCTGAGACCAGCTGAAAGGTGGGACCCGAACTGTCATCTTTCACCTTTGTGACCAGCTGCAAAACAAGTCTCACCTCAACTTGGCTGTGAAGACCACCGTCCTGCCACAGAGGCGGGACAAGTTGAGGCCCGGGCAGGTTGTGATGCTGCAGTCTGGGGACATGTGGCAAGTGGGAAAAAAGGCAAATACACTCTGAGAGGTGGATCTAGAAGTGCAGGATGAGCAGAAGTGCAAGGACCTCTTCAAAAACTCCACCCAGCTGTGTGGGGAAGCCTAAGGACAAGAAGGCTGCTGCAAGCCTAAGGAGAAAAGAATCTTCCCATCCTTGCCCCAGGGACACAGTGATGCTGGGGTGACATTGCCAGGACTTCTGTCACCAAACAACCAATGGTTGACCTGGGTCCACTCATGGGTGGAGGCTTGCTGTTCCCAGCATGTTTAGCCCAGGCTTCTCCCTCCAGCCAATCTCTTGACCTTTATCCATGGACAACGAGACGAGGACCTTGGACTGAGTGGAGCTGGAGAGAGGACACAGCCAGGACACGGTTTCATGGTCCAGGTGGATCACAGGGGATCCACCAATCCCCCTGAAACTCAGAGCCAAGGTAAATGGTGACCTGTCAGCCACTACCTCTCTGAACAGCTGGGCCATGAGAGGGGGTCAGGAGAGCCCCACGGAGAAAGGGATGCTGAGCAGGGTGAAGCCAGTGGGCTCTGACTGAGACTTCACCCTTCTCTGTGCACAGAGGGACTCTGGGGGCACACTCATGTGGAACAATATGGCCCAGGGCATTGACTTCTTTGCAAGAAAGAATGGGAAGCTTTGACATAGCTTCACCAGGATCTCGAGCTTTCTACACCTGGAGAAAAGCACAATACTTCAGGCGGCATGCCCAGGGTCAGGTGTCCCCAGGATTGATCCATCCATTTTTTCAGGGGCAGAGGTCAGAACTACCCTGGGCAGAGTGGAGGGGAGGGGAGGCTGCCAGGGAATTAATAAACTCTCACCGCTAGAGTGGAAATCATTGATTCCTCCTTCATTCACCATAATATGCAATAGTCTATAGCTCACTGAGTAAATATTTCTTCTATTTATCAAGAATGTCTGTTTCAGGGGCTGGCCCCGTGGCTGAGTGGTTAAGTTCGCGCGCTCCGCTGCAGGCGGCCCAGTGTTTCGTTAGTTCGAATCCTGGGCACGGACATGGCACTGCTCATCAGACCACGCTGAGGCAGCGTCCCACATGCCACAACTGGAAGAACTCACAACGAAGAATACACAACTATGTACCGGGGGGGCTTTGGGGAGAAAAAGGAAAAAATAAAATCTTTTAAAAAAAAAAAAAAGAAGAATGTCTGTTTCATATGAGAATGGATTCAGAAAAGTAACCTCATTTTTAAAACATCCACCTTAGAGAAGGTAGACCGTAAAGAAGTAGTCTGCTGAATGCCTGCCGTCCATGAGTGTGTTTGACTACGGGAAAATGTACGCTGAGTGGAAAAGTATTAATACTCATAGAGAAAAAGAGTAGAAGCAGAAAATAGCAATAATAACACTAAAATTCCTTAGAATTCCACCACCCAGTCATCTTCATCCTTAATGCTTAAGCAGGTTGCCTTCCTCTGTTTTCTATGTCTTCATAGGATGCTGTTCCTTCAGCAGAATTGGGGTTAGGCTGTTAGTACTCATGATGCCTCCCTTTCCATGACTCCTTCACCTCTCGTCACACTGGTGAGAGTGTTGGGATAATCTGTTTGCAAATATTTATAACTGTCAGGCACAGGGACATTAGAGCCGTGGTTCACAGCACCCCAGACAAACTCCTTAGTGCATAGGAATTATAGGACAATTGGCATCCATTTCCCCATTGCCTGGCAACAGTGACCCGCATCTCTTGAGATGAACCCTCTCCCCAGATACCAGGCACTATGATATGGGTAACAGTCCCCACCTCGTGCTACAAGACCCAAGCATAAACCAATCAGGCCACTCAATTCTGACAGACCTGCTGATGTTTTGCTTTGGTCCAAGGAATATTAAGTCCAGGAACTTTGCTCAAAATCATGGCATAAGAGAAGCTCTGTTTGTCACAGAATATTTACATGAAAGAGGGGATTCTAAATATTCCAAAATACAAGCCTGGACTGGTGGCCAGAGAGCAAGTGGGCTTACCATTTGGGGTTTGGGTGTGTCCAGCTCTACATGCTATTAAGGCAGGTCCAGCCTCTATCTCCCACCACCAAGAAGACCCCCACTACAGCCTTTACCAGGTGGTACCACTGATTCTCAGTCTACCCCTGCTGACCGCCATCTTCTCAAGTGGAGTAGCTATCACGCTCATCTCCATGGAGTTAGCTTGCTAAATAATTGTTCATGACATCATCAGGATGGAAAAAGAACCAAGAGGTGAGAAAAAGAGACATTCTTGATTTGGTCACTGAGGGGCTCCTGGGGTCCAGCTACTCTGCTGGCTGCAGCAAAGGCTCCCCTTTCTTGTTCTTTCCTCTTGCTTTCACTTTGTGACTCAGCACTGGGACTGCAAGTGTGGTGAGACTGCTTCTTTCACCTACCCAAAGCTGGAGCACTTCGACAAATCACCTTGCAGATGATGCAGGATAACCAAGAGCACAGGTGGAGGAGGTCTGTAAGGCCCTGGGCCACACCCCTGCCTTCTTCTCCCCGACCAAGTATTTAGAGGGAAGAACCACCAGCAGCTCTGACCTGGGCAGACTTTCAAGGAAGATGCAGCCACTCCTGCTCTTGTTGGCCTTTCTTCTGCCCCCTGAGCCTGCAACAGGTGAGTGACCATCCCCATGCCAGAGGCTCCAGCCCAACTCACAAAACCCTCTGGACTCCTGACCCTTCTACCCAGCACACTCACTGATTTTCCTCAATTTCAGACCAAGAATTTTCTAGAACCCCACTCCCATCTCAAACAGACTAACAAGTCTGATCCTGCATAGACACACAACAAGGATCTCAGGAAGGAAGGGTGTTCACTGAAAGATTTAATGTGTGAGCCTTTCTCTTATCAATTGGAAAGTGGGATGTTCATAGAAAGGCCTTTGGCAGAGGAAATTGAGCTCTAAAAGATAAGTAATTAAAATCCCTCAGTCCGTCCCAGGAAAGGGCAGATCAGACAAACTGGCTGCAGTAGCGAAACTGTCGCTGGAACCAGCTAAGGAAACACTTTCACTTCTTGGTGCATTCACTCCCTCACCCCTCCCAGGAGAGGACCCCAGGGAGCAGTGGATGTCAGAAGGGGCTGGGTGACTGCATGCAGCGCTCTCCTGTTGCTTTGGCTCTGCCAGAGGCCCAGGGACCCCATTTTCCACCCCACCTCCCTCGCATTGCCAAGCCATAGGCTGCTCCACACAGGGCCCTCCCTACATGATGATGGCCTTCAATCCCACAAGCACAATCCCCACCAAACCTCAGCAGAAAGCTAAGTGAAGGCCATTCATTCACACAGTCAAAAAATGTTTACTGAGATCCCAGGACAGGTTAGCCCACAGGACATGAGGATTGTAGAAAATCCAACTCCATGAGCTCATGGACAGTTTGTTGGATACGGGCACCAGTCAGGAGCTTAGCAAATGCTCAGAAGGGTTGGGAGACTCCTTGACACAGAAGGCGTCAACAGAGCCCTGTCCACAATCCCCTGGGGCTCCACCATTGTGAAGACAGCTCTCATCCCTCCCATACATGGTCTGAAGCAGGACAGGGACAAGAAGCACCATCCTCCGCTTTCTCATAGAAGGTTTGGAGGCTCCACATCGCGAAAAGGTTATTCTGCTCCAGGGTGAACCTGGGAGGACTCTCGCCTGGTTTCTGCAGGGCACTGGAGACCCCACCCCAAATTGCCACCTTCCAGAGCCTTCCCTCCTGACCACAGCTGCTTCAAGAGATCCCACCTTCCAGTTTTTCTTTTGAGGAATCATCATCAGAAGACATGAGGTCAGGCCCCACTCCTGCCCCTACGTGGTATTTATTCTGAAGAGGAAGGCCAAGATGTGTTGTGGTGTCCTCGTAAATTGGATGTTGTTATCACAGCTGCTCACTGCTGGGGAAGGTGAGGGGCCGCAGACAGCTGACACCTCCTGAGACCCCAACTGCGACCCCTGTTCTCTGCCCACAGACAGCAGCCGAGGGGAGCTCCCTCAGCTTCTGGTAACTCAGTGCCAGAAAAGCTCTTGTGAGGAGCCATCTGAGAGCATGACTGGGCCATGGAAAGTGAGAAATAGGACAGGGAAGCTTTGCAGTCCAAGGGTCAGAGGTGAGAGCAAGTGTCTCAGTTGAGAAGAGAGACCACACTGGCCAACAAAGCAGCTGTGGAGGATGAAAGCATGCATTCTGGTCAAAAGGCAAACTCAGAGTCCTTTCACAATATTGCCTGAGGGCAAGAGAAAGCTTCCAAAAGCCCTCCTCTCAGTGTCCTTGAGAAGCATGGGACACACAGCCACTTAGAACCAGGACCTCGTGTTGTCTCTATTTCCCGTAGCTGTAGCCTTGCCCTACCCTGGCTGTCACCCTCCCATCATGGCTCCAGGGCTGCATCTCCTGTGACTGATTGGCCCCACATCCCCACTCTCCTTTCTCTGCAGCTCAATCAGGGTGATTCTGGGGACCCATGACATCCTGAATCAAGAGAGGACCTGGCAGGTCATCCATGTGAAAGAAGCCATCCGCCACCCAGACTATATTCCTAAAGACTATTTTAACGACATAATGATACTCAAGGTAAGGGAACCTCCCTGCTGCTCTTGCTGTCCTGGGTCCAGATTGCTTCCCCTCCCAATGGGACCTGTCCCTTTCCTCCTCCCCATCTTGGCCACCTGACTAGTCCCAGTGTCTCAGTGGAGAGGGAAGTCAGTGCAGCCTCATCCCAGCATCCAGCCCGAGGAGGCCAGTGGCTGAGCTGGACTTTCTTGCCTCTTCTCATCAGCTGGAGAGAAAGACCAGGCAGACTGCAGCTGTGCAGCCCCTCAGCCTACCCAGGGGCATAGCCCAGGTGAGGCCCGGAGAGGTGTGCCGTGTGGCAGGCTGGAGGAGAGTCACCCCAAATGGCAGAGTTTCCAACACACTGCGGGAGGTGGAGCTGACTGTGCAGCAGGAGCAGGTGTGGGAAGCTTGCTTATATGATCATTACAACAGTACCACTCTGCTGTGCGGGGGGGACCCAAATGAAAGGAAGACTTCCTTTCAGGTGAGACAGGGCATCTGCTTAGCTCGGCTCTGGGGAGAGGGCTGTTGTGGGACCTGGAGACCAAACAGTAGGGACTCCTCCAGACCCTAGACTGATCTTTCTCCTGGGAAGAGAACTGGGGAGCAGCCAGAGTGGGGAGTCACGGGCCTTCTGGGAGCCTACCAGGGACCTGAGATGCATCCAAACATGGTGCTCTATTTGGAAGATGAATTTGCAACACTCTGCCCCACACTGGGCACAGGTGTTAGAAAACTTTTCCCTGGGTGTGCAGCAGTCAAACCAGGTGGCTCCTCAGAGCTGGCTCCCATCTTGGTTAAATGGCTCACCCTCCACGCTGAGTGTCATCCTCACCTGCCTGCTTCCATGTCCTTAAATGGTAGACCGAAGCACAGTCCCACAGCGCCCTCATGGGGAGAGGATCTGGGACCTGGAGGAGGAGAGGGAGCCACCACTTGAATGAAATGAAGCTGTGACAATGTCCAGGGTCAGGACTGGGCAGCTGAGGGGCCCACAGGGACCTGCCCTGCTCTCTAATCTTCCCCATGGAGACGAGGCCAGGCGGCCTTCACTGAGAGAGCCTTTGGGATGATGGGGGGCAGGACCAGGGTGGCACGGACTCAGTCCTCCCTGCTCTCTGTCCACAGGGGGACTCCAGGGGTCCTCTTGTGTGTAAGAAGGTGATCCAGGGCTTTGCCAGTGGTGAACTAAATGATGGGAAACCTCCACGAGTCTTCACCAAAGTCTCGAGCTTCCTGCCCTGGATAAAGGAAACCATAAATCCTATGAAATGCCTCTAACTGTAGGAACCAGCCCACATTCTCTGGAGCTGATCCAGAATGTCACCAGCAGCTAAATAAATGTGTCCGAGCTGAGTGGGAAGGGCTGGTTTCTTGTTTATTCACTGACTCTCATTTACAGGCACTAACTTGTGCTTTGAAGGCCAATGACACAAATCTGCCATTTTCTGCTTCCTCCTCTTCTGGTTCCCCTACCACCTCCCCCAAACCTCAAGCAAAGCTGTTCCCCAGCTCCTTCTGACCCACACCTTTCTCTGGGCCGGCCCTTCTGCCAGGGCTGCAGCTGAGCACCATCAGAGAAAACATGAACCTCTCTGGTCCTGGGGCTCAGGTTAAACTTCTTACATCCTTCCCTGTGTTAGATGGCAGACAGAAAGGGGGATGACACAATGGGTCACAGACACCAAGCAGGCAAGCCTGGGGCTGCAGCTCAACGGCATAGGCCCCACAGTGAGGAGTGGAGGGGCTGCCTGAGCAGGACATTTCTCTCCCACAGCCAGGGAGCTGGTGCAGAGCAAGGGTGGGTCTCTGGAGAAGATGCTGGATCTCACCCAGCCTGAGTTTCCTCCCTGTTCTCCTATGACCTTGGGGCCCAGTGTGCCCTCCAGTCTCCTGACTGCCCCTTCTTCTCCATCCCTGCTTTCCACCGAGAGTTCTCAGAGTCCACCAACTCCTGTCCCCTCCAGAAACCCTGATCTGAGCTGGCCCCTTCCTTATAGCCCTCCTGCCTATAACACCGAGAGCCCCATGTGATTCCAGCAGGGCCTCTCCCTTGAGATGCCAGCCCAGCTCGTGCCCTGTCCTAGAGGGCTACAAGGGCCCAGGATTGTGTTGGCAACAGGCAGGGTCCATGGAGGACACAGCAGGCTGTCTCTCCAGAAGCCCTGCCCCATCTTTCACCTGGCAAGGCCAGCTCAACACCTCACATCTAGCCCAGTGTCCCCCAAAGTGCTCAGGGTGCATTGGCCACTTGGTCACTTGATAACCTGAGTCCCTTTCAGCCTGTCCCAGTTCCTCACTGCTGTCCTCCAGGCTAAGACCCCTCACTGGCCACCTAGAGCTGTCTCAGCCTTTTGAGTTAGCCCTACCCTCTCTGCAGTAGGACTGGAAAGCACAATTTTTCCATCAATAAACAAACACACCCTGATTGAGCTCCTAAGAGCCTGGCACTGGGGATCCACAGTGGACCTAATACAGATTCTGTCATCTGAACCTGAGTACAATGACAGTGGGAGTTTCACCCAAATCATGTACCTCTCTCTCCCTTCTCACATGAGGCCACCTGGCCTAGATCTCATAGGAAATCCACAGGAATAAAGTACTTGCATTCTATTTCTACTGCTGGTCACAGTCCATGTGAGCGTGAGCACATGTGACTCTAGGACAGCAGGTATGGGATTTGGAAATGGCAGTAGTCAATTAGTTTCTAGGAGTGAAGTCACCACAATCTGGCCACTAGAACATCATCTTCACCTAGAGGACAGGGCAGCCCATAGGGAGGGAGAAGGGCAGCAACGGCAGCCTTACATTCCTTTGCCTTAAAAGTGGGAGGTAGGAATGTCATTGCACAGATTCAGATGGTAGGAAAAACCGTATTGTGTATTTGCTTGCAGGCAACTAGAGTCAGACTCTAAAGAAACATTCAACTGGACTGGCCGGAAAGCTGATCCCTGTGGTTACTGTACCTCCTGCCTTCACAGAATCAAACCAGAATCTGGGCGGTTCACATGGTCTGGAAAACTGGAGAAAGGCCTCTCCTCTTAGGGCCACCATGGTTACTGCTGCATCCATAGTTTACAGACCACCCTATTTTTTAACTTTATGCTTTTGGCTTGCAGCCCACACATAGAGTATGCGATCCTTTCTGAATGAGGAACTCCCTGTGTTGGGCTCACTTTCTGAAACACCTCCAGCAGCCATCTCTCCAGGGGCTTGCTGCTCATATGGGGCATGACCTGGGAGCTGATCATACGTTCTAGCTCTGAGCTCCTGCTCCAAACACACACAGCACTACCCTCTCACCACAAGGGGAACGTACTCTGGGATCATGCAACCCTCACAGGCATGGCCTTTCCCACCTTATTGTGCACAAAGCAGGTACCAACACCATGTCTTCATGACTGCGGGCACTTTCACAAAGGCAGAGCAGTGAGGACACACAGCTTCCGATTTGCAGCTGAAAAAATATCCCTGCTTCGAACACATACTAGAACATGGCTCCTTGATGGAAATATACAAAAAGGAAAATGCCAAAAGCAAAGCAAAAATAATGTTTAAAAAAGTAGCCCAGCCACATGCATATTGAGTTTAGATATCACATTTACTTGAGGAAATGGTTCTGTGATTTTCATATGAGTTTGAGGACCCTGCTGCAGGTCTTCCTCCTGTGAGAGATGAGGGAGGGACACAGTCCCACAAGGGGGCAGCGGCTGACTCAAGGGACCACAGAGTTAGAACAGAGCCTGGACTGAGCCCAGGCGCCCTGACAGCCAGGCCAGCAAGAGCTCTGACCTGTTGTCTAACCCCCACCCTGTGATGACTTCCTGGCATCCCTGAACAAGAGCTGAGCTTCTGCTCAGACTCCTCCCTGGAGAGGAAACCTCTGGGCTGCTGTGCAGGCATTCTGTGACAAGGATTCCAGCACCTCGCTTGGTGAGCTGAGGTCTGCTCAGGGGCACATTTGGATGGGGGTGGCTCAGCACCCTAATCATGCTGATTCCTTCAAATCTCCTTTGTCTGTGGAAGTGTCCCCTGCCCCACCCCTGCCTTTGAGGAAACAATCCTTCTGTTCCTCAAGTACCTCTGTAATGAAAATTTAAATATAAATCAATAAAAGATCTCTGGAATGACCTCAAGGAAATGCCTCTACTCACCCAACCCACCCCCATCTCCCCTCCTTCCCTCCAGACCCACAAGAAGAGCCCGGTCCCAGGATGGCAGGGAAAGAACTGCCAGGCCAGCTCCTGGGGGAGAGAGGCCCAAAGGAATGTGAGATCTTGCTAATTTCTTTTGGCTCTTGTCTCGGGATGGCTCTGCCTTCCTGCCCACCACCATACTTCTGCTGGTTCCCCCTTTGTGGACTTACAGAACTCACAGGGTTGATTTCCTGTCTTGCTATCCCACACAGCACTGCTTACGTCCAACAAATACATTTCACTGTAAAAGAAGTGCAGCCACTGCTTCCTTTTCATCATAGGCCTATTGCTAGACTACATTCCTCATCCACAGATTCGGGAAGCTCAGTGAACGTCGGGGAGGGCAAAGGAACCCACATGTGAGCATATAATAGTCAAAAAACGAAAGATAGGGGCCCGCCTACTGGTGCAGCAGTGAAGTTCACGCACTCTGTTTTGGTGGCCCAGAGTTTGCGGGTTTGGATCCCTGCACGGACCTACACACTGCTTATGAAGCTGTGCTATGGCAGGTGTCCCACATATAAAAGATGGAAAAGGACAAGCAGAGATGTTGGCTCAGGACTAATCCTCTTCAGGAAAAAAAAACAACAAAGATAAGGAGAAAAGGCTGAAAGTTGACAGACAGGAAAGCAATATACGTTACTTTAAGAGAAAAACCAATAAGAGTAACAATGAGCTCTCATCAGAAACCACAGAAGTCAGAAGACACTGGGATGACATTTCTAAATAGTTGAAAGGAAAAAGCAACCTATATCTGAATTCTATCTTCAGTGAATACACTATTTAAAAATGAAGGCAAAGTAAAGACGTTTCAGAAAAACAAAGGTACAAGAATTTGTTGCCATCATCCCTGCCGGGCAAGAAAGACTAAAAGCAGTTCCTCAGGCTGAAGGGAAATGATCCCCAATGTAGGCACGAAGGACAAAAGAGAAATAAACGTGTAAGATGTGACCAAATATAAAAGACCTTATATAAATTTCTTTCAAAGATGGATGACTATTAAGGCAAAAATGCTTTAGGATTTATGGAACATAGTAGCCAAATGGATGACAAAAATAACTCAAAGAGTGGGAGGGAGGATAAATGGAAATAATTCTTCCAGTGTTCTTACATGAAGTGGTATAACAGTAATTCAAAGTAGTCTGTGATATGCGAAGGAGCCATACTGTAATCCTAGTGTAACCACTAAAATATTATATACAGATCTAAGCAGAAGCCAATAAAGAAGACATAATGAGATACAACAAAAGAAGGCAGTAAAAGAAGGAGAAAGGCACAAAAAATCAATCACATAAGTAGAAATCAAATAGCAATATGATATTCTTCAAACTAACCCTATCAGTGGTTGCATTAAATGTAAGCAGATTAAACAGTCCAACTAAAGGGCAGAGATTCTCAGTCTGGATAAAGAATGCAAGACCAATTGTGTGCTGTGTACAGGAGATATTCAAATATAAAGACATGGATAGGATGAGAGTAAAATGATGGAAGAAAAAATAAAGACATATCCTGCAACACCAATCCAAAGAAAACGGCCTTGTCCATGGAGTATGCTCTCTAATTTTACAATTTTTGGACACTTATGAGATGAAATAGAGTGTCTTGGTAGAACTTTTATTTCCATTTTTTCCATATTTTATTTCCATTTCTGTTAATCTCAGTGAGCTGAGACTCTTCATTATGTTTTAATTATATTTTACTGTGAATTGTCTTGTCTTTTGCCCATTCTTCTATCAGGCTCTGGATCTTTTTTTTTTCTGAATTTTCAGAGTTCTTTATATATTAGATGGATTAGCTCTTTAATTGTGGTATATGTTGCAATAGTTTTTTTTCCAAGTTCGCTGTCTGTATTTTGAATTTGCTTACAGTGTTTTTTGACAGACAAATTTAAAAAGTTTTTTATTTATCTATTGTAGTTTATTTATCAATCTTTTCTTTTAATGTTCCTTGATTTAGAGTCATTGCTAGGAAGACTTTCTCTTTTCTAAGTTTATAAAGGAATTTACCCATGTTTATTTCTAGTGCATGCATGGTATTATTTTTTATATTTGAATCTCTTATCTGTTTGGAGTTTACGCTGGTGGTTTGTGTGAAATGTGACTCCAACTTAATCTCTTAGCAAATCACTACCTAGTTGATCCAGTATCATTTATTAAAAAGTCCATCATTTCCCCAATGATTTGAAATGCCTCCTTATGAAGAAGTACATTTCCATATGTACTTGGGAATGTTCCTGGATTTTCCATTCTATTTGATTGGTCTCTCTGTCTGTTCATGAGTCAGTACCTGTCTGTTGTCAGGAAAGAAGTTTTCTAAGATGTTCTTAATATCATTAGGCTTAATATGTTTACTTATTTGATTAATCCCCACATAGATTTATATAACAAATCTACCACATCCTCATCATTTCCTTTGTGGGTCCCCTCCTTGTACCATGTAGGCTCTGGCATTCCACATCAGTAGCCCCTTTGTGCCAAAGCCCACCTCACCCTAATCAACCTGCTCTAACAAATGGCACTAGCCTGCCCCTCGTCTGCCTCCCCACTTGAGCTCTGATAACACCTACTAGGCCAGCCCCTTGTGTGAACACCCTGCTCACCCCACTTGGGCATCCACTCCCTGCACTGGGCTGCCATCCTCACCTCACAGGTAGTCTGACACCCCAAGCTGTGCTGCCCAGTGCAGGGCATCCGAGCCAACGTGAGGTGACGAGGGCATCCACTCAGGAGTGAGGCCTGGCGTGAGCACCTTCCCCACCCCACACAGGCACGACTTGGACACCTCCCTCTGGATCACTCTGGCTCCCCTGCCAGACTCACCATTGACATTGTGCTCTGTTTCTCTAGTCGAGGTTCTATTGCTTTTTAAGAGAATTGGGATCAACATGTTTAGAACCAACAATATTTTCAATTCCATGACTCACTCCTCTTTTTCCATCATGGAGAGATAATCAAGAGAACTTGTTTAGAGAATGTAACAGGATATCAGAAATGTCATTCTCCAGGCAGTGGTGTGAGAATACTGCTTTGGCTCCCTGGCATCCATTCCCATTTCACATGGTATCAGTAATTCATTAAGGAGAATAACTTAGCGGGGGAATCGACACTCTTCCATTCTCAGGGCACTGGATTCGGAGAAAGCAGACACGAGCCAATCAAAGGCTGTGACCTGGCTTAGACAGATCAGAGTCTCTGACCAACTTTACACACGCCAAGAGCAGCATGACAGATTGTACTTTGCTGGGTTGGCCTCTGTATATCTCCCATCCCACAGGCTCTTCCTAAAGGAGTGCAATCCTCCTCCCACTCACGGGCTGGGTTTTTGACCTTTCCTAATTAATTGGAGCCAGGGGTGCCTTTTTATTGTCCCAAGCAGTGAAATAGGGTAGAATGGTTGCATTATGACATCAAAGTCTCGATAATAAAAAGAACACAGCTTCTGCCTGGCTCGCTTTTGGGAGATGCTCACTCTGGGGAAGCCAAGCACCATGATGCGAGGAAGACCCGACAATCCCATGTGCAGAGACTACTGGAGAGGACCTCACAGAGAGAAAGGGACACGCTGAGCGGACAGCCAGCACCAACTACTTACTGGGCACGTCTGAACGAGCCTTCAAGTGATTCTGGCCTCCGGGCTTCAAGCCTCCCTTGACTCCAAGGGGAACAAGGGGAGCCATCCACACTAAAACCCGACCAAAACGCAGATTTGTGGGCAAAAGCAATGTGGTTTGTTCTTTTCAACCACTTGATCTTTAATAACTGGAACAAGCCCTCTTCAGCAATTCTCCCACTCCATCTGTAAATGCCTCTGACCACGGCTTACACCAGTGTTATCTGATCACTGATGGCTTTGGCTTCCCAGCAGAAGCAAGGAATCTCATCTCAATGCCCCCCGTCTCACACAGAAAGGGGCCTCTTTTTGAGGCCAACAGTTTTTTCTCATGACTTTGTAGGACTGAGCCCCAACTCTTCTTTTCTTACCAAAGTATTTGTCAATATAGATGTCTCATTTTCCCCATGAGATGCTTTGCCTTTAGAAGGTGCAAGTAATGCATCCTTCCCTCATTGAGGCTGAGAATCTCAGATTGCTTTTCGTAAGGCTGCCATGCTGGCTTTACTCTACCTAAATAGAAAGCATTTAGGTGAAATTTCTGGTTTGTTTCCCAGAAACTCTTTGTAAAAGGAATAAGAAAAGACCTTCTATCATAAACTGTGGTTAAACAGAGGGGAGAAATATCCCAAGACTGCCAGAAGGGAATCCCATGTGGAGAAAAGAGTGTAATGGAAGGATATCCAGGAGGATTACTTTTTTTGTAACTTATGAGAAGACTCCTTCTGAACTTGAACTTCTGGCCTGAGATACAAGGAAGAAATGCCAAAAAATGGTACTTTCCCACTTTGTTCTGTTGTAACTCCTATAGAAAGCAGAGCCTGAAGCAAAGCTTATGGTGGGAACAATTTATTTGGGAGGTGCAAGGCTGACAATGATGGTTGAGGAAAACAGATTAGGTCAAGGAAAGATGCAATGCAATGAGATATGTGACATTATTTCAGTTGGCCACCACTTCACAGCAAGCTGCTAAGAAACAAGGCAAGCTTCTCAGCAAGCTTAGTCAGCACATGGAACTTCTCCAGAACAATTGCAAGGTGTGTCACAGGAAGACAAGAGCATTCAATGTTTGAAACAAAATCTGACTTGATTGCTTGCTAAGAGAGAGCTGTATTTGTAAAGAACAGTGTCTCTGAACCAAGAGAGAGCAAATCTTGTGTAGGACTTGGAAGTGTGAAATTCAGAAATTGGTGAGCTTTCAGCAGTGTGAATGTCTTGGCATTTCCTGTCATTTGTCTGTGGGACAATGGACATTGGGATGAGGTTGTAGCTGACTGGCTGATATGATCTGGCTCCTCAGTTGTCCCTCGGGGAACCAAGTTCCATGCCTCATGGAACTTACTCTTTTATTCAAGACCAAAAATGGAAGGGCAACTAGTAGAGATGGGGCATCACGTGAGAGGAAAAAAGAGAGAGAGAAAGAGCATGCCCAGCTGGTTTAGTCATGAAAGGAAAAGGAGCTTTATCAGTAAGTGAGAGAGTGACTGAGAGAGTCTGGTCCTGGCCAATAAGGACTAAGGAACAAACTCTTCCTGGGGAGAGGGCCTAACCGGGGTTATCCATAGGGAACAATATCCCAGAATTACTGGGAATATCAGTTCTTCCTTCTCAGTTTTTCTTGAAAATAAACAGATACCTTGAGCCCAAACTGCTACCCCCACACTGTATCCATCAATTTCTGACTCTTGTTGCCCAAAACCTGGAGAAGCCAAAGCTTTTTCCGTGTCCAGCTCGGTGAGAGACCATCACAACGACCTCTCTCTCCTGGACTTGCTACTTAGCAGTGGTTTGCAGGTGTGCCCTCTCAGGGCAGGAGAGGAGCTCAGCCTCTGAGCCCTGATGATCCCCCCTGAACAAGAGGACCCAGGACCCCAAATACAGGAAGAACATCAGAGTCAGAGCATCAGGCCCAGGGAAGGGGCATTAAAGACAGAAAAAGAGCCAGCAGGACTGCAAACCCTCCCCTTTGCAGCCCAGCCCTTCTCCCTCCCTCGGATCTACTCTTCATATTCTCCCCCTTGAATCTCCATACACTTCCTGAAAGGATCCCACTTGGGGTCATTTCCAGACTCAAGCCTGCCCAAGGGAAAGAGCTGGAGAACACCAGGATCACACATGTGTGCAAAGCAGCCGAGAGGGAAGGGCTTTCTCCCAATCTTGCGGGAAGGATGGAAACCTTGGTTACCTTACTAGATGAGGGGTTGGTTAAATAGTTTCTGTAGGTTTTACACTTACCATTCATTAGATTAAGGAAATTTCTTTCTGTTTTGGTCTGATAACAAGTTATCTTTGTTATCATGAGTAGATGCTGATTTTTATCAAATGCCTTTCTGTCTATTGAGATAATGATATGATTTTTCTCTTAGATCTGTTTGTGTGGGAAATTGCATTAGTCAATGTTTCTAAGTTTAAGTGAGATCTGCACTCTTAGTGTAAACTTAACTTGCCTGTGATGCTTTAACCTTTCTATGTATGGTTGGACTAGTTTTGAGAGTTGACATTGTTTAGGGTTTTGTATCTATGAATCACGCATGAGGTTGGCCTGTACATTTCATTTCTTATCCAGTTATTTGTGTCAAGGTTATGCCAGCCTTATAAAATGAAATGGTAGTGTTCCTTCTTTTTCTCTTTACTGGAAGCATTTGTAGATTCAAAGTTTTCCTTCCTCGAATTTTGGTGGAAATTAACCATGAAGCAATCTAGGTCAGTTCCCTATTTGAAAAATTGTTCATGGCTGATGCAATATCTCTGATAGCTCCAGTATTACCCAAGCTGGGAATTCCTTCTCGAGAAGGTGTTAGGCAGTGATATTTCTATTTTGTCTAAAATTTAAAATTTGTTCACATAAAGTTTTTAATAACATTCTTGGCTTATCTTTTAATGATCTGCAGCTTTGTAAAAATATTCCCTTTTTAGTTCCTGATCTTTAATATTCGCACTTCCTCTCTTTTTTCATGATTACTTTCTCCAGAGGCTTGTCAATTTTATCAGCCTTTTCAAATAATTAATATTTGCTTTATTAAACCTCTCTGTTGTATCTTTGCTTACTAGTTCATTAACTTCTGCTACTTACAATTTCTTCCTCCCACTTCATTGAATTTATTCACGTATTTATTCCTAACTTCTGGGGATATATGATCACCCCAACAATTTCAGTTTTTGTAATATGTGAGTGTTAAGACTATAACTTTTTCTCTACCTGCGTTAGCTGTGTTCCACAATTTTTAATAAGTACTGTTATTGTTATTACTCAACTCAAAACATGTTCTATTTCTTTTTAAATTTTATTTTGTCCTGTGGGTTATCTAAAAGTGTATTTCTTTTTTTCTAATATTATGAGGATTTTTCTAGTTACCTCTTTATTGATTTCTAGCTTGATTATGTTGTGGCCAGAAAACATTCCAAAGATTTACATTTTTAGAGTTTCTCAAGATTTGCTTTATGGCCCAATATATGATCAATCTTGGCAAAAGTTTTGTGTATATTTTTAAAATATCTTAATATTGGATGCAGTGTTCTAAATATGCTGCCAGATCCAGTTTGTTCCTTGTTTTCTTTAAATCATCCATATCCTTATGGAATTTTTTTAGGGTCTCCTTACTGTCATAATTCTTGAGCTGATGGTAGGTTTATTTATCTCCTTGGAGTTCTTCCAATTTTCATTTTCTAGATTTTCTGGCCATATAATAGGTTCATTAAAATTTAAAATCATTTTGTCTTCCTGATGAATTGATCTGTTTATCATTGTGAAAGGACCCTATTTCTCTTCACAGACACTTTTGATTTGAAGTCACTTTTCTCTGGTGTTGATACACCTACAATGGTTTTCTACGGTTACTGTCAATGATGGTAGATCCATTTCCTTTCTCTGACTTTCAGCTTTTTAGACCTGTCTATTGCACAGGGCACACATTTATGTCTGTTTTCACAGCTGCCTTGATATTCTTTGAATTGTACCTGGCGTATTCAGGATGCTTACATTTGACGTAGTTATGGATACATTTGCTTTTAAGTCTGCTCTGACTTTATGTTTTGCATTTCTCCCAACTATTCTGTGGGTTTTTACCCTTTTCTTTCTTACCTTTTCTTGGATGGACTACTTTTTACCTTTCCTTTTTTCCCCTCTATTTGTGAGTTATGCATTTCTTATACTATTTTAGTGGTTACATAAAAGTACAGGATGTCTCCACAACTTATCAAAGACTAAATTTAATCAGTAGGTTTGCCCTTCTCCCTGAAAATGCAGGAAACACAGAACTTTTAATCTCATTTACCTTCTCCCCAAATTTTGGATTTTAATTCCACCCTGTTTTCTTAACACATTAGAAATTGTGATTATCATTTTACATAAACAACGTTCATTTTTCTTTAACAGTGTCTAGTTACTAGGCTAGTTTTGTTTTTGCTGTATGGTACTCTAATAATTTCTTCAGATGTTTCTTCCACTTTAAGAATCCTCTTTTCTGTTGTCTTCAATGTGGAAGCAAATCCCCCCACTTCGTTTTTAATGTTGTTCTTTTGTCAGAACAAATTACCCTGAGAAATTCAAGGGGTGGTGGTTGAAAGCATTTAACTGTTTTTCCAAATCGTTTTTCTTCCCTTTCGTTATGTTAAGGAGATGCAACCAACCACCCTGAACCAGACCAAGCCTCACTAGGAGAGCTATGTCCATGACCTTGGCCTTATTTTAAGTGCTAAGGTCTCTCCAGGAGGAGCTTAGACCTTATTAACCTGCACTATGTGGAAGCATGGTTTCCATCTGAGCCTGCGCAGGTGAACATGCTCCTCTCTCTTTTGCTTTTTTTGGAGGAATATTAGCCCTGAGCTAACAACTCCAGCCCATCATCCTCTTTTTGCTGAGGAAGAGCTAACATCAGTGCCCATCTTACTCTACTTTATGTGGGACACCTGCCACAGCATTGCTTGAAAAATGGTGCCATGTCTACACCCAGGATCTGAACCGGCAAAGCCCAGGCCACCAAAGCAGAACATGTGAACTTTACCGCTGCACCACTGGGCCAGACACATCCACCTCTCCCTTTTGAAACTCCCATTCTTCATCTGAAATAAAAGTCCCTCCTTTCCTTTGTTCAGGAATGCCATGATTCCAGACATGATTCCTCATGGTCTCCCATTTGCTGCAAATAAACCTTACTGTGTGAGTCAACTCCTTCTGGTGGAGACTCTGATTTCACTTGCCAGGAGGAAACCCACTTTGGTTTCGATAACAATTTCGTTTCTTATATTTGGAAAGTCTATCTAGTTCTTTGTCCAATCAGTGATGACACTTCATATTTTCCCGTTGTCTCCAGTCATTTTTAAGTTTGTATTATAATATGTGCAAGATAATTCTGAAATCTCAAGCACACAGTTGCTGATCTGTCCCTACTCAGAGTTATTTCTGCTGGCTCTCGTTCACGGGGTCATGTTTTCATGTATTCTTTGGCATTTTGATTATGTGCAGTTTGGTACTTTTTTAAAAGATTTTGCATGTGTGGTGGGTAGGGGCCGAGGGTGGCAGGCTTCCCAAGGCCTGGAATAAAGGTATCTTCTTCAGAGAGGTTTTGCAATGGCTTCTGCCTGGCCCACGGAGGCATTTCCCTTCTAAACCACCTGGAAATCAAGACCACTGCTGGAGACCCAATGAGAACCTAGGCTGTAAATCTTCAGGAAGGCTGTCCCTGGTCACAGCTTCTCAGAATCTGGTTGTTTTTCCCTTTTCTCCATTTTCCTGCATTGTTCAGTACCAAGGCTATCCTCTCTGTTGAGGGTAGATTTAGTTCTGCTCACTGTTATGCTAAGGGACGGCCTGTGGGGCCCCAGATTAACATGAGGACAGTTTCTTACTTGAGTCTCCATATTGGTTGGACCCAGGGCCTTCACTGTTATCCCTCTTCCCCCAAGAAATCACCAAAACCAAAGGCCCAATTGTTTACATGGCAAATACCTTCAGGGCAAAACCAGCTTGAGTTGTCTTGACTTCTGCTTAACTTCTGGGTTTGAGAATTAAATCCAAAATTTAACCTGACAGTCGCTTGCTGTCTTGTCAGTTTGTCAATGCTTTAAACAGGTTTTTTCCCTGTTTTTTCCCTTAAATTTGTTTCATTCAGAGGGTTGGTCCAAATAACCTGGCCTGCTATCACTAAAGATGGAAGTTAGGGTGTTACTTTTGTATTTATTCAACCATCCTTGATTTAGTTTATTTTGTGAAGGACACAATTAGAACTATTTCACCTCATCACTGCCCTAGCATTTTGCCAATTATTCTTTACCTCGCAAAATCACCGAAAATAGGTCAATGACTACATTTTAGCAGACTCTTGCCACTAAAAGAAAAGATAGTTTAAGCTCAGTGAGCAAACCTCAAAATCATCCCAGGTTGGTTTTCTTCAGAGGAGGGTTCCTACAAAAAGTTAATCCAACCTGGTGTGCAAACTCTTTCCTGAGTCTGGGATCCTATCATCCTCCTGAATTTCAAAAAATTCCCTCTTCTGGATTAGGGGCCATCTTGTACCACTTAGAAAAATCTATGAGTATGCAAGGGCTCCATTCTCTAATGCATATCCAACACAACAAAGGACTGTCAGGAACTGGGACCAGATGTCTGCCCCCACCTGGAGATCAGATGGTGGCCCCACCCAGACACCAGCTGCCTTCCCCACCTGGAGACCAATCCCCTATGTAACCAGGGAGTAGTCTTTGTTCTGTAAGATGATTCTTTTGGACGTTAGTCCTCCATCTTCCCTCTTGCTAGCAAGCTGCAATAAAGGAATCCTTCCTCTCCCACCACTTTGCCTCCTGACTATTGGCATGTCTTGCAGTGAGCAGAGGACCCACCCTTGGCTGGTAACAATATGACACGATAATTCTGCTGCTGGGACTCTACCCTGTAAACAGTGCGAAACACACACATACACGCACACACTCACACGTTCAAACGTTTCTACAACAAACTTTGAGCATAAAGATGCTCATCTCAATATTATTTAAAAGTGTCAAAAATGAGAAACAACCTAAGTAACAAAGTGGAAACCATTAACTATGGTATATCCCCATAACGGAGTATGCTATAAACATAAATGTGATTTTTAGGAACCTTGCAGAAAAGCAGGCGAAAAATCTTAACTGGCTATTTGCATGCTCTCACTCCCAAAAGAGAAAAGTATTAAAATGTCAAGTTAACACTTTAGCCTATTGGACTGGCAACAATTTAAAAAAATGACAGTACTCTGTTTTCCCATCAGTGAGGAGAAACTGCCACAGAAATTTCTTGATATTAAGTACATAAATTGGTACAATCCTTTTAGATAGCAATTTGCTAATGTGTGCAATAAGTTAAAAAAATGCAATTACACTTTGAGGTCACAAACCCAGTTTATGTACTTATTCTCAGAAAATGAGACAAGTATTTAAAGGTTATTCGTTGCAGTATGGTATATACCAGCAGAAAATTTAAAAATGAGAGCAACCTTGAAATAAAGCAAAAAGGGCATCAGTAAGTAAACTGTTGTAAGTTCATGTATCACATGGAAATGACATAATCGAAGCAGCCATTGAAATGATGACTAGTATTTCCTGACAGACATATATGACCAAGTAAGAGAAGCAGGTTACAAAATCTCAAGTGTGGGAGAGTAACGTCACCAAGATAGCAACACAGATCATTCCTGACTTTGCTCCCCCTCATGAGAAGAACAACTAACAACTATTCACGGACAAGACACCACTGAGAAAATCCTAGAACAGAGGACCGAGGCTGAAGCACCCCCTGCACTGCAGAGACCAAGACAAACCACGGTAGAAGGATGACGGATGTTAACTAAACTTATCGTGATGATTGTTTCACAATATGTGCAAGTCAAGTCATAATGCTGTATACGTTAAACGTATGCAGTGGTATATGTCAATTATACCTCAATAAAACAAGGGAAAAAACCTTATGTGTAGCATTATCCCTTTTTTATTTTACTAAGTATACAAATTTGCATAGTACAAAGCCTATTAAAATGTACACCAAATGGTTGTTGGTGGTTGTAACTGGGTGGTGAATATTAGGTAATGCTATTTTTTTCCTGTTATCTTGGATTATTTGTATTTCCTTTAATTATATTTTTGTATATTTTGAAGATGAAAGAAGAGGCCATGGACCAAGAATGAACTTCCTGAAGCTGGAAGAAGAAAGAAACAGCCTGGGAAACTGATGTTGGATTTCCGGCCTCCAGAACTGTGATGGAATAAATTTCCACCCTTTTAAGCCATCAAGTTGGTGAGAATTTGTTGCGGTGGCCATAGGAAACTAATACAGTGCCTCATCTGGAAGTTTGCATTTGGAAATCATGTCCCCTGGGGTAGCTGCCTCAGAAAAAGCCGCCCCCTCTGACAGGAGTGAGTATGGACAGGCATCCCCTCAGGATTGTCACTCATGTTGCTACTGGGTATTAAACTAAGCCTTTGTGTGAAGAAAATGGTGGCCATTCCTCCAAGGCTCTGCAGCCCCAAGCTGGGGATCTCCCAAGCTTGGGAGAGAACCAAGTTCAGGCTCGCACCTGTGTGAAAGCATGGCCACCCAAAGCCAGGCAGCAGCTTCAGAGGTCCAGCTCACAGAAGCTCAGTGGGCCAGGCCTAGTCCAGGGTCAATTTGGGAGAACACTCGTGGCCAGGGCTGGACACCAGGACTGCCCCTGACCCCCCACACAGCACCCAAACAGAGACCACCCACCCCAGGGAGATGGGGAGAGCAGGACCACATGGCGGCCAGCTGAGTCCTCCCTTCCTCTGCCTGAAGGAGGCTCTGGGGGCCCCTCCAGTGTAACAATGCCATCCAGGGCATTGGCTCCTTTGGATGAAAAACAGAATCCTTCCAGGTCTTCACGAAGATCCCGAGCTTCCTGTCTGGGAGAAAGAGATTAATGAGGGTCCTCTCTGACCATTTTCTTGGGGAAGAGTGCAGACCTCCCTGCATGGAGGCTGCCATGGCCTTAATAACTGGATGGAAATGACTGATTTCTCTTTTATTTATTGAACTACAGCCACTGGGTACCAGCTGTGGGGAGGCTAGCCTCTGCTTACGTTTCTCCCCTGTTTTCTTCATCCTCCTGTCTCCCACCTCCCAGCACCTCCTCACAAACCCTTGGTGTGTTATGACCCAGCTTGATGTTTTTCCACACCTCTTGCTGGCTGAGCTCCTTACATCCAGCCCCATGGCCCCTGTGGGCTGGAATTGACTCATAAACCATTCACTCACAGCCTCGGCCCCTTTCAGCCTATATCTTGGTCACCTGTGGTAAGCTGGCTTCTGGCCTAGGACTTTGCTCCCCACTTGGGCTATAGCTGACAGTCGAGTAAGGGAGAGAGTCTCTGCAGAGGGACTGAACAACACTAGTATTACCATCAATCAGCACACAAGGGAATATCGAGCAGCCGCTATGTGCCAGGCATTGGAGGCTCAGAAGTGGACATGGCAGACACCAGTCCTACCCTCATGAAACTTACAGCCCAAAGGACTTTCATCAGAATTTCCCCAAATTTCCTTCCTTGTCCAGGCTGATCAGATTGTCCTGCTTCTGTAGGGTAAATCCACACAAGTGAAAATCATCTTGTCAGAGAATAACAACATTCATCTGTCTTACCACTTACAGTTTTCACGTGCACTGTCACATTTGTCTCTAGAACAGCAGTGTTTGGGATTGGAAATGAAGTTTCCAGTTCTGTGTTCAGTGGAGCCCCACCTCTGGATGAAGGAGAGATACAAGGAGGAAAAACACAACCAGGGCCGACATTTCTTTATGGTTTACATCTAGGGTGCCCTATGGGTAAAAAGTTCAGCACAAACTGTGACATGGATGACATACCCCAGTTCCTTATCTTCCTTAAATCAGATCAGCGAGGCACACATGGTGCTAGAACAATGGAGAAGAGCCTCCAATCCACAGGTCACTATGGTTACTGCTACACGATTAGCATGCAAGGTCACAGTGACCCTCAAAATTGGCCAGATCTTAACTTGGAGGCCATATGTGTGATAAGAGCCTCTGTGTTGACCCTGGTTCCCATGGGCCTGGTTCGTGTAGCTGAGCATGCAGGTCAGCCATCCCCTCCCAGATCTTGATGCTTATCTGGGTGCCTTATCTTGATGCTTATCTGGCTTTAGAGTTCAGTCCAGTCACAGCGGTAGATGAATATCCCCCCGACCAAAACACACACAAACACCAGACTCATTTTCACATGCGGTAAAGATCTCCCTCTGGGTTCTCGTCACCCTGGCAGGCAGGCCTTCTCACATTTTATTGGCACAAAGACCTCTGTAGCAGAATATCTTAATGATCTTGCCCACTTCCTTGACACAGGGAGAACAGTTGTTTTCACACAGCTTTTGTGTGAGGGCCAAAAATCCTCCTGAAGCAAAGATCTTCCAAGATCACGCTCAGAAAGAGAAAAGAAAGGGAACAAAACAAAGAAAAATACACGACTATACACACAAGTGCACACAAATATATATGCACACAGGCATATGTTTGTGTATCATATACGAAATATGCATATGTGTGTCTATATACATATGGATAGATACAGGTATAGGTATGTAAATATGATTTCGAAAAGCTACCCTGGCACATACATAACCCATTTGAGGAGAGATTTCTATGGCTAACAATGTTTACAAAGCCTCTGCTGTAGCCCGATGCTCTTTTGTTAGAGGAGGATAATGAGGCCAGAAATTGATATAACTGAGCAGGAGCTCGAGGCTCTTATCCTCCAGGTCAGGTCGCTCCCAACTGAGAGATAAAGGCTCAGAGTTGCAAAGTCTTAAAAGTGATCTGATGTCTCTGCCCAAGATAACTTCCCTGGCCCCTGACGAAGATGTTTGCCAGCCTCTCTTGCAACAATTCCCGGGAGAGGAAGCTCCTGGGCCACCTGAGCGCCATTCTAAGAGAACTCTGATTGTCACAACACTCTCCTTTGCTGAGCTAACATCTCCCAGCTGTGGCTTCCACCACCTCTTAGAGTGATACAAAAGAAGGTTTGCAGCTGGGCAGGCACGCGTCCTGTGTGTGTATGTATGTATACACACTTTCTGTAACCATGTGACCTTGAGCACATCACCTAATTTCTCTGGGTCTGTTTCATTTTACAATGTGCTTCCTGAGAATGCCCATGCAGAGAGTGGACAATTCAGTGAGATCACATACGTGAATCACATATGTCTGGGAACATAGTGAGGTGTGGATTCATAGTAATGCCCTTGGCCTTCTGTCTTCCCTGATTTCCCCCAAACTGTATTTGTATTAAAAAGCAGCTACCAAATAACAGCCCATTTGAAGATAGTGTGATGCACAACTCCTCCCCTGCCCATCATTTTTCTACACACGTCAGCTGGGAGTTGATTTACCAGTGGGGACCCTCTCTTTTGGGACACTCAGCAGAGCCCAGGGTGGGCAACCTACTGGAACAAGGCTTTCCTCCTCTTATCTGTTATATCCTCTGTGGGGTCAAGAAAAAAGTCTAACTTCCCTGCCCCCATGAGACTTCAGGAAAGATGAGATTTCTGGGAGACAAGGGCCAAGCCAAAGACACAAGCCAATGCTAATCCCACTCATTCTGGTCCCCATTATCTCCTCAGGAGTTATCGAGTGTCGCTCAGGAGGATTTTTATGTGTAGGTATTTAAGATGCTCATAGCTGCTCAGCCAAAGTCTTAGCATTTGATTCCCAGGGGGCCAGAAAGCTGACTCCTAAGAACCTCAGTGGTGGAGTTCATTGCCTTGCTGAATTAAGTGTGGTCCAGTAACAGAGCCATCCTCCATTTTCCAGGCATAGGAACCAGAGACAAGGCAACATTAAAAATGTTCAGAGTTTTGCAATCATATACTGGAGGTTCTGACAAAAAAGCCAGAGAGAATAACAGTCTTTTGTATCTCAGTAAATTATCCTGCTGCAGTTCCATTGGTAAAATGCTCTCAGTGGCCCAGCAGGATTCTGCAATGCCTGATTTCTCATGTGCAGCCTTTGAAGGGCTGGCTAGAATGGTCCAGATCTTCTGCTTTGTCCACATGTGGTTCTAGTGCTACTTCCTAGTACTTGGTCATAAATAGAAGTTTAATAGCAGTGGGGGGCAGGGGCCCTACTACTAGGAGATGTCATATCAACACTGGAGGAGAGAGAGAGGACGTGACACAAGAATTCTCAGGTCTGAGTTATATTTTGCAAACATAACACTTCATTATATCTATACTGCACTATGAGACAGAAAGAAAGAGAAAGACCCACCAATTTTGCAGTCATATACTAGAGGTTCTGGTAAATGATTCAGCAGTACCCTCTCACTTACCCCAAACCAAACGGACATGGTAAGAAAGCACACAGCACTAGCCCCTGAGTGACATGGGAGAAGAAAGAACATGTTCACACCAGAAGGTTAAGGTGTGACCTTTAGGCTCTGTGGGAATGAATGCTTCGGGGAAAGGAAATGGCCTTGGTGGACAAAATTCCTGGGAAGGTAAGACCCTCAGGTGGGGTTTTGGGGCAGAGGCGTCTTGAGTGTGATCCAAGGTCACATCAAAAGTGACATCACAACCCAGAACATCACTCCCTTCCAACCTGCTCCCACCCAGAAGTGTGGTCAACACCTGCCCCCAGTGGGGAGGAGGTGGGCACACTGTTCTCACCCAAGCCCACGTCTCCTCCCCCTTCCTCTATAGTCCTCTGTCTACTCATCACCCTGGACATTGACCCACACCAGAGCTTTACTGAATTATCCCCAACCCAACATCCACACGTTGCTCTTGGTTGGTGGCTGGACAATGATTAGAGTAGGCAACAAGGAGAAATTAAAGGGTGTTCTAGTGGTTACCAAAACTCCGGATATCTCATAAATTTATATCTGTCTTATAGATATTTTTCTCTCCCCAATCTTGCCATCTCTCCCTTATCTTTACCACTGCAGAGGCAAAAGGAAGTACAATCTTCCCCACTCCCACTCATAAACTAGGTTCTCCTTCACTGACACGTCTTTCCCTGAAAACTGTATTTGATGCCTTGTAAACACCCTAGAAATTCTGACTATCATCCTAGCTTCCTAATAGGAATGTAGACACAACTCCTACCTGAGGCAGGAACCTCTTTTCAACAGCATGGTTGAGTCTCAGGGTGAAAAGAAATCAGCTAGGGCCCTTTATGCTTGTAGGTTCTGATTTCACGCAGAAATTAAGAGAGTGATTAAACTCAGGGAAAGTGGTTTATAGCAGCAGACTCAAATTCCATGTATGAGTGCAGGAATGTCATGTCAGTGTGCCATTGTCATTGCTGCAAGGAATGGCCCTGCCCATGTCCAATAGGGACTAGATGTGATTTGGTAAGAGGCTAAGGTCCAAGGGGATTGCCCCTCATGGGCCAAGCATGACATTCTCCTACATGTCAGGGA
Organism: Equus asinus; assembly: GCF_041296235.1. Lineage (NCBI taxonomy): Eukaryota > Metazoa > Chordata > Mammalia > Perissodactyla > Equidae > Equus > Equus asinus. The sequence continues at coordinate 171,096,428 of NC_091791.1, forward strand.
AGAAAATCAGGAGAATGAAGAATAAAAGCAAAGGGAGTGTGTGATCCCAAGGACCTTTTCCATCACAATATGATGGAATTTCCATCACAGTATGGTCGACACTGAGGAACCTTTTCTAAGAGAACTAGAGTCACAAATTAAAGATATAGACAGAAACTTTTACTCCTCAGCACCTGCTTAAATTTCCCCCGGATTCCCTGAACACTGTATGATATGGTTAAGCTGTAGAGGTGTGGACAAGAGCACAGACTTTGGAATCAGATCCCTGCATTCTCATGCCAAGTCCCCCTCCATTCTCATGAGCTGAGTCATGTGGAACAAGTCCCTTAGCTCCTCAGGGTCTTAGCTTTCTCATTTGAGAAATGGAAGAAACATCAGTAGGAACTCAGATGGTGGGGCGAGAATCAGTGGTTGGTGGTCAATAAATATTAGCCGATATTATCACATTGGCTATCACAGTCTCATTTGTTCAACAAACTGAAGAATCATATCTTCTTTTCTAGATATATTTTTATTATAAACTTTCATTTCAACACTGCTTCTTAAAATTACATGTCAGAAATTCTTTTCACCATCTTTTAGTTTGTCTCTATTTGGTCATATCTGAGAAGAATTTTAGTCTCTCCACTGAGGATTTTTCCAGGTAGGATTGTTTCTAGGAAGACATGTGTATTATACCCTTTTTCACATGTCTGCCACCTCAGTAAGTTTTCCACTCCCTTAAATTTGTATTACTACTTCTTGATTTGGGAGGATGTTCCTCCATGTCCTTGGCCATTTGACTAACCGTTGAGGTTAAAAGAAAATTTTCCTTGAATTTCCCACTCCCTTCATTTTCAGCCTAGTCAGTCTATCCTGTCAAGCTGGCTTTGTTCAGGATCCTAGCCTGACTCTTGAAGAACCAACCCAAACAGGGTGAGGGCCAGGAATGAGGATGATGGGAAAGGGCAGGGCCTGAGACTCAGGGGTTTCATGTCCTCCTCTAAACTCTCCTACCTGTGTGAGGAGCTGGTGCTTTCCAAATATACTAAAGCAAGGGAGGGATTGGCGAAATTATGGGAGCTCTAGCAACTCCGAGGAGAGTCCTCTTGGGCTACAGTGGACATAAAGCCCTGCTGTTTTCTAGCTTCAAGTCAGCAGAGAGAGCAACAACCTCCAAGACACAGAGCAAATAAAGGTTCCATAGTGCTGTGCTCTGTTCACCCTGTCATGCCTTGTCTTTTCAAGGGACTGACTTGTTACTTTAGACTTGAAACACCATCTAAAGCCATGAACTGTGTTGTGACATATTTCTCTGGTTCTTATCTTGACAGAGATGGAACCAGTCTTCTCAGACACAACTAGATACAGATAAGGTAACAGAGACTCCAGTGACCACACAAACAAGGAATATAGTCCTTGCAAAAATGTTTGGAAAAGTCACTAAACTGTACCACTCTACAAGTAATATGACCAATCCCTGGGGCAGGGGGACAGCATTATTTCCAAAGCAACCACATTACAATATGCAAAATTCCCAGTTTTCACTGTAAAATTGCAAACACAAAGAAAGAAGAAAGTATGATCCATTCACAGGTGGATAAAAATAAATTGACAGAAAACATTTTGAAGAAGCCCAGACATTGTTTATATAAGACAAAATGTAAATTGAACGTCATTAAAATATTCAAAGAACTAGAGGAAACTATGAAAGGAACTCAAGGAAATCAAGAACAATGTAAGAAAAAGTAGATAATATCCATAGATATATAGAAATTATAATTTGAAGCTAAAAGGTACAATAGCTGTAATGAAAATTACACTGGAGAGACTCAACAAGAGATTGACCAGCCAGAAGAAAGAATCAATGAACCTTCAGGGCAAAAGGAAAAATGCAGTCTGAGGAGCAGAGAAAAAAAAGAATGAAGAAAATGAACCAAGCCTAAGGGACCCATGGGAAACTATCAAGAATACTAGCAGATGAATGATGGGAGTCCCAGAAGGAGAAAAAGGAAAGGATAAGAAAAAAATATTTGAAGAAATAATGCCCCAAAACTTCCTAAATTTGATGAAACATAGGAATATGCAAGTCCAAGAAGCTCAACAAATTTCAAGGAGGATAACTCAGAGATCCATACTGAGATACACTATAATCAAACTGTCAAATGCCAAAGAGAAAGAGTAAATCCAGAAAGCAGCAAGAAGAAGTGACTTACCATGGACAGATGATTCACAGTAAGATTAACAGCCCATTTATCATCAGAAATCACGGAGGCCAGGAGGCAGTGGGATGATATAGTTAAAGTGATAAAAGGAAAAAAAGCCTGTCAACCAAGAATTCTATATCTGGTGAAATTGCCCTGCAAAAAAATGGAGAAATACAGATATCCCCAGATAAACAAAAGCTAAGGCAATTCAGCATTAGTAGACCTGCCCTACAAGAAATGCTAAAGGGAGTCCTTCAGGCTGAAACAAAGGCATTAGATGGCAACTTGAGTCTAAATGCAGAAATAAAGATCTCTGGTAAAAAGAACTACAAAGAGAAATATAAAAGCTAGTATTAGTTTATTCTGGATTTGTAGCTCTTCTCTTTGTTTCCTATATGATTTAAAATACATAAATGCATAATAATAAATAATTATTAAATAATAAATGCATAAAGTAATAATTATAAAACTTACGGGCACACATGTATAAAGATGTAATATGTGACATTAACAACATAAAAGGGAGTGGAACTGAATAGGAGTTAATAACTGAATTAAAAAATTTGCTGGGTAGAAGATCAGCTGTGTTTCTATATACCAGCAATGAACAATCCAAAAAGGAAATTAAGAAAACAATTCCATTTACAATAGTATCTAAAAGGAGAAAATACTTCGGAGTAAATTTAACCAAGGAGGTAAACGAATCATGCACTGAAAACTGCAAAACATTGCTGAAAAAATTGAAGAGACCTTAATTAAATAGAAAGACATCTCATGTTCATGGATTGGAAGACATACAGTGTTAAGATGGCAATACTCTTCAAAGCCATCTACAGAGTCAATGCCATCTCTATCAAAATCCCAACGGCCATTTTTACTGAACTGGAAAAGCCAATTCTAAAATTCATATGGAATTGCAAGGGGCCCCAAATAGCCAGAACAACATTGACAAAGGAAAACAAAGTTGGGGGACTCATACTTCTTGGTTTTCAAACTTACTACAAAGCTGGAGCTGTCCAGGTGGCACAGTGGTTAAGTTTGCACATTCTGCTTCGGTGTCCGGGGGTTCACTTTTTCAGATCCCAGGTGCGGACCTACACAAGTGCTTGTGAAGCCATGATGTGGTAGGCATGCTACGTATAAAGTAGAGGAAGATGGGCATGGATGTTAGTTCATGGCCAGTCTTCCTCAGCAAAATGGAGGATGATCAGCAGCAGGGCTAATCTTTCTCAAAGAAAAAAAAAAATCTAACTACAAAGCTACAGCAAGCAAAAACAGTGTGGTACTGCATAAGGATAGACATACAGAGCAATGGAATAGAACTGAGAACCCAGAAATAAACCTGAACATCTTTGACCAATTGATTTTTGACAAGGGTGCCAAGACTGCTCAGTGGGGAAAGAATAATATCTTCAAGAAATGGCGCTGGTACAACCTGATAACTACATGAAAAGTATGTAGTTGGTTCCCTACCTAACTCCATACACAACAATTAATTCAAAATGGATCAACAGACTAAATATAAGAGATTAAACCATAAAACTCTTAGAATACAACATAAAGTAAATCTTCATGACCTCTGATTTGGCGCTGGATTCTTAGATGTGACACCAAAAGCACAAGCAACAAAAGGTAAAATAGATTAACTGGATTTCATAAAAATTAAAAAGTTTTGTGTGCTAAAGATAGTGTCAAGAAAGTGAATTGACAATCTACAGAATGGGAGAAAATGTTTACAAATCATGTATCTGATAAAGGTTGAGTATCCAGAATATATAAGGAACTCTTATAGCTCAACAACACAAAGGCAAACAATTAAGAAAGGGGCAAAGGTCTTGAACCAACATTTTCCAAAGATATAGAAATAACCAGCAAACAGAGGGAAATATACAAACATCATTAATTATTAAGGAAATGTAAATCAAAACCACAGTGAGATTTTACTTCATAACAACCTGAATGGCTATAATCAAAAAGAAAGAAAAATCACAAGTGTTGGTGAAGATGTGGACAAATGGGAACACTTGTGCATTGCTGGTGGGAATGTAAAATGGTGCAACCACTGAGGGAAAAAGTTTGGTGGTTCCTCAAAAATGTAAACATAGGATTACCATATGACCTAGAAATTCCACTCCTAGGTGTGTATCCAAGAGAAATGAAAACATATGATCCACACAGAAATGTCTACACAAATATTTATAGCAGCATTAGTCATAATACCAAAAGATGGAAAAACCCAAACGTCTACACACAGATGAATGGATAAATTGTAATATATGCATACAAAGGAATATTATTTACCTTTAAAAAGAATGAATATTGATACATGCCACAGCTTGGGTGGACCTCAAAATCATTATGCTAAGTGAAAGAACCCAGATACAACAGGTCAAATACCACTTGATTCCTTTTATATGAAGTATCCAGAATATGTAAATCCACAGAGAGAGAGAGAGAAGATTATAGGCTGCCAGGGGGCGGGGCCGGGAGTAGGAGAGGGAGGAGGGAAAGTGATTCGGTACTCACTGTGCTGTGGACCTACAGCTTACCAGGTATGGTTCATTGTTCTTCTGGGTGATGAAAAAGTTTCAAAACTAGGGAGAGGTGGTAGTTTCACAATATTTTGAATGCACTAACTGCTACTGAGTTGTACTTTCAAATAGTTAACTGTATGTTATGTGAATTCCACCTCAATTTTTAATAAAGAGTCATAGAGTTATGCTTAGCATGACTCCCTTTGAATTTTAAAATATGCAGATATACACGAGAGAAAAAAATGTTAGATCATACTTCAAGACATTAAAGATGATTATCAATGAGTGATGGGAAATCAGGTAATTTTAATTGTTTCCTCTTCACTTAAATTATTTTTAAAATTTTCCAACAAGGCTATGAAATAGTTGCATGTTGAATTCTTTAGTATCCTATAGTATACTTTAGTTTAGTATCCTATTTAGTATACTATAATTTAGTATAGAATAAATTTAGTATTTAGGGAAAGAAATGCTATAGTGATATTGACTAACAGATTTTTAAGAGCATGAGGAAGATCCTTAAATTATAGAGTTAAATTAGGACAAAAGGAAACTGTATTGTATGTATAATATGATCCCAAGTATTTAAAATGCACTGCTCATGGTAACAGACTCTCTGTGGGAGAGAGGAAAATGAGAGGCATTGTTCCTTTCTACTTTCCATATTTTCTTAATGAATATTTATTACCACTATAATCAGAAAAGTGATTTTATTTTTAATGTCTACTACTGGGTAAGCTAGGTGCAAAAAGGTAGAGGTTTGATAAGGAGAATATTTACACTGGAATCATGGATTTTGATACAGAATATTCCTCATAGAAAAATTGTAAAGTACAGAAAATGTACAGACGGAAACAAATCACCAGTCCCTAACCTCTCAGATATGCTTAGTTGTTCTCTGAACAGGATTGGGCTTGGGCTATTTAGAAACAATAGTCCTTCATTTCCATCATAGCGAGATCATTGGCAGAGTTTGTTGAGCAAATGTGAGTCTATTATGTGCCAGGCTATATAAATCAGAAATGTAGTCATCTGAACTTCCTCTGGGGACTCAGCCCTTTCCCAGTCTTAGTCCATGTGGTTTGGGTGGGACTGACTCCAGCCTACCCAAAGGAAATTGACCTAGGCTTGAGTCGATTACTGGGTTCAATTCCTAGGGTCATAACTATTTGTTAATTTAGGCCCATAAAGGTCAAGTGCAGGACTTTTGTTAAAGACTTGGACAAGAGAGATGGACTCTATCACTCTGAGCATTTGTAACTTAAAAAGAGATGTTAAAAATCCCCTAGGAAGGAAGCTGTGCTGATGAATGGGTTGCTACATGGATATGGTAGATGGTGGCCATGCTTTGTTCTCATCTTGTGCATCCCTCTACTATGGCCCTTCCCATACTGTGCTTTGGTCGCTGATGCTTCTGTCTCCTCCACCAGACAGACAGCTCTCTAAGGGAAGGAGACACATCTCCACTATGTTTGGTCATGGCACAGAGAAGGGCCCAAACATACATCTGCTAAAGAAATCATCCTGAGGGACTTAGCAACATGGAAATGAGGCATTGGTGGTTCCATCACTGGGGACTCAGGTTTCAGAGGCTCCAATACCTCTACTGGCTGATACCACAGCACACGGTCTCCACTTTGTACCCTTGTGTTCCTGCTCTAGGCTGCAACAAGTGGTCCGCCCTGACTCATCCACTGTGGGTTCTCATGTGTTCACTGCATGATTCTCACACAACCACCCAGAGGATGTCATCAGGCAGAAGGAGTGGGGGCGGGGACAATTTCATAGAAATCCGTCCCTGATGAAGCACCACACAACCACAGGGGGACTTGAGGTCACTGATCCCATCTGTACCTCCTTCCTCTCCTCGGGGATAAAAGAGAACAAGGAGGAAGCATCAGCCTCCCCAGCCTGGGTAACCTTCCTGGAAAGATGCAGCCTCTCCTGCTCCTGCTGGCCTTTGTACTGTCCCCTGGGGCAGAGGCAGGTGAGTGACCATCCCCGCCCTCAGATGCCCAACCCCTCCCCCCAAACACAGTGGGCACAGGTCTCCTGCCCCTTCTGCACATCCCTGATCCATCCATCCACCAGCAACATTCTGAATCCCAGCTCCCGTCCCACCTCAGAATCCCAAGTATGACGCTGGGTAAGCTACCATCAGGAATGGTAGGGCAGAAGGCAGTTCTCAAGAAGAGCCAGTGGGTGCTATTCCCTCCCTAGGCCCTATATTTGCCATCAGAAAAGTAGAACTTAACTGGAAGTTCATGGCAGGGGGAGAGAACTGGAAAAGAGAAAGTAATCAATTCCCCTGCCAGAGCAAAGTGGGCCTGGCTTCCTGGTCAGGGATGACACAGATGCTCCCCTCAGCGTCTGATTAGGAGAGAAGTCTGAGCTCTGCAGACCCCGAAGTTGGTGGGACCACTGTCCCCAGAGGACTGCTATGCCTTGCTCAGTCCCAAGGCCCCTCAGTCCCTTCTCCAACTCTGCTTTTCTTCCCAGGCCTCTAGCAGCTCCCTTCTTTCCAGGATGCAGACACTGTTTGCGGACCTGAACTTCTCTGCTTTCCAGAATCCCACAAGCACTGGCCCTACAAACTCTCCTTCAGGCCCATGGGGGGCCATTCCTTCACGTAGCCAACAAACAGCTTTCGGGCACCCACTATGCGTCAGGCCATGGGAACCATCTACGACAACATCTAGATCCCTAAACTTAAGTCCAGGCCACTGGAAAGCAGCATCATCCCAGACATCACAGGACAACAGGGCCTTAGAAAGGCTCTTGAAACAAAACAAAGTCAGGAGAAGAATTTTCAGGAGCCTCTAGGACTTTGCTGTCCCTAAGATGCAGATGCTCACCTCCAATTATCTGTGGAGGACACATTCACAGGCCAAGCCTGCTCCTCTTCCTTTTTCTAGAGGGAAAGCCCCACCCCAGCCCCTCTCAACTCCAGGCCATCTCGGGCTCCCAGATGCCCAGCAGTCCTGAGCCATCAAGGTGACGCATGCCTGGTGGACTCTCTGGGTGCGCACAGGTAGATAAGACTTTTCCTTCAGGGGAGATCATCGGGGGACATGAGGTCAAGCCCCACTCCCGCCCCTACATGGCATTGGTTCACCCTCTGAATGAAGAAAAGAGGAAGGGCTGCGGCGGTGTCCTCGTGCGACAGGACTTTGTTCTGACGGCTGCTCACTGCTGGAGAAGGTGAGGGGCCCCAGACAGCTGACACCTCCTGAGACCCCAACAGGGATCCCCGTCCTCTGCAGAGGGTCTGCAGCCCGGGACAGCTCCCCTGGCTTCTGGGAACTCAAGGGCATGAGAGGTCATCAGAGGAGCCATCTGAGGGCATGCCTGGGTTATGGAAAGTGAGAATAGGACAGGCAAGCTTTGGGGTCAAAGGGTCAGAGGTGAGAGCTCGTGGTCCAGTTGAGAAGAGAGACCACACTGGTCAAATGAAGCAGCTGTGGAGGATGGAACCATGCACTAGGGTCAAAGGGCAAACTCAGCGTCCTTTCACAATATTGCCTGAGGGCTGAGAAAACTCCCAGAATCCCCTCTCAGAGTCACCCACTGCCCAGTACTCCTGTGGTTTTGATTTCTCCTACCTGCAGCCCTGCCCTACCCTAGGTGTCCCCTGCCCTTCATTGCTCCTGGGCTGGATCTCCTTTGACTACACGCCCCCGACATCACCACCCCTCTTTCTGTGTAGCTCACTCACGGTGACCCTGGGTGCCCACAACATTAAGAAGCAGGAGAGGACCCAGCAGGTCATCCCTGTGAAGAAAACCATCCGTCACCCACATTATAATTCTAAGACCTATGCCAACGACATCATGATACTAAAGGTAAAGGAACCTCCCTGCTGCTCTTGCTGTCCTGGGTCCAGATTTCTTCCTCTACCACTGGGACCTGTCCCTTCCCTCCTTCCCATCCTGGCCACCTGACTAGTCCCAGTGGCTCAGGGGAGAGGGAAGTCAGTGCAGACCCATCACAGTGTCCAGGCCCAGGAGGCCAGTGGCTGAGCTGGACTTTCTTGCCTCTTCCCATCAGCTGACAGGAAAGGCTGAGCTGACTGCAGCTGTGCAGCCCCTCAGCCTGCACTGGGGCACAGCCCAGGTGATGCCTGGAGAGGTGTGCAGTGTGGCCGGCTGGGGGAGAGTCGCCCCAAATGGCACAGGGTCAGACACTCTGCAGGAGGTGGAGCTGACTGTGCAGCAGGACCGGGTGTGTGAATCCTACTTTCGCAACTACAACAGTACCACTCAGCTGTGTGTGGGGGACCCGAAGGAAAAGAAGTCTTCCTATAAGGTGAGACTGGGTATCTCCCTAGCTTGGCTCTGGGGAGAGGGGTGTTTTGGGACTTTCAAACCCAAGCAGTGGGAACTCCTTCACCCCTTAGACTCTGATCTTTCTCCTGGGAAGAGAACGGGGGAGCAGACAGAGTGGGGAGTCACAGGCCTTCTGGAAACCTACCAGGGTCCTGAGATGCATCCAAACATGGTGCTCCATTCAAAAGATGAATTTGAAACACTCTGCCCCACGCCGGGCACAGGTGTTAGAAAACTTTCCCTGGGTGTGCAGCAGTCAAACCAGGCTCCTCAGAGCTGGCTCCCATCTTGGTTAAATGGCTCACCCTACATGCTGAGTGTCAGCCTCACCTGCGTGCTTCCATGTTCTTAAATGGTAGACCAAATAACAGTCCCACAGCGCCCTCATGGGAGAGGATCTGGGACCTGGGGGAGGAGAGGGAGCCACCCCCTGAGTGAAATGAAGCTGTGACAATGTCCAGGGTCAGGACTGGGCAGCTGAGGGGCCCACAGGGACCTGCCCTGCTCTCTGATTTGCCACATGGAGGCCACACCAGGCGGCCTTCACTGAGAGGGCGCTTGAGATGCAGGTGGGCAGAAACGGGGAGCATGGACTCAATCTTCCCCACTCTCTGTCCACAGGGGGACTCCGGGGGCCCTTTCGTGTGTAAGAACGTGATTCAGGGCCTTGTGTCCTATGGACGATCAGGCGGGCTTCCTCCACGGGCCTACACCAAAGTCTCGAGTTTCCTGCCCTGGATAAAGAAAACCATGAAGGGGCGGGCCCCATGGCCGAGAGGTTAAGTTCTTGCACTCCACTGCGGCAGCCCAGGGTTTTGCCCGTTCACATCCTGGGCGCAGACATGGCACTGCTCAACAGGCCAAGCTGAGGCGGCATCCCACACGCCACAACTAGAAGGATCCACAACTAAGAATATACAACTATGTACCGGGATGCTTTGGAGAGGAAAAAAAAGGAAAAAACTAAAATCTTTCAAAGAAAAAAAAAAGAAAACCATGAAAAGCCTCTAACTGTAAGAACCAACCTACCTTCTCTGGAGCTGATCCATAATGACACCAGCAACTAAATAAATGTCTCTGAGCTGAGCGGGAAGGGCTGGTTTCTTGTTTATTCATTGATCCTCATTCACAGGCACTAACTGCTTAGAAGGCCAATGGCACAAATCTGCTGTTTCCTGCTTCTTCCTCTTCCCCCTTCCACCGCCACCTCCCCCAAACCTCAAGCAAAGCTGTTCCCAAGCTCCTTCTGACCCTCATCTTTCTCTGGGCCTGCCCTTCTGCCAGGGCTGCAGCTGAACATCATCAGGAGAAAACATGAACCTCTCTGCCCCTGGGGCTCAGGTTAAACTTCTTACCTCCTTCCCTGTGTTAGATGGCAGAGAGGAAGGGGGATGACACCATGGGTACCGCACACCAAGCAGGCAAGTCTGGGGCTGCAGCTCAATGGCATAGCCCCCACAACGGGGAGGAGAGTGGCTGCCTGGCCAGGACAGTTCTCTCCCAAAGCCAGGGAGCTGGCGCGGAGTCAGGGAAGGTCTCTGGAGAAGCTGCTGGATCTCACCCAGCCTGAGTTTCCTCCCTGCCCTCCTGTGACCTTGGGGCCCAGCTTGTCCTCCAGTCTCCTGGCTGCCCCTTCTTCTCCATCCCTGCTTTCCACTGAGAGTTCTCAGAGTCCACCAGCTCCTGTACCCTCCACACAAGCCTGATCTGAACTGGCCCCTTCCTTCTAGCCCTCCTGCCTAGGACACACAGAGCTCCGTGAGATTCCAGCAGGGCCTCTCCCCTGAGATGCCAGGCCAGCTCATTCCATGGCAGAGAGTGCCACAAGGAACCAGCCTTGTGCTGGCAACAGGTGGGACCCATGGAGGACACAGCAGGCAGGCTGTCTCTCCAGAACCCCAGCCCCATCTCTCACCTGATAAGGCCAACTCAATCCCTTACATTCAGCCCAGTGACTCCCCAAGTGCTCAGGACGCATTGGCCACTTGGTCATTCAGTGGCCTGAATACATTTCAGCCTGTCACTCTTAGTCACTGCTGGCCTCTAGGCTAAGACCCCTCACTGGCCACCTAGGGCTGTCTCAGCCTTTTGAGTTAGCCCTACCCTCTCTGCAGTAGGACTGGAAAGCACCATTTTTCCATCAATAAACAAACACACACTGATTGAGCTCCTAAGTGCCCGGCACTGGGGATCCACACTGGACCTAATACATTCTGTCATCTGAACGCGAGGGACACTGACAGTGGGAGTTTCACCCAAATCATGTAACTCTCCCTCCCTGTCACATGAGTGCACATGGCCTAGATCTCGTGGGAAATCCACAGGAATAAAGTACTTGTATTCTGTTTCTATTGCTGGTCACCATCCGAGTGAATGTGAGCACGTGTGACTCTAGAACAGCAGGGTGAGGGACTTGGAAAAGATATTAGTCATTAGTTTCTAGGGGTGAAGTCACCACACTCTGTCCACTGGAGCATCGTCTTCACCTAGAGGAGAGGGCATCCCATAGGGAGGGAGAACAGCAACGAGGGCAGCCTTACCTTCGTTTGCCTCAAAAGTGGGAAGTAGGAATGTCATTGCACAGGTTCAGAGGGTAGGAAAAACTGTATTATGTATTTGCTTGAAGGCAAATAGAGTCAGACTCTAAAGACCCATCCAACTGGACTGGTCGGAAAGCTGATCCCTGTGGTTACTGTACTTCCTGCCTGCGCAGAATCAAACCAGAATCTGGGAGGTTCACCTTGTCTGGAAACATGGAGAAAGGCCTCTCCTCTTTAGGCCATCATAGTTACTGCTGCATCCATAGGTTCCAGACCACCCAGGTTTTTTGACTTCAGTAGGTTTTTGGCTGGAGTCCGCACATAGAGTACGGGATCCTTTGCTGAATGAGAATCTCCCTGTCTTGGGCTCAGCTCAGAAAACACTCCCAGAAGCCATCTCTCCAAGGGCTTTGCTGCTCATAGGGGCATGACCTGGGAGCTGAGCATACATTCCAGCTCTGAGCTCCTACTCCAAACTCACACAGCACTACCCTCTCACCACAAGGGATACGAACTCTGGGATCATGTAACCCTCACAGGCAGGGCCTTTCCCACCTTATTGTGCACAAAGCAGGCAGCAACACAATCTCTTCATGACTGCAGGCACTTTCACAAACGCAGAGCAGTGAGGACACACGGCTTCTGATCTGGAGCCGAAAAAATATCTCTGTATCTAAGACATACTAAGAACCTGGATCCTTGATGGGAAAAGACAAAAAGGAAAATGCCAAAAGCAAAACAAAAATAATATTTAAAAAGTAGTCCAGCCACATGCATATCTTGTTTAGATATAACATGTACTTGAGGAAATGGTTCTGTGGTTTTCATACAAGTTTGAGGACCCTGCTGCAGGTCTTCCTCCTGTGAGAGATGAGGGAGGGACACAGTCCCAGGAGGGGGTAGTGGCCGACTGAAGGCACCACAGAGTTAGAACAGAGCCTGGACTGAGCCCAGGTGCCCTGACAGCCAGGCCAGCAAGAGCCCTGACATGTGGTCTAACCCCCGCCCCGTGATGACTTCCTGGCATCCCTGAACAAGAGCTGAGCTTCTGCTCAGACTCCTCCCTGGAGAGAAAACCTCTGGGCTGCTGCACAGCCATTCTGTGACAAGGATTCCAGCACCTCGCTTGGTGAGCTGAGGTCTGCTCAGGGGCACATTTGGATTGGGGTGGGTCATCACCCTAATAATGCTGATCCCTTCAAACCTCCTTTGTCTCTGGAAGTGTCCCCTGCCCCACCCCTGCCTTTGAGGAAACGATCCTTCTGGTCTCAACATCTCTGTAACAAATATTTAAGAATAAAGAAATAAACAAAATGTCTGTAATGACCTCAAGGAGACGCTTCTACTCACCAAAAGTCACTACCATCTCCCCTTCTTCCATCCAGATCCACAAGAAGACCTGGGTCCCAGGATGTCAGCGAGAGGACCACCAAGCCAGCTCCTGGAGGAGAGAGACCCAAAGGAATGTGAGATCTTGCTAATTTGTTTGGGAGCGTGTCTTGGGATGGCTCTGCCTTCCTGCCCACCACCGTACTTCTGCTGGTTCCCCCTTTGTGGACTTACAGAACTCACAGGCTTGATTTCCTGTCTTGCTATCCCACACAACACTGCTTTTGTCCAACAAACACATTTCACCATAAAATAAGTGCAGCCACTGGTTCCTTTTCGTCATAGGCCTATTGCTAGACGACATTCCTCATCCACAGATTCAGGAAGCTCAGTGAACCTCGGGGAGGGCAAAGGAATCCACATGTAAGCATATAATAGTCAAACTGGTAGAAACCAAAGATAGGGGCCCGCCCAGCAGTGCAGTGGTTCAGTTTGGGTACTCCACTTCGGTGGCCCTGAGTTTGCTGGTTTGGATCCCAGGTGTGGACGTACACACCGCTCATGAATCCGTGCTGTGCCAGGCATCCCACAAACAAAAAAAATGGAAGAGGATGGACACAGATGTCAAGTGAGGCCCAATCTTCTTCAGAACAAAAAGAAAACAAAGATGAAAACAAAAGGCTGAAAGTAGACAGAGAGGAAAGCAATGTGCTTTACTTTATAGAAACAACAAGAGTAACAATAAGCTCTCATCAGAAATGATGGAAGTCAGAAGACAGTGAGATGGCATTTCTAAATGTGTGGAAAGAAAAAAGAAATAGGCAACCTCTTTCTGGAACTCTATGTTCAGTGAACATATTGTTGAAAAATTAAGGCAAAGTAAAGAGATTTTCAGAAAAACAAGGATATGAGAATTTCTTGCCATTGGACCTGCATTGCAAGAAACACTAAAAGCAGTTTCTCAGGCTGAAGAGAAAAATCCCCATCATAGTAAGGAAGGTAAAAGAATAAAAAAAGTGTAAATGTGACCAAATATAAAAGACTTTATATAAATTTCTTTCAAAGGTTAACGACCATTTAAGGTAAAAATGCTTTAGGATTTATGCAATATAGTAGCCAAATGTATGATGAAAATAACTCAAAGGGTGGGAGGAAGGATAAATGGAAATAGTTTATTGCAATTATCTTATATGAAGTGGTATAACATTAATTCAAAGCAGACTGTGATATGTGAAGAAAACATATTGCAATTCTACAGTACCCACTAAAATGCTATGTAGAGATGTAACCAAAAGCCGATAAAGAAGGCAAAATCAGATACAACAAAAGAAAGCAGAAAAAGGACAAAAGAACAAAAGATTAATCACACAAATAGAAATCAAACAGCAATATGATATTCTTCAACCTACCCCTATCAGTAGTTGCATTAAATGTAAGCAGATTAAACACTCCAACTGACGAGCAGAGATTGTCAGTCTGATAAAAATGCAAGACCAATTGTGTGCTGTGTACAGGAGACACTCAAATATAAAGACATGGATAGGATGACAGTAAAATGATGGAAGGAAAAATAAAGACATATCCTGCAACACCAATCCAAAGAAAACAGCCTCGCCCATGGAGTGTGCTCTTTAATTTTAGAATTTTGGGTACCTACGAGATAAAATAGAGTGTCTTGGTAGAATTATTATTTCCATTTTTTCCATATTTTATTTCCATTTCTCTTAATATGAGTGAGCCAAGACTTCATTATGTTTTAATTATATTTTACTGTGAACTGTCTTATCTTTTGCCCATTCTTCTATCATGTCTTGGTCTTTTTCTTCTGAGTTTTCAGAGTTCCTTATATATTAGATAGATTAGCTCTTTAATTGTGACATGTGTTGCAACAGTTTTCTATTCCAACTTTGCTGTCTGTATTTTGAATTTTCTTACAGTGCTTTTTCACATGCAAATTTAAAAAGTTTTTTATTTATCTATCAAAGTTTATCAATCATTTCTTTTAATGTTTCTGGATTTAGAGTCATTTCTAGAAAGGCCTTCCCTTTTCTAAGTTATAAAGGAATTTACCCATGTTTATTTCTAGTGCATGTATGGTATTATTTTGTATATTTGAATATCTCATCTATTTGGATTTTATTCTGGTGGTTTACGTGAAATGTGACTCAAACTTAACCTCTTAACAAATCACTCTCTAGTTGTTCCAGTGTCATTTATTTAAAAGATCATCATTTCCCCAATGATCTGAAATCCTACCTTACGAAAAACTACATTTCCATATGTACTGGGGAATGTTTCTGGATTTCCTAGTCTGTCTGATTGGTCTCTCTGTCTGTTCATGAGTCAGTGCCACACTGTTTTCAGGAAAGAAGTTTTCTAAGATGTTTTTAATATATGACAGGGTTAATCTTCTCCCTTACTAGTCTTTTTTTTTTTTTTGTCACAATTTTCCTTGCTAATCTTGCTTGCTTATTTTCCAGGTAAATTTAGAAATTGTCTAGAACTTGTGCAACATTAGGAAAAAAATTGATATTTTTATAGGAATCACATTCAATGTATATATTACTTTGGGGAGAAATTATACTTTTTTGGTGTGGATCCATCCTATCTGAGAAATAAGACCATATTTGTATTTCTCAAGTCTATTTTTGTGTTTTTAGCACTATTTAAAAGTTTTCCTCAAATAGATTTTCCACAATTCTGGTTAAGCTTTTCCTAGCATCTTGGGTTTTTATTGCTACTGTCACAGATTTTCTTATAGTTAGATCTTAAAACTGATGGTTGTTTGTATATGTGAAAACTATGGATTTCCTCCTAATTTTAAACCAATCTCAAGCTTACAGAGAAGTTGCACGTATAATACAAAGAACTTTTATTTTCTTGAGCCATTTGAGAGTGAAGTTACTGACATGGTGCTCTGTCACTTCCGAAATACTTTGGTGTGTAATTCCTACAAACAAGGATGCTCTTACATAACCACATTCCAGTCATCAAACCCAGGAAATTAATATTCATATCATCAATACCAACTAATCTTTAGACATATAATCATTAGCTTTCTAAGTTTACTTATTATATTAGTCCCCACAGAGATTTATATAACAAATCTCCCATATCCCCATCCTCCTCTAAATGGGTCTCCTCCTCGCTCCATGTAGGCTCTTGCCTTCCACATCAGTGGCCCCTTTGTGCCAAAACCCAACTCACCGTAATTAGCTGGTTCTGACAAATTGCACCAGCCTGCCCCCCTGTAAAGGGCGTTGTCTCCCGACTTGAGAGCCAATACCAGCTACTAGGTCAGCCCCTTGTGTGAACACCCTGCTCACCCAACTTGGGCATCCACTCCCTTCTCCTGGCTTCCATCCTCACCTCACATGTGTTCTGACACCCCACGCCATGCAGCCTAGTGCAGGGTGTCCAGGCTAATGTGTGGTGAGTAAGGTGTCAACATAGGAGGGAGGCCTGTCATGAGCACCTTCCCCACCTCACACAGGCACGGCTTGAACACCTCACTCTGGTTCACTGTGGCTCCCATTCCAGAGTGACCACTGACATTGTGCTTTGTTTTTTTTAACTAAAGGTCTTTGCTTTTTAAGAGAATTGGGATCAATACGTTTAGAACCAACAGTATTTTCAATTCCATGACTCTCTCTTCTTTTTCCATTATAGGGAGATAATCAAGAGAACTCGTTTAGAGAATGGTACCAGGATATCAGAAATGTCGTTCTCTGGGCAGTGGTGTGAGAATAATGCTTTGGCTCCCTGGCATCCGTTCCGATTTCACGTGGTATCAGTAATTCACTGAGGAGAATAACTTAGGGGAGAACCAACCCTCTTCCGTTCTCAGGACACAGGATTTGGACAGAGCAGACTCTAGCCGATCAAAGGCTGTGACCTAAGCTGAGACAGATCAGAGCCTCTGACCAACTCTACAGGCAGCTAGAGCAGTGTGACAGATTCTGCTTTGCTGGGACGGCCTCTGTATATCTCCCATCCCACAGGCTCTTCTTACAGGACTGCAACACTCCTCCCACTCACAGGCTGGGTTTTTGACCATTTTTCTTAATTGGGGCTGAGGAGGAGCTTTTGATGGCACCAAGCAGTGAAATAAGGTAGAAGTGATGCAGTAAGACTTCAAAGTCTGGGTAATAAAAAGAACACAGCTTCTGTCTAGCTCGCTTTTTGGGAGATGCTCACTTTGGGGAAAGCAACCATCAGGTTGTGAAGAAGACCCGATATTCCCATGACATTGGCTACTTGAGAGGCCCTCACGGAGAGGAAGGGATGTGCCTAGCGGACAGCCAGCATCAACCACTGGCACATGTGAGCGAGCCTTCAGGTGATTCTGGCCTCTGGGCATTAAGCCTCTGCTGACACCAAGGGGAGCAGAGGGGAGCTATCCACACTAAACCCAGAGCAAAACGCAGATTCGTGGGCAAAATCACTGTGGTTCTTGTTGTTTTAAATCACTCAGTTCTTTAGGAATGGAACAAGCCCTCTTCAGCCATGGCCACCCCTTCTGTCCACCCATCTAAGCATCATCCTCACCACCCTTGTCTGATCACTGACGGTTTTGCCTCCTCCACTAGAAGCAAGGAATCTCATCTCAATACCCCCAAGTCTCAAATAGAACGGGGCCTCCATAAATGATCATCCTCAATAATGAGGTTCAAAGAGAGCCAAGGAAATGAAGACAGTGTTGGATCTATCATCACAAGACTCAGGTTGCTGAGGCTCAGGGACCGGCTACTGGCTGATCAACATCTCCAACCAGCCCACGTGTAGCCGGCAGTTCCTGCTTTCTGTGAGTATGGTCAGCACTGAGACAAGAGCTACAAGTGCTGGTGTGGTGACTGATAAGCTCTTGTTCCACTCAGGCCCGAGGACTTGATCAGACGGCAGTGTGAGGCATTCAGAGGGAAACTTATGTGATAACGGCCACAAAACTGAGGAGACCCTTGGAGTTAGACAAGGAGTAAGCATCAGCCACTGTGACCTGGGCTGCCTTCCTAGGGACATGTGGCCACTGCCACTCCTGGTGGCATTTCTTCTGTCCTACAGGGGAGAGTCAGGTGAGTGACTGTCCCCACCAACAGAGGCCCAGCATCATCCCACACAGGCTCAGTCCTGCTCAGATGCTGCACTCAGACACATCCTGGTTCTGGTCCGTCCAAGGAACTTTCTGAACTCCAGGTCCAACCTCCCTCAAACACCAGCAAATCTGATGCATAATGAAAACTCAGCAGGGCGGAACACTGTTCCCCACAAGGGCCAGTGGGTGTTGTTTTTCCCCAGGTTGTACTCTTGTCATCTGGAAAGTGGGTTCTTTTACAAAGTCCTCTGGAAGGAGATTGGAAGCTGGGAATGAGAATTAATTAATTCCCGAAGAAAGGGCAGCTTGGAGAAAGGGGCTGGCTTCTGAAATCAAAGTAGGGCCCACTAGATTTCCAACTCAATGTCCTATAACATATCGTCCAATTCCATTCCCTTCCCAAAGCTTTGTCACTCCCATGCTGCCCAGTAAAGAAGCGAAGTATCCAGTTGATCCCAGAGCTGGCAGCATCCCAATTCCCTGAACACTGATGTTCAACTGGTTCACTCTCAAGTTCTCTCTGGTAATTTTTCAGTCAATGGGCACAGCAGCTTTGGCAGCTCTATCTTGCCTGCTGCTCAGAACCCTACCAGGACTATCCCAACCTACCCCCCTCAGAGGCTAACTGGGAGCCATTCCTTTGGGCAGACAAGACATTTAGTGGGCACCTATGACCTATCAGGCTCAAGCAGATACAGAGCAAACACAGCCCAGCATCTTGAGCTCATGTTCCGAACATTACAGACCAGCAGACCAGTGAGGTCTGGAAAAGAAGAGAGGGGAGAGGACCCAGAGAACGTCAGGGAAAGGATTTTCCAGGATCCACCAGACCTTCAACGCTTGTTCCAAACACCATTCCTGTCTGCCACCCATGTGCCTGCAGCAGGAATTAAAGAATGAGGGCTGCTCTTCTCTTTGTCAGAGAGAGAATCTGAGTATGGAGGGTCTTAGGCAACGAGGATCGCCACTCCAGGAACGCATAGGACACCCTACTTGGTTGGTGCTGGATACTGCAGACCCCACTATCTGCTAACCCAACTCCTTCCGCCCTGCTCTCCTTTGTCCTCAGTTCCCTGCTCCACCCTGTGACTCCATGAGCTCAGCAAGCACGGTAGAATTTTCTTCCAGGGAAAACGATCAGGGGCCATGAGGACAATCCTTATTCTTGTCCCTATCTGGCATTTCTTCTGATCCAGACTCCAGAGAAAAGAAAAAGCTACGAGGGGTTTCCTTGTGTGTGAGGACTTTGTGCTGCCAGCAGCCACTTGCTGCTGAGGAAGGTGAGGAGCAGCGTGTGGCCCCACCCTTCTGCCCACACTTCACAGAGAAATGCCTTCTCAGGGGCTACAGAGCTGGGCCACCTAGTAACACAGAAGAGCCCTTCAGAGGACAGGTAAGCTTTGGGGAGAGAGGAACAGGTCAGTTCAAGGGGCCTGTTGAAGAGACAGGCTGGTCAAAGGTGCCATCGGGAGGAGGCTGAGGTCGTGCTCCATGCCCAGAGTGCACAGGGGAGAAATTCAAAGTTTTGCTAAGAGAAAGGCAAGCTCTGCATCTGACTGAACACCCAGAATCTGCTCCAGGAACTGCCACTCAGCATGGAACGCCAAGAAGCAGAGGACACGGGGATGCTCAGCCCCAGGGCCCCACCCCTGTAATTCCTCCTCACTCCAGTCCTGCCATGTCCCAAGCCTTCCTGCCTCCTTCATGGCTCCTGGGGTGCATCTCCTGTGACTGCACGTCCCACTCTGCTCTGTGCAGCTTAACCCACTCCTCCCTGAGCCTCCACAACATCCAGGAGCAGGAAAGAACCCAGCAGGTCATCCCTGTGAGAGGAACCATCCCCCACCCAGACTACAAGCCTAGGAATTTCTCCAAGGACATTGTGTCACTAAGGGTAGGGCACTTTGCTCCACTGGTTCTTGCACACTTTAATCCTGAGGTTTTGCATCCCCCACGACCTCATTCCTGTCCCTCCTTCCCAGCATGACCCTTTCACTTCTCTCAGGGCTGTGAAGAAGGCAACCCCATGACGGTCCCTGGAGTTTTTGTGAATTACTTTCCTCTGCCCTGAGCTTGAAGAGGAAGGCCAACCTCACTGCCTCTGTGAGCCCACTCTGGCTGCCCAGGAGGAGAGAGCTGGCAAAGCCAGGGATATTTTGCAGTGTGGCTGACTGGGAGCACCTTGGTGGGAACACTCCCTCAGCCATAAAACTGCGGGAAGTTGAGCTTGATATCCAAAGGGACGAGCAACACATCTCTCACTACAAAGACCATTACAACACCGTCAGCCAGATATGTGTGGGGGACCCAACAAGAGGAAGACTCTTTTTAAGGTGAGATCCCCAGCACTGTCCACGCTCAGCGTGGGGTACAGCCAAGCTTGAGGAGATCTTGGGCAGAGGGAGCTAGCTATATCCTTATGTACTCAGCCTTGTCACCAACTCAGTCTGTGGTCCTGTTACCCTGCAGGCATAGGAGGCTCTACCACAGCCACTTACAGGTAAAGTCTTCCTGGGTAGGAGAAGAAGGGAATCGTCAGGGCCAGGCTGGGGCTCCAGAACTGAGGAAGGTCACAAAGGCTGTCCTGACCCACATCTCACTCACAGCCCCCAAACAGGGACCACTTAACAGCAGGGCATAAGGGAGAGGAGAAGCGGGAGAAGGCCCAGCTCAGTCCCTCCTCCCCAGTCCACAGGAGGAGCCCAGTGGCTCCCTTGTATGGAACAAGGTGGCCCAGGACATTGTCTCCTTTGGAAAAAAGAATGGGAAACATTCACCTGTCTACACCAGGACCTTGAGCTTTCTACCCCGAGGAAAAACTGCCTCCAGGATTGATCCATCTGTCTTCTCTGGGGCAGAAGCCAGCAATGCACTGGGTAGAGGAGGATGGAGGGGAGGCTGCCAGGGACTTAATGAATTTCCATCTTTAAAGTGGAAATCATTAATTCTTTCTGTATTCACCAACATGTCCTAGAGCCTATAGCATATTGAGAAAATTTTTCAACAATCTCTGAATCTTGTATATAAGAATGGATTAAGAAAATTAAACTCAATTTTAAAATATCCATCTTAGAGAAGGCTAGACTAGAAAGAAATGGTATGCTAAATGCTTGCAATTGATGAGTGTGCTTCAACTACAGGAAAATGTTTTCTGGGTAGAAAAGTAATACATGTTCATCATAGAAAGAAAGTTAAAGGAAGAATAGACAAACAAGAATATTAAAATTCCCAAGAATTTCACCTCCCCCAGATCATCATCATTAGTGCTTAAGCACGTTGCCTTCCCCTCTTTTTCTGTGTCTTCATAATGTTCCATTGCTTTAACAGAATTGGGATTGGGCTGTTTAGAATTCATAATGTCTTCTTTTCCACTACTCTCTCATCTGTCATCATTCTGGAGAGGATGTTGGGATAATCTCTTGGCAAATACTTATGTTAGGCCCAGGCACATCAAAGCCATGATTCACTGGACCCGGGACAGAGAGTACTTAGTGGATAGTGATTATTAGGATGATCGGCATTCATTTCCCCATCAGCTGTCACCAGTAACCAGCATTTCTCAAGGGCAACTCCCTCCTCAGAAAACAGACACTCTGACTGAGGTGGAACAATCCCCCCTTCAGGTCCAGGGGTGCTCAATGACTCAAGAATAAACCACTTAGGCATTGAATTCTGATGGACTCAATGATGGTTTGTTTTGGTCCCATGAATATCAAGTCCAGGATTTTACTCAAAACTGTGGGATAAAGAAAGCTCTCTTTGTCACAGAATATTTGCATTTAAAGAGGGGATTCTAAATATTCCAAAACATGAGGCTGGACTTGTGGTCAGAGAGGCAGTGAGGTTACCACCAGGGATCTCTGTGTGTGTCCAGCTCTACATGCTCCTAGGGCAGGTCCAGGCTCCATCTCCCACCACCAAGCAGACCCCCACCACAGCCCCTACTGGCCTACACTCTAACCACAGATTCTCAGTTTACTCAAGGTGACCGCCATCTTCTCAAGGGCAGGAGCCATCTCACTCATCTCCTTGGATCTAGATTCCTAAATAGTTATTCATCAGGATGGAAAAAGAGCCAAGAGCTGAGAAATGGAGACATTCTAGATTCAGTCACTGAGGGGCTTCTGGGATCCAGCTCCTCTGCTGGCTGCAGCACAGGCTTCACTTTCTTGTTCTTTCTTCTTGCTTTCACCTTGTGACTCAGCACTGGGAGTGCAAGTGTGGTTGTTGACAGTGCTACTGTCACCTAAGCCAATCCAGAGAACTTTGACAAACCGCCTTGCAGATGACACAAGAAAACGAGAAAAGCACAGGTCTAGGAGGTCTGTGAGGTCTTGAGACACCACTCCTGCCTTCACCTTGGCGACCTTGTGTCTGGAAAGAAGTAATACCAGCAGCTGTGACCTTGGCAGACCTTTAGGAAAGATGCAGCCGCTCCTGCTATTGTTAGCATTTCTGCTGCCTCCTAAGACTGGGACAGGAGTGTGACCATCCCCATTCCAGAAACCCCAGCCCACTTAACAAAACCCTCTGGACTCCTCACCCTTCTTCCCAGCACAGTCAGGGATTATCCTCAGTTTGAGCCCAAGAACTTTCTAGATGCCAGCCTCTATCCCAAACCTACACTAACAAGTCCAATGCTACATAGACACTCAAAAAGGATGGCAGGAAAGAAGGTCGTTCACTAGAAGGTTTAGTGTATAAGCTTCTCTCTTATCACCTGGGAAGTGGGTTGTTCATAGAAAGGCATTTGGCAGATGACATGAAGCTACAAATGACAAGTAGTTAAAATCCTTCACTCCAACCCAAGAAAGGGCTGCTCAGAAAAATCGGGTGTGGTAATGAGAGTTGTCCTGGACCCAGCTTAAGATTCAATTTCATTTCCTGGTAACTTCACCCCCTCACCCCCGCTGAGGAGAGAAGCCCAGGGAGCAGCTGATCTCTGAAGGGGCTTGATCACTAGATGCAGGGAGCCCTGTTGCCATGGCTCTGCCATGGTCCTGGGCAGCACAATTTCAGCCCCACCTCCACCTGCCATCTCAGGCCTTCAGCTGCTCCACCCAGCGTCCCCTCTGCAGGCCAATGGCCTTCAATTCCACCAGCAGGATCCCCACCAAACCTCAGCAGAAAGCTAAGTGAAGGACATTCATTCACACAGCCACACAATGTTTACTGAGATGCTAGGGCGCGTTAGATACTCGGGCATGAGGATTGTAGAAAACCCAGCACCATAAGCTCACAGATAGATTATTAGATACGGGCACCAGTTGAGAGATTAGTAGAGGCTCAGAGGGGTTGGGAGATGCACTGAGACAGAAGGCATAGCAGAGCCCCATCCACGATCCCCTGGGCTCCACCATCGTGAAGACAGCTCTGATCTCCTACATGCATGGTCTGAAGTAGGACAGGGACAACAAGCACTGTCCTCCCTTTTCTCACAGGAGGTTCTGAGGCTTGACATTCAGAAAATGTTCTTCTCTTGCTAGGAGAACCTGGGAGGACACGCCCCGGTGGCAGCAGGGCACTATAGACCCCACCCTCAATCACCACCTTCGAGAGCCTTCCCTCCTGACCCCAGCTGCTCCCAGAAAGCCCATCTTCCAGTCTTTTCTTTCAGAGAACATCATCGGAGGACATGAGGCCAAGCCCCATTCTCACCCCTACATGGTGTTTGTTCACTTTTTGCTTGAGAACAAAAAGAAGAGTTTTGGCGGTGTCCTCTTGCGAGAGGACTTTGTTCTGATGGTTGCTCAGTGCCGGGGAAGGTGAGGGGCCGCAGACAGCTGACACCTCCTGAGACCCCTACAAGGACCCCTGTCCTCTGCCCAAGGGCCGCAGCCCAGGGAAGCTCCCCCGGCTCCTGGTAACTCAAGGCCCTGAGAGATCATGAGAGGAGCCATCTGAGAGCATGACTGGGTGATGTAAAGTGAGAAATAGTACGCCTAAGCTTTGGGGTCAGAGGGTCTGACCCCAAATGAAAGCAAGTGACTCAGTTGAGAAGACAGACCACACTGGCCAACTAAAGCAGCTGGGAAAGCTGAAAGCAATCATTAGGGTGAAAAGGGAAACTCAGAGTATTTTCACAATATGACTTGAGGGCTAGAGAAAGCGTCCAGGTGACCTACCCTCAACGTCACTGAGAAGGGGACACAGTCACTCAGTGCCCAGTCCTCCTCTTGTTTTGATTTCCACTAGCTGCAGCCCTGCCCTGCCCCATGTCATCCGCCCTTTTATGATTCCAGGGCTGGATCTCTTTTGATTCCATGCACCCCATCACCTCACTCTACTTTCTATGCAGATTAATCAGTCTCACCTTTGGGGCCCATAACATCCAGAAGCAGGAGAAGATCCAGCAGGTCATCACTGTGAGACAAGCCATCCGCCACCCAGACTATAATCCTAAGAACCTCTGTTATGACATCATGTTACTAAAGTTAAGGGAACCTCCCTACTGCTCTTGCTGTCTTGGGTCCAGATGCTTCCCCTTCCAGTGGGACCTGTCCCTCCCCTCCTTCCCCTTCTGGCCATCTGACTAGTCCCAGTGGCTCAGGGGAGAGGGAAGTCAGTGCAGCCTCATTGCGGTGTCCAGGCCCACGAGGCCAGTGGCTGAGCTGGACTTTCTTGCGTCTTCCCATAAGCTGGAGAGAAAGGCCAAGCTGACTGCAGCTGTGAGGCCCCTCAGCCTGTCCAGGGGCAAGACCCAGGTGAAGCCTAGACAGATGTGCAGTGTGGCCAGCTGGGGGAAGTCTCCTCAGTAGACAGAGTGTCTGACACACTGCAGGAGATGGAGCTGACTGTGCAGAAGGATGATGATTGTTACTCCCACTTCCCCCACCATTGCAACCAGGCCACCCAGATTTGTGTAGGGGACCCGAAGAAGATGAACAACAACTCTAAGTTAGGGTTTCCATCATCCACCAAGAAAGACCGGGGAGAGAGGAAATGGGGAGCTCTAGGAGATGGGAGTGGCCACATCTTCAAGCCTCAGCCTGAGAGCTTGGGCAGCCTGAGTCCACGAATACAGTCTTTACTTTCTTCCCCAGAGCAGATCAGGGCTGCAGGGCAAGGACATATCAGTCATCCCACAGCACAGTTCTCACCAAAATTTCCCTGAGGATTAGAGAGAAAGCCTTGGCTGGGTGGAACTGCAAGAAACAACCAGAGCCAGGCTGGAGGCCTGGGATGAGGGAGGTGACAAGGCCCGCCCAGGCCCTGCTCTCCCACACAGCCCATAATGGAGGCCACTGACCCCTGGGGTGGAGGGAAGGGCAGGACCACAGGGAGGCCAACTCAGTCCTTCCTCTCTCTGCCACCAGGGGGACTCTGGAGGCCCCCTCATCTCCAACAAGCTGATCGAGGGTATTTTCTCCTATGGACAAAACAACGGGACCCCTCCAGGAGTCTTCATGAAGGTCTCACACTTTCTGCCCTGGATAAAGTCAACAATGAAGCACTTCTAACAGCAGGCAGGAGGCTGACCTTCCTCTGTGCCTGACCACCTTTTCTGGGGCAGAGGCAGGAATCCCATGGGGTGGGCAGTGGGACTGCAGGCCCATAATAAATGGATCTCTAGCGAGTGTGACTGAAGTCTCACTGACTCACTGAACCACTTTCAACACGCAGCAGCATGCTGCAGGCAGCCCTCTGCTGTCAGTTGTGGCTGTCCTTCCTCCTTCCTCCTCCAGCTCTCCTTCCCCCTAAACCCCATGCTGTTTCCTTTCTCAGTCACAGCTCCATGGTGCTGAGCCCTGTGCAAGGGCTGAGACTGAAGGCTGCCCATTATAGTAGGACAAGCTTCTTCCCCAAAATATGTTCCTCCCTGGGCTTTAGAAAGTTCTTACCTTCTCTAACACAACCACCATCACCAACACCCTGACAATTTGGCAGAGAGAGGGGCAGGGCAGTGGAAGGAGAACTCCAGGGAGACAGGAGGCCAGGGGGCCAGGCCGTGGGCACTGAGTTTCCTGTTTCCAGGGCTTCTGTCTCCAGTGGGGCAGCTTCTCCCAAGCCAGGACCATCTGCAGCTTCTGACGCTCAGCTGCTCCCATGATGGCCTCCAGCCTCACTCTGGTCCCATTTCCTCCCCTAATCTGGGACCAGAACTGAGCTCACTCAACCTTCCTCCCTGGCTGACTGTCCCACACCAGTTTCTATTTTCCTTCTGACTGCCCTGTCTACCAGCTCCTTTCCCTTCCAGCCCACCCTGATTTGAGCCAGCTTCTCTCTCATCTCCCTAACTGAGTTCCCAAAGTCCCATATGAATTCCCCTCTATGGCTTGTCCCTGTCATGCCTGAGCTGCCGGCCCACCTGATGCCTATCAGAGGACCCAGTACCCACTTCTCACCTGAACAGAAACAGTTCAGGTCTTCCATCCAGCCTAGCATTCCCTGGGTCATATCCACAATGTCCTGTGGAGTCGCTCAGCAGCCTCAGTCCCTTTCAGCCTGGCCTGTCTCCCCCTGCTGGCAACCTGGGTTATGGCAGCTCAGTGAGCCTGAGGGCTCCAGGGCTGTTGGGCCAGAAAGCACCACTTGTCTGTCCACCAATAAGTCAACCCTTGATCTCTCTCTTTGTGCCAGACACATAAGAAGCTGTGTCCCTGATACTCGGAAACTTACATGGAGGGGAATTTCTTCTACATTCTCCTTGTTCCTCCTCTTCCCCAAGGCAGGTCAGTTTGGCAAATGGATTGGTATTTGGAATCCACAAGGCATCTTGCCTTGAAAATAATTAAAATCTCTGTGTTTTATCTGTATTGCACATTAGAGTTTCACATGAGTGATCTTGCTTGATTCGAGAAGGGCAGTGTGAAATTGGAAGAGACTTCAGGACCCACAGGTCCTGAGTTTCCCAATCTGTGCTCAGGGGATCCCATGACTGGACAGGAGGGAGGGAGAGAGGAAAGAGGCAGCTGGGCAGCCTTATCTTTATTTATTGACATGTAGAAGGCATAACTCCCAGTCCACAAATGCAGAAAATGCCACATTTCAAATCAAGATCCTTCACTGTGATGAAAATAGTAAGAACAACAAGAAGCTTTCATATCTTCAGGTAAGTGGACAAACTGTTCTGGTTTAACCATGATTCAACCTAAAACCTGTTTTCCCAAAAACAGCCTGACTTATGACCCACCGAACATTGTACGTCTGCTTCAAACATTTTCCCAAAGCAAAGAATGCATTTTTTATTTTATTTATTTATTTATTGAGGAAGATTAGCCCTGAGCAAACATCTGCTGCCAATCCTGCTTTTTTTGCTGAGGAAGATTGGCCTTGACCTAACATCCATACCCATCTTCCTCTATTTTACGTGCGGTTCGCCTGCCATAGCATTGCTTGATAAGCGATGCGTAGGTCCACACCTGGGATCCAAACTGGGCCCCCGAAGCAGAACATGGGAACTTAACCACCGCACCACCAGGTTTGCCCAAGAATGCATTCTTTAAAGATAAGAATGAATGTCTCTCTTTCTCTGACTCCAATACCAGCACTTCTTTGAAGATATTCTCTTCTTCTCAGAGGACAAATGTCAAGTTGCCCTGTTATGTATGTGCTAAACTACAGAAAAACATATCCTTGTGACTTGGAAAAAAATTGCATTCCTATCCTATTTCATGTATGTTCTTGTTTGTGAAATGGTCTATAGCCGTGCTGTGACCACACTTCTCAAGAGAGCTTTCTTTCCTGATGGAGACAGTACTTCCAGGCTAATCTTCAGCAATGGCTCAATAAACATCGCTCTATCTTTCTTATCTGAAGATTGGTCATTGATTATTTTTGGCGCCAATTATGACCCAGATGATCTTATTTTAGTATCCTGCATACAGCAGCACCAATAAATTGCATGTGTCAGAATGCAACAAATTCGTGATAGCTGGACAAACACTGAATCAGTTGGGACCAACATCAAAAAGAGAAGAACCATCATGGAGAAGAAAAACAAGCAAATCACACAGATATGAAAAGCAAAATCCAGCACATTGAAAACTAAGATGAAAAGCAAAGAAAGCTTATTTTTCCTTCAAGACAGTCCACATGTCCATCCACCAAGCATTCTGTGGGACCCACAGCACCGGCAGAAGCACCAGCAGAGGCACGAAGGAAGAGCTGAATGCACGTGCGGAGATGAGCAAGTGAATAGTAGAATGGGCAGGAGCCAGGGGACAACTTCGGGTCAAAGCAGTAAAAAGAACACTCTTGGGAGAAGCTGTCACAATAAAGTAATGGGGACCCCGGAAAGTCAGCCATGAGGAGCTCCATGGAGCCCCAGGGTGTAAGCCAGAGCCAGCAAGAGAGTAGACAGGGATATTCCCCACCAGGGGCTTAGGTGTGTGGCCTTGAAAGACAATGCCTGGTGGGTCAATTCCCCCTCTCAGCTGATAAGAGCACTTAACATGGTATGACACACGTTAGGAAGGAAAATGATGACCTTCTGATGCCTGTAGTATCAGGAAGACTGGGATGTTCTTGATGGTACCTGTTTCCTTAAAATGGATTCTAAGTCAGTTTATATCTATTTCTCTCTTTTGATCTAGTCATTTTTCTTCTAGGACTTATTCTTACACAAGGTCTAAAGTATAGGAGTGTGTGTGTGTGTTATTAATAAATATGTTCATCACACCATTGTGTAATAATAAAGCCCAAGTTGGAATCAGTATTAATCTCCAAAATAGGAAAATGGTACAATATGGCACCTGCTCATTATGGATTCCACAGCCCTTAACATCAACAGTATCCACTGATGGAGAAAGTGAGGCTAAGAACATTAACAGGTAAGTTATAAAAGAACTAATCAAAATTTAGAAAAAAGGAGAAGCTCACTTATTAATCAATGCTAATTAAAATGTTTATAAATTTTTGTTTAACTAATCAGGAGGGATTTACAAAAATAATGATGCTTACATTCAGTATGGACATTGAGAAAATGGCATTTTTGGACCTTGTGCACAAAAGTTAATAAGAATAAAAGGAACAAAGGAGTCTTTCACCTAGCCTTCGAGCAAATGAGAGAAGCGGACAAGGTCATTCCTTACAGATTCGTTAGAAAAGTCAAGTCTTCGAAACAACGCCAACGTTCAGTACCAATTTGGGGATGAGCTTTAGACAAGTTTCATACCAGTGAACACTATGGGAACTTGAAAGTTTTGAGACTGAATTACATTTTTGTGTGGAGAAGAATGTTCACCAGGTATGTTTAAGCCAAATTAGTTAGAGATCCGTATATACTACAATCGTATCTTTGTTTATACTTATATTTTCCTTGTAGGTTTTTTTAGTCCAACATATTCATTTTCATAATTTTTCTGTATGATTTAGATAACTTAAAAGCTTATTAAATAAATATGAATGAGATCAGTAAATGATTTTCAGCAATAGATGTTTAATAAAATGAGGGAAATGTTTATGTTGAATAATTTAAGTGATAGGATGAAAAACTAAATATATTGTGATCACACCTAAGTAAAACTTTACATAGAAAAAAATCTACACGGAAAAACTTCTGTTAACAGTGGTCAGTTGGGTGGTGAGATCAAGGACGAAATTTTTCTTCTTTCTATTTTTTCATTTATTCTATATTTTAAACTGCATACTGATTAAAATAATTTTATTTTTATCAATATTACAATTCAGAAAAAGGTGGGCTTCAGTAAGATGGGATAAACTTGAGCATTTCAGTGACTAACACAACAGAAATCTATTTCTTGCTCACATACAGTCCAAAATGAGTTTCCTGCTGAGTAGTGCCCCTCTTTCTCTCATGCGTCCCGTTTTGGACAATCATTACATGGTCAACCCATGATTAAGGGACTAGACTCAGTCCCCAGAAGGTGGCATCCTGTTCCCCATGTTCACCTGCATCAAACCCTGGAAGGCGAGGAGTCTACACGGTCAGCACAGGACTGTGTTAGGGGCCTGGTCTGGAAGGTGCCCACAGCATTTCCACTCACATCCCATTTGTGGCAACAGTCACAGAGCCACACATGACCTCAAGTGAGGCTGCACAATGGGGTTCACGTGTGTCCCCTGGAGGACAAGGAAATTGCTTCGATACACTGCTAGCTCATCTCAACCACAATGCTTAATAGTGTTTGCTGTTTATAGCGATCATGAGCCCTAAATTTTTTCTGCCTATAATACAAATACATTTCAATTATAGAAAAATCTAGATAACATAAAGGTGAAAATGAGTCACATAAAATGATTGTTCTGGTTCTTGTCTTTTTCTTTAACAGAATTAGTATCAAATTCTATACACCGTTCTACAGCCTACTTTTCCACCTGACATTAGATGATATAAACCCCTCCATGCCACTAAGCAGTCTCTAAAACATGGTGCCTTTGAACAGCTGGACAACATTCCACCCCATGAATGCATCACAGTGTGTGTCACCACTCTCCTATCTTGAATATTTGGATTGTCTGAGCGTTTGTGGTAGAGGGTTTCAGGGACTATGTCCACCTCCACCTCTTCCTATATTTACTCAGGGCCCTAGGATCAGCTGCTCAGTCTCAGAAGTGAGCTTTTCTGCCAGGAAACACTGAGGGTCTTGCACGTTTTTCAAATTTCTGCCACATTCAGAGTCTAATTCGCTCTTTCCCACTAACTTCTCTGAGGGGAAGACTGTATGCTGATGTCACTGAATGTCCTGTGTCCCCTGCTCTTTCTACAAGGGCAACAGCACAGGTCACTTCTTGGAAAGAGAGTTTCTCACTCCCAGCAGACACGTGTGGTGGGAAGACAATGGCGCAGGCACAGCCTTCTCCCAGCACTGACACTCCATGAAACATCACAGGCCCATCAGTAGAAACTTCTCCAAGAGCTTCCAAAACATCCTTCCAAGAGTGAATTAAGGCAGCCCTGCGGATGTCTGGAATGGCTCAGAAGTACACTGCTCTCCTGTAAAGCCAAGAGCCACGAGATTGGTGTCTGACTACAGCAGCATCAGAGGGATGAAGGAGAAGTGACCTAGCATCAGCCTGCCCTGAAGATTTGCATTGTTGGCAGCCTAGCGGGCCCAGGGAGGAAGTGGGATGCACAAAACATTACTGCCCCAACATCCCAGAGAAGAAAAATGTAACCGACGGAAATGTAATAAAACAGTAAAGGACATATAACTAACTATAGATGTTTTGAAACATTTCGCACTCATATTTGATCTAATATTACAATGTTTTACTAAAATAGAAAATAAAAACATTTAAAAAACATAGGTATCCCTATCTACTCTCATACATTCCACTCTCCATGGACAACTCATGGAAAGAAATGGAAGGACAGCTAATTTTTGACAAAGGAGTCAAGAACATACAATGGAGAAAAGAAAGTCTCTTCACTAAATACTGTTGGGAAAACGGGACAGCCACAGGAGAAAAAAGGAAAGCAGAGCATCATCTTTACCACACACAAAATTAACTCAAAATAGATTAGAGACTGGAATGTGAGACCTGAAACCATAAACCCCCTAGAAGAAAACATAGGCAGTATGCTCTTTGATACGTGTCTTAGCAGTATCTTTTTGAATATCATGTCTCCTCAGGCAAGGGCAACAAAAGAAAAAATGAACAAATGAGACTACACCAAACTAAAAAGCTTCTGCACAGCAAAGGAAGCCATCAACTAAACAAACTGATAATCTAGCAACTGTGAGAAGATATTTGCAAATCATATATGCCATGGGGGTTAATTTCCAAAACACATAAAGAACTCATGCAACTCAACAACAAAACAATGAACAACTCAATCAAAAAATGTGCAGAGGATATGAGCAGACAGTTTCCCAAAGAAGATACACACATGGCCATCAGTCCATGACAAAGTCTTTAACATCACTGATAATTAGGGAAATGCAAATCAAAGGTACAATTAGATATCACCTCACACACTTAGGAGTGGTTATTATTGAAATGATGGAAAATAACAAGTGTTGCAGAGGATATGGATCAAAGGAAACCCGCATACACTGCTGGTGGGAATGCAGACTGGTGCAGCCACTATGGAAAATGGTATGGAGATTCCTCAATAAACTAAAATTAGAAATATCATATGATCCAGCTATTCCACTTCTGGGTATTATTCCAAATATTAATTCAAAAAGATATGGACCCCTGTGTGCAGCATTATTCACAATAAACAAGACCTGGAAGCAACCTGCGTGCCCATGATGGAGGAATGGATAAAGAAGACGTGGTGTATATATACTATGGGATACTGCTCAGCCTCCAAAACAATGCCATCTTGCCATTTGCAGGAACGTGGGTGGACCTTGAGGGTATTTTGCAAAGTGAAATAAGTCAGACAGAGAAAATCAAAAAAAATATGATTTCACTCACATGTGGAAGATAAAAAAACAAACACATAGATACCAAGAACAGATTGGTGGTCACCAGAGGGAAAGAAGATGGGCTGAGGCGAAAAGGGGTAAATGGGCACATATGTATGGTGACAGACGGAAACTAAACTTTTAGTGCTGAATACAATGCAGTCTATACAGAAGCTGAAATCTAATGATGTGCACCTGAAATTTACATAATCTTATAAACCAATGTGACTTGAATAAAATAAAAGTAAATGAACAAATAAATAAATATGAAGTGGGAGCACCCAGGGTCTCAGCAGGGTGGCCAGGGTTCAGAGGGAAGGCGGGCAGGCTTCCCCTTTGCTCCTTCATCTCCTTCAGCTTATTGCTGGTGTCCTCACCTCATCCCACCAACACCACGACTGTGTTTCTTTCACCTTTCTCCATGCATTACTAAGTATAAACGAACAAGGAATCCAGGAAACTTATATTATTCAGAGAAAGTAAAATTCCAAATGACTGAGCTCTAATCCCAGAGAAACAGGAAACAAAGGAAATGGGCAGCCACCAGCTTTCACGTGTTGTTGGAAAATTATTGAATTTTGTGGGTTTAGCATTCTGAGACACAAGCTCCAAGCACCCCTCTGTAACCCTGTGTTCCCCTTTGAGCTCAGCACTAACTCAGCAGTAGGAGGGGGGATGGCGGTGTTGGCTGGGATGACTCTCTCGCCCCCAGATCACTGGCAGTTAGGGGGCGAGCCTCCTGGGCAGCTGCGAGATGAAACCTATCACACCAGCAGCAGAATGAGACTGTGAATTCTGACCCCCTGCCCCAGGCTTCCTTCCTGTCTTGGAGGATGAAAGACTGGCAGGAGGAATCATCAGCAGCAACTCACTGGGCAGCCTTCCTAGGAAGATGCACTCCCTCCTGCTCCTCATGGCCTTTCTGAAGCCCCCAGGTCTGGGGCAGGTGAGTGACCACCCCTAACCTCAGAGATCTTATCCCTCTCATAGACCCTGGAGCCAGCCTGCCTAGCCACTGCCTACCTCTGCATCGTGGGGTAAGTTATTTGAATTCACAGTTCCTCGGGATCCTCACCATAAAATAGGAATCATTTCATGCCTACCTCATAGAGTTCTTATAAGAGTTAAATTAGTTGATGTGTATAAAACTCTTGGAATTGCCCCTGGCACCTAGAATGTACTATATAAATGTGCTCTCTAAATTCACTTTGGCATCCATGTGTCAGAGCCTGGGAGACAAGGAGACAGCAATAACAGTCCCATCAGCTCACATCTAGAATCTTAAAGTCAGTCGCATGCTGGTCATGAGCTGACCATGAGCTGGACTCAGTGGGATCCCTGAAGCTCCCTGAGGAAGAAAGTACCAGGGACTTCATGAAGAGACCACTCCAGTGGGCTCCCATCAACAGCAGAGCATCTCTCCTCAACAGGGGAGGCTGAAGCTGGCCAGGCCTGGACCAAGGGTTCTTTTCTTCCTTTGGGGGACATGGGAGGGAGCTGAGATCTGGGATGGGGAGTCAGCAGTGTTTCCTGAAGAACCCGGGAGTGCCCTCCCAATGTGTGCAGCAGACCCTTGAAGGCCCAAGCTCTGCTGTCCTCTGCGTCACGTCTCCTACCTCCCATCTTCTAGTCTTTCTGGAGCACCAAGCTCTTCCCCACATCGAGGGTTCTGAGAAAACAGAGATAAGTACTGAATGCTTCCTTTCAGGGGAGATCATCTGAGTCCAAGAGGCCAGGCCCCATTCCCATCCCTACATGGCATATCTTCAAACCAGATTCCAGTGGGTCTGGGCACTTGCTGGGGATTCCTGGTGCGAGAAGACTTTGTGCTCTCCTGTACACTGGCAGCTCTCTGCTCAGGAGCGTCAGGCACTAAGGAGCTTCCTAGGTGACCAATCACACAGGCCAAAAAGAGTTCAAGAGAGAGGACATCTGAATGCAGGATCTTAGGAAGGAAGGGGTGACAAGGACACCAGGTAGGTCTATGGGTAGCGAATGGGCCAATGTAAATAAGAAAAAAAGAAGGATATAAACAAAAAGAGCAACAGGTGAAATGGAAGGCACACATTGGGGCTGAAAATATGAATTCAAGCTACTTATCAATTTATTCTACAGGAAGTAAAACTCAACGTCCCACTGTCCCCATGATCCCCAGCTCAGGGTTTTAGAGAATCAGAGGGCACACACAGCTCAGCCCAGAGCCCTCCTGCCCTCTCAATTCCCTCAGCTACAATCACATCACCTTGGGCTGTCCTCCTGCCCTGCAGAGCTGGAGGATCCAGCCCCTACGGCTCACACGTACCTCTAGGCCTCCTTTCCTTTGCAGCCATAGAAATGTCATCCTGGGGGCCCACAACATAGGGAGGCTGGAAAGCACCCAGCACTCATATCTGTGCTCAGAGCATCCACCACCCTGAATATGATCAGCAGAACAACCTGAATGACCTCATGTTACTGCAGGCACCACCTACCCGACCCTCTGGCTCCCCAACCCAGCTGGCTTTCTCCCATTGTGGGGACTCCACCCTGTCTTGGGACCATGGAGGAGGAAGCAGCCACAGTGTCCTGGTAGTGGTGGAGGCAAGGGTTGAGCTCCGCCCAGGAGTCCCTGAGGGCCTGCACTCTTCCTGCCAACTGGAGAATAGAGCCAGACTGAACGGAGTCTCCAGTGCTCTGCCTCGGACCCAGGCCAGGCCTAGTCCTGGGACCAAATGCATTGTGGTGCGTTGGGGCCTGGTTGGTCTGTGTGCTAGAGCAGACATAGTCGAGGATGTGAGGCTGAGAGTGCAGAGGGATCAGGAGTGCAGTGATTGCTTCAATTTCTACACCAGCCCAAGGTAGATTTGTGTGGGGAACCTGAGGAAGAGAAAGTCCATCTTCCTGGTAAAGTCCCGGGTGTCTGCCAACACTGCCCAAAGCAGAAGGGCCTGAGTGGTACTGACCAGTCAGAACTGACTACATCCCCACAGGCTCAGTTTGGGGCCAAGACCTGAGTGACATGGAGCTTTTCCCTATCAGTCTGGTCTCTGGGGGATTAGAGGAGCACCAGACACACAACCTATACATGTTTAGCCTTGTCTTCTAGAAGGAGAAGTTACCTAACTTGGGGTGAGCTACAGATAGTAACCACAGTCAGGACTAAGGCCCATCAATGGAAAGTTCCAGAAGCTTGTCTTCTCCATCTCAACAACCTCTCATCTCAAACACACCTTGCATTGAAGGAGCTCACCAGTCCCTATCTTCTCTGAGGCCTGTGCCTTAGGATAGCAGAAGGTGGTAGGCCTGTTTTCATGTCACTTGCTCTCATCACCCACAGGGGGATACCACAGGCCCCCTGGTGTCACCATGAGGCCCAGGGCCTCATCTCCTATGGAAATAAGATGCGGACTCCTCCAGCAGTCTTCACCAGTGTTTCTAGCTGCCTGCCCTGGATAAGGAGAACAATGAGATGCTTCAAACAGTGGGGTCAGACAGAGATGCCCCCATGACCCACTCTTCTTTGTGGCAGAGGACAGCTCCAGAGGGGTTGCCAGAGCCTTAATAAATGACCATGTCTAGAGCAGAAATATCTGATTTCTCATTTGTTCATTGAGCATCATTCAGTACACAATAAATGTGTGCCAGGTCTGAGTCTGAGCAAATCCCGGAAAATGGGGTCTCTTCCTCAGGACAAATGAATGCCCCTCAGTGTCTCGGAGATCAGGATGAACTTCTTCTCTCCTCCAAACTATGCATTCCCTCCGTCCTTGGAGAGGAATGGAAGGACATCTCTCTCCCAGGGCAAGGCTCTCTCCTCCCCACCCTTCCAGAGACCCTCTGGTAGATATTAAATAACAATGCACCTTCCACATCCCTCGAGGATTCAACCAACAGGGATCGACCAGCCAACGATGGTTGCATCCTACTGAACATGCACAGACTCTTTCTTGTCATTATTCCCTAAACAACTATAGTGTTAACAACCATAGCATTTGCACTGTATGAAGTATTACATGTAATAGACATAATTTAAAATGTACAGTAGGAAGGACACGCATAGGTTGTACGCAAATAATTTGTCATTTTATACAAGGAATTGAACAGCTGGAGATTTTCTTACCAACAGGGGTCCTCGAAGCCATCCCCCTCGGATACTGAGGGATGACTGTAAACTCTAAAACCGTGTGCCACGGTGTGTGTAGAACAGGCAGGACAAAGAGCAGAACTGAAATTGCACAGAAAGCCCAATTCAACACAGAGTAAAGGTGGCATCTCACATCACTGGGAAACACGAAACTTTTAACAGATGGTGACAGAACAACCAGGTAGTGATTTGGGGAAAAAGAGAAAATTGGATCCACTCTTCACACCATAATCTAAAATAACCCTCAAATGGATTAGACGTCTAAAGGCAAAAAATTAAACCATACAAGGACTAGAAGAAAAAAAAATTTGCTTGCTGAAAAAAAATAAAAAATACCCATGTTCACAGCAGCACTATTCACAATGGTCAAGAGATGGAAGCAACCCACGGGTCCATCACAGCCAGAGTCCTTCCCCTAAACCCTTCACCACACCAACCCCCACTGTACTATGGACCAACGTTCTTATTTTCAACGTGAGCAGGGTCAACTTATTCTTTTGCTACTCTGAAGATATACAAAACTCCACACAAAATGTTGGCTGAAATAATATGACTTTTTTATTTTTCTTTTGAGGAAGATAGGCCTGAGCTAACATCTGCCTCCAATCCTCTTCTTTTTCGCTGAGGAAGACTGGCCCTGAGCTAACATCCATGCCACAACTTCCTCTAGTTTATATGCTGGATGCCTGCTACAGAGTTGCTTGACTAGCGGTGCTTAGGTCCACACTCGGATCTGAACTGGCGAACAACAGGCTGCCGAAGTGCAACATGTGAACTTCGCCGCTATGCCACCAGGCTGGCCCCTAAAATAACATGACTTTTACTCTAAAGATTGGCCCATTTTCAAAGAAAAGATGACTGAAATCACTTCATTTAAAATCATGCTTTAAATACTTTCTGAAGGTAACTATACAGAATGAGCTGGCAGATTTTTCTACCTCCAGCAAAATGTAAATTACTCTTGCAGTGTATACAGAAACTGATCAATAATAACATACACCTGAAATTACAGAATGTTATAAACCATTATGTCCTCAATAAAATAATTGAAAACAATGAAGCTTTTACTCATTGCAGGGTGACATGTACCATCTGAACTTTTGCAATTTCCATGACCTTAAATGCAATAATCACAGAGGACATATTTTGTTAAATCCAAGTGAGTATACCCAGAAATGCTATGGTAAATGTGACCATTACTACATGGGTCTTGCTTATCAGAAAGTCATTATATTCGGTGTAAGCCATTTATCAACAAAATTTTAATCAAGAATACATCTTTGACAATACTCAGTCACTCTCCATATTTGCTACCATCTGCCTATAAGAACTCCCCTTTACTAGTGTGCTCGGGAGGATAACAGTCTGATTATTAACTGTTTGCATTGGAAAATTGAAAGAACACTTGATGGTGGGGAGGGAGGAGAGGGCAGTCACAGAGTTCCCCATTCAGCTCTTCCTCTCTGTGACAATTACTCAGAGCCCCAGAGCACTGCCCAGTCTCAGGACTCAGTCCCAGGAAACACCCAGGGCAGACATGTCCCACTCCCATGTCTTCCTCTGCCTGTCAGCACTTCCCAGGCAGCTCTCTGCCTCCAGCTGCTCTGCTGAAAAGGTTTCCGGACATCATGGTGCTCACTTCCTTCCTGACCATCCCAGAGGCCAGCCCCACCACCTTGCATTGCTCTGCACTCTTCTCTCTTAAGGAAACCTCGGCAGCAGAGCTCTGGAATTAGTATTTTGCACATTGACGTCTAGTGCAAAAGGACACAATTCCTCCCACTCTTTCTCCAGGTGCAGACTGTGCATTAAAGTCACTACGGACTAGACTGGGAAGCTGTAAAACCGTGACGAGCTCATGCTTAGCAGCCTCACCTGGAGCTAACGTAGATTTCCGGTCTGCAGGGAGCACATACTGAACTCAAGCATATTTGTCATCAACTCTCCTCTAAAGCTCCCCTTCTGGCCTCTTCTTACCATTCTACTACTCTCCTTAACACCCTGTCTCCACCCCTCCCCCATCTCCATGCAGCAGCCACACACCCAGGCTTCTGCCATGGTCTGAAACTACCCAGAAGTTGATGGATGACTGGGCTCTTGGCTAGCATGTTTCAGGTGAGACCAGAGCCAGGCAGTATTATTTTTTTTAAGTATCCTCTTTGGTGAGGAAGTTGGGCCCTGAGCTAACATCTCTTGGCAATTTTCCTCTTTTTTCTTTTCTCCCCTAAGTCCCAGTACATAGTCATATGTCCTAGTTGTAGATCCTTCTAGTCCTTATACGTGGGATGTTGCCACAGTGTGGCTTGAAGTGCAGCATGTAGGTCCGCACCCAAAGTGAGCCCTGAGCCGCCAAAGAGGAGACTGTGAGCTTACCCACTTGACCAAGGGACAGGCCCCAAGGGCACTCTTGCATGAATACAGAAAAAGGGCTCAGGCTTCAAATAGTCAAAGACTAAAAGGGAAAGGATTGGGTTGAGTGATGATATTTTCAGAAGTACCTTGATGCTAATCACACCCAAGGCAATGTGTGGTGATAGTCAGGCTCTTTGAACACCCAGAATTCAACTAAGGTGGGGAGCATCACTTCTGACTCAGGCCAGGGTCCCCCAAAGCCCTATTCATTCCTTCAGAGTTGCCAGTATCTCCTCCTGGTGAGTGTGGTCATGCTGACTCAGCAACACCTAAGAATGGGGTTCTTACAGCACCTTCAGCACTTGGCCAAGAGCCCCAGCCAGGCTATCTCTGTGA
Source organism: Equus asinus (assembly GCF_041296235.1). Taxonomy (NCBI): domain Eukaryota; kingdom Metazoa; phylum Chordata; class Mammalia; order Perissodactyla; family Equidae; genus Equus; species Equus asinus. The sequence continues at coordinate 171,135,626 of NC_091791.1, forward strand.
TCCATCCTTGTCTCAGTCCTACCAAGAAATTAGCTGACCCCAGCGCTGTTGTTGACAACAATTCACTGAAAGAATAGAAACTTCTCCAAAGGGCAAAGTTGGGCCTCTCCGTTCCATGGCCCACTCACTGGCAACCAGGACTTTGATAAAGTATTAGGATTGCACATGAATCTAGCTGAAGGAAAGCTGAAAAGGAGGCATGTAACTTTCCATCCTCCAATCCTAAGAATGGTTTTCTGTCCCAAGAGCTACTGTCTACATCAAAAATAGGAGAGCTTGTGAAGGGTTTCCTAGGTGTCCCTTCATCTTGTCCCTCTACTGCTGAGCCATTCAGCCCTACCAGGTCAGATATCCAGAACATAACTGGGCCATCAGAGTATTCCATCACCACTACTCCAATGGCCCAGGTGGTGAATGGCTCCCACTCAGACCCTTCCTGCCAAATTCCCCATCTCACTCTGATTACCCTTCCTTTCTATCTGCCCTCATTTTTCTGAGATCTCAATGCCTTAGGAAGTTAAAGCCTTGTAGGAGTTCAGAAACCCATGTGGACATCTCCAACACACATGCAAGCCAAAGCAAATTTGTATATTATTCACTCCTATATCAAACACACCTTTATGGGTATTTCGTATGTGTCCAACTCAGGATAGAAGAGAAAGCTACTAGAGTATTCTGCTTGATCAGGTCCAGATATTCAGGTCTTAGAGACCAGCCACATCCTGGAAGAGAACAAGACACAGGGGTCTGAGATAGTCAAGGACAAAGAAGCAACCAGCATAGGCAAGAGAAAGTGTTTTCCATTTCTTTTGGACTGTCTACCTTAAAGACAGAACATTTCCCCGTGAGATGTATCTGAAGTATGGTTGATTCAGACCAGAGGTGAGTTCCTCATCACAACAGGGAGAAACTGAGAACTCAGGAAGGAGATGGGCCATGCCACAAGGCCGCCATGATGTCCATCGAAACCAGGAGCCCCAACTCAGTGTTTAGTGGGCCTGATAAAGAGCTCTCTTGCCCACCATGTCCACCTCCACAGACTATCCCAGGCCATAAATATCCTGTATTCTGGCCACCAGATCTTTCCTCTGGTTTCTAGAATTCTCCTCAGAGCACCATACCAGGACCCCACAGACCCATCCTCAAGTTGAGATTTCTCAGCCCTAATGCCAAGCTAACCTGTCAAGTAGTGAATGAGACCAGACAAGTGGAGGAAGATCCCATCCTCCACCCTACTGAGCAGCTGCACTGAGTATCAGCACTAGGGATGTGGTTTCTGGAGGCAATGTCACTTATATTCACACTTCTCAGGGCAGGGAGTTTTGTAGAAAGACCAGAGGAACAGTGCACAGTCACTCTTTGTTTGGGCTGGTCTTTCCTTGGAAATAAGAACAAAGGCCCTCAAGAGGCTCAAGCACCTCTCCATTTTCCCTGATGTCTTTAATACCCCGTCCAGATGAGGAAATTTACTTCTCATCTCTCTCTTTATCCTCCAAAATACTAAAAGCTGTGGAGAACCAGGTCTGTCTCTCCCACCTGAACACATTCAGGAGATGTTAGGAGGAACCTCGGCTTCATCTTGGTGGTCAGGGGCAGAAGGGTGAATTCAGGCAGGCTTGTGTGCCATCACTTGCCCCTCCCCAGCTCTTCCTCTCTCCTTCCACTTCTCTTCAAAACTCTGTGTTCATTACTAGTTAAAATAATAACTCTCCTTATTAGTTTATCTACTGCCTAGTAAGGTCCAATTCCTGAAAAACAGGTAAATCTGAAGATGAGACCACGCTCAAAGCTCTTGCATTTACCTAAGGATCTCTTGTAAATTGATGCAGACACAAAGGACAATGGTGATTCCCTGGAACTAGCAGGAGAGGGCAATGGGAAGTTCCTATTTCTTGGGTTCAGAGTTTCAATTTGGGAAGACGAAAAAGCTCTGGGTATGGATATTGGTGATGGTTGCATAACAATGTGAATGTATTTCATGCCACTGAACTGTACACTTAAAAATGGTTAATAGGGGCTGGCCCAGTTGTGTAGAGGTTAGGCTCACTCACTCTGCTTCGTTGTCCAAGAGTTCACAGGTTCTAATTCTGGGTGTGGACCTACACACCTCTCATCAAGCCATGCAACGGCAGCATCCCACATACAAAATAGAGTAAGATTGGCACAGATGTTAGCATAAGGCCAATCTTCTTCACATAACCAAAAAAAGGTTGACAGCTAAATTTTATGTTCAATGTATTTCACCATGATTTAAAAAGCAGTCGTAAAAACGAATCTCTTGTAATACAAAAGGAACAAGGCTCTAACGGTAGAAAACACTTCTTGTAGAAAGTGGGCAGTGATCTCCTCTGCACATATATGGTATCTTTGGAGCTACAGTTTCCTTTTGAGCATTCAGGTTTCTAAGTCATGTAGAAAAGGCACAATGTCTGGTTGCTGTCACAGACTCAGAAGTAGCTGCACACCAGTATTTCCCCCTACTAACACAACATAGAAGCAGAAGCTGTGGGGAGAAGGAGCCAGAGGTCTGTCTGGAGAGAGGGCTCAGCTGGAAATGAGACCATGAGATCTAGGGTAGAAGGGAGGGAGGAACAGGGAAAATCTTGCCCATTCTTCTATGATACTTTATCCTTCTTGGAGTTTCTTGAGCTTCTTCTGGGTGTACATTAAGGATTATGGTTTGTTTGGGGTTTATTTACACCAAAATTGAGAAATGTTTAGCCATTATTTCTTCAAATTTTTTTTCTTCTCCTTTCTCTCTCTTCTCTCCTTCTGGGACTCCAATTACACGTATATTGTATGTGACGTCCCAAACATCCCTGACACTCTGTTCACTTCCCCTCTTTCTTTTCTCTTTCTGCTCGCTGAAAAGTTCTAAAGCAATTACAAATTTAGTAATGAGAGCCTCAGGAGAGCAGCCAAGCTTCTCTCCAGACACGATGGCTTAGCACAGGCACAGGTGCCTTCTGCCCTTGGTCAGAGCAGCAGAGTCATGATCAGCTAGGTCTGGGTCCAATGAGACAGGGGGCCAAGACGGGCAGAAGGAGAGCAGACAGGGGCAATTGCCTGCCGAAATGATCTGGATCCAGGGGGTACCCTGGGAGAACTGGGGTCTGAGTCATTTGTGGAGTAGAAATGTAGCCCAAGGTAGTGTCCCAATAGCTTAGAGGAAAATTCTCAGAAAAAATGTGATAGCGCAGTCAAACATACAAGAAACCAGCTACAGCAATTGTGAGAACTCTGATGGGTCTCTTGACAAGATGCACTCAAATGATAAACACTTACTTTGGGCCAAAATTACATTCTATCATCTTTGATTTTCTATGCTTCCAAGACTTCATAAATATTATTTAATAGGTACTTAATAACCCAACATGTTAACATGCAATTAATTAATAAGTCACTTCAACATTGCTAAACAGATTGGGGTTTCCACATCGAGGGTGGGGAGGAGGCCTAAGCCATCAAATAAAGGGAACAGTGATATCTCCTAAAAGCTACAGCCACATCTGGGATAGAGAAGGAAAATGAGGAGACACTTGACATCTTCCACCTTCTGGGGAATGATGGATCCAACAGATGCAAAGCAGCATAAGCATTATGCCAGTTTGAGAAAGACTTGAGAAGTCTTCTCATATGTAGATTAAATTATATAAGAGCAAAGAAAAAGAATTTAAACTTTCAGGCTTAATGCTGTTACTCTAAGTAGCATCATAACTTGAAATTTCTTCTGTCCGAAAGCAAACAGCCTTCAAGCATCTGTGTGCAGAAAGCTCTGAGAGCAACAATGCCAGGTTCCTCACCAGGGACAGGCAGCCTCGGGGGCAGAAACTTTGCCTACATCAGAGTCTCCACTGGGGCGTCAGAATACCTGTGCCAGGTGGGACAGGAGTGGCTAAGGGAACTCAGAATGAGTGGCAATGCTTTGTTTCTCCTCTTTCAGTCTCTATCTGCATGGCCCCACCTACTTTAACAGTGGGGCCTCTAAAGCTTTGAAATATCAAGAAGTTGAGAACAACATTAGCTTTATGAGGACAACCTGGCATCACAGAGTGACCTCAAGTGCATTTCTCAGTCAAACCCCTCCTCTCAAACTCTCCTATTTGTCGTTATGTTCTCTTCCTGGCACTCTCATCAATGCCCCATCTGTACTTCATCCCCAGTCTCTGCTTCTCACTCTCATGCCTAACAGTTTGAAGTTGCCTGAAACTACCAAGCAGTTGATGGATGACTGGGCTCTTGGCAAGTGTGTTTTATGAGAGACCAGTGCTAGTACTTTGGCATTTGCAAAGAAAGAATAATTCTTTGGTTAAAAAAAAAAATGAAGCTCTACAAAGCGTAGGATTGGATAGATGCATGTTATTTCAGGAAGTGCACAGTTGCCTAATTACAAATTCAAGGCAGACTGTTGTCATATTCATACTCTTGGAGGGTCTCAGTTAAGGCAAAGGAACACCATTTCTGGCTAATCCCAAAGCCTCCAGAAAGCCCAGTCTCCACTAAAGGAGTCCAGGATTTTCTCCTGGAGAATGTGGTCTCCAAAGATTGTGGCTCCTGCAAAACCTTCACCAAACATTACTGTCAGAGTGAGGGGAAGAGGGATGTAAGGAAAGCTCTTATCCTGAGAATCAACAAAACTGGGAGGAAATTGGTGGACATCAGCTGGCTCCTTCTTTCACCTCTAGGATTGAAAAGCCTGAGAGGAGAAGGCACAGAGCACTTCAGACCTGATCAACCTTTCCAAGAAGATGCTGCTGCTCTGTTCTGGTTGGCCAATCTCATTCCCTCCAGGGCTGAAGGAGGTAAGTGCCCCTGTGGAGAATCAGAGGCCTGGATTATTCCAACACTGACACTTTCACAGTGTCCCAGTGAGGCTGCCATTATATCCTTCCTTGCCTCAGTCCATTCCCAGAAATTGGCTGATCTCCAGATCTCTCACTGGCTATGCAGTGTGGAGAAAGTACAGAAAGGAAAGCTCCTCCTAAGGACACCTGGTGGATCTTCTCCCCCCAAGGGTCACATCCTTTTCACCTGGAAAATGACTTAGTATTAGGATAAGACATGATTCTAGTGGAAGGGGAAAGCTGAAAATGAGTGCTATAACCTTCTCCATTCTCCAAACCTACCAGTGGTTATGTATGCCAGTAGCTACGGTATGGATCAAGAACAGAAGAGCTAGCTAATGCTCCATTTCCTAGGTGTTACTTTCACTTTCTCTCCATTCTTTGGAGCCACTCAGCTCTCCAGGGCAGATATGTAAAACCCAACAGAACCATCAGAGTGTTGCCTCACTGCTGCTCCCACCTCCCTAGTGGAGACTGGCTGCCACCCAGGCCCCTCCAGCCCATTTCCCCATCTCCCTCTGATTTCCTATCATTTGTATTCTACCTTCTGGGTGACTTAGAAAGTTAAAGCTGTGATGAAGTTCAGATTGCATTCAAACCGCTCCTCCTCTGCTGTTGACCAAAGCAGATTTGAGGACTGTTCATTCATGTACCCAGCAAGCATTTATGGGATGTGTACTATGTGCCTGGACCAGACGGCGAACAAAGAAACCAGAGTATTCGGCTCCATGAGCATAAAATGTTCTAATCTAGACCAACCCACTCTGGAGGTAAGCAGGTCAGAGGGGTCTGAACAGCTTGAGGGAGGACAAATTCACCAGGCTAGGCAAGAGACATCAATTTGCAGGTCTTCTAGGAGAGTCCCCTTAACATGTATATGAACTGTGTTTGCTCCAGAACAAGGGCTGAGCACCTCATCTCTACAGGAGGAAACTGAGAACTAAGCCAGGAAACAAGTCATGCTGCAAGCCCGCCAGCTGCCCTCTGAAGCCTGCAGCCACCTCTCATTGTGTTGGGTCCCAGAGGACACTGCAACCACCCCAGCCTCTGAACATCCCATGGGTTTAGGACACCAGGTGGTGCTCGGCCCATGTTTGCCATGAACACAGAGATCCAAGGCAATTTTCTCTTTCAGGGAAGATCAGATGGGGCAGAGAGGCCAGATCACAATCCCTGCCCTACGTGGCATGTGTACTTTCCCACAATATCATAGATGGTGGGAGTGGATGTGGGGAGTCCTGGTACAAGACGACATTGTGACAGGAGCTCACTGCAACAGAAGATGAGGAGCACAGATTAGTCTTTGTCTTCCTGGGATTCCATGGTAGCATCTCAAGACCTGCAACTCAGCAGTCATTGAGCACACAGAGCCAATGACCAATCAGAGGAGCAATCTGATCTGCTGAGACCAGGACACAGTGAGTGTGGGACTCAGGGGTGGACTGTATGGAGAGACATCTGGATGGAAAACAGGCTGCTGAAGAACCAGGTTGGGTCACTGCTGTCCAGCCAAGAAAGGTGACACTGTCCACTTTTCCCTTCCTCCCTATCTGACTCAGCTGCAGGTGTGCCTTAGGCTGGAACTTCAACCTGTCTTTCAGAGACTGAGTTCTAGCTCCTGTGATTTACCCAATCCAGCTTTTCTTTAGAGAAAGAGAAGTGTGAACCTGGGTGCTCACAATATCAGAAAATTGGAACATAACCAGCAGGTAATTCCGCTGCTCACAACCTTCCCTCACAAGGCTTATAATGATCATTCAAAGGTCAACAACAGGGGCTGGCCCCATGGCCGAGTAGTTAAGTTCACGCGCTCCGCTGCAGGCGGCCCAGTGTTTTGTTGGTTCGAATTCTGGGCGTGGACATGGCACTGCTCATCAAACCATGAGGCAGCGTCCCACATGCCACAACTAGAAGGACCCACAATGAAGAATATACAACTATGTACCGGGGGGGTTTGGGGAGAAAAAGGAAAAAAGAACAAAGGTCAACGACATCATGCTACTGAATGTACCATCTTGCTGAATTTCAGGTGCAATTGCACAGTTCAGGAGGGAGCAGACAGCTCATTCAGGGTCTCAGTCCCCCCCTCTCCTCCACCCTGTCTGCTCTCCTGGGCCTATGTAATAGGAGGGGGCTTGGGAGACTTCGGGCAGGGAGTGGAGGCAACCTCACCTGTGGATCTGAGCCCGGCTGGAGGGCAGGACGCGAGCTGCCATCTTTCACCTTTATGACCAGCTGCAAAGCAAGTCTCGCCTCAACTCCGCTGTGAAGACCATCATCCTGCCACAGAGGGAGGACTAGGTAAGGCCCGGGCAGGTGTGCAGTGTGGCAGTGTGGGAACAAGTGGCAAGTGGTAAAAAGGAAAACACACTGCGGGAGTTGGATCTAGAAGTGCAGAATGAGCAGAAGTGCAAGGACTTCTTCAAAAACTACAAAAACTCCATCCAGCTGTGTGTCGGGAAGCCTAAGGAGAAGAAGGCCACTGCAAGCCTAAGGAGAAAAGAATCTTCCCATCTTTGCCCCATGGACACAGTGATGCTCAGGTGGCATTGCCAAGATTTCTCTCACCCAACAACCAATGTTTGACCTGGGTCCACTCATGGATGGAGGCTTGCTGTTCCCAGGATGTTTAGCCCAGGCATCTCCCTCCAGCCAATCTCTTGACCTTTTTCCATGGACAAGACTAGGGCCTTGGACTGGGTAGAGCTGGAGAAAGGACACAGCCAGGACACAGTTTCACGGTGCAGGTAGATCTCAGGGTATCCACCAATCCCCCTGAAACTCAGAGCCAAGGTGAATGGTGACCACTCAGCCACTACTTCTCTGAACACCTGGGCCCTGGGAGGGGGTCAGGAGAGCCCCAGGGAGAAAAGGATGCTGAGCAGGGTGAAGCCAGAGGGATCAGACTGAGACTTCACCATTCTCTGTGCACAGAGGCACTCCGGGGGCACACTCATGTAGAACAATGTGGCCCAGGGCATTGACTCCTTTGCAAGAAAGAATGGGAAGCTTTGACATAGCTTCACCAGGATCTTGAGCTTTCTGCCTGGAGAAAAGCACAATACTTCAGGCAGCAAGCCCAGACTCAGGTGTCCCCAGGATTGATCCGTCCATCTTTTCAGGGGCAAAGGCCAGAACTGCCCTGGGCAGAGTGGAGGGTGGGGGAGGCTGCCAGGGAATTAATAAACTCCCATCTCTAGAGTGGAAATCGTTGATTCCCACTTCAATCACCATAATATGCTATAGTCTACAGCTTATTGAGCAAATATTTCTTCTATTTATCAAGAATGTCTGTTTTTTTTTTTTTTTTAAGATTTTATTTTTTTCCTTTTTCTCCCCAAAGCCCCCCGGTACATAGTTGTATATTCTTCGTTGTGGGTCCTTCTAGTTGTGGCATGTGGGACGCTGCCTCAGCGTGGTTTGATGAGCAGTGCCATGTCCGCGCCCAGGATTCGAACCAACGAAACACTGGGCCGCCTGCAGCGGAGCGCGCGAACTTAACCACTCGGCCACGGGGCCAGCCCCAAGAATGTCTGTTTTATATGAAAAAGGATTCAGAGAAGTAACCTCATTTTGAAAACATCCACCTTAGAGAAGGTAGACCGTGAAGAAGTAGTCTGCTGAATGCCTGCCGTCCATGAGTGTGTCTGACTATGGGAACGCTGAGTGGAAAAGTATTAATACTCATAGAGAAACACAGTAGAAGCAGAAAACAGCAATAAGAACATTAAAATTCCTGAGAATTCCACCACCCAGTCATCTTCATCCTTAACGCTTAAATAGGTTGCCTTCCTCTGTTTCCTATGTCTTCACAGGATGCTGTTCCTTCAGCAGAATTGGGGTTAGGCCATTAGCACTCATGATGCCTCCCTTTCCATGACTTCTTCACCTCTCGTCACACTGGTGAGAGTGTTGGGATAATCTCTTTGAAAATATTTATAACTGTCAGTTGCAGGGACATCAGAGCTGTGGTTCACTGCACCCCAGACAGACTCCTTAGTGCATAGGAATTATAGGACAATTGGCATCCACTTCCCCATCGCCAGGCAACAGTGACCCGTGTCTCTTGAGACGAACCCTCTCCTCAGCTACCAGGCACTATGATATGGGTAAAAGTCCTCACCTCATGCTACAAGACTCAAGCATAAACCAATCAGACCCCTCAATTCTGACAGACTCGCTGATGGTCTGTTTTGGTCCAAGGAATATCAAGCCCAGCAACTTTGCTCAAAATGGTGGGAAAAGAGAAGCTCTGTTTGTCACAGAATATTTACATGAAAGAGGGGATTCTAAATATTCCAAAATACAACCCTAGACTGGTGGCCAGAGAGCAAGTGGGGTTACCACTGGGGTTTGGGTGTGTCCAGCTCTACATGCTATTAAGGCAGGTCCAGCCTTTATCTCCCACCACCAAGCAGACCCCCACTACAGCCTTTACCAGCTGGTCCCACTAATTCTCAGTCTACCCCAGCTGACCGCCATCTTCTCAAGTGGAGGAGCCATCACGCTCATCTCCCTGTAATTACCTTGCTAAATAATTATGCATGACTTCGTCAGGATGGAAAAAGAGCCAAGAGCTGAGAAAAAGACATTCTTGATTCGGTCACTGAGGGGCTCCTAGGCTCCAGCTCCTCTGCTGACTGCAGCAAATGTTCCCCTTTCTTGCTCTTTCTTCTTGCTTTTACTTTGTGACTCAGTACTGGGAGTTTAATTGTAGTGACACTGCTTCTGTCACCTACCCAAAGCCAGAGAACTTCAACAAATCACCTTGCAGATGATGCAAGAAAACCAGTAGCACAGGTGGAGGAGGTCGGTAAGTTCCTGGGCCACACCCCTGCCTTCCTCTCCCCGACCAAGTATTTAGAAGGAAGAACCACCAGCAGCTCTGACCTGGGCAGACTTTCAAGGAACATGCAGCCACTCTTGCTCTTGTTGGCCTTTCTTCTGACCTCCAAGTCTGCAACAGGTGTGTGACCATCCCCATGCCAGAGGCTCCAGCCCATCTCAGAAAACCCTCTGGACTCCTGATCCTTCTATCCAGCACACTCACTGATTTTCCTCAATTTCAGATGAAGAATTTTCTAGAACCCAGCTCCCATCCTAAACAGACTAACAAGTCTGATGCTGCATAGACATACAACAAGGATGGCAGGAAGGAACGGTGTTCACTAAAAGATTTAGCGTGTGAGCCTTTTTCTTATCAAGTGGAAAGTGGGCTGTTCACAGAAAGGCATTTGGCAGAGGAAACTGAGCTCTAAAAGGTAAGTAATTAAAATCCCTCAGTCCAACTCAGGAAAGGGCAGATCACACAAACCAGCTGCAGTAGAGGAACTGTCACTGGAACCAGCTAAAAAAACACTTTCACTTCTTGGTGCCCTCACCCCCTCCCCCTTCCCAGGAGAGGACCCCAGGGAGCGGTGGATCTCAGAAGGGGCTGGATGACTGCTTGCGGGGCTGTCCAGTTGCTTTGGCTCTACCAGAGGCTGGGGACCCCCGTTTTCCACCCCACCTCTCCCTGCCTTCCCAAGGCATAGGCTGCTCCACACAGGGCCCTCCCTACATGATGATGGCCTTCAATCCCACAAGCACGATCCCCACCAAACCTCAGCAGAAAGCTAAGTGAAGGCCATTCATTCACACAGTCAAAAAATGTTTACTGAGATCCCAGGGCTGGTTAGCCTACAGGACATGAGGATTGTAGAAAATCCAACTTCATAAGCTCATGGACAGATTGTTAGATACGGGCACCAGTCAGGACCTTAGCAAAGGCTCAGAAGGGTTGGGAGACTCCCTGACACAAAAGATGTCAGCAGAGCCCTGTCCACAATCCCCTGGGGCTTCACCATTCTGAAGACAGCCCTCCCATACGTGGTTGAAGCAGGACAGGGACAAGAAGCACCATCCTCTGCTGTCTCATAGAGGGTTTGGAGGCTCCACATTCGGAAAAGGTTATTCTGCTCCAGGGAGAACCTGGGAGGACTCTCGCCTGGTTTCTGCAGGGCACTCTAGACCCTACCCCCAATCGTCACCTTCCGGAGCCTTCCTTCCTTAACACAGCTGCTTACAGGAAGCCCATCTTCCAGTTTTTCTTTTCAGGAATCGTCATAGGAGGGCATGAGGTCAGGCCCCACTCCCGCCCCTACATGGTGTTTATTCTGGTTCCCATGAAGTGGAAGCCCAAGAGGTCTGGCAGTGTCCTCATGAAATTGGACAATGTTATGACGGCTGCTCACTGCTGGGGAAGGTGAGGGGCCGCAGACAGCTGACACCTCCTGAGTCCCCAAGAGGGACCCCTGTCCTCTGCCCATGGACAGCAGCCGAGGGGATCTCCCTCAGCTTCTGGTAACTCAGTGCCAGAAAAGCTCTTGAGAGGAGCCATCTGAGAGTGTGTCTGGGCCATGGAAAGAGAGAAACAGGACAGGGAAGCTTTGCAGTCCGAGGGTCAGAGGCGAGAGCAAGTGGCTCAGTTGAGAAGAGAGACCACACTGACCAACTAAAGCAGCTGTGGAGGATGAAAGCATGCATTCTGGTCAAAAGGCAAACTCAGAGTCCTTTCACAATACTGCCTGAGGGCAAGAGAAAACTTCCAGAAGCCCTCCTCTCAGTGTCCTTGAGAAGCACAGGACACACAGTCACTTAGAACCAGGCCTTTATGTTGTCTCGATTTCCCCTAGCTGTAGCCTTGCCCTGTGCCAGCTGTCACCCTCCCATCATGGCTCCAGGGCTGGATCTCCTGTGACCGATTGACCCCACATCCCCAATCTCCTTTCCCTGCAGGTCAGTCAGGGTGATTCTGGGTGCCCACAACATCCTGATTCAAGAGAGGACCTGGCAGGTCATCCCTGTGAAAGAAACCATCTGCCACCCTGACTATATCCCTAAAGACTATTTCAACGACATCATGATACTCAAGGTAAGGGAACTTCCCTGCTGCTCTTGCTGTCCTAGGTCCAGATTTCTTCCCCTCCCACTGTGACTTGTCCTTCCCATCCTTCCCATCCTGGCCTCCTGATGAGTCCCAGTGGCTCAGGAGAGAGGGAAGTCAGTGCAGCCCCATCGCAGTGTCCAGGTCCAGGAGGCCAGTGGCTGAGCTGGACTTTCTTGCCTCTTCTCATCAGCTGGAGAGAAAGGCCAGGCAGACTGCAGCTGTGAGGACCCTCAGCCTGCCCAGGGGCACAGCACAAGTGAGGCCTGGAGAGGTGTGCAGTGTGGCCAGCTGGGGGAAAGTTGCCCCAAATGGCAGAGTTTCCAACACACTCCGGGTGGTGGAGCTGACTGTGCAGCAGGACGAGATGTGCGAAGCCCGCTTATATGATTATAGCAGCACTACCACTCTGCTGTGCGTGGGGGACCCGAATAAAAGGAAGTCTTCCTTTAAGGTGAGACTGGGCATCTGCCTAGGTCAGCTTTGGGGAGAGGGGTGTTTCGGGACCTGGAGACCCAGGCAGTAGAGACTCCTTCACCCCCTAGACTCTGATCTTTCTCCCAGTAAGAGAAGCGGGGCACAACCAGAGTGGGGAGTCACAGGGCATCTGGGAGCCTACTAGGTGCCTGAGATGCATCCAAACATGGTGCTCCATTCAGAAGATGAATTTGCAACACTCTGCCCCAACCTGGGCAAAGGTGTTAGAAAACCACTCCCTGGGTGTGCAGCAGTCAAACCAGGTGGCTCCTCAGAGCTGGCTCCTATCTTGGTTAAATGGCTCACCCTCCATCCTGAGTGTCATCCTCACCTGCCTGCTTCCATGTCCTTAAACAGTAGACAAAGCACAGTCCCACAGCGCCCTCATGGGGAGAGGACCTGGGACCTGGGGGAGGAGAGGGAGCCGCCCCTTGAGTGAAATGAAGCTGTGACAATGTCCAGGGTCAGAACTGGGCAGCTGAGGGGCCCACAGGGGCCTGCCCTGCTCTCTGATCTCCCACGTAGAGGCCAGGCCAGGGGGCCTTCACTGAGATAGCGCTTGAGATGTCAGGGGAAGCACAGACTCAGTCCTCCCCACTCTGCCATAGGGGCACTCCGGGGGCCCTCTTGTGTGTAACAACGTGATCCAGGGCATTTCCCGTGGTGGTCTAAATGACGTGACACCTCCATGGGTCTTCACCAAAGTCTTGAGTTTCCTGCCCTGGATGAAGGAAACCATGAAATCCTATGAAAAGCCTCTAACTGTAGGAACCAGCCCACCTTCTCTGGAGCTGATGCAGAATGACCCTCATTCACAGGCACTAACTCGGTCCTTAGAAGGCCAATGACACAAATCTGCCGTTTCCTGCTTCCTCCTCTTCTCCCTCTCACCACCACCTCCCCCAAACCTCATGTAAAGCTGTTCCCCAGCTCCTTCTGACCCACACCTTCCTCTGGGCCTGCCCTTCTGCCAGGACTGCAGCTGAGCACCATCAGGAGAAAACATGAACCTCTCTGGTCCTGGGCTCAGGGTGAACTTCTTACCTCCTTCCCTGTGTTAGACGGCAGAGAGGAAGGGGGATGACACCATGGGTCTGGGACAACAAGCAGGCAAGCCTGGGGCAGCAGCTCAATGGCATAGCCCCCAAACTAGGGAAGAGAGAGGCTGCCTAAGCAGGACATTTCTCTCCCACAGCCAGGGAGCTGGCGCAGAGTCAGGGTGGGTCTCTGGAGAAGCTCCTCGATCTCACCCAGCCTGAGTTTCCTCTCTGCCCTCCTGTGAACTTGGGGCCCAGCTTGCCCTCCAGTCTCCTGGCTGCCCCTTCTTCTCCATCCCTGCTTTCCACTGAGAGTTCTCAGAGTCCACCAGCTCCTGTCCCCTCCACACAAGCCTCATCTGAGTTGGCCCCTTCCTTCTAGCCCTCCTGCCTAAGACACCCACAGCCCCGTATGATAGCAGCAGGGCCTCTCCCCTGAGATGCCAGCCCAGCTCATGCCCTGTCCTAGAGGACTACAAAGGACTAGGATTGTGCTGGCAACAGGCGGACCCATGGAGGACACAGCAGGGAGGCTGTCTCTCCAGAGCCCCTGCCCCACCTCTCACCTGGCAAGGCCAGCTCAACTCCTCACATCCAGCCCAGTGTCCCTCCACATGCTCAGCGTGCATTGGCAATCTGGTCACTTGATAGCCAGAGTCCCTTTCAGCCTGTCCCTCTTATTCACTGCAGGCCTCTAGGCTAAGACCCCTCACTGGCCACCTAGTCTGTCTCAGCCTTTTGAGTTAGCCCTACCCTCTCTGGAGTAGGACTGGAAAGCACAATTTTTCCATCAATAAACAAACACACCCTGATTGAGCTCCTAAGGGCCCGGCACTGGGGATCCACAGTGGACGTAAATACAGACTCTGTCATCTGAACCCGGGTGACACTGACAGTGGGAGTTTCACCCAAATCATGTACCTCGCTCCCTCCTCACACGAGGCCACATGGCCTAGATCTCATGGGAAATCCACAGGAATAAAGTACTTGCCTTCTGTTTCTATTGCTGGTCACAGTCCGTTTGAGCTTGAGGACATGTGACTCTAGGACAGCAGGCATGGGATTTGGAAATGACAGCAGTCATTTAGTTTCTAGGGGTGAAGTCACCACACTCTGTCCACTGCAGCATCGTCTTCACCTAGAGGACAGGGCAGCCCGTAGGGAGGGAGAAGGGCAGTGAGGGCAGCCTTACCTTCATTAGCCTCAAAAGTGGGAGGTAGGAATGTCATTGTAAAGGTTCAGATGGTAGGAAAAATTGTATTACATATTTGCTTGCAGGCAACTAGAGTTAGACTCTAAACACCCATCCAATTGGACTGGCAGGAAAGCTGATCCCTGTGGTTACTGTACCTCCTGCCTGCACAGAATCCAACCAGAATCAAGGCGGTTCACATGGTCTGGAAAACTGGAGAAAGGCCTCTCCTCTTAGGGCCACTGTGGTTACTGCTGCATCAATAGGTTCCAGACCACCCAGATTTTTCAACTTGAGGTTTTTGGCTTGGTGCCCACACACAGAGTACGGGATCCTTTTCTGAATGGGGATCTCCCTGTGTTGAGCTCACCTCAGGAAACACTCCCAGCATCCATCTCTCCAAGGGCTTGCTGCTCATATGGGGCACGACCTGGGAGCTGAGCGTACGTTCCAGCTCTGAGCTCCTGCTCCAAACCCACACAGCACTACCCTCTCACCACAAGGGGTACGTACTCTGGGATCCTGTAACCCACACAGGCACGGCCTTTCCAACATTGTTGTGCACAAAGGAGGCAGCAACAAAATCTCTTCATGACTGTGGGCACGTTCAAAAGGGCAGAGCAGTGAGCACACGCAGCTTCTGCTTTGGAGCCAAACAGATATCCCTGCTTCTAAGACATACTAAGAACCTGACTGCTTGATGGAATTAAACAAAAAGGAAAATGCCAAAAGCAAAACAAAAATAATATTTAAAAAAGTAGTCCTGCTACATGCATATTGAGTTCAGATATCACATTTACTTGAGGAAATGGTTCTGTGGTTTTCATACAAGTTTGAGGACCCTGCTGCAGGTCTTCCTCCTGTGAGAGATGAGGGAGGGACACAGTCCCAGGAGGGGGCAGTGGCCGACTGAAGGGACCACAGAGTTAGAACAGAGCCTGGACTGAGCCCAGGCGCCCTGACAGCCAGGCCAGCAAGAGCCCTGACATGTTGTCTAACCCCCGCCCTGTGATGACTTCCTGGCATCCTTGAACAAGAGCTGAGCTTCTGCTCAGACCCCTCCCTGGAGAGAAAACCTCTGGGCTGCTGTGCAGCCATTCTGTGACAAGGATTCCAGCACCTCGCTTGGTGAGCTGAAGTCTGCTCAGGGGCACATTTGGATGGAGGTGGGTGAGCACCCTAATCATGCTGATTCCTTCAAATCTCCTTTGTCTGTGGAAGTGTCCCCTGCCCCACCCCTGCCTTTGAGGAAACAATCCTTCTGTTCCTCAAGTACCTCTGTAATGAAAATTTAAATATAAATAAATAAAATATCTCTGGAATGACCTCAAGGAAATGCCTCTACTCACCCAAACCCACTCCCATCTCCCCTCCTTCCCTCCAGACCCACCAGAAGAGCTGGGTCCCAGGATGGCAGGGAGAGAACCACCAGGCCAGCTCCTGGGGGATAGAGGCCCAAAGGAAAGTGAGATCTTGCTAATTTCTTTTGGAAACGTGTCTCAGGATGGTTCTGCCTTCCTGCCCACCATCGTACTTCTGCCGGTTCCCCCTTGTGGACTTACAGATCTCACAGGTTTGATTTCCTGTCTTGGTATCCCACACAACACTGCTTTTGTCCAACAAACACGTTTCACCATAAAAGAAGTGCAGCCACTGGTTCCTTTTCGTCATAGGCGTATTGCTAGACTGCATTCCTCATCCACAGATTCTGGAAGCTCAGTGAACCTCGGGGAGGGCAAAGGAATCCACGTCTAAGCATATAAGAGTCAAACTGGCAAAACCAAAGATAGGGGCCTGCCCACTGATGCAGCAGTTGAGTTCATGCACTCTGTTTTGGTGGGCCAGGGTTCGTGGGTTTGGATCCCTGCACGGACCTACACACTGCTTATGAAGCTGTGCTATGGCAGGTGTCCCAAATATAAAAAATGGAAGAGGAGAGGCACAGATGTTGGCTCAGGACTAATTCTCTTCAGGAAAAAAAAAGAAAAAATTAAGATAAGGAGAAAAGGCTGAAAGATGACAGACAGGAAAGCAAATATACGTTACTTTAAGAGAAACACGACTAAGAGTAACAATGAGCTCTCATCAGAAATGACGGAAGTCAGAAGACACTGGGATAACATTTCTAAATAGTTGAAAGGAATAGGCAACCTATATCTGAGTTCTATCTTCAGTGAATATATTATTTAAAAATGAAGGCAAAGTAAAGACATTTTCAGAAAAACAAATGTACGAGAATTTGTTGCCATCAGCCCTGCACCACGAGAAAAGCAGTTCCTCAGGCTGAAGGGAAATGATCCCCATTGTAGGCACGAAGGACAAAAGTGGAATAAATGTGTAAGATGTGATCAAATATAAAAGACTTTATATAAATTTCTTTCAAAGATGGATGACTATTAAGGCAAAAATGCTTTAGGATTTATGGAATATAGTAGCCAAATGGATGACAAAAATAACTCAAAGGGTGGGAGGGAGGATACATGGAAATACATTACTACAGTGTTCTTATATGAAGTGGTATAACGTTAATTCAAAGTAGTCTGTGATATGTGAAGGAGCCATATGGTAATCCCAGTGTAACCACTAAAATATTATACACAGATCTAAGCAGAAGCAGGTAAAGAACACAAAATGAGATACCACAAAAGAAGGCTGTAAAAGAAGGAGAAAGGAATAAAAAATCAATCACACAAGTAGAAATCAAATAGCAATATGATATTCTTCAAACTAACCCTATCAGTGGTTGCATTAAATGTAAGCAGATTAAACATTCCAACTAAAGGGCAGAGATTCTCAGTTTGGATAAAAAATGCAAGACCAATTTTGTGCTGTGTACAGGAGACATTCAAATATAAAGACGTGGATAGGATGAGAGTAAAATGATGGAAGAAAAAATAAAAACATATCCTGCAACACCAATCCAAAGAAAACAGCCTTGCCCATGGAGTGTACTCTCTAATTTTACAATTTGTGGCCACTTATGAGATGAAATAGAGTGTTTTGGTAGAACTTTTATTTCCATTTTTTTTCCATATTTTATTTCCGTTTCTCTTAATCTGAGTGAGCTGAAATTCTTCATTATGTTTTAATTATATTTTACTGTGAATTATCTTGCCTTTTGCCCATTCTTCTATCAGGTTCTGGATCTTTCTCTTCTGAATATTAAGAGTTCTTTATACATTAGATAGATTAGCTCTTTAATTGTGGTATATGTTGCAATAGTCTTTTTTCCAAGTCTGCTATCTGTATTTTGAATTTGCTTACAGTGCTTTTGGACAGACAAATTAGAAAGGTTTTTTATTTATATATTGAAGTTTATTTATCAATCTTTTCTTTTAATGTTTCTGGATTTAGAGTCATTGCTAAGAAGGCTTTCCCCTTTCTAAGTTTATAAAGGGATTTACCCATGTTTATTTCTAGTACATGCATGATATTATTTTTTATATTTGAATCTCTTATTTGTTTGGAATTTATGCTGGTGGTTTGTGTGAAATGTGACTCCAACTTAACATCTTAGCAAATCACTATCTAGTTGATCTAGTATCATTTAGTAAAAAGTCCATCATTTCCCCAATGATTTGAAATGCCCCCTTATGAAAAAGTACATTTCCATATGTACTTGGGAATGTTTCTGGATTTTCCATTCTGCTTGATTGGTCTCTCTGTCTGTTCATGAGTCAGTGCCTGTCTGTTGTCAGGAAAGAAGTTTTCTAAGATGGTCTTAATATCATTAGGCTTAATATGTTTGCTTATTTGATTAATCCCCACATAGATTTATATAACAAATCTACCAAATCCTCATCGTTCCCTTTGTGGGTCCCCTCCTTGCACCACATAGGCTCTGGCATTCCACATCAGTAGCCCCTTTGTGCCAAAACCCACCTCTCCCTAAGCAGCCTGCTCTGACAAATGGCACTAGCCTGCCCCTCGTCTGTCTCCCTACTTGAGCTCTGTTACCACCTACTAGGCCAGCCTCTTGTGTGAACATCATCCTCACCCCACTTGGTCATCCACTCCCTGCAATGGGCTGCCATCCTCACCTCACAGGTAGTCTGACACCCCAAGCTGTGCTGCCCAGTGCAGGGCGTCCGAGCCAACGTGAGGTGACGAGGTTGTCCACTCAGGAGTGAGGCCTGACGTGAGCACCTTCCCCACCCCACACAGGCACGACTTGGACACCTCCCTCTGGTTCACTGTGGCTCCCCTGCCAGACTCACCATTGACATTGTGCTTTGTTTCTCTAGCTAAGGTTCGATTGCTTTTTAAGAGAATTGGGATCAACATGTTTAGAACCAACAGTATTTTCAATTCCATGACTCAGTTCTCTTTTTCCATTATGGGGAGATGATCGAGAGAACTCCTTCAGAGAATGTAGCAGGATATCAGAAATGTCGTTCTCCGGTCAGTGGTGTGAGAATACTGCTTTGGCTCCCTGGCATCCGTTCCCATTTCACGTGGTATCAGTAATTCATTGGGAGAATAACTTAGGGGGGGAATCAACACTCTTCCGTTCTCAGGACACGGGATTAGGAGAAAGCAGACTCCAGCCAATCAAAGGCTGTGACCTGGGCTTAGACAGATCAGAGCCTCTGACCAACTCTACACACACCAAGAGCAGCGTGACAGATTGTGCTTTGCTGGGATGGCCTCTGTGTATCTCCCATCCCACAGCCTCTTCTCACAGGACTGCAACCCTCCTCCCCTCACAGGGGGTGTCTATGCCCTTTCCTAATTAGTTGGGGCCAGGGGTGCCTTTTTATTGCCACAGGCAGTGAAATAGGGTAGAATGGATGCATTATGACGTCAAAGTCTTGGGAATAAAAAGAACACAGCTTCTGCCTGTCTCGCTTTTGGGAGATGCTCACTCTGGGGAAGGCAAGCATCATGTTGCGAGGAAGACACGACAATTGCATGCACAGAGACTACTGGAGAGGCCCTCATGGAGAGAAAGGGACGTGCCGAACCGACAGCCAGCACCAACCACTGGGCACATGTGAGCGAGCCTTCAGATGATTCTGGCTTCCGGGCGTCAAGCCTCCCCTGACTCCAAGGGGAGCAAAGGGGAGCCATCCACACTAAAACCCAACCAAAATGCAGATTTGTGGGCAAAATCAATGTGGTTTGTTGTTTTGAACCACTCGATCTTTAGTAACTGGAACAAGCCCTCTTCAGCAATATTCCCACTCCATCTGTAAATGCCTCTGACCATGGCTTACACCAGCGTTATCTGATCACTGATGGCTTTGGCTTCCCATCAGAAGCAAGGAATCTCATCTCAGTGCTCCCCTGTCTCACACAGAAAGGGGTTCCTTTTGAGGCCAACAGTTTTTTCTGGTGACTTTGTAGGACTGAGCCCCAACTCTTCTTTTCTTACTAAAGTATTTGCCGATATAGACGTCTCAATTTCCCCACGAGATGCTTTGCCTTTAGAATGCTTTAGAAAGTAATGCTTCCTTCACTCAGTGAGGGTGAGAATCTCAGCATACTCTTTGTAAGGCTGCCATACTGGCTTTACTCTACCTTAATAGAAAGGAGTTAGGTGAAATTTCTGGTTCGTTTCCCAGAAACTCCTTGTGAAAGGAGTAAGGAAAGGTGTTCCATCATAAACCGTGGTTAAACAGAGGGGAGAAATATCCCAAGACTGCCAGAAGGGAATCCCATGTGGAGAAAAGAGTGTAATGGAAGGATATCCAGGAGGATTACTTTGTAACTTATGAGAAGACTCCTTCTGAACTTGAACTTCGGGCCTGAGATACAAGGAAGAAATGCCAAAAATGGTACTTTCCCACTTTGTTCTGTTGTAACTCCTATAGAAAGCAGAGCCTGAAGCAAAGATTATGGTGGGAACAATTTATTTGGGAGGTGCAAGGCTGACAATGACGGTGAGGAAAAAGGATTAGGTCAAGGAAAGATGCAATGCAATGAAATATGTGACATTATCTCAGTTGGCCACCACTTCACAGCAAGCTGCTAAGAATAAAAGGCATGTATCTCAGCAAGCTTAGTCAGCACATGGAACTTCTCCAGAACAATTGCAAGGTGTGTCACAGGAAAAGAAGAGCCTTCAATTTTTGAAACAAAATCTGAATTTATTGCTTGCTAAGAGAGAGCTGTATTTGTAAAGAACAGTGTCTCTGAACCAAGAGAGAGCAAATCTTGTGTAGGACTTGGAAGTGTGAAATTCAGAAATTGGTGAGATTTCAGCAGTGTGAATCTTTTGGCATTTGCTGTCTTTCGTCTGTGGGACAATGAACATTGAGATGAGGTTGTAGCCGGCTGGCTAGTATGATCTGGCTCCTCAGTTGTCCCTCGGGGAACCAAGTTTCATGCCTCATGCAACTTACTCTTTTATTCAAGATCAAAAATGGAGGGGCAACTAGTAGAGATGGGGCATCAACTGAGAGGAAGAAAGAAGATACAGAGAAAGAGAGAGAGAGAGAAAGAGAGAGAGAGAGTGCGCCCAGCTGGTTTAGTCATGAAAGGAAAAGGGACTTTATCAGTAAGTGAGTGACTGAGAGATTCTGGTCCAGGCCAGTAAGGACTAAGGAACAAACTCTTCCTGGGGAGAGGGCCTAAAGGGGGTTATCCACAGGGAACAACATCCCAGAATAACTGGGAATATCAGTTCTTCCTTCTCAGTTTTTCTTGAAAATAAATTGATCCCTCGAGCCCAAACTGCGGCCCCAACACTGTGTCCATCAATTTCTGACTCTTGTTGCCCAAAACCTAGAGAAGCCAAAGCTTTTTTCCACTCCAGCTCAGTGAGGGACCATCACAATGTCTTCTCTCTCTCCTGGACCCAGTACTTACCAGTGGTTTGCAGGTGTGCTCTCTCAGAGTGGGAGAGGATCTCAGCATCTGAGGCCTGATGATCTCCCCTGAACAAGAGGACCCAGGGCCCCAAATACAAGACCAACACAAGAGTCAGAGCATCAGGCCCAGGGAAGGGGCGTTAAAGGTAGAAAAAGAGCCAGCAGGGCTATAAACCCTCCTCTTTGCAGACCAGCCCTGCTCCCTCCCTCGGATCTACTCTTCATAATCTCCCCCTTGAATCTCCATACACTTCCTGACAGGATCCCACTTGGGGTCATTTCCAGACTCAAGCCTGCCCAAGGGAAAGAGCTGGAGAACACCAGGATCACACACTGTGTGCAAAGTAGCCGAGAGGGAAGGGCTTTCTCACAGTCTTGCGGGAAGGATGGAAACCTTGGTAATCTTACTAGAGGAGGGGTTGGTTAAATGGTTTCTGTATGTTTTACAGATACCATTTATTAGATTAAGGAAACTTCTTTCTGTTTTGGTCTGATAGCAGCTTATCTTTGCTATCATGAGTTGATTTTTTTTTTTTATCAAATGCCTTTCTGTGTATTGAGATGATAGGATTTTTCTCTTAGATCTGTTTGTGTGGGAAATTGCATTAGTCAATCTTTCTAAGTTTAAGTGACATCTGCACTCTTAGTGTAAACTTAACTTGCCTGTGATGCTTTAACCTTTCGATGTATCGTTGGACTAGTTTTGAGAGTTGATATTGTTTAGGGTTTTGTGTCTATGAATCACACATGAGGTTGGCCTGTACTTTTCCTTTCTTATCCTGTTATTTGGGTCAAGGTTATGCCACCCATATAAAACGAGATGGTAGTGTTCCTTCTTTTTCTCTTTACTGGAGGCATTTGTAGATTAAAAGTTTTCCTTCCTTGAATTTTGGTAGAAATTAACAGTGAAGCCGTCTAGGTCAGTTCCCTATGTGGATAGTATTTGATGGCTGATGCAATTTCTTTGATAGCTCCAGTGTTACCTAAGGTGGCAATTCCTTCTCGAGAAGGTGTTAGGCAGTGATATTTCTATTTTGTCTAAAATTTAAAATTTGAAATAAAGTTTTTAATAACATTCTTGGCTTATCTTATAATGGTCTGTAGCTTTGTAAAAATATTCCCTTTTTAGTTCCCGATCTTAAATATTCACACTTCCTCTCTTTTTTTCATGATTAGTTTCTCCAGAGGCTTGTCAATTTTATCAGCCTTTTCAAATAATTAATATTTGCTTTATTAAACCTCTCTGTTGTATCTTTGCCTGCTATTTCATTAACTTCTGCTGCTTATTATTTCTTCCTCCCGCTTCATTGAATTTATTCACGTATTAATTCCTAACTTCTGGGGATATATGATCACCCCAACAATTTCATTTTTTTGTGATATGTGAGTTTCAAGACTATAAGTTTTTCTCTACCTGCGTTAGCTGTGTTCCACAATTTTTAATAAGTACTGTTATTGTTATTATTCAACTCAAAACGCGTTCTATTTCTCTTTAAATTTTATTTTGACTTGTGGGTTATTTAAAAGTGTATTTCTTTTTTTCTAATATTATGAGGATTTTGCTAGTTACTGTTTTATTGATTTCCAGCTTAATTATGTTGTGGTCAGAAAACATTCCAAAGATTTACATTTTTAGAGTTTCTCAAGATTTACTTCAGGGCCCAATATATGATCAATTTTGGCAAAAGTTTTGTGTATTTTAAAAATAACAATATTGGATGCAATGTTCTCAATATGCCGCTAGATCCAGTTGGTTCCTTGTTTTCTTTCCATCATCCATATCCTTATGGAATTCTTTTATGGTCTGCTTGCTGTACTAATTCTTGAGGCAATGGTAGGTTTATTTATCTCCTTGGAGTTCTTTCAATTCTCGTTTTATAGATTTTCTGGCCATATAATAGGTGCATTAAAATTTAAAATCATTCATCTTCCTGATGAATTGATCTGTTTATCGTTGTGAAAGGACCCTTTTTCTCTTCACAGACACTTTTGATTTGAAGTCACTTTTGTCTGGTATTGATACACCTATAATGGTTTTCTACGGTTACTGTCAATAATGGTAGATCCATTTCCTTTCTCTTATGTTCAACTTTTTAGACCTGTCTGTTGCACAGAGCACACATTTATGTTTGTTTTCACAGCTGCCTTGATATCCTTTGAATTGTACCTGGCGTATTCAGGATGCTTACATTTGACGTAGTTATGGATACATTTGCTTTTAAGTCTGCTCTGACTTTATGTTTTGCGTTTCTCCCAACTATTCTGTGGGTTTTTTCCCTCTTCTTTCTTACCTTTTCTTGGATGTATTACTTTTTGCTTTTCCTTTTTTCCCTTCTACTATTTGGAAGTTATGAATTGTTCAGATGATTTTAGCGGTTACATAAAAGTACAGGATGTTTCCACAATTTATCAAAGACTAAGTTTAATCAGCAGGTTTTTACCCTTCACCCTGAAAATGCAGGAAATGCAGGCCTTTTAATCTCATTTACCTTCTCCCCAAATTTTGGATTTTAATACCACCCTGTTTTCTTAACACATTAGAAATTGTGATTATCATTTTACATAAACAACGTTCATTTTTCTTTAACAGTGTCTAGTTACTAGGCTAGTTTTGTTTTTGCTGTCTTGTACTCTAATAATTTCTTCAGATGTTTCTTCCACTTTAAGAATCCTCTTTTCTGTTGTCTTCAATGTGCAAGCAAATCCACCCACTTCGTTTTTAATGTTGTTCTTTTGTCAGAACTAATTATACTGAGGAATTCAAGGGGGGTGGGGGTTGAAAGCATTTAACTGTTTTTCCAAATCGTTTTTCTTCCCTTTTGGTATGTTAAGCAGATGCAACCAACCACCCTGAACCAGACCAAGCCTCACTAGGAGAGCTATGTCTATGACCTTGGCAGTATTTTAAGTGCTAAGATCTCTCCAGGAGGAGCTTAGGCCTTATTAACCCGCAGCATGTGGAAGCATGTTTTCCGTCTGAGCCTGTGCAAGTGAACACCCTCCTCTCTCTTTTTTTTTTTTTTTGAGGAAGATTAGCCCTGAGCTAACATCTGCCACCAATCCTCCTCTTTTTGCTGAGGAAGAGTGGCCCTGTGCTAACATCCGTGCCCATCTTCCTCTACTTTACATGTGGGACGCCTGCCACAGCATGGTTTGACAAATGTTGCCTAGGTCTGCACCCGGAATCTGAACCGGCTAACCCTGGGCCGCCAAGCAGAACATGCGAACTTAAGTGCTGCACCACCAGGCCCACCCCATCCACCTCTCCCTTTTGAAACTCTCCTTCTCCAACTGAACTAAAAGTCCCTGCTTCCCTTTGTTCAGGGATGGACGCCATGACTCCAGAAATGATTCCTCAACGTCTCCCATTTGCTGCAAACACACCTTACTGTGTGAGTCAGCTCCTTCTGGTGGAGAGTCTGATTTCACTGGCCAGGAGGAAACCCACTTTGGTTTCGGTAACAATTTCATTTTTTATATTTGGAAATTCTGTCTAGTGTTTTATCCAATCAGTGATGACACTTCGTATTTCCCTGTTCCCTCCAGTCATTTTTAACTTTATATTATAATATGTGCAAGATAATTCCGAAATCTCAAGCACACAGTGGCTGATCTGTCCCTAAAAGAGTTATTTCTGCTGGCTCTCATTCACGGGGTCAGGTTTTCAAGTGTTCTTTGGCATTTTGACTATGTGAAGCTTGATACGTTTTAAAAGATTTTGCATGTGTGGTGGGTAGGGGCTGAGGGTGGCAGGTTTCCCAAGGCCTGGAATAAAGGTATCTTCTTCAGAGAGGATTTGCAATGGCTTCTGCCTGGCCCCAGGAGGCATTTCCCTTCTAAACCACCTGGAAATCAAGACCAGTGCTGGAGACCCAATGAGAACCTAGGCTGAAAATCTTCAGGAAGGCTGTCCCTGGTCACAGCTTCTCAGAATCTGGTTGTTTATCCCTTTTCTCCATTTTCCTGCATTGTTCAGTACCAAGGCTATCCTCTCTGTCTAGGGTAGATTTAGTTCTGTTCACTGTTATGCTAAAGGATGGCCTGTGGGGCCCCAGATTAACATGAGGAGAGTTTCTTACTTGACTCTCCATATTGGTTGGACCCAGGGCCTTCACTGTTATCCCTCTTCCCACAAGAAATCACCAAAACAGAAGGCCCAATTGTTTAGATGGCAAAACCAGCTTGAATTGTCTTGACTTCTGCTTATCTTTCTGGGTTTCAGAATTAAATCCAAAATTTAACCTGACAGTCCCTTGTTGTCTTGTCAGTTTGTCAATGCTTTCAAAAGGATTTGTCCCTTAAATTTTTTTCATTCAGAGGGTTGGTCCAAATAACCTGGCCTGCTATCACTAAAGATGGAAGTCAAGGTGTTACCTTTGTATGTATTCAACCAACCTTGATTCAGTTTCTCTCGTATGGGCTTAATTAGAACTATTTTATCTTGTCACTGCCCTATCATTTTGCCAGTTACTCCTTACTTCACCAAATCACAGAAAATAGTTCAGTGACTACATTGTAGTGGACTCTTGCCACTAAAAGAAAAGATAGTTTAACCTCAGTGAGCAATCTTCTTATTCATCCCAGGTTGGTTCTCTTCAGAGGAGGATTCTACAAAAAGCTAATCCAATCTGCTGTGCAAACTCTTTCCTGACTTTGGGATGCTATCCTCTTCCTGAATTTCAAGAATTCCCTCTTCTGAATTAGGGGAAATCTTGTACCACTTAGAAAAATCTATGAGTATGCAAGGGCTCCATTCTCTAATGCATATTCAACAAGACAAAGGACTGTCAGGAACTGGGAGCAGATGTCTGCCCCCACCTGGAGATCGGATGGCGGCCCCACCCAGAGACCAGCTGCCTTTCCCACCTGGAGACCAATCCTCTATGTAACCAGCTTGTAGTCTTTGTTCTGTAAGATGATTCTTTTGGACATTAGTCCTCACAAATAGAAATGGCAAGCAATAGGATATATTGGAGCATATGAGGAAGCCATTTGGTGTAAACCTAATTTGGCCTGACCTTGTTTTTCCAAAAGGGCCAGACGGTGGCCATTGAGCACGCATTGTATATCTGCTTTAAAACATTTCCTATGGGAGGAACAAAGGCCCTTGAGATAAAGGTGCAACTTCCCCCCACATTGGCATTTCCTTAAGGATAAGAATCTTTCCTTAGGCTAGGAACTGATTGCTGTGCTCACCTGTGATCACCCAGCTCAGGCAACAGACCGGCCACCCTACTGTGTAAACCAAGACAGCAGACCTGCCTGCTGTTTCCATCGATCGCTGTGCCAACAGAGCAGTCTCACGACTATTGCAAAGGGGACATTTCAATCATATGTCAAATATCCTGTTTGGGGGTATATAACCACTCTGCACGCTTCACTTCTTTGGTGCCCTTTCTTCCTTCAGGAAGAAAGGCCCCGGACCATGGTCCTCAGATTTTAGCTCAGAATAAAGTCTCCCAAATTTTCATTATAGATTGGTTATGGATTATTTTCGTTGACAGTCCTCCATCTTCCTTCTTGCTGGCAAGCTGCAATAAAGAAATCCTTCCTCTCCCACCACTTTGCCCCCTGACTATAAGCATGTCTTTCAGTGAGCAGAGGACCCTCCCTGGGCCGGTAACAATATGACACAATAATTCTGCTACTGGGACTCTATCCTGTAAACAGTGTGAAACACACACACACAAACACGCACACACTCACACCTTCACACGTTTCTACAACAAACTTTGAGCATAAAGATGCTCATCACAATATTATTTAAAATTGTCAAAAATGAGAAACAACCTAAATAACAAAGTGGAAACCATTAACTGTGGTATATCCACATAATGGAGTATGATATAAACATAAATATGATTTTTAGGAACCTTACAGAAAAGCAGGCTAAAAACCTTAACTGGCTATTTGCATCCTCTCACTCCCAAAAGAGAAAAGAATTAAAACGTCAAGTTAACACTTTAGCCTATTGGACTGGCAACAATTTTAAAAAATGACAATACTCTGTTTGGGCATAGATGTGGAGAAACTGCCCTAGAAATCTTGATATTGAGTACATAAATTGGTACTATTCTTTTAGATAGCAATTTGCTAATATGTGCAATAAGTTAAGAAATGCAAGTATGCTTTGAACTAGCAAACCCAGTTTATGTACTTATTCTCAGAAAATGAGACAAGTACTTCAAGGTTGCAGTATGGTATATACTAGCAAAAAAGTAAAAAATGTGAGCAACCTTGAAATAAAGCAAAAAGAACATCAATAAGTAAATTGTTGTCAGTTCATATATCACATGCAAATTACAAAATAGAGGCATCCATTGAAATGATGACTAGTATTTCCTGACAGTCATAGATGACCAAGTAAGAGAAACAGGTTACACAATCTCATGTGTGGGAGAGTAATGTCACCAAGATGGCAACATAGGTCATTCCCGACTTTGTTCCCCCTCACGAGAAGAACAACTAACAACTATTCACGACAAGACACCACTGAGAAAATCCGAGAACAGGAAACCGAGGCTGAAGCACCCCCTGCACTGCAGAGACCAAGACAAACCACGTTAGAAGGATGACGGATGTTGACTAAACTTATTGTGATGATTGTTTCACAATATACACAAATCAAATCATTGTGCTGTATACTTTAAATGTATGCAGTGCTATATGTCAATAAGATCTCAATAAAACAAGGGAAAAAATCTTATCTGTAGCATTTCCCTTTTTTATTTTACCAAGTATACAAATTTGCATAGTAAAAAGCCTATTAAAATGTACACCAAATGGTTGTTGTTGGTTGTAACTAGCTGGTGAATATTAGGTAATGCTATTTTTTTCCTGTTATCTTGACTTATTTGTATTTCCTTTAATTATATTTTTGTATGTTTTGAAGATGAAAGAAGAGCCCATAGACCAAGAAATGCACTTCCTGAAGCTGAAAGAAGAAAGAAACAGATTCTCTGGGAAACTGATATTGGATTTCTGGCCTCCAGAACTGTGAGAGAGTAAATTTCCACGCTTTTAAGCCATCAAGTTGGTGAGAATTTGTTTCGGTGGCCATAGGAAACTAATACAGTACCTCATCTGGAAGTTTGCATTTGGAAATCATGTCCCCTGGGGTAGCTGCCTCAGAAAAAGCTGCCCCCACTGACAGGAGTAAGTATGGACAGGCACCCCCTCAGGACTGTCACTCATGTGGCTACTGGGTATTAAACTACGCCTTTGCGTGAAGAAAATGGTGGCCATTCCTCCAAGGCTCTGCAGCCCCAAGCTGGGGATTACTCCCAGAGAGCCGAGTTCAGGCTCAGACCTGTGTGAAAGCATGGCCACCCAAAGCCAGGCAACAGCTCCAGAGGTGCAGCCTCACAGAAGCTCAATGGGCAGGGCCTAGACCAGGGTTAAGCTGGGAGAACACTCGATCCCAGGGCTGGACCCCAGGACTGCCCCCAATCTCCCACGCAGCACCCAAACAGAGACCACCCACCCCAGGGAGACAGGGACAGCAGAACCACGTGGAGGTCAGCTCAGTCCACCCTTCCTCTTCCTGAAGGAGGCTCTGGGGGCCCCTCCTGTGTAACAATGCAACCCAGGGCATTGTCTCCTTGGATGAAACATGGAACCCCTCCAGGTCTTCACCAAGATTCCTAGCTTCCTGTCCTGGAGAAAGAGATCAATGAGAACCCCCTGTTTGACCATTTTCTTGGGGAAAAGTCCAGACCTCCCTGCATGGAGGCTGCCATGGCCTTAAAAACTAGATGGAAATGACTGATTTCTCTTTTATGTATTGAACAACAGTCACTGGGTACCAGCTGTAGGCAGGCTAGCCTCTGCTTACGTTTCTCCCCTGTTTTCTGCATCCTCCTCTCTCCCACCTCCCACCACCTCCTCACAAACGCTTGCTGTGTTATGACCCAGCTTGATGCTTTTCCACACCTGTTCCTGGCTGAGCTCCTCACATCCAGCCCCATGGCCCCTAGAAGTGACTCATAGACCATTCACTCATAGCCTAGGCCCCTTTCAGCCTGTTTCTTGGTCACCTGTGGTAACCTGGCTTCTGGCCTAGGACTTTGCTGCCCACTTGGGCTATGGCTGCCAGTCGACCAAGGGAGGGAGTCTTTGCAGAGGGGCTGAACAGCACTACTATTGACATCAATCAATAAACAAGGGAATATCGAGCAGCCGCTATGTGCCATGCACTGGAGGCTCAGAAGTGGGCGTGGCAGACACCAGTCCTACCCTCATGAAACTTACAGCCCAAAGGATTTTCATCAGAATTTCCCCAAGTCTCCTTCCTTGTCCAGGCTGGTCAGATTATCCTGAATCTGTGGGGGAAATGCAAACAAATGAAAATCATCTTTTCGGAGAAAACAGCATTCGTCTGTCTTACCACTTACAGTTTTCACATGCACTGTCACATTTGTCTCCAGAACAGCAGTTTCCAGTTTGAAGTTTCCAGTTCTGTGGTCAGTGGAGCACCACCTCGGGATGAAGGCGAGGTACAGGGAGGAAAAACAGAACCAGGTCAGCGATTTCTTTACGGTTTACATCTAGGGTGCCCTATGGGTAAAAAGTTCAGTACAAACTCTGACATGGAAGACACATCCCAGTTCCTCAGCTTCCTTAAATCACACCAGATCAGGGAGGCTCACATGGTGCCTCAAAAATGGAGAACAGCCTCCAACCCACAGGCCACCATAGTTACTGCTCCATGCTTAGAATTCAAGGTCACAGTGACCCTCAGAATTGGCCAGCTCTTAACTTGGAGGCCACGTGTGTGATAAGAGCCTCTGTGTTGACGCTGGGTCCCATGGGCCTGGTCCGTGAAGCTGGGCATGCAGGGCAGCCATCCCCTCCCAGATCTTGATGCTTATCTGGGTGCCTTATCTTGATGCTTATCTGGCTTGAGAGTTCAGTCCAGTCACAGCGGTAGATGAACGTCCCCGACCAAAACACACACACACCAGACTCATTTTCACATGGGGTAAAGATCTCCCTCTGGGTTCTCGTCACCCTGGCAGGCGAGCCTTCTCACATCTTATCGCCACAAAGACCTCTGTAGCAGAATATCTTAATGATCTTGGCCACTTTCGTGACACAGGAAGAACAGTTGACTACACACAGCTCTTGTTTGAGGGCCGAAAATCCTCCTGAAGCAAAGATGTTCCAAGATCATGCTCAGAAAGAGAAAAGGAAGGGAACAAAACAAACAAAAATACATGACTATACACACAAGCGCACACAAATATATATGCACACAGACAGGCATATATTTGAGTGTGTATCATATATGAAATATGCATACATGTGCCTATATACATCTATATAGATACAGGTATAGGTATGGAGAGATGAGTTCAAAAAGCTACCTTGGCACACACTTAACCCATTTGAGGAGAGATTTCTATGGCTAACAATGTTTACAAAGCCTCTGCTGTAGCCCAATCCCCTGATGTTAGAGGAGGATAATGAGGCCAGAAATTGATATAACTGAGCAGGAGCTCAGGGCTCTTAACCACCAGGTCAGGTCACTCCCAACTGAGAGATAAAGGCTCAGAGCTGCAAAGTCTTAAGTGATCTTATGTCTCTGCCCAAGATAAGCTCCGTGGCCCCTGAAGAAGATGTTTGCCAGCCTCTCTCGCAACAATTCCCTGGAGAGGAAGCTCCTGGGCCACCTGAGTAGTCATTCTAAGAGAATTCGAATTGTCAGAACACTCTCCTTTGCTGAGCTAACATCTGCCCTCTGTGGCTTCCGCCACCTCTTAGAGTGATACAAAAGAGAGTTTGCAGCTGGGCAAGCACGCGTGCTGTGTGTGTATGTGTGTGTACATACTTTATGTAACCATGTCACCTTGAGCACATCACTTAATCTCTCTGGGTCTGTTTCATTTTACAATGTGATTCCTGAGAATGCCCATGCAGAGAGTGGAGAGTTCAGTAAGATCAAATATATGAATCACATATGCCTGGGAACATAGTGAGGTGGGGATTCATAGTAATGCCCTTGGCCTTCTCTCTTCCCTGATTTCCCCCAAACTGTATTTGTGTTAAAAAGCAGCTACGAAATAACAGTCCATTGCAAGATAGCATGATGCACACCCCCTCCCTCACCCAACTTTTTGCTACATGCGTCAGCTGGGAGTTGGTGTACCAGTGGGGACCCTCTCTTTTGGGACACTCAGCAGAGCCCAGGGTGGGCACCCTCTTGGGACAAGGCTTTCCTCCTCTTATCTGTTATATCCTCTATGGGGTCAAGGAAAAAGTCTAACTTCCCTGCCCCCATGAGACTTTAGGAAAGATGAGATTTCTGGGAGGCAAGGTCCAAGTCAAAGACATAAGCCAATGCTAATCCCACTCATTCTGGTTCCCATTATCTCCTCAGGAGTTACAGAGTGTCCCTCATGAGTAGGTATTTATGTGTAGGTATTTAAGATGCTCATAGCTGCTCAGCCAAAGTGTTAGCATTTGAAGCCCAGGGGATCCAGAAAGCTGACTCCTAAAAACTTCAGTGGTGGAGTTCAATGCCTTGATGCATTAAGTGTGGTCCAGTAACAGATCCATCCTCCATTTTCCAGGCATAGGAACCTGAGACAAGGCAACGTTAAAAATGTTTAGAGTTGTGCAATCATATACTGGAGGTTCTGACAAAAAAGCTAGAGAGAGTACAGAAAGAATAATAGTCTTTGGTATCTCAGTAAATTATCCTGCCACAGTTCCATTGGTAAAATGCTCTCAGTGGCCTAGCAGGATTCTGCAATGCCTGATTTCTCATGTGCAGCCTTTGAAGGGCTGGCTAGAATGGTCCAGATCTTCTGCTTTGTCCACATGTGGTTCCAGTGCTACTTCCTAGTACTTGGTCAGAAATAGAAGTTTAATAGCAGTGGGGGGTGGGGACCCTACTACTAGGAGATGTCATATCAAGACTGGAGGACAGATAGGGGATGTGACACAAGAATTCTTAGTTGTGAATTATATCTTGCAAACATAACACTTCATTATATCTATGCTGAACTATGAGACAGAAAGAAAGAGAAAGACCCACCAATTTTGCAGTCATATACTAGAGGTTCTGGTAAATGATTCAGCAGCATCCTCTTACCCAGCCCAAACCAAACCATTTGCCACATCCCACACAGACGGTAAGAAAGCACACAGCACCAGCCCCTGAGTGAGATGGGAGAAGAAAGAACTCGTTCACTCCAGAAGGTTATGGTGTGACCTTTAGTCCCTCTGGGAATGAGTGCTTTAGGGAAAGGAAATGGCCTTGGGGGGCAAAATTCCTGGGAAGGTAAAGACCCTCAGGTGGGGATTTGGGGGAGGGGAGTCTTGAGTGTGATCCAAGGTCACATTAAAAGTGACATCACAACCCAGAACATCACTCCCTTCCAACCTGCTCCCACCCAGAAGTGCGGTCAACACCTGCCCCCAGTGGGGAGGAGGTGGGCACACTGTTCTCACCCAAGCCCACGTCTCCTCCCCCTTCCTCTATAGTCCTCTGTCTACTCTCACCCCAGACATTGACCCACACCAGAGCTTTACTGAATTATCCCCAACCCAACATCCACACGTTGCTCTTTGTTGGTGGCTGGTCAATGATTAGAGTAGGTAACAAGGAGAAATTAAACGGTCTTCTAGTGGTTACCAAAACCCTGGAAATCTCATAAATTTATATCTGTCTTATACACATTTTTCTCTCCCCAACCCTGCGCTCTCTCCCTTATCCTTACCACTACAGAGGCAAAAGGAAGTAAAATCTTCCCCACTCCCACACATAACCCTGGTTCTCTTTGACTGACACGTCTTTCCCTGAAAACTGTTTTTGAGGCCATGTAAACACCCCAGAAATTATGCCCATCATCCCAGCTTCCTAATAGGAATGCAGAGACAACTTCTATCTGAGGCAGGAATCTCTTCTCAACAGCATGGCTGAGTTTCATAGTCAAATGAAATCACCTAGGGCCCTTTACGCTTGTAGGTTCTGATTTCAGGCAGAACTTAAGAGAATGATCAGACTCAAGGACGGTGGTTTATGCAGCAGACTCAAATGCCATGAATGTACATGAATGTACAGGAATGTCACGTCATTGTGCCATTGTCATTGCTGCAAGGAATGGCCCTGCCCACATCCAATAAGGACTAGATGTGATTCGGTAAGAGGCTAAGGCCCAAGGGGATTGCCCCTCATGAGCCAAGCATGACATTCTCCTACATGTGGGGGAAGAAAATCAGGAGAATGAAGAATAAAAGCAAAGGGAATGTGTGATGTCAGTGACATTTTCCATCACAATATGATGGAATTTCCATCACAGTATGGTAGACACTGAGGAACATTTCTTTTCTAAGAGAACTAGAGTCACATAGTAAAGATATAAACAGAAACTTTTACTCCTCAGCACCTCCTTAAATTTCCCCCGGATTCCTTGAACACTGTATGATATGGTTAAGCTGTAGAGGTGTGGGCAAGAGCACAGACTTTGGAATCAGATCCTTGCATTCTAATCCCACGTCCCCCTCCATTCTCATGAGCTGAGTCATGTGGAGGAAGTCCCTTAGCTCATCAGGGTCTTAGCTTTCTCATTTGTGAAATGGAAGAAACACCAGTAGGAACTCAGGTGGTGGGATGAGGATCTGTGGCTGGTGATCAATAAATATTAGCTGACATTATGACATTGACTATTACAGTCTCATTTGTTCAACAAACTGAAAAATCATTTCTTCTTTCCTACATATATTTTTATTGTAAACTTTCACTTCAACACAGCTTCTTAAAATTACAAGTTACAAATGTTTCTCACCATCTTTTAGTTTGTCTCTATTTAGTCAAATCTGAGAAGAAATTTAGTCTCTCCACTGAGGCTTCTTCCAGGTAGGATTCTTTCTAGGAAGGCACCTGTATTATACCCTTTTCCACATGTCTGCCACCTCAGAATGCGTTCCACTCCCTTAAATTTGAATTACTACTTCTGGATTTCAGAGGATGTTCCTCCATGACCTTGGCCATTTGACTAGTCATTGAGTTTAAAAGCAAATTTTCCTTGAATTTCCCACTCCCTCCATTCTCAGCCTAATCAGTCTATCCTGTCAAGGTGGCTATGTTGAAGGCCCTAGCCTGACTCTTGAAGAACCAACCCAAATATGGTGAAGGCCAGGAATGAGGGTGGTGGGAAAGGGCAGGGCCTGAGACTCAGGGGTTTCATGTCCTCCTCTAACCTCTCCTTCCTATATGAGGAGCTGGTGCTCTCCCAATATACAAAAGCAAGGGAGTAATTAGTGAAATTATGGGAGCTATAGCAATTCCAAGGAGACTCATCTTGGTCTGGAGTGGACATAAAACCCTGACATTTTCTAGGTTCAAGTCAGCAGAATACCAACAACCCCCCAGACACAGAGCAAATAAAGGTTCCATAGCGTTGTGCTCTGTTGACCCTGTCATGCCTTGTCTTATCAAGGGACTGACTTGTTACTTTAGACTTCAAACACCACCAAAGCCATGAACTGTATTCTGAAATAGTTCTCTGGTTCTTCTCTTGACAGAGATGGAACCAGTCTTCTCAGACACAACTAGATAGAGATAAGGTAACAGATGATTCACAGTGAGATTAACAGCCTATTTCTTGTCAGAAATCATGGAGGCCAGGAGGCAGTGGGATGACATATTTAAAGTACTGAAAGGAAAAAAAAAACCTGTCAACCAAGAATACTATATCTGGTGAAATTGCCCTGCAAAAAAATGGAGAAATACACATATCCCCAGATAAACAAAAGCTAAGGAAATTCATCATTAGTAGACCTGCCCTACAAGAAATGCTAAAGGGAGTCCTTCAGGCTGAAAAAAGGGCATTACTTGGCAACTTGAGCCCAAATGCAGAAATAAAGATCTCTGGTAAAAAGAACTACAAAGATAAATATAAAAGCTACTATTAGTCTATTCTGGGTTTGTACCTCTTCTTTTTGTCTCCTATATGATTTAAAATACATAAATGCATAATAATAAATACTTATCAAATAATAAATGCATCAAGCAATAATTGTAAAACTTATGGGCACACATGTATAAAGATGTAATATGTGACATTAACAACATAAAGGGGAGTGGAACTGAATAGGAGTTAATAAATGAATTTAAAAAGTTGCAGGGTAGAAGATCAGTTGTGTTTCTCTATACCAGCAATGAACAATCCAAAACGGAAATTAAGAAAATAATTCCATTTACAATAGCACTAAAAGAATAAAATGCCTAGGACTAAATCTAACCAAGGAGGTGAACAAATCATACATGACAACTACAAAACGTTGCTGAAAAAACTGAAGAAGGACTAATTAAATAGAAAGAGATCCCATGTTCATGGATTGGAAGACATATAGTATTAAGATGGAAATACTCTTCAAAGCCAAGTCTAGAGTCAATGCCATCTCTATCAAAATGCCAAAGGCCATTTTTGCTGAATTGGAAAAGCCAATTCTAAAATTCATATGGAATTGTAAGGGGCCCCAAATAGCCAAAACAACATTGAAAAAGAAAAACAAAGTTGGGGGACTCGTACTTCTTGGTTTCAAAACTTACTACAAAGCTGAGGCTGGCCAAGTGGAGCAGTGGTTAAGTTCACATGTTCTGCTTCCGTGACCTGGGATTCACTGATTCGGATCCCAGGTGCAGACCTACACACTGCTTGTCAAGCCATGATGTGGTAGGCATCCCATGAATAAGTAGCAGAAGATGGGCACAGATGTTAGCTCATGGCCAGTCTTCCTCAGCAAAAAGGAGGAGGATTGACAACTGATGAAGGTTCAGGGCTAATCTTCCCCAAACAAATAAAAAAACTTACTACAAAGCTACAGCAATCAAAAACAGTGTGGTACTGATAAGGATGGACATGCAGACCAGTGGAATAGAATAGAGAACCCAGAAATAAACCTGAACCTCTTTGACCAATTGATTTTTGACAAGGGTGCCAAGACCATTCAGTGGGGAAAGAATAATATCCTCAATAAATGGCACTGGTACAACCCGATAACTACATGAAAAGAATGTAGTTGGATCCCTACCTAACTCCATACACAGTAATTAATTCAAAATGGATCAACAGCCTAAATATCAGAGCTTAAATCATAAAACTCTTAGAAGAAAACAGAGTAAATCTGCACGACCTCTGATTTGGCACTGGATTCTTAGATTTGAGACCAAAAGCACTAGCAACAAAAGATAAAATAGATAAATTAGATTTCATAAAAATTAAAATGTTCTGTGTACTAAAGATAGTATCAAGAAAGTGAAAAGGCAATCTATAGAATGAGAGAAAATATTTACAAGTCATAGATCAGATAAAGATTGAGTATCCAGAATATATAAAGAACTCTTACAACTCAACAACAAAAGACAAACAACTCAATTGAGAAATGGGCAACGATCTGAACTGACATTTTCCCAAGATATACAAATGACCTGCAAAGAGAGGAAAACATACAAACATCACTATTTATTAAGGAAACGTAAATCAAAACCACAATGACATATCACTTCATAACAACCTGAATGCCTATAATCAAAAAGAAAGAAAGAAGAATAACAAGTGTTGGCAAAGATGTGGACAAATGGGAACCCTTGTACATTGCTCATGGGAATGTAAAATGGTGCAACCACTGAGGTAAAGAGTTTGGTGGTACCTCAAAAATGTAAACATAGGATTACCATATGATCTAGAAATTCCACTCCTAGGTGTGTATCCAAGAGCAATGAAAACATATGATCCACACAGAAATGTCTACACAAATATTTATAGCAGCATTAGACATAATAGCCAAAAGGTGGGAAAAACCCAAATGTCTACCCACAGATAAATGGATAAATTGTAGTATATGTATACAAAGGAATATTACTTACCTTTAAAAAGGATGAATATTGATACATGCCACAGCTTGGATGGACCTCAAAATCATTATGCTAAGTGAAAGAACCCAGATACAACAGGTCAAATAGCACTTGATTCCTTTTATATGAAGTATCCAGAATATGTAAATCCATAGAGATAGAAAGAAGATTATAGGCTGCCAGAGGGCGGGGCCAGGGGTGGGAGAGGGAGGAGGGAAAGTGATTCCGTTCTCACTGTGCTGTGGACCTACAGCTTACCAGGTACGGTTGGTTGTTCTTCTGGGTGATGAAAAAGTTTCAAAACTGGCAAGAGGTGGTGGTTGCACAATATTTTGAACGCACTTAATGCCACTGAGTTGTACTTTAAAATAGTTAACTATATGTTTTGTGAATTTCACCTCGATTTTTAATAAAGGCTCAGAGACTTATGTTTAGCATAACTCCCTTTGAATTTTAAAATATGCGGATATACATGAGAGAAAAATGTTAGATCATACTTCAAGACATTAAAGATGATTATCAATGAGTAATGGGAAATCAGGTAATTTGAATTGTTTCCTCTTCACTTAAATTATTTTTAAAATTTTCCAACAATGTTAGGAAATAGTTGCATGTTGAATTCTTTAGTATCTGGGAAAGAAATACGATAGTGATATTGACTACCAGATTTTTAAGAGCATGAGGAAGATGCTTAAATTGTAGAGTTAAACGAGGACAAAAGAAAACTGTACTGTGTATATAATATGATCGCAAGTATTTAAAATGCACTGCTCATAGTATCAGGCTCTCTGCTGGTGAGAGGAAGATGAGTGGCATTATTCCTTTCTACTTTCCAAATTTTCTTAACAAACGTTTATTACCACTACAATCAGAAAAGTGATTTTATTTTTAAAATGTCTACTACTGGGTAAGCTGGGTGCAACAAGGTAGAGGTTTGATAAATGTACTTGGTTTGATAAGGAGAATATTTACACTGGAATCATGGATTTTGATATAGAATATTCCTCGTAGAAAAATTGTAAAGTACAGAAAATGTACAGAGGGAAATTAAATCACCAGGCCCTAACCTCTCAGATATGCTTGGTTGTTCTCTGAACAGGATTGGGCTTGGGCTGTTTAGAAACAACAGTCCTTCACTTCCATCATAGCGAGATCATCAGCAGAGTTTGTTGAGCAAATGAGAGTCTATTATGTGCCAGGCCAGCTCCATCAGAAGTGTGGCTTTCTAGATGGAGACAGAGAATATTGAAAGGATAATTATTGGTCTTTGGTTGCCTGGTAAGCTGTCTCACTTCACACGGTATCGGCAATTTAGTCATCTGAACTTCCTTTGGGGACTCAGCCCTTTCCCAGTCTTAGTCTATGTGGTTTGGGTGGGACTGACTCCAGCCTACCCAAAGGAAACTGACCTAGGCTTGAGTTAATTAGTAGCTTCAATTCCTAGGGTCATAATGATTTGTTAATTTAGGCCAATAAAGGTCAAGTGCAGGTCTTTTGTTAAAAACATGGACAAGAGAAACGTAATCTATCACTCTGAGCATTTGTAACTTAAAAAGAGATGTTAAAATTCCCTAGGAACGAAGCTGTGCTGATGAATGGGTTGCTACATGGATTTGGTAGATGGTGGCCATGCTTTGTTCTCATCTTCTGCTTCACTCTGCTATCGCCATTCCCATGCTGTGCTCTGGACACTGATGCTTCTGTCTCCTCCACCAGACAGACAGCTCTCTAAGGGAAGGAGACACATCTCCACTATGTTTGGTCATGGCACAGAGAAGGGCCCAAACACACATCTGCTAAAGAAATCATCCTGATGGACTTAGCAACATGGAAATGAGGCATGGTGGTTCTATCACTGGGGACTCAGGTTTCTGGAGCTCCAATACCCATACTGGCCGATACCACAGCCCACAGTCTCCACTTTGTACCCTTGGGTTCCTGCTCTAGGCTGGATCAAGTGGTCCACCCGTCATCTACTGTGGGTTCTGATGTGGTCACTGCATGATTCTCACACAACTGTCCAGAGGATGTCATCAGGCAGATAGAGTGGGGGCGGGGAAGCTTTCATAGAAAGCCATCTCTGATGAAGCACCGCACAACCACAGGGGGACTTGAGGGCACAGATCCCATCTGTACCTCCTTCCTCTCCTTGGGGTTAAAAGAGAGCAAGGAGGAAGCACCAGCCTCCCCAACCTGGGCAACCTTCCTGGAAAGATGCAGCCTCTCCTGATCCTGCTGGCCTTTTTACTGTCCCCTGGGGCAGAGGCAGGTAAGTGACCATCCCCACCCTCAGATGCCCAAACCCTCCCCCTCAAACACAGTGGGCTCAGATTTCCTGTCCCTTCTGCACATCCCTGATCCATCCATCCACCAGCAGCATTCTGAATCCCAGCTCCCATCCCACCTGAGAATGCCAAGTGTGGCACTGAATAAGCTACCAGCAGGAACTGCAGGGCAGAAGGCTGCTTTCAAGAAGAGCCAGTGGGTGCTGTTCCCTCCCTAGGCCCTACGTTTGCCATCTGCAAAGTGGAACTTAACTGGAAGTGCATGAGAGGGAGGGAAACTGGAAAAGAGAAAATAATCAATTCCCCTGCACAGGGCAGAGTGGGTCTGGCTTCCAGGTCTGGGATGACACAGATGCTCCCCTCAGTGTCTGCTTAGGAGAGAAGTCTGGAGCTCTGCAGACCCCGGAGTTGGTGGGACCGCTGTCCCCAGAGGACTGCTGGTGCCTTGCTCAGTCCCAAGGCCCCTCAGTCCCTTCTCCAGCTCTCCTTTTCTTCCCAGGCCTTTGCAGCTCCCTTCTTTCCAGGATGGAGCCACTGTTTGTGGACCTGAACTTCTCTGCTTTCCAGAATCCCACACATTGGCCCTACAAACTCTCCTTCAGGCCCATTGGGAGCCATTCCTTCATGCAGCCAACAAACAGCTTTTGGGCACCCACTATGTGTCAGGCCATGGGAAACAGGCTATGACAACATCTAGGTCCCTAAACTTAAGTCCTGGCCACTGGAAAGCAGCATCATCCCAGACATCACAGGACAACAGTGCCTTATACAGGCTCTTGAAACAAAGCAAAGTCAGGAGATGAATTTTCAGGAGCCTCTAGAATTTTGCTGTCCCTAAGATGCATATGCTCACCTCCAATTATCTGTGGAGGACACATTCACAGGCCAAGCCTGTCCTCTTCCTTTTTCTAGACGGAAAGCCCCACCACAGCCCCTCTCAACTCCAGGCCATCCTGGGCTCCCAGATGCCCAGCAGTCCTTAGCAGTCAAGCTGATGCGTGCCTGGTGGACTCCCTGGGTGTGCACAAGTAGATAAGACTTTTCGTTTAGGGGAGATCATCGGGGGACATGAGGCCTGGCCCCACTCCCGCCCCTACATGGCATTTGTTCTGTCTCTGGAGAAAGAAAAAGGGAAGAACTGCGGTGGTGTCCTCGTGCGACAGGACTTTGTTCTGACGGCTGCTCACTGCTGGGGAAGGTGAGGGGGCAAAGACAATTAACACTCCTGAGACACCCACAGGGACCCCTGTTCTCTGCCCAGGGCCTGCAGCCCAGGGGAGCTCCACCAGCTCCTAGTAACTCAAGGACATGAGAGCTCATGAGAGGAGCCATCTGAGAGCATGACTGGGTGATGGAAAGTGAGAATAGGACAGGCAAGCTTTGGTGTCAAAGGGTCAGAGGTGAGAGAGAGTGTCCCAATTGAGAAGAGAGACCACACTGGGCAAATAAATCAGCTGTAGAGGATGAAACCATGCACTAGGGTCAAAGGGCAAACTCAGAGTCCTTTCACAATATTGCCTGAGGGCTGAGAAAACTCCCAGAATCCTCTCTCAGAGTCACCCACTGCCCAGTACTCCTGTTGTTTCGATTTCTCCTACCTGCAGCCCTGCCCTGCCCCAGCTGTCACTTGCCCTTCATGGCTCTTGGGCTGGATCTCCTTTGACTCCATGCCCCCCGCATCCCCACCCTACTTTCTGTGTAGCTCAATGATGGTGATCCTCGGGGCCCACAACATTGAGAAGCAGGAGAGGACCCAGCAGGTCATCTCTGTGAAGGAAGCCATTCCACACCCACACTATAATTCTAAGAACCTCAACAATGACATCATGTTACTAAAGGTAAGGGAACCGCCCTGCTGCTCTTGCTGTCCTGGGTCCAGATTGCTTCCCCTCCCACTGGGACCTGTCCCCTCCCTCCTTCCCATCCTGGCTGCCTGACTAGTCCCAGTGGCTCAGGAGAGAGGGAAGTCAGTGCAGCCCCAACTCAGTGTCCAGGCCCAGGAGGCCAGTGGCTGAGCTGGACCTTCTTGCCTCTTCTCATCAGCTGGAGAGAAAGGCCCAGCAGACTGCAGCTGTGAGGCCCCTCAGCCTGCCCAGGGGCACAGCCCAGGTGAGGCCTGGAGAGGTATGCAGTGTGGCTGGCTGGGGAAGTGTCGCCCCATTCGGCAGAGCATCAGACACTCTGCAGGAGGTGGAGCTGACCGTGCAGCAGGACTGGGAGTGCGAGTTCCTATGGCACAATTACAACAAGACCACTCAGCTGTGTGTGGGTGACCCGAAGGAAAAGAAGTCTTCCTATAAGGTGAGTCTAGGCATCTGCCTAGCTTGGCTCTGGGGAGAGGGGTGTTTTGGGCCTTTCAAATCAAAGCAGTGGGGATTCCTTCCCCACTACACTCTGATCTTTCTCCTGGAAAGAGAAGGGGGGAGAAGTCAGAGTGGGGATTCACAGGCCTTCTGGGAGCCTACCCAGGGCCTGAGTAGCATCCAAACATGGTGCTCCATGCAGATCATGAATTTGCAACACTCTGCCCCATGCTGGGCACAGGTGTTAGAAAACTGCTCCCTGGGTGTGCAGCAGGCAAACCAGGTGGCTCCTCACAGCTGGCTCCCATCTTGGTTAAATGGCTCACCTTCCACGCTGAGTGTCGTCCTCACCTGCCTGCCTCCATGTCCTTAAATGGTAGACCGAAGCAGAGTCCCACAGCGCCCTCATGGGAGGGGATCCGGGATCTGGGGGAGGAGAAGGACAAGGCCCCTGAGTGAAATGAAGTCATGACAACGTCCAGGGTCAGGACTGGGCAGCTGAGGGCCCCAGAGGGACCTGCCCTGCTCTCTGATCTCCCACATGGAGGCCAGGCCAGGCAGCCTTCACTGAGAGGGCACTTGGGATGCAGGTGGGAAGGAACAGGGAGCACGGACTGAATCCTTCCCACTCTCTGTCCACAGGGGGAGTCCGGGGGCCCTCTCGTGTGTAAGAACGTGATCCAGGGCGTTGTCTCCTATGGACGAATAGGCGGGATTCCTCCAGGGGCCTTCACCAAAGTCTTGAGTTTCCTGCCCTGGATAAAGAAAACCATGAAGGGGCCGGCACCGTGGCAGAGGGGTTAAGTTCGTGCGCTCCACTGCGGCTGCCCAGGGTTTCATCAGTTCGAATCCTGGACGCAGACATGGCACCGCTCGTCAGGCCATGCTGAGGCGGCATCCCACATGTCACAACTAGGAAGACCCACAACTAAGAATATACAACTATGCACCAGGGGGCTTTGGAGAGAAAAAAAAGGAAAAAAGGAAAATCTTCAAAAAAAAAAAAAAGAAAAGAAAAGAAAACCATGAAAAGCCTCTAAATGTAGGAACCAGCCCACCTTCTCTGGAACTGATCCAGAATGAAGCCAGTAACTAAATAAATGTCTCTGTGCTGAGCAGGAAGGGCTGGTTTCTTGTTTATTCACTGACCCTCATTCACAGGCACCTACTCTGTGCTTAGAAGGCCAATGACACAAATCTGCTGTTTCCTGCTTCTTCCTCTTCCCCCTTCCACCACCACCTCCCCCAAACCTCATGCAAAGCTGTTCCCAGCTCCTTCTGACCCTCACCTTTCTCTTGGCCTGCCCTTCTGCCAGGGCTGCAGCTGAGGACCATCAGGAGAAAACATAAACCTCTCTGGTCTTGGGGCTCAGAGTGAACTTTTGACCTTCTTCCCTGTGTTATATGGCAGAGAGGAAGGGGGATGACACCATGGGTCCCGGACACCAAGCAGGCACCCTGGGGCTGCAGCTCAATGGCATAGCCCCCACACTGGGGAAGGGAGGAGCTGCCTGAGCAGGACAGTTCTCTCCCACAGCCAGGGAGCTGGCGCGGAGTCAGAGTGGGTCCCTGGGGAAGCTCCTCGTTCTCACCCAGGCTGAGTTTCCTCCCTGCCCTCCTGTGACCTTGGGGCCCAGCTTGTCCTCCAGTCTCCTGGCTGCCCCTTCTTCTCCATCCCCGCTTTCCACTGAGAGTTCTCAGAGTCCACCAACTCCTGTCCCCTCCACACAAGCCTGATCTGAGCTGATGCCTTCCTTATAGTCCTCCTGCCTAGGACACCCAGAGCTCCGTGTGGTTTCAGCAGGGCTTCTCCCTTGAGATGCCAGGCCAGCTCATGCCCTGTCCTAGAGTGCCACAAGGAACCAGGCTTGTGCTGGCAACAGGCAGACCCATGGAGGACACAGCAGGCAGGTTGTCTCTCCAGAAGCCCTGCCCCATCTCTCACCTGGCAAGGCCAACTCAACCCCTCACATTCAGCCCAGTGACTCCCCAAGTGCTCAGGGTGCCTTGGCCGCTTGTTCATTCAGTGGCCTGAGTACATTTCAGCCTGTTCCTCTTAGTCACTGCTGGCCTCTAGGCTAACACCCCTCACTGGCCACCTAAGGGTGTCTCAGCCTTTTGAGTTAGCCCTACCCTCTCTGCAGTAGGACTGGAAAGCACCATTTTTCCATCAATAAAAAAACACACCCTGATTGAGCTCCTAAGAGCCTGGCACTGGGGATCCACAGTGGACCTAACACAGACTCTGTCATCTGAACCCGAGGAACACTGACAGCAGGAGTTTCACCCAAATCATGTACCTCTCTCCCTCCTCAGATGAGTGCACATGGCCTAGACCTCGTGGGAAATCCACAGGAATAAAGTACTTGTGTCACAGAACCCGAAATGAGTTCGCTCACCTGTTGTGCAGCAAGCCAATCTCTGACACTGGGTGTGGTGGAAGAAAGTAGGAATTTTATTTTTGCACAGCGCTGAGCAAGGAGAGAGGGCAGCTAACGCTGAAATCCCAAACTCCCTGAAAAGCTAAAAGGAAGGGTT
This sequence comes from Equus asinus, assembly GCF_041296235.1. Classification (NCBI taxonomy): domain Eukaryota; kingdom Metazoa; phylum Chordata; class Mammalia; order Perissodactyla; family Equidae; genus Equus; species Equus asinus. The sequence continues at coordinate 171,179,904 of NC_091791.1, forward strand.
TTTATTTGGGGTTTTAAGTAGGGGAGGGGGAGCATATGGCCTTGCTGGTCGGAGCTTTCCCACCAGCCTGTCTTTGGCCTTGAGACTACTTGCAGAAAGGAGGGAGCTCATGACCTTGCTGGTCAGCAGCTTTCCCACCAGCCTGTATCTCTTTGCGGGAGGAGATAGCCCAGGTGTTTGTCCTTGACGATGTCTGTCTCCATGGAGGATAGTGGATTCTGGAGCCAGGAAGCCAGAGAGTAAGCAGGGAATGAGTGTTTTGGTTTTAACCTCATATATGCTGCGTTTAATGTGGGGAAACTGATATTAGGGTCGATATCACTTGCATTCTGTTTCAATTGCTGGTCACAGTCTGTGTGAGCTTGAGCACGTGTGACTCTAGGACAGCAGAGCATGGGATTTGGAAATGACAGCAGTCATTTAGTTTCTAGGGGTGAAGTCACTACACTCTGTCCACTGGAGCATCGTCTTCACCACCTAGAGGAGAAGTCAGCCCATAGGAAGGGAGAAGGGCAGCGAGGGCAGCCTTACCTTCATTTGCCTAAAAGTAACAGGTAGGAATGTCATTGTACAGATTCAGATGGTAGGAAAAACTGTATTACATATTTGCTTGCAGGCAACTAGAGTCAGACTCCAAACACCCACCCAACTGGACTGGCAGGAAAGCTGATCCCTGTGGTTACTATACCTCCTGCCTGCACAGAATCGAACCAGAATCAGACAGGTTCACACACTCTGGAAAACTGGAGAAAGGCCTCTGCTCTTTATACCATCATGGTCACTGCTGCATCCATAGTTTCCAGACTACCCAGATTTTTCGACTTTAGGAGGTTTTGGCTTGAGCCCACACATAGATTACGGGATCCTTTGCTGAATGAGGATCTTCCTGAGTGAGGCTCAGCTCAGGAAACACTCCCAGAAGCCATCTTTCCAAGGGCTGCAGTTCACGTCAGGCACGACCTGGGAGCTGAGCATACACTCCAGCTCTGAGCTCCTGCTCCAAACACACACAGCACTACACTCTCACCACAAGGGGTACGTACTCTGAGATCATGTAACCCTCTCAGGCACATCTTTCTCATCTTGTTGTGCACAAAGCAGGCAGCAACACAATCTCTTCATGGCTGCAGGCCCTTTCACAAGAAGAGAGCAGTGAGGACACGTGGCTTCTGATTTGGAGCTGAAAAAATATCTCTGTATCTAAGACATACTAAGCACCTGGCTCCTTGATGGAAAAAGACAAAAAGGAAAATGCCAAAAGTAATATTTAAAAAGTAGCCCAGCCACATGCCTATCTTGTTTAGATATAACATGTACTTGAGGAAATGGTTCTGTGGTTAAAACATGAGGACCCTGCTGCAGGTCTTCCTCCTGTGAGAGATGAGGGAGGGACACAGTCCCAGGAGGGGGCAGTGGCCGACTGAAGGGACCACAGAGTTAGAACAGAGCCTGGACTGAGCCCAGGAGCCCTGACAGCCAGGTCAGCTAGAACCCTGACATGTTGTCTAACCCCCACCCTGTGATGACTTCCTGGCATCCCTGAACAAGAGCTGAGTTTCTGCTCACACACCTCCCTGGAGAGGAAAACTCTGGGCTGCTGTGCAGCCATTCTGTGACAAGGATTCCAGCACCTCGCTTGGTGAGCTGAAGTCTGCTCAGGGGCACATTTGGATGGAGGTGGGTGAGCACCCTAATCATGCTGATTCCTTCAAATCTCCTTTGTCTGTGGAAGTGTCCCCTGCCCCACCCCTGCCTTTGAGGAAACAATCCTTCTGTTCCTCAAGTACCTCTGTAATGAAAATTTAAATATAAATCAATAAAAGATCTCTGGAATGACCTCAAGGAAATGCGTCTACTCACCCAAACCCACCCCCGTCTCCCCACCTTCCCTCCAGACCCACCAGAAGAGCTGGGTCCCAGGATGGCAGGGAGAGAACCACCAGGCCAGCTCCTGGGGGAGAGAGGCCCAAAGGAAAGTGAGATCTTGCTAATTTCTTTTGGGATCCTATCTCAGGATGGCTCTGCCTTCCTGCCCACCGCTGTGCTTCTGCCGGTTCCCACTTGTGGACTTACAGATCTCACAGGGTTGATTTCCTGTCTTGCTATCCCACACAACACTGCTTTTGTCCAACAAACACATTTCACCATAAAAAAAGTGCAGCCACTGGTTCCTTTTCGTCATAGGCCTATTGCTAGACTGCATTCCTCATCCACAGACTCAGGAAGCTCAGTGCACTTTGGGGAGAGCAAAGGAATCCACATGTAAGCATATAATAGTCAAAAAACAAAAGATAGGGGCCCGCTCACTGGTGCAGCAGTTAAGTTCATGCACTCTGTTTTGGTGGCCCAGGGTTCGTGGTTTTGGATCCCTGCATGGACCTACACATGGCTTATGAAGCTGTGCTATGGCAGGTGTCCCAAATATAAAAAATTGAAGAAGACAAGCACAAATGTTGGCTCAGGACTAATCCTCTTCAGGAAAAAAAAAAAAGATAAGGAGAAAAGGCTGAAAGTTGCTAGACAGGAAAGCAATATACATTACTTTAAGAGAAAAACCAATAAGAGTAACAATGAGCTCTCATCAGAAACCACAGAAGTTAGAAGACACTGGGATGACATTTCTAAATAGTTGAAAGGAAAAGGTAACCTATATCTGAATTCTATCCTCAGTGAATATATTATTTAAAAACGAAGGCAAAGTGGGGCTGGCCCCGTGGCCGAGTGGTTAGGTCTGTACGCTCCGCTGCAGGCGGCCCAGTGTTTCGTTGGTTTGAATCCTAGGCACGGACATAGCACTGCTCGTCAAACCACGCTGAGGCAGCGTCCAACATGCTACAACTAAAAGGACCCACAACGAAGAATATACAACTATGTACTGGGGGGCTTTGGGGAGAAAAAGGAAAAAATAAAAATCTTTAAAAAAAAAAATGAAGGCAAAGTAAAGACATTTCAGAAAAACAAAGGTGCAAGAATTTGTTGCCATCATCCCTGCCAGGCAAGAAAGACTAAAAGCAGTTCCTCAGGCTGAAGGGAAATGATCCCTATTGTAGGCACGAAGGACAAAAGAGAAATAAACGTGTAAGATGCGACCTAATATAAGAGACTTTCTATAAATTTCTTTCAAAGATGAATGACTATTAAGGCAAAAATGCTTTAGGATTTATGGAATATAGTAGCCAAATGGATGACAAAAATAACTCAAAGGGTGGGAGGGAGGATAAATGGAAATACATTACTCCAGTGTTCTTATATGAAGTGGTATAACATCAATTCAAAATAGACTGAGATATGTGAAGAAGCCATATAGCAATCCTAGTGTAACCACTAAAATATTATACACAGATCTAAGCAGAAGCCGATAAAGAACACAAAATGAGATACAACAAAAGAAGGCAGTAAAAGAAGGAGAAAGGAATAAAAAATCAATCACACAAGTAGAAATCAAATAGCAATATGATATTCTTCAACCTACCCCTATCAGTAGTTGCATTAAATGTAAGCAGATTAAGCATTCCAACTAAAGGGCAGAGATTGTCAGTGTGGATAAAACATGCAAGACCAATTGTGTGCTGTGTACAGGAGATATTCAAATATAAAGACATGGATAGGATGAGAGTCAAATGATGGAAGAAAAAGTAAAGACATATCCTGCAACACCAATCCAAAGAAAACAGCCTTGCCCATGGAGTGTTCTCTTTAATTTTAGAATTTTTGGCCACTTATGAGATGAAATAGAGTGTCTTGGTAGAACTTTTATTTCCATTTTTTCCATATTTTATTTCCATTTCTCTTAATCTCAGTGAGTTGAGACTTCATTATGTTTTAATTATATTTTACTGTGAACTGTCTAGTCTTTTGCTCATTCTTCTATCAGGTTCTGGAACTTTTTCTTCTGAATTTTCAGAGTTCTTTATACATTAGATAGATTAGCTCTTTAATTGTGGTATATGTTGCAATCTTTTTTTTTTTCCAAGTTTGCTGTCTGTATTTTGAATTTCCTTACAGTGATTTTTAACATACAAAAAAAAAAGTTTTTTATTTATATATTGAAGTTTATTTATCAATCTTTTCTTTTAATGTTTCTGGATTTAGAGTCATTGCTAGGAAGGTTTTCCCCTTTCTAAGTTTATAAAGGAATTTACCCATGTTTATTTCTAGTGCATGCATGGTATTACTTTTTATATTTGAATCTCTTATCTGTTTGGAGTTTCTGCTGGTGGTTTATGTGAAATGTGACTCCAACTTAATCTCTTAGTAAATCAGCGTCTAGTTGATCCAGTGTCATTTATTAAAAACTCCATCATGTCCCCAATGATTTGAAATGCCCTTATGAAAAAGTGCATTTCCATATGCACTTGGGAATGTTTCCAGATTTTCTGTTCTGTTTGATTGGTCTTTCTGTCTATTCATGAGTCAGTGTCTGTCTGTTTTCAGGAAAGAATTTTTCTAAGATGTTCTTAATATCATTAGGCTTAATATGTTTGCTTATTTGATTAATCCCCACATAGATTTATATAACAAATCTACCAAATCCTCATCCTTCCCTTTGTGGGTCCCCTCCTTGCACCACATAGGCTCTGGCATTCCACATCAGCAGCCCCTTCGTGTCAAAGCCTACCTCTCCCTAAGCAGCCTGCTCTGACAAATTTCACCAGCCTGCCCTTCGTCTGTCTCCTCACTTGAGCTCCAGTACCACCTATTAGGCCAGCCGCTAGTGTGAACGCCCTGCTCACCCCACTCGGGCATCCACTCGCTGCACTGGGCTACCATCCTCACCTCACAGGTAGTCTGACACCCCAAGCTGTGCTGCCCAGTGCAGGGTGTCCGAGCCAACGTCAGGTGAGGAAGGTGTCCACACAGGAGGGAGGCCTGGTGTGAGCACCTTCCCCACCCCACACAGGCACGACTTGGATGCCTCGCTCTGGTTCACTGTGGCTCCCCTGCCAGACTCACCATTGACATTGTGCTTTGTTTCTCTAGCTAAGGTTATATCACTTTTTAAGAGAACTGGGATCAACATGTTTAGAACCAACAGTATTTTCAATTCCATGACTCACCCCTCTTTTTCCATCATGGGGAGATAATCAACAAGGACTCGTTTAGAGAATGGTTCCAGGATATCAGAAATATCGTTCTCTAGGCAGTGGTGTGAGAATACAGCTTTGGTTCCCTGGCATCTGTTCCCATTTCACGTGGCATAAGTAATTCATTAAGGAGAATAACTTTGGGGAGAACCAGTGCTCTTCCATTCTCAGGCCCTGGATTTGGAGAAAGCAGACTCCAGCCAATCAAAGGCTGTGACCTGGGCTTAGACACATCAGAGCCTCTGACCAACTCTACAGGCACCTAGAGCAGCGTGACAGATTGTGGTTTGCTGGGACGGCCTCTGTGTATCTCCCATCCCACAGGCTCTTCCTAAAGGACTGCAACCCTCCTCCCCTCACTGGCGGGGTCTACGCCCTTTCCTATTTAATTGGGGCCAGGGGTGCCTTTTGATTGCCCCAAGCAGTGAAATAGGGTAGAATGGATGCATTATGACTTCAAAGTCTAGGAAATAAAAAGAACACAGCTTCTGCCTGGCTCGCTTTTGGGAGATGCTCACTCTGGGGAAGCCAAGCATCACATTGCGAGGAAGACCCAACAATCCCATGCACAGAGACTACTTGAGAGGCCCTGGTGGAGAGGAAGGGACATGCTGAGTGGACAGCCAGCACCAACCACTGGGCGTGTGTGAGCGAGCCTTCAGTTGATTCTGGCCTCCGGGCTTCAAGCCTCCCTTGACTCCAAGGGGAGCAAAGGGGAGCTTTCCACACTAAAACATGACCAAAATGCAGATTTGTGGGCAAAATCAATGTGGGTTGTTCTTTTAAACCACTCGGTCTTTAGTAACTGGAACAAGCCCTCTTCAGCAATACTCCCACTCCATCTGTAAATGCCTCTGACTATGGCTTACACCAGCGTTATCTGACCACTAATGGCTTTGACTTTCCATCAGAAGCAAGGAATCTCATCTCAATGCCCCCAAGTCTCGTACAGAAAGGGCTTCCTTCTGAGGCCAACAGTTTTTTCTGATGAGCTTGTAGGATGAGCCCCAACTCTTCTTTTGTTACTAGAGTATTTGCCAATATAGACGTCTCATTTTCCCAATGAGAAGCTTTGCCCTTAGAAGGCCCAAGTAATGCTTCCTTCCTTCAGTGAGACTGAGAATCTCAGATTGCTCTTTGTAAGGCTGTCATGCTGGCTTTACTCTACCTCAATAGAAAGGAGTTAGGTGAAATTTCTGGTTCGTTTCCCAGAAACTCCTTGTAAAAGGAATAAGTAAAGGCCTTCCAACATAAACTGTTTTTAAACAGAGGGGAGAAATATCCCAAGACTGCCAGAAGGGAATCCCATGTGGAGAAAAGAGTGTAATGGAAGCATATCCAGGAGGATTATTTTCTTAGTAACTTATGAGAAGACTCCTTCTGAACTTGAACTTCCAGCCTGAAATACAGGGAAGAAATGCCAAAAATTGTACTTTCCCACTTTGTTCTGTTGTAACTCCTATAGAAAGCAGAGCCTGAAGCAAAGATTATGGTGGGAACAATTTATTTGGGAGGTGCAAGGCTGACAATGAGGCTGAGGAAAACAGATTAGGTCAAGGAAAAATGCAATGCAATGAGATATGTGACATTATCTCAGTTGGCCACTACTTCACAGCAAGCTGCTATGAAACAAGGCAAGTTTCTCAGCAAGCTTAATCAGCACGTGGAACTTCTCCAGAGCAATTACAAGGGGTGTCACAGGAAAAGAAGAGCATTCAATTTTTGAAACAAAATCTGAATTTATTGCTTGCTAAGAGAGAGCTGTATTTGTAAAGAACAGTGTCTCTGAACCAAGAGAGAGCAAATCTTGTGTAGGACTTGGAAGTGTGAAATTCAGAAATTGGTGAGATTTCAGCAGTGTGAATCTTTTGGCATTTGCTGTCTTTCGTCTGTGGGACAATGGACATTGGGATGAGGTTGTAGCTGACTGGCTGATATGATCTGGCTCCTCAGTTGTCCCTCAGGGAACCAAGTTTCATGCCTCATAGCACTTACTCTTTTATTCAAGACCAAAAAGGGAGGGACAACTAGTAGAGATGGGGCATCAACTGAGAGGAAAAAAGAGAGAGCGAGAGAGAGAGAAAGAGAAAGAGAGAGAAAGAGAGAGAAAGAGTGCGTCCAGCTGGTTTAGTCATGAAAGGAAAAGGGGCTTTATCAGTAAGTGAGTGACTGAGAGAGTCTGGTCCAGGCCAGTAAGGACTAAGGAACAAACTCTTCCTGGGGAGAGGGCCTAAAAGGGGTTATCCACAGGGAACAATATCCCAGAATAACTGGGAATATCAGTTGTTGCATTTCAGATTTTCTTGAAAATAAAAAGATCCCTTGAGCCCAAACTGCTACCCCCACGGTGTATCCATCAATTTCTGACTCTTGTTGCCCAAAACCTGGAGAAGCCAAAGCTTTTTCCCCATCCAGCTCAGTGAGGGACCATCACTACAAACTCTCTCTCCTGGACCCACTACTTAGCAGTGGTTTGCAGGTGTGCCCTCTCAGGGCAGGAGAGGAGCTCGGCCTCTGTGCCCTGATGATCTCCCCTGAACAAGAGAACCCAGTGGCCCAAATACAAGAACCACAGGAGAGTCAGAGCATCAGGCCCAGGGAAGGGGCATTAAAGGTAGAAAAAGAGCCAGCAGGGCTATAAACCCTCCTCTTTGCAGACCAGCCCTGCTCCCTCCCTCGGATCTACTCTTCATAATCTCCCCCTTGAATCTCCATACACTTCCTGAAAGGATCCCACTTGGGGTCACTTCCAGACTCAAGCCTGCCCAAGGGAAAGATCTGGAGAACACCAAGATCACACATGTGTGCAAAGCAGCCGAGAGGGAAGGGCTTTCTCACAGTCTTGTGGGAAGGATGAAAACCTTGGTTATCTTACTAGACTAGGGGTTGGTTAAATGATTTCTGTAGGTTTTACAGATACCATTTATTAGATTAAGGAAATTTCTTTCTGTTTTGGTCTGATAACAGCTTATCTTTGTTGTCACAAGTGGATGTTGATTTTTATCAAATGTCTTTCTGTCTAGTGAGACAATGATATGATTTTTCTCTTAGATCTGTTTGCGTGGGAAATTGCATTTGTCAATCTTTCTAAGTTTAAGTGAGATCTGCACTCTTAGTGTAAACTTAACTTGCCTGTGATGCTTTAACCTTTCGATGTATTGTTGGACTAGTTTTGAGAGTTGATATTGTTTAGGGTTTTGTGTGTGTGAATCACGCATGAGGTTGACCTGCAGGTTTCCTTTCTTATCCTGTTATTTGTGTTAAGGTTATGCCAGCCTTATGAAATGAGATGGTAGTGTTCCTTCTTTTTCTCTTTACTGGAAGCATTTGTAGATTAAAAGTTTTCCTTCCTTGAATTTTGGTGGAAATTAGCTGTGAAGCCGTCTAGGTCAGTTCCCTATGTGGGATATTTCTGATGGCTGATGCAATTTGTCTGATAGCTCCAGTATTACCTAAGGAGGCAATTCCTTCTCAAGAAGGTGTTAGGCAGTGATATTTCTATTTTGTCTAAAATTGAAAATTTGTTCCCATAAAGTTTTTAATAACATTCTTGGCTTATCTTTTAATGGTCTTCAGCTTTGTAAAAATATTCCCTTTTTAGTTCCCGATCTTAAATATTCACACTTCCTCTCTTTTTTTCATGATTAGTTTCTCCAGAGGTTTGTCAATTTTATCACCCTTTTCAAATAATTAATATTTGCTTTATTAGACCTCTCTGTTGTATGTTTGCCTATTTCATTAACTTCTGCTGCTTACTATTTCTTCCTCCCGCTTCATTGAATTTATTCACGTATTAATTCCTAACTTCTGGGGTTATATGATCACCGTGTCAATGAAAATAATCCAAAACCAATCTATAAATGAAAATTTGGGTGAGTTTATTCTGAGCTTAAATCTGAGGATTATAACCCAGGAGAGTCTTTCCACAAAGGAACAGAGCACTCCAAAGAAGTGGGGGTATACAATGTGGTTATATACCCTCAAAGAGCATGTTTCACATATGATTGAAATGTCCCTTTTACAATAGTCACAAGGCTGCTCTGTCAGCACAGTGTTTGATGGAAACAGCAGATAGGCGTGCTGTCTCGGTGAACCCCGCAGGGTGGCAGGTCTGTTGCCTCAAGATGGGCGGTCACAGATGAGCGCTGCAATCAGTTCCCAGCCTAAAGAAAGATGCTTAATCTTTAAGGAGATGCCAACGTTGGGAGGGGGAGGGAAGTTTCACCTTTATCTCAAAATGTCTAGGCAGATATACAATGCACGCTCAATGGCCACAGTCAGGCCCTTTTGGAAAAACAAAGTCAGGGAGAATTAGGTTTATACCAAATGAGTTCCTCATATACTCCAATATATCCTGTTGCATGCCATTTTTATTTGTCAACCCCAACAATTTCGGTTTTTTGTGATATGTGAGTTTTAAGACTATAAGTTTTTTTCTACCTGTGTTAGCTGTGTTCCACAATTTTTAATAAGTGCTGTAATTGTTATTATTCAACTCAAAACATGTTCTATTTCTTTTTAAATTTTATTTTACCATTATTTAAAAGTACATTTCTTTTTTTCTAATATTATGAGGATTTTTCTAGTTACCATTTTATTGATTTCCAGCTTAATTATGTTGTTGTCAGAAAACATTCCAAAGATTTGCATTTTTAGAGTTTCTCAAGATTTGCTTTAGGGCCCAATATATGGGCAATTTTGGCAAAAGTTTTGTGTGTATTTTAAAAATAACTTAATATTGGATGCAATGTTCTCAATATGCTATTAGATCCAGTTGGTTCCATGTTTTATTTAAATCATCCATATCCTTATGGAATTATTTTATGGTCTACTTGCTGTACTAATTCTTGAGGCAATGGTAGGTTTATTTATCTCCTTGGAGTTCTACCAATTTTCATTTTACAGATTTTCTGGCCATATAATAGGTTCATTAAAATTTAAAATCATTTCATCTTCCTGATGAGTTGATGCGGGGTCGGTGAGCCGAGGAGTCGAAAGAAAGATTTCTTAGACTCTCAAGATCTGGCAGTAGTGCTCTTTTATTTAGAGAATAGTGTGGAATAGCATGGGGACAGGACCCTGGTGCGTGGGGACAGGACCCACGGGCAGTCAGAGCTCCTGCTGCTGCCCCGAGTTGAGGGTTAGGGCTAAATTTAAGGCATAGGTATATGATTCATCTCTTTACAAGACAAAGGAAAGAACATGAAAAAAAGTTAAAATGGTATCAGTGCAGGTGGGGTCTGGTCATTGGGTGATCCCATGACTTTTAGACAAGAATCAAATCGGATTAAGTAAAGGTTAGAAAGGTTAGACGCCACCACCCTAAACCAGTTACATGAGATTGCCAGACAGTAACCAACTTAAGTTCTTGCCTTCCCCATTAAGAGCTTCTAGGGACAAGGTCATCTCTCTTCTTCTTCCTGGTACAGAGAGGGAGGCACCTTTTACAGATAGAGATTTACCTTACAAATGTAAATGCGCCCCAACAAGGGCAAGTTCCATTCCCCAGAGCCTCCTTCCCTGTCCCAGTTTATCGAAAGCAATCAGCCCAAAACAATCCTGATGCCAAAGAGACATATCCTGGGGTGGCCAATTTCAGGTCCCTACAAGGTCATCCCCCCTTCCTTCACAAACACAAATGTCTCAAAAGGGCAAGCAAAATTCCAGTCCTCGGAGCCTGCTTCTCATCTGCAGTTTTAAAAGTAACCAGCCTAAAAATCCTCATCATAAACCATTTTAAAATGAAGCAGCCTAAAAGTCCTCATCAAAAGGACCCTATTTCTCTTCACAGATTCTTTTGATCTAAAGTCACTTTTGTCTGGTATTGATACACCTACAATTTCTACGGTTTTCTACGGTTACTGTCAATGATGGTAGATCCATTTCCTTTCTCTTACTTTCAACTTTTTAGACCTGTCTATTGCACGGAGCACATCTTTATGTTTGTTTTCATAGCTGAGTTGAGATTCTTTGAATTTTAACTGGAGTATTCAGGATGCTTACATTTGACGTAGTTATGGATATATTTGCTTTTGAGTCTACTCTGACTTTATGTTTTGCATTTCTCCCAACTATTCTGTGGGTTTTTTGCCTCTTCTTTTTATCTTTTCTTGGATGGACTACTTTTTACCTTTCCTTTTTTCCCTTCTACTCTTTGGAAGTTATGCATTGCTTATATTATTTTAGCGGTTACATAAAAGTACAGGATGTCTCCACAACTTATCAAAGAACAAATTTAATAAGTAGGTTTACCCTTCTCCCTGAAAATGCAGGAAACACAGGCCTTTTAATCTCATTTACCTTCTCCCAAAATTGTGGATTTTAATTCCACCCTGTTTTCTTAACACATTAGAAATTGTGATTATCATTTTACATAAAGAATGTTCATTTTTCTTTAACAGTGTCTAGTTACTAGGCTAGTTTTGTTTTTGCTGTATTGTACTCTAATAATTTCTTCAGATAGTTCTTCCACTTAAGAATCCTCTTTTCTGTTGTCTTCAATGTGCAAGCAAATCCACCCACTTCGTTTTTAATGTTGTTCTTTTGTCAGAACTAATTATACTGAGGAATTCAAGGGGGGTGGGGGTTGAACGCATTTAACTGTTTTTCCAAATCGTTTTTCTTCCCTTTTGTTACGTTAAGGAGATTCAACCAATCACCCTGAACCAGACCAAGCCTCACTAGGAGACCTATGCCTATGACCTTGGCCTTATTTTAAGTGCTAAGATCTCTCCAGGAGGAGCTTAGGCCTTATTAACCTGCAGTATGTGGAAGCATGTTTTCCGTCTGAGCCTGTGCAAGTGAACACCCTCCTCTCCCTTTTTCTTTTTTTGAGGAAGATTAGCCCTGAGCTAACATCTGCCACCAATCCTCCTCTTTTTGCTGAGGAAGAGTGGCCCTGAGCTGACATACATGCCCATCTTCCTCTACTTTATATGTGGGACACCTGCCACAGCATGGCTTGACAAATGGTGTGTAGGTCTGCACGTGGGGATCTGACTGGCAAACCCTGGGCCGCCAAGCAGAACATGCGAACTTAAGTGCTGCACCACCAGGCCCACCCCATCCACCTCTCCATTTTGAAACTCCTGTTCTCCATCTGAAATAAAAGTCCCTGCTTCCCTTTGTTCGGGGACGCCATGACTCCAGAAATGATTCCTCATGGTCTCCCATTTGCTGAAAATACACCTTACTGTGTGAGTCAGCTCCTTCTGGTGGAGAGTCTGATTTCACTTTCCACGAGGAAAGCTGCTTTGGTTTTTGTAACAATTTCATTTTTTATATTTGGAAATTCAGTCCAGTTCTTTATCCAATGAGGAATGACACTTCATATTTTCCTGTTCTCTCCAGTCATTTTTAAGGTTGTATTATAATATGTGGAAGATAATTCCAAAATCTCAAGCACATAGTTTCTGATTTGTCTGTACCGAGTTATTTCTGCTGGCTCTCATTCACGGGGTCACGTTTTCAAGTGTTCTTTGGCATTTTGATTATGTGCAGGTTGACACTTTTTAAAAGATTTTGCATGTGTGGTGGGTAGAGGCCGAAGGTGGCAGGCTTCCCGAGGCCTTGAATCAAGGTACCTTCTTCAGAGAGGATTTGCAATGTCTTCTGCCTGGCCCGTGGTGGTATTTCCCTTCTAAACCACCTGGAAATCAATACCAGTGCTGGAGACCCAATGAGAACCTAGGCTGTAAATCTTCAGGAAGCCTGTCCCTGGTCACAGCTTCTCAGAATCTGGTTGTTTTTCCCTTTTGTCCATTTTCTTGCATTGTTCAGTACCAAGGCTATCCTCTCTGTTGAGGGTAGATTTAGTTCTGCTCGCTGTCATGCTAAGGGACGGTTTGTGGGGCCCCAGATTAACATGAGGACAGTTTCTTACTTGAGTCTCCATATTGGTTGGACCCAGGGCCTTCACTTTTATCCCTCTTACCCCAAGAAATCACCAAAACCAAAGGCCCAATTGTTTAGATGGCAAAAACCTTCAGGGCAAAACCAGCTTGACTTGTTTTGACTTCTGCTTAACTTCTGGGTTTCAGAATTAAATCCAAAATTTAACCTGACAGTCCCTTGCTGTCTTGTCAGTTTGTCAATGCTTTAAACAGGTTTTTTCCCCCATTTTTTCCCTTAAATTTTTTTCATTCAAAGGGTTGGTCCAAATAACCTGGCCTGCTATCACTAAAGATGGAAGTCAGGGTGTTAACTTTTGTATTTATTCAACCAACCTTGATTCAGTTTCTCTTGTGAAGGACACAATTAGAACTATTTCACCTCATCACTGCCCTATCATTTTGGGAGTTATTCTTTACCTCACAAAATCACCGAAAATAGTTCAATGACTACATTGTAGTGTAGTGGACTCTTGCCACTAAAAGGAAAGATAGTTTAACCTCAGTGAGCAAACTTCAAATTCATCCCAGGTTGGTTCTCTTCAGAGGAGGATTTCTACAAAAAGCTAATGCAATCTGGTGTGCAAATCATTCTTGACTTTGGGATCCTATCCTCTTCCTGAACTTCAAAAATTCCCTCTTCTGGATTAGGGGCAATCTTGTACCACTTAGAAAAATCTATGAGTATGCAAAGGCTCCATTCTCTAATGCATATCCAACACAACAAAGGACTGTCAGGAACTGGGACCAGATGTCTGCCCCCACCTGGAGACCAACCCCCTATATAAGCAGCGTATAGTCTTTGTTGTGTAAGATGATTCTTTTGGACATTAGTCCTCCATCTTCCCTCTTGCTAGCAAGCTGCAATAAAGAAATCCTTTCTCTCCCACCACTTTGCCTCCTGACTATGAGCATGTCTTTCAGTGAGCAGAGGACCCTCCCTGGGCCGGTAACAATATGACACAATAATTCTGCTACTGGGACTCTATCCTGTAAACAGTGTGAAACACACACACACAAACACGCACACACTCACACCTTCACACGTTTCTACAACAAACTTTGAGTATGAAGATGCTTATCTCAATATTATTTAAAATTGTCAAAAATGAGAAATAACCTAAATAACAAAGTAGAAAGCATTAACTATGGTATATCCACATAACGGAGTATGATATAAACATAAATATGGTTTTTAGGAACCTTACAGAAAAGCAGGCTAAAAACCTTAACTGGCTATTTGCATCCTCTCACTCCCAAAAGAGAAAAGAATTAAAACGTCAAGTTAACAGTTTAGCCTATTGGACTGGCAACAATTTTTAAAAATGACAATACTCTGTTTGGGCATAGGTGAGGAGAAACTGCCCTAGAAATCTTTTGATATTGAGTACAAAAATTGGTACTATCCTTTTAGATAGCAAGTTGCTAATGTGTGCAATAAGTTAAAAAACTGCAAGTATGCTTTGAACTAGCAAACCCAGTTTATGTACTTATTCTCAGAAAATGAGACAAGTATTTAAAGGTTGTTCATTGCAGTATGGTATATACTAGCAGAAAATTTAAAAATTAGAGCAACTTTGAAATAAAGCAAAAAGGGCATCAGTAAGTAAAGTGTTGTAAGTTCATATATCACATGCAAATGACAAAATAGAAGCAGCCATTGAAATGATGACTAGGATTTCCTGACAGTCATAGATGACCAAGTGACAGTAGCAGGTTACAAAATCTCATGTGTGGGAGAGTAACGTCACCAAGATGGCAACATAGGTCATTCCCAACTTTGCTCCCCCTCACGAGAAGAGCAACCAACAACTATTCACAAACAAGACACCACTGGGAAAATCTTAGAACAGAGGACTGAGGCTGAAGCAGCCCCTGCACTGCAGAGACCAAGACAAACCACGGTAGAAGGATGATGGATGTTAGCTAAACTCATGTGATGACTATTTCACAACATACGCAAGTCACGTCATTGTGCTGTATACTTTAAACGTATGCAGTGCCATACGTCAATTATACCTCAATAAAACAAGGGAAAAAGCCTTATGTGTAGCATTATCCCTTTTTCATTTTACTAAATATAGAAATTTAAATAGTAAAAAGCCTATTAAAATGTACACCAAATGGTTGTTGGTGGTTGTAACTAGCTGGTGAATATTAGGTAATGCTATTCTTTTCCTGTTATCTTGGCTTATTTGTATTTCCTTTAATTATATTATTGTATATTTTGAAGATGAAAGAAGAGGCCATGGACCAATAAATGCACTTTCTGAAGCTGGAAGAAGAAAGAAACAGATTCTCTGGGAAACTGATGTTGGATTTCCGGCCTCCAGATCTGTGACAGAATAAATATCCACCCTTTTAAGCCATTAAGTTGGTGAGAATTTGTTGTGGTGGCCATAGGAAACTAATACAGTGCTTCATCTGGAGGTTTGCATTTGGAAATCATGTCCCCTGGGGTAGCTGCCTCAGAAAAAGCTGCCCCCTCTGACAGGAGTAAGTATGGACAGGCACCCCCTCAGGACTGTCACTCATGTGGCTACTGGGTATTAAACTACGCCTTTGTGTGAAGAAAATGATGGCCATTCCTCCAAGGCTCTGCAGCCCCAGCTGGGGATCTCCCAAGCTTGGGAGAGAACCAAGTTCAGGCTCAGACCTGTGTGAAAGCATGGCCACCCAAAGCCAGGCAACAGCTCCAGAGGTGCAGCCTCACAGAAGCTCAATGGACAGGGCCTAGGCCAGGGTCAAGTTGGGAGAACACTCGAGGCCAGGGCTGGACCCCAGGACTGCCCCTGATGTCCCATACAGCACCCAAACAGAGAGCATCCACCCCAGGGAGACAGGGACAGCAGGACCACATGGAGGCCAGCTCAGTCCTCCCTTCCTCTTCCTGAAGGAGGCTCTGGGGGCCCCTCCTGTGTAACAATGCCACCCAGGGCCTTGTCTCCTTTGGATGGAAAATGGAACCCCTCCAGGTCTTCACGAAGATCCCGAGCTTCCTGTTCTGGAGAAATAGATCAAGGAGAGCCCCCTCTGACCATTTTCTTTGGGAAGAGTCCAGACCTCCCTGCATGCCGGCTGCCATGACCTTAATAACTAGATGGAAATGACTGATTTCTCTTTTATGTATTGAACAACAGTCACTGGGTACCAGCTGTGGGCAGGCTAGCCTCTGCTTACGTTTCTCCCCTGTTTTCTGCATCCTCCTCTCTCCCACCTCCCACCACCTCCTCACAAACGCTTGCTGTGTTATGACCCAGCTTGATGCTTTTCCACACCTGTTCCTGGCTGAGCTGTTCACACCCAGCCCAACGGCCCCTATGGGCTAGAATTGACTCATAGACCATTCACTCACAGCCTTGGCCCCTTTCAGCCTGTCTTGGTCACCTGTGGTAACCTGGCTTCTGGCCCAGGACTTTGCTGCCCACTTGGGCTATAGCTGCCAGTCAAGTAAGGGAGGGAGTCTTTGCATAGGGGCTGAACAGCACTACTATTGACATCAATCAACAAACAAGGGAATATCGAGCACCCGCTATGTGCCATGCACTGGAGGCTCAGAAGTGGATGTGGCAGACATCAGTCACACCCTCATGAAACTTACAGCCCAAAGGACTTTCATCAGAATTTCCCCAAGTCTCCTTCCTTGCCCAGGCTGGTCAAATTGTCTTGAATCTGTGGGGGAAATCCAAACAAGTGAAAATAATCTTGTCTGAGAATAACAACATTTGTCTGTCTTAACACTTCCAGTTTTCACATGCACTGTCACATTTGTCTCTAGAACAGCAGTGTTTGGTATTGGAAATGAAGTTTCCAGTTCTGTAGTCAGTGGAGCCCCACCTCTGGATGAAGGAGAGGTACAGGGAGGAAAAACACAACCAGGTCAGCGATTTCTTTATGGTTTACATCTAGGGTGCCCTATGGGTAAAAAGTTCAGTACAAACTCTGACATGGATGACATACCCCAGTTCCTCAGCTTCCTTAAATCAGATCAGGGAGGCTCACATGGTGCCAGAAAAATGGAGAACAGCCTCCAACCCACAGGCCACCATGTTTACTGCTCCACTCTTAGCATTCAAGGTCACAGTGACCCTCAAAATTGGCCAGCTCTTAACTTGGAGACCACGTGTGTGATAAGAGCCTCTGTGTTGACGCTGGGTCCCATGGGCCTGGTCCGTCTAGCCGGGCATACAGGGCAGCCATCCCCTCCCAGATCTTGATGCTTATCTGGGTGCCTTATCTTGATGCTTATCTGGCTGTAGAGTTCAGTCCAGTCACAGCGGTAGATGAACGTCCCCCAACCAAAACACACACTCACCAGACTCATTTTCACATGGGGTAAAGATCTCCCTCTGGGTTCTTGTCACCCCGGCAGGCCTGCCTTCTCATATCTTATCGCCACCAAGACCTCTGTAGCAGAATATCTTAATGGTCTTGGCCACATTCGTGACACGGGAAGAACAGTTGTTTTCACACAGCTTTTGTTTGAGGGCCGAAAATCCTCCTGAAGCAAAGATGTTCCAAGATCATGCTCAGAAAGAGACAAGGAAGGGAACAAAACAAACGAAAATACACTACTATACACACAAGAACACACAAATATATATGCACACAGACAGGCATATATTTGAGTGTGTATCATATATGAAATATGCATACGTGTGTCTATGTACATACGTATAGATACAGGTATAGGTATGTAAAGATGATTTTGAAAAGCTACCTTGGCACACACTTAACCCATTTGAGGAGAGATTTCTATGGCTATCAATGTTTACAAAGCCTCTGCTGTAGTCCGATGCTCTGATGTTAGAGCAGGACAATGAGGCCAGAAATTCATATGACTGAGCAGGGGCTCAGGGCACTTAAGCTCCAGTTCGGGTCGCTCCCAACTGAGAGATAAAGGCTCAGAGCTGCAAAGTCTTAAGTGATCTTATGTCTACACCCAAGATAAGCTCCCTGGCCCCTGACGAAGATGTTTGCCAGCCTCTCTTGCAACAATTCCCTGGAGAGGAAGCTGGGCAGGCATGCGTCCTGTGTGTGTATGTGCGTGTACACACATTATGTAACCATGTGACCTTGAGCACATCACTTAATCTCTCTGGGTCTGTTTCATTTTACAATGTGGTTCCTGAGAATGCCCATGCAGAGAGTGGAGAATTCAGTGAGATCACATATATGAATCACATATGCCTGGGAACATAGTGAGGTATGGATTCATAGTAATGCCCTTGGCCTTCTCTCTTCCCTGATTTCCTCCAAACTGCATTTGTGTTAAAAAGCAGCTACCAAATAAAGACCCATTTGCAGATAGCATGACGCACAACCCCCCCATCTTTTTCCTACACGCATCAGCTGTGAGTTGGTATACCAGTGGGGACCCACTCTTTTGGGACACTCAGCAGAGCCCAGGGTGGCACCCTCTTGGAACAAGGCTTTCCTCCTCTTATCTGTTATATCCTCTATGGGGTCAAGGAAAAAGTCTAACTTCCCTGCCCCCGTGACACTTTAGGAAAGATGAGATTTCTGGGAGGCAAGGGCCAAGCCAAAGACACAAGCCATTGCTAATCCCACTCATTCTGGTCCCCATTATCTCCTCAGGAGTTATCGAATGTCGCTCATGAGTATTTTTATGTGTAGGTATTTAAGATGCTCATAGCGGCTCAGCCTAAGTCTTAGCATTTGATGTACAGGGGGGCCAGAAAGCTGACTCCTAAAAACCTCAGTGGTGGAGTTCATTGCCTTGATGAATTAAGTGTGGTCCAGTAACAGATCCGTCCTCCATTTTCCTCACTTAGGAACCTGAGACAAGGCAACATTAAAAATGTTTAGAGTTTTGCAATCATATATCGGAGGTTATGGCAAAAAAGCCAGAGAGAGGACAGAGAGAATAATAGTCTTTGGTATCTCAGTAAATTATCCTGCCACAGTTCCATTGGTAAAATGCTCTCAGTGGCCCAGCAGGTTTCTGCAATGCCTGATTTCTCATGTGCAGCCTTTGAAGGGCTGTCTAGAATGGTCCAGATCTTCTGCTTTGTCCACATGTGGTTCCAGTGCTACTTCCTAGTACTTGGTCAGAAATAGAAGTTTAATAGCAGTGGGGGATGAAGGCACTACTACTAGGAGATGTCATGTCAAGACTGGAGGAGAGAGAGGGGACGTGACACAAGAATTCTTAGGTGTGAATTATATTTTGCAAACATAACACTTCATTATATCTATGCTGAACTATGAGACAGAAAGAAAGAGAAAGACCCACCAATTTTGCAGTCATATACTAGAGGTTCTGGTAAATTATTCAGCAGCAACCCCTTCCCCACCCCAAAGCAAACAATTTGCCACATCCCATACGGACACGGTAAGAAAGCACACAGCACTAGCTCCTGAGTGAGATGGGAGAAGAAAGAACTCGTTCACTCCAGAAGGTCAAGGTGTGACCTTTAGCCTCTGTGGGAATGAATGCTTTGGGGAAAGGAAATGGCCTCAGTGGGCAAAATTCCTGGGGAGATAAAGACCCTCAGGTGGGGTTTTGGGGGAGAGGAGTCTTGAGTGTGATCCAAGGTCACATCAAAAGTGACATCACAACCCAGAACATCACTCCCTTCCAACCTGCTCCCACCCAGAAGTGCGGTCAACACATGCCCCCAGTTGGGAGGGGGTGGGCACACTGTCCTCACCCAAGCCCACGTCTCCTCCCCCTTCCTCTATAGTCCTCTGTCTACTCATCACCCCAGACATTGACCCACACCAGAGCTTTATTTAATTATCCCCAACCCAACATCCACACATTGCTCTTTGTTGGTGGCTGGGCAATGATTAGAGTAGGCAACAAGGAGAAATTAAAGGGTGTTCTAGTGGTTACCAAAACTCCGGATATCTCATAAATTTATATCTGTCTTATAGATATTTTTCTCTCCCCAATCCTGCCCTCTCTCCCTTATCCTTACCACTACAGAGGCAAAAGGGAAGTACAATCTTCCCCACTCCCACACATAACCTAGGTTCTCCTTCACTGACACGTCTTTCCCTGAAAACTGTTTTTGATGCCATGTAAACACCGCAGAAATTCTGACTATCATCCCAGCTTCCTAATAAGACTTAACTCCTCAGGGTCTTAGCTTTCTCATTTGAGAAATGGAAGAAACACCAGTAGGAACTCAGATGGTGGGGTGAGGATCTGTGGTTGGTGATCAATAAACATCAGCCGACATTATGACATTGGCTGTTATTGTCTCATTTGTTCAACAAACTGAAGAATCATATCTTCTTTTCTAGACATATTTTTATTATAAAATTTCACTTCAACACAGCTTCTTAAAATTACAAGTCACAAATGCTTTTCACCATCTTTTAGTTTGTCTCCCTTTGGTCATATCTGAGAAGAAATTTAGTCTCTTCACTGAGGCTTCTTCCAGGTAGGATTCTTTCTAGGAAGGCACCTGTATTATACCCTTTCCCACATGTCTACCACCTCAGTAAGTTTTCCACTCCCTTAAATTTGTATGACTACTTCTGGATTTGGGAGGATGTTCCTCCATGACCTTAGCCGTTTGACTAGCCATTGAGGTTAAAAGAAAATTTTCCTTGAATTTCCCACTCCCTCCATTCTCAGCCTAGTCAGTCTATCATGTCAAGGTGGCTATGTTAAGGGCCCTAGCCTGACTCTTGAAGAACCACCCAAATACGGTGAAGGCCAGGAATGAGGGTGGTAGGAAAGGGCAGGGCCTGAGACTCAGGGGTTTCACATCCTCCTCTAACCTTTCCTTCCTATGTGAGGAGTTTTAGTATATTTGCTTTCCAAATATACTAAAGCAAGGGAGTAATTAGTGAAATTATGGGAGCTCTAGCAATTCTGAGAGGCATCTTGGGCTGGAGCAGACATAAAGGCCGGAAGTTTTTTAGCTTCAGGTCAGCAGAATGACCAACAACCCCCCAGACACAGAGAAAATAAAGGTTCCATAGTGTTGTGCTTTGTTGACCCTGTCATGCCTTGTCTTATCAAGGGACTGACTTGTTACTTTAGACTTCAAACACCACCTAAAGCCATGAACTGTATTCTGAAATATTTCTCTGCTTCTTGTCTTGACAGAGAGAGAACCAGTCTTCTCAGACACAACTAGATACAGATAAGGTAACAGAGACTCCAGTGACCACACAAACAAGAATATAGTCCTTGCAAAAAAGTTTGGAAAAGTCACTAAACAAATGGATGACTGTACCACACTGCTAGTAATATGACCAATCCCTGGGGCAAGGAGACAGCATTCTTTCCAGAGCGACCACATTACAAAATGCAAAATTCCAAGTTTTCACTGCAAAATTGCAAATACAAAGAAACAAAAAAAAGTATGATCCATCCGTAGTGGGATAAACATAAATTGATGGAAAACATTTTGAAGAAGCCCAGACATTGTTTATATAAGACAAAATGTAAATTGACTTTCTTTAAAACATTCAAAGAACTAGAGGAAACTATGAAAGGAACTCAAGGAAATCAAGAATAGTGTATGAAAAAGTAGACAATATCCATAGATATATAGAAATTATAATTTTGAAGCTAAAAAGTGCAATAGCTGTAATGAAAATTCCACTAGAGAAACTCAACAATAGATTGACCAGGCAGAAGAAAGAATCAATGAACCTTCAGGGCAAAGGAAAGAATCCAGTCTGAGGAGGAGAAAGAAAAAAGAAAGAAGAAAATGTACAGAGCCTAAGGGACCCATGGGAAACTATCAAGAATACTAACAGATGCCTTATGGGAGTCCCAGAAGGAGAAAAAGGAAAGGATCAGAAAAACAATATTTGAAGAAATGATGGCCCAAAACTTCCTAAATCTGATGAAACACAGGAATATGCATATCTAAGAAGATCAACAAATTTCAAGGAGGATAAACTCAGAGATCCACACTGAGATAGACTATAATCAAACGTCAAATGCCAAAGACAAAGAGTAAATCCAGAAAGCAGCAAGAAGAAGTGACTTACCATGGACAGATGATTCACAGTAAGATTAACAGCCCATTTCTCATCAGAAATCATGGAGGCCAGGAGGCAGTGGGATGACATATTTAAAGTACTGAAAGGAAAAAAAAAGCCTGTCAACCAAGAATACTATACCTGGTGAAATTGCCCTGCAAAAACATGGAGAAACACAGATATCCCCAGATAAACAAAAGCTAAGAGAATTCATCATTAGTAGATCTGCCCAAAAGAAATTCTAAAGGGAGTCCTTCAGGCTGAAACAAGGGCATTAGATGGCCACTTGAGTCCAAATGAAGAAACAAAGATCTCTGGTAAAAAGAACTACAAAGATAAATATAAAAGCTAGTAATAGTCTATTCTGTGTTTGTAACTCTCCTTTTTGTTTGCTATATGATTTAAAATACATAAATGCATAATAATAAATACTTATCAAATAATAAATGCATCAAGCAATAATGGTAAAACTTATGGACACACATGTATAAAGATGTAATATGTC
The DNA here is from genome assembly GCF_041296235.1 of Equus asinus. Lineage (NCBI taxonomy): Eukaryota > Metazoa > Chordata > Mammalia > Perissodactyla > Equidae > Equus > Equus asinus. The sequence continues at coordinate 171,202,355 of NC_091791.1, forward strand.
ACATTAACAACATTAAGAGGAATGGAACTGAACAGGAGTTAATAAACAAATTAAAAAATTGCAGGGTAGAAGATCAGTTGTGTTTCTATATACCAGCAATGAACAATCCAAAATGGAAATTAAGAAAACAATTCCACTTACAATAGCAATAAAAGAATAAAATACCTAGGACTAAATCTAACCAAGGAGGTGAACAAATCATACATGACAACTACAAAACGTTACTGAAATAAATTGAAGGAGGACTAATTAAATAGAAAGACATTCCATGTTCATGGATTGGAAACCATATAGTGTTAAGATGGCAATACTCTTCAAAGCCACCTACAGAGTCAATGCCATCTCTATCAAAATTCCAACGGCCATTTTTGCTGAACTGGAAAAGCCAATTCTAAAATTCATGTGGAATTTCAAGGGTCCCCAATTAGCCAAAACAACATTGAAAAAGAAAAAGAAAGTTGGAGGACTCGTACTTCTTGATTTCAAAATATACTACAAAGCTGAGGTTGGCCCCGTGGCACAGTGGTTAAGCTTACATGTTCTGCTTTGGTGACCTGGGATTCACCGGTTCGGATCCCAGGTGCGGACATACACACCACTTGTCAAGACATGATGTGGTAGCCATCCCATGAATAAGTAGCAGAAGATGGGCACAGATGTTAGCTCAGGGCCAGTCCTCCTCAGCAAAAAGGAGGAGGATTGACAGCTGATGAAGATTCAGGGCTAATCTTCCTCAAACAAACAAACACAAAAACTTACTACAAAGCTACAGCAATCAAAAACAGCGTGGTACTACATAAGGATGGACATATAGACCAATGGAATAGAACTGAGAACCCAGAAATAAACCTGAACCAATTGATTTTTGACAAGGGTGCCAAGACCATTCAGTGGGGAAAGAATAATATCTTCAATAAATGGTGCTGGTACAACCTGATAACTACATGAAGAGAATGTAGTCGGATCCCTACCTAACTCCATACACAATAGTTAGTTCAAAATGGATCAACAGCCTAAATATCAGAGCTTAAACCATAAAACTCTTAGAAGAAAACATAGAGTAAATCTTCACGACCTCTGATTTGGCACTGGATTCTTAGATTTGAGACCAAAAGCACAAGCAACAAAAGATAAAATAGATAAATTGGATTTCATAAAAATTAAAATGTTCTATGTCCTAAAGATAGTATCAAGAAAGTGAAAAGACAATCTACAGAATGAGAGAAAATATTTACAAATCATATATCTGATAAAGGTTGAGTATCCAGAATATATAAAGAACTCTTACAACTCAACAACAAAAAGACAAACAACTCAATTAAGAAATGGGCAACGATTTGAACTGACATTTTCCCAAGATATACAAATGACCTGCAAAAAGAGGAAAAGATACAAACATCAGTAGTTATTAAGGAAATGCAAATCAAAAGCACAATGACATATCACTTCATAACAACCTGAATGGCTATAATCAAAAAGAAAGAAAGAAGAATAACAAGTGTTGGCAAAGATGTGGACAAATGGGAACCCTTGTACATTGCTGGTGGGAATGTAAAATGGTGCAACCACTGAGCTAAAAAGTTTGGTGGTACCTCAAAAATGTAAACATAGGATTACCATATGACCTAGAAGCTCCACTCCTAGGTGTGTATCCAAGAGAAATGAAAACATATGATCCACACAGAAATTTATCCACAAACATTTATAGCAGCATTAGTCATAATAGCCAAAAGGTGGGAAAAACCCAAATGTCTACCCACAGATGAATGGATAAATTATAGTATATGTATACAAAGGAATATTACTTACCTATAAAAAGAATGAATATTGATACATGCCACAGCTGGATGGACCTCAAAATCATTATGCTAAGTGAAAGAACCCGGATACAACAGGTCAAATACCAATTGATTCCTTTTATGTGACGTATCCAGAATATGTAAATCCACAGAGAGAGATAGAAGATTATAGGCTGCCAGGGGGCGGGGCCGGGGGTTGGAGACAGAGGAGGGAAAGTGACTCAGTACTCACTGTGCTGTGGACCTACAGCTTACCAGGTATGGTTGGTTGGTCTTCTGGGTGATGAAAAAGTTTCAAAACTAGCAAGAGGTAGTAGTTCCACAATATTTTGAATGCACTAAATGCCACTGAGTTGTACTTTAAAATAGTTAACTATATGTTATGTGAATTTCACCTCAATTTTTAATAAAGGCTGGTAGACTTATGTTTAGCGTAACTCCCTTTGAATTTTAAAAAATGCAGATATACATGAGAGAAAAATGTTAGATCATACTTCAAGACATTAAAGATGATTATCAATGAGTGATGGGAAATCAGGTAATTTTAATTGTTTCCTCTTTGCTTAAATTATTTTTAAAATTTTCCAACAATGTTAGGAAATAGTTGCATGTTGAATTCTTTAGTATCTGGGAAAGAAATATGATAGTGATATTGACTACCAGATTTTTAGGAGCATGAGGAAGATGCTTAAATTGTAGAGTTAAACAAGGACAAAAGAAAACTGTATTGTGTATATAATATGATCCCAAGTATTTAAAATGCACTGCTCATGGTAACAGGCTCTCTGCTGGTGAGAGGAAGATGAGTGGCATTGTTTCTTTATACTTTCCATATTTTCTTAACAAACATTTACCACCACTATAATCAGAAAAGTGATTTTATTTTTAAAATGTCTACTACTGGCTAAGCTAGGTGCAACAAGGTAGAGGTTTGATAAATGTACTTGGTTTGATAAGGAGAATATTTACACTGGAATCATGGATTTTGATACAGAATACTCCTCATAGAAAAACTGTAAACTACAGAAAATGTAAAGAGGGAAACTTAAATCACCAGGCCGTAAGCGCTCAGATATGCTTAGTTGTGCTCTGAACAGGATTGGGCTTGGTCTGCTTAGAAACAACAGTCCTTCACTTCCATCATAGCGAGATCATCAGCAGAGTTTGTTGAACAAACGAGAGTCTATTATGTGCCGGGCCAGCTCCATCAGAAGTGTGGCTTTCTAGATGGAGAACAGAGAATATTGAAAGGATAATTATTGGTCTTTGGTTGCCTGGTAAGCTGTCTCACTTCACACGGTATCGGCAATTTAGTCATCTGAACTTCCTTTGGGGACTCAGCCCTTTCCCAGTCTTAGTGCATGTGGTTTGGGTGGGACTGACTCCAGCCTACCCAAAGGAAACTGACCTAGGCTTGAGTTAATTAGTAGCTTCAATTCCTAGGGTCATAATGATTTGTTAATTTAGGCCAATAAAAGTCAAGTGCAGGTCTTTTGTTAAAAACATGGACAAGAGATATGGACTCTGTCACTCTGAGCATTTGTAACTTAAAAAGAGACGTTAAAAATCCCCTAGGAAGGAAGCTGTGCTGATGAATGGGTTGCTACATGGATTTGGTAGATGGTGGCCATGCTTTGTTCTCATCTTGTGCATCCCTCTACTACGGTCCTTCCCATACTGTGCTGTGGTCACTGATGCTTCTGTCTCCTCCATCAGACAGACAGCTCTGTAAGGGAAGGAGACACATCTCCACTATGTTTGGTCATGGCACAGAGAAGGGCCCAAACACACATTTGCTAAAGAAATCATCCTGATGGACTTAGCAACATGGAAATGAGGCATTAGTGGTTCTATCACTGGGGACTCAGGTTTCTGGGCCTCCAATACCCATACTGGCCGATACCACATCCCACAGTCTCCACTTTGTACCCTTGGGTTCCTGCTCTAGGCTGGAACAAGTGGTCCACCCGTCATCCACTGTGGGTTCTGATGTGGTCACTGCATGATTCTCACACAACCACCCAGAGGACATCATCAGGCAGAAGGAGTGGGGGCGGGGAAGGTTTCATAGAAAGCCATCTCTGATGAAACACCACACAACCACAGGGGGACTTGAGGGCACAGATCCCATCTGTACCTCCTTCCTCTCCTCGGGGATAAAAGAGAGCAAGGAGGAAGCACCAGCCTCCCCAACCTGGGCAACCTTCCTGGAAAGATGCAGCCTCTCCTGCTCCTGCTGGCCTTTTTACTGTCCCCTGGGGCAGAGGCAGGTGAGTGACCATCCCCGCCCTCAGATGCCCAACCCCTCCCCCCAAACACAGTGGGCACGGATCTCCTGCCCCTTCTGCACATCCCTGATCCATCCATCCACCAGCAACATTCTGAATCCCAGCTCCCATCCCAACTCAGAATCCCATGTATGACGCTGGATAAATTACCAGCAGGAACCGCAGGGCAGAAGGCTGTTCTCAAGAACAGCCAGTGGGTGCTATTCCCTCCCTAGGCCCTACGTTTGCCATCTGCAAAGTGGAACTTAACTGGAAGTGCATGGCAGAGGGAGGGAAACTGGAAAAGAGAAAATAATGAATTCCCCTGCAGAGGGCAGAGTGGGCCTGGCTTCCAGGTCTGGGATGACACAGATGCTCCCCTCAGTGTCTGCTTAGGAGAGAAGTCTGGAGCTCTGCAGACCCCGGAGTTGGTGGGACCACTGTCCCCAGAGGACTGCTATGCCTTGCTCAGTCGCAAGGCCCCTCAGTCCCTTCTCCAACTCTGCTTTTCTTCCCAGGCCTTTAGCAGCTCCCTTCTTTCCAGGATGCAGCCACTGTTTGCAGACCTGAACTTCTCTGCTTTCCAGAATCCCACAAGCACTGGCCCTACAAACTCTCCTTCAGGCCCATCGGGAGCCATTCCTTCATGCAGCCAACAAACAACTTTGGGCCCCCACTATGTGTCGGGCCATGGGAAACAGGCTATGACAACATCTAGGTCCCTAAACTTAAGTCCTGGCCACTGGAAACAGCATCATCCCAGACATCACAGGACAATAGGGCCTTAGAAAGTCTTTTGAAACCAAGCAAAGTCAGGAGATGAATTTTCAGGAGCCTCTAGGATTTTTCTGTCCCTAAGACGCATATGCTCACCTCCAATTATCTGTGGAGGACACATTCACAGGCCAAGCCTGTCCTCTTCCTTTTTCTAGAGGGAAAGCCCCACCCAAGCCCCTCTCAACTCCAGGCCATCTCGGGCTCCCAGATGCCCAGCAGTCCTGAGCCATCAAGGTGACGCATGCCTGGTGGACTGGTTGGGTGTGCACAAGCAGATAAGACTTTTCCTTCAGGGGAGATCATCGGGGGACATGAGGCCAGGCCCCACTCCCGCCCCTACATGGCATTTGTTCTGTCTCTGGAGAAAGAAAAAGGGAAGAGCTGCGGCGGTGTCCTCGTGAGACAGGACTTTGTTCTGACAGCTGCTCACTGCTGGGGAAGGTGAGGGGCCAAAGACCATTAACACCTCCTGAGACCCCTACCGGGACCCATGTCTTCTGCCCAGGGCCTGCAGCCTGGGGTAGCTCCCCTGGCTCCTGGTAACTCAAGGCCATGAGAGCACATGAGAGGGGCCATCTGAGAGCATGACTGGGTGATGGAAAGTGAGAATAGGACAGGCAAGCTTTGGGGTCAAAGGGTCAGAGGTGAGAGCTAGTGGCCCAGTTGAGAAGAGAGACCACACTGGGCAAATGAATCAGCTGTGGAGGATGAAACCATGCACTAGGGTTAAAAGGCAAACTCAGAGTCCTTTCACAATATTGCCTGAGGGCTGACAAAGCTCCCAGAATCCCCCCTCAGAGTCATCCACTGCCCAGTACTCCTGTTGTTTTGATTTCTCCACCTGCAGCCCTGCCCTGCCCCAGCTGTCACCTGCCCTTCATGGCTCTTGGGCTGGATCTCCTTTGACTCCACGCCCCCCGCATCCCCACCCTGCTTTCTGTGTAGCTCAATCAAGGTGACCTTGGGGGCCCACAACATCCAGAAGCAGGAGAGGACCCAGCAGGTCATCTCTGTGAAGGAAGCCATCCCCCACCCACACTATAATTCTAAGAACTTCAACAATGACATCATGTTACTAAAGGTAAGGGAACCTCCACACTGCTCTTGCTGTCCTGGGTCCAGATTGCTTCCCCTCCCACTGGGACCTGTCCCTTCCCTCCTTCCCATCCTGGCCGCCTGACTAGTCCCAGTGGCTCAGGAGAGAGGGAAGTCAGTGCAGCCCCAACTCAGTGTCCAGGCCCAGGAGGCCAGTGGCTGAGCTGGACCTTCTTGCCTCTTCTCATCAGCTGGAGAGAAAGGCCATGTGGACTGCAGCTGTGAGGCCCCTCAGCCTGCCCAGGGGCACAGCCCAGGTGAGGCCTGGAGAGGTATGCAGTGTGGCTGGCTGGGGAAGTGTCACCCCAATCGGCAGAGCATCGGACACTCTGCAGGAGGTGGAGTTGACCGTGCAGCAGGACCAGGTGTGCGAGTTCCTCTGGCACGATTACAACAAGACCACTCAGCTGTGTGTGGGGGACCCGAAGGAAAAGAAGTCTTCCTATAAGGTGAGACTGGGCATCTACCTAGCTTGGCTCTGGGGAGAGGGATGTTTTGGGACTTTCAAACCCAAGCAGTGGAGACTCCTTCACCTCCTACACTCTGATCTTTCTCCTGGAAAGAAAAGGGGGGCGAAGCCAGAGTGGGGAGTCATAGGCCTTCTGGGAGCCTACAAGGGGCCTGAGTAGCAACCAAACATGGTGCTCCATCCAGATCATGAATTTGCAACACTCTGCCCCACGCCGGGCAGCAGGTGTTAGAATACTGCTCCCTGGGTGTGCAGCAGGCAAACCAGGTGGCTCCTCAGAGCTGGCTCCCATCTTGGTTAAGTGGCTCACCTTCCATGCTGAGTGTCCTCCTCACCTGCCTGCTTCCATGTCCTTACATGGTAGACCAAAGCAGAGTCCCACAGTGCCCTCACGGGAGAGGATCTGGCACCCTGGAGAGGGAGCCGCCCCTTGAGTGAAATGAAGCCATGACAATGTCCAGGGTCAGGACTGGGCAGCTGAGGGCCCCAGAGGGGCCTGCCCTGCTCTCTGATCTCCCAAATGGAGGCCAGGCCAGGCGGTCTTCACTGAGAGGGCACTTGGGATGCAGGTGGGCAGGAACAGGGAGCACAGATTCAATCCTCCCTGCTCTCTGTCCACAGGGGGACTCCGGGGGCCCTCTAGTGTGTAAGAACGTGATCCAGGGCATTGTCTCCTATGGACGAATACTCGGGATTCCTCCAGGGGCCTTCACCAAAGTCTCAAGTTTCCTGCCCTGGATAAAGAAAACCATGAAGGGGCCGGCCCGGTGGCGGAGTGGTTAAGTTCGTGCCCTCCACTGTGGCTGCCCAGGGTTTCGACCCTTCAAATCCTGGGCACAGACATTGCACCGCTCATCAGACCATGCTGAGGCGGCATCCCACACGTCACAACTAGAAAGATCAACAACTAAGAATATACAACTATGCACTGGGTGGCTTTGGAGAGAAAAAAAAGGAAAAACGTAAAATCTTTAAAAAAAAAAAAAAGAAAACCATGAAAAGCCTCTAACTGTAGGAACCAGCCCACCTTCTCTGGAGCTGATCCACAATGACACCAGTAACTGAATAAATGTCTCTGACCTGAGCAGGAAGGGCTGGTTTCTTGTTTATTCACTGACCCTCATTCACAGGCACCAACTCTGTGCTTAGAAGGCCAATGACACAAATCTGCTGTTTTCTGCTTCTTCCTCTTCGCCCTCCCCCCACCACCTCGCCCAAACCTCATGCAAATCTGTTACCCAGCTCCTTCTGACCCTCACCTTTCTCTTGGCCTGCCCTTCTGCCAGGGCTGCAGCGGAGCACCATCAGGAAAAAACATGAACCTCTCTGGTGTTGGGGCTCAGGGTGAACTTTTGGCCTCCTTCCCTGTGTTATATGGCAGAGAGGAAGGGGGAGGACACCATGGGTCCCTGACACCCAGCAGGCACCCTGGGGCTGCAGCTCAATGGCATAGTCACACACACTGGGGAGCGCAGAGGTTGCCTGAGCAGGACAATTCTCTCCCATAGCCAGGGAGCTGGTGCGCAATTAGCTTGGGTCCCTGGAGAAGCTCCTCGTTCTCACCCAGCCTGAGTTTCCTCCCTGCCCTCCTGTGACCTTGGGGTCCAGCTTGCCCTCCAGTCTCCAGGCTGCCCCTTCTTCTCCATCCCTGCTTTCTACTGAGAGATCTCAGTGTCCACTAACTCCTGTCCCCTCCACACAAGCCTGATCTGAGTTGGCCCCTTCCTTATAACACTCTTGCCTAAGACACCCAGAGCTCCGTGTGATTCCAGCAGGGCCTCTCCCCTGAGATGCCAGGCCAGCTCATGCCCTGTCCTAGAGTGCCACAAGGAACCAGGCTTGTTCTGGCAACAGGTGGGACCCATGGAGGACACAGCAGGCAGGCTGTCTCTCCAAAACCCCCGCCCCATCTCTCACTTGGTAAGGCCAGGTCAACTCCTCACATCCAGCCCAGTGACCCCCGAAGTGCTCAGGGCGCATTGGTCTCTTGGTCATTCAGTAACCTGAGTTCCTTTCAGCCTGTCCCTCTTAGTTACTGCTGGCCTCTAGGCTAAGACCCCTCACTGGTCACCTAGGCTGTCTCAGCCTTTTGAGTTAGCCCTACCCTCTCTGCAGTAGGACTGGAAAGCACCATTTTTCCATCAATAAACAAACACACCCTGATTGAGCTCCTAGGTTCCCAGCACTGGGGATCCCCAGTGGACCTAATACAGACTCTGTCATCTGAACCCGAGGGACACTGACAGTGGGAGTTTCACCCAAATCATGTAACTCTCTCTGCCTCCTCACATGAGTGCACATGGCCTAGATCTCGTGGGAAATCCACAGGAATAAAGTACTTGCGTTCTGTTTCTATTGCTGGTCACAGTTCGTGTGAGCATGAGCACGTGTGACTCTAGAGCAGCAGGCGTGGGATTTGGAAATGACAGCAGTCATTTAGTTTCTAGGGGTGAAGTCACCACACTCTGTCCACTGCAGCATTGTCTTCACCTAGAGGAGAGGGCAGCCCATAGGGAGGGAGAGGGGCAGCGAGGGCAGCCTTACCTTCATTTGCCTAAAAGTAGCAGGTAGGAATGTCATTGTACAGATTCAGATGGTAGGCAAAACTGTATTATGTATTTGCTTGAAGGCAACTAGAGTCAGACTCTAAACACCCATCCAACTGGAGTGGCAGGAAAGCTGATCCCTGTGGTTACTGTACCTCCTGCCTGCGGAGAATCAAACCAGAATCAGGGAGGTTCATACAGTATGGAAAACTGGAGAAAGGCCTCTCCTCTGTAGACCATCATGGTCACTGCTGCATCCATAGTATCCAGACCACCCAGATTTTTTGACTTTGGGACGGTTTTGGCTTAGAGCCCACACATGGAGTACAGGATCCTTTGCTGAATGAGGATCTCCCTGTGTTGGGCTCAGCTCAGGAAACACTCCCAGCATCCATCTCTCCAAGGGCTTGCCGCTCATATGGGGCACGACCTGGGAGCTGAGCATATGTTCCAGCTCTGAGCTCCTGCTCCAAACCCACACAGCACTACCCTCTCACCACAATGGGTATGTACTCTGTGGTCATGTAACCCTCTCAGGCACATCTTTCTCATCTTTTTCTGCACAAAGCAGGCAGCAACACAATCTCTTCACGACTGCAGACAGTTTCACAAGAGGAGAGCAGTGAGGACACAGAGCTCTGATCTGGAGCCGAAAAAATATCTTTGTATCTAAGACATACTAAGCACCTGGCTCCTTGATGGAAAAAGACAAAAAGGAAAATGCCAAAAGCAAAACAAAAATAATATCTGAAAACTAGCCCAGCCACATGCATATTGAGTTTAGATATGACATTTACCTGAGGAAATGGTTCTGTGGTTTGGATACAAGTTTGAGGACCCTGCTGCAGGTCTTCCTCCTGTGAGAGATGAGGGAGGGACACAGTCCCAGGAGGGGGCAGTGGCCGACTGAAGGGACCACAGAGTTAGAACAGAGCCTGGACTGAGCCCAGGCACCCTGACAGCCAGGCCAGCAAGAGCCCTGACATGTTGTCTAACCCCCGCCCTGTGATGACTTCCTGGCATCCCTGAACAAGAGCTGAGCTTCTGCTCAGACTCCTCCCTGGAGAGGAAACCTCTGGGCTGCTGTGCAGTCATTCTGTGACAAGGATTCCAGCACCTCGCTTGGTGAGCTGAAGTCTGCTCAGGGGCACATTTGGATGGGGTTGGGTGAGCACCCTAATCACGCAGATTCCTTCAAAACTCCTTTGTCTGTGGAAGTACCCCCTGCCCCACCCCTACCTTTGAGGAAACAATCCTTCTGTTCCACAAGTACCTCTGTAATGAAAATTTAAATATAAATAAATAAAAGATCTCTGGAATGACCTCAAGGAAATGCATCTACTCACCCAAACCCACCTCCATCTCCCCTCCTTCCCTCCAGACCCACCAGAAGAGCTGGGTCCCAGGATGGCAGGGAGATAACCGCCAAGCCAGCTCCTGGGGGAAAGAGGCCCAAAGGAAAGTGAGATCTTGCTAATTTGTTTGCGAACATGTCTTGGGGTGGCTCTGCCTTCCTGCCCACCACCGTACTTCTGCCGGTTCCCCCTTGTGGACTTACAGATCTCACAGGGTTGATTTCATGTCTTGCTATCCCACACAACACTGCTTTTGTCCTACAAACACATTTCACCATAAAAGAAGTGCAGCCACTGGTTCCTTTTCATCATACGCCTATTGCTAGACGACATTCCTCATCCACAGATTCAGGAAGCTCAGTGAACCTCGGGGAGGGCAAAGGAATCCACATGTAAGCATATAATAGTCAAACTGGTAGAAACCAAAGATAGGGGCCCCCCCAGCAGTGCAGTGGTTCAGTTTGGGTACTCCGCTTCGGTGGCCCTGAGTTTGCTGGTTGGGATCCCAGCGCGGACCTACACACCGCTTATGAAGCCATGCCTTCCCAAGCATCCCACATACAAAAAAAGGAGGAGGATGGACTCAGATGTTAAATCAGGACCAATCTTCTTCAGAAAAAAAAGAAAACAAATATGAAGGGAAAAGGCTGAAAGTACACAGATAGGAAAGCAATATACATTGCTTTAAGAGAAACAACAATAAGAGTAACAATCAGCTCTCATCAGAAATGATGAAAGTCAGAAGACAGTGAGATTGTTACCGAACCTGAGGTGAGTTCACTCACCCTTTGCACAGCAAGCCGATCTCTGACACTGGGTGTGGTGAAGAAAGTAGGAATTTTATTCTTGCACAGCCCTGAGCAAGGAAAGAGGGCAGCTAATGCTGAAATCCCCAACTCCCCGAAAAGCTAAAAGGAAGGGTTTTTATTTGGGGTTTTAAGTAGGGGAGGGGGAGCATATGGCCTTGCTGGTCAGCAGCTTTCCCACCAGCCTGTATCTCTTTGCGGGAGGAGATGATCCAGGTGCTTGTCCTTGAAGATGTCTGTCTCCATGGAGGATAGTGGATTCTGGTGCCAGGAAGCCAGAGAGTAAGCATGGAATTAGTGTTTTGGTTTTAACCCCATATATGCTGGGTTTAATGTGGGGAAACTGATATCAGGGTCAGTATCCAAATAACATTTCTAAATGATTGGAAAGAAATAGGCTACCTCTTTCTGGAACTCTATGTTCAGTGAACATATTGTTGAAAAATGAAGGCAAAGTAAAGACATTTTCAGAAAAACAAAAATATGAAAATTTGTTGCCGTCAGACCTGCAGCACAAGAAAGACTGAATGCAATTCCTCAGGCTGAAGGGAAACGATCTCCATCATAGGCAGGAAGGACAAAAGAGAAATCAAATTGTGAAATGTGATGAAATATAGAAGACTTTATATAAATTTCTTTCAAAGATTAATGACTCTTTAAGGCAAAAGTGCTTTAAGATTTATGGAATACAGTAGCAAAATGTATGAAATAAATAACTCAAAGGGTGAGAAGGAGGATAAATGGAAATATTTTATTTCAATGTTCTTATATGAAGTGGTATAACATTAATTCAAAATAGACTGTGATATGTGAAGGATGCATATTGCAATCCTAGAGTAGCCACTAAAATATTATAGAGAGATATAACTAAAAGCCAATAAAGAAGATGAAAGGAGATACAACAAAAGAAGTCAGGAAAAGAAGGGCAAAGGAAAAAAGTTAATCACACAAGTAGAAATCAAATAGCAATATGATATTCTACAACCTAATCCTATCAGTAGTTGCATTAAAAGTAAGCAGATTAAACACTCCAACTAAAGGGCCGAGATTGTCAGTCTGTATAAAAAATGTAAGATAGGGCCCGGCCCGGTGGCGCAGCAGTTAAGCTCACACGTTCTACTTCGGCTGCCCGGGGTTCGCCAGTTCAGATCCCGGGTGCGGACATGGCACCGCTTGGCAAGCCATGCTATGGCAGGCGTCCCACATATAACTTGGAGGAAGATGGGCATGGATGTTAACCCCGGGGCAGTCTACATCAGCAATAAGAGGAGGATTGGCAGCAGATGTTAACTCTGGTCTAATCTTCCTCAAAGAATAAAAAGCAAAAATAAAAATAAATAAATTCTGTTAAAAAAAAATGTAAGACAAATTTTGTGCTATTTACAGGAGACACTCAAATATAAAGACATGGATAGGATGACAGTAAAATTATGGAAGAAAAAGTAAAGACATATCCTGCAACACCAATCCAAAGCAAACAGCCTTGCCCATGGAGTGTGCTCTTTAATTTTAGAATTTTTGGCCACTTATGAGTTGAAATAGAATGTCTTGGTAGAGTTTTTGTTTCCACTTTTTTCCATATTTTATTTCCATTTCTCTTAATCTGACTGAGCTGAGACTCTTCATTATATTTTAATTATATTTTACTGTGGACTGCCTTGTCTTTTGCCCATTATTCTGTCAGGTTCTTGATCTGTTTCTTCTGAATTTTCAGAATTCTTTATATATTAGATAGATTAGCTCTTTAATTATGATATATGTTGCAATAGTTTTTTTTTCCAAGTTTGCTGTCTGTATTTTGAACTTACTTACAGTGCTTTTTGACATACAAGTTAAAAATGTTTTTTATTTACATAACGAAGTTTATTTATCAATCTTTTCTTTTAATGTTTCTGTATTGAGAGTCATTGCGAGAAAAGCTTTCCCCTTTCAAAGTTTATAGAGGAATTTACCCATGTTTGTTTCTAGTGTATGTATGGTATTATTTTGTATATTTAAATCTCTTAGCTATTTGGAGTTTATTCTGGTGGTTTGTGTGAAATGTGACTCCAACTTAATCTCTTAACAAATCACCGTCTAGTTGATCCAGTGTCATTTATTAAAAAGTCCCCAATGATTTGAAATGCCCCCTTATGAAAAACTACATTTCCATACGTACTGGGGAATGTTTCTGGATTTCCTATTCTGTCTGATTGGTCTCTGTCTGCTCATGAGTCAGAGCCACACTGTTGTCAGGAAAGAAGCTTTATAAGATGTTCTTAATATCTGACAGGTTCATCCTCTCCCTTACTAGTCTTTTTTTCTTTTCGTCGTAACGTTCCTAGCTAATCTTCCTTGCTTATTTTCCACATAAATTTTAGAAATCATCTAGAACATGTCCAACAGGAAAAAAATTGGTATTTTGATAGGAATCACAATAAACGTACATATTACTTTGGGGAGAAATCATACATTCTGATGTAGATCCATCCTATCTGAGAACTAAGCCTAGCTTTCTATAACTCAAGTCTATTTTTGTGTTTTCAGGAGTATTTAAAACTTTTCCTCAAACAGATTTTTCACAATTCGAGTGAAGCTTTTCCTAGCATCCTGGTTTTTTGTTACTACTAACAGATTTTCTTTTCAGTTATATCTTCAAACTGATGGTTTTTGTATATGTGAAAGCTATGGGTTTCCTAATTTTAAAACAATCTCAAGCTTACAAAGAAGCTGCAAGTACAATACAAAGAACTTTTGTTTTCTTGAGCTATTTGAGAGTAAAGTTACTGACATGGCGCTCTGTCACTTCCCAAATACTTTACTGTGTAATTTCTACAAACAAAGACATTCTTCTATAACCACAATCCAGCCATCAAACCCAGGAAACTTACATTGATACCATCAATACTGTCGAATCTTTAGACAGCTAATCATTAGTCTTACTATGTTTACTTATTTGATTAATCCCCACAGAGATTTACATAACAAACCTTCCACATTCCCATCATCCCCTATGTGGGTCCCCTCCTTCCTCCATATAGGCTCTGACATTCCACGTCAGCAGCCGCTTTGTGCCAAAGCCCACCTAATCAGCCTGCTCTGACAAACTGCACCAGCCTGCCCCCCTGTACAGGCCCCTGTCTCCCCACTTGAGCTCCGATACCACCTACTAGGCCAGCCCCTAGTGTGAACACCCTGCTCACCCGACTTGGGCATCCACTCCCTGCACTAGGCTGCCATCCTCACCTCACAGGTAGTCTGACACCCCAAGCTGTGCTGCCCAGTGCAGGGTGTCCGAGCCAACGTGAGGTGAGGAGGGTGTCCACACAGGAGGGAGGCCTGGTGTGAGCACCTTCCCCACCCCACACAGGCACCACTTGGATGCCTCACTCTGGTTCACTGTGGCTCCCCTGCCAGACTCACCATTGACATTGTGCTTGTTTCTTTAACTAAGGTTCTATTGCTTTTTAAGAGAATTGGAATCAACATGTTTAGAACATTTACAATCCCATGACTCAATCCTCTTTTTCCATCATGGTGATATAATCAAGAGAACTCGTTTAGAAAATAGTACCAGGCTATCAGAAATGTCGTTCTCTGGGCAGTGGTGTGAGAATATTGCTTTGGCTCCCTGGCATCCATTCCTATTTCAGGTGGTATCAGTAATTCATTGAGGAGAACAACTTTGGGGAGAATCAGCACTCTTCCATTCTCAGGACCCAGGATTTGGAGAAAGCAGACTCCAACCAATCAAAGGCTGTGACCTGGGCTTAGACACATCAGAGCCTCTGACCAACTCTACAGGCACCTAGAGCAGCGTGACAGATTGTGCTTTGCTGGGATGGCCTCTGTATACCTTCCATCCCACAGGCTCTTCCTAAAGGACTACAACACTCCTCCCACTCACAGGCAGGGTCTATGCCCTTTCCTATTTAATTGGGGCCAGGGGTGCCTTTTGATTGCCCAAGCAGTGAAATAGGGTAGAATGGACGCATTATGATTTCAAAGTCTAGGTAATAAAAAGAACATAGCTTCTGCCTGGCTCTCTTTTGGGAGATGCTCACTCTGGGAAAGCCAAGCATCATGATGCATGGAAGACCCAACAATCCCATTCACAGAGACTACTGGAGAGGCCCTCATGGAGAGGAAGGGACGTGCCGAGGGGACAGCCGGCACCAACCACTGGGCATGTGTGAGCGAACCTTCAGTTGATTCTGGCCTCCGGGCTTCAAGCCTCCTCTGATTCGAAGGGGAACAAAGGGGAGCTATCCACACTAAAACCGGACCAAAATGCAGATTTGTGGACAAAATCAACGTGGTTTGTTGTTTTGAACCACTCGATCTTTAGTAACTGGAGCAAGCCCTCTTCAGCAATACTCCCACTCCATCCGTAAATGCCTCTGACCATGGCGTTATCTGATCACTGATGGCTTTGGCTTCCCATCAGAAGCAAGGAATCTCATCTCAATGTCCCCTAGTCTCACACAGAAAGGTGCTTCATAAATGATCATCCTCAATAACGACATCCAAAGAGAGCCAAGAAAATGAAGATGTTCTTGGATCTTCACCACAGGTTGCTGGGGCTCAGATACCTGCTACTGGCTGATCAACATCCCCAACATCCTGAGAGCAGCCGGCAGTTCCTGCTTTCTGTGAGTATGGTCAGCACTGAGACAAGAGCTGTGAGTGCTTGTGTGGTGACTGATAAGCTCTAACTCCACTGAGGCACGAGGACTTGATCAGACAGCAGTGTGAGGTGTTCAGAGCGAACCTTATGTGATAAAGGCCACAACACTGAGGAGACACTTGGAGTTAGATGACAAGGAGGAAGCACCAGCAGCAGTGACCTGGGCAGCCTTCCTGGGGAAATGTGGCCCCTGCCACTCCTGGTGGCGTGTCTTCTGCCCCACAGGGGAAAGGCAGGTGAGTGACTGTCCCTACCAACAGAGGCCCAGCATCATCCCACACTGGCTCAGCCCTGCTCAGGTACTGCACTCAGACACATCCTGGTGTTCGTCCATCCCAGGAACTTTCTGAACTCCAGGTCCAACCTCCCTCAAAGACCAGCAAATCTGATGCATAATGAAAACTCAGCAGGAATGGCAGAGTGGAACACTGTTCCCCACAAGGGCCAGCAGATACTGTTCCTCCCCAGGCCCTACCCTTGTCATCTGGAAAGTGGGTTCTTTTACAAAGGCCTCTGGAAGGAGGTTGGAAGCTGGGAATGAGAAATAATTAATGCCCCAGGAAAGGGCAGTTTGGAGAAAGGGGCTGGCTTCTGAAATCAAAGTAGGGCCCACTAGCTTTCTAACTCAGTGACCTACAATCTATCCTCCAAATCCACTCCTTTCTCCAACCTTTGTCACTCCCATGCTGCCCAGTAAAGAAGCTAAGGATCCAGTTGATCCCAGAGCTGGCGGCATCCCAGTTCTCTTAACACTGATGTTCGCCTGGATCAGTCTCAAGGTCTCTCTGGTAATTTTTCAGTCAATGGGCCCCATAGCTTTGGAAGGCTCCATCTTGCCCGCTGCTCAGAACCTACCAGGGCTATCCAAACCTACCCTCCTCAGACGCTAACTGGGAGCCATTCCTTTGGGCAGACAAGATATTTACTGGGCACCTATGACCTGTCAGGCTCAAGCAGATACAGAGCAAACACAACCCAGCATCTTGAGCTCATGTTCTGAATATTACAGACCAGCAGCCACTGAGGTCAGGATAAGAAGAGGGAGGAGAGGACCCAGAGAACGTCAGGGAAAGGATTTTGCAGGATTCAGCAGGCCTCCATCATTTGTTCCAAACACCATTCCTGTCCGCCACACATGTGACTACAGTAGGAATTAAGGACGAAGGCTGCTCTTCGCTTTGTCAGAGAGAGAATTTGAGTCTGGAGGGTCACTAGGCAAGCCAGAGTTGCCACCCCAGGAACCTGCAGGGCCTCCTTCTTAGTTGTTTCTGGCTACTACAGACCCCACTATCTGCCACCCCAACTCCTTCCCACCATGCTCTCTTTTGTTCCCAGTTCCCTGCTCCAGCCTGTGACTCCATGAGCACAGCAAGCAGGGTAAAATTTTCTTTCAGGGAAAACCATCAGAGGCCATGAGGCCAATCCTTATTCTTGTCCCTATCTGGCATTTCTTCTGATCCAGATGCAAGAGAAAAGAAAAAGCTGCAGGAGTTTCCTCAAGTGTGAGGACTTTGTGCTGACAGCAGCCGCTCTCTGCTGAGGAAGGTGAGGAGCAGCGTGTGGCCCCACCCTTCTGGTGACACTTCACAGAGAAACTTCTCATGGGCTGCAGAGCTGGGCCACCTAGTAACACAGAAGAGCCCTTCAGAGGACAGGTAAGCTTTGGGGAGAGAGGAACAGGTCAGTTCAAGGGGCCTGTGGAAGAGACAGGCTGGTCAAAGGTGCCATCGGGAGGAGGCTGAGGTCGTGCTCCATGCCCAGAGTGCACAGGGGAGAAATTCACGGTTTTGCTTAGACACAGGCAAGCTCTGCATCTGACTGAGCACCCGGGATCTGCTCCAGGAACTGCCACCCAGCATGGAATGCCAAGAAGCAGAGGACACGGGGATGCTCAGCCCCAGGGCCCCACCCCTGTAATTCCTCCCCACTCCAGTCCTGCCATGTCCCAAGCCGTCCTGCCTCCTTCATGGCTCCTGGGGTGCATCTCCTGTGACTGCACGTCCCACTTTGCTCTGTGCAGCTTAACCCACTTCACCCTGAGGCTCCACAACATCCAGGAGCAGGAAAGGACCCAGCAGGTCATCCCTGTGAGAGGAGCCATCCGCCACTCAGACTACAAGCCTAGGAATTTCTCCAAGGACATTGCATTTCTAAGGGTAGGGCACATTCTCCACTGGTTCTTGCACACTTTAATCCTGAAGTTTTGAATCCCCCATGACCTCACTCTTGTCCCTCCTTCCCAGTATGACCCCTTCACTTGTCTCAGGGCTGTGGAGAAGTCAACCTGATGACGGTCCCTGGAGTCTTTGTGAATTCCTTTCCTCTGCCCTGAGCTTGAAGAGGAAGGCCAACCTGACTGCCTCTGTGAGCCCCCTCAGGCTGCCCAGGAGGAGAGAGCTGGCAAAGCCAGGGATTGTGCAGTGTGGCTAACTGGGAGCACCTTGGTAGGAACACTCCCTCGGCCATAAAACTGAGAGAGGTAGAGCTTGATATCCAAAGGCATGAGCAACACATCTCTCACTACAAAGACCATTACAACACCGTCACCCAGATATGTGTAGGGGACCCAACAAAGAGTAAGACTCTTTTTAAGGTGAGATCCCCAGCACTGTCCACACTCAGCCTGGGGAACAGCCAAGCTTGAGGAGATCTGGGGCAGAGGGAACTAGCTATATCCTTGTGTACTCAGCCTTGTCACCAACTCAGTCTGGTGTCCCGTTACCCTGCAGGGATAGAAGCCTGTCACAGAGCCACTTATAGGCAAAGTCTTCCTGGGGGAGAAAAAGAAGGGAATTGTCAAGGCTAGGCTGGGGCCCCAGAACCAAAGAGGGGCACAAAGACTGTCCTGGCCCACATCTCACTCACAGACCCCAAACAGAGACTATTTAACCTCAGGGCATAAGGGAGAGGAGGAGCAGGACAAGGCCCAACTCAGTCCCTCCTCCCCTGCCCACAGCGGGAGCCCAGTGGCTCCCTTGTGTGGAACAAAGTGGCTCAGGACATTGTCTCCTTTGGAAAAAAGAATGGGAAACATTCACCTGTCTACACCAGGACCTTGAGTTTTCTACCCCATGGAAAAAGTGCCTCCAGGATTAATCCATCTATCTTCTCTGGGGCAGAAGCCAGAAATGCACTGGGTAGAGGAGGATGGAGGGGAGGCTGCCAGGGACTTACTAACCTTCCATCTTTAGAGTGGAAATCATTAATTCTTTCTTTATTCACCAACATGTGCTAGAGCCTATAGCATATTGAGTAAACTTTTCAACAATCTCTGAATCTTGTATATAAGAACGGATTGAGAAAAGTAAACTCATTTTTAAAATATCCACCTTAGAGAAGGCTAGACTAGAAAGAAGTGGTCTGGTGAATGTTTGTCATTGATGAGTGTGCTTCGACTATGGGAAAATGTTTACTGGGTAGAAAAGTTATACATGTTCATCAGAGAAAGACAGGTAAAGGCAGAACAGACAAATAAGAGTATGAAAATTCCCAAGAATTTCACCACCCCAAGATCATCATAATTAGTGCTTAAGCAGGATGCCTTCCCCTCTTTTTCTCTGTCTTCATAACATTCCGTTGCTTTGACAGAATTGGGATCCGGCTATTTAGAATTCATAATCTCTTCTTTTCCACTACTCCCTCATCTGTCATCATACTGGAGAGGATGTTGGGATAATCTGTTGGCAAATACTTATAATCGTTAGGCCCAGGGACATCAGAGCTGTGATTCACTGGACCCGGGACAGAGAGTACTTAGTGGATAGTGATTATTAGGATGATCGGCATCCATTTCCCCATCATCTGTCACCAGTAACCAGCATTTCTCAAGGGGAACTCCCTCCTCAGAAAACAGACACTCTGACTGAGGTAGAACAATCCCCCCCTCAGGTCCAGGGGTGCCCAATGACTCAAGAATAAACCACTTAGGCATTGAATTCTGATGGACTCAATGAGGGTTTGTTTTGGTCCCATGAATATCAAGTCCAGGATTTCACTCAAAACTGTGGGATAAAGGAATCTCTCTTTGTCATGGAATATTTACATTTAAAGAGGGTATTCTAAATATTCCAAAACACGAGGCTGGACTTGTGGTCAGAGAGGCAGTGAGGTTACCACTGGGGGTGTCTGCGTGTGTCCAGCTCTACATGCCCCTAAGGCAGGTCCAGACTCTATCTCCCACCACCAAGCAGACCCCCACCACAGCCCTTACTGGCCTACACTCTAACCACAGATTCTCAGTCTACTCAAGGCGACTGCCATCTTCTCAAGGGCAGGAGCCATCTCACTCATCTCCTTGGAGCAAGCTTCCTAAATAGTTATTCATGAATTCATCAGGATGGAAAAAGATCCAGGAGCTGAGAAATGGAGACATTCTAGATTCAGTCACTGAGGGGCTTCTGGGGTCCAGCTCCTCTGGTGGCTGCAGCACAGGCTTCACTTTCTTGTTCTTTCTTCTTGCTTTCACCTTGTGACTCAGCACTGGGAGTGCAAGTGTGGTTGGTGACAGTGCTACTGTCACCTAAGCCAAGCCAGAGAACTTCGACAAACCACCTTGCAGATGACACAAGAAAACCAGAAGAGCACAGGTCTAGGACATCTGTGAGGTCTTGAGCCACCACTCCTGCCTTCCCCTTGGAGACCTTGTGTCTGGAAAGAAGTAATACCAGCAGCTGTGACCTCAGCAGATCTTCAGGAAAGATGCAGCCACTCCTGCTTTTGTTAGTGTTTCTTCTGCCTCCTGAAGCTGGGACAAGTGAGTGACCATCCCCATTCCAGAAACCCCAGCCCATCTCACAAAACCTTCTGGACTCCTCACCCTTCTGCCCAGCACAGTCAGCGATTTTCCTCAGTTTGAGCCCAAGATCTTGCTAGATGCCAGCCTCTATCCCAAACCTACACTAACAAGTCCGATGCTGCATGGACACTCAAAAAGGATGGCAGGAAGGAAGGCTGTTCACTAGAAGGTTTAATATGTGAGCCTCTCTCTTATCACCTGGGAAGATGATTGTTCATAGAAAGGCATCTGGCAGACTACGTGAAGCTACAAATGACAAGTAGTTAAAATCCCTCACTCCAACCCAAGAAAGGGCGGCTCAGAAAAATCGGGTGTGGTAATGAGAGCTGTTCTGGACCCAGCTTAAGATTCAGTTTCATTTCCTGGTAACTTCACCCCCTCACCCCAGCCAAGGAGAGAAGCCCAGGGAGCAGCTGATCTCTGAAGCCGCTGGATCACTGCATGTAGGGCGCCCCGTTGCCGTGGCTCTGCCGAGGTCCTGGGCAGCACATTTTCAGCCCCAGCTCCCCCTGCCGTCTCAGGCCATCGGCTGCTCCACACAGTGTCCCCTCTCCAGGCCAATGGTCGAGACTTCAATCCCACCAGCATGATCCCCACCAAACCTCAACCTAAAGCTAAGTGAAGGACGTTCATTCATGCAGCCACAAAATGTTTACTGAGATCCTAGGACTGGTTAGACCCTCGGACATGAGGATATTACAAAATCCAGCACCATAAGCTCACGGATAGATTATTAGATATGGGCACCAGTTGACACATTGGCAGAGGCTCAGAGGGCCTGGGAGATTCACTGAGACAGAAGGCGTAGCGGCGCCCTGTCCACGATCCCCTGGGCTCCACCATCGTGAAGACAGCTCTTACCTCCTCCGTGCATGGTCTGAAGTAGGACAGGGACAACAAATACTGTCTTCCGTTTTCTCACAAGAGGTTCTGAGCCTTGACATTCAGAAAAGGTTATTCTGCTGCAAGGAGAACCTGGGAGGACTCTCCCCCGTGTTAGCAGGGCACTGTAGACCCCACCCTCAATCACCACCTTCCAGAGCCTTTCCTCTTGACCACAGCCGCTCCCAGAAAGCCCATCTTCTAGTCTTTTCTTTCAGAGGACATCATCAGAGGACATGAGGCCAAGCCCCACTCCTGCCCCTACATGGCGTTTGTTCAGTTTCTGCTTGTGAACAAAAAGATGAAGTGTGGCAGTGTTCGCATGTGAGAGGACTTTATTCTGATGGCTGCTCACTGTCGGGGAAGGTGAGGGGCTGCAGACAACTGACACCTCCTGAGACCCCTACAGGGACCCCTGCCCTCTGCCCAGGGACTGCAGCCCAGGGGAGCTCCCCCGGCTCCTGGTAACTCAAGGCCATGAGAGCTCATGAGAGGAGCCATCTGAGACCATGACTGGGTGATGGAAAGTGAGAAATAGGACAGGCAACCTTTGGGTTCAGAGGGTCAGAGGTGAGAGCAAGTGGCCCAGTTGAGAAAAGAGACCACACTGGCCAAATAAAGCAGCTGGGAAGGATGAAAGCATGCACTGGGGTCAAAATGCAAACAGAGTATTTTCACAATATGACTTGAGGGCTAAAGAAAGCATCCAGGTGACCTACCCTCAATGTCATTGAGAAGCACAGGGGACAGTCACTCAGTGCCCAGTCCTCCTCTTGTTTCAATTTCCCCTAATTGCAGCCCTACCCTGCCCCATGTCACCTGCCCTTCATGGCTCTAGGGCTGGATCTCTTTTGATTCCATGCATGCTACCACCTCAGTCTACTTTCTATGCAGAGTAATCAGTGTCACCCTTGGGGCCCACAACATCCAGAAGCAGGAGAAGACCCAGCAGGTCATGACTGTGAGACAAGCCATCCGCCACCCAGACTATAATCCTAAGAACCTCTCCAATGACATCATTTTACTAAAGATAAGGGAACCTCCCTGCTGCTCTTGCTGTCTTGGGTCCAGATTGCTTCCCCTCCCACTGGGACCTGTCCCTCACCTCCTTCCCATCCAGGCTGCCTGACTAGTCCCAGTGGCTCAGGGGAGAGGAAAGTCAGTGCAGCCCCATCGCGGTGTCCAGGCCCAGGAGGCCAGTGGCTGAGCTGGACTTTCTTGTGTCTTCCCTTCAGCTGGAGAGAAAGGCCAAGCAGACTGCAGCTGTGAGGATCATCAGCCTGCCCAGGGGCAAGGCCCAGGTGAAGCCCAGAGAGGTGTGCAGTGTGGCTGACTGGGGGAAAGTCTCCCCAGTAGACAGAGTGTCCGACACACTGCAGGAGGTGGAGCTGACTGTGCAGAAGGATGATGTTTGTTACTCCCACTTCCCCCACCATTACAACCAGGCCACCCAGATTTGTGTAGGGGACCCAAAGAAGATGAAGAACTGCTTCAAGGTAAGGTTTCCAGCAGCCACCAAGACAGACCTGGGGAGAGAGGAAATGGGGAGCTCTCGGGGATGAGAGTGGCCATATCTTCATGCCTCAGCCTGAGAGCTTGGGCAGCCTGGGTCCACGCATGCAGTCTTAATTTGTTTAATCTTTGTCTCCCTCACTAGGATATAAACTCCATGAGGGCAAGCATTCAACTGCAGTGGTCCCTTCTGTCTTCTTCTCCTTCTTCTTCTTTTGCTGAGGAAGATTTGCCCTGAGCTAACATCTGTACTAGTCTTTCCCTATTTTGTACATGGGTTGCCACAACAATGTGGCTGACAAGCAGTGTAGGTCCACACCTGGGATCTGAACCCATGAACCCAGGCCAGCAAAGAGGAGTGTGCAGAACTTTAACCATTAGGCCATGGGGCTGGGCCCCTGCTGTCTTCTTATCAATCACAACAGCATTTAAAGCATAAACAGTGCTCAATAAATATGTACACAATAAATAATTTAACACAAGAGTGACTGAAAAACACAATTACAAAAAACACAATAGATAAGGAAAACATCTAGATGATGGTAATAATTATGATAACAACGTGAAGAAATATACTATTATTTCACAGACAAGAAAACTGAGGCCTAGAAAGTTTAGATATCTTGCCCATAGCTGCTAGGGGGTAGAGTCAAGGCTCAGTCCCAAATCACTCTGACACCAAGGCCATAAATGTAAACACCATGTCACGTTGCCTCCAATTTGTACTAAAGCAGTGGTCTCTGAAATGGGATGTGTGCATCCAAGGGGAAGACGAAATGAAACTATTAGGATTTGGCAAGAAAATTAAAAAATGTCTCTTTCTACTCTTTGATAAACTTATATGATTTTAATTTCTGTTCTGTGAAGATTTCATAATGTACACAATTATTTAGTGTATACTATCTCATGTATATTTTATTACTAGATAAATATTTACACATATGGCATGTATACTCCAAAAATGTTTGGAGGCCACTTGTCTAGATTACTGTCCATTTCTGGGAAGTTCTGAGCAAGATGGGGGTGCTGGGTGGTAAGGAACATGGAAGGAGTGGAAGTGGAAGAGCATTAAATGTGGGTCTGTGGGTGGGGCTAAGACTCAAAGGTGAGTTTTCTCGGATGTGTGCCTGCTGAGACATCCCCACCTGCCCCCACCACAGCAAATAGTGGCCTGAATTAGTTTCAAAACAGTATTGGACACATAACCAATGGAGGGCCAAGCCTTGAAGGAAGCGCTTCTTCATCCAAATTCAGAGAGGGCCAAGGTGTAACTCCTCTGTAGTTCCTCCCTCCTGCCCTTAATCTTTCTCTCATGTACGCACACACAGAACACACAGACACACACACTTCCACACTTAGAGTTTCCTGTCAGGATGGAGGAAGACCTAGCTTGAAATGGAGAACTTCTGAGATGAAAGGGGCGTAAGAAATTATCCAGTCTAATTAGGATTGGAAAACCAAGACTCAGAGATGTGAAACACAGCTAGTTTGCGTCAGAACCAGGACGAGTTTCTGCTGATCACCTGACTTCAAGTTCCCGGGCTTCCCACCTTTCCATGGAAGCCCTTCCACCTCACTGATGCCCGCTTCCTTACTGGGCAGCTTTTACCCAGAAGGCTGACCACGTTCTTACGATATCAGCTTCTTGGAAATTTAGAACCCCTGCGACCCTCAATAAGCAGGGTCCGCATGGGTACCTTGCTCACTTTCCCTTCATTTCAATATGATGTGATCCTCAAACAGCAAGGCCTGAGAAATATATCCACGAGGCACTGAATGGTTCTGTCACCTTCATTCCAGACCTTCTCTGTTAGGACTCCCAGCCCCATCCTCTAGGCAGCAGCGCGTTGCTGCCTTATAGAGCAGGAACCCAAGCAAGTACTTGAAGCTTAATTGATCTGGATGTTTGGAATCAAACTTCATTAGCTGAAATTACTTCAGTTTGCCTAATTTGTTTCTCTATGTGAGCTCTGATAAGCTTGGTTTAACATCTTCTAAACTGTGGTGTTTATCATCATCAATGCCTACTCAAATTACCCCTGCAGAGTACTGGACTAGGAGAAAAGTGGTTTAAAAGGTATAACTATTTTGTGTGGATATTTCTATATATACACACAGGATCTGGAGTCCAAGTCACCATGCAAGTGCATTTATTTCCACAGGACAGCTCCACTTTGTAAAAACGAAACACAGCCTGAAAAATCCTTTCAATCATTAATATTCAAGTATAATTTGTTTACGTGTTATGAAGTCTATAAACGTTGAGAATTATTTTCTATTTATAGGCAGGAATAAATCCATGGTTGTGGGTTTTTTCTACCTATCTGTTCGAGACTTTTGACTGTGTGTGTATGTGGTTACAAACACATGCACTTCTGTTTCATTTCCCCTTTCAGTTCTCATTGTGTGGGGGTGGTTTGTACCCCTAAAGTCTTTACCCTGGCTTGAGATTTCACCCCAGGACCTGTAGGGTCTAAGATGAGCTCCGGTCCCAGGTGATGGGAGGACCCTGTAGACACCATCTCACCTGTGTCCGCACCTCACTTCAGTCTGTTTCCTCCTGATCAAAATCCTCACCCAGTTCCCCTTTGGCCCCAGCATCTTTCTCACTTCTAATCACGAACCTTATTGCATTAGGCTCTCTTCCCTTGACCCAGCACCCCACAGCGCAGGTCAACCAGGAGCTGTCTTCACTTTAGCATAGCCTGGGGCCTGCCCACCCCTGAGCTAAGGGACCCAATCCAGGAAGGTGGGGGCCTGCGGCTTGGCCACACATTGAGGAGAGAATCATGGAGCAGGCTTCTGGGTTCAACAGCCCTAAGATGCCTTTCACTCTCAGAATCCATAAATCTCTAGATTTCATAGCAGGAATATGAACTAAATTGGAGAAAATGCACTGACTGCGTGCAGGATAGGAGCAGTTCGATTAATTGGGGGCCTGTATCACACGTCGCAGCCTACTTTCACTGCTCCTGCTGTCGCGCTACATCAGCATTCCACTGTCCTGGAGCTTTAAATAGCACCTGTTCCCCTGAAGAAAAACTCCAAGGTCTGTTCATGTACTAAAAGCTAATATTTTTTCCCAGGGGATAAAGTGCTAGACTGTGAGCCCCCGGACCTGGGGAGACTGCTTGCACAGGACAGGGAGAGCCAGGGGAGCTCCTTGTCCCTGCTTTCCCTGCATCCTCCTAGGAAGGAGCCTTGTGCTTCCTGTGCTGCATCTCCTTGGTGGGAATAGGGGTTTGGTCTTGGCTGTCCTGGGAAAACTTTGTCACATATAAGACAATGGGCCATGCAGCTCTGCCTCAACCTTGCTCTTGTTAAAAAAAAAAAAATCACATCACTGAGAATTTTTGGTTAAGAAAGATAAGCTTAAGAGTGGAAGTATAGTAGCCAGCCCAGTGGCACAGCCATTGAGTGTACACGTTCCACTTCGGCGGCCCAGGGTGCACTGGTTTGGATCCCGGGTACGGACATGGCACCGCTTAGCAAGCCATGCTGTGGTAGGCGTCCCACATATAAAGTAGAGGAAGATGGGCACAGGTGTTAGCTCAGGGCCAGTCTTCCTCAGCAAAAAGAGGAGGATTGGAGGAAGTTATCTCAGGGCCAATCTTCCTCAAAAAAAAAAAAGAGTAGGAAGTGTAAACAACAATAGCAGGACTCCCCATTTGCAGAGCCTCAGAGAAGTTGAAAAGCTTCTTCACACTCAGTAATTTATTTAATCTTAAATCCATTTTAAGTGATTGGCAGGGCAAATGCTATTATCTCATTTCATATGAAAAGCATTCATTCTTTCTGCAAACAAGTATTTTGTACCTACTAAAGTTTTCTTCCTAATATTTACTGAGCACTTACTATATTCCAGACATGGACTACTTGGCACCTAATCTAATGCCTAAAGTGACCACGTGACATAGCTGCTGGTATTCACCCTATTTGGAAGGTGAAGAAACGGAAGCACAGCAAAGTGGCGGGATTTATCCAGGACATTAGTAAATGGCAGAGCTCAGCTCTGAGTTCTGCAGTCTGACTCAAGAACCCAGGGCCTGGACTGTCCTGCTGCCCTGACAAGCAGTCTATTAAACACATGAGAAAACAGTTATCCAGCGACAGCTGAGAAATGCTGTGAAGGAAAAGTACAATGTGCCAGGAGAAAATCATATAGGGGTCCTAACTTAGTGAGTGAGGAAAACTTTTCCCAAGGAATTAATGCTTAAGTGGAAGCCTGAGGAGGTGTAGGAGCAAGATGCATGATGGGGACAGTGTGAGGGTGGGAGAGCAGGCCAGACAAAGAGAACAGCACAGCAAAGACCAAAGGGAGGCAAGGATGCTGGTGCTCTGAAGGACCTGAAAGAGCTGGCTTCTTTGCTCAGTAAGGAGGCTGGCGCAGCAAAGAGAGATGGGGTTGAAGAGCTGGGCAGAGACGAGACTTTATAGTCCCTATGAAGGACTCGACTTGGGTCTAACAGCACTGGGAATCCACAGAAAGGGAGATGTGGGCTTATCAAGGCTCACCGTGGCTGCTGTAAGGAGAGAGGATGGAAGAGGGGAAAAGGCAGAAGAGAGGATTGTGGTTAGGAGACTGTTACACTCTCCCTCCCGGTGAAGGAGAAGAGATGGAGAGAAATGGGCAGGTCAGTGACCTTGAAGAGGTAAAGTCTGTGGTGACACACACAGTCAGGGAGCCTCAGTGAATGCCAGCAAGGACAGATTGTAATGAAACATTTATACGAAGCATTCCTTCCCCAATTAATCCAGTCCTAAAGTCGTTCATTTTTCATTTGAGAATGATATTAAATTATGTCAAGAACAAAAGGTGGAGTGGGTTATTGTCCATGTACATCCTCCTTTCGAGTGCCAGTATTTCTTCAAAAGGAAGGACACAAATTCTTCCACATTTATAGAGGCCTTAGAAATTTTCCTTCTGAGGGGTCAGGCGACCCTGTACGTGTTTGGAGGACACAGCGCAAAGCGAAGAAGCTTTCTAACTGTGTGTCAATGAGTGTGTGTGTTTCTGAGTGTGTGTGTGTGTGTGTGTGTGTGTTGTTGGAAACCAGTTTGCAAAACCAGACTACAAAACTTCTCAGCGAAGTCCCAGGCAGTGTTACCAGGATGCTGCAACAACCCACATGGAAGGAAAAAATTCAATTGTTTACTTGAAATTGAAGAATGTACTTAAAAAAAATCTATCTGAATTTGCTAGATGTTTTGCCGTTAGGGAGATATAACCTGGTCTAAATTTTGTCCTGACTTGGTACCCATAGATTGCTCTGACCGTCAGCTGTTATCATATGCTGGCTAATGATAAAGTCTATCATGACTTATAACTTTCCAGTAGCCTCACCTCTGAAGTTCTTTTGAGCATTTCCTTCTAAGCGATAAAAGCTCACCAGTTATGGGTCCGAAAACTATCCTTCCTCTAGTTCCCCTCTTCTCGTAGTAGCAATAACAGCTGTAGAGCAAGGCTGAAATAGAGCATCCTGCTATGAGATGCCACCACATTCAAAGGAACCCTTCCTAAGTTTGAGGCTTTTGATTCTGCAAAGTAACTACCTATTTGATAAATCAGAAAGGGAGGCCAGTCACTTGACTTAAAAGAAAGAACAAATGGGTGTCAAAGTCTTTGTCACCCTATTGCCTCTTGAATCTTCTTGTCCTCATACCTGAGAGCAACAGACCCATGAGAGAACTGGAGGTGGCCTTGAACCTCACTGCCTTATACCGTTAGAAAGAACCCCATGAGACCCAAAGATATGCCAACAGTGCGCAGCCCACAGAGCCCACTGACCCTTTGAAAACACCTTATTGAAAGGATCCTTCATTGTGAAATTTCTCCAAGAAATTTGATCTGCTTAATTCCTTAATAAATCACTCTGTACTTTCTCAGTGGACAATGTGGACAATATTTACTTGATTTGAATAAACCTCTAGCGACATGCATAAGGAAGCTCCTCTTTAAAGGGCATCAATTGATTAATGGCTCAGGCAAGAATCATTTTATGGCTCTTTGCTGCATTATTAGTCATTTTATAATAATGACTTTGGCACTTTAAAATGCAATTTTCTTTATGGAAACTCAGTTACAGTCACATGTGCTCGGAAAGTTATCTAGTGAGTATGCGACTGTACTCACCCTATGACCGTTGGGTGACTTTGGCTTTGCAGGAAAAATTTGCTTCTTGACAGCATCCCCTTGAAGAGTAAGACCCAGTGATGTGTAGAATCTTAGAGCTGGGTGAACCCTTAGATCTTTTCCTGCCCAAGCCCCTGAGGTTACAGAGGAGACATAAGAGCTGCCCAACCTAAATCAGCACGAGTTTCTCAGATGCCTCTGCTGTGCTTTTTACTGTGGTAGGTGATGGGGGAACACACAGATTTGTGTGTTCAAGTTTACCTTCCGGTTGGGGAGATAAAGCTGGTCCATGTAAACATTTAATGATAGCATATGGCAATATATCAAGCATGATTGAGTGTGGCCAAGACTAATGAAACAGGCTGCTTTTCACAGCCATGCTCCACATCAGGGTCATCCCATAGGCCAGTTCAGAAAACAGAGTGAGCTTTGAGGCAGAGCAGAGTGGTGAGAACACCATCCTGTGTACAACATCAAGCTGGACCACATGTAGCTTTCTTCTAGGTCACGTTGGACAAAGCTGTCAGGAGGCTCAAGCTTAGAACCACTGTGACGGTAGAAGAGAAAAGCCTGAAGCCCCTTCCCACAGGGTTGTCTTCCTCCTCACTCAGGCAGTGTCTTGCCAAACAGGAGGTCAGTACAGTGCAGGTTTGATAGCCACATGGGCTCGGAGAGGAAGGCCACTTTGTCGTTGTGTGATTTTGAGCGAATTAGCTCACTCAAGTTTCATTTCCTCATCTGTAAAATGAGAATAATAATTCAAGACTGCCTCATATAATTTTGCGAAGATCAATTGAGATAATGTATGAAAGTGGAGCACACAACGCAGGGTCTGATGTAGAGCTATGCTTATCATGAGCATCTGTTATTAATACACCCGAATCAACGGTGCTGTTAGCTCAGTTGCTGTGAGCAATGAGAGGGAGAGAGAGCGAGAGAGAGACTGACGGTGAGTACGTGTTTCCATACAGCGTGTTCTGCCTATTTTAGCCATCAAGGAGCCATCTGGATTATGGAATCCAACGGGTTATATAGATGAATAGCTCTTTAAATGTCCAAAAACAACAAACAATGTTAAGGTGGAAACATAAAGAACAGCTCATTTGTAAGTGGTCCTGTCAGTTGTTAGGTGTTTATCAATCAGTCTCTTTTTTCTAGGCACAAAGGAGGACTCAATTTCCCAGACTCCCTCACAGGGAGGTCAGACCAGGTGACTGCATTCTGGCCAATAAGATGTGGGAAGAAGTAACGTACACCACTTCCATACATAAAACCGCCTGTATGATTCCCCACTCTCTCCACTCTTTCTTCTTCCTTGGTCACATGTTAAAGATGGTATAACTACTCAATGGAAAGAACATGGATCCCTGAGTCACTGCTTTCAGCAGAGCCAAGGAGGGGAGTTCCCCAGACTTTACAGAACGTTGCATGAGCGAGACATAAATTTTTATTATGTTAAGTGTCTGAGATTTGGGGATTACTATAGAAACCAGCATTAATTACATTTACTTGCAAACTGGCTAACTGGAATTGTTCAAATGTAAAGAATATAAAGACAACAAAAATGTTCATATCCAAATCATTCAAAAACCATGTTTAATAACAATCACTTATATTAATAATATACAAGCTGTATTTAACTTAACCAAAAAGTTGTTATATTGTTGGATTGAGTTTCCTTTTGAATTCCCTGTTATCCAAAAAGTTGTTTTTCTTTTAAGTAGTGCTCCAAAAAGGAGGCAGTCTGCCTCAGGATTGAGAGAAGGGTACATGTTCAGTTGTGTCCAGAAAATGTTCTTCTATGCTGAGTGAAAAAAAGTCATGTTTGCAAAGAGTAGAGTTTGATCCCATTGAAAAAAAACTACCAGGTCAACAGCGATGTCTCTCATGGTGGTGGGGTTATGATAGCCAAGTAATTCTTTTCCATATGCTTTATGATATATTCTAAACCTTCTACAATAAGCATGTATAATTTTTAAACCAAAACATAATAAAAAGCCATTTTAAAAGTATTCTTTAATGGACTAGCCCCACGGAGTAGTGGTTAAGTTTGGCACACTTCCATTTTGGCAGCCCAATCCTGGGCCCGGATTCCGGGCACAGATCTACACCACTCATCAGCCATGCTGTGGCAGCATCTCACATACAAAATAGAAGAAGATTGGCACAGGTGTTAGCTCAGGGCGAATCTTCCTCAAGCAAAAGGAGGAAGATTGGAAACAGAAGTTAGCTCAGCAAGAATCTTCCTCACCAAAAAACAAAACAAAAAAGTATTCTTTAAAATTTATTTTATTCTTTTAAGCCCTTCATCCTTTTACAGATCAATAACCCCTGAAATTACTAAAAAGTGGAAACAAAGCAAACAACAACAAAACAGGTTATTCACATAAATAGATTTTGATAGCAAAAAACTTGAAAATGGGAGGTTTGCACTTTCAGGCTGTAGCAAGCTAAACCATGTTATTAGTTGCAAGTTTAGGGGAGGATGCGCACTAATGAGTTTGTGGTACTGAGTAATTTTCAAGAGGAAAGATCTTAAATTGAAATTGCGGAAAGACCAGAAGCTTGGCTGGAAATACCTATGTTTGCTTTGGAGAAATACCAACAAGAAGTTCACAATAAGAAAGACACTCTGGGGCTGTTTCTTTAAGAACTTTCCAGTGGGTCTAAGTCTTTTGAAGGGTCTCCTCACTATGCCTGTCCACCATCCAGCCTCATCCCTGGATCTTCATAAACTCTACACACCTGCCCATATGTTCCGTGTCGTGGCAATAAGGTGGGTGCCCCTCCATCTTCCCTGGACTGTAGTAAAAGTAAGACGGGGGCTCAGAAGACATCAGATACTTTACACTGCATTCCTCAATACTTTACCTTTCTGAATTCAGTTTTACAAGTCCTTGCAATATTGCTCAACTCGATTATGGAAATTATAGAAACAGGATTAGAAGGAATGAGCTTGGTCAAGTTATTTAATCTTTCTTTTAAAAAAGACAAATTTCTCAATAAGGCATCTATCCATAAGAAATAAGACATATGTAAGTCTTTTATTTCAAATGGAGAAGCATGACTTACATTAACTCGGCCTTGTATTAGATCCTACAAAGATCCATTTCTGCCCAACCAGCTCCCAGCACTGCATGAGCCTGCAGTAGGTGCAGACCGCCGGGGTGGGGTAGTCAGAGCAACCCGAAGAGATGGGATTTTCTCCAGTGGGCTTGACTCTGGGCAGTGACACTAGTTCTTTTTTCATAGCTTGACTCTCTAGACCTGGCTTAGGTTTCGCTTTCTCCTATCTCATTTTTATCCAACTGAGGCTAAGTCTCCACAGAGCCACCTGAGAAAGCATCTGAACATCAGCACACAGTTGCAAAACCATCACTGAGTATTGCTAAGTGCCAGGCACCATGTTAGGCCTGTTGATCTACCTGTGTTTTCTTGGGTCAACTTTATAATACAACTGCATGTAACCTACATTTGAGAAAACTCAAGCTTACTTGGCTCGCTAGATGTTGCCTCTTATCTTAAACTCAGGATGCCACAGACAGTCTTGTCAAGAGATTGGACATTAGGGTATTTTTCCCCCCTGGCATAATTTGCTATTTAAATAATGGGCAAACCTCCAGCTCCCCCATACATTGCAGTTCCCTCTATGGTTTAGCACCTGAAGCCAGCACAAGCATAGCAAAGAAGGAGGTCTCCATATACCAGGCACAAAGCCCAAGCTTTATTTTCTCTCACTTCAGGATTGGAGGGGAAGAATAGAATACTTCTGAGAAGTTTCTTCCTCTATTGACATCAAGAATGCAGTTAAAATGAGTCTCACCTCCAAAACCATCTTAACATTCAGCGAACTATCACATTCCTGAAGGAACTCTGAATACATTTCCCAGATTATTTATTTGCAATAAACCATGGTCAGTCATCCAGTGGCGTTCTTCATATTTTTGCTTACTTTGTACCTATTTGTGTTTGCTAATGAACATTCAAATCTTTCTCTTCTGTAGTGACCCAGAATTGTTTAAGGTAGATACTGAGTAAATATTTATAGTGGAGTTAAATAGTCATCTTTTGCTGCTATCCATTTAGTTCCTAACTGGGATTAGATCCAGGAGTGATTAGAATTGGTGCTGAAGACCATTTATCTGACCCCCAAACACACTTCCCAGTGTTGTATACTTGAGAGAGCTGCAACAGTTGTGAGTTGCCTGGAATAACCCAGCTCTTGGTGTGAGCATTGGGATGTGACTTTTTTGTTCAAAGCTCTTTCCCCTATGAAGTGCTGCCTCCAGTCACCCAAAAGGGGTCAGGAGGACGTGGGACATACAATAAGTAAGTTCCATAAGGGAGAAACTAGGAAATGTCAGGAGAGCAAAGCAGAACCCAGGGCTAGGTGGAATTTGAGGGTAAGGGCAACAAAAAGGAGGGGAGACATGGGACTGGATCTGCAGGAAGGGAGGGCCATCTTCATCTAGCTTCACCCTTGCCAAGGTTTGAACTGGTTATGGCAGATGGCATATTTCAAAGACAACGGAAACAATATTGCATGCCCTATAAGCTCTTCCACAGCATGAGTTTATCATCCCCCCATCAAGGTGGTGTCTAATTCCCTTCTCTTGATCTGGACTGGCATGTGACTTTCAGGTAATGAATAAAATGTGACCTTAAGTGGCGTGTGGGACTTCCAAGGCTAAGTGCGAAAAGGTCACATGGCTTTTGTCTGGTTCTCTTGGAACACTCACTGGTGGAACAGCCAGCCACCACATAAGAAGTACAACCACCCTGAGCCCACCATGCTGGAGAGGCTGCCAGTAGGACTCCAGTAGACAGTCCTAACTGGGCCCAGCCTCCCAGCCATCCCTACCAAGATGCCAGACATATGAGTTACCCCATCTTGGAGCCTCCAAACTGTTCCATCTGTCAGCTGAAGACCCCTGAGTAGCCTCAGTGGACGCCACTGGAAGCAAAAAGAATTGCCCAGTCAAGTCTGACCAAATTCCTGATCTCCATAACCTATAAGATGTTATAAAATGGTTGCAGTTTTAGGCCACAAGTTTGGGAGCAACTTGTTACACAGCATCAGTAGGTGGAACACTAGCTTCTCCTATGTTTATAAATATACTGCTCAGGTCTTTGTCACTGAGAGACTCTCACTTGCTTTGCTCTGAGCTCATAAGCACAAAGTTGCATTGCCCACATTTTAACAGGCTTGGACTCCAGGGGTTTTGTGGGTGTCAGTGAACCCCACAAGGTCAGTGAGCTTCCGTTTGCAGATGGATGTTGAAAGGTGTTATGAGTCATGGCATAGCTCAGAGGAAAGGCCATTTTTCAATTCAGAGTACAAACAGGAATTGATTCTAATCTGAAAAGAGGAATTAAAAACACCCCACACACTGCCACAGTGCAAAGAAGAAAGCCAATGGTGGGAGGGAGAGCACTGATGACAAAGAGCATAGAGCTAGAATGCTCAGCCCAGAGAGAGAAAGAATCGCACCATCTCACAGCCATTAATTAATAAGGCAGCACATTTCATGAAATCTACTGAAATAGTCTTTCTGTACAAAATCCCTTCCTGTATATAGAAAGGTCCATGACTCTCATTTTTGTGCTGATGTTCTGAAAGTTAGGGCTGGGGACGGGAATGGCATGGGTGTATACGGTACATTGTATTTCCAAAGAGAGAAGCAACAATACCTCTGTCCTGCATACAACTCTCCCATCAAGAAGGGGAATCTATTTCCCCTCCCTTTGAATCCGCACTGACCTTACGACTCCTTTGACAGATAAAATGTAGCAGAAGAGATGTTCTTAGACTTCTACACCAAGGCTTTAAGGAAGCCTGGCAGCTTCCACTTTTGCCCTCTGGAGGAAACCATCTTCCACAAAAGAAGTCCAACTATCCTAAGGTGGCCATGACATGAGAAGCTCAACCTTGCCATCTGGAGGGGTCACATGGAGGAGAAATCAATGCCTGGCTGCCAGCCCCAGCTGAATCCCAGCTGTCAGCCAACACCAACTTGCCAACTATGTGAGTCAGGCCATCTCGGCAGTGAGCCTTCCAACTCCAGTCAAGCTACACCAGCTAGCAGCACATGGAACAGAGGTGAGCTATGCCTGAGATAGCTGCTCAAATTGCAGAATCATGAACAAATAAATGATATGGTTGTCTTAGGCCATGAGCTTTTGTGGTGGCTTGTTACCTAGAGATAGGTAACCAAAACGTTAGGAAAAAGGCATAAGGCTGGCCTGTGGCTTGAGGACATATGAGGACACGGAGCAATGGGGAACTCTAAGCAAGTTCCAGGGCAAAGGCTTGGGAACCCAGGGACAGGCCACAGCATCGGATTGAAAAGGGATGGCCAAGAGACAATCTAAAATGGAGATCTACATCAGAAATTAGACAAAGTGGAAGAACAGGGACAGGGTCCAGAGAGGATGCCCAAGAAAATGGTAAAGGAAGTAAGTGTGGGGTTTTTAAAAGTGCAGATCAAGAACTTTTAAAGGTTTTTTTTTTTTTTTTCACCCTTTCATAGAAATTGTTTAAAGAACACAACTAAAGCAAGTACAAAAGTAAACATTTCTGAAATATCTGTGATTTTAATAGGGTCCTGAAGCAAGCGTACATCCCCAGCCCCAGTGGTGGGGCCAGAGCAGTCTGAAATGCAACAAAGAAAGGTCAGGGCCTGCAAAGCCTCACCCATGTGGGGTGGGGTTCCCATGAAGTCTTAATAACAGAGGCAGGGCAGATGATCAGAACTCACTCTAGTGAGTTGTTGTTTATCTAGTAAATTATTTATGGGTCTGATTTCTTGCAAGAGCCCAGAAATTTCCACCCATTCTTTTTGTTATCTCATAAAGTTTTGAGTTAAAAAGCCCCTCTGAGTAATATTATATAAATAGATATTCAGGGAGGGACCCTACTAATGTGAAGCTTCTAATACTCAGAATTTGAAAAAAGCCAGGTAAGCATCACCTTTTCCAGAATATTATCTTCATTGTGTTTCTTTCCACCTGTGTGTACGAGGTGGTACCTCAGCATAGAGAATAATTGATGTACCATCACCTTAAAGAAGATGGAGCTATTCTTCTACTCACTTCTTGCTTCAATCACACAGTTAGCGATGTTTAATCTCATCTCTTTGTGTTGCTATACTCAATAAGAATGGTCTACGTTTCCAGTGTCTCAGCAGAAGCCATGCTGAGGACAATGTTCTCCCTATTCCTTAACAGAGCTGAGCCTAAGCTAAATTATGGAATGTTCCGAGGATGTTTCCTATTTCTGCCCCCCTCTTTATAATGTGCTGCCCCTTTCTCCAGGGGGCACAGCAACGCCACGTTTCCCTCTTACTAACCCCAGTCCTCCAGGGCCCACTGAGGCTGCCCCCGTCATGTTCCTCATGCCCTGACCCAACTCTTTGCCAAAAACACGTCCTCATCCCATGATGGAATATTATGCAATATATAAATATTTGGGATAATTTTTATTGACAGGATGAAATACAATATCATTTATTTTCAAAAGGATCCAAAACTATACAACATCTATAGCACTAGTAAATGTAATAGAGGTGGAAATTTCATTAAGTACTGACAGTAATCTTCCTCTTAGAGGGGAAACTATCCTCGCTTTAGGAAACTACTTGATAGAAGCACTGGAGTTGGAAGGGGAGATCCGAGGGCAGGAGAGCTGGTAGGCGCTGGAGCAATAGCAGGAAGCTGCCCAACTGCTCTGCATGAGGCCAGATCCAGGAAAGAGAGCGAGGGAGGCATTTCCAGGCGAGGACAGCAGGGCAAGTGGAGGCTGCTGGGAATTCCCAGACAGAGGGGCTGGCCACAGGACACTGTACGAAAGGCCTGGCTGACGTCCTATGAGAAGCTGCTCCCTGCAAGATATAGGTCCCCTCCCCAGTCTTCAGCTTGTCACCCGCACAGATGTTTTATGTGAGTGGGGTTGCATGTGTGTGTACGTGCACCCATACATGAGTGTGCGTGTTGGGGAGGGAGTAAACGCGGTAAAGAGCAGAGACAGCATTTGGAGAGGTAGAATCTGGAACTAAGAACTGACTATGAGAAAGTAAACTCCTCATCAATCTGCAGAAATTTGGGGGAGGGCTTTGGACTTCTACAAGGAGTGGAATGGGGTTTGCATCATTTTATCTAGACCTCAAGACCTACAATCAGGGGCCGGCCTGTGGTTGAGTGGTTAAGTTCGCGCACTCCGTTCCGTGGCCCGGGGTTTCGCCAGTTCAGATACCAGCACAGACATGGCAGCGCTCGTCAGGCCACGCTGAGGTGGTGTCCCACATAGCACAACCAGAGGCACTCACAACTACAATATACAACTGTGTACTGGGGGGCTTTGGGGAGAATAAAAAAAAAAAACAAGACTGGCAACAGATGTTAGCTCAGGTGCCAATCTTTAAAAATAAAAAAATTTAAAAAGATCTACAATCATACAGCTGGAGAAAAGAATCAAATGTTAAGATGAGTTATCTCATGATGAGGATAATTCTTTTCTTTAGAGTTTTCTCTCTTAGCTATGTTTTCTACAATGAGCATTTATTATTTTTAAAATAAGAAAAAGGAAAAAGTGTTTTTCTTTTAAAGATTGGCACCTGAGCTAACGACTGTTGCCAAGATTTTTTTTCCTTCTTCTTCTCTACAAAGCCCCTCAGTACACAGTTGTATGTTTTAGCTATAGGTCCTTTTGGTTGTGGCATGTGGGACGCTGCCTCAGTGTGGCCTGATGAGTAGTGCCACATCCGCACCCAGGATCTGAACTGGCGAAACCCTGGGCTGCCGAAGCAGAGTGCGTGCACTTAACCATGCAGGCACGGGGCCGGCCCTGAAAAAGTTACTTTTTTAAATGTACTCATTCTGAGCCTCCCTAGCTTTAGCCATAAAGTTAGGAAGGATTTCACAAATCCATCTTGTTGGGGCCCAGGCCAGGCCACCCCAAAATATCCCACAATGGCATATTGATCGTTCTAAATTAAAGTTACTTGAGATGCAGCCAATGCAAAAAAAAAAAAAAAAAATTGGCGTTTTTGACCCTCCTCTTTCTGTTCCTCCTAAAAGCAGGAGGTAAATCTCCCAGGTAAAAGGTGCTCTCCTTGCATCCTATCACCGAAGCTTGGGGACTCAGGGCCGAGAAGCCTAGTAAGCAAATATTGTTAATTTACTACCTCAAGCCTAAACTCTGCTTAAATTCCTCACTAATTACATACTTCAAGCCTAAGTTTCTTTGTCCTGTCCTTCCTCACAAACTCACTGTTTCTTTGTGTAAACAACTTGTATACTACCTGCTTCATTCACTCTCTGAGCATCAATTCTCTATGATCTCCAATACGTACGTATTAATTTGGGTTTCCTCCTGTTCATGTGGTCTTGTGTCAGTTTTATTGTTAGTCCAGCCATAAGAACGCAGGTAGGGTAGAAGAGGGAATCTCCCCTCCCAGACAATCTCATAGTGAGTGCATTAATGAATGACTAAATAATGAATGAGGCAACATGCTCAGGGGCCTGTGCCTTTTAGCAGAGGACTCCTGGGGACTGTAATTCTATAAGACAAAGGAATATAATTTCAACAGTAAGACAAGAGTGACCCAGACCAATCAGCTCCATATTCTACCTACCTGAAGACTAATCTTCCCCTTTAGCTAAAAATGTGGAAAAACCCTGGAATTTGAGGGAGGAGAATTAATTTCATGCACGATATTTGAGAAAAGGAGAAGATCTGCCCAAGGCATACAGACGCCTACCTGTGGAAATTCTGGCTGTTTGGGAGAATCAGCACTAACGTGCCCTAGTGGATCTATCATGAACTGTTTTGTATTGATATGCTTTTTTAGACATTGGGAGCACTGCTCTTATCTGCCCTCCAATGTGGATAAAATCCCAAATAGCTTGAAGGCCAGGATATGAGAATGTACATTTCATGAGGGCAGACACCATGTTTATTTTCTCCAGCTGCTTTCCTAGGACCTAGGACAAAGCCCGAGACAAAAAAAAGATATAATAACGACTGATCATAACTATGATTATTACGTGTTTACAATGTGACAGCTCTTGTTCTAAATACTTTTTTTTCTTTTTTGGTAAGAGCATTTAAGTTTTACTCTCTTAGAATCCGCTCAATAAATGGAACGGAGGAATGAAGAAATAGGAGGGAGGCAGAGAGGAATGGGATCAGGGAGCTCCTGTTGGAGCTTGGTCCATTCTCTAAAGTAATTTTCTTGTCCGTTGTGGAGAGGATACGGTAGAGGTTAATAATTCCTTCAGAATTCAATTGGGGACCCCTTGAAAATGAAGGACAGAGACGTTTGTGTTTCTCTGTCTTGTGAATAAGGAACTGGACTCCTGGCACCCTCATTCCACCCTCACACATTAGATGGACCACTGGGGTGTGCCTTGCTTTTAGCTTATTTCAGAGGCACATCAGGCAGAGGCCGAGTGGCTGAGCCGGTTCCCGAAGAGGCTGCTCCCATCCCGCAACACAAGAGGGCAGTATTTCAACAGGTCTGAGACTTTCAACTCAATATAGAGTGTGCTTCCATTATCTTCAGCAAAAAGCCTGTTGGACTGATTATTTCAGCTCAAGAATTTGAGAGTCCAGGGGAGGATGCATTTTAATGACTCCAGGGAACGGATCAAATTAAACACATTATCCCGGATTTTCTTCCCTCGCCGCCTCTCACCCTCCTCCGCGGCGGCTGTCTGTGCGGTGCAAGTCTCAGCCCCGCGCCCTGCAGCCTCCCCTCCGCGTGGCCCCAGCCCTTGCTAAAGATCAAGGGCCAGAAAGGGCCTCAGAGGCTTGTCTTGGCGCAGATCCTCAAAGGTCACTTTCCAGCAGGATAAACTCAGGAACCGCTGGAAGTTGCGTGCCCGACCAGCATGACTGCAGCTGGACGGGGAAAACAAACCCAGATTCCACAGCTGGCGCATCCTACCTGGGCTGCATGCACACTGTTCTAGAAGCTTTATATATATTATCTCTAATCTTTCTAACAGCCTTGCAAGAAAAATAGTATTGCCATGTGGCAGATGAAGA
This sequence comes from Equus asinus, assembly GCF_041296235.1. Lineage (NCBI taxonomy): Eukaryota > Metazoa > Chordata > Mammalia > Perissodactyla > Equidae > Equus > Equus asinus. The sequence goes on from NC_091791.1 coordinate 171,242,504, forward strand.
AACAAAAACAGAGAGGTTAAAAAACGTTCCCAAGGTCACAAAACGCGTAAGTGCTGACCTGGGACTCACATCAGGATGTCTGGTCCCAAAGCCTGAAATGTACGTGGCATCTCCCTAAAGCTAAACCCCTACGTCTCTTATCCTTGTGAGCATCCGGTGACACTTGGCCAGAACATGAAATGGGCACACTAAAGGATTTCCCCAGTGCTGGGCCGAGAGGCAGGCTGCTTCTTTAGGCACCTTGAGTGTTGACCTTAAATTCCATTCATCCTCTGTCCTGTGCAGCCCCTGGAATAACCTGAGATTTAAAGGATGCTCAGTGATGCAAGAGCGACTTAATTACATTTAATTAAATTCTGTGAGCCCTCGGGCTATTTGACAGATCTACTCATGATTTTTAAAAAATTTGTTTCTGTCTCATCTTTATATGAGTTGTTTCTGCCCAGCTTCTTGTGAAAACACTCTCAAACACTCACAAGTAAATGTAATTGCTTTCTCAGTGGTGTTCTATTTTCTCTTAGGTTAGTCACAATCTTGTTTTTATAGTGGACAGAATAGCTCTAAACATTTCTAAATGTTTCACGCCATCTGGCCCAAATCCCAAACTTAAAAATATCTACCAACTACCCATGGAGAAGGTTTTCCAAAGAAAAATAAAAAATCAATTTTATTGGAAAATCTCCTCAGGGAAGTTTTCCCATGGGTAAAATATGGGCTGCCTGCCCTGTAAAGTAGTTGATTCTATTTATGAAAAGGCTGGACAATTATTTTTTAGCCAACGCATGGAAGGTGGCACTCTCAGGGGAACATTGGACCAGAGGACCCCTGGGGAAGGTTCCACCATCTCTGAGATTCTTGTAAATGAAGCACATGAATGCTGATCGCCTTTAATCTTAATAAAGTCCACTATATCATCTTATGAAGAGCTGGAACCAGTGGTCTGACCCTCCCGTCCTGTGTCAGAGGGCTCTGCAACTTCCCCAAGACCCACTTTCCAAATCCTGCAAACCAGGACAGGCCACAGGCTGTGAATAATACTTCAAAGAAAAATCAGAGAAACCACAGTCTTTAAAACTGGGTCACCACTGAGAGAAATGGGTTAGGAAACGGTAGCTGTTCCTAAAATGAGAAAGCTCTATGGCTGTCCTCACTATCTTGAAAACCAGCTGGTACTTGACAGATACAATGTTATCAGCCCAAATCCTGTAGTTCTTTCTTTAAACTCTGAGCCAATCTTTCAGCTCTGAACCCAAACTCCGTTCCCCTAGCAAGAGAACAGCCATGCTGATGCGCTGATGTACCCACATGAGGCCCACAGAACACTGCAAGTTTGCAGTCACTTCTGGATGTGTGGAGCAGCTGGCCCCACATAGAGTGGTGATGGACATTTCATCCATTGTCATCCTTTCTCTCACTTGTTCAACAAGTATTTCTTGAGTGTCTACTATGTGCCAGGCACTGTTGTAGGTACTCGGGATACAGCAGTGAGACAGGAAGACAAAATTCCTGCTCTCATAGAGCTTCCTTTCCAGTGAGGGAGAGAGACAGTAAAATAATGAATAAATAAGAAAATAATAGTAATAATTGCTATGGAGAAAATAAAACATGGGAAGTGGGAAAAAGAGGTCCCAGGTAACTTCTTAAGAATGGTGGTGAGATATGATCCAGCTATTCCACTGCTGGGTATTTATCCAAAGAACTTGAAAACCCAAAGGCATAAAGATACTTGCACCCCGATGTTCATTGCGGCATTATACACAATAGCCAAGACTTGGAAGCAACCTAGGTGCCCATCAAGGGACGAATGGATAAAGAAGATGCGGTATTTATACACGATGGACTACTACTCAGCCATAAGAAAGGACGAAATCCGACCACTTGTGACAACATGGATGGACCTTGAGGGTATTATGCTGAGTGAAATAAGTCAGAGGGAGAAAGTCAAATACCATATGATCTCACTCATAAGTAGAAGATAAAAATGAAAAAAAAAAAACACATAGCTTTGGAGATTGGACTGGTGGTTACCATTGGGGAAGGGGGGAGGGGGGAGGGCAAAAGGGGTGATTAGGGTCATATGTGAGGGGATGCACTATAATTAGTGTTCGGGAGGTGAACATGATATAATGTATACAGAATTCAAAATATGATGTACATCCGAAAAAAAATAAAAATTAAAAAAATTTAAAAAAAAGAATGATGGTGAGGGAGGCCTCTCGGAAACGGGACCCAAATGATGAGAAGAAGCCAGCTACACATGGAACTGGACAAGAAGATTTCAGGCAGAGGGAACAGCAAGTTCAAAGGCCGTAAGGTGAAAACCTCAGTGTACTGGAGAAACAGGAAGAAGACAAGTGGGGCTGGCGTGTCATGAATGAGGAAGATTGTGGTATGAGATGAGGCCGGAGGGAGAGGCCACTGTGCTGTAACTGGAAAGTGATTGAATCTGACTGCACTTTGGACTGTGTAGACCCAGCCCTGGTCGTTTGGATAACGGGCATTTCAGACAGCCACCGCTGCTGAACCTACTGCTTGGTTTGGACCTTATTCAGGGGACCACTTTGAATCCAGCCATAATTATAGTTAGCGGGAATGACCCAAAATCCCTCAGAACGATCCCTTCCATGTGAGCCTTGAATCTGGAAAGTCAGCTGGGAAAAAAGCACTCTTGTCCTTCATCAACTCTGAAAATCCCATCAAGCATCGCATTTTCTCTGGGATTGTAAGTGTGAGGCCAATGTTTCAAAATCACCCAAGCACTGGTAATTTTTCCCATCATGTCTCTGAAACCCATATGAAAGTTCTCCCCAGAGTCCCATCAAAACAGCACTCTCTGATGGTCTGAACAATTTTAAGACTTCGGATTATTACAGCTAACTGGAGAACAGCCCAGATGGGGAATGACATTGGTGGTAACATTTTAGTACCTGCTGCAGCCCCAAGCTCTGCCACACACAGTGCCACCTCCCTAGGACATGTATTTTTCTCCCCTAACTTTTCTATGCTACATTTATATCTTATTTATAAAGGTGGGTGAAAAATTCTTCTTTTGGAAAATAGTTTTGAAGGGGAAACAATCAAAAGGCATCTAAAGAGAGTCCCACTGGGACTTGGTGCTTTGGGAAGAGGGTGTCCAGATGCCAGTGGTCAGCCCACCCACACGTGAAGCACAATCAGGCCCAGATGGCTGCTGACCTTCCTCTCCCATCTTGCACTGTGGCAATTTCATTTTAGAAGTTAGTGTCCTCTCTGCTTTGGCCTCTGTCCTGTGTCCCAATCTTACTGATCTGGCTGCCAACCAATGCTGTCGGACCCCAGGTGATGATTCAGCAGCCTAGGGTTGAATCCCAGCCCTGCTTTAATGAGCAGTGTGCCTTGGACATTCAGCTTAACCCCTCCCAGCCGTAGCATCTGCATGTGTAAAACTCCTGACTTACTCAACTACAGCACAGTTGTTTGATTGGACTTGGATGGCTAACGGTTTTCTTTGTGTAGGACAACTCTAATGAAATGAGTCTTCAGGTAGACTGTGAGACCTCTTTGGTGCAGGGTGGTCAGCCTGTGTACTGATCCTGAATCCTGAAATGTTCCCCTCTGGGCTCTTCGTACTTTCCTGTATGTCTGGGCCCTTCTCCCATTTGGTCAGAACATCCAGATGGAAAGAGAAAGAATGGTTAATATTCATTTTTGTTTTCTTTTGTCTGACTTCCAAACTAGGTTCTTAAGAATCCGAAAGGAAGACCCTGAAGGTAGCAGAACATGGTATATACCATCATAAAGAATAATATGAGATGGAGGGAGAGGCTGGCAGCCACGCCCTCCTCCCCAGGAAAGAGGATAAGGCTCATCTGGGATGGGGAGTAGAAAGCAGAGATGATCCTGGCCACAACTGTGGAGGGAACCAGATGCTATATAGAACAGGAACTGACTGGGGTGGGGACCCACAGATGAGACATTCCCTACAGAGATGCCACTGCCCTGCTCACTGCCTGTGGCTCATGCAGCAGAGGGACACCTACTGGGAGCCCAGACATGGCTGAGCCTCCACCCAAGCTTTTCTGAGTGGGACGTCTCCCACCCTTGTCGCCATTCCAGGATACCAGTAAGCTCTCCTCTAGTGAAATAGAGCAAGGGGCCTTGACTTACAGAGGGGTGAGTGGTGTAGAAAAAAACACTGAGACCAGTGTGGGGCTGGAGAGTAGGGAAGATAAGCTTCACTACCCCTTCTGTATGACCAGTTACCATGATTGGCATCTGCTCGGTGATTAAGTTTGAGGGAGTCCAGTACATAGCATCCTTTTCCCAATATTTGGAGCACAATCCAAATCAAACTGATTGATTGGAAGTCAATCAATCAATTGGAAGTCTCAAAACTTTGAGTGGCAAGCAGTCGGATTTGGGGAACCCAAAACGCAAGGCTCTGGTGTGGTGGCTTTAGGCCTTCGGTGGAATAAGCCCAATTATTTTTCACTTTTAGGGTTTGCAGGGCTTGGGTGTACCACACAGCTGGTTTTTACAGTCACGCCATTGTCTTTTGTGCGGTTGGGCTGGCAGCTTTAGGCCTCTGATTTTAGTAAACAGAGTGCGATGGGATTTTGATCTAGCAGTGAACGGCAGCTTTATCCACAGGCAGGCCGCTGTTTCTATGCAGGCAGGGCAGCAAGGACCACTTCCAAACATGCAACCACGGCATTGGCCTCAGTAAATAGAGGGAGCTGGCAAGGTTTCAATTAGAAGGAAAAAAGAATGTTTTCATATGTCAGCTTTGAGGTATAAGGAATGGAACAATTTTTTTGTTGCCTGGCTGCAAATCTACAGTCCAAGATTTTACAAAGCAAAAGAAGCTACATTTCATGTGACCTAAAAATCATTTATGTGTGAGATTCTAGTTTTAAAATGGTGTGCCAGGCACAAATAGGAAGGGCAAGATCAGCCACACATCTTCTGGTCTGCTTTTGTACTGTTTTGAAAATTCAGCAAACACTATTACCAGGGATAAAGAGGGACATTATACAATGGTCAATTCAGCAAGAGGATATAACTTTCCTAGATGGGTATGAACCTGATAACAGAGACTCAAAATCCATGAAACAAAAACTTATAGAACTAAGAGAAGAGGCAAATCCACAATTATAGTGGAATATTTCAACACTTCTCTCCCAGTAAATGATAGGAAAAGTAGACAGAAAATGTGCAGACATAAAGTCTCAAACGACATTATTAGTCAAATTGACCTAATGGACATTTATAGAATACTTCACTCCAAAACAGCACAATATATATTCTTTTCAAAACAGCAGAACACGTTTTCACACATGAAATATTCCTCAAGACTATGAGTCCTAAACTAAGCCTCAATAAATTTAAAAAGCTCAGATTCATACAAGAGAATTAAATTAGCACACGCATGGAATTAATTAGAAACCAATAGGAGAAATATACCTAGAAAATTCCAAGTTAAAATTATATTTGAAAGAGAACACATGAGTTAAAGAAAACCTCACAAAAAATTGTTTTTGAACTGAATGAAATTGAAAGCACAAGATATCAAAAATTTTTAGATGTACCTAAAGCAGTGTTTAGAAAGAAATTTATAGCATTAAACATTTTTAATATAAAAGAAGAATCATCTCATATTAAAAAATCTAAATTTGCACCTTAAGAAACCAGATAAAGACAGCAAATTAAATCTAAAGCAAAAAAGAAGAAAGGAAATAATGTATAACATTGGAAATGAGTAAAATAGGAAATGCACAAACAGAGAAAACTAATGAAATCAAAGGCTGATTGGAGTAGGTTGAGTAAGGGTCCCCAAAGATGTCCATATCCTAATCTCTGGGATCTGGGAACATGTTACTTTACACAGTAAGAGTGACTTTGCAGGAGTAATTAAGAATATATATTTTTTAAGATTGGCCTTGAGCTAACAACGTTGCCAATTTTCTTCTTCTTCTCCTCCTCCTCTCCAAAGCCCCCAGTACATAGTTGTATGTATTCTAGTTGTAGGTCCTTCTAGTTCTGCTATGTGGGACACCGCCTCAGCATGTCTTGATGAGCAGTGCCACGTCCAACGACCAGGATCCAAACCGGTGAAACCCTGGGCCACCGAAGCAGAGCACACAAATTTAACCACTCAGCCATGAGGCCAGGCTGGTAATTAAAGCTGAGCTGAAGAGATTATCCTTTATCCTGATGAGTCCAATGTAATCACAAGTGTCCTTATTTGAGAGGACAGGAGGGTCAGAGCTAGAGATATGATGATAGAAGCAAGAAGTTGGAAGTTGAAGGGAGGGCTCCCGGGCCAAGGAATGCAGGTGGCCTCTAGAAAAGCAAGAAAAGGGTGTTTCCCTCACAACCTCCAGAAGGAATTGGCCCTGCCAGCATCTCAATTTCAGCTCAGTGAGACCGATTTTGGACTTCTGACTTCCAGAACTGTAAGGTAATAAATTTGTGCTGTTTTAAGCCATTACGTTTCTAGTCTTTTATTACAGCAGCAATGGGAAATTAATGCAATAGTCCTTTGAAAGATCAGTAAAATGGATAAACCTCTAGTCAGACTTACCAGGAAAATGAGAGAAAAGCAAATCACCAATAGCAGGAATAAAAGAGGGGATCACTCCAGATTTTCCAGACGTTAAAAGTGTAATAAAAGAAAATTATGAACAACATATGTCAATAAATTCTGTAGCTTAAATGAAATGGACAATTTCCTCAAAAGACACAAATTACCATAGTTCAATCAAGAAGAAATGGATAACCCAGAAAGATAGATAAATAACCTATATCTATTCTAAAGGAATTAAAATCATAATTGGAAAGCTTACAACAGAAACAACAAGAAAATTCAAAGCCCAGATGGCTTTGCTGTGAATTACCACAAACATTTAAAGAGGAAATAATACCAATTCTATAGAAATTCTTCTATAAAATAGAAGAGAAGGTAATATTTAGCTCATTTTATGGGTCAGCATTACCCTGATGCCAAAATCAGAGAAAAACATTACAAAAACAAGAAAATTACAGACTAGTACTCCTCGTGAATATAGATGTAAAAATTCTCAATACAATTTTAGCAAACTGAATCCAACATTATATAAAAAGGATAATATATAACAACCAAGTGAAGTTTATCCCAGAAATGCAAGGTTGATTCAATATTAGAGACCAATTAATATAACTCAGCATATAACAGATAAAAAGGATACTCTCTTAGATGCAGAGGAACAATTAGAAATTGAAATTTTAAAGTACAATTTACAATAGCATTGGAAAAAACAATAATTAAGATAATTTTTTTCCAGTTTTTTAAATTTATCTTTTTTATTGCAGTCACATTGGCTCTAACATTGTATAACTTTCAGGTGTACATTGTAATATGTTTCAAATTCAGTGTAGATTACATCATGTTCACCACCCAAAGACTAGTTACAATCCATCACCACACCTGTGAGCCTAATCACCTCTTTTGTCCTCCTCACTAGCCACTTCCCCTCTCATCCACTAATCCACTAATCCACTAACCACTAATCCAATCTCTATTGCTATGTGTTTGTTTGTCGTTGTTTTTATCGTCTAGTATGAGATCTTACAGTATTTGACTTTCTCCCTCGGACTTATTTTATTTAGCATAATACCCTCCATATTGTCACAAATGTATGGATTTCATCATTTCTTATGGCTGAGTAGTATTCCATTGTGTATATATACTACATCTTCTTTATCTATTGGTCACTTGATGGACACCTAGGTTGCTTCCAAGTCTTGGCTATTGTGAATAATGCTGCGATGAGCATAGGGGTGCATGTATCTTTATGCATTTGTGTTTTCAAGTTCTTTGGATAAATACCCAGCAGTGGAATAGCTGGATCATATGGTAGATCTATCCTTAATTTTCTGAGGAAACTCCATATTCTTTTCCACAATGGCTGCACCAGTTTGCACTCCCACCAGCAGTGTACAAGGGTTCCCTTCTCTCCAAATCCTCTCCAACATTTGTTGTTTCCTGTCTTGTTAATTATAGCCATTCTGATGGGAGTGAGGTGATATCTCATTGTAGTTTTGATTTGCATTTCCCTCATAGTTAATGATGTTGAACATCTTTTCATGTGCCTGTTGGCCAGCTGTATATCTTCTTTGGAGAAATGTCTATTCAGATCTTTTGCCCATCTTTTGATTGGGTTGTTGGGGTTTTGTTGTTCTTGAGACGTATGAGTTCTTTGTATATTTTGGATATTAACCCCTTATCTGATATATGGTTTACAAATATCTTCTCCCAATTGTTAAGTTGTCTCTTCATTTTGTTGATGGTTTCCTTTGCTGTATAGAAGATTTTTAGGTTGATGTAATCCCCTTTGTTTATTTTTTCTATTGTTTCCCTTGCCCAGTCAGACATGGTATTTGAAAAACGCTGCTAAGACCAATGTCAAAGAGCGTACTGCATATGTTTTCTTCTAGGTTTCTTGGTTTCAGGTCTTACATCCAAATGTTTAATCCATTTTGAGTTGGTTTTTGTGCATGGTTTAAGACAACAGTCTACTTTCATTCTTTTGCATGTGGCTGTCCAGTTCTCCCAACACCATTTATTGAAGAGACTCTCCTTTCTCCATCGTATGCTCTTGGCTCCTTTGTCAAAAATTAGCTGTGCGTAGATGTGTAGGTTTATTTCTGGGCTCTCAGTTCTGTTCCATTGATCTGTGTGTCTGTTTTTGTGCCAGTACCATGCTGATTTGCTTTCTATAGGTTTGTAGTATATTTTGAAATCAGGGAGTGTGATATCTCCAGCTTTGTTCTTTTTCCTCAGGATTGCTTTGGCTATTCGGGTTCTTTTGTTGTTCCATATAAATTTTAGGATTATTTTTTCTATTTCTGTGAAAAGTGTTGTTGGAACTTTGATAGGGATTGCACTGAATCTATAGATTGCTTTAGGAAGTTTGGACATTTTAGTTATGTTAATTATTCCAATCCAAGAGCATGGAATATCTTTTCATTTCTTTGTGTCTTCTTCAATTTCTTTCAACAATATTTTACAATTTCTGGTGTACAGATCTTTCACCTCTTTGGTTAAGTTTATTCCTAAGTATTTTATTCTTTTTTTTTCAATTGTAGATGAGATTGTATTCTTAATTTATCTTTCTGCTACTTCATTGTTAGTGTATAGAAATGCAACTGGTTTTTGTATTTGATTTTGTATCCTGTGACTTGACTATATTCATTTATTATTTCTAAAAGTTTTTTTATTAGATTCTTTAGGGTTTTCTATATATAAGATCATTTCATCTGCAAAGAGTGACAGTTTCACTTATTCTTTTCCAATGTGGATCCCTTTTATTTCTTTATCTTGCCTGATTGCTCTAGCTAGGACTTACAATACTATGTTAAATAAGAGTGGTGACAGTGGGCATCCCTGTCTGTTCCTCTTCTTAGAGGGATAGCTTTCAGTTTTTATCCATTGAGAATGATATTAGCTGTGGTTTTGTAATATGTGGCCTTTATTATGTTGAGGTATTTTCCTTCTATATCCATTTTATTTAGAATTGTTATCATAAATGGATGCTATATCTTGTCAAATTCTTTCTCTATATCTATTGAGATGATCGTGATTTTTATTCGTCATTTTCTTAATGTAGTGTGTCACATTGATTTATATGCAGATGTTGAACCATCTCTGCATCCCTGGAATAAATCCCACTTGATCATGATGTATGATCTTTGTAATGTATTATTGTATTTGATTTGCTAGTATTTTTTTTTGAAGATTTTTGCATAAGTGTTCATCAGTGATATTCACCTATAATTTTCTTCTTTTGTGTTGTTGTTTCCTGGTTTTAGTATCAGGATAATGTTGGCTTTGTAGAATGAGTTAGGAAGCTTCCCCTCCTCTTCAACTTTTTGGAACAATTTGAGAAGGATAGGTATTAGGTCCTCTTTGAATGTTTGGTGGAATTCACCAGGGAACTATCTGGTCCTGGACTTTTATTTTTTGGGAGGTTTTTGATTACTGTTTCAATCTCCTTATTCGTGATTGGTCTGTTCAAATTCTCTATTTCTTCTTGATTCAGTTTTGGAAGGTTGTAATCTTCTAGATTATCCAATTTGTTGGCATACAGCTTTTCATAGTATTCTCTTATAATCATTGGTATTTCTGAGGTGTCCCTTGTAATTTCTCTTTCATTTCTGATGTTATTTATTTGAGCTTTCTCTCTTTTTTCCTTGGTGAGTCTAGCTAAAGGTTTGTCAATTTTGTTTACCTTTTCCAAGAACCAGCTTTTGGTTTCATCGCTTTTTTCTATTGTTTATTCAGTGTATATTTCATTTATTTCTGCTCTGATTTTTATTATTTCCTTCCTTTTGCTGGTTTGGGGCTTTGTTTGTTCTTTTTCCAGTTCCTTTAGGTGCACTGATAGATTTTTTCTTGGGGATCTTTCTTGTTTGTTGACATAGGCCTGAATTGATATAAACTTCTCTCTTAGAATCACTTTTGCTGTATCCCACAAATTTTTGCATGTCGTATGTTCATTTTCATTTGTCTCTATGTATTTTTTTATTTCTCCTTTGAATTCTTCATTGACCCGATCATGTCAGTAGCATTTTGTTTAATCTCCACATTTTTGTGGCTTTCAGATTGTCTTCCTGTAGTTGATTTCTAATTTCATAACTTTGTGGTCAGAAAAGATGCTTCCTATTATTTTAATCTTCTTAAATGTATTGAGACTTGTTTTGTGGCCTAATATGTGATCAATCCTGGAGAATGTTCCATGTGCATTTGAAAAGAATGTGTATTCTGCAGTTTTTGGATGGAATGTTCTATATATATCTGCTAAGAACATCTGGTCTAATGTGTCGTTTAAGGCTATTGTTTCCTTATTGATCTGTTTGGATGATCTATCCATTGTTACTGTCTATTTCTCCTTTTATATCTGTTAATAATTGCTTTATATATTTAGGTGCTCCTATGTTGAGTGCATAGATATTTACAAGTGTTATATCCTCTTGTTGGATTGTTCCATTTATCGTTATGTAGTGCCCTTCTTTGTCTCTTGTTACAGTTTTTGTTTTAAAGTCTATCTTGTCTGATACAAGAAACCCCAGCTTTCTTTTCTTTGCGATTTGCATGGAGTATCCTTTTACATCCTTTCACTTTCAGTTTGCGAGTGTCTTTAGGCCAGAAGTATATCTCTTTTACGCAGCATATACATAGATCTTGTTTTTTATCCAATTGGCCACCCTATGCCTTTTGATTTGGAGCATTTAGTCCATTGACATTTAAAGTAGCTATTGATAAATATGTGTTTATGGTCATTTTGTTACTTTTTTTCTGGATGTTTTAGAAGTTCTTCTCTGTTCCTTTCCTCTTCTCTTGCTCTCTTCCCTTGTGGTTTGATGGCTTTCATTAATAATATGCATAATTAATTTTCTCTTACTTATTTGTTTATTTATTATAGATTTCTGGTTTGTGATTACTGAGGTTCCTATATAATATTCTATGTATATAGCAATCTATATTGAATTTATAGTCTCTTTAGTTTGACCTCTTTTTAAAAGCTCTCTTTTACTCCCCTCCTCCCAAATTTTGTGTTTTTGAAATCATATCTAATCTCTTATTTTATGTATGTCTTTCCATTACCATCTTATCATTGAAATAGGTAATTTTAGTACTTTTGTCTTTTAACTTTCATATTATCTTCATAGGTGGTTGATCTGCTACCTTTACTGTATTTTTGCCTTTCATCAGTGATTTTATTGCCTGTTTGGGTTTTTTTATTTTGGGGATAATTTTCTTATCCCTATTTGTGGTCTTCTCTTTTCCACTTAAATAAGTCCCATCAACATTTCTTGTAGAACTGGTTTTTTGGTGATAAACTCCTTTAATTTTGGTTTGTCTTGGAAACTCTTTATCTCTCCTTCCAATCTGAATGGTAACCTTGCTGGATAGAGTATTCTTGGCTGTAGGTTTTTTCCTTTCAACAGTTTAAATAAGTCATGCCACTATCTTCTAGCCTGTAGGGTTTTGGCTGAGAAGTCTGCTGATAGTTTTGTGGGCTTTCCTTTGTATGTCACTTGTTGCCTTTCTCTTGCCACTTTTAGGATTCTCTCTTTATCTTTAATTTTGGACATTTTAATTATAATGTGTCTTGGTGTGGGCCTCTTTGTGTTTATCTTGTTTGGTGCTCTCTGTGCTCCCTGTATTTGGATGTCTGTTTCCTCCCTTAGGTTAGGGAAGTTTTCAGCTATTATTTCTCCAAATAGATTCTCTGCCCCTTTGTCTCTCTCTTCTTCTTCTGAGGCACCTGTAATACAAATGTTAGTGCACTTGACATTGTCCCAGTGTTCCCTTAGACTGTTCTCATTCTTTTTAATTCTTTTTTCTTTTGTGTGTTCAGCTTGGGTGATTTCCTCTATTCTTTCATCCAGCTCACTGATCCATTCTTCTGTATCATCTACTCTGTTATTGAACCTCTTGAGTGAATTTTTCATTTCCAGAGTTGTATTCTTCATTTCTGATTGTTTCTTTTTTATATTTTCCAATTCTTTGTTGATGTTCTCATTGTGTTCATCCAGTCTTCTCCCAATATCAGTGAGCATCCTTATGAGTTTTTGTTTGAACTCTTTGTCAGGTTGCTTATTTCTGCTTCATTTAGCTCTTTTTCTGGAGTTTTGTCCTGTCCCCTTGCTTGGAATGTATTCCTTTGCCTCCTCATTATGCCTCTTTCTCTCTGCTTATATCTATGCATTACATGAGTCAGCTATGTCTCCTGATTTTGGGGAAGTGGCCTTATGTAAGAGATGCCTTTTGAGGCCCAGCAGTGTACTTCCCTCTAGTCACCAGCCCCAATGTTCCAGGAATGACACCTGTGTGGGATACTTGTGTCTTTCTCCCGTGGCAAAGTTGTTCTTACTGTAGGTATCCAGGGAGTCTAGGCTTTCCCTCCCTGGCCGGCTATTTGTAAATTGAGTTTGGGGAGCGCCAGCACCATTGGCTATAAGGTCTAATAGCACATTCCTGTTGCAGTTTTCCTGTTAATTGAGTAGGCACCCAGTGTAGCTGGTAGCTAGGCTCAGGGACTTACAGTTGCTGTAGGTCTCAAGCCTGCAAGGCTGTTGTCAGCTCTCTTAGGATTATAGCTCAGTAGGGCTGGCCCTAGGCACAGGAGCACCCAATTGTTTCAGGCTTTGAAAGGTGAGGCTGATGCTCTGTTTCTGTTCGTGAAGCACAGGTTCTTTGCCACTGATAAGCCCCAACTTGCACAGGTCTACACACACTGTCAACACAATCCTGGCCTGTGCACACTTCCCAACCCCATGGAGCATACCCAATTGCCCCACTTCAGAGGCCCTCACCTCTCCAGGCAATGTCCCCCACAGTTCACCTGGTCCTCACACAGGCCCTGCCCCACAGCGGTGGACACACTTGCCTGCCTGTAGAGAATCAAGGCACCCAGTCTAGGCATGCCAACAAGTAGTCAAGTAGCCTGAGGGCTTGCTGTTGGGTAGGGCTAATCCCTAGGGCATGCTGTTGTTATGGCTGAATGGGATAAAATCTGTGCTCTAGTGGGTGTGGCAGACCCCTGGGCTAACAGGCCAGAGGAAGAACTTCAATGGCCTGTGCCAGGGTCTGTGTCAGCATGCCTGTACTAGGTCACAACAATGGCCATCACTAATGTGTCAGTCTCCAGAGAGGTCTCACTTCTCACTGAGATGCACCCAGAGCCTACCTTTTCACCAAAGGACTGTGCAGCTTACTTTCTGGTGATTTTAGGTTGCTCTTTGAGATGGGTGAATTTGTGCATGGGCCCTTTAAGAGCCAAGTTTTTTTTACTTTTGGCCAATAGCTTTTCTCGGAGTATTTCTGGTTGCAGCTAATAGCCAGTGAAGTCAAATAGTAGGACATTCGTCTCAATTGTGCTGAGTCTGAAGGATTCTTATAGTGGTAATGGGCCCCTGCTCAGGTCCCCACGGCTCCAGGGAGGGCTGCATACCTTAGGGTGGCTCCTGCCCCACTGGCTGTGAAGATCTGCTGCTCACAAAGGTGGTGTTCTTCTCTCTAGAAGGAATTTCTGCCTCTTCCACCTCAGTCATGACTGCCCTTTGTTGTAGGGGTTCTTTCATCCAGTTTTCAGTTTTCTCCCCAGGGTAATTTTTCAAAGAATAGTTATAATGTGGTTGTGTTCATGGGAGGAGGCGAGTTCAGAGTCTGCCTACACGACCATCTTGATGAGTTCTCTCTAGACGCACTTTTCAAGTCAATTAAGATAAATTTAACAAAATACATGAGAGATTGTACACTGAAAACTGAAAAATACTGCTGAGAAAAAATTTTAAAGACCACATTAATAGAGATATATCATGTTTATAGATTGGAAGACTCAATATTGTTCCCCTCCAAATTAATCTATAAGTCCCAAGCAATCCCAGTATGAATTCCTGGGATTTTGTAGAAATTGACAAGGTGATTCTAAAATTTATATGATGATGCAAAGGCCTAGAGTAGACAAAACAATTTTGAAAAAGAAGAATAAAGTTAGAGGACTCACCATAATTTTAAGGCTTTCTATAAAGCTACATGTAATAATGACAGCGTGGTATTGGCATAAGAACAGACATATATATCAGGAACTACAATAGAGAGTTCAGACCCACACATATATGAGAAATTGATTTTTGACAAAAGTACCAAGGTAATTCAGTGGAGAAGGGATAGTTTTTTAAACAAATGGTGCTAGAACAAACTTTATGGGGGAAAAGCATTTTGACTTTTACCTCACACTGAATACAAAAATTAACTTGAAATGAATCATAGACCTAAATGTAAGAGTTAAACTGCAAAATTTCTAGAGAAAAATTACTTAGGAAAAAATTTTTTGACCTTTGGGTAGGCAGAAATTCCTTAGGAACTTGAATGTCAAAATGAAAAACTTCTTCTTTTTAAGTGACATTGTTAGGAAAATGCAAAGGCAGACCACAGCCTGAGAGAAAATACTTGCAAAACATATGTTCTGCAGAATTATTTGTTTTCAGAATATATAAAGTACTCTTACAATTCAATAACAAGGAGAGATTAAAAGACAGTCAAAAGATTTAAATGGACACTTCACAGAATAAAATATATGCTTGGGAAACAAGCATATGAAAAGATGCTCAACATCATTAGTCGTTAGGAAAATGCCAGTTAAAACCAAAAGGAGATAATACAACATCTCCACTAGGATGGTTAATATTAAAAAGCCTGTCAAAATCAAATGACGGGAGATTGTGGAGCAAGTAAACCCTCATACTCTGCTCATGGTAATGCAAATTGATAGCAGCCTCTTTAGCAAACAGTTTGTCAGTTTCTTAAATAATTAAATATATACTTACAATATGGCCCAGGAATCACACTGTTAATTGTTTATCCAAGAAAATTAAAAAATGTGTTCATAGAAAGACTTGTATGTGTATATTTATAGCAGTTTTATTCAAAATTGCCCCAAACTGGAAACTACCCACATCTCCATTAACTGGTAATTGGACAAACACATTTTGGTATATCCATACCATGGAATATTAGGGCTAAAACTGAGCTATTACTGATACATGCAACAACATAGATGAATCTCAAATGTGTATGGTAAGTGAATGAAGCCAGACCTATAATACTACATACTGTATGATTCATTTACATAGAACTCTAGAAGTGGTAAAAATACAGCAACAGAGAACAGATTAGTGACTCCTGTGGTCTGTGGGTCAGGGGAGGGTATTGACTTCAAAGACACACAAGGGAATTTTGGGGGATGATAGAAATGTTCTATATCTCTATCATCGTGGTGATTGCATGACTGCACACATTTGCCCAGACATCAAATGGTATACTTAAAAATGGTGAATTTTATTGTATGTAAATTATACCTCAATAAAGCTGACTCAAATAAAATTTACTGAATTTTTCTGAAGAAAACGAAGGGAATTGTGCATTTAAATCATATTCCGCTGATGCAGAATAAGATGTAGCTCAAAGAAAGGCTTCTCAGAGCCCAATTCCAATACTGAGGAAATGTGGCTCTTGAGGAGGACGTGGCAGAAGTCTTGCTTCACAGAGGGCCCCAGGGCACAGGTTTTGGAAGCAGCAGCAGCTTCCGTTCAGGAATCTGCTGAGAGTTTTTCCAACTGAAACTAATGTGAGATAAGGGAGAAACTTTCCCTAGGAGGCAGGTTTCCGGGGTCTGAGTAATTCCAGAACCAGAAACATTGACAACTGCCACTGTGGCAGACAACCGAAAATGCCTCTTCACAAGAGACAGTGGAGACTAAGTCTCCCACTTAGAAGAAGCGGAGCATACATTCACTTCAGCAGTGAGATGCCAGAGACACAGGGCTCCAAGGCAAATGGAAATTAAGGTGTTTTCGGTATGTTGGATTGGAAAATGAGGCACCATAAAATAAGACCCAGTGCCTGGGACTGCCACCCTTATAGATTTCAAACTTTGTTAGAAGGGAGCCGTGTCTCCAATTCCACCCTGTAATTGCTGAGACAGTATGCACTGATGGCCTTCCCATCCTCTCCCTCTAACGTGGTGAAATATGGTGCCATGGAGGTCATGTTCTTCTAAGAAAGACATGGACTGACCAGCATCATGGCAAATCTGCAATCAAGGATTCTGTCCCATTTCTGTCTATTCGCCCCCTCTCACGTATCACTGAATCTCTGCTATGGTCTTTGACAATAGTAAACAGAGGGTCCTCAGAAGATAATTTTGCCTAGGCTATCTCCTAACTGCTAAGGATTGATGTGTTTTCTAAAACAAGTGGGTGGGCGACTGGTTCTTTGATCATCATTAGCATGTCCTTGATCTCCTCAATGGTAGAGGCACATATGAGTAGAGGCGAACTTTTAAGATCCTAAGACAACTACACCTATTCCAGTGGAAGAGAACTCATCTGAAGCTGCTAAAGGAACCATAACTCTATGTAAATATGGTGTATTCCTCTGGATGGACTCAGGAGAATAAGGAATTATGGAGGATGGAATTTTGGATTTATTTCTTTTGGCTTTTATCACAAAGGCGAGATAATTTTATCTTAGGTTTTAATATTCAGGGAATTTAATTTTGGAGTTGTAATTTCAACCTGGGAAAATCATGATGGGAGAAGGTTTATACTCAAATTTGAAATGCTTTTATTATTGACATTTTATTAAAATATCTTAATGCTGTCATTTAATTTCACTGAAGAATCTCTAATGAACTCTTTCGGACAATGTGGCTGGACCTAATTTATAGGTGGAATGGAAATAGAACAGAGAGTGCTTGAGTCCAGTATGTCTTTTGAGTTTTTAAATTTATGTTATGACCCATGAAGTAGATTTCTGGGGACAAAAATCATCTCTGTGCATTAATAATCCCATGAAAGACTGTGATCAATGTTGAGGGAGAAGCCTCAGAAAGTGGGAGCTACACTATTCTGATCGACTGGATTCCTTCCCCTGATGGAGCACCACACCCCTGCTAGACCACAGAATTAGGGGTTAAACCCCATGGAGAGTGATGGGAGGAAACACTCCTTTCTCTTCCTGATTCCATGCTTTTCAAGGTTGAGAACCATTGCATTAGAGCAGTGATTCAGCATCACCTGAGAACTTGTTAGAAATGCAGATTCTCAGGCCTCGCTCAGACCTACCAAATCAGAAATTCTGAAGTTGGCCCAGTAATCTGTGTTTATGACAAGCCCTCCAGGGTATTCTGACACCTGCTCAAGCTTGAGAACCACTGCAGTGGAATAACTCTGCTGGTCTCTTGTCACCTTCTTGCTTATTCCTGGCATGTGGGGGGAAAGTGAGAGTGACTCATCAGATTAGTGAGTTTGAGAGAAGAAACTGGGCATGGGAGGTGCTTCTGGCCCTTCTTTCTTTCCTCCCTTCTGGTTTCTCTTTCTTTGGGAACTGCCTGCCTGAGTAGAATGTGCTATTTTGGCCTATTATCCCCACTATGCAGCAAGCCTGAAGGGCAAGCACTGCTCCCAATCAGAGATACTCAAAGTCTGAGGAGTTTGATTTAGGCAACAGTAATAAATTCGTTTGCTTCTCACACCCAAGCCAGGTTCCCAAGATCTGAATCATTCCAAGTTGATTTCCTGTCTGACTCCTGTGTTTCTCTCTCTGTTGGTTCTGAACTTGGGCAGGGAAGAGGGAGGGTATTTATTGGGTCCCTTCAGTCCTAACCTATTGTTGGGGCACATTGACCATCCTTGAATTAGGCTAATTAGGGTGTTTTGAACCCTAGTAAGCACCCTGCTCTGTGAAGATGCTTGGGTGAACGGATAAGGAATGGAACGCTCTGCTGGCTGAATGCTGTCAGAGTATTCCTTAACAGCCCCACTACTATGAGTTCATTTGTTCAAACAGAGTCAAGGAGGAGAATATTCTTCACATTATAGGCTGGGGGCTCTCCATCAGAAATTAGTCAAGAACAGGAAGAGATAAAGACTTAAATGAGTTCATTACATCATTTGTTAGACCCAGATGTGCTTTAAAAAGTAATAGCTCATGTCAACTTTTGGATTCTCTATGGAATATGTATGGGATATATATGGAACATTCCACTATCTATTCATGATCGCACATAATCAAGAGTCAGTCAAACTTGTTGGAGATAAAATGGAAGACACTGCCAAAATTGGATAGAGGCAAGCAGCTAGAAAACTTCAACCTGATTTTCAAGTTTTATGATTGCAAACATGTACATTTCCCCTCCTATGACAATATTCTGCGATTAACAATGCAATTTCTCTTCTTTTTATAGCCTCTTGGTCCCTGAGGTTAAATTAGTTACATGTCAATAAATTCTAGGTTTTTATTATTTCAACAAAACTGTGCCACTTCCTATGATTAATTGTTGAAGTCGAGATGAGGACGCAGCCTCAGGGATACAATGGTGGTTAAGTGAAGGCTTTTGTGTTTCAATGAATCTTTTCCCTGTGGATTTGGCCCCTAACTTTTCTTCTAATGTGAAAGTTTGGTCAGAATCAGGTATTATAGTTATTAACATGCAGAAACTGGAAATACAAATGATCTGGCATGATTGCCCACCAGGATTCTGTGCAATATGGTCCAGCACTGAGGCCCACCTTCGGGATAGATTAAACTAAGTAAGAAGACCAGATGTGCTAGCAAGATCCATTGAGGAAGAAAATCCATCCTCCCAGAAAGAAAATCAGATCAGAATTATACTACAGTCTATCCTTGGCTTATAAACATGTTATGTTGATTGTGCTCCCAAACCTCATTTATTATCAGTTGTTTAGAACTTAAAAAGCTTGCAGGTCATCTTACCAACAGAGATTAGACCCCTGTCTAGTCGGAAGGGGCATTTAATCCATAATTTGACCGCACATTTACATTGAAATACTATACATATGCAATAAAAAGTAGTGTTATTATTGTAGCACTAGTAATTCAGTCAAATAAAAGAAATAATGAATATCCAATAGCTGTTGTTTATTTTGGATGTTTTAGAGGATAAAGGGATAGAAGGATAATTTTGATAAAATTCTGAAGAGAATTTCTATGAGCTTTCAAGTGTTCTAGAATTTGATGAGACTGATACCTTCAGGATAGATTTCTTTTACATACAGCTTCTAGGGAATTTTAAGTAATTGCTTCCCTTTTTTCAAGATAAAGTGCCCTCTAAGAGGCAAAGAAACTGCTTCCCTAAGGTAACCAGGCCAGAGTTGAAAGAGAGAACAGAAGGAAGAATGGGATAAAAGTGTGTGTATATCTGTGTGTGTGTGCTCACATGCACGTGTGTATATATGTCTTGATGTGGCAAGTAGAATTGCTTAGACAGATGAACTGAGTCTGAAAGCTGGAATGTCTAAAGAAAAGTGAGGAGAGTGGCCTTGGCAGTCCCCTTGAGATAATTCACAAAAGAAGAGATGCATGAACATGAGAGAAAAGAAGAGATTGAAAGAGAGAAGAAAAGAGATGAAGAGATTGAATGAGATAGATGCATTTTTCTTAAATTGTCCCTAGATGGTATTCACCCAGAAGTGTGTCACTTCTTGATTTCGGGGACAACTCAAGTAGCTTCCAGGAGTCCTGGTGGTAGGTGCTTTGCAGATGGACATTGTGCATATAGGAGGTCATAAGTGAATGTTCATAACTAGAAGGATGTGAGCTAATGAATTTGCATATCAGCTAGACCAGCTATGTCTGGCCATGCCAGTTCTTTGTACCCATGGATATTATTTGGAGGCAAATCAGAAGCTTCTAGATCCTTATGGTGCATTGGAGCCACTTCTGAATACTGGCTTCGATTGGTGTCTCCATCTTTGTATGGGTTCAGACAGCATCCAGGTGGTGGGGCAATTAAAGCACTAAGGGGAAGAACTCCTGCCTTTTTACAAATTGCTCATGAATTTTCAAGTGTGCCTGTTGGACACTGATAGTGGCAGCTTCCTTTGACCTCCCATCAGATAATGCTCTTGGACACGGTTGCTGGAGAGGCAGCAAATGAACTGAACTCCTTGTCCGGTACGTCAGATCAAAGGCAAACAGACAGGGCTGTGCCAAGTTGAATTTACAAAAATGGCCCCAAGGAAATGAATGCCAGTGTAATCCGGCTGCTCTCTGCAAAGATAGCAGCCCCTGTCTGTTCTGTGGCGACATCTGCTGCAGAGCAAGTCATCCTGGAGCTGAAAACCAATCTGAGAAAAGGCGGATGTGTAGGGGTGAGCACTCAGGAAGGAGCTCCCTGTCTTAGCAAAATGTCAGTGAGGACCACGGCTGACAGGAGACCAGAACTACCATAGGATTCACTTCTGAATTGCAAAGAGATAAGTATAAAATGCATATATTTGAAAGAGATTCATAATTAGCAATCAAATTCCGTTTGTAAATAGAACATTGCATTCCTCTTTGCAATGCTTTAAATGCCTTTTGATAACCAGGTCTCACAGAGTGGGTTAATTCTGACTCACTCTTGCAAATGAGTTTCCTGAGATTTCAGAGGAAAGCCCAGAATCCAGCTGAAAGATGGACAAGCATGTTTAAAAGGAAAATCTAATCCTCCTGTCTGATAGCATCCAGCGTTTCCACTTTGGCTGACTTACTTGCAAATTAAGCTTTCTACAAAAGTCTTATGGGGAAGCTCAATGATAAGTTTTTATTCTTTTCCTGTGCATATCAGCAGTGGTGAAAGCCCTGATCCCAAAATTAATAAAGAGGAGCCATCCTCTCGATTAATAACCTTAATTACTCCCAAAGCCCCAAACAAGTTTGGGAAATATTGTGACAAACACAAAAGGGTAAATGCAAAGCACGTTTTGCTGAATTCTGGTTCTAATGTGCCCTTTTGGAGTCAGGGCTTTGGGACACTTTCGTGCCATTTTTATGAGGATGAAACTGTTAGCAGAGTCTTGGCATTCAGGGTTAGCATCCATTCTTGTCTTGTTCCTTTTCTTCTTCTCCTCCACCTTTTGCATTATTATTCTGCCTTTCCTTCTCATCCTTAGGAAGCAGGCTTCCAAATCACTCCAGGGATGAGTTGATGATTGCTGGGGCCTGTCCGTTTGAGGGTTATTTTGTCTTTTTCCTTTCCATAAAGTCCCCTTAGGTTCCAGATCATAAGCTAAGGGATCATCTCCTCACTCCCTGCCCTTTATTCCCTCTGAGCATCTCTGGCTCGGAGCTTTGTACAAAAGTGAACACACAAAATTGGCACAATCATTTTGTGAAACTGTTCAGAAGTATCTGCAAAAGCTGATCAGGGGCAAATCCTGTGACAAGTTCTCCTACTCGGTATATACCCAACAAAAATAGGTATTTATGCGCCCCAAAGAAATGTACATGAAAGTCATAACAGCACGATTCAGAATGGTAAAAAGCTGGAATCAACCCATCATAAGTAATCAAATTGTGATATATTTATAAATAAAATACAGCAATTAGAATGAACATGTTGCAACTAACAATGTGAGTTACCTTCAAAGAATATTGTTGAGTAAAAAATGTCAGGCACAAGAGTATATAATGTCTGTGTGTACATGCATGTGTGTGTATTTCAAAAATAGGCAAAACCAGTCCACAGCATTAGAAGTGAGGCTAGTCGGGATGGGGGTCAGATACTGACAGGAAGGAGATAGAACTGGACTTCCGGGGTACCAAGAAGATCTGTTTCTTGGTCTAAGTGCTGGTTGTACAACTGTGTTCATTTGTGTACTTTTCCATTTGTTTGTTATATTACAATACTTTAAAAGAAAAAAAATCAAACACTGAAAATCATTCTGAGATACATTCATCTTTTTCCTAAAATACAATCATTTCTGTACGAAACTTAACCGAAAAACAAGTTCAGTTCCACCACTGAACAAGCTTCCCTTGGCTATCATCTTAGCAGGCATGGTCATTAGTGTCAGTGGTGAGGCTGCGCACCTAGCTAAGAGCATTGCTAGAAGAGATAATTATAACACCTACAAAAATGTAGCAAATATTTGAGGGCCTGTTATATACCAGGTATTGTGTCAGATACTGGGCTTAAAGCAATGACAAGACTTAGTCTTGCCCTCAGACAACTCCTTGTCCATTCTGTTTCTAGACAGCCCTGGTCTCCTACCTCACTCCACCCAGGCCTCATCCCACATACTCTAGTGAGCTTACTATGTTTCTCCATCTGCCTCTCTTTTCTCCTGTGAATATACAGACTTAGCATCTGTGGGACGTACTGCAATGGAGTTGAAATCGCTAGAAGCCAACTGAGAACCGGATTTTAGGTGTCTCTAGTCATGTACCCGCCCCCCCGCCGCCTCCCAGATGTGCGGTCTCAACCACCACAACCCCTCTTCAGCTACTCATTGGTTAGCACTAATACTTGAAAACTCAGCTCTGACATTTGCAATTATGGATGATATATTAACCTTTCAGGCCACTGTACGACCAGTTAACATATCAAAGTAATTTGAAGAATTATATCCAAACGATAGAAAACATTCAGCCACCATCCATAAATGCTGACTAGTAAAGTAAGAACTTCTCAGAAATATGCCTACTGTTTAGATACTGAGATAGTCCAACTCTGTGGTTCCAAACCCTTGTCCCATGAATCTCTAGGTAGGAACCAGGTCCTTAAGTTATTTGCAGAATGTTAGAAAGCCTCCCAGAAATTGCATGCTTAACCACAATAAGGTTTACAGGCTAGGTGAAATGTGAATTTTTTGTGTGTGTGTAAGGAAGAAGAATCACCCTGAGCTAACATCTGCTGCCAATCTTCCTCTTTTTTTTTTAAGGCTTAAGGAAGATTAGCCTTGAGCTAACATCTGTGCCAGGCCTCGATTTTGCATGTGGGACACCTCCACAGCGTAGCTGATGAGTAGAGTAGGTCCACGCCCGGATCTGAACCCGCAAACCCAGGCCACTGAAGTGGAGTGCACAGAAAATTTAACCACTCGGCCACAGGGCAGCCCCTAAAGGTGAATTTCTATGTTTGACTAGAAAGAATCTTGATGTACCAAACTTGGTTATTGCATGTTGATCACATGTTCTGATTGGCAGTTTTCTATGACTTTGATCAATGCAAATTGGTACACAAATTACTAATTACTTAACAGATGGAGTTTTCTTGAAAGATCAGTTTCAAAATGTGAGGTCCCTGGGGTTAATAAAATAATAAAAAGATTTCCTGGTAGTAAAACATTTGGCAACTGCTGATCTCATTTAAGGCATCTTGCCCTTCTGCAGGACCAGCAGAGGGCGCTGGAATTAAATGCTTCCCTCCTAAGCCATGCTTGTTTCAAGGGCACAAGATAACAAAGGAGAGAGCAAGGCGAGAAGAGGAGGAGGCCGCTGCAGACTCAGGGCGATGACAATGGGATGGCAAGTCCATTTCATGTAAGAGTTTTAAGGAGTAGCAGTTGTAATACACAAGGAAGGAACAGTTTTTGAAGGCAGTACTGCTTTTGCTGTGATCTAAAACTGCCCACAACTGTTCAGAAATGGGCCATCCCTAGTGTCTGTCCACTTAGGGCATAGCTCCGTGGATAAGCCCACCTCTGACCTCCTTGAAGGTCATTGTCATCAAAGGAAGCGGGTCTGAATTTGTTCAAACAGTGACATTGTCTTGGCATTTCTGCGCTTGGTTCTTCCTCTTCCTCTCCCCACTCCTCCTCCAAGGATGACGCTGGAGGAATTATTTCAGGCATTAACAAGCAGGAAAGCGAAGTTCTTTTTAGTCGGGGTGAGGGGGGTATAAATCTCCCACTTCTTTCTGTCCAAAGGTATAAGGAAGGTGCAACCTGACCTGCCACCCCGAAGGAGGCTCTGCCGCAAGGAACAAATACGGTCAGCACAGGACAGTCTGGACTCCATCATTCCAGTCCCTCTACGCTACCAATTCTCTCTTTCTGGAGAAATTGAAGTGGGGTCATCTTGTCTCACTGCTTTTTATAACTATACATTCCACTGATTGCTATTCTACAGATTCACATCGAGTTTCATTAAGGCACTTAGCCTACTTAATTATACGATTTCTTGTACTCATCATTTCTTCACATTTTAAATGTCCCTCCAGTGTTCGAATTTGTTTACTCAAGCTGGATACTTGACTTCCAAACTCATTTTATTTATTTGAACTTTTTTAAAATGTGTTTTTCTTCTTTCCATCTGTTTTGCATAAGTACTGAGTGACTGGAATTGTAACCCTGGTGTTCCGAGTCCACGTAAGACACCTAGAGTGGGCAAGGCCCTTGGAGGGAAGCTACAACCCCTTGTAGGGCACTCCTAGAGGCTCATCATCTTCCTCCCATTTGAATATGTCCAGTGACGGAGTGGGGGAGAGTGTTTTAACTCACAGGGCAGAATTTCTGGTCAATTCTGATATTAAATAGAATCTGCTTCTTTGAATTGTCCAACAATAGATCTAAGATCTCCTTTCTCTCAATCGTCCTTCAAATATTGGAAAACCGCTATCCAATTTCCCCTCTAATTCTGTCTTTTCTGAAGGCTGAATGTCTCTTAAGATCTTTAGTAATGTCTCACATGACACGAGGTTCTTTTCTTTCCTTTGTCATCATGATCAAAAGTTTTCTATTTGTCAGTATCTCTTAAAATGAACTCTGTTCACACTCTTCTACCAGACGGGCAGATGCCTAGATTCTTGGGGATTCAAGGAGCTTAGTCTGGTATGGAGGTGAGTCTGGACTGATCATGGGGCTGCAGGGTTTGCAGCCAAGAGAAAGCCAAAAGTCGGCGACCTTAGGCAAAGCTGGGATGCAAGGCCAAGCTGCTAATTGAAGCAGAGCAACTGAATCTAACGTAACTGGGCCAAGAAGCAGAAACTGGCTAAGAGGTGGGTTCAGAGCAGTGTGAGGACTCCCTGCAGCCCTGGGACAGTCCTGTTGCATCACCCTCAGGTGCAGAAAGGGCTATTTGTGCTTCGCTGTTTTTATCACTGTGTCCATGTGGCTTTGAACAGCCTCTCTTATCTCCAGCTGAGTGTATCTTCTAAAGACGTAACCAATAGTTGCTGATGATTCCTTAAGGATGGACAGCTGGTGATAAAGCTTTACTTTTTATGGTGAGATATTTTTTGAGCTTAATAAAGATTTTGTGACTTTTCTCTGTCACCCAGAGGGATGTGCATGGTGGTTTTTCTGACACCAAATGCATGGGGGTTTTCCACACTACTTCTCCAATGCTCTGACACCAACTGGGCGTCCAATAATTCAATCTAATTTTGACAGTAACTATCCAGATTTCGTGCAGATCTCACAGGCTAAGGGCTCAGTTCCACAAGACTGCCCTCGCTTCAGACATCAGCTGCAAATGGGGTGACCAGACTCTTCACACTTCTGCCTAGGTGGCTACAAAATTGGGGTTTCCCATGACCCTCCTCCCTCTCAGGTTTGATAATTCACTAGAACGACTTACAGAACTCAAGAAAATACTTAACGTTTACTGGTTTGTTTTAAAGGATGCGGTTGAGGAACAACCAAATGGAAGAGATGCATAGGACAGATATGGGGGGGGCACTTTGTATTCTGGGCATGCCACCTCCCAGCATGACAATGTGTGCATGAACCCTGAAGCTCTCTGAATCTCTTTGTTCAAGAGTTTTTATAACCCAGTTTCCAGCTTCCCTCCTCTCCCCAGAGGTTAGGGTGGTGTGGGGCTGAAAGTTGCCATGGTCTAATCACTGTGTTTGATCTTTCTGGTGACTAGTCTCCAACCTGAAGCTATCTCCAGGCCCTCACCCTGAGTCACCTCATTAGCATAAACTCAGATGTGGTGAAAGGGGGCTCATTATGAATGACAAAAGACACCTCCATCACTTAGGAAATTTCAATGGTTTTAGGAGCTCTGTGCCAGGAAACACAGAGGACAAGCACCAAATACATTTTTTATTACCCCATAGAGTGACAGCAAGGTAGCCTGTGATCTTGAAGTTCAGGATTCCCTTTGAGAATGAAATTAGAGAAACTAAACATGTAATGAATCAGATTGGGTCTCATACTTTAGGAAATAATCTAGGAATGTGTGATGGGTAGTTTTCAAGAACCCTTGAGCTCTAAAAATGTTAACTCGGGTTTGGTCTCTGAAATATAGGTCAACATTTGCTGGTAAAGCTGTAACCTTATCAATTTATGTAATCAGATTGAAAAAACAAACCCTGTTCAAAGAAGAAAGGATATAGTCATCCTGT